>NC_057863.1:108274825-109722325 GCF_019393635.1 Dromiciops gliroides | reverse complement strand
AATTCCCCCCCCAAAAAAATTCTCTCCAACATGTGGGGCACATTTTTTCCTATGATACCTGCATGCAATGGATAGTAGGCTTAAACAATACACTTTTTAGATAGCAGTCAGCTCATCAAATTAAATTCTAAATGTAACATGGAGGATGGATAGCTGTATCAAATCTCTACTATTCTATGAATGGATAGATCATTTAGGACTATTTGCTATTGATGATGTAACTTGTACAAAATCATAATATAGAGTCCCACTTTTGGATTTCTTATGGCTTGCTGTTTTTGAACTATTGAAGTTCATGAAATATTAGCTATTTTAAAAAGCCTTCAACTAAAATGAGAAAGAATAGCAAAAGTGAAGAACAATTAGAAAGAAGAAAGCCGCAACAAGAGGGCTATGCATTCTTGGCTTCTAGACAGTTCTGGGTAAGAGAGGACCTGAAGCCTCACTCCCAGACAGGAAGTTTCTCTTCCTTCTATTCCAGGCAGGACAGAAAGAGCCAGAGCCAAGACAGTTGACCTGGCTTGCTAGTAGTAATATTATGGAACATATTTTTTAATGAGGACTCTCTAAAAAGAAAAAAAAAACTATGTAGGACTAATGTATATTATGTTTAAGTTAAATTTTCATTATTAACATTTTCTTCATCACTTTCTTCTTTTTTTCTTTTTTTTTTTGTGGGGCAATGAGGGTAAAGTGACTTGCCCAGGGTCACATAGCTATTTAAATGTCAAGTTTCTGAGCCCAAATTTGAACTCAGGTCCTCCTGAATCCAGGCCACTGCGCCGCCTAGCTGTGCCTTCAACACTTTCAAAAGTCTAGACAATTATACAAATAATAAGTCAAGCTTAGGTTTATAGCACATTCTGAGATGTGTTTTGTTTAAAAATTTTGAGAGACAAAATTTCTGGTTAATTAGTCATTTATTATAATGGCAGCATTTTAATAAAAAGGGGTCAGTGCCACTCTTGAATGCCAAAGAGAATCATGGCAGCTGGCCCTCAGCTCATATGCCCTAGGAAGAGGGTGACAATCAATTCTGATTAGTTAACAATTAATGAAAACATGTATATTACAATGAGGGGCTGGACCTATTCTAATGACCTTTGATTATGTCATTTAATTCTACTTTACTCCCAACCTTGGGCAATCTATTTTTTTTTTTTTTAGTGAGGAAATTGGGGTTAAGTGACTTGCCCAGTGTCTGAGGTCACATTTGAACTCAGGTACTCCTGAACCCAGAGCCGGTGCTCTATCCACTGCACCACCTAGCTGCCCCTTGGGCAATCTATTAAAAAAATTTAAACCCACCCCAATTTTAGTAAAGCACAAAGGCTTCCCCAAGTAGGTAGGGTCTGAACAAAGTTATTAAGAAAGTTGGTCCAATCTCTTATCATTAACATCCTTTAAGAGACTGAACTTTGAAATGACGACTGTTAAAAAAAGGGGGGGTGGACTCTGGATCTCCCCAAATCATTGGTTATTAATAATCATTTCTCTCATACGTAAAGGCTAACTCTTAAAATTTAACAGTTGTTTTTTATGAGTGCAACAAACTGGCTCCAGTGCAGCCCTGCTTGGTAGTGATATTTGAATACAACCCCCCAGTTCCAGCTCCACAGGCAAAAAAAAAAAAGGCTTGTCTTCCCTGTGGAGTTATCAAAACAAAATTGGTTCAAAATGTTTCACTTGTTCCAAATCAAGGAACAGATCACTTCCACCGTATCAACCTGCCTATCCAGAAGCAATCTTCCCAACTCTTCCATATGAATACTGCCACCCATTATATACATACATATGTGTATGTTTTATCATTCTATAGAATATGAACCCCTTGAAGACAGTGACTGCTTCATTTTTTTCTGTTTCCAGAACCAATGCCTAACACAGTCTCTAGCTCAGAATGAATATTCATTAAATGCTTGTTGCTTGATTTATTATGTAAATTTCAGCTATTATAGCCGAATATAAACTAGATACCAGGTCCTGGAAAAAAAAAAGAGCAGTTTTCTCAGTTTTCAGATAATGAAAGATTTTGAGAAAGTGTAATTGACATCCCAAATGTTATCCTAAATATTTTGAACCAGAATCAAACATTCTTGACTTGTAATCTAATTTTCCCCACTAAATCATATGTATACCGCAGTGTAAATCCTCCTTCTTTACTTTATTGTTTTTTTTAGTATTTTAAATATATGAAGAATTGTATTTATTTACATTGTCATCCCGCCTGCCTTGCTCTTCTTCATCTTTCATATATTTTATATTTTTCAAATTATGTCACATACTTTAGTCCATTAGATTCTCATTCAGGCATATGTGCTTTCAGTTGCATTTATTAATCCCTATTAGGTAAAATACACTGTACTAAATACTGAGATACAGATAAAAATAACATGCATTCCCTACCTTCTAAGATACTTACATTCTACTGAAGAATCCTTCAAAATAACTTAATAATTATTATAGATAACCAGTCTCGAGTAACCAGTAAAGAAATGGGCTTAGAACTTGAGTAAATGATGGAGCCAAAAGTCTTCTACCTTGTCTTTTAGTATTTCTTTTCGGTTTCTCCTATACCACACTAAATGGTAGAAGAAAAAAAAAACAGGACTCAAAAGTGCATTGCAGAGTAATTTATGTTCACATAAGCATTAATCACTGAATCTGAAACATTGAGATAATCCTTTGCACTCTGAACATAAAGCAAACATCAGTGGACTTTTCCTTTGTCAGAGAAAACTCCCCATCTGCCAACATGTAGGCAACGAGTAGAGACTAATTCTCCTAAATCCCAGGTATCTTATTAATGGAGGATGCTTTCAGTTCTGCCCTGACAAGACTTAAATCCTGTCTTCAACTAAATCCATTGTGTGCAAGTATTGTCGAGGGCTTCAAAGCATGAATGATTTAATGCGTCTTACATGCTACAGTACCTGGGCACAATGAGGAGAGTTAAGTATAGAACTGCAACCTTAACTTCAATTTTGTTGCTTTTATGTATTTAAGCCTGACCATTTATGCACTTTTGCTGATTTAATTTCCTCCACAATCATACTTAATTGCTTGCCATGTAGTATAATGTTCAATAAAGCAAAGCAATGAAGCAAAAAATAGCAGGACCTCTTACAAAGGTTAAAATGAAACCCTTATTAGGACAAAAGTGAATAACACCTCCATGCTAATTACCATGGTATAGCTGCAGCTCATAAACAGTGAAAAATCCCATTAAGCTCTATTAAAAGGTAAGCTTACAATTTATCTGGTCAGGTAAATGAATAAAAAATTAGTAGTTATATTATCTCTTAATGATCACCTCTCCTCCTCACAGTTTATATGCAATGGATTTTCCTTGTAACACATGAAAATGATAACATCTATTTATACTTTAAAATCCGCTGAAAGATTCATGATTGGAATTTTCCCTAGATTTGGGAAAAAAAAACCAGAAAGAAAAGAAAAGAAGGGAAAACATCAGTGCATTGCTTGGAGCAAGCTGTAGTAGTTTTGCATGTGTCTTCTTAAAAGAGGGGAGATAGGTGGTGCAGTAACTAGAGCACTGGGCCCAGAGTCAGGAACACCTGATCTTAACTATGGCCTCAGACATTTACTAGGTATGTGATCCTGGGAGAATCACTTAACCCTGTTTGTCTCAGTTTCCTTAAAACAATTTTATAAAGTAGGTAGTACAGGTAGTTTTATTCCTGTTTTAGATATGAGAAACTGAGGCTATTACAGGTTATGGTTTACTTAGATGGTCCATGGTTGGGATTTAAAGAAGCTTCACAGAAGAATAAGTTCAACTATTCAATGCAAGGTAACATAGCAGATAGTGTATACCAGGCCTGTAGATAAGAAAACTCATCTTCTGAGTTTAAATATGGTCAGAGACACTTAGTAGCTGTGTGACTCTAGGAAAGTCACTTAACCTCATTTTCCTCATTTATAAAATCAGCTAGAGAAGGAAATGGCAAACCATTTTAATATCTTTGCCAAAACAAAACAAAACAAAACAAGCACAAAGAAAATAAACAAAAACTACCTTAAATGAAGTCATGAAGAATAGGACACACCTGAAAATGACTTAACAACAACAAAGTCATGCAACTAGCTAGGTGACACAGTGGGGAGAGAGTGTTGGGTCTAGAGTTTGGAATAACTGAGTCTCAAATGATTTGACAGGCGATTAGTGCAAAGGAATTTTATAGAACTGGGCCATATAAATGAAGACTAACATAGAAATGAAGTAGAGAGAAACAGTAATGAAAGAAGACAATTACATCTTTCAGGGACCAACACAGCAGGGAACCAGTGCTAAGGGAAAGATCATTTCACTTCCATGTAATTTTATTGCTAATATTTTTAGTTTTCTTTTTTTCTGTTTTTTTCCTTATATTGAGAAAAAAAATCTTCCTCTGTTACATCTCTTTCTTGCTCCTGCCTATGTCTATTTGGACCAATTGCAACATTACTAAGCACTTAATATGATAGCTTTTCAAACTCTAGAAGGCAGTTATAGACCATGTCCTTCTTAGTCTTCTTTTTACCAAACCCCCAAATAGTCCATGTCCTCTATCATATGGCATCCTTTCTAATCTTGTGGCTATCATAGTCACACACTTCCTGATAACATTCCCTTTGTCTGTGTCCTCAAAAAGTCATTGAAGTGTTTTATAAAAAAAAAAAAAAAAGATTTCAGTACAAAGCAAGACAGAAGAGGACATAAACTTGCTAGATAATATTGAAAATTACATGTTGAATGCATTATATCCCTTTAATGGTATATATGAACATAGTACATATGAAAAGTCATAGTTTCATGTTTAAAAAAAGCTTCCTGAAAAGATAAGCACCCAAAACAGAATATGATGCTCCTGATCTGGTATAATTAAGGCAGAGTACAACTGAATGATTACTTCCCATATTCTGGATACTATGTCTAAATTCATGAAGGCTAAAAGCAAACTGTCCAAGTACAATTACATGATTTTGTATTTGGCTCATTATTTTCAGCTTTCAAGATCTCTTTGAATCATTATTCTTTTATCTAATGTGTAAACAAACTTTTCTGTCTTCATGTCATCGGCAAATTTGATAAGCTTGCATTCTATGTCTTTGTTCAAGTCACTGCTAATAAAATTTTGAGTAGAGTAAGACAGAAAGAGACAGGTAGAAAAAAGATACAAAGGGGGAGAGAGAGACAAAGACAGAAAACCAGAGACAAACGGAGTGAAAGAGACAGACAAATACTTCTGTCACCTACTGGGCCAAATGGAGAAAATGCTGCTGCTTGCTAGACTGTCCATGATGAAGGGTAGAGAGAGAATAAACTCTCAAGACTGATGTAACTTCTTTAAGCTCTTGGTCAATAACTTCACTTTAGTCAATTCTTTTTAAATTTCTTTCTTGCTAAGAGTATCTTTTGTTCCTCTGCACTCTCTTCTTTTTTTCAGGTTCTATCAAATATGTGTGGACCAAAAGAATCACTGCCCATTTTCAAGAGACAGGTCAGTTTTGATGAAAAGGTTACAGCTACAGCTTATTAGCAACAGATGGCCTCTTCCTGAATCCAGTCATAGAATTCATCACTTGTATACTTACCATTTTTCAGACCTATTGTTCAAAATGGAGCAGAATGAGGGAAGGAATAAAATGGGAGAGAGAGAAATCATTATGTTCCCTTCCTGTTCGCAGGTACAAACAAGTAAAAAGTAACATAGCTATCAGTTAATAAATATAATAGGGGGCAGCTAGATAGCACAGTAGATAAAGCACTGGCCCTGGATTCAGGAGTACCTGAGTTCAAATCCGGCCTCAGACACTTGACACTTACTAGCTGTGTGACCCCGGGAAAGTCACTTAACCCCAATTGCCCCGCCATATATATATATATATATATATATATATATATATATATATATATATATATATATATATATATAAATATAATAGTGACTTCTGGGGCATATGACAAAATGGAAGAATATTTTTTTCACTACCCACTATCTCAAATACACACACATGTAAGAACACATACCCTACCCTTATTACATCTGAAATAAAGAGATAAACAATTGCTTGGGTCATCCAGAGAACTAAAGAATGGTAGGGGTTGTAACAGTCCAGGATAAACCTTAAAGGAAAAGGAACTGGCATCCAATTAGAGTCAGTACTTTCAACTCAGAATTTACTTGGGAAACAAAGGCTGATAAAAGTAAAACCAGCAAAATAGAAAATGGAGACATCTTTGAGATGTAGTCCCAGAAATAATCCTAACATAAAATGAGTAAGAGTTTAAAAAAAAAAAAAGGATGATGGGGGAATATAAGAATAACACATTAGAATGACTTCTGGAAAAACAAACATCAGTTGAAAACCTACGGTACATGTAGATAAATCAATAAAGAAGATATGAAAACAAGAAAGAAGGTATGTAAAAAAAAATCTAAAATGTCTCTAAGTAAATATTGCCAGACAGAGCAAATTTAACCAAAATGTAACCGTGTGCATACTACCAGACAAAGCAAATTTAACTGGAACTTAAAGATGCACAGAATATTATGCATTCTCAAGACTACCATGAAACTACAATAGGACATCCTAGAATGATTTAAGAGAGAAATTAAAATCCTGAGAGAAAACGTTAGATGGCTACTAATGATACAATCGTAGGATGGCACAGAAGAAATAATTAGCAAAAAATCAGGAGTAGTAAATCTTTCCAAAAATGAAAATAAGAGAATGATAGATTTGGTACATTAATATACTGAGGAGGACAATCTATAAGAATATAATTCAAAAGCATCAATATTAAGGAGCACAATATCTATATAACCAAATACATTGATCTCTAAGTCTGAAAGAATAGAAACAATTTAAGAAACACAGGCTATAACAAAGAATATAAGTTTAAAAGAACATGAAAATCATAATCAAGAAATAATACAAGAAAACTGTCCAGAATCTAAATACAGAAAACAAAGCATCAGTCACAAGAAACTACAAATTACGACTTTGGGTAGCACTGGGGATAGAATATGGAATGGTGCTTATACTGTCAAATTTCTGAGTTAATTGATCAGTTTTGCTATTTTTTTTCCTTTTCTTCATTTTATTTCATTTTATTTTTCATAAATTCGATTTAATTTATGGTTTTCTGAGATGGGGAGAGGATTAGAGGGTAAATTGAGGCAATTTAAAAACAAAATGTCTCACTAAAGTTAATTTTTTATAAAAATGATATTGTCAAAACAAAAAGAAAAAATTATATTGTCAGGTATAGTTACGAAGGCAGGCTCCTAATGTAATCTTTCTGGTAATACTTGACTTAAAAATCAGGATATGCTTGTATCTATTATTGTGGTACCTGCCCCTTTATCCACAGTTTTTTAAGGATGCTGTATTGGCTCAGATATTCAATTAGTTTTTCAGTGCCTTGGCAATATGGAATCTCTTTTACCTATCTACTTATCTTAGTTTTCAACAATTTGTTATTCATGAAAATCATTACATCATCATCATCATCTTATCTACTCCAACTACTTCTACTCCCTCTTCCTCAACTCCCCCCCCCCTCCTCACACCCACACCCACACTGCTTTTAAAAAGAAGCAACTTGGTTATCATTAGTACTGAGGACTGCAAAAGCCTATTGGTTTTGACAAAAAGTAAATCAGCATTGACATTTTTAAAGGATTTCTGTAGACTCTCTGTACCCAACAAAGAGCCAAGAGATTTCAAACTTTCGGAATCATGCATCAAAGTAATGCAATAATGTCTCTTTACCTTATTTATACATTATATATTTGAGTCTGCACTTTGGAATACAGAGGGAGCCTCCCTTGAACTACATTAAGACAATATTCAAATATAATTATTCCATCTCTTTTCTGATAATTGTTCTTATTTTAATTGTGGGGAGTAATCAAGGGACTCAGTGATTAATTAAAGCCCCCCATACACTTGACAGAATTAAGAGTCAAACCTTGATTGGCCCATTTTTAGTTTGCAAGGACATTAGCTTTGTAGTGGTTCATTTAAATATGAAATGGTCTAGCAATTCATTTGAGGATTGATAGAGACAATAGACTTGCCCCTCCCTGGCTGTGGATTGTCTCAGTGCATTTTCTCTGTTCTATTTATATGGGCAAAATGAAGGTTTTTACATGGATGGATGGACCCTGGAGAGTTAGAGTAGATGAGAGACAACTACGGAGGAAAAACTCAAACTGACAGGATGCTTTTGGCTTTTATTTGGATGATTCACTTGTGATTTTTATAGAATGCATCTCAGGAGTGAGGTGATGTTTCTCCACCCAAAACAAAATGAAATAGAACAAAACAAAACCCAATAGAACCAATACCTTCAACAGAAGAACATGGCCTTTGGAGATTAGTACTTGCCTAAAGCCAGAAATAAAACAAATCTATTTTTTTTCTGACCCCAACTAAAGTGTAGGAAGTTGGTGACAGAAAGAGATTAGCACCTGGGTCTATCATCCTGCATCTCATAGAAGCGAACCCTTATACCAAAAACTTCGGGGAAGCAGAGCTGAGAAATCTGTTTTCTGGTCATAGGCTAAAGATCCAGTTTTTTGTAAATTGTCCAGCATTTCTGTAAACAAGGATTTCAGTGAAATCCAAGCTGGTGTCAGTGAAGACTATGGTCAATTGATAGAATATTGTGTCCAAGAAAAAGCCAGACTAGTGAGTCCAGAAAAATAATAAGCCTAGCCAAGATAACTTTACTATCAAGAAGCAGTATGGGGGACATCATAAGATTTCAGTGATCTAATAGCTTCAGAGTTGTGAATCACCATTACGAGTATTCCGTATATGTGTTCCCGACTTGTAAGCCTTTCCTTAATGACTCTCAATCTCTTTAGCATCATCCTAGAAGCATTTCCATTTTTTAAAAATTTCCTCTTCTCTGCAGTTATTTGATTAGTTGCATCTATATTTTCCTTGAGTATATTATGGCATATATCCTAAAGTGAAGCATTATGAGGAAATACAAATATTAATTGTTTAAGAGAAGTGAGCATGCAGAGGAATGCTCTTGTGCCACTGGAGATGTATTCAAAAGGCAGAAAACATGTATTGTTCAAAGTATCCTAGTAATATATGCAATTGGATTCCCTTCTGGCCACTCAAGTAGTGCTTTCATTACCTTTTGTAGTCAATTGGTTTTCCTGAAACTGCTCTGTCAACTTCTGAAGTTTTAGGGAGAACTGTGTGGTGATATTGTGATTCTAGTGTAGCCAAGTAAAAACACTGAATCCAAAATGCCCCCCAGGTTCTATTTGTGGAATTGAATGTATGTAGGGAAAACAGGTCCTACACTTTAACATTGTGCCTATTTCTTTAGCTAATCTTTTAAAATTATCAAGGAACTTCACTATAAATAGGATATTTATTCTCAGAAGCCCTCTTGGAGAACATTATTTTCTAAGTTCTAGAGAACCCATGATAGAGATGAATTTAATTGATCAAATTGATCATGAGTTATCCCAAAATAATTACAAGAATCAGTGACTCAGTTTCCTAAGTTTTATTAGAATACTGTGAGGCCACAGGAAGAAAATCATAGGAGAAAAGAAAAGGTATCTCAAGTAGGGGAAAGATGGTTATATTTATAATAAGAAAAAGTAGATTATCTCCTCATTATCTTAATCTCCTCCTTAAGGAGCTACATGGAAGGTCTTTTCCTAATTTGGACTTCCTGGGGTCCTAAGACAACCCCAAGGTAGGTACCTTTTTCCTTGGAGGTTTGTGTTTTGGGGATTTACAGGTCATAAGGTGAGCATAAGGACACATTTGACCTTCTCTTGGTATATTCCTAAAGACATGCTTAAAGTTATCAGACCCAGAGGGTCTCTGTGTTTATGATATCTCTTTACTTAGGACCTGGTTTCTAGGTGTCTTGTCATCTACTAATATTAATGGCTATTAATGGTTAATGGCCCCTAGTTATAGTCTCTGTTGATGGTGAGGGTTGATAGTGACAAACCCTCTTGGTTACTGTAAGAACACAAACCATAAGTTTCTCTGTTAACCCTTTTAGGTAGTATTAATAAGTACTCAAGCCTCAGTGTATCTCTTAACCCCCTTTTGCCTCCTCCATCACTATCGTTTAATGGAATATTGCCCTTGAGGAGGATGAGATCAAAAGAAAGCTTAATGTTTCCCTATTCCTCTCTTAAGGCTTCAAGATGAGGCAGGTTTTTCTGCTTCTACTTCTCCCCTTGATGATTTCTAAAAAGGACCTGTGTTGGCTATCGGCACTCATCTTCTTCACACCCTAGCCCCTGCCCCTTACAGAAATCTCTGGAGCTATGATTCCCTTTGTTCTACATATGCCTGAAAGTGGAGAACGGGGTTCAATATTATTATGTTGGAGAAACTTTGTGCCATGTCATATTATTATTGATAATCATATTTTTTCCTCAAAATTAACATGTAAATCACTTTAGCCATGCAAATTCTTTTGATCTCTAGAGTTCTGTAATGGGAATTCACTGGGAACCCAAGAAACCTTAAGATCCCAACACCTAAAGCCAAGGGAAAAATAGCTCTCTCTCCTACCCCAGGTGTGAGGTATGGCAGGACATGACCTTAGTATGCTGATAATCCATATCAAGGTCTTCAAGATGATATATAAGGTATGGATGGGTGTTGCATATTTTATTGATGCCCCATTTTTCCATAATCCCCTCCCTGTTGCTTCCCTCCCCATTCTTTGTAATGCCCTTCCCTGTCTTTGTTTTGTAAAAGTACAAAAGACCAGTCTCCTCTTACTCCAGTGGGACAGTCACCAAGGTTATCTGTTCCCCGGCCATATATCCCTCTCTCCTAATAAATCTTTTTTATATATTTTTTTATTTTACAAGATTCATGATGAGCCTCCAATTCTTTGAATGAGCTAGCCTCCTACACCAAGTCACAAGTCCACCCCAAACAGTTCCATGTCATACAATGTGAAAGTTGATTTACAAGAAGGTACCTCTGAGACATGAAAGAGTTAGTGTACCCCAAGAAAATTTGCTTATGTAAAGAAAAAACTTGTTGACTTAGTGTTTCTAAAATTAATCTAAACATTGAATACTGGATTTTTTCCCAGTGGTTACCATCTCTCTGAGTCATATTTTTAATAAACTTTTTTTTTAAAGGCAGGTTTATTTTTTTGTTTATATTTGTTTTTATTTGTTTTCTAGGAAGTTAAAAGATGCTTTGAAGAGTTCTTATTTAATAACTCATTTCATTGGACATCACAGGTTGGCTAGAGCATGTTATAGAAATATTTGCTATTGTCTTTCAAATTAAAGAGTAAACGAGTGTGGGGTTGTTGTTGGTTTTTGTTGTTGTTGTTGTTGTTTTTTTCCCCTCCATCTTTCTCTATGTCTCATCAAATCATGTCTGATTATGGCTGGATTCCCTGGTATTTAACTATTATTGAATGCAGTAATGAAAGAAGCCATAGAGATACTTAATTATCTACACAGTAGGTGGCCAATGGAGAAGCTTCTTTCTAACCTTTTCCTCTGTGATAAGATAATTACTGTCTGATGCAATTGCTACTAATATAAATATTCGCTGATTGCAAACTGTGGCCTAAAGGCTGTTACTGATAAAAGGCTTCTTTGTGACCCTGTGGGGGTGCCATTGCTCATTTCTAAACAAATAAGACCTCATCAACCAAAGAGCCATCAGTGTTTCTGTATGAAGAAAAAAAATAAAATTATAAGATCATTTTTTTTGTTAAAGCAGGCTTTAATGCATTTGAACAAATTATATATTCAGTAACATGTTTCTTACTTGTTACTTAAAATTATACTAAATGACTATTTTTAAGACTGTGGCACTGAGAATACGGTTTTCTAGTGGGAACGATTAATTTGTTATATTTCCAAAAAATGATTTTAAAAACATAAAGAATAAAATTCTTACCCAGGATTACTCTTTGCCATTCATGTCCATTCAAACAAACAGATCTTTACTATATGGAAGTGAGAAATTAAATTTATTATTATGGATGTGAGACTAACGAAAAAGTTTCAATATAACAAATGATGTCACCTAAATTTGTTAACAGAAAATCTGAGTGAAATGGCAGTTTTGTTATTCACCAATCCACTGTCATTCAAATGATATTTCAAAATACTGAAGTTGTTGCCTTCTGAACCATCAGAAAACAAATGAAATTATATTTGGCATAATTTTAGTACTCCAGAGTATATTTTATGCTAATTAATTAAGAAGAGGCAACCTATATATGCTATGTATCAGTACTCTCAATTAAGCAGTGTAAGTCTCAACCATAATGATTGCAATAGAGCAAACATGGAGTTTGCTCTAATATAACTGAATAGCCTTGAAAAGAGATACTAGTGAAATATGCCCCCATTCTGCTCATTGTCTGTCAAGTAGAAGATACAAATTCAGTAAGAAGGCAATTGGGGTTATTTCCCACATTGGCCTGCTTGACCCCTAAGTTTAATTCTTCAGTGGAGGGTAGTAGGTGAACTCAGGGAGAGAAAAAAGTAGAATTAGGGAAATATGCAGTGATGGATGGAAGTTAAAGGGCATCAGGAAAGTTTTATCAACACAAATGACAACATAAATAGGAGTTGCATGCTACAGTGGAAAGAATGATAGAATCAGAGCCACAGGCCCTAGGTTCTAATCCTATCTATACCACGTGTGATGTTGGGGAAGTCACTATATCAGAGAACAAATTATAGCAAACTCAGACATTGTTAAGTCAGTTATTAGTTCTGATCATTTTACTTTAAGATGTCTCTAATGTGTAGAAATGCACTTTTAAGAGTAAGATTAAGTATTCAACCTGTGAACCATCTTAGCCCCAAAGATAAGAGAATTATTATAATTCTACTTGATAAGTACCAGAAATTTTCTTATTATCTCCCCTCTGCCTGCTTTACTTTTCAATGTTGAGGGTGAGAAGGGGGTGGAAAAGGGAATTATATTCCCATTTTTGGCTAAATATTTACTTCCAGAATTTTGTAAAATAGATTCACGGATTGTTAAATTTTTCTTGTGTTTGAAAATTCTTTCATGCTCTTTACATGGGGTGACTTCAAGTATAAAGCAATGAATGTTAGACTAGCACAGATAGAGAATTGTAGAATCATTGATCTGAAGTAGGAAGGACCTACAGAGTCCACATAGGCCATAGAGTGCAATCATTGCCTCATTTCATAAATGAAGAAATTGAGATCAAAGGATCTAACATGCCTAGGACAAGGTGTCATAGATGTAGAGGATATACACATATGTGTGTATCACACATACATGTGTATATGTGTACATATTGTATATATTGTCAATATGAAATTTTAATGAAAACAATCAATACAACATTGATGTCTTTAATTTTCTTTGGGGCAGAGTTGTTGCAGCTTGTGGTACCACACAACAACTACTAAAGTACCCAGAGAGGCGGGCTGGAAACAGGATTTATATAGGTTATTAAAACAGAGATAATGACTATTTTGCCTTTGGGAGGGGTTAGATATCCCATAGTTTCACCAGAAAAGTTATTTTGCATAACAAGCAAAAAGTTCATAAAGAAAGCTTGGGTATCTCAGGAGCTGAGAGGTTTTTTTTTTTTTTTTTCTGAAATTTACAAAATAATCAGAGGCCAAAATGACAATATTTGTCAGTCCCAGGCAATTCATTGGCCTGAGAACCAAAACCAGGTGGGGATTAATCAGTTCTCAGTCAATTGTATTTGTCAGTGTATATGTGTATATATACGTATATATATAAATATACACATCTATATCAATCTGTATATATTAAAACACATGTGTGTTTGTATATGTTTGGGAAATAGTTTTTGCTGAGAGAAATTAATATTATATTAAAATTTTAATATCTAATTACTAATTTGTTATCTACCCTTTTCCTTTTATTTCTGTTAAAATTCAACTCCTGAAAAGGTCAGTCATTTTCTGAAGGGCATAGCTGACTGATTGCTACTACCCCTCAAGGAACATACTTTTTAACTAGATTGGGCAGGAAGCCACCCAACTGGAAGACCCAATTTCTGTGTCGAGAATAAACAGAATCTCTTCAGAGTGATTCTTTGCCTGGGGGAAGAATCCCCTGTTCTTGATCCCCTCCATTAGAGTTTGGGCAGCTCATGAAGGCGAAGACTAGCTAGAGAGGTTCAGATAGATATGCCTTCCCCTGCCCAAATGTTTGAGGCTTGTGAGTCTCATGATCAAGCCACCTTCTCAGCAGGAGTAACTGAAGACTTTTAGCCTACCTCCTCATTAAATGCCTACCAATCAAGGTTGAGTTTCACTTGTCAGGAGAATTCCCCTTCAGGAGGGATATGCCATGTCCATGTCTCCTTTGGCATCTTTGGTTACCAAGAGAAACCACTTACCATCAATTTATTGATTGCCAAATAGCCTAATTATTGATTATTAGTTATCCAGAAACTCTGTCTTTCAGGGTTTTCATTCATCACTTTGCCAGACATTCTTATTGACATGGCCATTACTGGAAATTGGATAAATTCAAGTACTTGAATATTAGTCTTCTTGGATTAATTGTTATAGCCTTACAGAATTTTATCATTTAAACCTGTTTAGATGATATTGGTCCATAATTCCTGTTTGTTTTATCTTTTCATGTTTTAGCTATTAGTACTATATTTGTATTACATAAGGAGTGTGGTAAGGTTCTTTCTTTCTAAAATTTTAGTATAATTTATGTAAAAGTAGAATGAATACTTCTTTAAAATTTTGAAAGAAGTATCTATTGACTCTTTTCCCTTGGTAATTTTTGTTTTTGTTTTGTTTTGTTTTGAAGCTAGTTCTTTTTTTTATACAAAATCTCTCTTGGACTTCTGTTAGTTTGGGCATTTTATTCCTCTTTATTTTGTGTTCCCAATTTCATTAGCATGTAACTTTGTATAGTAATTTCTTTCATTCTTTGTTTCTTTTCCTCCTCATGTTCTTTTCCTCATTCTGCTTCATCCTCCTCCTCTTCCTCTCCTCCTCTTTCTTCTCTCCCTTCTCCTTTTCATTCTCCTTGTCCTTGTCCTTGTCCTTGTCCTTGTCCTTGTCCTTCTTCTCCATTTGGGAGGCATTACCTAAATTTGTAATTGAATCGAAGGGTGCTGATTGATTTTCAAAAGTGTAAGTAACATCCTTACTTGAGGAGCACATGATGCACTGGTGTCCTCCCTTATTTATTCCACTTCCTCTTCTGTGCATCCAGTCTTGGGTATCTTTGGTTAAACCATATAAGATCACAGAAAAGGGCCTATTGATTTTAGTATTGAATAATTGATCTTATTCTCTTGTGAAGCTAATTTAAATCACAATCACGGACCATCTATGGGGAGATGAGGGAACATAGGAGCTCACTAAAAAAATTATTATTATTATTCTTTTTTTTAGTGAGGCAATTGGGATTGTGACTTGCCCAGGGTCACACAGCTACTAAGTGTTAAGTGTCTGAGGCCGGATTTGAACTCAGATATTTCTGACTCTAGAGCCGGTGCTCTATCCACTGTGCCACCTAGCTCCCCCTAAAAAAATTATTAGTGTAAATAAAATTTCAATGTGGGGGGGCAATGAGGGTTAAATGACTTGCCTAGGGTCACACAGCTAGCAAGTGTCAAGTGTAGAAACCAGATTTAAACTCAGGTCCTCCTGAATCCAAGGCTGGTACTTTACCCACTTTGCCACTTAGCTGCCCCTCAATTATTTTTCACCATTTTTTTTACATTTTTAGTATATCATTTTATTTTTATGGAAATCACTACCTTTGAAAGTATTATAAAACTTGACATTTTGCAACCCCCAGAATAAATATATGAATCAACTCTTTATACTAAAGAAAACCAGTAATTTGACAATTCAATCAACAGAGATTTTTAAAAAATGTACTTCTTATTTCTCAAGCTCTATGCAGGCATCTGGGTCACAAATATTTAAAAAAAATTAGACAGTTAAAGCTAATAATAATAAAGCTAGTTAGTTTCAATTTTGTCAAGTTCTTTTGGATACTTTTAAAAACAGATATTGCTCTAATTTCCATTAATCCAGTATTCTATTTATATTTACCTTTTATTTATTCAGTCCTATACTGTCCTATTTTTTTTAATGCAGGGAAATGAGGGTTAAGTGACTTGCCCAGGGTCACATAGCTAGTAAGTGTCAAGTGTCTAAGGCCTAATTTGAACTCAGGTCCTCCTGAATCCAGGGCTGTTGCTTTATCCACTCTGCCACCTGGTTGCCCCCCTACCTTTTATTTACTATTGCTCTTCTTCCTCCTATATTTAATGTCAAATAGCAAGCTATTACTATATTTTATGTTTTCCTTACATGATAATACAGGAAAGATACACATATATGTATGTACATATGTGTATTTGTACACACATATGTGCATGCATATGTATGTGTGTGTATGTGTATATATATATATATATAGTCAAGCAGAAAACTAATAAAACAATCAATATAACAAAATTAAGGTCTTTCATCAGGGCAGAGGAGTTGTAGCTCATGATACCACCATAAAAATTGGTAATACTACGGAGACAGAGAGTGGGATAGTGAAGAGATTTCTTTTGGCAAGGTTAATTACCCCATAGGTTTCCACAGTTAAGTTCTTTTACATAACAAGCAAAGAGTGAAGAGAATACCTTTTTCTGGGGTTAAATATCAAATTATTTCATAAGGTAAACTTTTATATAACAAACAAACATACGTAATGAAAACTTGGGACATTTTGGAATGGAGACTTTAGGAGATTTATAAAATAATCAGAGGCTCGAATTGACAAAGGCTGGTCCTGCCCCAGGCAATTCATCGGCCTGGGAACAAAAAAAATCTATATCTATATCTATGTATATGTATATATGTATATATATATGTGTGTGTATATACACACACACACACATGCACACATAATACATACATACAAATGAGTGCCTATAGCCATTATAAAGAAGTTCTATACAGCTTGAAAATTGTTTAAAACAGTTTGTAACATATATTGATTTTGCCCTTGGCTGATATATTTCTGTACTTTGCAAATAGATCAAATATTTATTGGCTGAGGTAGCTTCTAGGCTCCTTTGTTGTCTTTACTTTTGTGCCTGGACCTATAAAACCTTCAATTCTGCAAAGGTCTCTATGATGTCTTTTTTTATGGTTTTATATCCATTTTTATGGGCACAAAAATACTTTTGCTTATTAAAATTCTTTAACTGCAGCTACTATACTTCCTTATTCTAAAGAATCTAAATGAATTAATTTTGCTTGCTATGTGAAACAGTATGACCTCATGGATAGAGTCACCAACAATTTCTAGATTCAAGTTTCTCCCCTGGCACCTACTGGCTGTCATCCTGTCAGTTTTTCTCATACACACATCAGAGATGAGAATTTTCTTTTATAAAGAAGGCTAGCTGGGATGCCATATTAGGAGCTTCCACATCATAAACTAGTTAGAGAAAAGCTGAATTCAATGAAAATGAGAAGATTCAACATGTTAATTTAATTAAACCATTTATACTGACAAGTGAATTGTTTTCTTCTCCCTATACCACCCCCTTTTCTAGTGTGGATATTTAGGTTGGCATTCAATCACTCATTGGGAGAGGAATTAAACACCAACTCAAAGGAATTGAAGTTGGGAAGAGAAAAGGATCAATTTTTTTTTTAATTTTTAAACTCCTTAAACTCAAGGAGCCTTCATTCCAATTGTTGCAGGGTGTGGCCTTGATATGTTGGAATTGCTTCAAATTTGTTAAACTTCCCTAGGAAATTGGGATAATGAAAAGCCATGTCTTTATTGTTACCCACTTGATAATATTTTGATTTCAATGGCATTTAAATAAATTTGCTGAAGCTGCTGTACCAACACCAAGTGCTTCTCATCTTAATCTTTTCTTCTAATTTCATATGGATTTGAGTTTTTTGACAAGTTGATGATCTGAATGTACCCTGCCAGAAGATACTGAAATAACTTGCGTATATGTAACTATGTATTTCTTTTCTTTATTAGACTTTGTAAATTTAATTTTGTGCACATTATTTGGGTATCACTACATCCAGAGCTTTCTAACATTCTAAATGAAAAAAATTTCATAACATAGATATAAAATTTCTGAGTAGTCTAAAAAAGTAAGCTTCTATTATTGCTTATTCCCAAAGCCATACTTTCCACATTAAAAAAAAATGAACACATTTTCCTATGGCTAACTTCATTTTGAAATGTCTAAGGATTAAGTTATATGTCGATTTGTTCTGCAGGGTTTGGGCAAATATTAATAGAGTTTTCTCTACTTCACTAGTTGTAACAAATGTTATTACATAAGCTACAGTTATATTTCTGGCATTTTGGTCTATCATGAGCATTGTAATATCAGCCAGTCAAGAGACAACAAGCATTTATTAAGTGTTTATAATGTATCAGGTACTATGCTAAGTGCCGAGGAAAAAAAGAAAGGTAAAAATAGTCTACTCTTAAGAAATTTGCATGAAAAAAATACATACATGCTGTATACAGTGTAAATGGAGGGTTATTGTTATTGTTTGTCTTTCATTCTCAAAGAGGACCATGACAGAGTGATGTCATGTGAATTGCAGTGAATTGGATTTAAGTGAGGGGGGATGTGCAAAGCCACCAACCTCACTCTCCCCTCCAGAGTCATCTGGGTCCAGTAGCAAGATATATGACTGGAAATGGCCCCAAATGTTTAAGGCAATTGGGTTTGTGACTTTCCCAGGGCCACATAGCTAGTAAGTGTCTGAGATCAGATATGAACTCAGGTCCTCCCAACTTCAGGGCCAGTGCTCTATCCTCTGCACCACCTAGCTGCTCCTAAAGATGAGGTGAGAGAAGAGACATAGAGGACAGTCAGGAAAAAAGCATAGAGTCAGGTGATGGCATGTTGTGTGAATAGTGAGAGGGCCAATGTTACTGTACCATAAGTGTATGGTCAAAGTTAGTAATGAAGAATAAATTTGAAATGACCAGGTATGCAGTGAAATTATGTTTCTTACTGCCATACCAACTCTCTGAATTAATTTATTTGTCTTTTCACAGATATCCAATTAGCCAGCACATCAAATTACTTCAACCTCAGTTATCTTCTAAATGATATATTTTGGTATTGTTTAGAATATGAATATTAATGTGTTACAGTTGATTCAGTAGTATTAAGAATGCATTGGTTGTTGGACAAAGCTCACATTTATGGTACTAACATTTAAACTCATGTTTACAAATAATCTTTAAATTATGTCATTTTTACCATCCTCTGAATCCTTTTCTACTTCTACTATACTAATACTGTGGCAGAGACTACACAGGAGTTATGATCTTGTTCTATTTTCCTTGTTTTTTTGTTTACCAAGAATGTGTTACCAGTGTCCAGCACAAATAGTGATAAATCTACCCATCATAAATGGTCCTCAGGTGACAGTTATTCTTTTCCTTTCTTGTACACCAAAACTTTTCAGTTTGGTGGAATTTTCTAGAAACCCCTAGATCATGTGTTCTATGGGCAGAAATATTAGTAAACTGGCATTATGTCTATCCAACATTGTGATATAGAATCAGGGTGTATGAATATAAATTAAAGAAATAAATCACTCGGAGTAAGTACATTTATCCTTTATTTAAAGAAATAGAATTCCATTAATAATGAAAAATAGAACCACTTCATTCACTTATGACATTTTCACACTTACAACTTTTTAAACTGGAGAAATTTATATTATTTAATCAAATTTCATGTTAATTTAATTTGCTTCTTTGCATATGTAGTGTGATGACTATACAGTGATATAATTATGGAATTTGTGTACAACTTTTACAAGGCTATCCCCGTTTTATTTTCTTTTTTAAAATCTTCTAGCCAGGATCTCTCTCTCTCTCTCTCTCTCTCTCTCTCTCTCTCTCTCTCTCTCTCTCTCTCTCTCTCTCTCTCTCTCTCTCTCGATTTAGAGGAAGCTATCTCTATTTCTACATGTATTTGTATACTGGCAATGATATTTCATCATTATGAAAGGGGGGCTTTTGTGTACTTTGGTTCTTTGGGAACTTTCTTGGAGAGACAATAATTGGCAGTGGCAAAAGAGGTAACAATCTTACTTTAATATGGCACATAGAGCCAAAAAGCCCATAATGGCAGAGACACAAAGAAAAAGAGGTATAGAGGCATATGTTGTGGTTTAGGAACTAAGGAATGGGATGGTGAAGGAAAACAGGAAACGTGAGGAAGAAATTGATGAGGGGGAGAGGAAGAGAATATCACTCATGTAACAGTGGATTAGAATTGGGAGCACTACACAGCATGGGCTTGATGAAGATGGAAGAGGTCTGGGGCAGAAGACAGAAGTTTGAGATTTCATTTTTATAGAGTTTTTTTGGGGGGGAGGGAAGTGACCAACTCCTATCTGTGTCATTTCGGGGTTAGTTCATTAACAAATCTAAATCATCTCAAAGTCATTGTCACAAAGTTTTAGCACTTTTTAAAAATATATATATTCTGCTGCTCTGAAGCTGTGGAAGTTTGGATTTTTTCTGGAATTTACACATCGTAGGACCAAGAACTCTTGTAACAATGCCTAGATGGCTTTTCCTAATTCATCATGTATTACCAGGGTATTTAATTTTTCTTAATATATAACACAATTTATAAATTCTGCTCCTTAGAACTCTAGGATGGTTTGTGCCTGACTTCCAGGCTCCCCTTTGCAATCTTATTTCATGTTATTGTTCCCTTTATAACAGCTACTTATAAACTTACTACTCTATTAACTAGTAGGGGAAGTGTGGTCAAGGGAATCTAAACACACACACACACACACACCTGTAGCTCTACACAGATATACCTATGTATCTATATCAATATATATATGATGATATATCATGTAGTTTATTTCAGTTTTTAAAAAAGAGCAGTAATATAGTTATTTCTGTCTCATGTTTAATTTCCTATTATAACACAAGTAAATAATTATAAACACATATGTATATTTTATGTATATATGTATATACACATGCATATTTACATATGCACACACATATATACCCACACATACATACATATATACCCACACATACATATATGCTGTGATGCCTGATCCATTTTTCCTGATCCCCCATAAAATTAAGGACTTTTCTTGTCTCTGATTCACCCTGCATCTGTCTTGTTCATAAATATTTGTTTTGATTTTACCACCTTTTCCTTTCATTTGCAATAAAGGTTTGTTGACTGACTGACTGATCATGGCATGGAGGTGACCTTGGGTTTTTGAAGGAAATTAAACTGAAATATACCCCCTCAAAAGTTTTACTAAGTGAAGTGTCTTTGAGCATAAGCCTGTTGATTTGTAGACTTCCCTGTAATTGATAGATAGAGAATTTAAGCTTGGAGAAACTCTTGAAGAAGAGGTTGGGCCATCAGATGATATACATCTTTGACCACAAAATTCAAAGGCAAAACTCCTTAGGTATAATAAGGGATACAAACTGCATTTGTAAATGTAATACTGGTATTCAAGGAATGATAGAAGTCTCTGTATGTACACATGGATTTGCCTATACATATATGCTTATTCTTATGTTTATGCCTATATAAATTTATATGTTTATCACATGAAATGTCCATAAATTTATATGAAAATAGAAAAAAATCTCATCTAATAATAGATTTGTAAATATAATTCAATAAATCATGGCAAATATAAATATAGAAAAACTATCAGAAAAATACAATAGGATCTGGTATATTCAGAAAAAGAACATTTCCCTCTGATTTCTGATACAATAAAGTATTCTGCAAAATATAACACTTAGCAGGAAACTAGTTTAGAAACAATCAATGCAAAGCAAACTGTTTGTGAATCTAATCAGTGAAGAATAATTCAAATTCTGTGTTACCTTAATTGAATAGATTCTATAGGCAAGCTTAAAAGCTATGTGAATCATTAGAATTTGGTTTTGGTTTTAGATACATGAATATAGATATCTAGTTTCTGATATGGGGAAAATAACTCTTCTATGACTCTTCTTATTTAAAACAGAAAATTAAATAGAAATAATCTATCCAGCATTTTAATAGAGTCACATTTTAGGAGATTTTATCTTTGTTGGATGTCTGATTCCTTAACCTGAGAATTTACTCAGAAAAAGGCAAAATAAACACACTCTGGGTTTTATTTGACAACTAGATAGAGGATAGACAGACAGACAGACAGATAGATAGATAGATAGATAGATAGATAGATAGATAGATAGATAGATAGATAGATAGATAGATAGATAGATATGTACACATATACATAGATACATACAATAATCTCAGGTACTGGAAGCCAGGCCCAGGTTTAATTAAACTTTCTCAGAGATTAATGATGAATAAGTAATATCCATTTTAAAAGTTAAGAATAATAAAAATTTGAAGTTAGGTTATGATGTTTTCAGAAGTTATTTTTCCCTTCTTTGTTGCCTAGTAATTCATCATACAAAAGTTCTCTCTTCAATTGCAGAGTTAGTGTTAGGACATGTGATGTACTCAACTGGGAAACCCTCAATGTGGAAACTCCCTCCAGTAATTGGCAGTTCCTAAGGAAATTATGACAGAGCTATGTGGAAGCACAGAAAAGTTTAGGTACTTGATCATGGTAACCCAGCCAATATTTGTCAGAGGCAAGACTTGAAGTCATATTCCTTAAATACAAGTTTTTTATCATCTATACTACACTGACTCTCTGTGAATGCTATAAAGGAAATTATTTGCATTTATTATTACTTTTTATTCTTTAATTGTTTTTCTTGCTCTAAGTACTGAAAGTCTAAGAATAATTGAAGCAAAAGTACAAACTTGTTTTCCTTTTACTAAGAGAATATTAACAAAAATCTATGTAAGGTAATTTTTTTAGAATTTAACCTTACTTGAATTAAATATATATGATATAATATAAAATATAATATATTTTAATAATTTAATATTGATAAATTAATAAATAATAATTTAATAGCTATTCTTGCATTTAAGCATGACAACATATTCCAAATTTTTGGCTGAGAATCACTATTTTTCTGCTTTAAGTATATATATAATCTTACAAATATAACTCTTAAAAAAGTAATTTCCTTAGACATGCTTCATAGACCACCATTATGCTAATTATGTGATTTTAAAAGAAATTTTTTCCTACTCTGCTTTATATGGCTAAAAATGGAAACCTCCCACTATGTAGGTCAGTATAATCTTAAGAAAGGAGAAGGTCATATAGATTCAAATTATCTGTAAAACAAACATTTATTTATTCTTCCTTTAAACATCATAGGAGGGGGCAGCTAGGTGGCACAGTGGATAGAGCACTGGCCCTGGATTCAGGAGTACCTGAGCTCAAATCCAACCTCAGACACTTAACACTTACTAGCTGTGTGACCATGGGCAAGTCACAACCTCAGTTGCCTCATTAAATATAATAATAATAATAATAATAATAATAATAATAATAATAAACATCATAGGAAAATACAATTTGACCAAAATTCTTACAAATATTTTTATATCTACAACAAAATCTAATTTTGACTTTCAAATAATGGTGGGGGGGCAATTAAAACTTTAATTACTACCTGAAACATGAATTAATAAATCAATGAGTCACTGAATGAATGGGAAAAGTAACCACTTACAATATATGCAAAGCTAAATGTTGGGGATACAAATATAAATTGTATGATAGTTTCCTTTGTTCTCAGGAAGCACATATTCTATTAAGGAAAGTGGATAGATGAGAGAGAGAGAGAGAGAGAGAGAGAGAGAGAGAGAGAGAGAGAGAGAGAGAGAGAGAGAGAGAGAGAGAGAGATGATAGATATTTAGTTTCTAGTCAGACTAAAAGACCCCATGGTAACATAGTCCTTTGGATACATAGGAAAAGCAAATTGCACTGTATCTTCCTGAATGCCATTTCCACTTTTAAAATCATATGTTTGTGGTGTTGAAATGTTTCCCAATTCCAAAGATACAAAACTACATTAGTGATCAAGATGTTAAATTGTCTCATTTTATAGATAGTGTCACAGTAGATAAAATGCTGGATCAAGAGTCAAGAGGATCTGAGCTCAAATGTGACTTCAGACACTTATGTGAAGCTACATGAAAAGAGCCAGGTAGTTCACTTGACCTCTGTTTCAATAAAATGAGTATATATTATAGTTTCCTCCCCATGATCAAGTTAAACATTTATTAAGTGGTTAGCATGGTACCTGGCATATACTAGGTACTAGATAAATTTTCCCTAAACTTGGGACAGAAATAAGGTGACCACATATAATTTTACATGACACATCATCACCATCATTAATTATAAAATACAACCAAGATAAATGAAGTAAATTATCCCAAATCTCAAAAGTATTAGTCAGTAGAATCATGATTTAAACCCAGATCCTCTAAGTCAAGAGTCAGTACTCTTTCCAGCAAAGAACATTGTCTTTATAACAGCCTTGAACAGTGATAATCCTAACTCTGCTTGAACATCTCCAAATGTGGAAATTCATGGGGCAGTTCAATTTTTTACAGACAACTTTAACCACAGATGTGCTAGTAAAACAACAAACAACAACAAAACTAAAAACTTTAACACTACCTCTCAAAAAAAAGATGTTTGACAGACTTTTAAAGTTTAATCTGCTTTATTAATAATTTCTCTAGCACATTTCTAAGTGGACACAATCAACAAAATGATAAAACAAGCCATGATTTGTAGCATTTGCTGACTTCCAAGATGTAAATGTTCACACTAACAATTTTACAATCAGCTCTACTAATCTAATTTGAACTGGTACCATTATACCTCCAGACACTAAGTGAATTATGTAAAAAGTGTTATTTCTACTGGCCCAGAGTTTTCCCTCTCTTGCCCTATTTTTTTCCCTTAACATACATATAAAAAGCTTCTTCAAAGGTTACTTTCTTTTGCAAGATTATGGATTTAATATAGGAGACCCTGAAATGTTCCAAGAATTTGTGAAATCAGCAGAATATAATTCAGAGGAAAAAATCACTCCCTATGGTGATCTGCATTCTGTAATGGACGTCTGTCATTATGATGGCAAATGAAGGCAGTAAGCATAGAGATCCCCATTCTATGCTGTTAATATGCTAGGTTGTTATTCAAAGTTATATATTTGTTTATATTTTTCAAGTACTATTTATTATTTTCTCATTTTTGTGATAGATCCCTTTTCGGAGAAGAGCACTCAAAAGTCTTCTGCTCTATCTGCATTTTTTATATTCAATAAAAATAAGCACAATGGTATTTTGTATTTTCTCTACCCATAGACCATAAAAATATGGCATGCTAGAGAAAATTGTTTGCAAAAAGAGCCTGCCCATTTCCTTCTCATGACTTCATCAAGGGTATTCTATGTGCTGTGTTAATTATTTGCTTAAAAATTTGGTAGTGATTTGAAAGTATATAAAGGTTGGCATTAATATTAAATTGGTGGGGCAGCTAAATGGTGCATTGAATAGAGCACCGGTCCTAGAGTCAGGAGTACCTGAGTTCAAATCTGGCCTCAGACACTTAACACTTACTAGCTGTGTGACCCTGGGCAAGTCACTTAACCCATTGCCTCACTAAAAAAAAAAAAATTAAATTGGTCATCTTTCTTTGGTTAACAGTAACGTCTGTAATTTTTGTGGTAAGGATGTGATGCTGGGATCTCAAAGGTTGTACAGAAGGGCAATTCATTCTTAAATGAAAAATCAGAAATGACAAAAGTAGAACAAACTACTACAAATTATTTATATGGATAAATGAAAATGAAAATAACTTTGAGGATTCACCCAATATCCACCAATTTGGCACTTATAATAAAAGATGGAAATAGTTAATTTGGGATAGAATATGAGGGAAAAAACCATTTCATTATGCTGTTGATAGAGTTATAACATGGTTTAAAAATCTTAGAATTGTGCTAAAAGTGACTAAAATAGCTATATACTTTGATGCCAGAATTTCACTGCTAGGTGTATATATGTATATGTTTGTGTGTGTGTGAGGTATATATATATTTATATTTATACAAAAAAGAAATGAAAGTCCTCATGAATATTAAGATATGTACAGGAGTACTTTTTGGAGGAGCAAAGATCTAAAAATAAGATATGTATCTATCAGTTGAAAAATGAGCAAAGAAAACCATAGTGTGTTGATGACATGGGATATTCAAGTATCCTGAAAAATGAAAAAAAAAATAAGAATTCAGAAAAAAACATGGGACAACTTTATTGAACTGATGGATAATGAAATGTGTATAAGCAGGAAAGTAATGACTTAAAAAAGTAAATAAGAACAAAACAGACCTGAAAGCTTTGTAATTATAATGACCAAACTTGACCCTGTCTCCCTCCATTTATTTAAGAGATGAAGGAGTCAAGGAGGTAGAGAATGCTGTAAATGTTATTATGTTTCAGCTCCTTGAGGACAGAGAATATTTGGGGGCTGTTTGTATATGTATGTGTGTGGGTTTTTATTTGTATCTATGTTTCTTTGTATCCAGGGATTACCACAATACAAGGTACAGAGTAAATATTTAAAACATATCTTGTTGGGGCAGCTAGGTGGCGCAGTGGATAGAGCACCGGCCCTGGATTCAGGAGGACCTGAGTTCAAATCCGGCCTCAGACACTTAGCACTTACTAGCTGTGTGACCCTGGGCAAGTCACTTAACCCCAATTGCCCCACCAAAAAAAAAACAAAAAAAGAAAAACAAAACAAAACAAAACAAAACAACAACAACAACAACAACAAAACATAACTTGTTGGAACAGCTAAGTGAAGTTGCACCAGGAGTCAGGAAGACCTAACTCAAATACTAGCTATGTAAGCCGGGCCAATCCTTTAGCCTCTCAAAACCTCAATTTCTTCATCTATACAATGGGAATAACTATAGCACCTATATTGCAAGACTGTTTGAGGATCAATGTAATAAACTATACATGTCACTCTTCAAACCTTAAAGTGATATATAAATGGTAGCCATTATTAATGTTGTTGTGGCTGTTGATATTCTGGTTATTTTTAGTTTGTTTTGATGAACTTTGTACATTTTTCTTCTTAAAACTTTCTTAAAATAGTAAATTGGAGCAAGAATTATATTTGAAAATGAATATGATAGAAAAACAAAAATTATCAATAAAATAAGAGATGTAGAAAAGCTCTTTTTGACTCACACAAAGTTAGTCAATTGATACAATAATAATAAGTGAAAAGGGGAGATGACACACCTTTCAGTTGTCTTCAGATTGTTGATTAAGTATGTATCTATATAATTGATATGCTGTTATTTTGATTTATTAAAAAACTATTGTTTTCTTAACACTTATGTCTCTACTTAGAGCTTTGGCAAGTTATATATCTAGATCTAGACCTATCTCTCTACACACACATGTCTTCATGAATGAGTTTTCTGTTGCAGCAGTACAGTATGAAACTAAAAAATTGTATTATTCTTCCATGAAATTAGATGCTTTATGCTTCAAAACAAACCATATAGCAGCTCCTTTCTAAAGCAAGAAGTTGGATGTCTCTGTGTGTGTGTAAGAATATATATGTCATAAAAATAACAAAAATAATAGATCAGGTTTTAAGAATGTTTTCATTTGCAACCCTAAGGGTCTGATTTTTAATCACCTTACATTTTAGAGTGTGTTAAAGTTGGGCAACTTTTATTATCCTTAAAGCTACAATATCAGTGAACCTTGGAATTGAATTAAATACCATAACCTTTTATATATGTAATATTCCAAAAGTAGTTTCTTTTATATACACATTTAAGGTCCTCTGCGGGAACTTTTTAACTGCAAAAGAGGATTATGTTATGTTGAAAATAGTATTGGTGTTCAGTGTAGTTAAAAAACAAAAGAAAACATGAAATTATTTGAAAATTAATAATCCATTCATGGTACCTTTCCTTAGAATATTTACTAAACCTTAATATTTCTTTACAGGGGTTTTTCGGTCACTGTAGCTTCTTTCCAAATCTTCCTGTAGAGATAACAAGTGAAGTATTTTGTCTTATACAATGTAATGAATTTGTTGCACATTAGTGTGTGAAATCTTTTTATTGTATTTTTGACTGATTCTATGGCAAGTCAATCAGGTTTAATCATTGCCAGCAAAAAACAAAACAAAACACCTAGGATATATAATGCTGTATATTGTATTGCTATTCATTCATTGCCTGAAAGAGAGCTTTCCTGTCTATATGATCTTGTCTATATGGCTAGTACCATAATTAGTAATTTTGGAATTAAGATATGTTTTTACTATCACTCCATAGGATTTCTCTCATGCCATCCTTTTTTATTCCAAATTTCATGAAAACATCTAGCTTTAGATTCCTTTTAGTTCAATTTATTCTTGAAAAATAATCTGCTTTTTAAATTCCACACAACTATATTTGTAGGAAACACCAGTTGCTTACATGATTTTAGTATCAGAGAATAACATTTCCCCTTGGACAGACTAACTCAATTAAATTGTAAAAATAATTTGTAGATATATTATTTTTTTTCAAATAAAGAGATGCAATAAATTTCTTTAAATCTGTTTCTATAATTATTCTTTGATAGCCCTGTTATTTGTAAATATTTATAGTATTAGAAGTTTTATAGAATATTAAAGTTATGAAGTTAAAGTTTCAGTTAGATCAAAACCAAAATTATATTAAAGATACTTAGGGAAAGTGACAGACTTGGAATAAAATTCATATTTGACAAAAGACTCGAAGTCACAGTTTCTGCATTAGACAGAATGCTAGAAGAAAGACTGGAAACAGAAAGAACTAAGTAAGGGATGGTAGAGAGAAAAAGGAATTTCAGTGACATAATAGGCAGCCAGTGAATGGAGGAAGCAAATATTGATTTAGTTTGGGTTTCTCATTTCACAAGGAATCCATTCCACTCCTTATATATACTTCTAGGTTGTTAAATTTCCTGTGTTTGCATTTGTGTCTATCACCATTCCTGAAATGTTACAATACTCAAGAGACAGCAAGGATATTTGTCAAGCAGGTCTAGCCCTAGGCAAAACTGCAAAACAGGTGAAATTTATCTTCTACCCTCTACCCTCATTTTATAGCAACCTGCACCTTTAGCTGCCCATCATTCTTTAACCAGCTCTAAAGCTTAGCCACATGATGGTTATAGCAGCTATGTCCAATATTTCTACACATAAATCTATTCTTTAACTGGAGAGAACCCGTACCTCCAACAGTAATGACTAATGAATTTGAATGTATAATTCATTCATATATATAAAAAGATAAAGGACCAGAATCCCACATACTTCCCCCTTTCTCCTTGGTAATGTATATTATAGTCACCTATACCAATGCCCCTGTTTGAATTGTTGAATCCAAAAGAGTGGTCAGAATGGTAGGAATTTCAGGTGACTTTATAGGAGTGATGATGTTAGAGAGTATGCTGAGATTCTTCCCTAGTTCTTGATAATAATAATAATAGTTAATATTTATATAGCTTTACTGACATATTCTCAAATATCTACTGCTCTTTTTATCAGTCCAGGGTCCTGCTTTGTCTGGATTTCTTTCACTTTTTGCTCTTAACTGATATTCCTCTCTTTCCTTTTTTATGAGGCCCTGGGGGTCCTGAATGTTCCTTTTCTCTGAGTCTGCTTAAATCCCTGAATTCAGAGATTTGGTGTACCATAGTGTTAATAACATATTCCTCCTACTTTACCACTTCCACAATATCCAGATGCTTTTTGTAGGGCTACACTTTATTCTTTTGATTCTCTGTGTTACGGACTTCTGTCAGCTTCTCTTCATTGCATAAGAGAAGTTATATATTCCCAATGGGAATAAGATTTTAGCAGACAGGGAAGTATAGGGGGATGTCTAGAAATACATGTTAAAAATCTTTTTGTATAATTGGGCAAATCACTTAAACTTTCTGTGCCTGAGAATACTCCTTGAGACAAACTATTATGTACCTTTGGAAGTCAAGTTTATTCTAGGATGACAGCTTCTCTGGCTGAACTGGAAACAGTGCTATTGAGGAAGGGGGTGGGACATGATTTCCTGATGGGTTACAGTCTATATTTTCAGAGGGATTTCTGACATGGGGTGTTTCCCAGACTGAGTAAATAATATATCCATCTCCTTCCCATTTGGAAAGAGTACATTAACAACTGTGGGGATGAAGACAGGCTACCTGGAGAACAAGGGGTTGGGAGCTATGCCTTGAAGAAAGATAAATATATAAAGTGATATTGCAGAAGGCCTGCATCTCAGAAATGGGGAGCAAACTTCTCCAAATACTTGTAAGCAGGAAATGGAATGGTGGTATGGCATTAGTGGTATTTGGCTTGAAAACAGAGTATTTAACTGTGATTAATGTTAAATAGTATTGGAAGCATTTGTTGAGACCAAATCAAGTAGGACTTTATAAAGTATACAGAGGCATTCATAATCGATGTAGAGGAAAAAGCGATTTTTAGGAAAGAGAAAGTTCTATTATTACTATACTACTCCATCTGGACATCATCAGACATGCCTTAGGAAAACTATTTTGATAGCTGTGTGAAAGATGAATTGGAGAAAAAGAGATAGGAATTCAGGGATCAATTAGCACATTATTTCAATAATGAATGAAAAGGGATAAGATTCTAAACCAAGGTGAAGAAGAGAAGCTGAATGGGAATAAATGTTTCCATAGTAATTAACTATAAGAATGGTCCTACAAAGCACCAAAAAGAAGCAGGACAATATATCTTACTAAAACAAAGTATGGAGGGAATAGAGAACTGTGCAGTGACTTGAGAGTCTGGGCTATGATTATTTTCAGTTATACATATATATATGTCTATATCTATCTATAGTAATATCTATATACAAGATACCAGTTAGTGTCTGTTATATGAGTAAAAGTAAAAAAAAAAGTGAATGATCTTATCTCTATCCTTACTTTGAAAGCTGTGCCATAAATTTCAAGATATCAGGAGAAGATCCAAGTAGGACTCTAAGCAGCATCAGGAATCTATTATACATAGAACCAAGGGAAGAAGAAACATCAAATATCTGGAGCTGAGTAACAGATATGAGATTCTTCATGAAGCCTGGACGAATGGACTACCTCAGGAAAAACAAACAAACAAACAAGCATGTTTTTGTACAGCTTGTGGTTATACATCCCCCCCCCCCCCCCGCAAAAGGACTGAAGGGCTAATGAAAAATCAAGCCTTCTCTGGTTTTTGGGACTCAAGGATCTTCTATTCCTCCTCTCAAGTTCTCTGTAGGACAGCCCATTTCCTATCTCCTTATCATGAGGCATGAATTTGCATATTTATCCAATCAGAGCAACACTCAAACCATCAACTTTCTGTTAAATTCTGGCTCCTTCTTAAACTTTCTCTATTTCATTCAACTCGTTCACATGACCATGGAGTGGAAAAAACATGCCTATCTGCACTTAAAGCTTTTATAATCAGAATAGAGTTGATGCACATATTAAAATTACATAATAAGAAGAAAATGCATAAGAAAAACCTTATAATCAGCTTCCAGCCCTTCATATTCCTGGAATCCAAAAGGCTTCACAGACAGAAGCAATATGAACCCAGGATTTCAGTTTCAATTAGTTTTGTTCCTTCTCCCCCTTCTGCTACTGGGAGCAGAAAAAAAGGATATCTACATTGATATTTGACTTTATATTTGAAATTGAGCAGACTCTCATAGAAAGTGTTAGAAATATCAGAAGGAATAGGTCCAGGAGAGATAATTTGAAAATTATTGGACTACCTGAAAGCCATGATCAAAGAAAGAGTCTAGACATCATCTTCCAAGAAACTGTCAGGGACAAGTGCCCTGATATTCTAGAAGAAGAAGGTAAAATAGAAATTGAAAGAATCTACCAATCACCTTCTGAAAGAGATCCCAAAATGAATACCTCCAGGAATACTATAGCCAAATACCAGAACTCCCAAGTCAATGAGAAAATATTGCAAGCAGCCAGAAAGAAACAATATAAGTATGGTGAAGCCACACTCAGGATAACACAAGACCTAGCAGCTTCTATAGTATGGGATCAGAGGGCTTGGAATATAATATTCTAGAGGGCAAAAGAACTGAGATTATGACAAATAATCACCTACTCAGCAAAACTGTGTATAAGCATTCAGGGGAAAAATGTGAATTCAATGAAAGAGAGGACTTCAAGGCATTGATGAATAAAAGACCTGAGCTCAATAAAGAATTTGACTTTCAAATACAAGACCCTAGAAAAGCATAAAAAGGTAAACAGGGTGGAGCAGCTAGATGGCGCAGTAGATAAAGCACTGGCCCTGGATTGAGGAGATCCTGAGTTCAAATCCAGCCTCAGACACTTGACACTTACTAGCTGTGTGACCCTGGACAAGTCACTTAACCCTCATTGACCCACTCAAAAAAAGTACTTAAAAAAAGATAAACAGGAAAAAGAAATAATAAGGGATATTAAAAGGTTAAACTATTTATATTCCTACATGGGAAAAGGATACTTGTAACTCATAAGAACTTTTTTATTATTAGGGCATCTGATGGAGTATATTTACACAGAGGGCACAGGTGTGAGTTGAATATGAAGGGATGATATCTCTAAAAAAATAAAATTAAAGGGTATAAGGAATACACTGGTAGAAAGGGAAAGGAAGAGGTAGAAGGAAGTAATGTATCTTAATAAAAGAAGCAAGAAAAAGCTTATGCAGTGGAGGGGAAGATGGGGGAAACATGGGGGAGTGAGTAAGTCTACCTCTCATCAGAATAGGCTCAAAGAAGGAATAACATACACAATCAATTGGTTATAGTAATCTATCTTATCCTGCAGGAAAGGAGGAGGGAAGGGGATAAGGGGGGGTTGGTGAAAAAAGGGAGGGCATATTGTGGGGGGTAGTCAGAAGGAAAACATTTTTGAGGAGGGATAGGGTGAAAGAAGGTAGAAAATAGAGTAAATGTCATGGGGAGGAAATAGGGTTGAGGGAAATACAGTTAACAAATAGTAACTGTGAAAAAAAATCGAAGCAAGTTTGTTTAATATGCCTCAGTTCTCAAACACAGAGGAGACTGAATCTAGTTTGTTAAAGTGAGAGCCATTCCCCAAATGATAGATGATCAAAAGACATAAAGTTTTCAGATGAAATAGTCAGTCATATATAGCCATATTAAAAATGTTCTAACTCACTATTGATTGGAGAGATTCAGGTCAAAACAATTCTGGGTACTACATCACACCTATTGGATTGGATAATAGGACAGCAGAGGAAAATGACAAATGTAAAGGATATGGGGAAAATGAGACATTAATATACTCTTGGTACATTTATAAATTGATGCAGACATTCTATAGAGAAGTTTGGAACTATGGCCAAAGGTCTATAAAGCCATGCATACTTTTTGACATAGTAATACCACTACTAGGTTAGTATCCAAAAAGAGATTTTAAAAAGTTAAAGTCAAAATTGGGGAAATTCCCATCAGTTGGGGAATGACTGAAGAAATTGAGGTATGAGATTATGATGGAACACTGTTGTGCTATAAGAAATGATGAGCAGGATGTTATCAAAAACCTGTAAAGACTTACATGAGCAGGTACAAAGTGAAATGTACTGTATACAAAAGAAGAGGAATAGTGCAAGATGATCTACTGTGAATGACTTGGCAATTTTCAGCAGGGCAATGATCCAAGACAACTCTGAAGGACTTATGAAAAGTGTAATTCATCTACAGAGAAAGAACTAATGGTATCTGAATACAGATTGAAGTATTTTGTGTTAGTTCCTTTATCTAAGGTTTCTTTTTTTATCTGTTTTCTTTCATAGCCTGATTAATGTGGAAATGTTTTGCATGACTACACCTGTATAACTTATACTGAATTGCTTAAGTTCTTGGGAGGGGTAGGCAGAGTGGAGGAAGACAATTTCGAACACAAATTTTTAGAAATTGATGTTGAAATTTGTTTTTACATGTGATTTGGGAAAAAATGAAATTCTAAATAAATATTAAAAAAAGAAACACCAGGAGGCAGAGCCAAGATGGCAGAGAGGAATCAGCAAGCTGCCTGAGCTCTCCTTCTCTTCCCTCAAAAAGAACATTAAATCAAGCCTCTGGACATATTCTGAAACTAAAGAACCTGCAAAGAGACAGAGAGATACAGTCTTCCAACCAGAGATAATTTAGAAGACTTCAGGAAAAAGTCAGTCTGACTCAGACAAAAGGGAGGCACAGCACAGGGCAGCAGCCCAGCGTTGAGGGGGTCAGGGCAAGTCAGCAAGAAGCTGCGGGCCACAGCCAAACAACTGAGGCCCCTGGAACCTGGCTCAATAATCTGGTGGCCTAGTAGGACAGTGGAAAAACCTACCTGCACCAGCCGAGAGGGCAAGTTGCCAGCTGTAGGGCCACAAACAGGATAGGCACGACTAGGTAAACTGATCTAGTGTGCTCAGACAGGAAGTGCAGGGGGGGCGAACTACACACACTATAAAGGCCTCAGAGTAAAAAGCCGGTCACACAGCACCTATACCCCAGCACAAGAAGCCCAAAACAGGGACCCTCGTGCCCCCAGAGCAGACCTCAACTTAAAAAATAAATAAATAAGCTGCAATAATGAGTAAGAAGAAAAAAGGATCCCTCTCCATTGAGAGCTTCTGTATCAATAGGGAAGAAGCAAACACAAACTCAGATGAGGACAATACCCTCAAATTGCCTACATTTGAAGCCTCACGAGGGAAGGTGAATTGGTTTCAAGAACAAAAAGCCTTCCTGGAAGAGATCAAAAAGGATTTTAAAAATCAATTGAGAGAGGTAGAAGAAAAAATGGGGAGAGAAATAAAAGCAAAACAAGAAAACTATGAAAAAAAGAATCAGCAGCTTGGAAAAGTAAGCACAAAGATTGACTTCAGGAAACAATTCCTTAAAAAATTCATCTGGCCAAATGGAAAAAGAGGTGCATAATTTCACTGAAGAAAACAATACCTTAAAAAATTCATTTGGCCAAATGGAAAAAAGGTGCATAATCTCATTGAAGAAAACAATGCCTTAAAAATTAAAATTGGACAGTTGGAAGATAAGGAATCCATGAGAGACCAGGAATCAGTCAAACAGAATCAAAAGAATGAAAAAATAGAAGAAAATGTGAAATACCTCATCGGAAAGACAACTGATCTGGAAAACAGATCGAGGAGAGACAATCTGAGAATCATTGGACTGCCTGAAAGCCATGACCAGAAAAAGAATCTAGACACCATATTCCAGGAAATTAGTAAGGAGAACTGCCCTGATATAATAGAATCAGAGGATAAAATCATCATTCAAAGAAGAAAAATTAAGGGGTTAAAAAGGGAGTCTACGGGGAGGAGAGGAAAGGAAATGTGGAATGGGGTGAATTATATCATATGAAGAGGTGAAAAAAAACCCTATTACAATAGAGGGAAAGAAAGGAGGGGTGAACATTGTTTCAACCCTATTCTCATTAGATTTGATTCAAAGAGGGAATAACATATGCCTTCATTGGGATAAAGAAACTTAGATCATTCTTTAGGGAAGCAAAAGGGGAAGGGAAAGGGGGGGGGAGACTGAAGGGAGGACAAAAGCAAGGGAGAAAAGGGTAAAGAAAAGAGAGGGGGGTGATAAAAAGGGATGGCAGATTGGTGGAGGCAGGGGTAGGGAGTAAAACATCAGTGAGGAGGAATTGAAAGAAGGGGGAAAAAGTACAAAGGGGGTAAATAGAATGGAGGGGAATAGACAGTTCATAATACTAACTGTGAATGGGAATGGGATGAACTATGCTCTAAAATGAAAGCGAATTGCAGAGTGGATTAAAAACCAGAATCCTACAATATGCTGTTTACAAGAAACACATTTGAAGCAGAGAGATACACGCAGAATAAAGGTAAAAGGCTGGAGCAGAATATATTATGCTTCAGGTAAAGTAAAAAAAAAGCAGGGGTAGCAATCCTTATATCAAACAGAGCACAGGCAAAAATAGATCTCATTAAAAGAGATATGGAAGGAAACTACATCTTGCTAAAAGGTACTATAGATAATGAAGTAATATCAATATTAAATATGTATGTGCCAAGTGGTATAACATCCAAATTCTTAGAGGAGATGTTAAATGAGTTACAAGAGGAATTAGACAGTAATACTATACTAGTGGGGGATCTGAATCTCCCCCTCTCAGAATTAGATAAATCTAGTCAAAAAATAAATAAGAAAGATGTGAAAGAGGTGAATAGGTTACTAGAAAAGTTAGACATGATATATGTCTGCAGATAATTGAATAGGGATAGAAAGGAATATACCTTTTTCTCAGCATTACATGGCACATTTTAAAAAATTGACCATGTATTAGGGCACAAAAACATCATCGTCAAATGTAGAAAGGCAGAAATAGTAAATGCATCCTTCTCAGATCATGATGCAATAAAAATTACATGTAAGAAAGAGCCAGGGAAAAGTAGAATGAAAATCAATTGGAAACTAAATAATTTCATTCTAAAGAATGAATGGGCCAAACAAGAAATCATAGAAACAATCAATAACTTTATCCAAGAGAATGACAATAATGAGACAACATACCAAAATCTATGGGATGCAGCCAAAGCAGTGCTTAGGGGAAAATTTATAGCTCTAAATGCTTACATGAATAAAAAAGAGAAAGAGGAGATTAATGAATGGGGCATGCAACTTAAAAAGCTAGAAAAAGAACAAATTAGAAATCCCCAATTAAATACTAAACTAGAGATCCTGAAAATTAAAGGAGAAATTAATAAGATTGAAAGAAAAAAAAGCTATAGAATTAATCAATAAAACTAAGAGGTGGTTTTATGAAAAAAAAATAAAATAGATAAAATATTGGTTAATTTGATTTAAAAAAAGAAAGAAGAAAACCAAGTCACCAGTATCAAAAATGAAAAGGGTGATGGTACCACCAATGAAGTGGAAATTAAATCAATAATTAGGAATTATTTTGCCCAATTGTGCACCAATCAATTTGACAATGTAAATGAAATGGATGAATATTTACAAAAATACAAACTGCCCAGGTTAACTGAAGAGGAAATAAAATCCTTAAGTAAACCCATATTAGAAAAAGAAATTTAACAAGCCATTAATGAACTCCCTAAGAAAAAATCCCCAGGGCCAGATGGGTTTACGGGTGAATTTTACCAAACAATTAAAGAAAAATTAATTCCAACATTATACAAATTATTTGGAAAAATATGTGGAGTTCTACCAAATTTGTTTTACGACACAAATATGGTGGTGATATCAAAACCAGGCAAAGCAAAAAGGGAGAAAGAAAATTATAGACCAATTTCCCTAATGAATATTGATGCTAAAATCTTAAGATATTAGCAAGGAGATTATAGCAAGTGATCACCAGGATAATACACTATGACCAGGTGGGATTTATACTAGGAATGCAGGGCTGGTTCAATATTAGAAAAACTATTTTCATAATCAACCACATCAATAAGAAAAAAAACCAAAATCATATGATTATATCAATATATACAGAGAAAGCTTTTGACAAAACACAGCACCCATTCCTAATAAAAGCACTGGAGAGCTTAAGAATTGGTGGAGGTTTCCTTAAAATAATAAAGAGTATCTACCTAAAGCCATCAGCAAGCATTATATGCAATGGAGATAAATTAGAGGCATTCCAAATAAGATCAGGGGTGAAACAGGAATGTCCATTATCACCCCTATTATTTAATATTGTCCTAGAAATGTTAGCTTTAGCAATCAGAGAAGAGAAAGGAATTAAAGGAATTAGAATAGGCAAGGAGGAAACAAAACTATCACTCTTTGCAGATGATATGGTGGTATACTTAAAGAAACCTAGAGAATCAACTCAAAAATTACTTGAAACAATTAACCACTTTAGCAAAGTAGCAGGATATAAAATAAATCCATATAAATCATCAGCATTTCTATACATGACCAACAAAGTCCAGCAACAAGAGATAGAAAGAGAAATTCCATTTGAAGTAACAGTAGATAATATAAAATACTTGGGAGTCTACTTGCCAAGACAAACCCAGGAACTCTATGAACACAACTACCAAACACTCTTCACACAAATCAAATCAGATCTAAATAATTGGAAAGGTATCAATTGCTCATGGATAGGTAGAGCTAATATAGTAAAAATGACAATAATACCTAAATTAATTTACTTATTCAGTGCCATACCAATCAGACTACCTAAAAATTATTTTATAGAGCTAGAAAAAATAATAAAAAAATTATTCTGGAAAAACAATCCAGAATATCCAGGGAAATAATGAAAAAAATTCACAGGTAGGTGGGTTAGTCGTACCAAACCTGGAGCTTTAAAATAAAGTGGCAGTCATCAAAAATATCTGGTACTGGATAACAAATAGAGTGGAGGATCAATGGAATAGGCTAGGCACAGGAAATACAGTAGTAAATGACACTAGTAATGTAGTGTTTGATAAACCCAAAGACTCCAGCTTCTGGGATAGGAACTCAGTATTTGACAAAAACTGCTGGGAAAACGGGAAGATAGTATGGCAGAAATTAGGCATAGACCAACATCTTACACCTTATACTAAAATAAGGTCAAAATGGATACATGATTTAGACATAAGAGGTGATACCATAGGTAAATTAGGAGAGAAAGGAATAGTGTACCTATCAGATCTTTGGAAAAGAAAACAGTTTATGACCAAACAAGAGATAGAGAATATTATAAAATGCAAAATGGATGATTTTGATTACGTTAAATTAAAAAAAAAACAAAACTTTGTACAAACAGAAGCAATGCATCCAAAATTAGAAGGGAGGCCGAAAGCTGGGAAACAATTTTTATGGCCAGTACTTCTGATAAAGGCCTCATTTCTAAAATATATTGGGAACTAAATCAAATTTATAAGAATCTAAGTCATTCCCCAATTGAGAAATGGTCAAAGGATATGAACAGGCAGTTTTCTGATGAAGAAACCAAAGCTATCTATTCCCATATGAAAAAATGTTCTAGATCTCTAATGATTAGAGATATGCAAATTAAAACAACTCTGAGGTACCACCTGACACCTATCAGATTGGCTAAAATGACAAAAAAGGAAAATAATAAATGTTGGAGAAGCTGTGGAAAAATTGGAACACTAATGCATTGTTGGTGGAGCTGTGAACTGATCCAACCATTCTGGAGAGCAATTTGCAATTATGCCCAAAGGGCTATAAAGCTGTGCATACCCTTTGACCCAGCAATACCACTTTTGGGTCTTTTTCCCAAAGAGACCATGGAAAGGGGAGAAGGACCCACATGTACAAAAATATTTATAGCTGCTCTATACGCGGTGGCAAGGAATTGGAAGTTGAGGGGATGCCCATCAATTGGGGAATGGCTGGACAAGTTGTGGTATATGAATGCAATGGAATACTATTGTGCTCTAAGAAACGATGAGCAGGAGGACTTCAGAGAAACCTGGAGGGTCTTGTGTGGGCTGATGATGAGTGAGTTGAGCAGAACCAGATGAACATTGTACACAGTATCATCAACATTTGAGTGTTGATCTACTGTGATGGACTATATTCTTATCACCAGTGCAATGGTACAGAAGAGTTCCAGGGAACTCATGATAGAAGAGGATCTCCAAATCCAGGAAAAAAAAAAGAACGTGGAGTATAAATGTTGAATGAACCATACTATTTCTTTTGTTTTTGGTGCTGTTGTATTTCTATTTTGAGGTTTTTGTCATTGCTCTGATTTTTCTCTTATAACATAACTAATGCAGAAATATGTTTAATGTTATTATGTATATATGTATATACATATACATATATATACATATAGATAATGTATATCAAGTTACCTGCTCTCTAGGGGAGGGGGGAGGGAAGGGAGGGAGGGAGAAAAATCTGAAATTGGAAAGCTTGTATAAACAAAAATTGAGAACTATCTTTACATGTAATGGGAAAAAAATAAAATACTTTAATAAAAAAGAAAAAAGATACACCAGAAGCCATGACAGAACAAAGAACAGATACAGGGATGGACTCTAGACCTGAGTAATTTCAAAGCAAAAAAAATTTTCCCATAAGTGGTCTTCTCTATCTTGATTCTCTTGTCCCTAATGGGGATCTCTGATCTCTTCTGGTTTCTGGAACATCATTTCTGATGAGGCAGGATGGATGAAACCAATGGTCGGTCACAGCAAACAGAAACCTCCCAGCACTATTGCTAACCATGAATCCTCCAACTTTTAGGACAACATCCTTCTGATGTAGCTGGATCAAATAACTTTCTGAATTCACCTTTTTTCTTATCCCCTTAACACTTCATGGTCACACATAGGTAGTGTCATGCTACATGCCTTTAGGAAGAGTGGCAAAGCTCTTAATGAGGTACAGAATACAGGGTTTTGTTTTATTCTTTTGCATATCCAACAGTCCTGTACTTAATAACTTCTTTTCTTTGTGATACCTAAAATTATTAGCATACTGTCATATGCCATGCTTTGTTGAGAGAATCCAATGATGAACAGTGATGTTTGTTGATTCTCTATTTAGAACATATAAAAGTATTTATGGATTTGCCATCAATAAGAGTGGTTGGAAGTCTTCACAGAGCATTATACAGCATTACAGTAAACATTCTGAATGTTATCTTTTTTTCTTAGTGATCTCACCAGCTCCCATACGTACCATTATCATAGCTATAGAGATTTTTTTCCAATTTTATATTTTATTTACTTATTTTAAAATCATAAAAACATTATTTATAGTTTTGAGTTTCAAATGTTATCCCTCCCTCCTTCCCCTCCCCCCAGCTGAGGTGATAAGTAGATATGGGTTATAGAAGTACAATTATGTAAAACATTACCATAGTTGTCATTTTGTAGAAGAAAATTTGAATAAAGGTTGGAAATGAAAGTAAGTGAAAAATGGCATGCTTCAGTCTGTGTTCAATCAATATAAATTCTGTCTTTGGACATGGATAATATGCTTCTTCATTAGTCCTTTGGGATTTTCTTGGATTATTGTATTGTTGAGAATAGTTCAATCATTCACAGTTCTTCATCAAACAATATTGCTGTCTCTGTGCACAGTGTTCTCTTGGTTCTGCTCACTTCACTATACATCAGTTCATACAAATCTTTTCAGGCATTTCTGAAATCATCCTTCTTGTAATTTATAATACCACAATAATATTCCATCACCATCATATACTACAGCTTGTTTAGCCATTGGCCAATTAATGGGAATTCTTTTGATTTCTAATTCTTAGCCACCACAAAAAGAGCTGCTATAAATATTTTTGTACACATAGTCCCTTTTCTCCTTTGGGGGATTTCTTTGGGATTTAAACCAAGCAGTGGTATTGCTGGATCAAAGGGAATGCACAGTTCTATAGCCCTTTTGGGCATAGTTACAAATTGCTATCCAGAATGGTTAATCTTTTTACAACTCCACAAACAGTGGATTATGGTCCAGTTTTCTCACTTCCTCTCCAACATCCAGTATTTTCTATTTCTGTTATATTTGCCACTCTGATAGGTGTAAGATCATCCCTTAGTTCTGTTTCAATTTACTTTTCTCTGAGCAATAGTGATTTAGAACATTTTTCATATGATTATAGATAGCTTTGATTTCTTTATCTGAAAACTGCCTATTCATCTCATTTTACTGTTTATCAATTGGGGAAATGACTTATGTTTTTATAAATTTGACAGTTCTTTATATAATTGAGAAACGAGACCTTTATCAGATATGTTTGTTTCAAAATTTCTTTCCCAGTTTTCTGTTTTCCTTGTAATCTTGGTTTCATTAGTTTTGTTTATATAAAAACTATTTAATTTCATATAATCAAAATGATCTATTTTATATTTTGTTTTGCTCTGTAAATCTTTGTTCCTAAATTCTTCTTCTGCCCATAAATCTGACAGATATATGATTCCATGCTCTCTTAATTCGCTTAGCTACACAGATAATTAGGCAGCAAGGTGGAATGCTTGTCCTGGAATCAGGAAGACCTGAGTTTATATTGAGGCTTAGAAATTTAATAAATGTGTGACCCTGGAGTAATCACCTAGTCTCTCTATGCCTCAGTTTGCTCCTCTGTAAAATGGTGATAATAATTGTACCTACCATCAAAGGTGATTATGAGGACAAATTTAAATAATAGTTGTAAAAAATTTTGCAAATATTAAAGAATTATATAAACGTTTTCATCTGTATTCCTTCCATCCATCCATATATATACTTACACACATACATTCATAATAGTAATTTTGTCAGAAAAGCCACTGGAAGGTTGAGGTTGGTGTGAGGAAAAAGAAAGAGCCTTATACTAAAGGTGATTCTTGAGCTTTGTTTTGAAGGAAAGTAGGTTTTCTAAGACATGGAAATGAGGAGGAAATATATTCCAGAAATGACAAACAAACAAGTCAAAGACACAGAGACAGGAGAAGGAAATCTGTGTGAGATTAGAAAGAAAAGTACTTTAATTGAATCATAGTGTATATTAAGTGGAATAATAAGTAAAAGATAGGGTGGATCATAACTGTGAAATTGTTAAAATGGCAAACAAGAATTTCTATTTGATCTGGAGTTTATTGACTGGGGAAATGGCATCAGAACAGCACTTTAAAAATATTCACTCTGGCAACTGTATGGAGGTTGGATTTGGATAGAGGAAAGATGAGTCAAGGAGTACAATTGATGGTCTAATTCAATCATTTAAGTGAGACTGAACTATCATAGTGTCTATGAATAGAGAAAACAGGACATTTCCAAGTTATGTTGTAGAGAAAGAATCCATAAGAATTGTTAGCTGACTAGATATTTGAGTGAGAATGAGCAATCAAAAATAATTCTCAGGTGGCAAACCTTGGTGATTGAAAGGATGGTTGTAGCCTCAGTATTTGACACATCGAAAGTAATTAATAAATGCTTGCTAGTTGATTGATTGAGTGGTTGTCAAGCTTGACTACTTTAAAACGTGTCTAGTGATTCACGTTAGAAAAAAATATACCAAGAGGCAGGAACTAAAACATAGGACTAAAGATTATAAAGTCTTTGTCAAAGACAAAAATGCAAAATTTATTGAAGACATTTCAAATGTGCTAGTTTAACAGCCTTTCCAAAGGTGCAAGAATGGAAATTCAAAGTTCTGGCCTAATCCCCTTTCTCTTCTCTTGCTAGATTCCCTCCTATTTCCTTCCCTTCTTTTGAGAACCTAATTATTTCCAGAGGTAAACACATGATCTCTCTGAATATCATTCATATATATAATCCCAGAATGTCCACTAAGCTTCAGTTCCACATCATCTGATACCTAATATACATTTGAAATTATATATCTCATATACATCTCAAACTGAATATAGATAAAATTGAAGTTATCTTTTCCCCAAACCCTTCCTTCTTCTGAATGTCCCTATTTTTGTCAGTTTCTACTATTCTTCCAGTGTCTCAGTAACTTCAGTATTATCTTATACTCCTTGCACTTACTAATCCCACATGTCTAATCACTTGCTAGAATATGACATGTTTATTTTCCCAATATCATTTACATCTAATACCTTCTCTCTACTCACATAGTTTCCATTATACCTGTAAGGCCCTTACTATATGTATTCTAAGAAGAAACAACTTCTTAACTAATGTTTCATTGTATATTTTGCTTAAAAAATCCAGTCTTTTTGCCATTCCTTGCATAATGCTTTCTATATCTGGTTTCCATGCACTCAAAAATTAACTTCTTTCCTCACTACCACATGATAGAATCAGTTACTTCCTTTAAGACTTAGCTACATAAAGCCTTTCCTGATCCCATGAATTACTGGTGACCTCCCTTTCTCTAAACTACTTTATATTTATTTCCTCTTTTTTCTATATGTGCTTATATATTCATTTTCTGTCTCTGACAATAGAATGTAAGTACCTCAAGAGCACAGTGTGTTTAATTTTTGTCTTTTTATCAACAATATCAACACAGTTACTGGCATGTAATAGTCACTTAATAATGACCGTTTGATTGACTGATTGGTTGATTGATGACAAAGTGAATAACAGGTATCATTTAAGTAGATCACCATAAGTGAGGAGTAGTCATTTGAAAGATATATTCAAGAAGAGAGACAAAAATAAAACATTACCTATGACTTTACATATATATATATATATATATATATATATATATATATATATATAAGCATGGCAAGGGAAGGGGAGCAGGGAAATTAGGAAGTCATGACCAATTTGAAGAATTCTTAAAATAATTTGAAATTACAGGACTTAAGACATTCATTGTCTGGTAGCCACTGAAAGGCACTTTGTGTGAAATGTGAATGTGTCCCTTGTTTCTATCCTCAGTTTTCAGAAAGTATGGTGTTGGGGGAGGGGGGGCTCTTAATGTTTGGCTGACTGAGAGAATAGAAGTTAAATAGGATTTACTAGAGATCCTAATAATTTAAGTGGACATATCTGACCTTATAGGTACTATTAAGATTTGATAAGATGGGAATCATCATATTCTATCTTTGGAAATGTATAACTTATTCATAAGAAATACCATAAATAGAGTAGCATCATGGCAAAAGGTGACCCTGGGTTCTTGAAGGTTATGCCAGAGAAATAAAATATTTAGTATCTTCTACCATGCTGGTAGCATTGCTCCCAACAGCACAGTATAGCTTACTTTCTGGAATCAGTATTAATAAATAGGGAATATTCACTAATAAACTGACCATTGGGTGATAAATTTTGACCATGATAATACACGAGAAAAGACAAATATACCATAGTTCTTAACCTAGGCATGTTTATTGTGTGCCCAACTGTTGTGGTTTGTCCATTCTCAGAAAGGACAAATGATATCAGAAGGGTGATATTTTAACTTGCAAGTGAATTGTATTAAATGAAGCAGGACTGGGCAAAGTCATCACCCTCACTCTCTCCTCCAGAGTCATTCAGAATGCAGTGGCAAGACATGGGTGAGGACAATTGGAGATGGCCTAGGATGCATTGGGAAACCTTGGCCTTTATAAGCTAAGGTCTTTCCCAGGTCTCAGTTTGTCTGAGGCAACACCCATTCAGTGATTAAAAGATAGGTAAGAATTGAGGCAAAAAATGACCCAGACAGATTTCAAAACAAAAGAAAACAAGACAAAAAACTTGGAAGACTTAAACGAACTGATGCTGAGTGACATGAGCACACTCAGAACATTGTACACAGTAACAAAAATATGATGTGATGATCAACTGTGAAGGACTTAGCTCTTCTCAGCAATCCAATGATTCAAGGCAATTCCAAAAGACTTATGGAAAGTGCTCTCCACATCTATAAAAAGAACTATGGAGCTGAATGCAGATCAAAGCATATTATATTTATTTTAGTTGTTGTTGCTATTTTTTTCTTTACTGTGTTTTTTCCTTTTGTTCTGATTCCTGTTTTCTTGTTTTATAACATGACTAATAAATATAACATGATCGTATATACATATATACCCTATATGTATATATCTCATCATAAATGTGTATATATATGTGTTTGTATATGTGTGTATATATGTGTATATATGTGTGTGTATTATATATAAATATATATACACACATATATACACATACATACATATAGATATAGATATAGATATAGATATAGATATAGATATAGATATAGATATAGATATAGATATAGATATAGATATAGATATAGATATAGATATAGATATAGATATAGATATAGATATAGATATAGATATAGATATAGATATAGATATAGATATAGATATAGATATAGATATAGATATAGATATAGATATAGATATAGATACACACAAACATATATACCATCTTGGGGAAGGGGGAGAGAAGGGAAGGAGGGAGAAAAATTTGGAACTCAAACTCTTACAAAAATGAATGTTAAAAATAATCTTCACGTGTAATTGGAAGATATAATAAAACACTACCAAGGGAGAAAAAAGAGATGGCCTTGATTGCCTTCTAAGAGAATCAGTGTGCAAGGGGAAGCTCTGCAAAGTTTCTGTCCAGAACAAAAACAATTGCTATTTACACTAAGTCAGAACCATCAAAACCTAAACAATGAGCAAGTGAGGCTTGGTCTGGGACCTATTATTGGACAATCAGTGGCCTAACTGGCAGAAAATATGCAGAGGATGTTAAGAGGTGCTCTATGTTATTAACATATCCTGATGACAATTCAGGAGCCTGAGAGTCATGCATAGTGGGAAACATCTGGATGAGGATCAATGCAGGAATAATCATAAGCAGTATTACTTTGAATTTATGTTTTAAACCAACTGGATAGAAATATGTTTTAGTTTTGTTATGTTCAAAATATGCATTGAAGATTTAGATAAAGCCATATGAGACATGCTTGCCAAATATCCAGACATGTAAAACTAGGAGAGGTTGCTAATCTTTCAGAGTCAGGATTCAAAAAGGTCATGAAGAGTGAGAATGATGAACTTAAAAGAAATGGCATGTTAAAGGAATAAATATGTAGTTCTATCCTTGGGTTAAAAAATTTAAAAAAATCACAAGTATAAGATGCATAAGCTCTGTTAGGTAGCTGTTTCTCAGGGAGAAAAATGCTGAGGATTTTAGTGGACTGAAAACTTCATATAAATTAACAATGAAAGAATGCTTACCTACTCTATATTGAGAAGCATAGTGTCCAGAACAAGGGGAAAGTAGGCAGCATGGTTCTGTTTTTTTTTAAATTTCCTCCTGTGAATAAGTCACATTCATATATATATATGTGTGTGTGTGTGTGTGTGTGTGTACATATATATATATATATATATATATATATATATATATATATATATATATATATATATAATTTTATATATGTGTGTATATATATACACATATATAATTATACTTATGATATGATGTTTACTGGAGCATCTGAGTAAGGACCATTAGGATGGTAAGAATTGGGTACCATGATGCATTGACTTAAGAACTCAGTGTATGTATTTAGAATACAGAAAAGATTTACAGAAACCAAGGTAGCATTTTTCTAGTCAAAACAAACACGTCCTAAGGAAGAACTTTTTTTAAACTTCTTATAATGTTCCAAGGGACAGAACTAGAAACAATTTGTGGATGTTTTGGAAGCCTTGGTGTAAGGGAAATCTCCCTACTAGGCATCCAAAAGTTAAATGGCCTGACTCAGGAGACAGCCTATTCCTCCACAATCAAGTTCTTCAAGCAGATGCTGTATGACTCTAGGTTAGCAATATTGGAAAGTAGAGTCAATTATATTCTTGACTAGATATCCTCTGAGCTTCCTTCCAACTAAGATTTTGTCTTGTATGAGACATCTAAAAAAGGCAAACAACATTTTTTTCAGTAACCTATTTCCCTTTTTAAGTATTCTCATTATTATAAATGAAATCATTATAATAAGCTCTCATGTTTCAATTTCACCTTTTTTTCCTTTGTCTTGAGACTTTGTTTTGCACAAAGATTTGCATATCCTTTGTAACACTAAGATTGAAACCTCACCTACATCCCCAAGGGTTAATGTTATGTTTACTTCTGACTTCAATTAAGTGAATTAGAAAAAAATGAAAGTGATTATAAAATAGACCTGGGCAAAACCATTGTATTTGATTTCTCTTTGGTTATAAGCCCTATTTCAAAATAGCATTAGCTAAATTAGAGGCGTATTCCATAACCCATTTCTCCTGGGAAAATAGCAACTCTGCATTTACAGTGATTGTCACTGTATAATTTTATTAGTTTGTCATTTAAAAAAATAAATGTTATTGTACAACCATATAGCAGGGGAAATGAAGCCATTTGACTATGTCCTACTACCTCACAGATAGTCACATGAATATTATGTATATATATTTTTTTCTGTTCAGTGGTTGTTGGTATAATGAGATTACACCTATCCCTAGTTGCACTCAGGATAATAAGAAACTACTGTACAAGATCATTTTCAAAGTCATTGAAAAGTAGAAAATGACTATAGCATCCTAATAATGAGTGCACAAGTAAAATTGCTATTAAATTCCTTCACAATATACCCAACAAATTGTATGTGGAAACATAGAGAGATGCCCATTAAATTATCCTATTTAGCTAACAGGAAAGTGCATGGAGAAGAAGTTTTAATGGCAATTTTCATCTAAAATAACTATTACTTTCCTTCCAGAAAATACTTTACAATACTAAAGCAAAAATAGGATATTTCTAGCCATTTTGAATTATAAACCAAGATCAGCTTGAAATTTCAATTATATAATATGACTTTAGATTTAGGAAATAATAACTTTAATATATAAAAATGTTGCCAATCTATGTATATTCATCAATAACTAGATCCAATGACCCAAGCTGAAATGTTGATCTTGCAAGGAAAATGTCAGAAGTTGCTATTTTCAGAAGCCATTCTCTTTTCTACCCTATCCCTGCTTCCTGCCTCTTATTACATTTTTTGCCTACCTTAAAAGCTTTAAGACAGTTACATATTTACTAAGATTTTAGACTCTGTCACTACACTTGATCAGGGTGCCTGATGCATGGTACCTTCTCTGTCTCTATGTTTGTTCTTTCCCTGACTGTTCCAATCAAAGAGGTCTCCCGGTTCCTGATTCTCTGACTGACTTATGAATAATACTGACCATATGATTCAAGCTATGTTCTTAGACCTAGGCTGTAAGTGATTCAATGCACCTTGATCTGACTCACAGATAGTGGTATGTTTTCAGTTTACATCATATTATGAGAGTCCATTATTAAATGTCCAGTATGAGCATTTACATCTTGGAAATCAGCAAAGATTACAAATTAGGGCTTGATTTATTGATTTTTTATTGTTTAGATTGAAGAAAGTGATGGAGACATTTTTAATCATACAAATTAAAGTTTAACATGTTCTCTTCATTGATTTTCCCTCCAGAGAGCCAGTTGTTAAGTAGTTACCAATATACTCCTACTCTATAGCATTCATTGACTGCTTTTTTTGTGTATATCTGAGCTCATTTTAAATAATAAGTTAATGTTCTTACTCTTTGGCTTGACTCTAGACAGTCCTTCCAATATTCATTATTGATTCCACATCATGAACCACCTTGTCAAGCATAACAAAGATTTCTAGTCAGAATTCTAATTTTTAATAGAAACCAAAGACTAGATGACTCAAAGACAACTCTTAGAATCTTTCTGGTATTTTAAAATTAGCTAAGAGTTTGTTGGAATATATTTTTCACCTGAAACTATTTCTAAAATTGTCATGTCCATTTTTCCAAAGCTGCCCATTTCTGAAAAATTTTTCAAACATGTTTACAAGTTAACAACTCTTTATTTATGTTGACCTTTGGGGAATTTAAAACACTTTATATTCTAAAACTATCATGGCACATTGTGTCCTTTTATTCATTAAAAATTTAATGTTTTAAAAGTATTTTATAAATATTATCTCATTAGTGCCAGGAAGCAACACTGTGATTCTTTACTTCTATTTTCATCATTGTATATAGAATATCCCCTAATTCTTGGTGTAATTTTTGGCTATTAATGGTTAAAACTGTAAGATGACTTTTGAGACACTATAATACACACATATGTGGGAATAATGTGTTCATTCATACATACACACATGCATATATACATATAAACACATGTTTATAAATATTATGTACATGTATTTTTAATCATTTTATATCTACCTCCAAGTATAGGTACATATAGGTAAAATATATAATTATATAATGTAGAAAGTATACTTATTTGTGTTATAAACACATAGTCATGCATACATAAAACCCACAGACTTGCATGTATTGTTGCTGTAATTAATAACACAATGAAGACATACAAAGAATGGCATGGTGAATTAAGTTAACACATTGTTCTTTTAATAGCTCATAAATGGCCAGGAAAAAAAAATCTAGTTTACAAGTGTATTGAATCTTACTGCATTTGCTCATTTGCAATTTTCTTATTTATAAGTACACTTTGCTAATTGAAAACTGGTATTTCAGGTCATTTTTGCAGTTTCAATTAAGACCAGAGGGTTTTATAAATTGTACTAAAGTCCCTTATGGATTTGAAAATGGGGTTGCTAGTGATTTTACAATCCTTGAATGTTCATCAGCTCAAAATGTTATTGAGCTTGCTGTAACTAGTAAGTCTTCACCCCAATCAATTTTCTTATATAAATACAATGACAATTAAAATGAGTCATAAAGAGGATAATAAACACTCCCATAGTCCTTGGTAGTGACAATTGTATTACCTTTAGGAATCTGCTTCCCTCTTCAATTAATTTTCCATAAGAACAAAAAGATAGAAATCTAATGGTAGAATTATAAAATGATGTTGGTGGCTATGTCTTGAAGGTCACATTTAAGTACAGAATAAAAAACCTACTACCTTGGCAGTCAAGCAACTCCAAAATTCATAGTGATTTTAATATATTTGCTTAATTTATAGTCCTGAATGGTTCAAAAATCTGTCTCCTTGGTTACCCTAAAGGGGCTTGATGATTGGACTTAACATTAATACAACTGGCAATGATAAAGAAATCTCAGTCATTGATGAAAAAGTCCCTGCATTGATCATAGCAATGTACTCAGCTTTTATACTCGTATCCTGTATCTTTGTTACTAAATAATGTAAGATGTTTTGATTCAGTTCTCAATTTAAGGTTAAAATTAAAACTAGTGCATTATTATTATTCATGTCAGTTGACAGGGAATTGATTTCAGAATAAAGTAAATGAGATCTTTGAATTCTGTTTGTTTTAGAATATGATTCTGTAAATTAATACTGAAAGTGGCATAAAACTATTTCCTCAATCCTATAAATGTCTATCAATCACAGGTTGGAGTCAAATTTTTGCCAATTTCAGTTCTCTCATCCATTAAATCCAAGAAGTATTACCAAGTCTTACTGTATCTTTCTTCAGAATTCTTCCTTTAAAATGTTGCCCCATTTTCCCATTCTCAAAGCCACAATAATAATCCAGATCTTTATTATATCACACCTAAATTATTTTATTATTCTCTTACTGAATCTCACCTTTTCCCCCTTTATCATAGCAGAACTAGAAAAGACTTTGAAAATTATATAGTTTGATGTTATAATTATAGAGTGAGTGAAATTGAGGCTCAAGAACATAAAAATGACTTGTCTTATTCCAGATACAAAGAGTGTTTCAGAACCAGGAATCATATTCAGATTCTCTGTCTCCTAATCCAATGTTCTCTAATTTATACATAGATAATATCAGATAAATGTGACTTATGGGAAAGAGTGCTGGATTTGGAGTGAAAAGGCAAAGGTAGGGGCAGCTAGATGGCACAGTGGATAGAGCACTGGCCCTGGAGTTATCAAATCCGGCCTCAGACACTTAACACTTACTAGCTGTGTGACCCCGGGCAAGTCACTTAACCCCAATTGCCTCACTTAAAAAAAAATAAAAATAAAAATAAAATTAAAAAAAAAAGGCAAAGGTTTATATCATGTCTGTGCCTTGATATGTATGGCCTTACTCAAGTCATTTATCTACTCTGTGGTTGAATTCACTCATCTTGAAAATGAGAGAACCATAAGAGATGACTTCTAAAAACCATTCTAGCTCTAAATCTATACATTTATAATTTTAGTCTTCTCCAAACATGACCTAGTAATCACCTAATCCCTCTGCTTAAGAACTGTCCAAGTTGGGTTAGGGGGGCTAGATTTATGATAGCAGAGTAAAGGCAGGGATTTGTCTGAGCTCTCCCTAATTCCCCTCTAAATAGCTTTAAAATAATGCTTCAGTGGATAGAGCACTGGCCCTGGACTCAGGACTACCTGAGTTCAAATCCGGGCCTCAGATACTTAACACTTCCTGGCTGTGTGACCCTTGGCAAGTCACTTAACCCCAATTGACTCACTAAAAAAAATGATGCAACAACAACAAAATAATGCTCCAAAATTTGAGTTGTAGAATAACAACAAAACAAAAGGATAGTGTGAAACAATTTTCTAGCTCAATTACTTAGAAGGTTGGCAGTAAGGATCTATCTCACTGTATTAAGAGTGGATCACAAATCCACACAGGTCTCAATCTGGGAAACTAGCAGAATCCTTTGGAGGTGACTGAACCTGCAGCAGCAACTTTCAGAGCTCTCAAATCACAGATGGTAAGGAGGGGTCAGACAACTAGACACAATATTACAGGGGTTTCTTTGCTGGAACAAGATATAAGAATCCATTGCATTGCCCATATGATTTTCTGGGTTGCAGTCCAAGAGTGAGAAGGAGCACTGACATGCCAGAGCCTGCAGTTATAGGGGAGCTAGGCATCTGGTAAGTTATGAGATGGAAAAGAGGGCTCATGGTCACTTACAGACCAGAGTATATGTCAGAACAATAGTAAAAACACCTCTCTCTAGATCATGCCACTTTGGAAGAGCTGAAAATTTATAAAACCCCATAACTAGCTGTGAAATGAGATGCAAGACACACACACACACACACACACACACACACACACACACATAAAACCTGAATATTGGGGCAATGCCCCCTCCTTCCCAGGAGCATTCCTAACTTTAACATCAAGTTAAAAGTCAAGAAATAGGCCAGAAAAGTGAGAAAACAACAACAAAAAAGAACATGACCAGAGAAAACTACAATGGTGAAAGGGAAGAACAAGACACAAATTTAGAAGACAATGAACACAAAAGAGCAACATCTAAAACTGTAAAGAAATATTTGAGTTGGTCTCAGTCACAAAAATAATTCCTAGAAGAGCTCATTTTTTTTCAAAAATTCAAATAAGAAAGGCAGAGGAAAAATTGAAAAAAATGAGTGATATAATAAATTATGGAAAAAAGTAAAAATCTTGGGAAAGGAGGCATAAAACATACTAAAGAAAATGTCATAGTAAATAAAAAGGGGGAAGAGCCAACATGAAAGAGAAAAGGCAGTGACTTACCTGAGTCCTCCCCAAGACCCCTCCAAATACCTTCAAATAATGTGATAAGACAATCCCTGGAGCAGCAGAACTCACAAAAGGAAAGGGTGAAATCATTTTGCAGCCAAAGACAACTTAGAAGGTCAGCAGGAAAGGTCTGCTGTACTAAGGAGAGAATACAGCTCAGCCTTATGCAGGCCACACCAGCAGAGACCTAACCCAAGTGTAGGCCACACCACCAAACCAGGCCTTGGAGCTTCTGAATTGGATTTGGCAGTGGATGCTTCTGGAATTAAGCCCATGGACATTGAGGGGATCAAGTAGTTGGCCAGGGGGGATTATATGGGTCTCTTTGCTGGTGCTGAGGCAGGAGTCTGTTGTTTTGCCTCTGATCAGGTCTGGGTCACAGACTTGGGTGGGGGCCAGGTGGGGAAAGAGCAGAGGCAGGTCAGAGCGTGTAGCCATAATGTAGAAGGATTCTGTTTAGGATTGGAGAGCATAGAAGTAGGACTGGGGTGTTGTGAACATGCCCCTCCTTGAATCATACCACCTAGGAGGAACTAAAGACTTTTCCTAGAAGTATCTCAGAGAACAGGTGCTCAAACACTCTGAAACTTGGGAGAGTTCACCCTCCCCCCTTAAAGCAATGCCCCATTATAAGAAGGAGCTAAAAGTCAGGAAATAGACTGGGAAAATGAACAAACAAACAAAAATGCTGAACCTAGAAAGTTTTTATGGTGAGAAGAAAGATGAAAATACACCCTCAGAGGAAAATAACAAAGTCAAAGCTCCTACATCCAAAGCGTCCAAGAAAAATATGAATTGGTGTCAGGCCATGGAAATGCTCAAATAGGACTTTGAAAGTAAAGTAAGAGAGGTAGAGGAAAAAAAATGGAAAGAGAAATGAGAGTGAGGCAAGAAAATCATGAAAAAAATTCAACAACTTGAAAATGAAATTGGCCAAATGGAACGGGAGGTACAAAAGCTCTCTGAAGAAAATAACTACTTAAAAATTAGGATTGAGCAAATGGAAGCTAATGACTTCATGAGAAATCAATACACAATAAAGAAAAAGCAAAAGAATGAAAAAATAGAAGGCAATGTGAAATATCTCTTTGGATAAATGGCTGACATGGAAAGTAGTTATAGGAGAGATAATTTGAAAATTATTGGACTACCTGAAAGCCATGATCAAAGAAATAGCCCAGATAATCATCTTCTAAGAAATTGTCTGGGAAAATTGCCCTGATATTCTAGAAGAAGAAGGTAAAATAGAAATTGAAAGAATACACCAATTACCTTCTGAAAGAGATCCCAAAATGAAAACCTCCATGAATATTATAGCCAAATTCCAGAACTCCCAGGTCAAGGAGAAAATATTGCAAGCAGCCAGAAAGAAACAATTCAAGTATGGTGAAGCTACAGTCAGGATAGAACAAGAATTAGCTTCCATATTACAGGATCAGAGGGCTTGGAATATGATATTCTGGAGGGCAAAAGAACAGGGATTACAAACAAGAATCACCTACCCAGCAAAACTTGAGTATAATCCTTCAGGGGGGAAATGGGAATTCAGTGAAAGAGAAGACTTTCATGCATTCTTGATGAAATGACCTGAGCTGAATAGAAAATTTGACTTTCAAATACAAGACCCTAGAGAAGCATGAAAAGGAAAACTGGAAAAAGAAATCATAATGTGTATTAAAAGGTTAAACTGTTTACATTCCTACATTGGAAGATGATACTTGTAACTCATAAGAACTTTCTCATCATTAGGGCAGCTGGATGGAGTATATTTAGACAGAGGGCACAGGTGTGAGTTGAAAATGAAGGAATAATATCTTTAAAAAGTTAAAATTAAGGGGTGAGAGGAATTCATTGGGAGAATGGGAAAGGGAGAGGTGTAATGAGATAAAATATCTCACATAAAAGAAGCAAGAAAAAAACTTATGGAATGGAGGGGAAGATGGGAGAAATATGGGGTAGTGAATAAGCCTTATTCGCATCAGAAATGGCTCAAAGAGGAAATAACATACATAATCAATTGAGTATAGTAATCTATCTTACCCTGCAGGAAAGTATGAAGGGAAGGGGTAAGGAGCAGGCGTGAAAGAAGGGAGGGAAGATTGGAGGAGAGGGTACTTAGAAGGAAAACATTTTTAAGGAGGATAGGGTAAAAGAAGGTAGAAAATAGAGTAAATGTCATGGGGAGGAAATAGGATGGAGGGATATACAGTTAGCAATAGCATCTGTGAAGAAAAAAAAATTTGAAAAAAGTTTGTTTGATAGAACTCAGTTCTAAAACACATAGAGAACTAAGTCAAATCTGTTAAAATATTTGCCTTTCCCCTATTGATAGATGATCAAAATACATAAATTTTTCAGATGACATAATCAAAATCACCTATAGCCATGTTAAAAAAATACCCTAACTTACTTTTGATTGGAGAGATTCAGGTCAAAACAATTCTGGATACTGCCTTGTGCCTATTGGATTGGATAATAGGATGCAGAGGAAAATGACAAATGTAGGGGATATGGGGAAAGTGAGAAATTAATACACTCTTGGTAAAGTTGTAAACTGAGTCAGACATTCTCTAGAGCAATTTTGAAATATGGCCAAAAGGCTATGAAGCCATCCATACTCTTTGACCTGGTAATACCACTATTTGGTTGGTATCTAAAAAGATAAAAACAAAAAAAAGTTCAAATCAAAATTGGGGAGATGCCCATCAATTGGAGAATGGCTGAACACAACATGTGATGAGATTATGACAGTACAGTATGGTGCTATAAGAAATGATAAGCGGGGGGCAGCTCTGTGGCACAATGGATAAAAGCACTGGTCCTGGATTCAGAAGGACCTGAGTTCAAATCTAGCCTCAGACACTTGACACTTACTAGCTGTGTGACCCTGGGCAAGTCAATTAACTCTTACTGCCCCGCAAAAGCAAACAAAAAAACAAAGAAAAGAAAAAAAAATGATAAGCAGGATGCTATAAGAAAATCCTGGAAAGACTTACATGAGCTAATTAAGAGTGAAATGTACTATATACAAAATAACAGCAATATTTTAAAATGATCTGCTGGGAATGACTTGGTTATTTCCAGCAGGGCAATGATCTAAGACAACTCTGAAGGATTTATGAAAAATGCAATCCATGTACAGAAAAAGAACTGATAGTATCTGAATACAGATTGAAGCATAATTTTTGTTCCTTTTTCTAAAGTTTTCTTTTGTCTGTTTTCTTTCACAACCTTTCCAATGTGGAAATGTTTTGAATGACTATACATGTATAACTTATATTAAATTACTTAAGTTCTTAACTGATGTATAGTGAAGTGAGCAGAAGCAAGAGAACATTGTGCACAGAGACAGCAATATTGTTTGATGAAGAACTGTGAAATACTTAATTATTCTCAACCATACAATGATCCAAGACAATCCTAAAGGACTAATGATGAAACATAGTATCCACCTCCAAAGAAAGAATTGATATTGATTGAAGACAGGCTGACACATAATATTTTTCAATTTCTTTCATTTTCTTTCTTGTATTCATGTTTTCTTACAGAAAATGCCTAATATGATAAAGTTTTGCATAATGGTACATGTATAACCTATATCTGATTGCTTATACATGAACCTTGGGTTAAGAATCATTGCTTTAATTCATACATATATATTTGGGCTTTTCCACCACTCCACATTTAACTCTAGGTTAGTATGACCCAAGGTCCATGTATATTTATTTTAGAGAGCCTGTGAACATGAATGTACAATGTGTGTGTGTGTGTGTGTGTGTGTGTGTAAAAGCCTTTATTTTCACTGATCCCAACTTGAAACTGTATTTCCTTTAATTATTTTTAAACCTATTCTTAGAAGGGGTCCATTGGCTTCAGCAAATTGTAAAATAGTGATGGGACACAAAAGCCCACACTCAGGTACATTAAGGACCTTTAGAATAGAGGGGAAAATGATATCTGTGCTTTCAGATATGATAGATATGCGATTTGTTTTGCTTAACTAGGAACGTTTGTTACAAAGGAGGCTTTCCACATAGAGGAGGATAGAAAGTGAGTCTGTGGGGCAGCTAGATGGCATAGTGTATAGAGCACCAGCCCTGGAGTCAGGAGGACCTGAGTTCAAATCTGGCCTCAGACACTTAACACTTTACTAGCTGTGTGACCCTGGGCAAGTCACTTAACCCAAATTGCCTCACAAAAAATAAAAAAAAAAAGAAAGTTAGTCTGTGGTTAGTGATAGACGAAAAAAAAAACCACATACCAATAAAAGATTTCTAAAGATGCAAAATAGGACACAATGAATTTGTTACTAACTTTTAAAACTTGTATATTCATCTGCACACTGATGGTACATATCCTCAGTTTAGGTTCCTATATAATACTCTGTTGGTGGTGGTGGTGCTGTTGTTTTTTATACTGAAATGGTTAATTTACATTCATTTTTTAAATGAAAATAGAAATCTCATAGTGTTATATTATGTAGAATGGTTGATTTGTATAAGGAGATAGGTAACAAAAAAAGAGAAAGGGAAGTGATAATATTGATAAGGAGATTTGAATAGTATTTTACTAATATAGATTGCATCAATGACATAAGGACATATAGTAGTGAAGGTGAAGATGGTGGCTCAACTAGACATCTGCTTATCTTTTCCTTCTGCTAAAAAAAATAGGGCATCTGATGGATACCTGACTTGGCTTCATTGAACAATTTTATCAAAGGGCATGTCGAGCCATTTGCTTGCTTCTTTTATGTGAGATACTTTACCCCATTCCACCTCTCTCTTTTCCCTTCTTATAGTATATTCCCCTATCACCCCTTGATTTTGTTTTTTTAAAGATAGAATTCCTTCATATTCAACTCATACCTGTGCACTCTGTCTAAATATACTCTCCATCCACCTGCCCTAATAACAAGATAGTTCTTATGAGTTACAAATATGATCTTCCAATGTAGGAATGTAAATTAACATTTTAATATATCTTATGATTTCTTTTTCCAGTTTCCTTTTTTATGCTTCTCTATGGTCTTGTATTTGAAAGTCAAATTTTCTAATCAGCTCAGGTCTTTTGATCACAGATGTCTGGAAATCCTCTTTCATTGAATTGCCATTTTTTCCTTTAAAGGATTATACTCAAGTTTTGTTGGATAGGTGATTCTTGGTTGTAATCCCAGTTCCTTTGCCCTCCAGAATATCACATTCCAAGCCCACTGATCCTTTATTATAGAAGCTGCTAGGTCTTGTGTTATCCTGACTGTAGCTTCACCATACTTGAATTGTTTATTTCTGGCTGCTTGAAATATTTTCTCCTTGATATGGGGGTTCTGGAATTTGGCTATAATATTGGTGGAGGTTTTCATTTTGGGATCTCTTTCAGAAGGTGATCAGTGGATTATTTCAATTTCTATTTTACCTTCTTCTTCTAGAATATCAGGGCAATTTTCCCAGACAATTTCTTAGAAGATGATGTCTGGGCTCTTTCTTTGATCATGGCATTCAGGTAGTCCAATAATTTTCAAATTATCTCTCCTATAACTACTTTCCATTTCAGCTGTTTATCCAAGGAGATATTTCACATTGCCTTCTATTTTTTCATTCTTTTGCTTTTGCTTTATAGTGTCTTGATTTGTCATAAAGTAATTAGTTTCCCTTTGCTCAATCCTTATTCTTAAGCAATGATTTCTTCAGAGATTTTGAATCTCCTTTTCCATTTGCCTTTTCAAGATGTTGACTTTTTCATGACCCTCCTGCATCACTCTTATTTGCCTTTTCCTTTTTTTCCTCTACCTCTCTTATGTTATCTTCAAAGTCCTTTTTGAGCATTTCCATGGCCTGAGACAATTCATATTTTTCTTGGAAGCTTTGACTTTTTTATCTTCCTTTCTGAGGGTATATTTTGATGTTCCCTGTCACAAAAGAAACTTTCCAGTACCACATTTTTCTGTTTGCTCATTTTGGCAGCCTATTTCTTGATTTTAACTCATTCTTAAAGGGGGGCACTGCTTCCAGGCCACGCAGTCTAAAGCTTCAAGGGGTCCCAGGTGGTATGATTTAAGGAGCGGTACATTCAACATTTCCCTGGCCTGTGCTCTGGTTTGTAAGTAACCACAAGCCTGCTTGCACTTTAAGGGGGAACAGAATTCTGTTTCACCTTGGTTGCAAGCTTTGGCATGCCTGCTCCACTCCCCGACCTGGGCTGCCACTCAAGGGTGTTTCCTGGTTCTGAGCACAACAGAGTTCCTGCTTCAGCACCAGCAGAGACCCCTGCAATCTCCATACCTGCCAACCAAGGGACCCCCTCACTGGTCTGTGAGCAGAGTTCCAGAAGTATTCATTGCCTCAGCTGGTTTCAAGGCTTTTGGGACCTTATTATCTAGGGCTGGGGTTATGTTCAAGCAGTGAGGTCTGGATCTGCATTTCACTCTCACTCTGGTAAAACTGACCTTTCCTGCTGACCTTCCAAGACATTTTTGATTTGAAAATTATCTCACTTCCATCCTTTTGTGGGTTCTGCTACTCCAGGAATTGTCTTACAGAATTATTTGAAGGGTTTTTGGGAAAAGCACTGAGGAGTCACTGCCTGTCCTACTCCACCTTGGCTCTACCCATTGGAGCCCTTTCCAATGAGCCAATTGTTAAATTTTCAGTATAATTTATACCTTAAAATTGTCAAATGCTATGAACAGGACTTTATTTGTTGTTCTGTTAATTGTTTACACTAAAGAAAATCTTATTGAAGATATTAATTATGTATAGCAAGCTTAAAAATGTGTTTCTCCCTCCCCAGGAAACTACCTGTTAAACGTTTACCAAAACATCCCTGGCTTCATTTATTAGGAGGGAAGAACTGGTGAAGCCAAAATGGTGGGAACCATGGGAGAAAATCAAGCTCTCACCTTAGAGATATTGACTCAGCAAAAAGGACACTAGACTTGGAGTCATAAGGACCTATGTTCAAATAACTCCTAGACTCTTGTAATTGTGTGACTATGGTCAAGTCAATTTATCTTTCTGTGCCTAATTTTTCTCATTAGCAAACGGGGTAAGGGTTAGAAAATGATTTCAAAGATGAATTCTGGGTTTAAACTGATGATCCTATGATCATCTATATAGGGCACAACATCCTGAGAAGAAGAATTCAAAATAAGCCTTATTAGGGTATATATTATACATAATGAAACCTCTGAAAAATTAAAGAAGCTACATTTTAAAAAAATCTTATAAAAGGGGCTCTCTAACAAGCTGAGATTTAATAATCATCACTCATTTTATATATTGCTTTAAGCTTTGCAAAACAATTTATAGACATTATTTAATTTGAATTTGAACACAACCCTGTGAGGAAGGTATTAGTGTTATTATCATTTAATCAATCAATAGACATTTATTAAATGCCTACTATGTGCCAGGAACTATGCTAAATGGATACAAAAAGAGGCAAAACCAGTTCTAGTCCTTAAGGTGCTTACAAACTAATGGGAGAGATAGCATGGAAACAGATGTATAATACAAAGTAAGCAATATACAAGATAAATGGAAATAATTAACAGAGAAAAGACACTATAATTTAGAGGGGTTGGGGAAGGCTTCCTGTGGAAGTTGGGATTTTAGTTGGTACTTGAAAAAAGATGAAATGATTTGTAGAAGATCATATAACTAGTAAGGGTAACAGACAGGATTTGAACTAAACTTGTCCAATTTCTAAGTGCAATTCTCTTAATAATCCACAAAGAATAACTGGTATATCATCTCTCTCTTTCTCTCTCTCTCTCTCTCTCCCTCCCTCCCTCTCCCTCTCTCTCTCCCTCTCCCTCTCTCTCTCCCTCCCTCCCTCTCCCTCTCTCTCTCTCTCTCCCTCTCTCTCTCTCTCTCTCCATATCTATATCCACATCTATATCTATTTCTATGTCTATGTCTATATTTAGATCTAGGTCTAGAACTACAAAAAGATATAGATATAGATAGAGACATAGATAGATATATAGATAGACATAGATAGACATAGATATAGATATGTATATATATGTGTGTATATATATATATATATATATATATATTTATGGAGAGAGAGAGATAATATAGATATAAATATCCAAAGAGATAGAGAAACAGGTATAAAGAGATGGAGATATAGAAATGTAGATGATATAGATGTAGATATAGATAAAGACATAGACATAGGTATAGACATAGACATAGAGACAGAGACAGAGATAGACATAGAGATAGAGATAGAGAAACAAAAAAATGTATATGCTTACCATATGGTTGTAATGCATGAATAACAGCAGAAACTGAAAAACTAAAATCCAGTGTTTATATGTCATTAGGTAGGTTTATTTACCTGTAGACTAATAATAGCTTATAGACAATCTAGTCCAATGCAATTCTGCCCAAATGATTCTAATTCAATACAATAAGTATTTAATTAAAAAAAGAACAAAAACAAAAAAAAATCTTCCAATAATTATTAGTATAAATGGTACCCTCCAAATGACCTTAAAATTAACAAAAGGGAAGAAGGTTACTTAATTAAGCCAGTGACATACAATATACTAGAATAGAAGATATCTAGGTGGTGCAGTGGTTAGAATGTTGCTTGGCCTGAAATCAGGAAGGCATGGCTTGAGACACTTGTTACCCATATGACTTTGCCAAGTTATTTTACCCCATTTGCCTCAGTTTTTCATTTATAAAATGTGGATAATGATAGCACCTACTTGAAACTGTTGTTATGAGGATCAAATGAGGTAATTATTACAAAGTGATTAGCATAGTACCTGGCACCTAGTAAGTACTATGTAAATCTCAGTGATTATTGTTAATAAAGATATGGCAAAGGCATATTTCTTAGGAAGAAATAGCTTGCAAAAAGAACATACTGTGATAAAAAAATGGGATTTGGCAGATGCCCAGGGGTCCCCACCTGAAGATTGACTTCAAATTGATTGAATTGGTTAAGACTGAGAGACTAAGAACCTACTTAAGGATGATTAAATCAGGACCATACCTGGCTGGCCCTGAGTGGGGTGTTGTTCTCAGAGGCTGTGGAATATGCCATCAACAGGAGACTACTCTCAACTAATCAGCTTGAAGGACCTCCCCTTTCAGGGAGGGAGACAGGAAGTAGGAAGGTGTGGCTGGTTCCCTAGACTTCAGTTTGGTGGTAGACAAAGAAAAAGAAAGGAAGGAAAGTAGATAGACTTTTCTGGTGTTACAGGACTACCTGTGCTGTCTTTACACTTTAATAAATACTTAAAAGCCTAAACTCTTGCAGTAAATCTTAGCTAGTTTCCACCCCAAACTGGGAGGGGGGGCAGGTAAAGACCCACATTAGATTTTAAATATCACAATACAAACATATATGGATATATTTAATGCAGTATATATTTGCTATTATTACTTCTATGAAAGAGCCTTAAAGAAAAACAATTAAGTTAGTGTTATACTAAGATAAATCTTATTTGTGTCATGGACAAAGAAAATTTTGAAAAAAAAATTTAGTTTTTAAGGCGGTCTTTAAGTATCTCATGTCATTTTGGCTCATTTCTTCTAACTTGAATCAGTGTATCTTTAAATTAGAGAGATATGCTGTCAATTCAAATCATCATTTATATTCAATTTTGTGTGTCAATGAAAGTACAAAATATTTTTAGTTGGTTCTAGACTCTTGAAAGAAGCCAACCTGAAATTATTTGTCTTTCTAGATTATACAAAGTTGGAATATATGTACTTCATTCATCCATCATATGTTTTTCATGTTTGGAAATACATTAAATAAAGTCTGAATAAGATGGAGAGGGGATGATAAAGTTATTTGAATGAAATCACATGATGACAGGATTACAAAGTTTAATATTAACTGAATTTGTGAATTAAAAGAATCAGCTTTAAATTTAAATTAAATAAAATATAGAATGATCTTTCTCTTCCATATTAATCTCTTTTCACAAGTATTTTCTTCCTTCTTCTCATGCAGATACAGAACCTTAGCAGAATCTTTTCTTGCTTTCTTCTTCATCCTCTACATCCGACCAATGGTCAGGTACTGAACTTCTTTCATCTTTCATAACAATCTCATTTTCTCTATTCATGCTAATACCACCCTTGTTCATGCCATTACCTCTCAACAGAAACATTTTAATCATAATCTCCTAACTGATCTTTTCCTTGACTAAATCATGCTTCACATTACTGACAAAATAGTCTTGCAAATGCACATTTCTGCTCATACTACTATCATGCTTAAAAGCTAACAACACCACTAATTTTCTAATGCCTAAAGATTAAAAACAAAAACTCATTGATTTGATGTTGAAAGCCCTCCATAATCTAGGACTAGCTGCCTTTCCCAACCTAATTTCATACTGTTTTACAGAAGCAATTAATTTCATTTAGAAGGAACCTCATTGAAATGGGTTAAGTTTATAAAAATACGAGTCATCCCCAATTGATAAATAGTCAAAGAAGGGAGCAGCTAGGTGGCAAAGTAAATAAAGAACTGGCCCTGGACTCAGGATGCTCTGTGTTCAAATCCAGCCTCAGACACTTGACACCTACTAGCTGTGTGACCCTGGGCAAGTCACTTAACAACCCTCATTGCCCCAAGAGAAAAACAATAGAGAATATCAAAATGATCTATAGGCATGAACAAAAGCTCTTAATTTGTATTGATTAAAGAAATTCAAATTAAAACAACTCTAAATCGCCACCTCACATCTATCAGTATTGCTAATATGACCAAAAAAAGGGAAATGATAATTTTTTTTGTAGAGGGAAATGGAGAAATTAGGACATTAATGTACTGTTGGTGGAGTTGTGGACAGATTCAACTGTTCTGGAGAGCAACTTGGAACTATCCCCAAAAGGGAAAAGGTCTTACATGTAGAAAAAATATTTATAGGCATTTTTTTTGTAGTGACAAAGAATTGGAAATTGAGGGAATGTCTATCAATTGGGGAATGGTTGAACAACTTTGTGGTATATGATTGTAATGGAATGCTATTATGCTATAAGTAAAGATGAGCAGAACAATTTCAGAACAATCTGGAAAGACTTATATGAATTGAAACAAAGTGAAGTGAGTAGAACCAGGAGAACCTTTTTAAAAAGTAACAGTATTTTATGATGATCAACTATAAGTGACTCAGCTATTCTCAGCAATAAAATGATCAAAGACTCTTGCCAAAGGCTCCAAATGAAAAATGCTATCCACCTCCAGAGAAAGAACTGATGAAATATGAATGAAAACAGAAGCATACTATTTTTCATTTTATTTTTTCATGTTTTTTCCTGTCTTCTTTCACAACATGACTAATATTCAAATAAGTTTTGCATGATTATACATTTATAACCTATATCAAATTGCTTACTGTCTCAGTGAGGGAGAAGGAAATGGAAGGAGAAATATAATTTATTACTCAAAATTAAAAATATATATATATTCAAAATTATTCTACATGTAATTGGGAAAAATAAAATATATTTCTTAAAAGAATAAATGGGGGAGACAGCTACGTGGCACATGTGGCACAGAGGATAAAGCACCAGCCTTGGATTCATGAGGACCTGAGTTCAAATGTGACCTCAGACACTTTTCACTCACCAGTTGTGTGACCCTTGGCAAGTCACTTAACCCTCATTGCCCCCCCACACAAAAAAAAGAATAAATGGAAAAAAAAAAGAACTTCAGTGGCCATTTAGTACATCTATTTCAATAAAATAAAATATATATTTACTCTCCAGAGCTCCTCCAAAGTAAGCCATCTTGCATTTTATTGAAGATCTCTAACAAGAAGAGACCCAGTACCTCTGCCTTACTGCACCTTGGGATAGCATTAATTATTAAGACATTTTCCCTTACAGAAAGACTCATTCTGCCTCTTAGAACCATCTTCTAGTTCTTTATACACTCTATTTTCAATATAAATTAATAATAATTACTTGTTCTTATAGTTCAGTTATCACCACTTCTTTGCATTTGTTAAACTTCATCCTTTACCTGGAACAGAATCCTTCCACTTTATCACTTGTTGAAAATATTTTTTCCCTTTAATGCCAAGCTCAGATATCATCTCTTTGACATTATTCTGCAGCCCCATTGCTAAATATTTTTTTTACATCTTCAATTTTTTCTCAGAGAATTTTAGTTTTGTGGATCTCTTTTCTTCCTTATTAAAATCAATTGTGGATCAGCATAATTAATATACTTCCTTTCCCCCTCAATCCCATCCACATGCAATCATCGTTGTAAGTTTCTTGAGTGTAGAGACCATATAATTTTCATCCTTTCTTTCCAGTAAGTAGGGGAATGTTCACTGAACTGAATAAAAATGTTTGCTTGTAAAAGCATTTTTATTCAAGGAATTTTAATTCTTCTGTCCTGGTGTCCAAATAAAAAGGCCTTAAAGTGATATTTCATAGAAGAGGTAACACCTGAGCTTCATGTTGAATAAACAAAAAACATTTCAATAGTATATTATGTGGAAAGGTATATCAGGCATGGGTCACTATCTATGTACATGACCAGTGGAAAGAGAGAAATGGCTGAGATTAGCAAACACAAATGAATCTTGTTTATCTTCAATGTAATATGAATGAAGTTGAGGAGCTTGAAATAAAGTTGTTGCATACATTTTGGAGAGCCTTAAATGCTAGTCCAAAGATTGTATTTGGTCTTCTAGGCTCATGGAGATTTTTGAGTTAGGAATGACATGGCACCACCAAGAGTATTTATTATTGTGTTAAAATTTTTAAAAAAAGATTTATTAGAAAAGTGTGAACAGGGACAGGGAGATCAGTTAAGTGGCTATAATAGTAATCAAGTGGTATCACTGTGAGTTGATAGGAGGGATAAATGTGTAAGATATCTTGGAGGGACAGTGGAAATAATTTATCTACTGATTAAGTAGAGAAGGCTAAAGGAGGAGCAAAAATTAAAGATGCTCTTTAGATTTGGAATGTAGGTAGTAGAGAATGCTGGTTTCCATCAACAAAATTACAAAAGTTGTAAGAACAAGAAGGCTCTGGTTGGAGGAATGGGAAGGGAAGCTGATGGGTTGAGTTTCATCCATATTTAATGTTTGGAACACTGTGTAGATACAGCTAGGAGGTGATTGGAATGTGGACCATATCCACACTTTAGAAAATAGAAGTCTATGGTTCCACCACTTTGGTGAATATGTAAATGGAAAAGTACTTCCCTAAAATTACAGAAAAGTTCTCATTATGCTGTCATCCACTGGAGATTTCTTAGGAGCCCTAGAGCTTCCCATGAATTATAAGGGGAAACAATTAAATTATAGTATTTTAGACTTTGGGACTGGCTACTTTCTTTCAACTATGACTAACATGACTAAAACATAGCACCATGGCCATTTTCTATTTCACTGAACTCTAAGTTCCGGATGTTCTGTTCAGGATATTATCACTCTTTGTTGCTTCTTTGCATTTTCATCTCTTTTCACTCCAAACTGATTTTTTCACAGGCACCATCCCTGTCCACACCTTACCCACACCTTACACTGTACCCCCAAGAATCCACATTTCTTTTGTTAATATAATTTAACCTTAATCTCTTTCGCTTCTGTTTAACTTCCTCTTTATGTTAAAAAAATAGAACTTTTCTCTTCTTGCCCTTCTTTCCAGTAAAGCCTGGTGGGAAAAAAACAAACAAACAAACAAACAAATATGTTCTTTGAATCACTAAATTCTTTCCAATATCATCTTTGCCATCATCTCTAAGGAACACTTCCTCCTTTGAAGTTCATACTATGAAAATAAACACCTTGGACAGATTCTTGTTATTGTCATTTTCTCAACTCTAAGATACTCTCTCATTTTTCTTAAGCAGTAAACCTTTTTAAGAACCTACTAAATGCCAGGTGCTGTGCTGGGGAAAAATGATACAAAGACTAAAATGAAGCAGTCTGTTCTTCAAGGACCTTCCATTCTATAGGAAGAGGTAGTATGTACACAAATGTCCATACAAAGTATATAGAAAAAAAAATGGACTTCCAAAGTCTCTTCTAATAGCATTCTTTGTTATGTAGCTTACAGTCTCTTTTATACTTTTCTTCTGTCATTACTTATTGATTGATTGATTGATTGATTGATTTTTTAGGGTAATAAGGATTAAGTGACCTGCCCAGGGTCACACAGCTAGTGTCAAGTGTCTGAGTCCTGATTTGAACTCAAGTCCTCCTGAATCCAGGGCCTGTGCTTTATCCATTGCACCACCTAGCTGCCCCCCTTCTGCCATTACTTTAGTCCAGTGTGCCTTCACTCTTCAGTAGGAGGAATTTAACACTTGACACCAAGATGTTGATTACTGTGGGGACCAATTTTTAATTGCAAAGTGCTAGCTAAGTGGCTCTCCGCAATATTGGGGCAAGGAAGGAGACCAGCAGCCTCCCTCAAAACAGAACAAGATTTATTTTAACAAGAATGAACTTAAAAAACAACACAACAACAACACAGACAGGATCAGTAGGAACAAGGGAAAGGGAATAAAATGGGGAAAGGGAAATTATAATACCTGAAAAAATAGCACCACCCAGGTATCACCTGAAAATACTCAGCAGAATGCCCGTTGCTTTCTAGCTTCCACCTAGAATGCCCAATTCTCCTCCCCCAAACCTAGAACACCCACACAGCCCCAGCCAATGGGATGGCTGCTCTGACCGTCACATGACTGCCCTCACTAGGCTTCCAATCATTATAATTTTGCCAGGCCCATGTAGGCGTTGGTGAGTGGTGATGATGTGAGGTGCCAGAGCCCTAGCAACGGCTACAACCAGTGGGTGGAGCACCGTGTGGTTTGTGGAGCCCCAGGCCAGTGCGCACCAAGGCATAAAAACCTCAAATTAATTCTTTACAGTACATTACTCTAGGCATTGTAACAGTGAATGTGGAGAGTACTGGGACTAAAGTCAGGAAAGTCTGAGTTTAAATACAGACTTAGACACTGACAAGCTTATAATACTGTGGGCAAATCATTTTCCCTCTCTACCTCTATTTCATCTCTAAAATGGGAATAATTAATAGCACTAACTTTCTAGGGTTGTTGTGAGGATAAAATGGGATAATATTTGTAAAGGACTTGGTAAACCTTAAAGCACTATGTAAACAAAAACTTTAATAATAATGACAATATTAATGATGATGATGATGTCATTAGAATAACCAAAGCAGTGTATCATTCTATAACAATCTGCTGTACTGAACTTCCTGAATTCAACCAGGGTTTAATATGCATCTATTTCTATAGCAAGTATTTACTCACCTTTGACAGAAAAGTATTTAATTTGTTTTTTACCCCTCTAACTCTATGAAAAGTCCTTCCTCAACTCTACCCTTGACACCTTTTCTATTGTCAGCTCTTATTCCTCGAAGCAAAATTTCCCAGACACAGCGCTTCTAGCAGTGATGACATGAACTGGCAGCCACTTTTGGCAGTCTGCAGGCATCAACAGGCCTTTCTGGACAGCTCATTTGTAGTTAAAAAGCAGCCTGCTGCTCTTTGAGTCATTGACAGCTTCCTTGATTCATGTTAAACAGCTTATCAAAAGCCAGAGTTATTACTGTGAACGACATTGAACTCTGAGCTAGTCCACCAAAAGCAATCAGTCAGCTAACTGTTTGAAAGCCATTTTTCTAGGTCCTGCTGGTGAAGGTGATTCTTTCTAAACATAAACACAGAGAACATTAAGTGAAAATTATGAGACATAGTCATGAGAGAACATTCATAGGTCACATTTGTTTAAAAAAAAAGCTTTCTAATAGTCAAAAGAAAGATAAGGATTGCAATTGCCCCTACAGGGAGAAAACCTTTGATTTATATAAAATCACAACTTGTAATACCAAGAAGTAGGATTTGGAGGGCTTTTTTTTTAGTAACAGAATAAAATAAAGATAATCCATAAAAAGTAGCCAGTTGACTTACAAAGTACTAGTCAGCACTGAGCAAAAATATAACTGAATTCTTTTAGTAAACTGAGGGGTTTTTTTTGTTTGTATATTTGTTTTTGTTTTGATGAAGAGCAATAGCTTATTTTGGGCAGCAAGTTGGCAAAATCAATAGAGTTTCAGACCTGGATTCCAGAAGACCTGAAGAATTCAAATCCAGTCTCCAACAGTAACCAGCTGTGTTACCCGTGGCAAGTCACTTAGCCCCATTTGCCTCAGTTTCCTCATCTGTAAAATGAGGTGGAAAAGAAAATGGCAAACCCCTCTAATATCTTTGCCAAGAAAAGCCCAAATGGGGTCACAAAGAGTTGGACATGAGTGAAACAATTGAATAACAATAAATTATTTATACACACACATACACACACACACACACACACACACACTTATCATTTATTTATTTATTTGTTTGTTTGTTTGTTTGTTTGCAAGGCAATGAGGGTTAAGTAACTTGTCCAGGGTCACACAGCTAGTAATTGTCAAGTGTCTGAAGCCAGATTTGATCTCAGGTCCTCCTGAATCCAGGGCTGGTACTTTAACCACTGTTCTACCTAGCTGCCCCCCACCCCCCAACAATGACTTGTTTTTTATGTGTGTGAGGCAATTGGGTTTAAGTGATGTGCCCAGGGTCACACAGCTAGTATGTGTCAAGTGTTTGAGGCTGGATTTGAACTCAGGTCCTCCTGACTCTAGGACTGGTGTTCTATCCGCTGTGTCACCTAGCTCCCCCTCACAATGACTTCTAAGCACATTTCTGAGATGCTCTAAAACGAATATGAAATTCAGACAAAAATGATGTGAGCAGATGAAAATAAGTAATTACTCCAAATACCAAACTGAACCCAGAGAAGGGAAATGAGTTGTCCGCAGTCATTCACTCAATAAGTGACAAATCCAGATTTTAAACTCTAGTCCTTTGATTAACAATCCAGTTTCCCCAAAATAATAATAATCACTAACCTTTATATAGCCCCTAAAGTTTTGCAAAGTTGTTTACATACATTAACTGATCTCTCATGAAAACAATCAGAGATATGTTATTATTATGCTCATTTTGCAGATGTGAAACTGAAAAGTGTCTCATCAGAAAGCTGATGAGAAACAGAAAGGGTGACTGACTTACTGAAGGACACAGAAGTATTAAGTATCTAGGGCAGAATTCAACCTAGATCTCCCTGACTCCAAGTCTTTCTATCTATATACTACCCTGGTACAATAACTTAAGAAATTTAAAATCACAAAGGCTTTTCTCTGAGAAAAAAAAGCTTATCCTTGAGAAATTTACAAGTTTAAAGCCAGCATATAGGGTGACTCATTAAAATTGGGATTAAAAATAAATAAAGGTTAGCTATGTAGGTATTATAATGACTATTCTAGTGACTAAAATGCAAAAGAAAAATGTTTTTCTAATGTGTATGGACACTTGAGAGAAAAGATACTCAATATACTATAAGCACACTGAGAGCAGGGGGCTTTCAATTTTGGTTTCAGATGTTTTGAATCCCCAGCACCTACTACTCTTCCATGGGCCCATACCAGGTGTATAATAAATGTTTGTTCAAGAATTACGGACTGCATCTGACTTGGTCTTAGGATAAGTCGAAGTTCTTATGAGAAGCAAAACTAAAGATAACCAGATAGACATGACAGACATATCAAGGTACCATTAAAGTTAGAATGACCAACTAGATATCAGAACAGACACACCTAAGAAGCAATGGGAGATAAAAATTCTATAGCAGGAAAATCACTTAGATGTGGCTACTACCTAACTGAAGCTAGAAGATGGAGATAATTCCAGAGGTCAGACCATCATTCAAAAAAAATTTCCCTGACTCTCAGGAATATGACAAGCATCCAAGCTTTCCTCACCTCCCACCCTAAAAAGGAACTTTCCTTTTTCAGATAGTCACCCTATCTCTCCTTTATAAAGGCTTTTACTTCCGTCCTGTTCTGGGAGGAGGAGGGTTTCTAGTTCACCTCCTCCCCAGTGTGTGAAGTCTTTGATTACCCCTCAGTCACTTTCTCTAGTGCCTGACATATAGACCATTTTTAATCCTAATGGAATTGTGTGGGAGAGTATAATTATTTACATATGAATATTTAGGTACTCCCACCTTTTCCCCCATGACAGATCTTAGAAATCTTGGCCTTCAGTCAACTTTTGGTGAATGAGGGAAGAATAAATAGGGAAAGATGAAGTTTGGCTTTGAAAAGTACATTGGATTTAGCTGTACATTGGAAAATGTCAACATTAAATACAATTGAGATCACTGTGGAAGAGATCTTACTCTGCAGACTGAAGAATGGGGTAAACATAGTTTCTTGGAGTATTTTTCCTGGCTCTTGGGTTGCTCCAATATAAACCAAAACTCACTTAAGGTTTTAAATGATCTATGAATTTCACTTCTCTGTTCTTTTTCCTCTCCATGAGAATGGATAAGACAGAGCCTAGTAGATTATAATTGCAAAACAGTTAGCTGAAATACAGATCAATGTGTTTAAATAATGCCTACATTTCAAGGGTAGACAGGTGAAGTATCTATTTATGAGTAGCCAAAGAGCTGGTGGATCACTAGGCTCTTAATTCTTAGAAGCTCTTATCCACATAACGTGCTTCTTAGGTGATGTCTATTTTCAGCCTCTGTGGACCATTTGAGCATGCTTATTGTGTAAAATTGTGACAGATTTATTGCACATTCACTCAGAGTTAATCCCATAAATTCTTACAGCTTTCATTTACCCCAAATCAAATTGTTTTATAACATCTGAATTAATTGGAAGATGTCCTTCAATTTCAAATAGGATTTGCCTGGAATCCCTTATAGAATGTTATAAAACGAAGTTATATAGGCAAAAGAATGAACATTTTATTTTCAGTATAGAACCAAAAGAAATGGGGATTTTGAGAGAATTTTATAATCCTAACGCCAAATCATGTTATCTATAAAACTTCAGTTTCAAGAATGCCAATTTCTTCTAAAAGAGAATGAGTTGAGACTTATGCTCATCACATACATTTCTGTCTGAAAGGTAATTGAGCATTTAATGCCTGATCAATTATCTGCATTGTTATGAGATGCTAGTAGACAATGAGATGAGAAGACTACTGATGACTTGGCTAATGATGTTATAAAATATTTGTGGGCACTTTTTGTATTCAGTACCAGTACATCATTAAACCAAAAAAGAGTCTCAGGTTTGCTTTAAAATGGGCTGTTCAAATTTGGACATGTCAAAATTCTGTGATGAATGTTTATCTTGCCACATTTTTCCTCTGCTAAGTAGGTGATGAGAAGCTTGGCACAGATCATTATTTCACAAGTAAAATTAAACTCTAGTGAATTCTGAGTGTATGTATAAGAAAGTATTGATAGAGATCTTTACAATCAAAAGGTAGGGTTTAAGAAAAATGGAGAATTTGAAGAGTTTCTAGAAAATAAGCCCTTTTGTTATATATAGGCTGCTTCATTCCATATTGAAAATAAGAGTGGTCATTTGGATTTGAAGTCATTTACTTTACTAGTATCAGAGTGAGTCTGAAACAAACTATTAAAATCTCATGACACATAATAAAATACAAAGCATTATTCTTCCTTATGTAGTGAGATCAAATTGACATATAGGGGTCATCCCCTGAACATGATCAAGGTTGTCATTCCTTGGTTATGGCCAACAATAGTACATTAAGGCTAAAGGACACAATCTGAGATGATAAAGAGCCCCTTTATCTTTTATTAACACAGTGGAGCTGAATAATGAATTGATATATCAAAGTACAGGCCCTCATGACCTCACATAAGGATTCTGCAAACTGAAGCACTCTTTCTAGGAACTTTGGATCTCCCTTTCCCCCAAAGGGGGAAGAAACCCAGATAACTCAAAATTCAGTTCTTAAGATTCAAATTCTCCTTTTCCTCATAAGTTTAGAAAAATAGAGGAAGACCATGACTATTAAATTGAAGATTTTTATTAAGCAGGGAAATAAAACATACTAATGGGAACGGCTTTCTTGTTGATGTTTTTTTTCCTTTGTGGTAGGGGACCAAGACATCTGGGAGGTGATGAAATGACTTGAGTGAGTTGAATTTAAGTGAGTCAGGGCTGTGCAACATCACTAGCCTCACTCTTTCCCATGGAGCCTTTTGTGTCCAGTGGCAGCGTATAGATCTGGACTAATGGAGATCTGAAAAGGGAGACCTTGGCCTTTTTAAGCTAAGGTCTTTCCCAGGTATCAGTTTGCCTGAGGCAATGTCCTTTCAAAGTTTAAAGGTAGGTAAGAAATGAAGCAAAGGATAGCTCCTCAAAAATAAACAAATAAATAAATCTGAGAGGGAAAGATTCTCAGGGTTTCTGACCAAACAGAAACAATTTCTATTTACACTTCCTCTGAGCTTTTAAGAAGCCATATAAAGGCCATATGAGGCTTAGGCTGGGACCTGAGGTTGGACAATCAAAGAAAACCATAGTGATTTGGGGTTATGGTGTGTTTCTTACAAAAAATAATCTAGCCCTAGACATCTTGTGAGGTTTAAACAAAAAAAAAATGTATATTCCTTTGGGTAGATCATCCCCAGTTAAGTGTTTGATTCCCTGTATCGACAGAGGAGAGGAGAGGAGAGGGGAGGGGAGGGGAGAGGAAGAGAGGAGAGGAGAGGAGAGGAGAGGGGAGGCAAATGGTTGGGGAGGGAAGGGAAGGAAGGAACTGCATTGCCCAATTGGAGCTTGCCATTTAAGTCCCCAGTGGGATTTATCTTACAGAATATTGTTGTTTGTCCTTTGTTCTACAAGAGGGCCACGATATCAGGAGGTGATGTCATAACTTAAGTAGGGCAAGGCTGTGCAAAGTCACCAGTCTCACTCCTTCCTCCAGAACCATTGGGGTCCAGTGGCAAGATATAGATCAGGATGACTAGACATCTTCCCCCCCCCAATCTTCCCCGTCTTGGTAGCCCCCAGTCTAATGTTGAGCAATTCAATTAAGTAGTGAATGAGGATTCTATATATATTTTTCAAACAAAGGGAGGTGGGAAATGGTCTGTTCTGAGGAGGGATGAAGTATGTTATAGACTTAGAGCTCCAGGCATCAGAGGATGATGACATCCAGGAAGCATGGGGATAAGAAATTCCAGGGAAGGAGGCAATGACATAGTCTAACACTTGAGGATGTGTTAGGATGCCTCCAATAATTCAAGGCTAGATAACAGCTCATCTCCAGAGACCTCTCAAGGCTGGCATGAGCTAGGCCAGCTGCCAGATCACTGATTTTGCACTTTTAGCTAAATTTCAATCTTGGTTACCACAAAGGATTGTTGATATGTTAAGCTATTCTATATCCTGATTGGTCAAATCAATCCCATATAGCTCCCCTAGTTGCCTGGATAATTGGAGGGCTCAAGCAAATCAAGGCAGTTAGCATATTGATTTTCACAACTCTAAGAGTAGCTTGATGATTGGTCTTGCCAGCTGCCAAAGTGAATGTGCTAAAACACAAGTGTGACCATTTTACCCACTACTGATTAAATGCGAGTGGCTCTATTATTATATAGCAATGAAGTATACAATCCTTTGTTTACAATTTTTTGTTCCTCTGACTTGTAATAATTGTTTAAATAAACTTAGAAATCATCTAGTTTTCCCTCCATTTCTTATCTATGAAGACCCCAAAGCTGATGACATCATGGTAACAACAGTAGCTAATATTCATATAGTATTTTCATACCTAGTTCAGTACTATATCCACTTTGTTACCTATCAGCCTGATTATATTTGATATTCTTACATAGTTATTTAAGAAATAACTAAAAGAAACGAGATTGTAAAAATGGTTTCTAACTATTAACCTAATACTCGATCCACCAGAACATATTCCTTCCATCATCTCTGGTCTAAGGCAAACTCAAGCTGCTATCGCCATGAAACTGAGGGGACAATTCTATTGACTTTCTAACTGGACTAAAACTTAAAAATAGACTTGACTTACATACATATATACATACATACATACTTACATACAGTAAGCCCACAAATTAATAAGTACTTCCCAATCTCACTCATATGATAACTCAGGCAAAATAAAAGAACGACTAAGTTCAAATCCAGCCTCAGACACTTGACACTTACTAGCTGTGTGACCCTGGGCAAGGCACTTAGCCCTCATTGCCCCGCAAAAAAACAAAACAAAACATTAAAATAAAAAATGTATAGATTGTTAGCCTTTTCATCTTTTTTTTTTTTGAGGCAATTGGGGTTAAGTGACTTGCCCAGAGTCACACGGCTAGTAAATGTCAAATGTCTGAGGCCAGATTTGAACTCAGATACTCCTGAATCCAGGGCCAGTGCTCTATCCACTGCACAACCTAGCTGCCCCAAAGAATTTTTTTTTGCCTTTTCATCTTTTTCTACTTTTAGCAAAAGAAAGTCCTTTTTGTCTACTTCAGAAGAAGAAAACAAATCCTTTTCCTCTACTTTGGAAGAAAAGAATTGAATGATATTTATTTTAATCTTTATTACAGAGAAAAAAAAAACAGGGTAAAAAATGAAGTGAAAATGTTCTCAGGTCCCTTATTAACCCTGGAACTTTTGTGACCCGAGGGAGCTTGTCTTGCATTACTCAGAGAGGAAGGGAAAGAATCATGATTCAAGACAGTTATCTTAGGTCCAAAATTATTGCTCTTTACTCCATTATAGAAATACTTCACAAGGTTGTTGAAAGAAACATGCTTTTAAAACCTTAAGGCAATATCTAAATATGAATCATATTTTCTTAAAATGATCTAAAAGATATGAGTCATATAATTACAAATTCTCTTGATTGCAGAAAACCACAGATGAGTAAACTAAACCATTGGGAATGCTGAAGGGTTCATAGGGATCTTAACATATATCTTGCACAAATGCCTTATTTTATAGAAAAGGAAGCTAAGTCTTAGAGAGAATGTGATCTGCCCAACAGCATATAGCAAGTAGACTTCTAAATTGCTAAATTCAATGCCCTTTTGTCAGTCTTCATCCTTTTCAATTTCCCAGCATTTGACATGTTGTTTAATAAAAGCACACATGAAGGAGTTCTTCCCCGATTTTTCTCAACCTCTCTGATCTCTTCTTGGTTATTCCAGTTTTTCATCCTCCTCTCACTAAGTGTGGCTATCTCCAACAATTTCTCTTCTCCTTATTCTCTAAAGCTTTCTCTTGGTAACGTCATTACTTCAGTGATTTTAATTAATATCATATTCATGTAGATGACTCCTAAAGTTACACATCCTGGTCCCAAATCCCTTAAAGTCCCAAATTTTCAAGATCCTGGTATACAATTCACATACCTCTTTATGTGATATCTTTAAACACATTTCCAATATTCAACTTATCATCTTCCCATAAAAATCTCTCTTTCATCTCAAATTTTCCATTTTTTTGATAGTACCACCATTTTCAGATGCACTGTTGATTTTCCCACACACTAAATCAGTTGCTAAGTTCAGTCAATTCTATTTCCAACTTGCTCCCTCCTCTCTCACATTGTACCTGAATACTTGATCTTGCTTTAATATTAGTTAAAGTTCCAAGAAGATGGTGGTGTCTGAGGAGTATCATTATTGTTTTAGCCTAGGCCCAAAACAGCTATCATTGAGACAATCAGCTTAAATAATTCCCCCTGTATAGGTAGGCGATAGATGGTTACTACCTTAATGTCCCTTTTCCAGTTAGATAGTGATTTATGAATAAATATGAGTATAATCATGCACCTGAAATTCTGAAGTGCCTTATCTCTTTCCTTTCTTGTGATGAGTGATTAGTTACTTTTCTTCAATCCTATTTATAATAGAAAATCATGTATCCTTCCATTTTTTAACATATGATTCTATGGTTCATATTTTAGAAGTTTCTGGAAGGCTATTGCCATTATTTAGGAAGTAGAAATGTGTTCCCACTATGATACAAGCTAACAAATTTTTGATGACATACTTTCTATGTACAATTCTCTATGAAAGATGAATGTAACCATCCCTGAACTGAAGGACCTTACAAAATAGTAGAGCAGACTAAGAGAGGCATACAGGGAAGCAGTCTACAGACAGAGAACCTGGTTTTGAATCTCATATCTGATTCATTTTTTTGGCTTCTGTTAATAAAAGGAAATATCTATATTTGATCTTCTCCCAGATTAATGAGGGAAACTCAGAAAATTTAAAGGATTTTATTCAGAATACCAAGGCATTGGTTGGGGAGCCCCAATTCATTTGTGCCCTGCATTCTATAGATATGAGTAAGCAAATCCCATGTAAATAAGATAATCTTCATTGGTACATGGGATTAGTGTCCCCTCAGCTCTTGATTTGCACATGTTTTTAAATGAAGAGGTGGGGTTAGTGCATCCAAGGGAGATTTGATTGGTGCTAAGAAGATTGTATCATTGTGCATGTGGGCTGCTGTTGCCTGTGGGCTGACTATTATGCACCTAAAGTCTAAAAGTCATGAAGTCACTCAACTGACCCTTCACCAGTGGCTGATTTTGTAAAATAATTTCTCAATAATATGAACCATTTCCTTGATATATCCTGGGGAGAATAAGTTTTCCATCCTCTTGCCATGAAAACACGTTTGTCATGTGATGATATGAGAACCTCTTCCTCACCTATAATTTGAGACAATAATACTTAAACTACTCATTACACAAGATTATTATGAGAAAGAGGGTTTTGTTTTGTTTATAAATTAAAAGTTATCCTTATACTTATCCTTTGTTACTAATTGGCATCACTCTGATGAGAGATGGAAAGGAAGCTTTTAAAAGTAAAACATAGGGGCAGCTAGGTGGCGCAATGGTTAAAGCACCGGCCCTGGATTCTAGGAGTACCTGAGTTCAAATCCAGCCTCAGATATTTGACACTTACTAGCTGTGTGACCCTGGGCAAGTCACTTAACCCCAATTGCCTCACTAAAAAACTAAAAAAAAAAAAGTAAAACATAAAAAATAAATCATCCATCAGTCTCCATATATCCCCTTGTAGATATAAGACCACATACTAAAATTACATGCTTCATGACTTAACTAATAAAGTAATCTTTTAAAACATTAACATAATCTTTAAAAACTTGCCTCTACTATTTCCTTTCTCCACATGTGAGATGAAAGCTTTTCAGACTTTCATATTAATCTTTATGATTTGATTATATTACTACTCTGTATCTACAATACTTCACGGACTACCTTCCGTGTTAATGATCCTGTTTGGATATTCAAATTTGGAACACATGATAACTGTATTCTAGATGTCTGACAAGAATTTAAGGGCTTAAGATGTTCCAGATATGTTTCTATATATGTATGTGTGTATGTATGTACATACACATCTGTGTGATTTTTTTAATATAAATAGTGGTTTGCATATTGTCTTCATCATTTCAATGTGAATCCCTTGAGAATTCTTTGTATCCCTAGCCACTTGACACAATTGCAAATTTGGACATCCAAGCAAGAGCATTAACCTCAAAAGTAGTCACTGAAGTATGTGTAACAGAGTAGTGATGTTATCAGATTAGGAAGATTAATAGGGAAATTGTGAAAGTTTTCATCTCTATATGAGAGTGGAAAGAATAGGGGCAGAGTAATTAAATAGATTATTTTAGTATTTTAATAGATTATTTTTAAAAGTTGATTCATGAAGAAATATAGTTTTGATATCTGTCTTCTTAAATCAGATATATATATATATATGTATATATATATATATTATATAGAGAGACAGAGAGAGAGAGAGAGAGAGAGAGAGAGAGAGAGAGACAGAGACAGAGACAGAGACAGAGACAGAGACAGAGACAGAGACAGAGAGACAGAGATGGAGAAAAAGTGTTCAGAGACTGAGCCAAAGAGAAAATGATTTTTGTAGAAGAAGCAATTAATACTGAATTAAGTATCCTTTTTAATGAGATTCAATCAAGTCAAGAAAGACTCTAGGTAAGGTCAATTCTGGGTGATGTGACTGAATTTAGGAAATGACTTTCTTGAGAGCAAAATTATTTTATTTTTTTCCTAGACATGCTAAACCATTGTTCTGTAAAGGATTATTTACTTTTAAAATGCCAGTAGTGTGCAAAGTGTAGGGTACAACTATATCCCTGCCTTTAAAAAGGAGTTGGGGAATAGTCACCTGTCACAGGAAAGGCTCTGAGTAGACCAACATGTAACACACAGAGTGAAACCTTTCAGTAGAAAAGGAGAAATAAAGGCTAGTAATGTATTAATTTGTGATCTCACTTCCTAGACCCATAGGATTTTTTGGTAAAGTATATAGCACGTAACATGCCTATGGACTTGTAGGTCTCAGTAGACTTTCCAGCTTGTGTTTTAGCAACTCGAGCATCTATCTGGGAATGGAAGAGTTCTCTCATCCAGTTCAGTTCTTTCAATATAACAGTATTTGTGGAATTTCAGTTTTTGTACTGAAAAAAAAATCCCTTGAACCTAAGTTATTTGCTAGATCATCAAATTTGTTCCCCAAAGGGAACAAGAGGCATTCTAATCTCATTTCCAATATAAAAATACCTCTTCTTTTTCTATGGCCCCTCTATGTATAAAACTCATGTGAAGAATATCGGTGGTGGTTCCTTAAATTATCCTATGGCCATCATGAAGCCTAGGTTTAGACAGACTAGTTCTGAAAGGGAACTCTAGGCTACATTTTGAGATTAGAGACATCCACCAGAACTGAGCAGTCTCATTAATATAGTAAAATACATTTTTTGGCCTTGTAGCTTTCAATATTAAAACACTGAATGTTTCAAGGTAAAAAAAAAAAAATCTATGTTTGGTTTGATGACGAACATGTAATTTAGATAGTTTTCTTGTAGCCAATATTTGAAGTGTAAACCATGTAAAATTACATAAATCTTCTGAAGACTCTTTTATACAACATCATGAAATTATATAATCCTAAAAAGAAATTGAACTTGAATGATAATTTTGAAAATGGATTGGTACTTGGTTGAAGGTATTTGATCCTTCCCACTATAATGAACATTTGGTGGTACTCTAGGGTAAATTCACAAAAGCCTATTCTCCTCTCCAATACTTAGCACAATGCCCAGCACATAATAGATACTTATTTAATATTTGTTGATCTTTTGTTAATCTTTGTTTTATTGTGAATTTAACAATAATCAAAGATATCAAAAATTAGACTTATTTGTTCTGACTTCAAAATTATGACTTAGATTTTTGAGATTATTTAACCAAATGGTATACGATTTGCAGCATAAGGAGAATCTTTTTGGTATAAATTCCTGAGAATCAGAATCAAGAGCTATAGTTTGAGATGCCTTTATTTCAGTTTTGACATTTTTAAAAAATAATTTCTTCCTCTAGAATTTTTTTCTTTGGGTATTGCACCAGAGCATGATGAATAGATAAGTCTCTGAACAGGAAACAAAACAGATAATGTTACAAGCATTTTCAGATGTTTTTAAAATCACTATCTTTTAAACTAGAAAAAATATGTTAAAGTATGTTTGCAGTGCAAATAATGTGCTCCATTATTAACATAAATATAATGGTATATTAAAGGGGTTGGTAAAGTTGCATTTCTAAATTATTCAAAATGATCCAGTAATCAAACATCTCTTTCATTGTGCACAAGATGTCAGTGACTGACAATGATAAATGATATTGCATTCCGTTATTCACTAGATGATAATGTCCTATTCACAAATGAATAGCTTTATCTGCCAGTGATTTTTTAAAAGTTCTTTGTACTACTGAATTGCTATAATAGACTTTCTCGGCATTGCACACAGAGTTAGTGAACGCACAATGTTTCCCCTGAATCCAATGGATAACAGAAGCTCTTCACATTCTATTTATTCAAGGAGCAAAATATAATTTTAAGGCAATGATCCAGGTGTTTCAATTCAGAAGTTGAAGCCGTCCAGTTGTGAAAGGATCCATTCTTTTTTCTGGTTAAGCATGTTTTCCAGCCATTGATAGCAGTAAAATGGTGTTGGGGGAAAGAACAATGCTGTATATTTAATCATGTAATCATTCAATTATGATTTGACTTGATTTCTTGTAGCTACTAATTTATTTGATTGCTAAAACATATTTACAGGCTCAATATGATGAAAAAAATCAGATGAAGTCTAGTAATTATTAGTTACTTTGTGAGCAGTTTCTTCATCTATTTAAAAGAGGGTGTTGGACTAGATCATATCTAAAGTCCTTTGCATCTATAATATGTTATGAATCTATGAGTTAAGAGCCTTGTATTTTACTTTAAGAAAATTATGTTTACAAAGGTATCTGAAGCTCCACAGGTTTTATTGTTTCTCATATGGAAAACACTAGGAGGCTGTGAGAGCTACCAACAGCTAAAATTCAAAAGAACAAGGCCATACAAAGGCAGGATCTTTGGTTTAGTCTAGAAGGGATCTTGGAGATCATTTAATCCAACAACCTCTATTGTATCAATGAGATAACTAAGGGCTAGAAAAGGTTAAGTGACTTTTATGTTTATACAGTTAGGAAGTTCTGTACTAGAGGTTTAAAGATATTAGTATGACTATGTTCAATAAGTCACATTGGGAAGGACTATTTAACTCCAGTTCAATAAAAGTATCCAGTTTCTGTCCTATCTTTAGTGCATGATTTTGCATTCTACACCTTAGATTTCAAAGCTGCCATATTGCTGACTTATAATGCAGATCTGGGATATATAACAACTTAAAATTCATGTCACTTAAAATGTGCAAAACACTTCCCATATAATCTTCTGTCTGAATCTCACAGGAACCCTGGCATTATCATCTCATTTCAATGGAGATAATATCTCCATTATTATTATCTTAGGCATTATTAACTCCATTTCAGTCATAAAGAAATTGAAGCTCAGAGATGCTAATTGTGACCCAGAGACTAAGTTTTAGAAATGGGATTTTAACTCATGCCTTTAAGTCTCCAAATTCATGACTCTAGCCACTATGCCATGTTATCTACTTCTGCCTTGTGTATCATGGTGGTCTCATGTTGCCTCAGATTCTTGTTTCTTACTAAGGTTTCACTGGGACACTACAATCCAGAGCAGGCTGACTTGATAACACAACTTATGTCATAGAGGATTTCAATTCACTCTATTTTTCTGGTAATTAGCTTATCTCCCCATAAAACCAAGGGAGCAGCATAAAAATCTAACCTGATCATACCACTACAAAGAGATTTCTCCTTTTAACTTCATAGAATTGTGTCCGTGTTTATCTTTTGACACTTAACACAGTGATTTTTATTGTATTTATCAAGCACTTACAATGTTAACAGGCAGTCCCTGTCTTCAAGAAGCTTACATTCTAATGAGAGAGATGACAAATATTAATCAGTTCATATAAGATAAATATGGGGTAGATGGAAGATAGCTTTTTAGGAAAGATACTGTGCATAGCTCAGCATTATTAAATTCTTTGAGAGAATATGTTTTCATTATATATGTAATCTTATATCCTACCACCATGCCCCAAACCATCAGAATGTTTTGTAGATACTATTGTCTCTTTCAAAGCAAGTACCTCACTAGTGCAGGCTGGTTGTGAGGGTTTTATTGGATGCAAATTAGGTAAGGATTTCATTCTTCCCAGGACTATCAATCTGGATTCTCAACTCATATCATTTTATGAAGGTGCTAGAAATTGGTCAGTGAACCAAATAAGGAATAGGGAATGCCTTTTTAAGAAAAAAGAAATAAAGGAGGCAGCTAGGTGGTGCAGTGAATAAAGCACCAGCCCTGGATTCAGGAGTACCTGAGTTCAAAATCTGCTTCAGACACTTGACACTTTCTAGCTGTGTAACCCTGGGCAAGTTACTTAACCCTCATTACCCCTCAAAAAAAACAACCAAAAAACAAAAAAAAAAAAAAAAAGAAAAAGAAAAAAGAAATAGGAAAGGACATACTTAGAAATGAGGCCCTACAACTTGCCTCCATTAAACCTAAGGGGTTTGCAGAAGTCATTTTTCCCATATTCCAAAACCTATCCAAAAAAGAGATGTCTTTTGTACTATTATACCATTGCTGGCAACCTCTCCAGTCTTTACAGAAAATTTATGTGGTATAAAATAGAATAACATGTTATACAGTCAAGATAGGTTCGGGATGCTAAAACAGGTCATGAAAAAACAAATGAACACAAATGTCATTTTATTTCTTTTTAATCTACATAAATTGCAGAGGGAGTTCTTTGCCCATTTACTTAAAAAAATTGACTAGTCTTCACAAAAGTTTCAGCAGTGGTACATCATCCTTATATCCAGTGACTCTGAGTTCCTGAAAGCTATTCCATTAGTGCAAAATCTGAGCTGATACTAAAAAGCTGGGAAGACTTCACCATGGGGCCTTCATGAGAGTCTGCCTTTGTAGCCTGAGGACTAGACTTCATTATTACAAAGCTGAGGAATTTATATGGTGAATGTTGTGGTCATGAACTTTCAAGAAAGAGATAAAAGTGCAAAATGGTCCTCAGTGATGTGATATCCTTTACTTCATCTGCAGAAGTGGCTGTGGAGTGACATCAAAGGGTCACAGAAGAAGCTAATAATTACATGATATCAAACTACTTAAAGATATTTTACTTTATAACATTTTTTTATTTCACTCATATTATGTATATGCAAATGTGCATAGATTCATATATTCAGTCATAGAAATCTACATATAAATAGCACACATAGTCTTTATATATGGTCATATGCATATTCTTTAATTTATTTCTTATTATACATATATTTATATGTATAGGTGTACTACATTTACATGTATGGATATGTGTGTGTATATAAAGCCTTAGAGAATTTAATTATGCCCACATTACATCTTTTCACGTTTGTATGAGGTCAAAATTTAGTTTTTCCTGAGTTCATGGCCATCAAAATTTATATCCTTATAATATCACCTGGAGGAATTGATATTAAAAAGATGAGATTTTGTGGCAATGGTCCCTGGGGATCATTGAAAACATCGCACAGTTTTCTATTTTCCTCTTTCTCTTGAGTTCTGGGTCCATCTCATTATTCACCATCTATCTTTTATAACTGTTCCATATAGACTTAAATATACTTTTGACCTCTGATTTCATCTGAGTAGGGAGCTCCCATAAGAAACTTTCTCTAGTAATGCAATTGTTACCTTCTTTACAATTTAAAGCCTTAGTTACTTATAGTGTGCTTATTGAGAAGTCAAGTGACTTGCCCTGGGGCTGCATAGCTTGGTTTCAGTTGCAAGATTTAAAACTAGGTATTCCTGAATCTGATGACAACTATCTATCTGACATATACTGGCTATGTAATCCTAGGTCAATTATAACCTTCAAGGTCACCAGGCAAATCTCAAAGCCTAAATATTGTAAAGAAGATATCTATATGCCATGATAGAGGAAATTACTCAGAGGAAGTTCCTTAAACTAGTTAAATAAGAGGGTGTGTTATCTATCTATCTATCTATCTATCTATCTATCTATCTATCTATCTATCTATCTATCTATCTATCCATCCATCCATCTTATCTATCTTCTTTATGTAAAGATATAGATATATATAGAGAGAGATATAAATATCTATACATATGTATATTTCATCTATCTAGATATCTATATATCTCTACTCTTCAGGTTTCACTATACATGGGACATATGTTGTTGCAGAGGCTTGATGAACAAGAGCATGACCCCAAAATTCATTAAGATTAGACTTTACATTGTTTGAGAAACTGTGCAATACTTAATATTATCTGAAGGTTGCTGTTGTCTGTCCTTCAGTTTTGAAGAGGACCATGACATAGGGTTGATATCATGACAAGCAGTGAATTGGATTTAAGTGAAGGAGGCTGTGCAAGTTCACTAACCTGACTGTCTTCCAGAACCATCTTGGTCCAGTGGCAAGATAAAGATCAAAATGAGTGGAGATGTCCCAGATGTTTAAGGCAATTGTATTAAGTGACTACCTAGGGTCACACAGCTAGTAAGTGTCTGAGGTGAAATTTGAACTCAGGTCCTCCTGACTCCAGGTCCAGTACTATATCCACTGTATCACCTAGCTGCCCTTAATTATCTGAAGGACTCGTGCCATAAAAATTCCATCTTTTGAACATCTATATCCTCCTAGTGGTGCTGAATAGTTACAGAATTTGGATCAATAAGTACTCAAAAAAGACCTAAATTGTGGAGGCTAGGTGGGCGCAGTGGATAAAGCACCGGCCCTGGATTCAGGAGTACCTGAGTTCAAATCACGGCCTCAGACACTTAACATTTACTAGCTGTGTGACCCTGAGCAAGTCACTTAACCCCAATTGCCTCACTAAAAAAAAAAAAAAAAAAAGACCTAAATTGAATTGTGCCCAAAGAACACTGAAAAGTCATAGTAAGTATACTCTACAGTGTATTACTAATGAACATATGCATTGTATGAAAAATGACATTAGAGATATTAAGGATTTGTATCACTGGAAAAGGAGGTGCACTGATCATTTATCAAGAGTGAGTATAGAGCATAAATCCTACACTGGCATCCCCTCAAAATGAAAAGATATCAATGCAAGCCTCTAGCTTGTTGGGTAAAAATTATCTGGACGATCATGAAAAGGTATGTGTAAGAATCATACTATGTGTGAGAGCATTGGAGAAGTTACCTACATTGATAAGATCATATAATCATTGATGTGTTAAAGTTAATTGACCAAATTAGGTCCTATTTAATTCACTACTTACTATGATTTTTTTTTTCTTGGCTTTATCTGTGTCTTAGGCTACCTATAGTCTTCTGATTTAATTTGTAACCTCTTTCAGTTTAGAAGTGCAAGTGCTAATTACAAGTAACCTGCTGTTTTTGGTTTTAACATTTTTTGTTTGATTAGATTTCCTATATAATCTGTGGATTCCTCATTTACTGGTAAATTGATTCTTTACTTCCTTATTTCTTGACATGGAAGTTTTCAATTAAACTGTAGTTAGAGAAAAAAACAAAGCAAAAAGTAAAGAGTGGTTATTCTCTGGCCATGTTATTCTTGATAACTTTTCTTTTGTTATCATTTACATTAATTGAGGAAATTTGAGATAAAGTGTTTTATATATATGTGTGTGTATATGTACACATAAACACACATACAATATATACATATATTCACATATATGTAATATATATATATAAATTTTAGATAAAAGATAATCCAAATAGTAAGAGAAGGATAAAACTTTTTTTAAAGTGATACTTGCAGATATACATTTCATCCTTGTGATGGAAATAACTGTCACTAGGGAGACCAAGTAAACTGGCATCAACTTACAGGTAAGCTGGTCACCTTATAACAGGAGGACATTTTATAATAAATATTTCCATCCATTGTGGTGCATGCTAACCTATATTTTGTACATTTTCATATACTTTGTGGGTTGAGATAATTTAAGAAATCTCAAGGACTACATATCATGATGACAAAAATCATATTAGCCTAAAGTTTCATAATATGACAATGTTCCATAAGCATTCTTCGATATCATTTTTAAAAGAAAGTCCTTTGATAATATGTTCTTTCTTATTGTGACTTTCAGCACCATATTGTGAATTATATGTCATCCCTTCTGCTGGTATAAGTTAATCCTACAGTGATAGTCATTGAAGTTGCCCTTAATGCCTGGATGGTTTCACATCCTCTGTCAGGAGGGCTTGTTTACTATCTGGCACCAAAATAATCATTCTGGGTCCCTGTTTCATTCTTGCTCTTATGACCTCCTTTACACACTGCCCAAAGATTTGGTAAATTACAAATATTTTTTTTAAAATGGATTTCTTTGCTATTATATCTGGTGTCTAGTATGAAATATTAGCTCATAATGTGTATAAAAAGACATTGTGTTCATGACATCTGAAAATCAGTGCCCATGTATTCACTTAATTCTTATGCAAAATATATTTCTTGGTGACTTATTGTCATTGTTTAGTTATTTCAGTCATGTCTAACTCTTTGTGACTAACCCCATTTGAAGTTTTTGTAGCAAAGATAATACATTGTTTTGGCATTTCCTTCTCCAGCTACAGATAAGGAAACTGAGGCAACAGGGTTAAGTGACTTGTTCAGGGTCACATACTTAGGAAGTTTCTAAGGCCGCATCTGATTTCATGTCTTCTAACACAAGCCTGGGTATTCTTTCTACTGTGCCACTAGCTACCTCTCTAAGCAGCCCTTTGTATAACCATGAGATCAGCCCTAACAATAAGGACACTCATACTCACTGCATAAAAACCTTTGTGTTCACTTGAATTTTTAAGAATTTGTTTTTCTTCTTAGCTTATAAAAAAGCAGGATAAATAGACAGATTCATAGGAAACTGAAAGAATATGCAATTGAAGAATATTCAACTTTGTAACATGATCAAGTGAATTTTTGTAAATGAGCTGGTTAACATGATAACCTAGAATATCTCTGTGTATATTCATGTGTATATTACTTCATAGTGTATATTTTGGGGTTATAAAAACATTTTTTCCTAACTTTCAGGATCTTGATAGTGATTTAATTACAGATAAAAACAAACCAGCTGATAATATATTCAATTTCTTACCAGTAGCAATATTTCCTCTATTGTTTTGTAAGGTATACCATTAGATAACTTGAGAAAATGATGTGAAAGAGGCTTCTTTAAAAGGCTGAAATCTTTAAAAAACATACACATTTTTATATCACTGCTTTAGAAAACATCAGAATTGCCCAGTCCGTAGCCTGGTTTCTGTGCTCCTGTTCCTTCTATTGTGAGAAATTTTTTCATCTCCCTTCCATTATGAATGGGAATACTTTTCGTAATAAAAATGGACTGAGTGCTATTTTTCTGTACTTCTCAGATGCTAGCTTTTATGGGTTTTTGTTGTTAGCACAATAAAAGGCAGCACCTAGAATAATCTGGTGTTCTTTTATTTTTGAACTTTGATATCAGTCGTGGTAAACAGGATGTTTATATTCCATTCTCACAAAGGAGGGATAAATGTTCTCTTGACTGGATCTTTTCCTTTTCAACAGCTGAAATGCCCTATCCATAAAACTGGTGCACTAATATTCCCTCAGTAAATACGGAGAAAATACTTTGTACCACAATAGATTTCCTATCATTCTCTGAGGAAATATCTAAGCTTTTTAACATCTATTTTCAAATTCTCACTGTCCTAAAAGATAAAGGAACAAAATTTAGAAGAGCTTTTCCCAGGGAGAAATTTATCAGAGTTGTCCTCAAAACATTTAAATTTTGGGAAGGAATAAATCATTGTCTTTTATTGTTGTTAAAAGTAAAACAATACCATGCACTGCTTGTCCTTTTCCTGATAAAGTTCTTGTAAAAATTTATTTTACAGACATAATTTACTCAAAATATTTACTTGAGTTAAGGAGCCATTGACTACATTGCTGAAGTGCAGACAATGAGGTATATATCTTAAAAATGAGTACCTTTCTACTATGAGTTCCTATGTAGATAAAGAGTGAAATTTTTTATATTTTATTCTGTTTCAGAACTTCAAGGGTACCTGTTTTAATCTATGTGGATACTACCTCCATTAATAAGTATTGCAACTCTGTCCATACTTTAAGGGTAATTGATGGTTTTCATTACTTATGATTACTAAAAATAAAGTTATCACTCACTTACTGGCCAATTCTCTGATGATAAGCTTTGTCTCCAGCTGTTTGGTTGGCATTGGGCTTCTGATGACAGATATAATACAAAACAGATTCAAAACCCATCCAGCTTAGTAGGTCTTAACAGAACTTGTGCTCCTCTGACATAACTTTGAAAACATATCCATCTTCGAATCAAAATGAAATGTGGAAGAGAGAGACATTAAAAGAGGAGACAAAACAGTGCTAAAAAAAGTAATTATTTACTATCAAATATTCATAGTATTTTAATTCTTCTTCAAGAATTTCATGCCCAAGGCTCTTTAATAGTATTATGCATAAATTGTATGTGCCTATATTTTTCTTCCAAAATAAAATAAGTCAGAAAAAATGAAGTATATGAAATATTAGGTAATTAAGGAAACCTCATAATGTAAGTTTAAAAAATCATTTATTAAGAATTTACCATGTGCCAGACATTGTGCAATGTAGTAGGGGGAAAAGAAAGCCCCAAACCGTCCTGCCTTCAAGAGGTTCACAATCTAACGATGGAGATAATAAACAAACAAATAGGTAGAAACAAAATATATTCAGGAGAAATTGGAGATCATTTCAGAGGCAAAGAATTAGCATCAAGGAAGACCAGGAAAAAACCTTGTTGCAGAAGGTAGGTTTTTGGGGGTTTGTTTATTTTGTTTTTGTTTTTTCTTTTAATTGAAGGAAGCCAGGGAATCCAAGATATGGACATAGGGATGGAGAACTTTCCAGGTATTGGGGACAGTCAGTGAAACATACATAATGACTCTCCTTCAAGGACTCTAATGACTCAGTTCCTCAATCTACTCATGTCTTCTAACCTAATCTTCCACCCAACTTCAGCGACAAATAGCAATGACCAAACTTTTGCTCTTGTAGTGACCCACAAATGCATTGCCTCCACATTAAAGAATACTTAAATCCTCTTATCTGACTATATGGAGGTAGTGCTTATTGTAGCTAATTGCAAGAACAACATTTAACCACCTCTCTCTCTTCTTTTCCTTACTAAAACCTGCTACTTGTCCACATTATGACCTTCAATCTCTGGACTCCTAAGTTTTCTCCTAGACCATCATCCTAGTCCTTGCCACTCTTTTGCCTTTTCCCCATCTTGACCCATGGTTAACTCTACATCGTATTTTTTTTCATTCCTAGTCTACTGCCCTGCTAAGCTTCATTCTTGAATCACTCCCACCATTCACTGCCTATGCCCCTACACATGGGTGGCTAAATGAAGGTGAAAGAAAACATGCAACTGTTTTGATAGAGACCACTAAAATGGCCTTGCATAGCCTTAACTGGGCCCTCACTCTTGATAGGCAATCAGTCTATAACTCCCTTATCAACTCATATACTATTCTTCACAGTGACTCTTCCAAACCATTTCATTCCTCCTCAAAACTCCCATTAGTGCCCCTTCCCCCACTTTCTCAGTTAAGAACCTTACTTCATATTTTATTCACACACACACACACACAAATGAGACCATTCACCATGATTTCCCCCTTTTCCAGACCCCGAGAGATTCCTTACTATCTCTCACTTCCCTCAACCCCACATCCAATTTATAGCCAAGGACTATCAATTTTGCCACTGCAATATCTCTTCCAAATGCCTCCTTTTCTCCTGTGATACTAAAATCACCTTTGTGGAGGTCCTTACTGCTTCATGCCTATACTATTACAATATTTGCCATTTGGAATGGCTGTCAAATTTTATTTCCCACTGTAACAACTGGAATGATGCCACCATCTGGAGACTTACTATAGGAAACCTCCACCATGAGGAGAAGGCTCCTGAGGGCAAGACATGTGGCTTTTCTTTGGTGTCAGGATGTGACTTTTGCTTGTGGGAGGAGGAGGGGGTGAGGCTGGTTCTCTTGCTCTCTTTCGCCAGGACACTCGTGAAGAGTGGAGCAAGAGAACTGTAGCTTCCTGAGATAGATAAATGAATCTAGGCCTTTCTCTCTCTCTTCACCAAATTCTTATTCTCCTTAAAAAATGCTTAAAAGTCTAATTCTTTCTAAAGCTTGTAATTTATTGGCAACCATTCGTTAGATATTTTAGACAGACTAGCTAGAATTTAAGCCCCTTACACCACTCCAGGTCATCCTCCATTATGTTGTCAAAGTTTGTTTTTTTTTTTCTCTTAAAGCACAAATCCCTATTTTAAAAAAATCCAATAACTCTCTATTACTTCTTAGATACAAAAACACAATCCTTTGCTTGGAATTCAAATTACTTTGTAATAACCCCCCCCTATTTTTTCAGTCTTCTTTTGCCTGAATACCCACCACATATCTTTCTTTCTTTCTTTCTTTCTTTCTTTCTTTCTTTCTTTCTTTCTTTCTTTCTTTCTTTCTTTCTTTTTTTTTTTTTTTGGTGAGGTAATTGGGGTTAAGTGACTTGCCCAGAGTCACATAGCTAGTAAGTGTCATGTGTCTGAGGCTGGATTTGAACTCAGGTCCTCCTCACTCCAGGGCCCATGCTCCACCTAGCTGCCCCACACATCTTTCATTATAGTGACACTATTCTTGTTCTTCTGTGATCAAGGTGCTCTGTCTCTGGGCTCTGGGCATTGTCTCTGGCTGTTCCCCATTTTGGGAAGGCCCTTTCTCCTTATCTCCACCTTTTGGCTTCCTTGGCTTCCTTTAGGTCCTGACTGAAATCTCACCTTCTACAAGGAACCTTTCCCAATGACTCAACTTTAGGGCCTTCATTCTTTTAATTATTTTATATTTACCTTGTGCATAGCTGATTTATGTGTATTTTTGCTTGCCATCTCCTCCCTTTAGATTATGAACTCTCTGAGGACAGGGATTTTCTTCTGCTTTTTTTTGTTTGTTTCCCTAGTATTTATTATAGTGCCTAGCATATAGTAGGCTCTTAATAAATGCTTTCATTGTTGTTCAGTTGTTTACAATCATAACCTACTCTTTGTGACCCCTGCTTTGAGGTTTTTCTTAGCAGAGATGCTAGAATGGTTTACTATTTCCTTCCCCAGTTCATTTTCCAGATGAGGAAACTGAGACAAACATGGTTAAGTGAAGGACTATGAAAACCAAATAGGATTTTCTATTTGATCCTGGAGGTAACAGGAAGGCACCAGAGTTTATTAAACAGGGAGCATGACATGGGCAGACTTAAACTTTAGGATGATAACTTAGATAGGTGGATGGTAGATGGACTGGAGTGGTGAAAGACTTCAAGCTGGGAAACTAAAAACTGGCTTTTGCAATAGTTCAGCCTTGAAGTTCTAAAAGCCTTCATCAGAATGCAGCAGCAGTGTCACTAGAGAGAAGGGGGCATCAAGAAAAAACATCATGAAAGCAGAATAAGAGATAACAGAAGGAAGAGAATTGAGAAGAGAAGAAAGTAAGCTTTTGTATATAATTAGCCCATATACTGAGAAAAGCTGGATTGGTTAGAGGTGTAAGGAGTCTAAGAGCATGGAATATCATAATGAATAGGGAAGATACACTTGTCATTCACAAAGTCAACTTCTCCAATCTCTTGGTACCAACTTTGTGCTGGACACTGTGCTAAGCGTCCTTTCTTTCTTTCTTTTTTCTTTTTTTTTTTGCAAATATTAGCTCATCTGATCTTCACAAAAACTGTGGAAATTATATGTTATTCTAGCCCGATTTCACAGTTGAAGAAACTGAGGAAGACCGAGATAATTTCCCCAAAGACATACATCTAGTTTCTGAGGCTGGATTGATTTTAGGTCTTTCTGACTCCAGGCCCAACACTCTATCCATTTTGCCAACAGCTCCCTCAATTTAGAGGAAATACCCATTTTTTTTAATAATGTTAGTAAATTCTTTTTAAGACCAGTTGAATTGGAAATATTCATGGGACTTCTAGGTGGAGATATCACACTGGCAGCTGACAATTGAAGCCTGGAGTTCACCAGAGAGTGAGATTGCATGTCTGTAATTATAAAGAGATCATGACTGAATCTCTGAAAGCAGATGAAATCACCAAGAAAAGTAATATAGGCAGAGAAAAGCAAAACCCTCAAGGCTCTAGCCTGGGAGGTTACATTTGCAAAGAGGATTAGAGATTGATGGTGATAACTTGTCAAATGGCTGAAGTATATCTAGTCACTGATCAGGAGGTTCTAATTCTCTAAGGTGGGGCTTCTTAACCTTTTTCCACTTACTACTCCTTCCACCCAAGAAATTTTTACATGACCCCAGGTATATAGTTATATAAAAGAGATGTACATATCCTTTCACTGTTGTCAACTTTTTTGCAACCCCCACATTCAGTTACATGACCCCATATGGGGTTCTGACTCACAGTTTAAGAAGCTTTGTTCTTAGGCCATTTCTACCTGGAACCTCTTCAGCTCTTTCCAGTACACAGGCTAATTCTAAATTGCTGCAGGTCAGAGGTTCTTAATACAGTGCCCATTGTTGTGGTTTAAATATTTGAGGAATTTTGTTTTGTAATGATTGGAATGACACCACCTAAGCTCCACCATGAAGGAAGGTCTTTGAGGGCAGGACCATGTGTCTTTTCTTTGGTGTCAGGAAGTGAGGTTTGCTGGTGGGAGGAGGAAGGGGGAACCGGGTGCTCTGCCTCTTTCTCTTTCCTGGGGACGCTGGTGGAGAAGGGAGCTAGAAATGCGCTCTCCCTTTAATAGATAAGAATCTAGGCCTTTTCTTCTCTCTTTAACAAATTCTTATTCTCTTTAATAAATGCTTAAAAGTCTAACTCTTGCTAAAGCTTATAATTTATTGGTGACCACTCATTAGATATTTTAGACAGTTTAGCTAGAATTTTAGCCCTTAACAGTTTCATGCTAATTGATTTCCTTTGTGATTCTATATATTTTATTTTATGCATTTAAAAAAAATACTTCAATAAAGGGTCCACAGGTTTCAACACACACACACACACACACACACACACACACACACACACACAGAACTTAAAAGTCCCTAATGGATAGAAATAGAAAAGGAATATTGCTCTGATTTATAAGAATTATGAAAATTTCAATATGATTTCAATACCCCCTGCGCTTGGAAATTTCTTTCAACATAATCAACCATTTGTATTTCATATCATATAATTACCAATTCGAACTCCATTGACACACATTTTTTTTTTTTTTTTAGTGAGGCAATTGGGGTTAAGTGACTTGCCTAGGGTCACACAGCTAGTAAGTGTTAAGTGTCTGAGGCTGGATTTGAACTCAGGTACTCCTGAATCCAGGGCCGGTGCTTTATCCACTGTGCCACCTAGCCTGCCCGACACACATTTTATTCCATAAACCAAAACAAGGAATCATTGTAGAGTTCAGACTAGTTACATAGTCCTTTAAATTCTGCCTGTCATATCCAGATGCTGAGAACTTGCTTTGAGTACTTCTTGTTTTCCAGAGTGGATAAAAGGATAAAATCCTGACTTATAAGCCTGGAGTCTTTTCTCAGAGGATGGGACCTCAATCAACTGGAGGAAAGAAGCATTGTGCTATCAGAGTGTGTGTGTGTGTGTGTGTGGGTGTGTTTGTGTGTATGTGTGTATCTTTAGCCTAAAGGAGAGAATACATGTGCAATGATATGTGAGTTCTCTATTAAGATTTGCAAATCTGTAATATACATATACACATATACATACACACACACACACACACACACATCTTATCATTTGGTTTAACTGCCTGAAGTTGCTAGTACAGCAACTGGATTTTCTCTGTTTCAATTTGCCTCAAACTGGTAGTTGATGTAACTCACCATAATCCCAGAAAGTAGCTTGTAACTCTGGATCTGGGTCTCCTTTCTCATGTTTTCTCTTAGCAGGTAGATACTTAGATCATGACCAAGGCAGTGGAAATACCTCCAAAATGTCACTTTGAACACAGTGCTCTCTTTAACTGGCATGGCTCAATCAATTCTGTTCTCAATCTTTCTCTTTCTATCTTTCAATAAACCCTTAAAAACCTAAATTCATTTTATCAGTGATTTTAGTCAGTTTCCCCCAAAACTGGGGGAACAGATTAGAACCCACATTTAGAATCTTAAATTACACAGTATGCATATGTACACATATATCTATGTCTATAACTATGTATATGTATACATATATGTATATACATATATATGTTTATATATATGCATGCCTACATACACACACATATCAGCAATTTGGATAAAGATGCAAATGACACATAATAAATTGGCAGATGGCATAATCCCAGAAGGAATAATTAAAACAAAAGATGTAAACATCATAAATCTACAAAAAAATCATGATAGACTAGAACATTGGTCTTAATTCAATGGGAAAAAATTTAACAAGGACAAATGAAAAAACAATGTACCTGGGTTCAAAAGCTCCATTAGTATAAGTTGAAGGATGTGTGGCTAGGCACTAATTTTATAAATAGATAGCAGTTTTAGTGGATTGTATGTTCACAATGACCTAGAGATAAAAATCACAAAATCCAAAATAATCAATCTCAATATAATATTATATTAAATTAAGATAGATATAGTACCTCAAACCAGGGAGGTGATAGCCCTCAATACTGTGCCCTAGTTTTCTATCACATCTGAAGGAGTGTCACTGAGCCCAATGTTTTTGGCAAGGCAATGATAAGTTAATAGAATTTTAGAACACAAACTTCACAAGTAACATATATGGGAAGTATGGCTAGATAATATGGTTGTTTTCTCAGTCATTGGAAGGAGTTTTTGCACCAGTAGGCCTGCCAATGCATTGGAGAATAGTAATATTGATAAATCAGAGAGGTATAAATGACCTAGAGATTCATGTGTGGGCTGATCAGCCAAAGGACCTGGAAATGTTTAGCCTAAAGAAGAGAATACGTGTTGCAAAGATATGTGAGCTCTCTACTAGGATTTGAAGTCTGTGATGTGGAAGAGGTTATAGATTAGTTCTAATTTTTATTTATTTATTTTTTTTGTGGGGCAATGAGGGTTAAGTGACTTGCCCAGGGTCACACAGATAGTAAGTGTTAAGTGTCTGAGGCCATATTTGAATTTGGGTCTTCCTGAATCCAGGGCTGGTGATTTATCCACTGCACCACCTAGATTAGTTCAAATTGACCACAGAGAGAAGAGTTAGGACCAATGCTGTTGTTCACTTGTCTCAGAAATGTTGGAGTCTTCATAACCCCATTTTGTATTTTCTGGGCAAAGATACTGAAGTGGTTTTTCTTCTCTAGCTTATTTTAGAGATGAGAAAACTGAGGCAAATGGGGTTAAGTGACTTGCCCAGGGTCACACAGCTAGTAAGTATCTGAGATAAAATTTTAACTTGGGTCTGGTGCTCTATTCACTGTAGTACCTTGCTATTTGAGGATCAATAGATGGATGTTTAAAAGAGGCCAATTCAAGATCAATACAGGAAAACCTTCCTAATAATTCCAGCTACTCAAAGGTGGAGCAGGTTTCCATAGGAGGTAATGGGCTTTCCCATACTACAGACCTTAAAACAAAGGTTCTTCTCTGTGCTGTTATAGAGGGGTTGAACTCTGTGGTTCTTGTCACTCTGAAATTAGATGATTCAAAAAATCTATGATTCTCTATCTATCCCCTTTTAATGACTTGAGATTTAACCGTCAAAAGCTTCTCATGACACCACAGAATCGTCTTACTTGTCTTAATAGCTACTACCTCATCCATTTTCAGAAACAATTATTAAGCACCTACTATGTGCCAGGCACTGTGCTAAGTGCTTTACAAATATTACCTCAATTACTCCTCATAACCCTGGAAGTTTGGCTGCTATTATCCCATCTACCTCCTTTCTACACTTCTACCTTCTCTTTCTGTATCTTTCCTTTGCCTGTCTCAGGAAACTAGTATGATTCGGCTCCTGTAACACTGGTATGGGATCCTACTTCAGCGTCTTACCCAGAATTTTGGGGAGGAGTAGACCATTCTGAAATTCTAATAGTATTTGCAAGGTTAGTTAAATGGATCACTATGTATTCCTGTACATTCTATATGTTTAGCCATGTTAACAGCTAAAATTCCAGCTAAACTGTCTAAAATATCTTATGAGTGGTGGCCAATAAATTATAAGCGTTAGCAAGAGTTAGGCTTTTAAGCATTTATTAAGGAGAATAAGAATTTGGTAAAGAGAGAGAAAGGCCTAGATTCCTTTCTATTAAAGGGAGAGCACATTTCTAGCTCCGCTCTCCACCAGAGTCCAGAGGAAAGAGCGTGAGACCGAGCGCCAGTCTCTTCCTTCCTCCTCCCACTAGCCCACGTTACTTCCTGACACCAAAGAAAAGACTCCTGTTCTTGCCCTCAAAGACCTTCGCTTCATGGGCAGAACTCTTCTACAGTAAGTCTCCAGCAGGTGGCATTATTCCAATCGTTACAGCCAATAAATAGTGAATAAATTAATGCACGAATATTATGTGAGCTTATACTTGGAAACTGAAACAAATAAAAATCTCAGATTGGTCTTAGAGTCAGGAAGAACTGAGGATCTGGCCTCAAACACTTAACTGTATGACCACAGGAAAGTCACAATCCCATTTCAGCTTCAATTTCACCATCTGTATGACAGTAACACTAGTACCCACCTAACAGATTTGTTGTCTGAATTAAATGAGGGAATACAAGCAATTTGTAAATCTTAAATTGTTTCTAAATTTGAGCTGTTATTATTTATTATATGTACATTTTAGCATAAAAGTTATAATGCCACATCTACATAAAACAAGTATTCCAAATTAAAATGAACTTTCTGATCTAAAATATTGGTTTTCCATTTTGTATCCTGGAAGGGGTTGGGGGAAAAAAGTGTGAATGAAGTCAGTGATGCTACAGCCTTTAGGCTTATGTCCCTTGTTAACCTTTTCTCAACATGGCAGATCTTTGCTGGTTTGAAGTCAATAGAAACTAAACCCTGGGATTATATCCCCCGTTTAAATCCTTACCAAGCACCTATTTTCTATTGTATTTACTTGGGAATATAATACTTTTCAATAACACAAAATGCTGTTTACATATGCATATAGCCATGGAAATAATATTGAAATGTCAAGCAATAAAACTTTCTGGGCTGTGTGTGTGCAGAAAATATGTATTAGCCAATAAAAGAGAATTCATATCCTTCTTAAAACTCCATGGAGTTTTATTGAACTCAGTCTACTCAATGTATTTATAACTTTCTAAATGCAATTTTTCTGTAAAATAATTTGATTAATCAAATACCTTTTATTTTTGAAAATAAATTTAAAAAGAATAATACAGTCATAAACACTCACTTGCATGTATCCTATAATCTTTCCACCCCAAACTTTGAAAAAATAAAATAAAAGGATTGGAAATTTAATGAGTATTCATGTATGGATTAATATTTCTAATTTTTGCTGTTTTAATATTCAAGGTTATAAGTCTCTAATGACATTACTTCAATTAGGTCTTGCTAAGTCAATCATTGATGATCAAAAATGAAATATATATATATATAAATTTCCCTGTTTATAAGGTTCTTAGAGGAAATTATCAGTATGACTTTCAAAGAAATTGAATCATAATTGTAATTATTATTCATTGGAGTGGTATACTTGAATTTCTTCATGAAATATTTAAAAGAATGACAACAACCCAATTGTATATGTTATTTTTAGCAATTATGACATTATGACTATGCTGTGGTAATTAGTTTTTATCAAATTAGAGTTTATTTTTAAATGTTACTATTACATTTCTTATAGTAATAATTTTTAGCAGATTTCCCTCATATTTTAAGATTAGGATTAATTTTAAAACAATATGAAATCAAAGTGTCATTGTGAACAGATAACTTACTTATGAAATATAACATAAGAATGTTAGTGTTGAGGTTGCTGGATTCCAAAAACTACAGCATGATAAATAATATACAAATAAAGTATAATTAAGGCTTAAGAACAATATAATATCCTTATATTATTAATTCTTGCTTTGTGGCAGAATAAAGTATGGTCAATACTGAGTACATAGGATAATATCCCAGATCTCTTCTTGATTTACTTTTGTATTGACACAAGCATAGGCTTAAAGACTAAACGTGCCTAAGAAATAGTCTGAAATGAAAACAAACAAACAAACAAAGAAGGAAAGAGACAAAAAGACCAGGAAGTTACAAGGAATCCAAGTGTGGAGCTCTGGTGTCTAGGAAAATACTTCAATTTTATTTTGAAAACTTTCAGTTACCTCAATACAAAACTGTATTAGGAAACTATAAGTCAACATCATACCACAATTTACTCATTGAGTCCAGTGCAAATGAGGAGTTCTAGTACATTTTTTTTTTTTTAGTTTTTGAAAAGCATTGTGGATGATAATATAGTTGACTGTACCAGAGATGAGGATGGAATGGAGAACACATGGTGATTTTCATTCTTTCTTTAAATGTATGATATGATTTTGAAATATATGTATTATTTTAATATAATTATATACCTTTAATTTTATTCTTGTCTCAAAAATGTTTATATACCACCTTTAATTCTCATTCAGTTTCTAAAGATATGAATTATTCATGTGATTGAAAGTGCACAACTACTCTTTCTTTTCCTTTCAATAATTTGTTTTTCCTGGGAAATGGAGGTTAAGTGACTTGCCCAGGTAACACAGATAGTAAGTGTCAAGTGTCTGATGCCAGATTTGAACTCAGGTCTTCCTAAATCCAGGGCTGGTGCTGTATCCACTGCGCCACCTAGCTGCCCCCTCCTTTCAATTAATTGTAAGAGTTTTATCTTTTCTTTAAAAAAAGGTATTAGGTTTTATTTACTTAAACCCAGGAAGAATGTGCTATGTTGATAAAAGGTAAACAATGGATATTGAAGGGGAAAATTGTAATGTGGTGACCTCCCCCCTCCCACGGCCTTTGGGATATCTACATAAAACATTCATTATTTTTTCACCTAATCATATGAATGAGTTTACAAATATGGAGGGAAAGTAGATCATATTTCAAAGTTGAGCATTATAAAAAGGCAATTCTTTAATAGGATACACTTTTTTTTTTTGCCTATAGAGTTATCTCTATAGTTGCTTAACATTTCACTTAATCTCTAAAGTCCAGTTTTATTCTATACTGGTCTCATTTGCTATTATGATTTAATTCTGACATTAGTAGATCAGGGCACAGCTGAAGATGGCATACTTAGTTTTTAGGAAAGCATTTGCCCAGATATTGCTATTCTTTGGGATCAAATATAGAGGTGATTTGTTCTGCACATAGTGAGATATCCAATTTGTAACATCTGATAGAAAGTATGTGATACCTTGGGGTCAGGAAAAAAGACTAGGTTTGGGAATAGAGATAAGAGAATTATCTCATAGAGATGACATGGTAGCTGATGAGATCACAAAATGAGAATGCATGGAGAGAAAAGAGAAGTCGTCACAGAAAAGAATGTTTAGTTAAACTCTCAGTTAATAGGCATGACATGAATGAAAATTAAGGAAAGTAAACAAGAGGAGTGGTCAGTATAGGCCAAAAACCAAGAGAAAGCTGTGTCACAAAAAAACCTAGAAAGGAGAAGGTATTCAGGATAAAGAGGGTGGTAACTAGTATCAAATGCTACTAAAAGGTCAAGAAAAAAAGGTGGATTGAGAAAAGGGAATTAGGTTTCACAATCACAAAGTCATTGGTAACTTTGGGGAGGGCAGATATTATTAGAAGTAAATTTTAGATGATTTAGAAGACAGTGATAAATGAGAAAGTGTTAGCAGAGAGGATAGATAATTGAGAAAGGGAGAAGTATAGGACAAAAATTGGTGGTATTGGTAGGATAGAGTGAGAGATTTAGAACATATAGAATTTAGAATTCATAGTGAGGGACAAGCTTGGATATATATGTATCCATCAGGGAAGGAACTAATAAATTAAAAGAGGTTAAATATTTTAAAAAATCTGATAGGAGAAATCTGCAAGAGAAAATGTGAGGGGATGGAATCAAGGGTATATGGAATGGAAGGGTTAGAAGGCATAGGTAAGGAGAAGGCCCACTTCAATTAGAGACTAGGCAAAGGAGTATGTAGTGTTGGGAAATGATGTCAAGGGAATGGGGCATATGAAGAGGAAAGGAAAAAAGCAAGTTTTTGGCTAATGACTGGAAAATGTTCTCACTTGAGTGAGATATGTGGTGCTGTGAACAATTAGAGGAAAGAACAGAAATTACAAGACAAGCACTATGATGAGGGGGGAAGAGAGTCAATTTAGGGAGTAATAGAAGAATTACCTGGCTGGAAAAGGGCCTAAATAAGAAAAGCTAACAAATTTGTAGTGTACTCAGCTAGTGTGTTTTCATGACTTTCTCTGGCTCCATGCAACAGTATGTGCATTGGAAGAAAGGAGAGGGATGATGTTTTAGAAAGCATAAGGGTGTTTAAATAAGGGAGCAAGCAATTTGGGAGTAGAGGATTGTGTAGAGTCGAATGGATTCAGTATCTCTTGGTTGGAGATTAAAAAAGGAAAATAGTGTAGCCTGTGAATTATCATGATGGCTAGATCTTGTTCCTAGTCTTTTCATCATTCTTATCAATGACTTGGAAGTTATTGCAGTCATGTTTCTAAAATTTCAACATACAACAAATCAAAAAAGATACTTAAAACACAAGATGTTAGTGTCAGAATCATAAAGGTTCTTGGCAGGCTACAACAATGGACTTGCTCAAATAAGATTAAATATTAAAGGGAGAAATAGAAGAATTTATAAGTAAGTTAAAAATTCAAATTCACGAGTATAGTATAGAAGCCCCGTCATGTCTTGAAAATAGCTCCTATTAAAATAAACTAGGATTTTAGTATAATAGTTCAATGAGTTAACAGTATGACAGCAGATTTTAAAAATCTGACTTTATTCTGGGCTGCATTAAGTGAAGAATCATGTTAATATAAGGAAGGTGATAATCACGTTGTACTCTGTCCTAATTAGATTGTATTTGAAGATTTGTGTTTACTTCTAGACATCATATTTTTGATAGACACAGAAAGAATAAAACCAGGATGATAAGGGGAGTGGACATAAGAATACAAGAGGACTTGTTGAAGGGACTAGAGATTTTTAGCCTGAAGAAATTGACTTTAGGGAGGATAAAATGTAATTTTTCAATCAGTCGAAGGTCTGTCACATCAAAGACATATTCACCTTATTCTTTTTGATCCCAGAGCATAGAAGAAGGTAACAGGAGAAAGTTTGCAGAGAGGAAGATGCTTCAGTGATGTGAGGATAAATTTTCTAATAAACGAAAATTGTTCATAAATGGAATGGAAGGAATTGGGTATGTCGATCAATGTTGGTTTTCAAGTGACTGTTAGAGGAGAATTTGTTTGCAATGCTGTAGATTTTCTTCTTGGCCAAGTAATGATTAACCAAAATGGCCTTTGAGGACAAATACACCTCTGAGATTTATTTGATTCTATGGTTTACCATAGTGTACAAATAATTTGGACTAGGTCCAGTTTAAATAAAAGTATAGGAACTACAATAAAATATTAAATTTTAAATATAATGCATTCTGAGAATAAGAAAATAGAAAGGAAAAGAAAGCATGTGGGAAACACAAGAAAACAAAAAATCTATTTCAGCACAATTTTTGAATTTTAAAAGTCAATTGAATTATTTGGGGGGTTAGTTATTTCCCTAGTGGTATCTCTCCTCCCCTTTGTCCCTTTCACTATTTTGCCTTTTTCATGTGCTGCCTCTAGGCACACCTTTTTTAGTTCTAGTCCATTCCTTAACTGCACCAGGAAGTTTTAGAGATAATTGAAATTAGCATTTAGAATAGGATAAAACCAATCACAAGAACAGATTTAGACTCTATGTAATAAGTTCTATTGTTTTATCTTTAAGAAATCTTGCATGGACCACCTGTAGAAATCTTTATTAAGAGGACAATCATTCCAGTTAATACATATTCTGAAATGCATTATCAGGATAATCTATCTGGTCTAAGTACTATGAAGGCAATAAGCCATAAAATAAGAGACCTTTAACAAATATAAAATAAAGAGTCATGGTTATGACCTGGACATATAATCATGCTTAAATCTCATTTATGTGCAGATCAGATCTTGGTATAGGTAATATTTACTTCTGCCTAGAATGGATGTTACATGTTCAGACCACAACCATAACTCTTTTTGGTTACATTTGTTGAAATTCTCTTATCCATTCCAAGTCATAACCTGCCCTGCTAAAGTACTCTATCATTTATCACATGAAGTTCAAAACCCTCATCATTTGACTTGCTATACCTTGCAATATTGTAACTTGAGGTGTCACGTTACAACTTCTATATAGTCAAGTAGGTCTTACTATACTGAAATACAAGTCAAGAACTAAGACACAATTAGCATAACTTAAAAAATTTTATTTCAGGATGAACAAAACAAGCACAGATTTTATATAACAATCTATAGACACTACTGTTTCAGATATAATGATTAGGGAATATGGTAATAAGTGAATTCTATATAAATTACAGGATATCCCAAGAAAAATAGAAAGAAATAAGATGGCTATAACTAATCTCTAGAATACTGTCAGTAGTGACTATGACTTAGAATTATGTAAAATATATTGTGAATCTGAAATCTTAGATCTTTGATTTCATTCATGTGTCTACTTTTTTTTCTTTAATGAAGATCATACTCAAACCATGCCTGCCATCTTGTACAACCTTCTCCCAATATACTGGTAAATCCAATAGAGGGAGCCCATACTGGGACTTTCCTTTCATTCCTCACTTTATGTGGATGCATGCATTTACCTTCCTATCTTTTCATTTTCTGATACTGGTTGCAGATTTCTTTTGTGACAAACTTTCTATTTGTGTTGTTGTAGCATTCCTCTTTTATCATGTGTTGCAGCCTGTTCTTGCCTATCAAACACCTTTCTATTCCCCTCTGGGCTAGCCCTATCTTCATTTCTTCAGAGACTGATGTATTTCACTACTCATAGCAATACAACATCACTGAATGACTGTTAGTATTTTTTAAATTGACCTTTGTTTCAGGTTGAAGCTTGGAGTTATTAAAAGAACAGAGCAACTTCCTGAAGGTTTCATCTTATTTATTTCTGTATTTCATTTTCTATTTTCACTATAAATCCAAGGTTCATATGATTATGGATAAATTCTATAATTTGTCCATGCAACTATAAATCATAGCCTGGACTATAGGCATTCTATGTGTCAGAATACTGCACGACAAATCAGACCCCTGGTTTTTAAGAACAAAGATTAAATTTAAGACAAAATTAGAAGAATAAAAATGAGAGAAAATATAGGATCTAAGATTTTTAAATCTTTTTTTGTGTGTGTTTTTTTTTTCAGGGCAATGAGGGTTAAGTGACTTGCCCAGGGTCACACAGCTATTTAGAGTCAAGTGGCTGACGTCACATTTGAACTTAGGTTCTCCTGAATCCAGGGCAGGTGCTTTATCCACTGTATCAGGTAGCTGTCTCCTAAGATTTTAAAATCTAATCTAAACTCCCTAAAAAGTCATGTCCTAGAAATAAAAAACAAACAAATAATGTCCTTTAATGGAAAGAACACTGACAAATTATAAACTTTGCTTAAAGAATTTTAACCCTGGTAATGCAGTGGCCATAATGAGAGAACAAAACAATGAGAACAACAACATATATTGGTTAGAGAAATATGACGGTCAAGGGCAACACTACTTTAGAATAAATTGCTTTACAAAATATTATAGAGAATGATGGTGCAAGATCTTTGGACATGATAGAGAAGGGAGGAAACAAGCTCAAAGAGGGCATGATAAGATGTCCAACTGAGCAAAGGTATCCATATTTATGGCTAAATCTGGAAGGAAATGAAATAAAAGAAAAATGGAAAAGATATAGCTTTAAAGTCATAATATAATAATTTATAACCAAAATTATGGGATTTTTTTTCACAGTGATTAATTAAGGAAGGGGCTTAAGCCAAAAAAAGAGCAGTGGCTTTGAGATTAAAATCTTCATGTACAACCTGTTTAAGGTAGAACAATTTCCCTATTTTCTGTGGACTTCTATTTTATTGAAAATACTTCTAAAGTTTCTTCCATAGCTCTAAATTCTGTGAAAGACCTAGGAAAAAAGGTATGTATTCACTGTTTGTTTCACACATGAATTGTGGTCCCTTCTACTTGAACATGGACATTATAGTTATTCTATTCATTTCAGGTATACTCCTTATTAATATGAATTGAGGCAGCCAAATCACTATAAGAACAATCTCCATTAGTCTTTAAAATAGACTAAATAAGGAACAAAACTTTTCATTCTAAGATGTATCATTAAAGGCTCAGGACCAGAGAGTTAATTGGACAATGAAAATATCTGGCTCATTTTGTGACTACGAAAGCAATGTGACAAAGGTTACATATAAGAACTGCAAACCAGAAAATATTTAAATATGAATTGAAAGTAATAAATTATTTCCTAAACTTGTTAATGAGGCTGTCTACTTAATAATATTTATGAGAAACCCACCAGAGAATGGAAGATAAAGGAAGGGACTTTTTGATGAATACTTAGCAGGTGCAGTAAATCTCAAAAGATTATAGTGTATTAAAAAGTCTATATTTATTAAATATGCCAGTGTTTGTTTTAGTACATTTCTATGAAAGAGAAAGAAAGAGGCATCTATAATTGCATGATTTTTTTTTGTTTCCCAAAGCTCAAGGGACATAAAAATAAAACAAACATTTATCACCTCTGAAAGGGAGACAATTTAATATTTTACTAAACCTGGTACAGAAAACGTGAAATTAAAAAATATAAGCTGATATTTTTGGAAAGTTCTACTATACTATGGTTCTTTACTTCTTTATATTCTTTTGACTTTTTTTTTTGGTCATCATCCTCCTTTTCATACTGGTGGAGCCTATGGATTTCTTCTCAAAACGATGTTTTTAAGTGCATGAAAAAATACAGATGATTACAAAGGAAAACATCTATATTGAAATAAGGATTTATTATCTCTAAGTTCATGCCTCACTACCCTGAAATCTAACCTGGACTGCACATTAAGAGCCGTCTCCACTATACACCCTATAGATGCCTAACTATATCATTTAAAATTAACATGTTGGCAATTAAAAAATACCATAGTGAAGTGGATAGAAGGCTATCCTGAAATCAGGATGATCTGCATACACATCTTGCCTCTTACTCACAATAGTTGGTTATTTTCACATTTCAATATCTGTGACAGTTGCATAAGACTATAATACTTGGATGAGTTGCAGACCTGTCTGTTTAAAGAAGTTTCCTCACCTAGGATTTCCTAAATCATTGAAATCGCAGGTTCAGATGGAGTTGTAAAGTGCTGTGAATTTTTTTTCCAGTCAAGTGTTGATTAATATAAAGCTTACATTTTAAAGTGAATGTTTTAAAATTATTAGGAAAGCAATATATTGTTATATTAGTGTTACACACTGAATAGTATTTTTTTGAATTCCTATGTTTCTGTACATTTCAGTGGAAGAAATTATCTCAGACTTACAAGTTTATATGTAATGTGAGATAATGTTCATTCTACATGCTGATTCTGAATCTACTCCTTATATAGGATATAGTGGGCTAATCAAGATAGTGTTTCACACAATTATTGACAAATACAACTGAAAGATACCCAGGTGGTAGGAAGTTGTAGTAGACAGAGGTCTGGATTTTGTGCCAAAATACCTTGGTTCAGATGCCAGCCAAATCTGTCAATTTCTACCTTTATGAGAGTGGGGAGTCACAATTTCTTGGGGTTTCAGTATCATTATGTGTAAAAAGAGGAGGCTGCATTCCATAGATTTTTTCAGCTCCCTGATTCTATGAAATTCCAAATCTACTTCTGTTTACCTCTGTGACCTTGGGCAAGTCACTTTACCTCTCCATATCTCAATTTCTACTCTTATATAATAAGGGTTTGCATTTTGTGATCTCTATCCTCCTTTGCTGCTCTTAATCTATGAAACTATGAAACTTTTATGTATTCTGCTCCCAAACCAAATTCATGAAAACAATCAGTTTTCCTGGCTGTTAGTATTATAATGGATCAACCATTCAATGGAACAGATTGCCCTCTCTAGTTGCTGTTGCTTTATTTAAAAGCACACAAAGGCTATTATTAACAAAATTTAGAAATTCTTAACTCTGTATCAGTGAGAGGTGTTGGTATATTTCTGTACAAAATAGAGAGTAACTAGTTGGTCTGCTACAGTAGTATGTGCCTTGGGAAAATGGTATAGACCCTCCAAGGATCACATTTGGCTAGAAAGTTAGGAGTTATATGAATCTCTCTCCATCAGTGCTATGCCCTAGAGGATATCTGTATAAAATGAATAATCTAGGAAACTGTTTTCCCACTGCTCAGATTGCCATCTGACATTAATACTGCTTCCTTCTTCCTATGGGGAAAAAAGTGAAGTGTGGAAACCTGAAATAACACATTACAACATTCCTGGGATTATATATATATATATATATATATATATATATATATATATATATATATATATATATATATATATATATATATATATATATATATATATATATATATATATATATATATATATATATATATATATATATATATATATATATATATATATAAAGAAAGCTCAATAGAATTTTGTCCCAAGACTTACAATTTTAAAAATTTACATGTTGACAAAAAAGATTTACCCATCATCATGATATCACAAGGATGTTAGTATGTATCACATTGTCCCTTAACATGCTCACATTACTCATTTTCCTCAAAAGTACACCAAAAACTAATTTTGAAAGAAAATGAACCATAGTGAAGTATAGACAGTACTAGTGTGATGCTGGGGAAAAAAAATGTTTTTGTTTCCTGAAAATTCAGAAGAAATAAACTCTAGTCCCATCAGTAGCACAGGAATGCTATATGGCCTATGGAAAATTTACTGCTGCAGCTTCATCATTGGCAACTATATCATTATATCATTATATATTATATAAATGTGAAGGATGACTATGAGGAAATTACTAATCATAATGGTTTCTCAGGACAAATTTTGGGCTATAAGATGAAGAATATACTGAAAGTCTGCAGTATTTCTATTCTAAAAATATGTCAAGCCCAAGTAGTAAAAAGGCAGAGTTTTCCTCATTTTCCATTTCCCTCTAACACATCCTATAGAAAATCGCTTTCCTAAATCAGATGGCCTATGCTAAATAAATGGCTACTCTATTTGGCAGCATTGTTGCCTACCCTCTCAATCCTCTCTACTCTCATGTTGGGCAGAAAGGTGTTGTGTTTTTTTTAACCTTTCCTTCTCTTTCTAGGCTCTGCTCTCCTGTGACTGCTATCACTGCTCTTTTTCTTCCCTTATCTACAAGAGTAGAATGCTTCTGGACAGTAAGATCTGCTAAAACACAAAGTCGAGCTCAATAGTTTCTAATAATTATTTTAATAACTAACATTTTTAGAGCATGTTACATTTTGCAAAGACCTCTATATAAGTTATCTCATTATAGGAGAAAGTGACAAGCAGAATTTTGTGTAAGGGAAAAAGAGAGCATCTCTGCCCTCAAGAGGTAGGAGGGGTACATAGAATAAAGACAAACTATTAATTGGGCAACTGATCCAACCTAAAAAAATAGAACTCCTGGGGCAGCTAGATGGCGCAGTGGATAGAGCACCGGCCCTGGAGTCAGGAGTACCTGAGTTCAAATGCGGCCTCAGACACTCAGACACTTAACACTTACTAGCTGTGTGACTCTGCGCAAGTCACTTAACCCCAATTGCCTCACTAAAAAAACAAAACAAAACAAAAAAAAAAACCCTCCTTTTAATTTTAGGAGACTTTAACATTCAAGCTATTGAATTCCTTTAATTAATTTTCTGATAAGACCAAATGACACACATTTACTCTACCTATGAAAGTAAAGAAGTTTTAAAGCCCCTAATGCCCTGACCCCTTCCTACTTTTCTAGTCTTCTTATGCTCTCACCCACCCTCATTTACTATGAATGATCTACACTGGTATTCTTGCTTTTGGTCTAACATGACACTCAGTCTCCCCCCTCTATACTTTTTTTTTTTGTAGGCCAATGAGGGTTACATGACTTGCCCAAGGTCACGCAGCTAGTGTCAAGTGTCTAAGGCCCGATTTGAACTCAGGTCCTCCTGACTCCAGGGCTGGTGCTCTATCCACTGCACCACCTAACTTCCCCTCCACCTCTGTACTTTTGTATTGGCTGTGCTTCATGCCTAGAATGCTTTGTCCCTTACCTCTGTCTTCTCTGTCATCCTTCAAGACTCAGCTCAAATCCTACCCTCTGTAAGATCCCCTTCTTCCCTCCTCTCTTAGATTACCATTCATATATTCGGTATATATGTCATATAGACATAGATCTTTGAGTGCTGTTTTACCCATTAGAATATAATCTCCTTGAGACCATTGACCATGGTTTCAACTTTCTTTGTATTTCCAATCTTTACTTCCATGCCTAGCCCTGACTAAGCAATTAACAAAAGGGCTGGAAGCAAGGTTGGTGGTCTGGATAATGCTATTGTTATACAGAAAATGTTTATAATCCTTTGACAAGTAGGTAGAAAATAGAATAATAATGTTAACATGAGGTCTTAAGGAGGCAGCTAGGTGGCACAGTGGATAAAGCTCCAGCCCTGGATTCAGGAGGACCTGAGTTCAAACCTGGCCTCAGCCACTTTACACATTCTAGCTGTGTGACCCTGGGCAAGTCACTTAACCGTCATTGCCCTGCAAAAAAAAAATAAATAAAATAAAAAGAAAATTGAGGTCTTAAAATCTGGGTCTGTGAACCCACGTTGTAAGCACTTATAGCTGGCAGAAATGAAACAAAACTCAGCATAAAGCAATGTTCCAAGCTGAAGTTGTATGAGGGGGGGATAATGGTTTGAAATCAGAAAATATACAAAAGCTGATAGTCAAGGTGGAACACAGAGTAATTGTTAGTTAAGTAGCTGAGGCTCAGAATAATGAACAGGTCCATGGTAAAGGTGGGATGTACCTCTATTATAAAAATGGAAAAATCCAGCACCCTGGAAAGAGCATTAGTTTGGACAATGTCTGTAGAGGACTTGTGGTCAAATGGATAGAGTACTGGGACTGGAGTGAGGAAAACCTGAGTTCACATCTGGCCTTGGACTACTTACTATGTAACTAAACCTAAGTGAGTCATTTAAACCTGTTGGTTTCCTCATCTGTAAAATGAGCTGGGGAAGGATATAGCTAACCACTCCAGTTTCTTTGCCAAGAAAACCAGAAACCGGGTCATAAAGAGTGAGAAATAACTGAATAACAACAATATATATACATGTAGAACATTGTAGATAATGGCATACTTGGTTGATTTATTGGTCAATTTTTTCTAGCTTATTTTTTCTTGTTCTTATTCTTTGTTTAAAAGAGAGGTAGATAGGTAGGAGGTGGTATATATTTAAAATGAAATTGATGTAAAAACAAAATAAAACATTTTGGAAAAAATAAGAAAAAAGGGAACAAAAAGGAAGCTAAACCTCAGCCAGATTACATTCCCATGAATGTAATCTCCTAGAGAATAGGGACAATCTTCCTTGCTTATCTTTCTATCAAGCAGTGCTTGGCCTAGCTCCTGACGAAAAGTAAGTGGTTAATATTTTTTTTCATTAATTAATTAATTCATTCAAACAACTAAAATATACTAAATATATTACTTGCTTCCCAGATTATACTAAAATCAAAACCTGAAGGTTCAACTTGCTGCCAAGAAAAACTTACAAATGACTGAACCTAGAAGTAATATCTATAGAAAAGAACTAGATCTATGATTTTATTAACACAATTACTAATGAAGGCCAAATGTGATCATTTGGACCTACAGTGAAATTTATAAATGATTGAACACTACTGTATCCTGTGGATGGTTTCACACATGTCTTATGTCACACAGTGGGTCCAAGCACACATAAATATGTGCATATTGTCATATATTAGTTAATAATCAAAATATCAGGTCGAGTTATATTTTGGCTGTACTGCTTATTTGCTATTTGTCATTTTACTTCCCTAAGCCTTAATTCCTGAAGAGATGTGACAAAATAATTGTAGAGTCAGAATTGAGGGAAAGACATTAGTATTCATTTAGGGCAACTTCCTCATTTCAAAAAATAAGAAATAGAAGCTCATACTTTTCCATAGTCATAAATCTGGTAAATGCCAGATTGATCATTATGGACTCAGGTTATCTTAAAACCAACCCAGGAGCTTTTCCACTGTGCCTTTATATTGGCTTTGTAACATCTCTCATTCTATTATTTGTTATCATTTATGTTTTATGCAGATTCCAATCCCCTTTATAATAAGCTAAACAACATCTATGTAATGTCAGTTTCACTGATAGGACAAGAGCATCCCACCAAAACAAGTTGCCTGGCAGAGCTTTTGAGGGTCACCTATGAAACATTTATTTTCATCATTTTCCCAGTGGTTGAGCCTCAGCTTGGATTAAGGCACAGTTTAAACTCTTAATTTTTGCTGTTATGATGCCATTCTGCATATAATGGTCCCTTGCCTCTTTTTGTAGTCATCTATTACTGGTAGAGTATGAATAACAAGATCATAAACATCTCTAATTAAGCCCTAAGACATGACAGGGTGTGAATTGTGTTATAATATTTCACACCTAGTGTATTGCTAAGCATGAGGATGAAGGCTGAGTATCGTCAATGCACCTAAGCGGGAATTAATGCCTCACAATTCATGCCCTGGGGTGTCTTATTATGATTATAAAATAGCAAGGTTTGTTAGGTAATTAAAGAAATAACTTTGTTTTGTGTTTCTTTCCATGATAATTTTATGAGAGCAAGGTGGAAAGCATCAATTTATTTTAGAAACATTTCATATAATTTAAAGTGCTACATAGGTCCTACCCCCTCTAAATCCCCAAAGACATTATTCTGAGCTTTGATTCTCAGCTAAGTTTATGGCAAGCGGGTAGCTTGCTATACCTTTGCTTTTATTTTAATGATGATTAACATTATTTGTGTGAAAATACTCTTTATAGGCTAGGAGGTTAACACTTACCTGATATGGCATCTTAATGAGCTGCTGAATAGCAGCTCTTGTCAGGAGCAGCAACTCATGTGCTCCTACACGGAGTTATAGTTAAAAGGAAGGAATACATTGATGAGGCAGGAGATGTATCTAAAATACTGCTGATATCCATTCAATAATGTAATTCTAATATATAACTGTTCGTATATTGTCCCTATACTCATGCCTACCAGTATTGTGAGAAAGAAACTGAAAATCTTCAATAAAAAGCTAAATCCTTCATGAAACAGAATATTTTTCAAATTTATATGAAGTACAAATTAATCTGTTAGTATAGACATATATTAATTGGTAGGTTAAAAAAAAAAAGACCGGAATTAATTAGTCCTCAGGCTAGTAAACGTTATTAAAGACACTTTATTTTAAATGGAACATGCTTTAATTGAACACTAAAAATTACTTTTGACCTTGTTCTTCTATTTGCCCCAGTGTTTTCTGTGATAATAGAAAATTCTTTATTTTTAATTTTAGGTGGAAGCTATGTACTTTTCTAGGCTTAGAAGACAGCCCATCTACTCTAACCCTTAAAATGCTTATATTTTTACCCCTTCCATATTTAAAAATTCACCTTAGTTAGACTAGAAAGTTCTTAGTAATTCTGAAACAGAAGTTCTGGGTTCTTAGGGAAATTCATGACTATTACCTAGTCCTATATGATAAGTTTGTCACATAACTATTTCATATTCTACTCCTCTAACTATTCTTTCATCCCATCCTATCCTCTGAGACAACAGGGAAGGAAAAGAAAGTGAGTAAAGATAAAGAAAAATGAAGAGAAGGGAAGATAATGAAATTCATGTTGGATGGCTTCAATATTTTTTATGAATATGAAAGGTAACAAGCCTTGAGGAAAATGGAGAAATTATGGAGCAGCTTCTATGGGAATATGGGTAGGAAGCATAAAGAGATAAACAGCTGGATGACACAATGGATAGAAGACTGGACTTTTAGTAGTCAGCAAGACATGAGTACAAATCTTGCATCAGCAACTCAGCTGTGTGACAAGTCATTTAATGTCCTTTTGCTTTAGCTTCCTCATCTAAAAAGTTATGTGACTGGATTTTTGGATTTCCAATGTCATTTCTAGTCTTAATTGTATGATTCTAGAATCTTGCAAATAAGTGGGTTTTTTGTTTTTTGTTTTTTTTTAGTGAGGCAATTGTGGTTAAGTGACTTGCCCAGGGTCACACAGCTAGTAAGTGTTAAATGTCTGAGGCCGGATTTGAACTCAGGTACTCCTGACTCCAGGGCCGGTGCTCTATCCACTGCACCACCTAACCGCCCCAATAAATGGGTTTTAATATTTCAGTATGAGGCCAGCTGAATGGATTTATGGATATAGTCAGAATGGTTGTTTTGACCTTCTCTAACAACATGTATTAAACCTAAGTGAAGAGGTCATGGATAACAAAGGTTTTTTTTTTAACTTAACATGGGATGGTGTAAGGGATTGTAGAGGATACAAGCATGAGATGCAGACAGGGTAGTTAAACAAGTAAGTGAAAACAAAGTGAGGGATGATACAATAAGAGAATCAGGAAAGATGGAGGCAGTGGAAACCATAATTTGGATGAGCAATAGGTTAAATAGGGAGTAAGGGAGTAGAAAAGATGGAGAGAAGAAAATTTTTTATACAGACAATGAATTTTTGAATTTAAGACCTTAAATGTAAAAACTCGTTTAAATGATAATAAGGTCCCAGGGCATACCATTGTGTACCTGCGAGAGTATGGAGACAGAATTAATGGCAGATAAAGATGTTAAAATCATGGAAAGTCGGGGATCTTGTAAATTTTTTCACATGGATCCTTAACCTATTTGCCAGATGACTTTTTTTTTTTTTTGTAACATCTAGGCCCAAATAATGACTCAGCTACCAATCTGTTCTCTTACAAATAGCTATAGATGCTTTTCTGATTACCATGATCAGGATCCTGAGAAAAAGAAGAGAACTTCCTAATGGTTAAGGGACATAAAATAAAATGTTAAAATTACATGAGAAAGGAGGAAAAAAAAGAATATCCTAAGGATTTTTTTTCTCTAGCTTGTTTAATCAATGCCAGAGGGGAGGGTCCTAAGATTAATTCCCCAAGGAAAATCAAGGTATCCTTTGGTCAGAGGAATTGTAGTTTTCTTTGTGAATTCTACATAGAAATATTTATTAGGTGGGATAGGATTAGGAATTCCACAAATGTTACAGAGAAGGACAGAGAGGGGTTGGGGTCGGTTTTGCCCTACTTCTCACAATTAAATAGTAATCTTTATTAAATTATGTTATGGGAAACTCATTTTCCATTTGACATTAAGAGGAATTTGGTAAAAAAAATGATATATAGGGTTATTTTCTATCTAAATTATCATTTGTGAAATGTACCAAATTGTTCCTAAGTGAAACAGATTTTCAGTATGAAAAATGGCTTATTTTTGCCTACTTTATTTCAAAAAGTTTTCCAACTTCCTTATCAAGGCAAAAAAGTGTTTTGTGACCAAATTGTTGAAGAAAAGCTGAACTAATTAAATTCTATCACAGAAGAGAGTCTAACAAAAATTAAAAATTAAGTTTGAAGGATGAAGAGATGATCCACATTCAATCCATTTAACCAACATTAGTTAAATACCTATTGTGATACAAAGTTCTGTTCTATCCTCTGGATACACAAACACAAAAATGAAATGGTCCTTGCTCTAGTCACTTAAATTCTGCTGAGGGTAGTGTAGTGTGGAGGAGGGAGTGTGATAAAACATGGATTCAAACTAATTAATATAAAGCCTATATAAACTAATATCAAGTTATTTCAACGGGAAGAGAGCATTTATTAGAGGAAGGATCATGTCATGAAAGAGATGGAATCTGAAATGTGCTATGAAGTGTCTAAGAATTCCATAAGGAAAATATGAAAAATGAGTACATTCTAGATATAAGGGATCCCTTCTACACAAAAAGAGAGGTGGAAGATGGATTGTTATGTACAAGATCTAGTTAGTAGACCTGTTTTGCAAAGCACACCAAGGTTATCTTATGTTTTCATTTAATCAATATATTCCCAAACATATTAATGCATGTGTGCATGTGCAAAGGACAATCCTTATCCTCCCAATCTAAATATATGTCTGTGTATATATTGATGAGTCATATCCTGTCTTTACCCTGGCTTTCCTTATTAGTCTTGACAATCATTATTCTCTCTGTATTGTATATTTTTGATGACAGTACAAACAGAACTCATTCTTCACCAAGGATCAGTTACATAGTATAAAATCTAAATGTTTTGTTTTCATGGTAAATATACAGTTATCTCTCAGCACCTCATTCTGGAACACACATTTGAACAGCATGAAGAAAATATAAACTGCATTTCTACTAATGGTGAAAACTGGTCTGAAAGAGCAGACACACAGCAAATAGAAAGATCGATAGAGTAATCAATAAGCTCAAAGAAGGATGAAATAGAGGATAAGCTAGTTTCATGATTAGTAAGCAGACAACAATTCATAACAGCATCCCTAAACAAAAGCCAATCAATAGCTTTAATATTTGGAGAAGGTACAAATCTGGAAGCTCACCAAACATAAATCCAGAGGCTCGATCTAATGGGTAAATGATTGGGAAAATGAGACTAAAGATATTCACAGACAAGGCTGAAGGAGCAAAAATGGTAATTAGGTAGAAAATATGGACAAGTAAGAGAATGCACAGAGATTATTTTTAAAAACTCTTTTGCAAAATATTTATTGCTTTCAGATAATTTGACACTTTGAAAGTGTCTATGCTATATGCTCAATTACAGGATTTTTTTTAAAAGACTATTAAACATGGAATATCTGTGCAGCAACTCTGAATTCCACTCTCCACCACTTTTTGACGTTATAGTTATTGATTTTCAGTTTACCAAGAGAACAAACATTGTTACAAACAAAACCCCACACAATGTGGGAGTCAATTCTTTCAAAATGAAATGTATGTTGATTAGTCTATGTATATATAAGGAATTAAGGTTGAAATGTCTAAGTAACTTAAGTTAAACACTTACCATTATTCCTGCTTACACAGACAAGCAAACACAGAAACATATAATATCAATCCCTTGACAGCTATAGAAATTCAGTCTTCTTCCCTGTCTTGATTATTAGAGCTCTTTGGAGGTTCATTTCTGGATTTTCTGTCCACTTGTAACATCCTTCCTATCCATTTCTTTCTTAACCCCCACAGACGATGGAAATCATTGAGAGCAGCTGGTGTTTTGCAGACAAAATTAAGAAAAACTTCAGCTATAAAAAGTAAACTACTTTCAACTCATAACATTCTGGGATCTGGACTATCCTAGTGATATTTCTTAAATAGGTAAAGTTTGTCTTGTCTGTGGCACCTGTAACCTGCAATTTATTTACCCTTTTTATGCCTATTTGATATTACTCTGTGTTTTTAAGGTACCCAGTAGCCTCATCTTTATCCCTTATCCATCCCTCTTCTGGCTATCACTATTTCCTCTTGAGAAAGTAGATCTCTCCAAGGAACATTTGCAGTTCAATCCTCATCTCTCATTGTAGAATGAAACATTTAAAAGAATAAATAAGAAATTTCAAACATTAGTAAAGAGGATAGTAGAGCTAAGGAGGCAGATGAGGAAGACCTTTCTGGGATAGTTAAAATCACACTGTATAGACAGTCATATATAACAGCTTACTGAAACTGAAGTTCCATAAAGAGCAAGGTAGGAGAAAGCTACTCTGAGGAATTGATTAATTTCTTCACTGGACTAGGCCATTCATTTTCCCATGAAAATGTGATTGGTTGCATCAATACAGCACAAGATCTAGCATGCACTTATCTAAGTGTCATTGCTAGATATTTTGCTCACCAAAATGTATTTGTCATTGTATTATTCAGAAAACCATTTCTTTGCCCGAATACATGAGTCTCTCCTTCTGAATTCATATAGCGAAACAAATAGCATAATGAATAAAACTAAATGTAAATAAAATGATTAAGTCCATGAATATCAATAACATGATACTTACATACTATGGACCGTCCAATAAAGATTCTGTATTTTTCTATTAGTACTGATAAATGCGATTATTTTATGAAGTGAATGATATATTAAGATAACAAAAATCATTAAGGATAACAGTTTTTCTTTTCTGAGTCCCTTTTGTTGTTGTTGTCACACACTCTTATCTACTTCATTAATCCTAGAAGACATAGTTCTAATTTTATTTTCTGGTAAAGTCATGGTAGTTTATAGTCTTTTGTTCTACAAATGTTTCCCTAAGGGATAATTGAGAAATTGAAACTGAGAAAGAAATGAAGTAGTTTCTAGGTTACAAAGATATAATAACTGAATGAAATAATTAAACAGCATTTTTTTTGCAGAATGGTGTCAGTCAATATTGCAAATAAAAATAGCCAGCATTTATGTGGCACTTTAAGGTTTCTACAATGCTTTATAGATATTAATTCATCTTCACAACAACTCTGGATGGCAGGTGCAATGTTATCTCCATTTACTAGGTGATGATACTGAGGCTGATAAAAGTTAAGTGATTGGCCCAGAGTCATATAACTCATAAGTGGTAGGTGCTAAATTTGAACTGAGGTCTTCCTGGCTCTAGATCCCATGCACCATTTACTGTGTGACTTAGCTGCTAGATGCTCCAAAGGGATGAGAACCTTGAAAATACTAGTTGATTTTTAACTAGAAATAAATTAACATAATCCTATAAGACATTAAAATGAGACTGGAACACAGAATCATAATGAATACCTTATATCCTGTTCCTATATCTCTGAATCAACTTTATTACCAGCTGTGGCTTTGGTCTTGCCCTACTTGCTGAGAACAATTTTATAACTAAGAAGAGGAAATATAAAGATCTCTAACAGTTAATTCTCAATTTAGCTCCTTTGCTGTTCCTATTCTGACCTTATCTCTTTTCTTTTGTGACCAAATCTAAGCCTTGCAATCTAATTCTTATAACTGGTTCACTTTATTTTACCCCCACTACTTCAGTTCATGCTTTGGATTCTCACCAGATAATCCAGTTTCTATGGAACTGACTTTCTGCTCTGTTCCTCCATTCCTTTTAGACTGGAAATACAACTTTGAAAACCCCTAGTTTCCAAGGTTAGGTTCTAACTACTTTTTGCCAGACTTTTCTAATACTGATTAACTCATCTCCATATATTTCATGATCGACAGCCTCTCTACCAATTTTCTGGTCCTTGGGTTTCTAATCATCTGCCATCCCTGGATGTTCTGATTGTCTACCCTCCCCTTTTTTTTGGGCCCCTCACATTTTGATAAATCATGCCAAAAACCAAGCCTTTTATGACTTTTTTAAAAGTCCCTTATTTATAGTATAGTATACCGGAAATAGTGACAGACATGAAATAACAAGGCCTTAGTTTCTATGAAAGTTCTAATACTAATATTTATGTGACTATGAACAAGTCAACTCACTTCCTTGTTTTGTCATATGTAAAACAGCTGTAGGGCAGCTAGGTGGCGCAGTTGATAAAGCATTGGCCCTGGATTCAGGAGGACCTGAGTTCAAATTTGGCCTTAGACACTTGACACTTACTAGCTATGTGACCCTGGGCAAGTCACCCCAATTGCCTCATCCCCAAAACCCCCCAAAACTTTAAAGCAATAAATATATGTTGTTATCTTTATTGTTGTTAGAAAAATGTTAATAAAACACTTTTTAACCATTCAACAAAGCCACTATAAAGCGCATAGAATTCTTGTTCCAGGGGTTTTATGGAAGATGAAGTCTCTAGAAAGCTTGTTTAGCAACAAAGTCAATGGTAGCTATGGAAGAAAATATAATTCTTTAAAGTATATTGATGTCTCTCATTTTCCACATGACACCCCTGCTCTATTAAATTTATCTTCAATAGAAGTATCCCTTTGACTAAGAATACTTGAACAAGACAAATAAAATAATGACTCCCATCTGACAATACACATTATATTTTGTACATGTAGTTCCCCTATCTCTCTCCCATAAGAAAGTATATTTTATTTTTCCTTTGGTATCAAGATTACCAACCCCTTCCACCTGATCTGGGATTAGCTGCTATTTTTTCTGGTTTAATATTTTGTTTACATTATATGTATTATATATAAGATATGAATTTATTATTAGACACATATATATTATATATATATTTAATTTACATGGCGGTGCTTTCTATTTTCTCTATCAATGCACATAAATATCCCTATATTTTCTTTGCCTATTTTATATCTCTCATTTCTTTTTGTACAATAATATCCCACTGTAATCATTGGAGGCAGCTAGGTAGCATAGCTGATACAGTACTGGACTTGGAGTCAGGAAGACCTGAATTCAAATCCTTCATCGATACTTTTTACTTGTGTGACCCTGGGCAAGTCACCTAATGTAGGTGTGACTCAATTTCTTCACCTGTAAAGTGGGAATAGTAATTTCATCCACCTTCCATGGTTGTTGTGAGGATAAAATGAGATAATAAAGTACTTTTAATCCTTAAAATACTAGCTATTACTGCAACTTATTATTCCTTATTCAGTGGCAACCCATCTTGTTCCCTGATTTTGTTTTGTCTATTTATTTTATATTGCAACCACAAGAAGTACTGTTATGAATATATATATATATATATATATATATATATATATGTATGTATGTGTCTATATACACACACACATATATATATACATATATATATACATATATATATACACATAAACACACACACACACACACATATATATATATATATATATATACACATGTATACATCTTTTATTTTTGTCATTGACTTCCTTAAGACATATATCCCACATTCAGAGTTGAGGTCAAAGAGTATGAGCCACTTAATAACTTCTAGTTGTTTTTTGTTTTTGTTTTTGTTTTTAACAAAAAGTAAGTGCCACACCATCCAGGTTTTTAAAGAGTATGACTATACACAATTTTGTTGTTATGTTGAATAATTGATAACTGGTGATTTATAGGAAAAGTATGGAATATTCAACTCAATGATCGATTCCTTCTTATAAAAGCAATTATATTTTGTACCCAGTCATTGTTTACATACACAAGGGGTTTATGATCTCAAAGGCTTCTCCCTACCAAAGTGTTAGAAGCCTGTTTAATTGGTATAAATCTTGGTAGAGAGAAATATGAAAATCTATAGTTGATACTCAATTCTGAGTTATATAAATGGATTGAAAAGGGCAGGTGTTGTTTTGGAAAGAGCCACCTTGGAAAATAGACTGAAAGTCTGAAAAGGGAATCTTAAAACATGTAACTTATGCTGGGATTATGCGAAACTAATTTGCTCAAGTAAACTAGGAAAATAGTCTTTTAAAATTCTGTGAAGCACACAGCAACATTGTTTCAGGGGGGAAAAATTCAAACAAACTTTCCCTTTGTTAGCTACTCTGAATTCCTTCTGCTATATAGAGTTGTTTTGTTTTTTTTCTCATAATTAGAGAAGAGAAAACTTAATCTTTTTCTTCTAATAAACTTTCCAAAACAGGAAGACCAATGGCTTTTTTCTAATTGACATGTTTTAGATTAAATAAGTCTAGCTTCTTGAAATTTAACCATATTAGCTGTTCTCTAAATCATCTCCTAATTTTCCATAATTTTTATCATAAGAGCAATCACCTCATTGTTCACAAATGTTGTCCTCCTCTACATATTTCTCCATTTTCATAAATATTTTCTCTTTTTTACTCCCTTCTTCACCCCCCTAATTGAGAAGGCATGCGATTTTATATAAGTTATACATGCAAAGTCATATTATGAATATTTTCAAATGACAAGTTGCTTGCTGCTTTTTGTGTGTGACAGCGTGGAGTAGTACAAAGATTAGAAGACCTCATCGTGAGAAGACCTTAAGGTGAATTTTATTTGTCATTTATATTTGTTGTTGTTTTGGGCAATTCACTTCCTTTTTCCTAGGCCTCTACTATATCATCTATTAAGTGAGTTGATTAAATAAGATGGTGCTAGACCTTCATGATATTATTATCATGATAAATTTTTAGTTTCTTTCAAATTTGTAGTGCTTAATTTACTATAAAGTCATCTAAAAGTCAACCACACCCCTATCTATGAGCATGCCAACTCTGTCATCATAAATAGGTAAATAAATTAAAAAGTTATTTAAAAAGCTGAGGAAATTTAACTTATATGAAAGTATTTAATGAGAATTATATTCTGAGTCCAATTTTGTAAAGAAAAGCATTTACCCATTTATCTACTTTCATTTTACCCATAAAATAAGCTTACATCTCTCTTTTTATTTTTTTTTAAACTGACAGAAAATAAGTGATGATTGAAAAGGTAGACAAAAATCCTGGGGAGTGAGTTTTCTGGATTCTAAGTTTTTAAAAAAAAAAATTATTTACATTATTCTGACATATAAAACACATTTCAGAGAAGAAAAAAAGTCACTTGATAATATTCTCCAACACTTTAATTTAGTTCTTATATTGAGATAAAATAAGGCAATCAATAAGATTTGACCTGATGATGTTTTGCTTCAACTGACCTATGCACTTAACTTTGATTTTTACATAATCAATAATTATTGAATATAACAAATGGCAAACTAGCATTTCATTTAGCTTACTCATGTAAATCATGTTTGTTTTTGAGTGGCTCAGAGCTACTGAAACTTGGAATAAATTAAAAAAAAAATATATATATATATATAACATGTTTAACATGAAAGAGGAAACAGAAACTTTTTTAATTGTAATTTTCCGAATTTTTTAAATTATAATTTTCCAAATTGTCACATATATCCTTGGAATCCTCTAATGCAAACGGAATCATCTCTCTTATTAATAATGTCTCAACCATATGATGGAAAGAGCAGTAGTTTAGCTATGAAGTCATGAGAAATTTTCCTTTCAAAGAATTCAAATTTTAAGTGTGTGGCCTATATTCAGGGATAGCCTGGATTCATACCATTGAAGGATAGTTTATCTAAAACACCACTAATTTTTCCATTAAAATAAACCATATTAGGTTACTATGCTTACTTTCATGATTATCACCTTATTCCTGAGGAAAGTTTTCACTCTTTCTCCCAGAAGCTTTGTCCTGATAGTTGAGCTTTCATTTTATGTTGTCCTAAACAAAGCATCCTAATCAATTGCTATCATTTCACACTGCTGCTTATGCTCCAATTTTAGTTATTATATTCTTTCCACTAGAATTTTGAACAATGCCTCATTTTTTCCTAAACTAGATCTCCATGAAACTTTCCTCTCATGTCCATGAGTATCCATACTGTCAGCTCCTCTCTATGTGTTGTCTTCTCCCATTAGAATGTATTCTCCTTGGGGCTTTAACTGCCTTGCTTGTTTACCTTTTGATTTTTAGCGTTTAACATAGTACTTAGCACCTATAGATGGTAGAATGTAAAGGTGGCACCAGTCCTGAATTCAGAAGGACCTGAATTCAAATCAGGCCTCAGACATTTAGTTGCATTGTGACCATGGAAAAGTCATGCCCTATTTGCCTCAGTTTCTCATCTGTAAATGATCTAGGAGGGTAATGGCAAACCACTCCAGCAGCTTTGCCAAGAAAACCCCAAATGGGGTCATAGAGAATCTTACACAATTGAAAAATCCAACAGCAACAACAATAGAATTGAAATGGATGGCAGAAGTCTTATGCCATAATTGTCTCATCCTCTCCTTTTGAATTGTGCTTTCCTTAGTCCTTATCACATCACATTTGGAAGTCTTCTAGAAATCTTTATGACAAAAGCATCTCATTCTAATTATGCATGCACACATGTATTGTGCATGCATGTTTATTTACACATACGTGTGCATGCATGTAAATGCACAATCATAGTATGCAAAGACACATACCTATGTATATGCATGCACATACATAATACTTGTATGTCTATGGGTATACACACATAGACATGCATACACACAGAGACACAGAGACACAGACACACACATAAACTATGAAATAAATCTACTAATCTTCCCTCAAAGGCTACTTTCATGTTATTACTTTCCTGCTCATCAAACTTCCATGACTGCTTACATTATTTAATATAAAAAATTCTGTTCATTCTTGAACAACCTACATAAACTGGCCTCCTCCTTCCTAAGCAAACTATTTTCCACTGTCATAATTATCTCAAAAAAACAATGCCGGTTGCTTATATCTATATTTATTTGTGTTCTCCTTAACTGAATTGCTTCTCCGTTCTATTTCTCTATTCATCTTAAGGAAAGATGCTTATGTAAGATTTATGTTACTTAATTGTTCATATTAGAGAATTCATTAGAACTAAATCAACACAATATAGCTGTACAGGATTGCTCCATAGTGGCTGGTTATTCTAAGCCATTGAAATAATAACATAATAAGGCAACAACGTCTCTGAATCAACTCTTTTCATTATGTCCATCTACATAACCATTTCACTGTCCCAGAACATGTTTTTAATTGATATTATGTTGGTGATGGATTAATTTTTTTTCTTAGTAACAATATTTTTTCATCAACATATTTCATTTGGTAGGTCCTAAGAAAACTCCCTCTATCAATCACCATATAGCTACTCTGTTATAATACTTCATATTGTTTTGGGAGTAGGAAAAAAAAAATCAGAAGGTACTTACTTTATACTTCCCTGATCAAAAAGGATAACAGGATTATCTCATGATCCAAGGACTTGAGAATTGCTTTGATAGCCAATCATATATTTCAATCAAAAATGTAAAGTTCAAAATTCCCAATCTCGGGAAATGATACCATTAATTTCTAAATTACTTTTGGTTCACAAAAAAGTATCATTGAAGGAAGAGTCTGTTGTTATCTCTAAAAGAAAAATAAAGTTAAAGAAGAACACATATATCAAATTCATATATATATATGTGTGTATATATATGTATATATGTGTATATACATACATATATACATATATATGCATATATATACACACACACACACACACACACACACACACACACACACACACACACACACCTGGAATGCCCAATGCAAATTTTTGTTACTTTGAAATTAAAATACATATATAGGGGGCCGCTAGGTGGCACAGTGGATAGAGCACCGGCCCTGGAGTCAGGAGTACCTGAGTTCAAATCCGGCCTCAGACACTTAACACTTACTAGCTATGTGACCCTGGGCAAGTCACTTAACCCCAATTGCCTCACTAAAAAAAATAATACATATCTATATCTATATATCTATATATCATCTTATATAAATATATAATCTTATATAAATATATATACATATTGTACTTGATTCCTGACTATTTTTGACTGATATCTTTTGTTCATCTTGAAGTAAATAATAAAATAGGTGTCAGTTCTGGAAATGACAAAGCTTTGAATTAAAAGTTTTTTTAAATCAGTTCTGGGGGCAGCAAGGTGGCGCAGTGGATAAAGCACTGTCCCTGGATTCAGGAGTACCTGAGTTCAAATCCGGCCTCAGACACTCAACACTTACTAGCTGTGTGACTCTGGGCAAGTCACTTAACCCCCATTGCCCCGCCAAAAAAACAAACAAACAAACAAACAAAAAAATAAATAAATCTATTTTTAAAAAAAAGGGGCAGCTAGGTGGCGCAGTGGATGGAGCACCGGCCTTGGATTCAGGAGTACCCGGGTTCAAATCCGGCCTCAGACACTTGACACTTACTGGCTGTGTGACCCTGGGCAAGTCACTTAGCCCCCATTGCCCTGCAAAAAGAAAAAGGAAAAAAAATCAGTTCTTATATAGCCATATTATTTATTAGAATTTTATAAATTATTTTCTATCATAATTTTTCTAATAAATAATGATTTTGTGCTTATGCTAGGTAATCTACCTATAAGAGTACATATAAATTATAGCTATGCTCTAGAAGCTTGTCTGAATCAGCCAATAATGTAAAGAAATAACTAAAAAAAACACAAGAGAATGAAAGCATGAAAAATAATCTTTAAAATATTTATTATTTTGGTTCACATATGTTTAAATAATCATTTTATTTAAGATATGGAAAATAGCTTCCCCAAGGGGAAGATAAAATTTTACATATTTTAATGTTTTTAAACTCTGCTAACAAAATTGATTTCTAACAATGATCGCTTTTTTATGATTAAAGTAAAACAAACCAAAATAATTATTCTTGTATCACATGGAACTAAAATGACACAATTTCCATGAACAATTATTTTCAACAATACAAGATCACCTTTTGTAATAATTCTAACTAATGACTAGAACATTTTCAATAATGACTAACCATTAGTTAACATTATTTCCAAAAGCTATTCTCATGCAATTGAACATGATTACTCAAGATGAACAAATTGTGATATAAATGAGATGATTTTTCTCATTTTCTTCTTCTATAGTGTTTTGTTTAATAAAAATGTAGAAAAATCAATACATTAATATTTTCATGAAAACCACAAAATAAACTCTTTAAATACTACTCTTCTTATCACTTTAAAATATATATTAAATTAAAATACATTAATTGCATCTCTGATCCTTAATTATATCACTTCTATATTCTTTTGTTAAGCACAGCAGGGGAACTGGAGTTAAACTCTAAAATTGTTACTATAATTTCTACCTTTTAAAGGAGGGATATTTTATGGTTGATTGCAAGCTCAATGTCCCATATTAGCAATTCATCATTTTGCAATATTAATATTCATTTTTACTAAATATGGAAACTCCACATAATCAGCAATTTCCTCATCAATTTGGCAAAATCAAGTTCATTATTAAGAGTTAGTATAATATTAACAGAGTAATGCCATTCTAGGTTTAAAAATAAACAAGTCTTGATTTACCTATTATATCTAATTTTTCTCCTATAACAAGGAAACAATAATAGTATGGTTTTTAGCGGAGGTGGGAAATTAGTTAAGTGGGATAATCCAGTTGGTGTTCAATATCTCAGAAGAACTTAAATTGAACTTCTTTCCCTAGATAGTCACCCCCATCTCTTTCTTTCAAAGGCAAGTATATTAGCTATCAGTTTCAAGCTTCTTTCTTGTCATCATATGTATCTCTATCCCATAACTGATGGTTTGAATAACCTGATCTTTCTCTTCTTTGTTCACCTCATCACCAGTCTTTCCTTACTTCTATTGCTCTGTTTATCTTCTCAGGAAAGAAAAAAAAAAAGATAAGTATAAATAATGTACAAGGAACCCATTTTTTTCCTCCTATTGAGGTGTTGGGAACAGAGAATGAAATTTAATTAAAATACATTCAACAAATATTTATTTAAGCTTCTACTATGTGCAAAACACTTTCCTGGGAATAAGAGGCAGTTTGAAGAATATATGAAGTTTCCATAAAATGCAGTCCCTGCTTTCATTCTTGCATTTGGATAGGGGGTCATAATGTTCATATTATTAAGGGTAATTTTGAGTGAAAAACAGAGAGGAGAAAGCAGAAGCAAGAAAAGGCAGAAAAGGGGGCTGCTAGGTGGTGCAGTAGATAAAGCACCAGCCCTGGATTCAGGAGGACCTGAAATCAAACCCGTCCTCAAACACTTGACACTAGCTGTGTGACCCTGGGCAAGTCATTTAACCCTCATTGCCCAGAAATAAAAAAGGCAGAAAAATATTCCAGTAGTCTAAGTTGGTTGAAGGGAGGGATTGGGGCAGCTAGGTGGTGCAGTGGATAGAGCACCAGCCCTGGAGTCAGGAGTACCTCAGCTCAAATCCGGCCTCAGACACTTAACACTTACTAGCTGTGTGACCCTGGGCAAGTCACTTAACCCCAATTGCCTCACTAAAAAAAAAAAAAAGAAAGAAAGAAAAGAAAAAAAAAGAAAGGAAAGAAGGGACTAGAGTATTGGAAGTCGAAGAGAAATCAGAGGACAGATGAGAAAATTATTACAGAGAGTGTAATTAGTACTTGGTAAGTGATTGGATTTGTGATGTGATGTAAAGGAAATAATCCACAATAATATCCAGATTTCAGACTTGGGAGATCTAGACAATACAAATGATTTCTTAAATTTGACTGTAAAATATTAATTGGGAAACAATATTTTCCTTGAATATAATAGATTCTAAATAATTACTTATTATATTGATAGTGATTTTATTTCTGACTTTTATCCCTCCTGCTTCACATGAAAGTGACTATAAAGCAGGGATATTAAATTCCTTTTTCACCTGACTGATCCTATTAGAAAAGCAATAGTTAACCATGACTCTATTTACGTGGAGCATTCCAACCTGTTTTCAAAAATATGTGTGTATGTATGCATAAAAGTATATATGTTTAAATATGTTTATATATATAATGTTTATACATATATGTTTAAAAGTATGTATGTTTAAATGTATGAATAAATGAAAAGCACTTAGCAAGCACCAACTTCATGCAAAGCAAAGTGGTAAGTACTAGAAATATAAACGGAAAAGACAGGCCTTGAGCTCAAAGAATTCCACATGTGTTGTTCAGTCATTTCATTTATGTCCGGCTCTTCATAACCTCATTTTGGATTTTCTTGGCAAAGATACTGGAGTGGCTTGCCATTTTCTTCTCCAGTTCATTTTATAAATGAGGAAACTGAGGGAAATAGGCTTTAGTGACTTGGACAGGGTAACAGCTAATAAGTATATGGGGCCAGATTTGAACCCAGGAAGATGAGTCTTTCTGATTTGAGACATGACATTTATCAGCAAATGAAATGGTAATGCATTTTATTTAGGTTTATTTCCATTTCAAAACCCACATCTCTCTCTGATATTGAATATTTGAAAGTGGCAGGAACAACAGTGGTGAGAAATTTCTTTTATGTGGCTTTAGTAGGTGGCTACTTGAAAAAGTGGAACTTAGGCAGAGGAAGCTCCCATGTTGGTTTTATCTTCATGAGAATTTTTTCCCTGGATGATAGCTGTGGTGCTAGGATTGAAAAAGAGTTGCTGCTAGTTGTGGCATGGGAAGGTTTTGATCTTTTCCAGGGCTCTGGCATACAGGGTCCTGGGCTGCCTTAATATGCTTATGATGGTTACTATATTTCAGCAGTGTTAGCACATTTTCTTTTTTATCTCCCTCAGAGCACATTGATATTTCCTCTAGGCAAACTTGCCTGACCTGGTGATAACAATTAAGGTTGATGAATATGGGAATGTCTAGCCATTTCTCCAAAGGGATTGTCCAGTGCATGGTGGTTGTTGGGGAAAATGGGGAATGGTATTGGTCTTATCTACTTATCAGTGGCAGTCAGTCTGTAATTGGAATGTGATATGTGTGAAACCCATCAATTCTATTCCTGTTTATGCATTCTAGTTCTCTTACTCCTTTGTGTATTTTTGTTCATTCTCACTGGTTTTTCTTACTCTTCCCATCAACTTAATTGGTCTAGCTGCTTCTTTTATTGCTCTTCTCCAATTCTTCCATGTATGGATAATTCCTATGTGTCCTGGTGTAAACATCACCTAATTTACTCAACAGATTCCACTACTGCCTTAGTGGAGAGGTGAAACTACTATCGCCTAATTTCCTATGGAAACTATAAACCACAAATTTGAAAAAATCACAATACATATTTCCCCATAGACCCATTGCTGACATTTTTGCCTAGAGGCTTAAAAATAAAATCATGCTACTGCCAGATATATACACACAGTACAAAAATGCTGTTATTGACATTGTTTTAGCAAAAATGATATTTTTTTCATAACTAGATATTTTCTTTTGGATGATTAACCTCACTTCCCCCAGACCATTTCTCATTCATGAATGGTATTTTGAATTAATGTCATAGGTGGTTATAACAAAGATTTTCAATCAAATTAACAACATACTGAATACGTCTAAGAGTATTTAGAAGCCCTCACTGCAGAGGCAGTAGGGAGAATAAATATACAGAAAGAGCTAGAAGGACTAATAAGCTTTAACAACAAATAAATCTTATCAACTATTATGTTCATTTAAAAGATATTTTGTTGCTCATCCTAAATTACTATATTTATTAATGTCTCCTGCTTCCATAGTCTACCTCAGAATACGGTAATACCCAGAATCTACCCAGATGTCAATTTCCCCAGAGGAAGAAATAGTGATTACTTTTGAGTGAGCTAATTTCAAGGGTTGTAGTCTATCAACAAACCTTTTAAAAATAACCTAGTGTGCAATATGGATACAAAAATTAACAATCCCTGCCCTAAAGCAACATATATTCTATGGGATAAATATGTAGCCTTCATGTCTCAAAAGCAGAACAAGAGTGGAACCTATTTGGATGGTGATGAAATAGAAACATACCTCTCTTTGTGTGGGTGGGTGGTGGAGGTAGGTGAAAAAGAAATAGAGACAGAGACAGAGAAAGAGAATGGAAGAGACAAAGACAGTCCCACTGTGGTTTACATGACATGAATGAATTCTGAAGTTAGATTATAGGTGGGGAAAATTCTGTTTTCCTTCCTTGGGATCTATAATGAACAAATACTTGAAGTTCTAAAGAACAGGATTTCCCCCTTCCTTATGCAGGAGAGGAAACTATTTTAAGGGTATCTGAAATAGCTCATGTTACATGTTACCACCTTTTAGAAAAGCATACGTCATTTAGAAAAGCATGGCAAAATCCCAGCTCATTCTGATGTTTACATTGAGTAATTTGTAACTTATATTGAATAATTTACTAGTAAAGGCCCCTTTAAAAGCACATATTGGATAGAGCACCGGCCCTGGAGTCAGGAGTACCTGAGTTCAAATCCGGCCTCAGACACTTAACACTTACTAGCTGTGTGACCCTGGGCAAGTCACTTAACCCCAATTGCCTCACTTAAAAAAAACAAAACCACATATTCATTCCTCCCACCAGATTATTCTTATTGCTTGAAATCCCAGGGAAGAATTCTTTCCTCTTATGACATATATGAAAATTTTCATGATGTGAATATGAATCTTATCTTGGAGGAATGATAATTTAAGTTGATATCAGATAGTAACACATAGTTCTCATCAATTAGTGTCCCAGAAGAAAATAGGTTCTGGATGACATAGGACAAGAGAATTTTATTGGATGGATTGGAAAGATAGAAGGGAAAATTTAAGCTTCCAGAATACAGGATAGTAACTAATTTTAATAAGGGTAAACATAAGACCACTGAGCAATGGGGAAAGATTGGGTGTGGGAGCCATAAAAAAAAAAAAAGAACAGTCTAAAGGAATGGAAACAGAAGGGTACTGAAGGAAACCACTGCTTAATAAACAAATGTCTAGTACCAGTCTTGATCAAAGGTGTAGCTAAATGTCCTAAGAAAGCAGGACAGATTTATCCTCTTCACAAGAACTAAGACAAAAGCTGGTAACTTCAAGCATAATCTTCTTTTACAAAGGCTACTAGTAACTCCAAAAAAAAAAAAAAAAGTAGTAACAGGAGTCATGATTGTCTTTTGTGGCCAGGAAAATAATCAACCACTATTTCCTTGTGTGCCAAAAAAAAAAAATCAAGAATGTGTACTCCAAATAAACAAACAAACAAACAAATAAATAAATAAATACTTTGGAAAATAATTAGACTTTGGTAAGAACATTTTTTCATGATATTAAAAAAAATGGAAGTATTTTTGAATTTGACTCTCAACGCAAGTCCTTTCCAGAGTGACAGATAAGGGAGACTGTCATCTTTACCTGTTTAGCATTCTAAACTGCCCCCAAGACAAGAGGCTCATTATCAGAAAATCATGACCATATTCACCAGGTAAAGATTTTTTTTTCAGATAAATATCTACTAAGATATTTAGGAGCTGTGATCTAGCTTGCTGGAAAGAGTACCCACAGAGACAAAGTCACAGCTTCATTGAAATATTATAATGTGATCTTAACCAAAGAAAAGTTTCAAGAAGCTCTTTCTTTACATCAGTGGCCTTATCCTCTCTGGCTTTATTTATGTCCCTGATACTCTTTGTGATGATATTTAAATGACTCTACCAGGGATTCTCCTTAGGACTTCATTAAGTACTAGAAAATTAGGAACAGAATAGCTAATACAGACTTGATTGGATATATACCAACTAGTTTATAGAAAATGTGGAAGTACTTGAGAGATAAGAAAAGAGTAATAAAAAGCCCAATCAAACAATAACTGAATTAGATATTGAAATAATAAAATTCTCAGCGGTGTTCCCATCCAGTTACCTAGTGAAATCCTAAATAAGTGCCTTTGATAAACAATTCTATTTTCCACATTTATTCTATTCCCTAGGATCTGCTAATGTTCTAGATTTAGAAATTTTTCCTGGAAAATTAAATCTTTTTTTTATATTGAAATAAGCTGCTTTTTCTGTCTTCTTTTAAAAAGCCTTTTTATTTAGCAGGAATATAATTTTAGGCTTGGAAAGGAACTTAGAGATCATGCAATTTAATTAAAAACAATTTATTAAGTGCCTACTATGAAGACACTGAGGTTGTCACTTATGCAAGGTCACACAAATAGTTAGTAAAAAAAGAAAGAAAATAGAAACCAGACTTGGGTGTTGAATAGGTATTTGTACTAGATGCCTTCTAAGGTTAATAGCTTAATCAGTCAATCATTCAACAAACAATTATTAAGCACCTGCTATTTCATGGAAACTATGTTATCCATCTAATCTACACATTTATGATCAAGTAAATCCAAAGTTAACTGAAAATATAAGAAACAGGAACCAAAAACAAAGAACTCTATTAATGGTGACTGTATCAGTAATGTGATGAATAATCCATATTCAATATGAATCAGACTGTTCTTCAGGGATGTGCTCTTTATATACTGATCTTTAAACAACCATATGCATATAAACAGCTAATAATTGCAGTTAATATACACCAGTATAGCCATGAATCTCAAGGGATATAGAAACTCGCAACCAATTTATGTAACACTAAAGTTTACTGATGGGTTACAATTTACCAATAGCTCTCTCTTGCTCTCTTTCTCTCTCTCTCAAACACACACACACACACACACACACACACACACACACACACACAGATTCATAACATGGCCATGAAAATGGAATATTCTTCCAGATATTTAGATTCCTTGAGGTGAAAAGACCACAGACGATGACCATGAGTAAGTGTATTGGGTATACACAGGAAAGTCTATTAGGTGCAAAATCAGGCATCTTCCATCTGGAATAAAGCAATCACGTCTATCTGTAGCAGCACAAGGCATCTTCCATACGCTGCTACCAGCTCAGCTTCTTTTTTTTTTTTTTTTTGTGAGGCAATTGGGGTTAAGTGACTTGCCCAGGGTCACACAGTAAGTGTCAAGTTTCTGAGACCAGATTTGAACTCATGTCCTCCTGAATCCAGGGCCGGTGCTCTATCCACTGCATGACCTAGCTGCCCCAACCTAAATCCTTTTAATCTCAGTGCTTCCACTCATTTAATTATTTCCTATGTGGAAAACCTCCAGTGAAAAGAAGAGCAACCCTTGGTTCAACTTCAGGTCTCCAATCTCCTGACCTTTAGGGACAGAGAAGTGACACCTTCCACTTGATGAAATTCTCATACTGGATCATACTCTTCACATCCCAGTGATTCTATATTTCTGTAGATCATCATCCAAACACTATTCTACATCCCCTACCACCTGATTCCTCATTCCCATTTCCCCAATACTCCCACCCCAAAGTAAGAACTGCACTCAACTATTCCATTGTGCTCTCTAAAATACCTATTCCATAAGTAACACTCTTCCCTTCATCTTAAATATATTTCTATTTCATTCCTTCCATCTCCTGGCTTTGAAAACTTGTATGGTTTTTAGTTTTGTTTTTGTTTTTCTAATTTTTTACTATTTATTTAGAATTTTATTTTTCCTAAATTACATGTAAAAGCAAATTTTAACATAAATTTTTTTAAATGCTGTGTTCCAAATTCTCTTTCTCCATCCCTCCCCATGCCCCCCAAGAACTCAAGCAATTCAATATGTTATATATGTGTAGTGATGCAAAACATTTCCACATTAATCAGATTGTAAAAGAAAACAGACAAAAAACTTTAGAAAAAGGAACTAAAACATTATGCTGCAGAGACCATGAGTTCTTTCTCTGGAGATGGATTACATTTTTCGTAAGTTCTTCAGTGTTGTCTTGGATGATTGTGTTTCTGAAAATAACTAAATCATTCACAGCAGATCATTTTAAAATATTGGTGTTATTTTGTATCCAGCAAATTTCAGCTTGCATCAGGTCATGTAAGTCTTTCCAGGATTTTCTGATAGCATCCTGATCATTATTTCTTATAGCACAAGTGTTCCATCATAATCTCATCCTACAATTTGTTTAGCCATTACTCAACTGATGGGCATTACCCCAATTTTGAATTCAATTTTTTTTTTCTCTTTTTGGATACCAACCTAGCAGTGGTGTTACTAGGTCAAAGAGAGTCCATGGTTTTATAGTCTTTGGCCATAGTTCCAAATTGTTTTACAAAATGTTTGAATCAGTTTACAATTTTACCAAGCATATATTAATCTCTAGTTTTCCCCATACCCCCTATAACATTTGTCATTTTCCTCTGCTGTCCTATTATCGAATCCAATAGGTAAGAGGTAGTACCTCTGAATTGTTTTGACCAGCAACTCTCCAATCAATAGTGAGTAAGAGAATTTATTTTTATATAGCTATAGGTAACTTTTATTATTTCATCTAAAAACGTCATATCATTTTATCATATATCAATTGGGGAATGGCTCTTATTTTAACAAATTTGATTCAGTTCTCTATGTATTTGAGATCTGAGGCCTGTCAGACAAACTTGCCTCAAATTTTTTTCACAGTTACTATTGCTAACTGTATTTCTCTCCCTCCTATTCCCTCCCTATGACATTTATTGTATTTTCTATCTTCTTTCACTCTATCCCTCCTCAAAGTGTTTTACTTCTTACTACCCTCTCACCCAATCTGTCCTCCCTTTTTCACATCCCCAATCTCCTTCCCCTCCTACTTCCCTGCAGGGTAAGATAGATTACTATACCCAACTGAGTGTGTATGTTTTTTTCTCTCTTTGAGCCAATTCTGATGAGAGTAAGGCTCACTCACTCCCCAGCACCACCTCCATCTTCTCCTCCACTCCATAAGCTTTTTCTTGCTTCTTTTATGTGAGATACTTTACCCCATTCTACTTTTCCCTTTCTCCCAGTGCATTCCTATCACCCCTTAATTTTATTTTTTAAAGATATCATCCCTTCATATTCAACTGACACCTGTGCACTCTGTCTACATATACTCCATCCAGCTGCCTTAATAATGAGAAAGTAATTATGAGTTTCAAGTATAATCTTCCCATGGAGGAATGTAAACAGTTTATCATTATAATATCCCTTATGATTTCTTTTTCCTGCGTGTAGTTTAAAAATTTATGTGTGCCTATCTTTTTCCCATGTTTTAGGGAATTTAGCTGGGGTTTCTAATATATTGTTATTTCGAAATTAGATGCTATAGCACCAGTTTTGGGCATTAAGCATTTATTAAAGCATATTAAATATTAGTAAAGAGAGAGCCATGCCCCAAAAGGTCAGAGAGGAGAAAGACAGAAAAAAGCATGTCTCTTCCCTCACGCATTCTCAGGCCAAGAGTACGTGTGTGAGTGGAAGCTTCCTGAAGTCCTGGAGGAGAGACAGCCATTCCACACAGCTCAAAGCTAATTGGCTAGCATCATTCAAATCTATTGGTTTACTGGTGTAACGATTGGAATAACGCCACCTGCTGGATACTTACTGTAGAGGAGTTCTGCCCATGAAGGGAAGGTCTTTGAGGGCAAGACCAGGAGTCAGGAAGTGACGCGAGCTAGTGGGAGGAGGAAGGAAGAGACTGGCGCTCAGTCTGGGGCTTTTTCCTGAGGACGCTGGCGGAGAAGGGAGCTAGAAATGTGCTCTCCCTTGAATAGATAGGAATCTAGGCCTTTCTCTCTCTCTTTACCAAATTCTTATTCTCCTTAATAAATGCTTAAAAGTCTAACTCTTGCTAAAGCTTGTAATTGATTGGCGACCCCTCATTCGATATTTTAGACAGACTAGCTAGAATTTTACCCCTTAACAGATGGCTGACCACGAAGAGGAAAGCTAAACCTCAGTCTTCTGATCTTCTGGTTGGGTAAGAAATTTCCCCTCCCTCTCCCTTTAACTGCTAAGTACTGGCATACTGGCTGTGTTTTCCCTTTAAATTTTTTCGAATGGACCTTTTAAACTCCCTAATTACCCTATTTTTGATTTTAGTCTGTTTAACCAGACAAATGGGAGATAAGATCATGTTAATGCTTTGTTTTTGTGGATTTTCTATTTTTCTTTTTCTTTTTGTTAAAAGAGCCAGCAACTTACTCACACAAGGAAATATCTCTCCCTCTCCCAACCATGCTTTTTCAGAGAAGCCTGAAGAGATTCCCGCAGCTTTTCCCAGTTCTAACAGTAATTGTTGCTTTAATTTTGCATGCCTGGAGGCAATGACCCACCCTCTAGAAGCTTTTAATCCCCTAGCACCTGGAGGCAAAGTGGGGGAAGAGGAATCCAGGCCTGAGTTCAAAATCAAGTCTGATTCAAATTGCTCTGGTCCCTCCCCTCCTCTCCAGACCCCACCCTCTACTCCTCACATGGCCAAGCCCATTGCTTCCCCTGCCTGGGAAGTCCAGAGATCTGATGCGCATGCTCAACTTTTTCTACCTGCATTTGCAGCTTCAGGCTCAGCCCTTCCCCATCCTGGCTGTGCTTTTGAGACAATCTTAGAAAACTCTTTAAATTCCAGATATGCTCGTTTTGTTCATAATTTTGCTAACCTGCTTTTGTCTTTCATTAGTAATCTTATAAAGCATTTGTATGGTGAAAAGCCCGACAGACAATATAGAGGGGTTAAAGAAGAAAAACTTAAGCTGAATAAGAATGACAATCATCAACATAGTTCAAGACAATGCTTCTTTTGGCATGGAAGGATACATATTTTACAGAAATGTAGAAGTAAGCAGCAAGGTATTGATATGAGTATTGGGGATTTTAGATATCGGAATCAAAAGTGTTCTGAATTCACTCAGAGTAATAGTATCAGTTCAGAGGTTACATAGGATTTCTATGCTATTACATATGCATTTTGAAATTAATGGTATAGGTTTATTTTCATAGAGATTTTAATGCTTTTGAGATTGTGTCTTATACTTAGTTTCTAAAACAAGGAGAATATTTGTAAAAGCTTTTTATAGTCATGCGATCAAGTTTATATTTTGTAATACTCTTATTAATATTAAGTTCATATTCATTTAGATTTCCTTAGTTTGAATTTCACTGTATTTTATTGTTCCATGTGTATTTTCTATTCATTTGTCTATCTAATTTTGAAACATTGCAAGATGGTTTTGATTTTATTATACAATGTTAATTCTAGGAGTATTGTGCTCCCATATTCTGAGTTATTTGTTTTTGTAATTTTTTCTCAACTGATTATTTGATCAAACTCTTTAAAGCATTTCCCTAGCAAATTGTTTGCCATGGCAAGTGTAAATTGATTCTAGAAGTATTATTTTTGATAAGCATATTCAAAAAAAAAAAAGAGGGGAACATTTGTAAAAGTTTTCTTTTTTCAAAAAAAAAGTTTTCTTTGAGATTCTGTTGTGCTTTAACTTGTATTTAAATATGTTCTGATTTTTCACAAAAGTAATTGTATACTAAGTACAAAAAAGGGGTATTATTTGAAATTGTTGCATAATTATATATTGTGTTCTGAGTCAAGATGTATTCACATTTTTTGCAATCATTTATTATCCTCAATTTTTAAATCCATATGAGACTTGGATTATGGGAACTTATCATTTAAGACATTAATTGCCTTTATTCTGAGTTATCAGATGCCAGTCCAATCACAAGAGGAATACGTGCAAGAGCAGACACTGAACTGTCACATGAGGGGAGACATGCATGAAGTCAAGGTATGGCCGAGGGAACGGCTTTTGACAAATGTTGAGGTTGGATTCTCTTGGTTTAATATTTTATTTTATTTTTCCCCACAATATTGTACGGATGGCTGGAAGTATTCATCCCACCCATCTCACTTCTACACCTGGCTTCTATGCTCCCTCCTATATGCCTGATGCCATGGACATCTCAATCGCATGCATCTGATTAAGTCTGACTCAGTTTCCTCCAATATGTTCGGTGGCATGGACATATATTCCATCCACCTATTTTAAGCCTGGCATACTGTATGGGCAGTACATATTGCTCAAGTGTGGGAATGCTCATATCCCATCATTTCTCTGTTCTTTTATGGTAACCCCCATAATTATCTCAGGTGTCATGATAAATACAGTGTTGAATTTGGCCTTGACACCTGTTACCAATTATATTAGATTTTTTAATTTCTCATAATGGCATGAGGATAATTAGGCAGATGATGCAAAAAGTGATGAAACAAAGATAAAAAATTATTTTTAATAATTAATATCACAGCAATTGTCTTCTCAATTACCCTCCATAAGGGGGGGACTATAGTAATATTATAATTTTAAAGAATGGTTCAATTTTTGTTTTATTATATGTTTCATGTGTAACAACTAAGATCCTGAATTCCCTTAGACATGTTTTTGAAAACTTTCATTGTTTGATTTGATTATTGACAAAGCTATTTTAAAGTTGTGTTAAGCTCAATTTTGTAGGAAATTTTCCTGGCTGATTACCAGTATCCACACATCAACCCCTGAAAAGACTTCCATTCCACGACTATACCTAGAGGACATCTGAGAAAAGACTTTCAGAGACTTTAAATGAACAGTTTTGATTTGTTGTTTTTGTTGTTTTTTTTTCTCTTTCTGTTATAATATACACCATCTGTTACAAGTATTCTCTGCAGAGGCCCTCCCTTTGCAAGACTAATGTCAAAGCGTCGGTTCATGAGGACAAAAAAAAAAATCGCCCCTCTGGACAAAACTTTCCTCTCTTCCTTTTCTATATTGTTGTTCACATATTATTAGTTAGCAATAGTTATTATATTCTTTTTACTGTTCCGTCAAGGAAACATTTTGTTTCTTGAGGAACAACAGGGGGGACTGTAACGATTGGAATAACGCCACCTGCTGGATACTTACTGTAGAGGAGTTCTGCCCATGAAGGGAAGGTCTTTGAGGGCAAGACCAGGAGTCAGGAAGTGACGCGAGCTAGTGGGAGGAGGAAGGAAGAGACTGGCGCTCAGTCTGGGGCTTTTTCCTGAGGACGCTGGCGGAGAAGGGAGCTAGAAATGTGCTCTCCCTTGAATAGATAGGAATCTAGGCCTTTCTCTCTCTCTTTACCAAATTCTTATTCTCCTTAATAAATGCTTAAAAGTCTAACTCTTGCTAAAGCTTGTAATTGATTGGCGACCCCTCATTCGATATTTTAGACAGACTAGCTAGAATTTTACCCCTTAACACTGGACTTGAAGGTGGTCCATGAGCAGTACGTGATGAGGCCAGCATACAAAGGACAGACCCTCTGGAAGGAAAGGCTTTCAGGTAGGTGTGGTTTTAACCTCTATTGTCTTTATTTGCAGTCCAAGGTCCAACTTGACTGACTCTGGGCAGGTCTTAAAAGTTCAAGCAAGGCTCTCTGGATTAGGCTCTCAAGTGTTGGGGGGCCTCTGGGTCCCCCAGAATCCCATTATTTTCTCATACCTGTTTACCTTTTTATGCTTCTCTAGGGTCTTGTATTTGAAAGTCAAATTTTCAGCTCAGGTATTTTCATAAAGAAATCCTAAAAGTCCTCTTTTTCACTGAATTTCCATTTTTTCCCCTGAAGGATTATAAACAGTTTTGATGGGTAGGTGATACTTGGTTGTAATCCCATTTCCTTTCCCCTCTGGAATATCATATTTCAAACTCTCTGATCCTGCAAGGTGGAAGGTGCTAGATCTTGTGTTATCCTAACTGTGTACCAACCTCCCAGTCCCTCAGGCTCTAAACTGTGAAGTCAACTTGAATTCCTCACCATCTCTCCCCTCCCATATAAAAGATTTTGTCTTGGCCTGCCTATTTCACCTTTCAAACATCTCTTGAATTGTCCTCCTCTCTCCCCTGACTATGCCACTAGTCTAATGTAGGCCCTCATTGTCTAACTTCTTGTGTAATACAATAGTTTGATGGTAGGGTCTGCCTGTTTTAGATCTTTTCCTACTCTGGTTAATCCTCTATTCAGCTACTAAAGTTATTCTTCTAAAATTCAGAAGCAATCATGACATCCCCTACTCAGTAAATTCTAGTGGTTTCCTATTACCTCCAGGAACTAATTCAAAATGTTCTGTTTCACATTTAAAGTCTTCATAATGTGGTCCCATACTACCTTTCTAATTGATGTATCTTTATTACTCAACACATAAATATCTATCCAGTTAGATGAACGAAATAATCTATCTTTCTGCTATGAACATTCTCTCTGACTGTCTCTCCTACCTGAAATGTTCTACTTCCTCTGTTCCAAAAACTGATGTCTGTTCAATCCTTTAAATTCTAATTAAAATTCCACTTTCTGCAGGAAGCCTTACCTAAATCCTTTTGGTTTTTCTTTTTTTCCTTTTTGTTTTTTCTTTTTTTAGGTGAGGCAATGAGGGTTAAGTGACTTGCCCAGGGTCACACAGCTAGTAACTGTCAAGGGTCTGAGCCTGGATTTGAACTCAGGTCCTCCTGAATACAGGGCTGGTGCTTTATCCACTGCATCACCTAGCTGCCCCTACCTAAATTCTTTTAATCTCAGTGTGTGTATATATATATATATGTATGTATATGTGTGTGTGTGTGTGTGTTTTCCTTTGTATATATTTGTTCACATGTTGTCACCTCCATCATTGGAACACAAATTGCTTAAAAAATGTTTTACCTCTTTTTGTGACCCCAGTGCTTAGCACAGTGCCTGGCACATAGTAGATACTTAATATGTGTTCCTTTCTTTCTTCTTTTTTTCCCTTCTTTCCTTACTGGATTTTATATGTACTGGTACAAAAGTGTTTCATAGACTTTGAGAGGATGTTTTGATACAAGTGTTCTTATTATATCTTTCTGGTAAATGTCCCTTTCTAAAATTTGTTAGTCTAAATAACTAATTTATATCAATATATTTTCATGGGAGAAGCACATGAATGTGAGTTGATGAGCTATAGCATTAGAAAGACAACCCCAACACATCAAGGGGTATTATGCCCATTGATATTTATGTATCCCTATGTAACTATTGTGTGTAGTTTATACTATTGACTATAGTTATTTTATAATTCTCCTTTTACAAATTGCTTGTCATAATCCTCTGACTATTCATCACTGTAACTCCTTTAAGGAATGCAATCAATAAATGATTTGTCCATTTACCATTAGCCTGGGCTTCATTGTTTTAAGTTTTGTTGCTGTTGTTGTTTGTTTCTTCAATAAGGAAAGCTAGTATGGTAGGTATTATATAACCTTTTAGTGTTTCCATCTATTTTAAGATACTATCACTTCTTTCTCTGTAGATGGGTTGCCATTTTCATAAGTCCTTCAGGGTTATATTGGACCATTGCCTTGTTGAAAATAACCACATGCTTCCCAGCAGATCATCTTACACTATTGCTGTTATTTTGTATACAGTGCATTTCACTCTGCTTCAGTTCATGTAGGTCTTTCCAGGTTTTTCTAATAGTATCTTGTTCATTATAACCTAAAGTACCTTAAACTTAACAAAGAATTTTCTTCATATTAGCCCAGCAAAGTCATCATAACTATTTCCTTCCATCCTCTTCCCTGAACTGAATATGAAGGGATGTTATGTTTTGTTCTGTGTGGGGTGTCTTATGTCTGGGGCCGGATTTGGGCTTGGGGCCTCCTGGGTCCAGGGCTGGTGCATTGTCCACTGTGCCACCTAACTAACCCATAATGACCTCCTTAAAATAGGGTTGAGGTGTAGGAGAAATAGACTGGGGAAGGGGGAAGGGGAGAGATGGTCTGGGGAGAGGTTGTTCACATGAAGGAAACAAGAAAAAAGCTTATGGAGGGGAGGGGAAAGGAATTGGGGAGTGAGTGAACCATAATATCATCAGAATTGACTCAAAGAAGGACTAATATACATACCCAAGTGGGTATAGTAATATATTTTTGCCCTGAGGGAGGGGAGGGAGATAAGGGGGGGGGAGAGGAAGGAGGGAAGGACAGATTGGGGAGAGAGCAGTAAAAAGCAAAATACTTTCGAGGAAGGTAAGGATGTTCTGCATAACAGCACAAGTATGAAATATTGAATTATATAAGCTTTTAAAATTAAAGTAAATACTTCCAAAAAAATTTAATGATGTCCAACAGTACAGAAAATGCCTATATAATTTATTGAATGCATTCCTTAAATGAGCTATAGTAAATCATTTCCTGTTGAATAAATGGCCAAAGGATATGAAGTTTTCAAAAGAAAAATTGCAGAGAACCATATGATAAATAGCTCTAGATTACTAATAATAAGAATGAAAATCAATAAAATTTTGAGGTTTTACTTCACATCCAGCAAATTATCAAAGATAGCAAAAGAAGGTAATAGTGAATGTCAGAAGGATTCTGGAAAGACAGGCACATTAACAAACTGTTGCTAGAAATATGAATTGGTCTGCTTCTAGATATCACTTCAAAATTGAGCTAAGAAAGTGATTAAAATATACATACCTTTTGACCCAGAGATACCATTTCAAAGCATTTCCTATCAACCTGCTGTGAATTTGTTCATGTCCAGAAATCTCCATGTTGAACAATGACTTCAGCCCTGGGGACCAAACCTTGAAAGAATCATCTCGCTATCAATGCCCCTTTCTCTGATTGGGGTGGAGGTATTCAGGAAGGCTCCTCTTAAAACTTTGATTTGGAGGCTGCTCAGGCCAATCACCTCTTCATTTTACACAAAAGCTACACACCTCTGTATTTCTTTATCATGTCCCAGCACTTGGTACAGATTTTCTCACCCCAACTCCTAAACTTTTAGCTTCTTTTTATCTGTTGTCTTCTTCCTTTAGAATGTAAACGTTTTGAGGAACCTTTTTGCTTATGCAGTCAGTTCTGCTATAACAACATGTGCACTCTCAAAATCTTCACACTTGAAAAATTGCAAAATCACTCCACAGGGATTATGAAGGAAATGGGTTAAGGATCACAATGCTCTTAAACTTTTTCAATGACATTAAAAAAAAAAAAAGATAGGAACCTATTTTTTTAAGTTTTATAAACATTAAATGTTTAAGAAATCATAATTGCCAAAAATAATAGCTAATATTTACATAGTATTTACTATGTACCAGGTACTATACTAAGCAGTTTGCAATTATTATCTCATTTTATCCTCAAATCAATGCTGGGAGGTAGGTGCTATTATTATGTCCATTTACATATGAGGAAAAAGAGGCAAAGAAAGGTTAAATGACTTGACCAGAGTCACAAAGATAATGTGTCTGAATCCAGATTTGAACACAGTCTTCCTGACTCTAGCCCCAGCATTCTATCCTCTGCACCACCAAATCCTTCCTATAGTGTCATCTTGCATGGCCTTAGACTGCTGCTGGTTCTGAACCTGAGCTGTGCACCTGTTCCACAACGAAAATAGCAAAATCTTGAGTAAGATGGGTAGACTGCAACTTTAGCACCAAACACTGGTAAAGGAAACTTAGTGAGAAGGTGGTAGAGAGTAGGAGTGGCAGACCGGACCTCTTCAGTCCACAGCTCCTATTACACCATAATATATACAGTAAATATCATACTTTACCAAGAAAAAGACTTGAAATTTGCCTGTAAAAATGGGCCTCAACATGGTTGGAGTTGGTGAGATATTTTGAAATGCTACATTTTTCTGCTTGTCACTATTTCTTAAGAAAGAAATCATGCATAAGCAAACTCAAAATTTGATTTTACTAAACTTATTGCCTAATATATCAATTGCATTGAACAAAATCACATTATCAAAACAAATGTTCCAGCAGAACTTAGGACATTTTTCCCCCTAGTACTTAGCATAGTTTCTATCATGTAGTAAAACTGACTGACTGGCATGTACCCTAAGAAGGAAGGAAGGAAGGAAGGAAGGAAGGAAGGAAGGAAGGAAGGAAGGAAGGAAGGAAGGAAGGAAGGAAGGAAGGAAGGAAGAGATCACAAGTACTAAAATATTTATAGCAGCAGCACTTTTTAGTAGTAGTGGAGAACTGAAAATTAAGTAGATCATTGCTAAATAAATTATAGCATGTGAATGGATCTGCTCTGTAAGCAATGGTGAATATTAAGAGAGAATATAGAGAAGCATTGAAAGACTGCAGTAGAGTGAAATAAAAAGAACTATAAAAATTATGTACAGAAAGAATAACAACAAATAAATTGAATTCTATGCAAGGTTGGTCCCAAAGAAGAGGATACTATGGATTTTGAAAAATGCATATAATGTCACAATCTATGAGTTAGCTAGTTTTCCTCAACTGTTTTCTTTCTTTTTTTCTTATTCATTACAATTGTTGACTCTCTATGTGGGGAATAGGGGGAGAATATATTGAGAAGTCAAAGTTATATAAAAACAAAAACATGTTAATAAAAAGAAAGGCATCATAGTAAAATTCCTAAGTGTACCTCTATGATTCCTACTTGATTTCAGGAGAAGAGTAAAGAAAAATGCAAAGAGCTCAAAGCCAAATCTATGTTCCATTCATTTAACAGATATTTTCATAATATATAATTCCTATATGAAATTTTCATGAAATAAATATTCATGGATTTTTATTTTATACATAATATCCTTAAACATTTTAATTACACTAGTATCTGAGTCTAGGTGAACACTTCAACTTTAAAAAATAGAAATGAGTAAAAAATGAATTAATAATAAGTAGCCTAAAGCAGTATATTTTAGTTGAATACTATACGTTTATTCTATAGGTTAAAAGCACAGTTGCCAATCCACTTTATACTTTAAAAGGAAACTATATATTTTCAATCAAGCAAGTATTGTAGTGAAATCTTACAGTATGTCTTTAAAAACAGACAGGTTTGCAGTGGATAGAGCACCGGCCCTGGAGTCAGGAGGACCTGAGTTCAAATCCAGCCCCAGACACTTGACACTTACTAGTTGTGTGACCCTGGGCAAGTCACTTAACCCCCATTGCCCTGCACAAAAAAAAAAAAGAAAAGAGACAGGTTCATTCAATCACTTACTATTTATAAACTTAAAATATGTCTTTAAAGACTGATAAAATATAGCAAATGGGAACAAACAAATGAATTTTAAACTAAGGAAACATGTGACTATCAGATTTCCAACTACAAGTTTGAGTGTTTTGCTCATATTTTCAGGTTACTTGTTTTTCAGTACTAATTTCTTTCTGAATTCTTTATTTATATCTGAGTTTAGATAATATCTCACTCTTGAGCATAGGTAGAAACAAGGTAATATTTCCCTCCTTTCTTTCTTTTCTTTGCTTCTTTCCTTCCTTTCTTTCTCTTTACTTTTATCCTGTCATCCTTCCTTTATACATTCAGTCAATCAAGAAGTCAATAATCACTTATAAAACAACAGCTATAAATTGAATAATTGGTAAGGTTCTGAAGGTAATTCTGGGATAATTCAATTCTTTCAACTCCTCAACTCACAGCACTTACAAATGTGTAATATCATATATGTATAAATGTACACACACATATATGTATGTGTGTGTAAACTTGCCATTCCTGTATTGAGCCACTGAAATAAATTTCCCAAATATGTTATTGCATTGAATGTTTTTTGAGATCTTAATAAAGGAAAATTATATTATGGGTTCAAAGTCATAATGAGACAATAAATAGCAATACCTTTGTAACATCTCTTGAATATGCCCCCTTCTTCTCTGATATTGCCACCCTCCTGCACAGGTTCTCATTACCTCAAGATCAAAATATTGCAATAGCCTGAAGGTGGCTCTGCCTTCCTCCAGTCTCTCCTTACTCCAATTCTACCTCCTTTCAGCCAACAAAATGATTTTCCAAAGCATAGATCTGACCATGTCGACCCTTCCTTAATAAACCTCAGTACCTCCTCTGTTTTACATTCAAAACTCTTCATAACCTAGCTTCCTCCTACCTTTCTAATACCTTAGTGCTTTCTAATAGCTTAGTTCCCACCACAGTCTCTGGGATCCAGTTACACTGGCCTCCTTCCTGTTCCTCAAACAAGATATTCCATCTATGGCTTTCCCCCACACCATATCGACCTGCTGATCCCTATTTATAAAATGCTCTTCCTTATCATCACCTCCTCCTGGATTCTCTGGCTTCCTTAAAGGCCCAACTAAAATCCTATTTTATATAACAGGGATTCTTAAGCTTTTTACACTTAAGAGCCTTTTTCAGCCAAGAGATTTTCACATGATCCTGGGCATATAGGGATATAAAATAGGTATATATAACCTTTTATTATTGCCATTTTTTTTTTGCAATCCCCTCATTCAATTATGGGACACCTATAGGGAGTTGTGACCCACAGTTTAAGAAGCCAGCTTCCAGGGCAGCTAGGTGGCACAGTGGATAAAGCACTAGCCCTGGATTCAGGAGGACCTGAGTTCAAATCCGGCCTCAGACACTTGACACTTACTAGCTGTATGACCTTGGACAAGTCACTTAACCCCCATGCCCCACAAAAACAAACAAAAGAAGCTAGTTTCTGTAAAAAGCATTTCCTAAGCTCTCTTAACTTTAGTGCCATCCCTCTTTTAATTATTTCCTATTTATCATTTATTGCTTATTTGCACACATTTGTTTGTTGACTTCTCCAGTAAATTGTACATTCCTCCAGGGCAGAGGACTATTCTTTGACTCTTTTTGTATCCTCCAGGATTAGTGCAATCTTGAGATATAAAAGGCACTTGATGAATATTCATTTAATGACTGAATATAATCTAGGGTGCATTATTACAAGTAACTAAAGAAGAATTAACATGAATAATCAAACTATGCATTTTTATATTTCCTATAGATGATTATTATATATTTTTACTATTTGCCTATTTTTGCTTCAAAGAGGGATTTATTCAGCAAGAGTAAATGAGTTATTAGGGTGTTTAAGATTTGTGGGAAAAGTCAACTTTGATATTTTGCCTGGAATGAAATTATGTATATAGATTTGTGGAAAATTTGGGGAAGTAATATGTATGTATGTTTAGATGGAAGTAGACATTAATCTGACAACGGGAGGTAGTATTGACCATCAAAGAATAAGAAAGCTACATAATTGAGGTTGTTTCAGGATCATAAATTCACAACTGAAAGGAAAAAGTCATGTTACTTGTTTCCATTTTAGAGATTGGAAAACTGAGGTCTAAAGAACCCGAGTAATTTGTCAAATGTCACACAAGTAGTTTGAAAAGAGCCAGAATTTAATCCTAAATTTGAATCTAATTTTCTTTATACTAAACCATGGTGACTTGAGGTTTAAACTGTGAAACAGGTATGAAATTCATGATTTTTTTTAAACCCAGCCACATAGAAAATCTCTCATACTGTATTATATTGCATAAGGGATAGAGAGTAAGCTTTGAAGCCAGAAAAACCTGGGATCAAATACTGTCTCAGGCACAAACCAGCTTAGTGACACTGAGCAGATCCCTTAAACTCTTAACATCCTAGGAAATTCTTCAAGTATATAAGATGTGGAGAAAATACTGATCTGCATTGGGAGTTTCTCAGAAAAAAACGTCAATACCAATGAAATTACCTATTTAATCCAAACAGGGAAGTATGCAATACATTCACTTAAGCAAAGACTTGATGTGATAAAGTCTCCAGAAGACCACATTTTTCTAGCAATTATATTTAGTGGAAGTTAAAACTGATTAGAATTGAGAAGATTAAGAGGCTATAAGTATCAGATTGGATCTGAAAAGAGATGAATATTAAGAAATTATATTTTACATGAGATTTGGTGCTAGCAAAGAAGGTAATTTAATAGGAATATACAATTTTTGTGTCTAAGGAACTAAGAGGATTCAATTCAATTCATTTAATTCAACAAACATTAAGTATCTACAATTAAACATTACTTTCTATTTCAGGGGAAGAAGTTCAAAAATTAGATAGTATAAGGGAAAACTGAAGAGAAAGAGAACAATAACAATGTACAAGGGGGAATATAATTTAAGGCTTCTTGAAAGAATGGCACATGAGTCTTGAAAGAAGACAAGGATTCTGAAATATAACTATGAGGATAGAGTGCATTCTTCTCATTATGGATGCTTGTAAGGATTCCTGAGGTGTTAAGTTTGAATAGGAGATATCTATTATTTCCACTTGACTGAAATTCAATAATAATGAGAGTAATAGAAAATAAACCCAAAAAGGTAGCTGAGAGCCAGAATATGGATAACCTTTGCTGTGGACTTAGTAATTTATGTGTTATTTTCAAGGTGATGGTGAATCTTTAAAGATTCTTAGTTCCTCAAAGTATTCTACATCCACTTGATTTCCTCAAGGAATTCTCAAGGAATGACTCAATGATTCCAGATCCATTTAATTATTCTGAATATCTGTGCAGCATGGTATTGTTATGGAAAACTACTACTGAGAAATCCACAGGGCACTCAGGAATAAGGAAGAGCAGTTTTATTAACAGGCGGACCCAAAGCAAGTTTCAGTTATATACCCTTTAGGTGTGAGTCACAAGTACATGGTGGTGACTCTATTGTGGTTAGCTGCTCTTATACAGGAAGGCATAATTCAGTAAACAGAGGCATGTCATGGAAACAGCAGATAAACAGTAAAGGGTATGCTGACTGGGCCGTAGGTACTGAACCACAGGCTTCTGGGGAAAACCAGTGTGCCCTACTTTTGCTTTTGGGGACTCAGTTTTACTCCCTTTTAGTATGAAGGACATACTAAAGATATAGATATAGATATAGATAGAGATAGAGATAGAGATAGAGATAGAGATAGAGATAGAGATAGAGATAGAGATAGAGATAGAGATAGAGATAGAGATAGAGATAGAGATAGATATAGATATAGATATAGATATAGATATAGATATAGATATAGATATAGATATAGATATAGATATACCAGTGAGTGATGGGAAAGCTAGACAGGGATTGAAAATGTATTTGATCAGATGAGGAGTTCCCTGAATCCTTTGGAATCACAAAGCCCTTAGCAGGGTGTCTCTTATGACATTAGGAAAAAGAAGCATCCCTTCATAATCAATTCCCACCTGTGACATGCCTAGGGTCATAGAGTGGGTGATTGTCTTCTTTCTGAGGCCAGATTTGTGCTCAGGTCCTACTGGGTGCAGGGTGGGTGCTTTCTTCACTGTGTCACCTAACTTCCCCATGATGACATCTTTAGGGTAGAATTGAGGAATGAGAGGAATGCACTGGGGGAGGGGGAAAAGCAGAGGTAGCATGGGGTGAAATCACACATGAAAGAAACAGGAAAAGGCTTCTGGAGTGAGGGAAAAGATGGAGAAGGAGCAGGGCAGTAAATGAATTTTACACTCATCAGAATAGGTTCAAAGACCTTTATCTTATCAGAAATGCCTCAAGGAGGGAATTACATACAAACTCAATTTGGGTGGAGTAATCTGCCTAACCCTGCAGGAAAATAGGAGAGGAAGGGTTAAGGAGGGAGGGGTAAAAGAAAAGAGGGCATATTGGGGGAGGGGGCAGTCAGATGCAAATCCTTTTTGAGGAGGGATAGGGAGAAAGAAGATAGATAATAGAGTAAATATCATGGGGAAAGGAATAGGATGGAGGGAAACAGTTAACAATAGTAATTGTGAAAAAGAGAAAAAGGAAAAAATTGTACAAAAATATTCATAGCAACTCTTTGTGGTGGCTAAGAATTGGGAATCAAGGGAATATCCATCAACTGAGGAATGACTGAGGAAACTGAGGTATATAATTATAATGGAACATTATTTTGCTATAAGAAATGACAAGCAGGATGATTTCAGAAAGACCTGGAAAGACTCATATGAACTGATATATAACAAATTGAGCAGAACCAGGAGGACATTGTGCATAGTGACAGCAGTATTGTTCTATGAGCAATTGTGAATGACTTAACTACTCTCAGCAATACAATGATCCAAGAAAATCCTCCCCCCCAAAAAAGACAAATATTGGGGTACACATTGGAAGTTCTGCTTTCCCTCCAGAAGACCACCTGTTGTTAAAGCTATGAATTCCTATAATAATTCCCTGACATGAGAAATAAAATGTCTGTTTTATTTGATAATTTTACCTGAACTATTTCATAACATGATTTATATAAAAAAGGTGTTTTATGTAAGGATTTTGTTTTATTGACAATATATTCCAAATTAAAAAAAAAAAAAGGACACTAGAGAGGTCATTGAAGTATACTTGAGGTATGAGGGAAGGGCACCAGAGAAATCACATGCTAAACATGGAGTTTTTGCCACAGATTAATTCAATCTTATTTCTCTAATTAATCTTTGACATCAACTCATCATTGACATGATTTCTATATGAGATGTTTGTTTGATTGGACCAAAATCCATCTCCCTTTAAAAGAAAAGAAGGAAAGACAGAAGGAACAAAGGAAGGAAAGAAGGAAGGAAGGAAGGAAGGAAGGAAGGAAGGAAGGAAGGAAGGAAGGAAGGAACGAAGGAACGAAGGAACGAAGGAACGAAGGAACGAAGGAACGAAGGAAAAGGTAGGAGGAATCCAGGTTATAAGTGATTTTTGTTTATTCATGAGTATGGTGGTAAGGGATGATAAGGTTATACCTGTACTTTGGAAATGCCATTGTAATAGCTGAGCAGAAGATGGACATAAGAGGAAGAGACTTGAGGTAAGGAGCCAAACAGTAGGTTATTGCAATAGTCCAGTTGTTAGATGATGAACTTATATCAAAATGATGTTAAGGTTAGGAGAAGGAAGAATGTATGAAAAATATTTCAAAGGTAGAATCAACTTTACTTGGCTTCTGATAAGAAATAAAAAGAAAAGGGAGAGACAAAGAGAGAGAGAGAAAGAGAGAGAGAGAGAGAGATCCAATAGTCCAATAGGTAGTTGGATACATGAAACTGAAGATCAGGGGAGAGGTTAGGATATTTAAATAGATCTGGGAGTCATCTGCATAGAGATGATAATGAAACCATGGGAGCTGATGGGATCATGAAGCAAAATAATTTAAAAGTAGAAGAGAAAAAAAGCCCAGGAAAGAATCTTAGGGAAGCACCCAGAGTAAGTATGACCTTCATGAAGATCCCACAAAGATGACTGAGAAGCAGCAGTCAGACAAGTAGAAGCAGAACCAAGAAAAGTGTTTTGATAAGCTAGAGAGAATAAAATATCAAAGAGAAGTTTAGACAGTGTCATAGACTATAGAAAAGATAAGAAGAATGAAGTTTGAAAAAAATAAAACAATGTAATATTTGGCAAGCATCATATGATGAATAAATAAATTGATATAAATACATACATACACACATACATACATATATACATCCATATATTCCTCCCCTCTAGCCATTTTCTGAGGCTTCATTATGACTTATGAGAAATATCTTGGTTCTCAACAGCAATGCCTGTTAAGCACAGATACTAAAAAAAAAAATTTAGAAAAAAAAAAACAAGCTGGAGAGGATTACAATAAAGTTCCTACAACCAATTAGATATCAAAGTCTGAGAAGCAGAAAGTTTACTTTGGAGAGTCATCATCAGAAATTTAGCAACAAAAAGACAGTTTATCCCCAGTTACAGTGACTGAAAAGATCCACAATGTGAAGGGTTGCAATTTATATTGATAAAAGTTGTAAAGGATTCACAAATCCTAGAGAGATTGGAGCAAGTCGATACTTATTTGGTAGAGGGAATTTCCTTGTCCAAGATTTCTCTATACCAACAAATTTACAAGTCTCTATTTCTCTCTCCATTCTTACTAATTTAATGGGGAGGGAGGAATACTACTAATCCTTTTGCAATTCATTTGGACGGTGTTGGGGATTGGGGTGGGGGTGGGGGATGAGGACATCAACAAAGTCTAGGAGGAAGAAAAGTAATAGATGTATGAAGAAAGACTGTAGTTGTTTTTATATCAGGGCTTTGTAAGGTAGAATTCTTTGAAAAGTGAATTGTGGGCGGGGGGGGGGGGGGACACAGCTAGGTGGCACAATGGATAGAGCACCAGCTCTGTAGTCAAGAGGACCTGAGTTCAAAGCCAGCCTCAGACACTTGACACTTCCTAGCTGTGTGACCCTGGACAAGTCACTTAACTCCAATCATATCACCCCCCCAAAAAAATAATAATAATAATAATAAAAGAAAGAAAGAAAGAAAGAAAGAAAGAAAGAAAGAAAGAAAGAAAGAAAGAAAGAAAGAAAGAAAGAAAGGAAGGAAGGAAGGAAGGAAGAAAGGAAGAAAGAAAGAAAGTGAATTGGGAACCTATATATATATATATATATATATATATATATATATATATATATATATATATTATCAGTTTGTAATCCAAGTTCAACATGAAAAAAAAATATCAGTTTTTTAATCCAAGATTAATTCTTTTGAGAAGAAAGGTGAAGGGGCAGCTAGGTGGCACAGTGGATAGAGCACTGGTCCTGGATTCAGGAGGACCTGAGTTCAAATCCAGATTCAGACCCTTGACACTTACTAGCTGTGTGACCCTGCGCAAATCACTTAACCCCAATTTACTCACAAAAAAAAAAAAGAAAAAAAGAAGGGTGAAGAAAATTAAAAAGATAGAATATGAGATCTATGAAGGCTATAAAAGCCAAAGATCTTTTACTTAATGACTAATCATCTAATAGCACTACAATCTGCCATTATACCTTTGTTCAAGTTTTAAATAAGCAAGATAGAGGCAAAGCCCAGCTAGCATACATTCACAAATAAGTTGTTGGCTTTTAAATTTAATAGCTTAATAATTTAGTATTAATTTTATTCCATGGTTATGCATATTTTAGAATAATTAATTAAACCATGTAATTTGACTTTTACATATGTTTTCACTTTACATATTCAGCCTTATGTTGTGTTAGGTTAAGAAATAATTAGATATATAAATCTAATTCTTTGTTAATAAAATAGTCTGGTAGATACAAGGGTCTAAACATTTTTTTCATTAAGTACTGAAAATAACAACAAATTGTTTAGGGATTAATGACTTTAAATAGAAAAGTGTGAGATGGGGAATGGTTTGATGGCTTATTGGATGCTTCAAACTGGATATTCCATTGACATCTCAAATTTAACATGTGGAAAAGAGATCTCATCTTTTCTCCAAAATCCAACTCTTTTAATAATCTCTCTTTCTAGGGCATCACAATTCTCTCAGTTTCATTCACTCAGATTTATAAATGTGTAGGCAACTTGGAATTCTCACTCTCCTTACCTCCACTTGCCCAATCAGTTGCCAAGTCTTGTCCAATCTTCCTTCAGCTTTAACATTCTTTATAATATGGCTCTAGGATACATCTGCAGGTGAATTACACATTATTCCTAGAAGTAACATGTTACATAAAAATGAGCCTATTAGCTGTTTACCCTAATAACATTCCATCTCCCACCTTTGTTCCTTTTCATAGACTCCTCTTCTTAGAATACCCAGCTTTATTTGCAATTCATAAGGGCCACATCCCATAAGACACCTGACCTTATGCCCTGCAGCCAGGGACCTCTCCAAATTACTTTGTATATTTGATTTTATTTGTTTGTCTCTGATCATTCCATTTAACTCCAACAGAATATAAGGTCCTTGCAAGTAGGGACTGTTTCATTGTTCCTATAATCCTTTGAACCCTGAATACTCTAAAGCATTGGAGTAAAAGGATTTAAGCTGTTTCCCTGTCTCTGTCTCCCCAGCACATACTGTCTTAGCCATAATGACCCCCTACCAGACCTACTTTCTTTTCTCCCAAGTCAAGTTCCTTTCCTTTCCAATACCTTAAAGCTTGACACTTTTCTGGAAGTCTTCCCTGCTCAAATCCAATCCCTTCATTTTCTCTAGCATCCCATCAACAGAGATATTGAGTTGAATTTATATTTCTCTTTACACCATTTTTCCATCATAGCAGGGTTATTTAAAGGTCATATTGTATTTCCTGCCAGTTTAATTTGAAAACACTGATAACTCCATTAATCCCTGTTGACCACTAAGCTTGTTAGACCTTGGCATGCCAATAGTTGAGGTTTCAAAATTTTAATCTTGTCTTGAAAATTGTCTGTGAGATCCATTTTAATTTGTGGATTCAGTCATGTTGACACAGAAAAGATGGCTCCTAGGATTATGTGAAGGGCAGCTTAAAAATACCAGGACATGGATCATTTTTGAAATAAGGGTGTTAAAGGATTGCTTTTGTTTTGATAAAGACAGATGCTTGGACAGGATCTGTGACTGTGTCATCATCACCCAGAATTTTTGTATTCTTTACTAACAGGAGATTTTCATTATTAAGTGTTGATAAATTGTCTTATTTATATGATTTATATGAGGAGGGAAAGTCCCTGCCCAGCTCATTTCAGGGGAAATAGTATTAGAATACATAATTAATAAATTACATACTCTCTTCATGCATACATGTTAGTAGCCAAAAAGAGTTAATGAAGCTTCCTGAAGTATGTGATTTATGCCTATAATTTAAATTTCAGCATTTTAGAGCCCTAATGGATACTTTGAAATGAATAGACCTGAATGAGTACTTGAAAGAATATGAATATCTTACCAGTGGGATTCCTTTGTTAAAAACTCCCCCCCCCCCCAAACAAACAAGTCATTGAATTTCAAAGTTGGATCAAAGAGGCTATCTGATTCAACAACTACATGAATGAAAGTCTACTTTATGATATACTTGTCATTTGACAATCTAGTTTCTGCTTAATGATTTCTAGTGTAGGGAAACTTAAAGTCTCATCTTCCAAGAGGTTAATTGGAACATTAGCACATCAACTACAGGAAAGGTATTTGAGTTTAGAGGAAATAATTTAGTTATGTGCTCAGGTAATGCTTGATATTACTTCACTGCATTTCAACTCCATATTTTATTTACCAGTCTTTCACCTGCCATTAGGAAATCTACTATTAAATGATCCTCTGTCATGATCAGTATTTTTATCATTTCTTACCTCCTAATCATAATATTAATCATACATATAAATATGTGTGTATGTATGTATATATGCCATCCTTTATCATTTTCCTTCATTACTCCCTTATCAAGTCTATGCCTGTGTGCCTTCCTTCTAGCCATGGTGAGTCCACTTATTTAACAACTGACATTAACATAGTTATTTAAGGTTTGTGAAATATTTTAGATGCATTGTCATTTAACCCACAACCATATTGTAGGAAAGAATCTACTAATATTTCCAATACAAATGAGGAAACTGAGTGCCAGATATTGAGCAACTTCTGTCTTCTTAATCTCAAGTTCAAAACTTTAGTCACTACATTGTGATGTCTCAGGTGAGAGTACCAGGCTGCTGTTTTCTTCTGTATTGTACTATATTGTATTAGTATTGTATTATACTGTACTGTATTAGAATCTTATCTCTGTATGATCTAATTTTCAATAATTCTGAGAAGATCCTACTGATAAAAAAGAAAGAAAATAAGGGATTATTAATAAAATATGCAAGTACATTTGAAAGAGTCACCCTTTGAGGAATTGTTTTTTTCTGCCTGGGTCTTTTTACTCACCAAAGGATATTTGTACATTCCCTTGGTTTAGAAAGTTTCAGCATTTCTCTTCATTCAGTGTTTCTTTTGACAGTACTAGCTGAAAAACAAATACATTAATGACATCTACTAGAGCATTTTCCGCCGACAGATGTGCCCACATACTGATGCATAATCAAAGTGTGGAAGTTTCATAACACTTATTCAACAATGATTAGAGTTCTTGTTTTGGCATTTCTACCATGTCTGACCAAAATTACTTAAACCTATGTGTCTTAAGGTACATAGCACAGGGACAGCTCTAGGCAAAATTGTTAGTTCAATTTATTTTCAGTGTCCCTGTCCCAATTTTATTACTTCCTTCAGAATCCACTCACTCCATCTCCAGCTTTCCAGGGCACTTATGATCATATGGGCATAAATGTAGAAATTGAAGGGATCTTACATGATATATGATTCACTCCCTAAAATATATATTTTAGATGAAAACACTGAAGGAGGTTATGTAACTTGACCAAGGTCATACAAACAACTAATGGTCAGATTATGAAGCTAAATCCTTTGATTTCAGTCCAAGAAATATTCCATTGAAACACACTAGAGTGCTCCCATGAGACTATCCCTTAATTAGCCAGCATAGTTTCTTCATGTTGCCCAGTTGCCCTCTCCTTCCCAATCCCCAGCCACCATTATCCAGGGATGTTCTCCCATGCTGCTTATTCATCTTTATAAGGAATTTTCCTCAGACTACTCTTCTTTACTCATTTTATTTCTTGAGGTTGTTCCTTAACTATACACAGGTGCACACACATAGCTCTTACTTCCCTTGAAAGTATTAAATTCCCAGTTTCTTTCTCATTTCCTTGGTCCCCACTAATTTTTGCCTGCCCTGAGCTCCTCATACTATTTTTTCTGTTCTATGTGGAAGATAATAACACTAAACTATTTTTATTGAAATCCTTAAATAGCATAAGGATTTTAGAATCAAAATAGATTGCAGAGACTTATACAATTAACAGTGATGGGCTTGGGGCAGTTAGGTGGCGCAGTGGGTAAAGCACCAGCCTTGGATTCAGGAGTACCCGGGTTCAAATCCAGCCTCAGACACTTGACACTTACTAGCTGTGTGACCCTGGGCAAGTAACTTAACCCCCATTGCCCCACCAAAAAAAAAAAAAAAAAAAGAAAAGAAAAAAAGTGATGGGCTTTGTCCATTGTTAAATACTATTATGATACTAATACTTGCCTTCTATTCAACCCTGAAAAAAAAATAGATAAATTGTACTCATCAGCCCATTTCTCCAGGGGAAGTCTTCACATCCTTGGGATAGACATTCCCCTAACTCACCATGGTTTTCAGGCCTATATTATAACTTTAACCTAGTTTAACTTGCCTGCTGTAAAGGTTTAACCAAGTTGTGGCCACTGTGCATGTTATTGCTTCTTGGAGTCACAGGTGAGAGTTGGGTGGTAGGTAGAGACTAAAAGTGGATAAGTAGCCCTGAAAAAGTTTAGCAAGTCCTCACACCAGAAGTGCTTGTTCTCCTTGAATACCCAATAGAGTCCTACACCATGAGTAGACAAAACTAAAGAGAGAGGGAGAGAGAGAGAGAGAATTCTAGGTTGGAGTAAAAGAAAATCTACATATTTGTATATTTTTTACAATCTAATCACTTTTTTTTCCCTGTTAGAGTCTCTACAGCCTTTGTCTCAATAGCTCTTGAAGATATAATGATAAAATACAGCAACATTCTAAGGTATGTGTTGGATCCTTGGACCATGATTTTGGGAGAAGGAGGTGAAGAAAGAAGATGGGAAGGGAGGGGAAATATTAACTTGTTTTAAGGGATTAATTAGCTTTGAATCCAGAATATTAACAGAAAAGTGTCTCATTCATCCACCAATGTAACATTTTCTTTTGATTGAGGATAAGCATGAGATGTTCACATCATTATTTTCTTTGTTCCAACTTGCTAAAAAATAACAAAGTTTTGATTGACATTTACAATGCTGCTATTATGTATATTATAATATATATTTATATATTTGTATACAAATATATCTGAGAAGGCAAGATCATATATACACTTAAAAGAAAGTTTTATACAAAATGAAAGTATTGGAGTTTGCATAGATTATCAATGTGTTGCATTCATGTAGCACTTTACAAAAGCATTTCTCAAAACTAAATAAAAAAAGAAAAAATCTAAATGAGACAGTTTATATTATATCCATTTTAAAGAAATTGAAATTCAGGCTCAGAAACTTAATATGTGTGATGCACATAAGCTATAGTTGTAGGAGCATAGTTAATCTTTCTTTTCTTAATGATTACTTAATGATCACTTCTCCTCCAATAGAAGCTAACGTTGCTTCAAACACCCATTCTCAGATCCTGGAGCTCTGGCAGAAAGAGGGATGATATAAACCACAAATCCTCTTCTTTTTTTAATATATTCTTCACCCTATCTAACCAAAAATCCATCTTTTTAAATAAATAATAAAAGAAAAGAGAAGGAAAAAGTAATACAGAAACAGCTAACTGACATATTTGACATATTAGTGAAATGTTCCACCTCCACAATTTCCCTACTGCTGCACATTAGGAAACATACTTTTTTTTTCATCTTCAACTTTCTTTCCAGGGTACAGATTTAGTCATTATAATTACATCATTTTTATTTTTGTTATTGCTATTGTTTTTATCAGTTTTACCAATTCTGCTTACTTTATTCTTATCAATGAATGTCTTTCCATGCTACTCTGAATTCCTAATAAACACACAAATATATGTATGCACATGTAATGTACATGTATATGTAAATAGATATGTATATATCTGTATACATAACTTCTCATTGTTTATCCATCCCCAATTGATGAGAATCTATAATTTCTAGTCCTTTGCTACCACAAAATTTGCTATTATAACACTAGTTATGTGAAAAAATGCTAATCATTAATTTAGACAACAAAAAATTATATTTATACTTAAGTAACTATAGAAATAAAATTAAGCAAGGACATTTTATTGCTTAACATCAGGGAAGGGATGTTACTCTTCTGTTAACTAAAAGCAACTTCTTACAAATTTACATATTACATTTTTCTCCCTCTAGGAAAAAAAACATTAATATAAACATGGGATATATATGCAATTAAAAAAACAAACCATTTTATCTTAATGCTAATCTTTTTCCACTGGTGTATATCATATCATATGTGAGAAGATAAATCGAATGTCCTCACAAAGATGAACAGCTTCTTTACCCTTTGTGATTTTTTATCACCTTAATACATATTATATTAGAGAATAAATGTATTCCTTATAGTGAAAAATTAAATATGGCCATAGAATTACATATTTAGTAAGAGAAATTAGACATGATAATTATCAGTTTGGGAAATTCTGTACATGCATTTTCAAGTAATTATTTGGACTGCATTTGAGAAGATGAAATTTGAAATTAATCATTCCTTTGTGATAGAAATTATGAAAAATGATTTACACAAAATTGGGCTGTATCTCATCATTCTGATGAAATTGTTAACAGAGTGTTAAAGGGCCAATCCAGAAACATCTTGCTTTGACCAGTAGCATAGAAATGAGCGAAGTAGAATATTGTAATTAAAAACAACAACAAAAACAACAAAAAAACCCAAACATAACTACAACCTGGAATGATTACTAACAGTAATACATATTGTTAGACATTTAGGGAGGGAAGCTACTATTACTGGCATTATGAATCTCTAACCAACATTCTATTGTCTTTGCCACTGGTGACCACCTAATTCCTCCTCGAGTCTTCTCCATTGGCTTCCATAAGACAGTTCTCTTTTGGTTCTTCTCTTACCTGTCATTGCACTTTTTTGCAATCCTTGCTAATTTACCCATTTACCAAATGTTAACCATGGATACCCTCAAAGATATCATCCTTAACTTCTTTTTCTTTCTAAATATATTTCTTAACTTGTGGTCCATGAACTTTTAAAATATTTTGATAACTATCATATTTCAGTATATTTGTTTTTTATTCTATGCATTTTTGTGCATTTATCTATTATTCTTAGAAATCCATTTATTTTATCAGATTTCCAAAGAGACCATGCACAAAAAGTTAAGAACTCTTATTCTGGACTCTTCTGTTTGGTGATCACATCCATTCTCATGATTTAAATTGTCATCTATATGTAGATTATCCAGTCCAAATCTCTCTGTGTAATTTTCATTTTCTTATTAAAACAAAACTAGGGGCAGCTAGGTGGCACAATGGATAGAGCACCGGCCCTGGAGTCAGGAGTACCTGAGTTCAAATCCGGCCTCAGACACTTAACATTTACTAGCTGTGTGACCCTGGGCAAGTCACTTAACCCCAATTGCCTCACTAAAAAAAACAAAAAAATTAGAAAAAAAAAACAAAACAAAACTGTCCTGTAACCAAAAAAAAAAACATAGAAAAGGGAAAAGGACCCACATGTACAAAAATATTTATAGCAGCTCTTTTTGTGGTGGGAAAGAATTGGAAATCAAGGGAATGTCCATCAAAAGGAGAATTGCTAAACCAGTTGTGGTATATGAATGTAATGGAATACTACTGTGTTGCAAGAAACAATGAGGAGGAGGAGTTCAGAGAAACCTGGAAGGACTTACACGAACTGATGCTGACTCAGAGGAGCAGAACATTATACACAGTAATAATAGCACCATTGTATGATGAACAATGGGGATAGACTTGGCTCTTCTCAGTAGTGCAAAATTCAAAACAGTTTCAAAAAACTCATGATGCAAAATATTCTCAACATCCAGAAAAAAGAACTGTGAATTATGAATGCAGATTGAATCATACTGTTTCTACTTTTAGACTGTTTTTTTTTTACCTTCTAGTTTGAGGTTTTTGCTTTGTGTTCTGATTCTTCTTTCACAAGATTACTAATGTAGAAATATGTTTGATGTGACTGTACATATACAATCTATATCGGACTGCTTTCCATCTTGTGGAGGAGGGAAGGAAGGGGGGGAAGAAAAATTTGGAACTAAAAATCTTGTGTAAACAAATGTTGAAAACTATCCTTATATGTAATATGTAACTGGGAAATAATAAAATAAAATTTAAAAAACTGTCTATGGGGTGTCTAGACATATCTGTCACATCATAATTTGAAACTCAATAATTTCAAAATAATAACATACCATCTTTCCTCACTAAAATATTAATTCCCTTCAAATTCCAATAATTTTGGTGAGGAGACTCCCAAACTCCTAGTAACATTGGTTCAGATTTTGTATCACCTTTGTATTTTCCCTCTCTTTCAATATCCAATATATTTATTTACCAAATTATTCAAACTGCATACCTAAAACAGCTACTGCCCCTGTATTCTTCTCTCTACTCATGAGACCATTACTTTAATTCAAGACCATATTACTTCTCAACTACTGTAATCTCCTAATTGGTTTCCCTGTAACCTTCTACTCCCAGACGATCTTCATACAATTGACAAAATAATCTTCCTAAGGCACAAAACTGAATAGCATATCAGACTACTAAAACAAACAAACAAACAAACCCCTCAATTTTTTTAGGGCCTTTATTGCCTCAATTTTATCTTAGATAAAAATAGAAAATTCTCAGTTTTGAATTTTATTTCATGCCCTTCAGTCTGGTTTCAATATATCTTTCTGGCATGTTTTCTCTTTGCTCCCCTTCACATGTTCCATGATGTTCCAGTCAAGTTGTTGGTTGAGTTTTTTCATGGAATCACCTTGCCATCTTCAGCTCTGTGCCTTGCCAAAGGCTAGAGTACCTCTGATATACCACCTTCTTATGTCTAACTTCCACAAATTTCCTCTTCCTTTAAAGAAACCTTGTTAAATGTTGCCTCTTTTTTATAGCTTTTCTCCATCTCCTTGGCTGAGAATATTCTTTCCCTTGTCACATATTCCTAGACAGGTTTGTCTGGAAATTTGCCTTGACTGCATCAATCCATATCTTGGATTAGATTTATCTGTGTGTATATGTATATGTATATGTATATGTATATGTATATGTATATGTATATGTATATGTATATGTATATGTATATGTATATGTATATGTATATGTATATGTATATGTATATGTATGTGTATGTGTATGTGTATGTGTATGTGTATGTGTATGTGTATATGCATATGTATGTACATGTATATATACATACATATGTGTGCGCATATTTATATATGTGTGTGCGTGTGGATGTATATATATCATAGGTGTATATGTAGGTGTGTGTTTGTGTGTATATACATCTCCCTATACACATACAGCTATAGCTACATCTATAACTACAACTACACATACACATACACATACACATACACATACACATACACATACACATACACATACACATACACATATATATTCTATCTATTCCCCAACATGGAATGCCATATCATTGATTACATGACTATTTTACGTGTCTTTGAAGTACCTACTTCTGGCAGGTAGTAAGTGCTAAAATAATATCTCTTAATTGAACTAAAAATGTGACCCCAACCATGTGTACGTTCAGACTCCATACATTCAATCAATTTTCATTCCAGTTAATTGTATAATAGGCAAACCTATAAAACTTTATTTTATGCACACACAAAAAATGTTATGATAGGCTTTATCAATTTCTTTCCTTAAATACTTGTAAAAGATTGATAAAAATTGTTAAAAAAATAAATGATTGTCATCAACATTCTGAAGTTTGAATGAAACTTAGTGGTCATCTAGTCCAACCTGATTTCTTTTTTTTTCATTCTGGACTTCATTAAGCTGAGAAACTTTTCATTCTGCAAAATGAAGTCAACATTGAAACTTAATTCTCAGCATCCCCTGCCCCTTGGACCCCTTTCCACTTCTTATTGGAGTAGGAAGAGGGTGAACTTTGGAGACTTCCTCCCTGATCCTCCACCATACAAGCAGGGCTCTTTGAGAATTCACATTATAATTTCAAACTTGGCTGCTCTCCTGGAGTTCACAATTTTCAAAGACTCATCACTGTGCATGATGAAATCAAATCTGAAACTCCCTTCTTTTCCAATCATCTTCCTTTCATCTTCCTCACCCCCTTCAACAACAGGTAACCTTTACCCCCAGTTTTCAGCTTCTTTTTATATGTTATCTTGCCCATCAGACTGGGAGCTCTTTGAGGACAGAAGCAACCTTATGGGTTTGTTTGTTTTTGGTTTTTGTTTTGTTTTGTTTTATCCCCACCTCTCAGCACAGTGCCTGGCCTTAACAAATGTTTGTTGACTCTGATTCTGAGGTTTTTTTTACACTGGAAAAAATTAAGGACCAGAAAGGTTAATGGACTTCTCTGTAGTTATAAAAGTTATAACAGGGATTATCCATATATAGGGAAAACACCATAAAAGTATTACCAAGCAATTGTGAAGGATCAAATGAGCATATGCAAAATGATTTCAGAGGGAATGAACTCAGGTTAGTTTCTAGGGTCTTCCCTACAACATTTAGTCATTCAAATGTTGTGGAATCCAATCATTTTCTATATGAAGGGGTCCTTATATATCATATATACCAGGGTTCTTGAACCATGTCTTTGTTATGAATCCCTTTGCAGTCTGGTAGAGTATATGGATCCCTTCTCAAAATAATTCCTGAAAATGAATTAAATAAAATTCATAGGATTAAAATGAAATCTGATTATATTGAAATAAAATTGCTACTTTATGAAAATTATTCATAGTTTTCAGGTTAAAAATCCCTATTCTACTCTAAGCCTTTCATTGTATAGATAAGTACACTGAAGCCCAGAGAGTTCAAAAGACCTGCACAGGAGCAAACAATAAATAAATGAAAGCGCTAAGAAGAAAATTTGGGTCTTGAGACTCCCAACCCATTGTTTTTTCTTGCCTATAACACATTGCTTCTGAGAGAAAAAAAAAACAGAGATGAAGGTTGAACAATTTTGAGGATCAATGATGTAAGAATATCAGGAGTACAAAGGGTCAATGGACACATGTAACATGTAAAACATGCTTTTCTTTGGCCTGTTTTATTATATTTCTTGACATTTTAAAACTCCCACAGTGGTGGGATTCTTTCATTTCTAAAATTATGAACTGAAATTAATTTCACTGGTACTGAGTTGCTTTGTAATGTTCATATTCATATATGTTATAAGTGAAGTTTCTGAATAAAATGCCTTAAGTGAATTCCATTAATTTTTAAAAGAAAAGACATATTTTCAACTTGAGGAAAGGAAATGCATTTATTTTTCAGAGGTATTAAGTTATGTTGAATTTCTTAATGCAACTGTTAGCCTAAGGGTCAAAGAGAAAATAGCACTTGGTGTTCTAGTTTACTCTAGACTAATAAGGCAATAAATAGTGATCGTATGTGAAATGCAAAAACACCTTTTCCAGTGTTGGCAATACCAGTTTTTAGAGACTGTTAATATCTAATATTTAAAACAACAGAAAATTTAGATTTATCATTGCTTCTCTTTTCTATTATCATTTCACGTGCTTAATAAATGAGTGTTTTATAATCTTATGTATAGCTCCCTGGTATAGGAATTGATCTAATGATGATAATAGAAATTGAGTAGTCAAATGTCATGCTTTTATTGTGATTAAACAAAGACATGAATATATTAAGTCAATTGAATAAGGTCACATAGGAAGCAAGCAAGAGAATTCAACTTATAATCAGGAGAGCTGGAGGTAAAATCCAGCTCTGTCTATTTACTAGTTGAGTGACCTTGGAAAAGTCACTTAACTTTTATGAGCATCATTGTCCTCATCTGTATAGGACTGGTTTTGGATTAGATGGCCTTTGGGGTTTCTCCTAGATCAGCATGTATTAAGAGTAATTTTCCTATCCCTTCCTTGTCTCAATAGTTCCCTTATGATTGTTTTTTTCCCTCAATAAGGAAAAATGTATTACTATATGCTTCATTTTTACATCACTTTGGACTTTAAATCACTTCTAACTCTAAGTATATGGCCTTACTATCACAATTCAAAGAGTTTAAACTTCTGTTTCACTAATATTAAGTTGAAGGTCTTTTGTCTAGAAAACTTCAAGAAAGCAGAAATTTATGCAGAATTAAAAAGAACGAGGAAGGAGAGAAAATAGAATTTTAAGATGAGCAGGACATAGAGCTTGGAAATTCTCTTTAGTCACCCATTTCTCTATATAAATATTTGACTACATAACATTATTCAGGAAATTTAAGGATGGAAGCTCTATTCAAAAATGTTAACTCATCTGCCTTTGGTTATCCCTCTTTTGCTTCTAATATCACACTGAGGATATTTATTGATTTATAGGAAGTTCTTACAAATAGGAAACACCCTTGAATTTGGCCTTCTCAAAAGGAAGGATAAAGATTCAAAGAAGGGGAAGAAGAAGTTTGTGGCTAGATAGAAAGAAGATTTATCCAAATGTAGGTGTTTTTTTCCCCTGGAGGGAAACTTACAGAACATTGTGCCTCTTCCAAGGATCCACATTCTACAGAGAACCCTTTGAGCCCAGAGATTACAATGGAGTGAGAGAATGTAGCAATAGGGAATTATCCCTAGGATAAGTCAAGTATTTGGAGGAAGGAGTGCCATTAGCACTGGCAAAGTGACAAATGAATTACTCAGTTGAGTTTTTTGGACCAAGTGAAGTGGTTTTTAGATAAAAGTAAAACAGGCCAGGTGGAAAAGTTCCTAGGATAAATGGGAATTGAAGCTGAGAAGTAGCAAAAGAAAGGAGGATGTTAAGGAGGAGCATATCTAGACTTTTCCCTCTACTGGAATTGTGAGTGACAGACTAAAATTTCAAAGAAGGGGTTCAACTCCTTATCAATCTGAATGATTTTCCTAGGATTGTATTATCAAACCCAGTATAGTATGATAGCTCTGGAGAAAATGTATAGGTCACTTGGGGGAGTAGGGTTCATCAAAAATTAGTGATAGTCAATAAACATTTATTTAGCTCCTACTATGTTCCAGGCACTGTGCTAAGCACTAAGGATAAAAATAAGAACAAAAAAGATAGCCCTTGCCTTCTTAATAATGGGAGACACAAAGGGAAACTGAAAAGGGAGAATAATGGAAGGAGTAGAAATGGGGGTGATCAGAGAAGTTACCCAATGTGAGGTATGGTGGAAAAGTTAGAGAATTACCAAAGTATTGCAACCAGGTGAGAAATGAAATGTTGTTGAGGTCTTGGAGTTCATGGCTCCACATTCTAAGGAAAGGGGCAAAAGATGGTCTTGAGACAGACTACCAAGCCTGATAGCATCTGATTTCTATGATGATTAATTTAACTTTCCATAAATATAAGAATAGGCAATTTAATGATTAGTTTGGGGCAAGCAATGATAAGCAAGCAAAATCTACAGATAAAACCATAGTTTTATGGGAGCTGCTTTTGGAGTCAGGAAGACCTGAGTTCAAATTCTGTCTCAGAAACATATTGACTGTTTGACCCTTGGGAAGTCACTTAAACTTTCAGAACTCTAGAAAACTCTAAGACTGCAAGTTGCAGAAATGGTACTGACCTACATTAATAGAAGCTTCCTCATACTAGAGTTTACTATTGCCAGTTAAATTGTAACCTTAGCTTCTATGCCTTATATTAAAATGTCAGTGACAGTAATATTATTCTATGAAGAATTATGAATGACTTGACTATTCTCAGCAATACAGTCATCTAACACAGTCCCAGAGGTCTAATGATGAAGCATACTATCCACATCCAAAGAAAGAACTGATATTGATTGAACACAGACTGAAGCATGCTATTTTTCACTTTCATTTTTTTCTTTTATTCAAGTTTTCTTATATAAAATAATTAATATGGTAATATTTTACATAATTGTACATGTAAAATCTATATATGATTGCTTACCACATCAGGAAGGGGGGAAGAGAGGGAAAGAGATAAAATTTGGAACTCAAATCTCTAAATAAAATTCTTAAATTTTTTTTAAAAGATTATGGTCCAAGTAATATTTTGGTGGAATCAGTTATAATTACTGGTTATTTGCATGTTAGTTGAGGAGTTTAAAGCAAAAGGAGCCCAACCTGGGATATCAACTTAACTGCAAAAGTTCTTATATGAGTAGAAAACAGATTTTAATTGTCAATTAAATTTGTTCTAATTTCCCCCAAAAAATATTGTTTAGAGAAATCTGCATCTGAATCAGAATCTGAAAGGTGAATCAGTTATAATAGAAGACTACATGCACAGGTCTTTGTATAATATTAAAAACAAACCAAAATGCATTTTATAAACAAGAAATTATTTTTTCCATAATGATACCTCATAAAATACTACATTTTATTACCAACCCCAACTGTTCCTCTTTTAAGATCTAGCTCAAACTCCTCCTCCTTTATGATGATCATAATCTCTTCCTCCTATAAATTCTGATTCATTCATTGTATTTGTATCTCTAGCATACAATTTAGTGTCCAACAGCACTCAATAAATTGCTGTCCATTAATTGATTTAATTTTTTGTATATGTTTATCTGATAATTGATATTGCCATCTGATAACTTGTATTGCACTGTTTTTATACACTTTTATGTTATTTAAAATTTCATAATTATATTTTGATTGTGTGGTCCTTGGATAAGGGAAAGTGGAGGATTTGGGCAGGGATCATGAGAAAATCAGTTTTATATCCTCTATAGCCCCTAGATTCATAGACCATTATAAATATAAGGGTCCTCAGTGATCTGTCCAAATTCCTTATGTTTAGAGATTAAGGAAACTAAACCTCAGGACAGTTCTATGATCTTCTGCAAGGATACCAACTAAAGAGCATCAGGGCTTAGAATAGAATCTGAATCTCTATTTCCAAATTAATGCAATTCCCAATAAACAAGATGATGGAGTAGAGAAGTATGAGGATGATAAAGAGGATAATGTGGCTGTTGTTGCTCCTGCTAGATGATACATATATAAGGATTGAAGGTTTGCAAAGGATTTCACATTATCTTATTTAGTCACTACAACAAACTTCTGAGACAGGTGACCTCATTATCCTCATTTTCCAAAAAAAAAAAAAAAAAAAAACAAAGATGAAAGTAATTGGAAACAAGAAAGGTAAAATGATTTCCTCTTTTTCCTACAGCTATTAAGCATCAGAAGCAATAGTTAAACCTAAATCTTTCTGACTCCAAGTCCTGCAATCTAGCCACTACACTATGCAATGCAGTTTTCAGTTCTTTGGGCAGAGTAGGCATTCAATAAATCTGTGGGCAGAATATACGGAGGAGGAAGCTCAGGCATTTCATTGGGCTGTGCAGGATTGAGTGGAGACTTTCTGTACTCTGTACATTCAACAAAATGGATAACAACTCTTCTTCTACATTTTAGTCCTACTAGGATGTTGAAGAGGCATGGCTAAAAAAAATAAATGTTAAAATATTGTTTACATTGTTGAGACTAATACCTCTAGGAAGACTAGAGATGGATCAGAAAATGAAACGTAATTTTCTACCTATCTCCCCCCCCCATTGGTAGGATTAATTCTGCCTCTTTGTATAGGGCTATTCTGAAATGAATTAAAATTTCCAGAATCCCATAGTGCCACAGATCATAATGCCTAATTAAGAACAACACCTGTGATCAAGCTGAAATGAACTCAGTGATCAAACAAATTAAATATTTTGTCACACCATTCACAGACTACAGTAAGTTCTATTTAGTATTAGGACAGCCTCAAGAAGGTAGGGCCATATATTGACTACATTTGGTTCCCATTATGTCTTATTAGAAATCACTAGATTTAGTCAAAAAAGTTGACAGAGTAACTGCATATAGACCATCACCTCTGACACTGGACTCATAAATCTGTGGAAGGCAGCCCAAGAGTCATAGACCTTTAGAGTCAGATATAATCTTAGAAATCCTTCCCTATGCTCCCTCCTCCAATTCCTGCACACACACACACACACACACACACACACACACACACACACACACTTTCATTTTACAGTTGAAAGAACTGTTAGGGATATGAACTTTATTCTGCAGGTTTATTTTGTGAGAGTTGAAAACTAATGTCAAGTGACCTTGTGGAGGCCTTTGAGGAATGGAGACTGGAAATGCTCTCATAGAGTGCACATTTGACCCACTCTCCATGTTCTTTTATGATAAGCAAAGAAGGACTATAAGCATGGTCAGCATTTTTTGTTCTGTTGGGTATATGGGAAATTTTAGGCTTTTTCATTGAAAAACCTTTGGCACTTCCACAGGGCCCACACGATTGAGCAGAAAGTGTTAGAATGTAGTAGTGGCTCAGTATAGAGCAGACTCTATTATCTGTATAATTGGATTGAATAGTTATTTGCCAAATGAATAAGTGAAAGAAGGAATGAATGAGAAAGACATGGACATGACAACTTTATGACACAATAAGTACAATAAAAGACATTTTAAAAATTCAGAAGTTGTGTTTATATTGTGTGCAAACAAGAAACTAAATAGAGAAAATTTACTGAAATTGGTTGTCATTTTTTAAAAGAGTATTTTATAAAACTTAACTTAAATTTAGTTTCTTTTCTTTTTTTGTCAGGCAATGAGGGTTAAGTAACTTGCCCAGAATCACACAGGTAGTAAGTGTCAAGTGTCTGAAGACTGATTTGAACTCAGGTCCTCCTGAATCCAGGACCAGTGGTTTATCCACTGCACCACCTAATTGCCCCCTTAAAGTTAGTTTCATTACTAACTTCATCAGAACTAATTATAGCATGCAGAGAGATCATACAAGGAAGTACGAATACAGAGTCAAAAGTTGGAATTTTCTAAATCTTTGAGTTACATAAGTCTCAACCAATAAATGTAACATTTACTCTGGGAGATATTTCTTATATCTGAATTAAGAGGTAATGCATACTTACAAAGTATTACTAAAACTTTTATTCAGTGTTTATAGCTTTAAAAACAGTAGATTTTAATTTAGAAGTTCTTTACCTGGGACAGCTAGGTGGCACAGTGGATAAACTGCTAGCCCTGAATTCAGGAGGACCTGGGTTCAGATCTGGCCTCAGAAACTTGACAATTAGTAGCTGTATGACCCTGGGCAAGTTGCTTGGCCCTCATTCCACCCCCCCCCAAAAAGTTCTTTACCTCATAAACATATCAATTATAACAAAACATGTTCATGTTACCTCTACAAGTTATGGCATCTAAAAAAAATTACATCATAAAATGTTTCCTCAGAATTATTATAAATTATTATATAAAATTAAAACTTAGTTATAAATTGATTTTATGCAAAGAAAAATAAATTGGAGTCGTGGAAGATGTAGCATTATATAAATTTCCCAGTATTCATATAATTTTAAGTGGACCTGCCCTAATGTTTTCAAATATTCAGCAACTTAAGTATCTAACCATAACAAATAAGTATACCCACTTTGTGTAAGATAAAGTACTGGGTTTTAGAAATACAGAGATAACATATAAAATAGTTCCTTAAATTCTATTTTGGGGTTACAGTACATATATAAGTAAAAGGGAGAGTACTTACAGCTAATGTTACTGCATCAGAAACATTCATTTTATGAATCTTACTAGTTATGATATAATATAGCTTTGTTAGTATGGCAATCAAAATGAATTAAAGATGATTATTCAGCAATACACCTTAGGAAATGCCTCAGGAATAATTTGGCTCAACCCCCTCCTGTTATAAGCAAGCAAATGCCAAAATCACTAAAAATAATTGGCAGAATTTTTTGAACAGATTAGTAAAAAAGTTGTTTGAAGTCAAAGTCTTTGAATGACAAAATGATTTGATGGGTTATTTTTCAGCATCGTGTAATCACAGCCTAAAAATAATTTTAAAATACTGAGTGTGTATACACGCAAATATATGCATGTATGTATATTATAAATAGGTATACGTGTATAATTATTTATGCACACCCAATCAGTATTTCAGTAATTTCTAATTTAGTTTTGTATTACATTTGAAGTGCTGAAACACAATATTGTTTTCTTTATTCAACTAATAATACAATGAACATGATTTAAGAGAGGACTGATAAAAGCAACTTCTGATTTAGGGAATAGACCTGAATTCATCCAAAAAGTTGAAAATCAACTTTTTCCCCCTATAACTTATGCTTCAGAAGCTTTTTAAGGATGCAGATGATAGTGGCAGAATATCATGGGACCATAAAGATTTATAAGCTGTTAAATGTTCTTAAGGGCAGATGCAAATAACATGTAACACCTGGCATAGACAGTATGTCTAACGATAATACAAATCCTTTATGGTACATTAACACCTTCAGAAATGAGTAATGTCCTAAGATCAACTCTACAAAAAGTTACAGATGAGGGTCAACATGTAATGTAATTGCACTGAACAAAATCAGCAAATAGAATTCATCTAATTCCTTTATGAAAATTCGTTTACCATTAATATTATACAGTGAACAGAATTTAAGGTGTGTCTTTGATGGATGATATTTATTTCCTTTAGGATCTGGGCTATTTTGCTATTTATCTGAATTAGATACATTATGCATCCCATTCCTCATTACGTGCCTAATTAATTCACTGTATTAAAAATTCATCTTACTTTATTCAGATCAGGCAAGCCCAAACCTTTTAATTTCATTGTGCTCAAAAGATTAATTTTCTCTGCAACTGTAAGGGCTAATAATTTATTCATATTACTCAAATCAATCAGAAAATCATATATTTTCACCTCATTTTTTGTAAAGCTAAAGGACTTATTTGAGAATTTATTTTTCTTTTATTTTTAAATATTTAATGTTCAAGTTATGATTACATATCAACTTAAGTGAAGTGAACTGTTCTTTTACTGTGCACATGATCTTTTTGCATGTTCCATTCTTTCTTTCTGGAGGGTCACTGGGAGTAATTTTATTCATTAAGATTCCCCCCAAATAATAAGAAGCTATTTCTACATGATTTTTGGAAGCAAATTCCATAATCATTCTACATACTTTCCAGATTTTCATTTAATGAATGATTTCCCCAGTAATTTATAAGGCATCTATCCATAAGGATGACTGAATTGGGCCAGTTGAAATAAACTGGTAGGTCCAATTAGTGATAACTTGTTTAATGACCAAACCCAAGTTTCTGGCTAAGTAGCTGCTTATGTAGTTATGATTTTAATTATGCTGTCTCCCCCCAAAAAAATTTTTCCTTCCACCAGCCTGAAATTTTACTTTTTAGAATCATATAATGACAAAATACAGGGCAACAGTGAAAGGTAGCCTCAAGGATGATAACACTTCTCTTTATGTGGGTTTATTCTCAGGAAGCTAAATCAGAAGGTTGCATAGAGAAAATTTGCAAACAGAACAAGTAAGGTGTTTATAGGGATAAAGTAACCTGAGTCAAGCTGTCAAGCTGTCAATCTGACTACATACTCTTTTTTTTGGGGGGGGGCAATGAGGGTTAAGTGACTTGCCCAAAGTCACACAGCTTATAAGTATCAAGTATCTGAGGCCAGATTTGAACTCGGGTCCTCCTGAATCCAGGACAGGTGCTTTATCCACTGCATCACCTAGCTGCCCCCTGACTATATACTCTTGATGGCTTATGCATGTGGAAGAAGCAGTGTGTGTGTGTGTGTGTGTGTGTGTGTGTGTGTGTGTGTGTGTGTGTGTATGTATGTATGTATGTGAGTGTAAAATCAGTCAGAAGACCTGATTTTTTAACTCTGGCTTTCACAATTTAAGTCAATTCAAAAAGCATTTATTGTGTGCCAGGTACTATGCCAGATGCTGCGAGTTGTTTGTCTTTTGTAGTCAAAGAAGACCAATGACTGGGGCAGTTAGGTGGCGCAGTGGATAGAGCATCAGCCCTGGAGTCAAGAGTACCTGAGTTCAAATCCGGCCTCAGACACTTAACATTTACTAGCTGTGTGACCCTGGGCAAGTCACTTAACCCCAATTGCCTCACTAAAAAAAAAGAAGAAGACCAATGACATCAGGAGGGTGATGCCTTGACTTGCAAGTGAATGGAATTTAAGTGAGGTAGAGCTGTGCAAGGTCATCAGCATCACTCTCTCCTTGAGAGTCATCAGAGTGCAGTGTTAAGACATAAGTCCAGAAGTCTGGTTATGGCCCAGGATGCAGGGGGGAGATGTTGGCCTTTTTGAGTCTTTCCCAGATCTCAGGTTGACTGAGGCAATGACCATTCAGTGATTAAAAACTAGGTTAGAGGGGCAGCTAGATGGCACAGTGGTTAAAGCACCGGCCCTGGATTCAGGAGTACCTGATTTCAAATCCGGCCTCAGACACTTGACACTTACTAGCTGTGTGACTGTGGGCAAGTCACTTAACCCCCATTGCCTAAAAAAAAACTAGGTTAGAATGGAGGCAAAAGATGGCCTGGTTTGCCTTCCCGAAAGAATCAATCTGGGAGAGGAAGACCTTCAGCGTTTCTGGCTATAACAGGAAACAATTGCTATTTGCCAGGACTGAGCAAAAAAAAAACAACAAACAAGGAGCTATTGAGGCTTAGGCTGGAAACTATTGTCAGCCAATAAGGGAGAGCCAGGATGATTTCTTTTCAGAGCCATAGTCCAGTAGCTCCATTTGAATCACAATGGGCTTTTTCAAAGCCTGTTTGTTTTTTTACAGAGCTACATTTCATGAAATTGTCATGGGACCCTGGGTACCTCAGAAGTTTTCTGGGGGTAAATCAAAGAACCTTCTTCTTGAGAAACTAAACCAAAGGACAGAGATAAGTGGCACCAGACTGGGATCAATTTAGCTTCAGGACCACCACCCTTCATTCCAGTCTCCCCCAAGCCTTGGGAAGATAAGATTAGGCTGGCTGCTCCTTCTGTGGCCCAAGGGGGAGAAAGATGGCTTAAGAGATCTAGAGCTGCCCTTCACCCAACTTCGCACAGCCACCACCAGTGGCTGATGGTCCTCCCCCATAAGGGAACTTTCCATAATCAGATGATCACCCCATCAGACCACCATCAGTCCTCTATAAAAGTATCTGCCTTTCTCCTGCTAGAGGAGAAAGGTATCTCAGAGAGCCACACCTTTGTGCCATGCCTTCTCCCCATGAGAAGTCCAAGGATTTCTCTCTTGGTTTCCTTTCCCTAGCACCTAAATAAACTATTATTTTATTCAAATTGGATTTGCCTGCAAGAGGATGTAATTCTATAAAGAGGAATTCCTAAGAACTCCTACCTCAACCCCCCACTCAATTTCTACAATAACATAATGATAAATGAAACTGTTATGGGCCTATAACACCCCAGAATTTCTCTAGGGCATATCAAAGAAACTTCTCCTTGAGAAACTAATCCAAAGGACAGACATACCTAAAGAGATAAGTGAAACAAGATAGGACTGAGCTAGCTCCTCAGGGACCCCCACCCTTCATTACAGTCTCCCTCACCCCTAGGGAGATAAGTTTGGGTATGGCTGCTGCCTTTGCCTCACCCAACTCCTCCAGCCACCACCAGTGGGGGATGGTCCTCCCTCACTAAGTGAACTTTCCACAGTCAGATGGTCACCCCATTAATCCTCTATAAAAGTATCTGCCTGTCTCCTGCTTGAGGAGATTGGTATCCCAGAGTCATGCTCTGTGCCATGCCTTTCTCCTTATGAGAAGAATTCTAATGATTTCTCTCTTGGTTTCCCTTCCCCTTCCCCTTCCCCTAAACTACTATTTAATTCTAATTGCTTTTGTGTGCAAGAGGGTATAATTCTTTTTACTGATTTGGGGGGGGGCAGGGCAATGACGGTTAAGTGACTTTCCCAGGGTCATGCAGCTAGTTAAGTGTCAAGTGTCTGAGGCTAGATTTGAACTCAGGTCCTCCTGAATCCAAGGCCAGTGCTTTATCCCCTGTGCTACCCAGCTTCCCCTAGGTGTAATACTTTAAAGAGGATTCCTAAGTAATCCAAACCCCTAACCCCTACCCCAAATCCCCAACCCTATTTTCCCCATAACAAAACTACAAGACAGAAAAGAGTTAACTGTACCAGTTGTGTGTGTGTGTGTGTGTGTGTGTGTGTGTTTAAGATAGAATAAATAATAGGCTAGAAAACAAAAATCTACTTCCCAAATAGTAAGATACCTTGTGGAGTATAAGTGATTTTTTTTTTTTTGGATGAGGTAATTGGGGTTAAGTGACTTGCCCAGGGTCACACAGCTAGTAAGTGTTAAGTGTCTAAGGCCGGATTTGAACTCAGGTACTCCTGACTCCAGGGCTGGTGCTCTATCCATTGCACCACCTAGCTGCCCCGAGTATAAGTGATTAAAAATTATATTCCTTTGGACAGACCCACATGTAAGGGTATGACTCTCCTTGGGATGAAAGGGACAGAAAGAGGAGGATGAAAAAGAGAAAAAGGAAGAAGAAGAAGGAAGAAATAATAGCAGCATTGTCCAATTTGAACTGGCTGGTTAGGTCCCAGAGGGCAGCTTCTACTACTCATAGATTATGTTCTTCCTTCATTCTTGAAGTGGACCAGCAACATCAGGAGGGTGATGTCTTGACTTGCAAGTGAATTGGATTTAAGTGAGGCCAAGCTGTGAAAAGTCATCACCCTCACTCTCTCCTCCAGAGTCATCAGAGTTCAGTGGCAAGACATAAGTCAAGATCATGACTGATGATAGCCTATGGAGTTATGATAACAAAATTGAAATAGGCCTTTCCCTGAGGGATACCCTGGCCATTCTACATCTAGTTGTAGAACACACCTCCCATTGCCCTCTCCTGTCTCTTTAATAGGCTCTGTGTCATACCTCACTGCAAGAGCACCACTTTCTATCATGGCAGGTCTCAAGGATTAACCATGAACTTTCTCATGATCTGACTCTGTCAGCAGACCTACTCAACTGATAAATGGTCAAAGGAGAACATACAGTTTTCAGGCCAAGCAATCAAAGCTATCTCTAGTCATGAAAAAAATGCCCCAAATCACTATTGAGTAAAGAGATATAAATTAAAATGCCTCTGAGCTACCACTCCATACCTATCAAATTGGCTAATATGACAGAAAGTGAAAAATGTTGGAGTGGATGTGGGAATATTGAGACACTAATGCATTGTTGGTGAAGTAGTATACTGATCCAAACATTCTATAGAGCAATTTGGAACTATGCCCAAAGGGCTATAAAACCATGTATAGCGTTTGACCAAGCAATACCACTACTAGGTCTGTATCTCAAAGAGATAACACAACAAAAAGGAACAAGATCTATATGTACACAAATGTTTATAGCAGCTCTTTTACTGGTAGCAAAGAATTGGAAATTGAGGGGATAGCCATCAATAGGGGAATGGCTGAACAAGTTGTATATGATTGTGATGGAATATTATTGTGCTATAAGAAATGATGAACAGGATGTTCTCAGAAAAACAGAAAGATTTAAATGAACTGGTGCAAAGTGAAATGAGCAGAATGAGTAGAACATTGTACACAGTTACAGCAATATTGTACAATGATCAATTGTGAATCAACTGAATAGTTATTCTCAGCAACACAATTATCCAAGACAATTCTGAAGGACTTATGATGATAAATGCTATTCACCTCTAGAAAAAAAGTGAATGGAGTCTGAATGCAGATTAAAGCATATTTTTTCCTTTTAAAAAATATACTTTACCTGGAAATATTCCCGAATGGTTAGTGTACTTTCATCCGCTTTTACTCACTTTCCCTATGATATGGAATATTTAACAAAGAATAGGGCATATAACCAGGTCTAAAACAATATTACAAAGAAACAACTATGAAAAATATTTGGTACTGGCTAAAAAATAGATTGGTGGATCAGTTTAGAAAGTTAGGCACACAAAATGCAGAAGTAAATGAATATAGCAACCTACTATTTGATAAACCCAGAAGCTCCAGCTTCTGGGATAAGAACTTACTATTTGACAAAAACTGCTAAGAGAATTGGAAAATAGTATTGCAGAAACTAGATGGTATACGATGGTAAAATCAAAATGGGTACGTGATTTACACATTTACTACAGTCAAAGTAGAAGAGAAAGGAATAATTTACCTGTCTGATTTATGGAGAGGGGAAGAATTTATAACCAAAGATGAGATAGAGAACATTATGATATGTAAAATGGATCATTTTGATTACACAAAAATAAAAAGGGTTTGAAAAAAAAACACTATGCAACCAAGATTAGAAGGAAATCAGAAAGCTGGGAATCATTTTTTACGGTCAATGTTTCTGATAAATACCTCATTTCTAAAATATATAGAGGACTGAATCAAATTTATAAGAATACAATTCTTTTGCCAATTGAGAAATGGTCAAAGGATTTGAAGAGGCAATTTTCAGATGAAGAAAATAAAGCTATCTATCGCCATGTGAAAAGATGCTTTAAATCACTATTGATTAGAGAGAGATACAAATTAAAACAACTCTGAGGTACCAGCTCACACCTATCAGATTGGCTAATATGACACACAAAAAGGGAAATGATAAATGTTGGAGAAGATGTAGGAAAATTGGAACACTAATGCATTGTTGGTGGAGTTGTGAATTGATCCACCCATGCTAGATAAGAATCTGGAACTGTTCCCAGAAGGCTATAAAACTATGCCTAACGTTTGACCCAGCAGTATCACTACTAGGTCTATACCCCAAAGAGATCATGAAAAAAAGGGGAAAGGATTCACCAGATAAGAATATTTATAGCTACTCATTTTGTGGTAGCAAAGAATTGGAAATTGAGGGGATGCTCATAAATTAGGGAATGTCTGAACAGGTTGTAGTATATGATTGTGATGGAATACTTTTGTGCAGTAAGAAATAATTAGCAGGCAAATTTCAGAAAAAATCTTGGACAGATTTACATGAATTGATACTGAGTAAAGTGAGCAGAACCAAGAGAACATTATACACAGTAACAACAATATTGTATGATGATCAACCGTGAAAGGCTTAACTCTTCTCAACAATACAATGATCTAAGACAATTCCAAAAGACTCATGATGGAAAATGCTCTACATCTAGAAAAAAGAAATGTAGAATTTGAATGCAGATCAAAGCATTCAACTTTTACTTTTGTTATTGTTGTTGTTGCTGTTTTGTTTTTTCTTTCTTGTGGTTTTTCCCATTAAGTCTGATTCTTCTCTTGAAGTACTACTCATGTGGAAATTTGTTTAAAATGATTGTAATGTATAACCTATAGTGGTTTGTTTGCTGGCTTTGGAACGGGGGATAGGATGGAGGGAACAAGAAAAATTTGGACCTCAAAATCTTAGAAAAATGAATGTTGGGGAAGCTAGGTGGCACAGTAGATAGAGCACTGGCCCTGGAGTCAGGAGGACCTGAGTTCAAATCCGGCCTCAGACACTTAAAACTTACTAGCTGTGTGACCCTAGGCAAGTCACTTAACCCAATTGCCTCACCAAAAAAAGAAAAAATAAAGAAAAATGAATGTTGAAAACTATCTTTACAAGTAATTGGAATCAAATAAAATACCATTTAGAAAAGAATAGGGTAGATAGGTGGCGCAGTAGATAGACTGCCAGGACTAGATTCAGGAAACTTCTTCCTGAATTCAAATGGGGCCTCAGATACTTACTAGCTGTGTGACCCTGGGTAAGTCACTTAACCTTATTTGCCCCAGTTTCTCATCCATAAAAATGAGCTGGAGAAGGAAATAGCAAAACACGCAATCCCCAAATAGACTCACAAAACGTTGACCAAAACTGAAATGGCTCAACAACAAAGGATAAATATCTTTCCCTTTCTCCAGTTGCTTGACACCCTTTTCCCCATTGAATTCAACACCAATATTCTTTTACAATTCTTCTCACCTACTCCCTATTTGCTTTGTTATTACTGTTCCACAATGAAGAAATTCTATTCATCTTAAACTTTTTTTTTTCCTTTCTGTGTTCTGGTATTCACTGAGACCTATATACCTCCTTATGACACTGCTTCCCTGACCACCATTTCCAGAAATGGCTATACATCTTTTTATATTCTCCACCCAGTTATTGTGGTATTCAGAACACCAATTGTTACTCACTGCCACTTCCATACTCTCACTCTTATATCATTCCTCAGAAACCTCTTCTCCTTTGTGTTTTCTACTATCCAAGTTTATCTTCCAATACAAATCTTGGTTAGCCATTATGTACTGACCTACAAATTGCTTCTTCTCCTTTCTCAGAGTATCTGGCTCACCAATTTGCTCCCCACCTTATTTTCCTACCATTCTAATTGAAAACTTTGATACATTCAGATATTCTCTCAAATTTTCTATCCTCACAGTTTCTCAGTGTACTCAGTTTCCATGATGTCTTTTTAACTCCAACTTAGCTACATCATCTTTATCTTTCCCTTATGTTTCACTTACTTCCAGTTTCATGAAATCTGAAATTCTTTTATTTGATTGCAACCTTTATAATTCTATATATCTTTATGCCTTACAATGCCTAATCCAGTTCTTCACCTTTACCAGGACTTCAAATCTCTCTACCCTTGAATATTTTCCCAGGCTGTTATCCCTCAACTGGTTTCATAACATTCTATTCCTAACCTTGGCCTTTTGATGAAAAAGTTCAAAGCTACACTACCCGGGGGCGGCTAGGTGACACAGTGGATAGAGCACTGGCCCTGGATTCAGGAGTATCTGAGTTCAAATTCGGCCTCAGACACTTGACACTTACTAGCTGTGTGACCCTGGGCAAGTCACTTAACCCCCATTGCCCTGCAAAAAAAAAAAAAAAGCTACACTACCCAATACTCTTGAATTTCTTTCCACTTTTTCTAATTCTTTTTTAATGCATTTCCAAACTCCAACCATGGGTTATCATTCATCTCCTTCACTCCTATTAATGTGCTGATGACCAGACCTAGAGGAAGTCATGAAAGTGCTCTGATTAGGTTTACTATACATTGATTTCATCAATCTCGTTGAGCTATTATGGCAACAAAGCAAACCTTTCATTCCTTTCAAACTGATCATCACATTCACCCAAACAACAGTTCCAACACTTCTCTTCTCAAGTCTCCTATAGAACTTCCTGTCTAATCTTTCATTTGAGAAATCTACATCATTTCAATAAAACATTTTAATTCCATGATCTCTTCATCTCTTATTTCTCTGGCATTCCCAATTATCTCCTCCTAAACTCTAGTCTCCATCAAGGTGGTAGACTTTGATCTGATACCATCTTCTTCAGGATATAGTCCCAATACCAATCAAATCTTTAATCTCTGCCTATCAGTTGGCAACTTCCCTGTCATAGATAAAACAATACTGATTTGCCCCCATCATCCATTTCATCCTAGCATCTATGCTAGCTATCATTCTGTCTATTGTTTCTTCTCTTCTGTGCTAAAATTCTTTAAAAACTATCTGTACTTGGTGTCTTCACATTTTTTCTTCTCCCTTTCTTATAAACTCTCTACAATATGTTTCCTTAGTTGTCAAATACAATGATCTTTAAAAAAAAAAAGATCCTGGATTCAGAAGGACCTGAATTCAAATCTGGCCTCAGAAATTTACTGGCTGTGTGACCCTGGGCAAGTCACTTAATCCTCATTACCCCCCCCAAAAAAAGATCCCCATAGTTATTGGCTTCTCTATAGAATTTGACCTTACTCATCACCTCATCCTGAATAATCTCTCTTCTATAAGTTCTTGCAACTCTGCTTTTTTTTGGGGGGGGGCTTATTTCCTCCAATCTGATGACTTTTTCATCTCTATTGCTGAATTATTTTGCCCCCAATTGTGGAAGTGCCCCAAGGCTCTGTGCTATTCCCTCTTTTGCTTTCTTTCTGTATAATTTTTCATTTGGTGCTCCTTTTTAACTTATTGGCTTCAATCATTTCTGTGCTAATGAATCATATATCTATATATTCAACCACATTCTCTCTTCTGAAATCCAGTCTTATATCTCCATCTGGCTATTGGACATTTTAAACTAGATGTCTCAGAAGCATTTCAAACTCAAAATGTTCATAACAGAATTTATTATTCCCTTCTTCTTCCTATCAAATCTTTCCTTTTTTCACCCTTCCATATTAGTGATGTCATCCAGGTTTGCAATTTTCTCATTATGTACAACTCCACACTCCCTATTGATATAGCCATTTACATATCAAATTAACTTTCAAAACTTATTTTGTTTTACCTTCACATCTCTTGAATACTCCACCTTCTCCCTACTCACACGTGTATCACCCTAGTTGAGGACATAAGTACCTATCACTGATATTATTGCAAGAGCATCCTAATTAGCCTCCATGCCTCTAGCCTCTTCCCTCTCCAAGTCATCTTCCACTTTCCTGGCAAAAGCTTTTTCCAAAAACATAAAGTTGAAAGTGTTATTACCACCATCAACCCCCACCACTCAATAAATGCCCTATTACTTCTAGAATCAAAAAGAAAAAACGAGAATTAATTTTGACTAATCATTCCCATAAGACTTAAATTTGTGCCACATCATGATATGCTGATGACCTTAGACTCTTAAAAGCTATGCCAATAAAGAACAATCTCTAGAAATTCATATAAATATTGAAAGGATTCAAGTACAGGCTTTGAAAGAATAAGTTTAAATAAGTTCAGAGTGCCTTATCACCAGAAACTTAGTAACTAAGAATATAAAGAAAAAGAATCCATATATGTGATGGTTATGTTAATGAAAATAGGTATAACACTGAAAAGCAAAGAAATTACAAATCAAATATAATGAACAGTATTGGTATGCTTTTAAAGAAAAAAAAACAACCTTTACTTTTGATTAGAAAGCAGAATGCCACAAAAGAGAGAAATAATGTGCAATATCTACAGCAAACATGTTATTAAATTGTTTTGTTTATTTCAGTGATGAATATATTTTGTAGGAGTTTTGAGCATTTGGGGGGGAAGTTTGTGTTGTACCAAATACATATATTAAGAAAAATTAAGTAGATTATGAAATAATGAATTATTTTGGACATAGAAAATCTTGAAGACAATCTTTTGAGGTATGGAATGTTTAAGAACTATTTGAGTCAGGAATATTTTGAAGCTTTGAAAATTCATTATGACAATATAAAAATAAAAATAATTGTATAATTAAATTATAATTAAATTTATAATTAAAATTTATAATTAAAAAGGAAATGCAATATGAATTGATATTAGATATAAAAATGAACTAGTGGCATAATGGTTTAAATACCTTAATGCTGTCAGGAAATCTTTTTCATATCTATAATTCTCCATTTGCCTAAATGTCCTTTAGTAATTAACCTTCATTTGCTAAACACCAACTGTACAAGATACTTTGATAATTCATTGATCTCATTAACCTGGACAATCCCTCTGGTGGTGCAGATTTTATCCTTACTCTGTCCTTTGTCCACATGAGCTAGAGGCCTTCCTCTGATTATTTTAATGTATATTGTCAATGCAACATTGAGTTATTAATCAGTTCAGAGAATTGCAAATATTCTGTAGCAGAAAGGACATTGGTGGTCCTTTTTTTAACCATACCTGAAAAAAGAAGTCCCTATATAATATCTCTAGAAAGTATTAGACTTTCAAAGAAAGAAAATCTATTTTCTCCATTTCACTTTTGGATACATTCAACAGTTAGGAGGCTTTTTCTAGTATTAAATTTAAATTGGCCTTTCACAACTTCTACCCATTGCTCTCAACTCTTCTCTGTAGGGACAAAAACAAAAATAAAACCCAAAACCATAATATATATTTCTTCTTCCACATGACAGTCTTACAGCCTTTCAAACAGTAGAATATAGTTAAGATGTCTGCCTCTCCCCTTTCCCTTACTCCAAGTCATCTCTTCCCTAGCCTAAATAGCACAAGTCTCTTCAACTGATTCTTATCTTCCATGAATATGAAACACTTATTGGAAAGTATCTAGTTCTTCAACATTCTTCCTAAAATCTTGCACCTAGAATGCAACAAAATAGTCATGTAATAATCTGACCAGTGAAGAATACAAAGGTATGTAACCAATGTACAAAGGCATTATATGTATGTATGTAAGTGTATATATACACATAGATATAATCCACTCCCAGGTCTGGACAATATTTTACTTCATTCACTTACGATTACATTACCTTTTGGGCAGGTGTGGGGAGGGTGTGTGTATATGGAGAGAATGGCTGCCACACCAAAGTTTTGACTTATATTGTACTTATAATCCACTAAAGGTGTCTATTTTTCTGATGAACTGTTGTCTAGGTATATCTTCTCCCAACTTGCATTTACTTAATTCTTTTTTGACTCAAGTATAGCACTTGGTATTTATTCCTATTGAAATTCATCTTATATTTGTTCAAATGTTCTTTCCTCTCAAGGTCTTTTTGAATCATAGCTTTGTCATCAAGTGTGTTAGTTGACCACCTCTAATCTCAGCTCTGTTTTACCTACAAATTGGAAAAATACGTCGTATAAATTTTTTTCTAAGTCATTGATAAAAATGTCAATTGACATAGGCTCAAGCAAAACTTCTCAGGGGACCACTACAGAGATGACTTTACATTTGATCTGGAAGGTAATATTTTTATTATTTTTTTATATTGATAACTACCATAAGACAGATCCCCCACCATCTGGCCCACAAATCTCCCTAACATGAAGTTCAGAATGGAGTGTTTTGCACACTTTCTTTTATACAAAAATGTTTTGATTCCCCATCCAATGCATCTTCTACTAAGAAACCATAAACCATAATCAAATGGCAAAGTATTTTAATTAGTACAGATTTTCAAAGTGAATGAAAAGGAACCCCTCCCCCCCATACACACACACAAACACACACATAAAAGCTTGCATTCTTTCATATATCCCTATGCTATCTGTGAATGAAAATAAAGAAATGATAAAGATAGAATTATCCATTATATAGTCATATAATGAGTAGGGATTGTTTCATTCTTTGTGCTTATATCCCTAGCATACTGTGTGGCACATAATAAGTGCCTAATAAATACTTGCTAAGATACATATGTATATAGGCATTTATGTATGTACGCATTTGTGTATATGTGTGTTTGTGTGTATGTGGTACATATGTGTATAATAGAAATTGAGATAGCTATCTAAGAAATTGGTACAATTGCTAAAGAACAGGCCTCCAAGTCAGCAAGACATGGTTTCAATTGTGCCCTTGAAAAGTATTTGTGGAACTGCTGTGCTGAGGCAGTATTGGAGCCCAACCCCACAGTCATGCTGACACAGATCCAGTCCCAGTAAGCCTTCACCAGAGAAAGAGACTCCCAGAGACTCTTAATCAGCTGCAGAACCAGTTTCGTCTAGAACTAAGCTCACAGTCTGGTGAGAGGGCTAAGAACCTGGCAGGGGGGCAATTACTGGGGTCTCTGCTGGTGCTGAGGCTAAACTTGTGTTTTTCACCCCTGCTGGGAACCAGAAGGTAAGCTTGAGTAGCAGCGGCCCAGGTGGGGGAGGGGCACAGGTTCCTTGGAGCTGACAACCATAGCCAACAAAGCTATTGATTAGCAAGTTGGTCTAGGGTCATCTACAGGACCAGGGAACAGGGCAGGTGAGTTAAGAAACTGATACTCCTTAAATCATACCACCTGTGACTTCCTGAAGCTTGGGATACTGCAGCCTGCAGACAGTGCCCCACTTTAAGGAGCTAAAAGTCAAGTAAAAGAAAGGCAAGGTGAGCAGAAAAAGAAAGGTGAGGAACATAGAGTTTCTTTAGTGACAAGGAAGATTGAGTTGTACCATCAGAGGAAGATCCCAACATCATGGCCCCTATATCTAAAGCTTCCAAGAAAAATATGAATTGGTCTCAGGCCTTACAGGTGCTAAAAAAAGACTTTGAAGATAAAGTTAGAGAGGTAGAGGAAATATAGAAAGAGAAATGAGGGTGATGCAGGAAAGACATGAGAAAAAATTCAACAGCTTGAAAAGCCAAACGGAAAAGCTCTCTGTTGAAAATAATTGTCTAAGAATAAGGATTGAACAAATGGAAGCTAGTGACTTTTTGAGAAACCAAGACACAATAAAGCAAATACAAATGAATAAAAAAAAATAGAAGGCAATGTGAAATATCTTCTTGGAAAAACTGCTGACCTGGAAAATAGAGCCAGGAGAGATAATTTGAAAATTATTGGTCTACCTGAAAACCATAATCAAGGAAAGAGCTTAGACATTATCTTTCAAGAAATTGTCTGGGAAACTGCCCTGCTATTCTAGAAGCAGAAGGTAAAATAGAAATTGAAAGAAACCTCTGATTACCTCCTGAAAGAGATCCCAAAAGGAAAACTCCCAGGAATATTATAGCCAAATTCCAGAGCTCCCAGGTCAAGGAGAAAAATCTTTCAAGTTGCCAAAAAGAAAGAATTCAAGTACTTTGGAGCCCCAGCCAGGATAGCACAAGATCTAGCAACTTCTACATTAAAGGACCAGAGGGCATGGAATATGATATTCCAAAGGGCAAAGGAATTGCAATTACAACTAAGAAACACCTACCCAGCAAAACTCAGCATAATCTTTCAGAGGAAAAATTGGACTTTAATAAAAAAGAGGACTTTTAGGTATTCATAATGAAAAGACCTGAACTGAATGGAAAATTTGACTTTTAAATACAAGACCCTAGAGAACTATAAAAAATTGGAGTTGGGGGACATAAGGTGGATGCTTTGTCCACTGTGTCACCTAGCTGCCCCATGATGACATCTTTAGGGTAAAATTGGAGGTGAGAGAAATGCACTGGGGGATGGGGAAGGGCAGAGTTAGCATGGGGTGAAATCCAACATGAAAGAAATAGGAAAAGGCTTATAGAGTGGGGGAAGAGATGGGGGAGGAGCAGGATAGTAAATGAATTTTACACACATCAGATAGACTCAAAAATCTTAATCTCATCAGAGTTGGCTCAAGGAGGGAATAACATAAGACACTCAATTCACTGGAGTAATCTCTTTAGCCTTGCAGGAAAATAGGAGGGGAAGGGGTTATAAAGAGAAAGGCAAAAGAAGGGAGGGCAGAATGGGGGAGGGGACAGACAGAAGCAAATCCCTTTTGAAGAGTGATAGGGTGAAAGAAGATAGATAATAGAATAAATATCATGGGGAAGGGAATAGGATGGAGGGAAACAGTTAACAATAGTAATCATGAAAAAGAGAAAAGGGGGAAATTGTACAAAAATATTTATAGCGACTCTTTGTGCTGGCTAAGAATTGACAATCAAAGGAATGTCCATCAATTGAGGAATGACTGAAGAAGCTGTGAGTAAGGCCTAAAATTCTAGCTGTGATGTCTAAAATCTAATGAGTGGTCACCTTAAATGAGAAAACACATAGCACCAATCTTTGGGCATTAAGTATTTATTAAAGTATATTAGAAGTTAATAAAGAGAAGCACATGGATAAAGTATAAGGTTTGCCTGCTCTCCCTATCCTTCCTGTCTCTGCTGCCAAGCCCTCATCCAGAAACGAAAGGACCCACTCCTCTGGGGCTTCTCCCAGAAACCTCCTGTGAAACTGGAAAGCAGGGTTGTCCACACCCCCACAGCTCCAAGGTAATTGGCTGGTAACACTGACTGACAGGAACCACTGGCAGCAGACATCACTTCCAGATGCCAAAGTCACATGGTTTCTTTTCAGGCCAGATCTCACAATGTCCCTCCCAGCAGGGGGTATTATTCCAATTCTCAATTGTGGTATATGATTGTAGTGGAATGGTATTGTGCTATAGGAAATGAGAAACAGGATGATCCCAGAAAAAACTGGAAAGACTCATATGAACTGATGTATAGTGAAGTAAGCAGTACTGGGAGGCCACCATGCATAGTGACGGCAGTATTGTTCTATGAGCAACTGAATGATTTAACTACTCTCAGCAATACAATGATCCAAGATGATCCCAAGGGACTAATGTTGAAGCATACTATCCACTCCCATAGAAAGAAGTGATAAAAAGAGTACTTGTGGATTGTACATATATAACCTATAAGAGATTGTTTGCTGTCTTGTGGAGGGGGAAGGAAAGGGAGGGAGGGTGAAAAATTTGGAATGCTAAATCTTATGAAAATGAATGTTGATAACTACCCTTACATGTAACTAGAAAAAATTAAATAAATATTTGTTGCATTGAAAAAAATATGTAAAAGAAAAAAAAAAGGAAATGAGAAAAGTATTTGCTGTGTGATGCTGGGAAAGTCACTTCAACTCCCAAAGCCCTAGGCAGCTCTCTAAGAATAGAGGAGACATAGTTCCATCTTCCTTTAGCAGAGAGAACTTCCTCATCTGGGAGGTAGCCAAACCAATTTAATTACAAGTTCAGTCCCATAGATAGATAACAATATATGTAGCATCTTCCTTTGTGGTTACTCTCCTGATCAATATTCACACTTATAGGTTTGGGCCCATAGTAGCATTTGCACCCAGTCAGGTATCTAGGGGTAATGGTTTATATCCTACCCATGTACTAGGGGCTGAGCAGAATGTTGTTGTTTTTTTTTTACATAATTATTCAGTGACTTAAATTAGTATTTTAGGCATTAATAAGATAACATTGTAAGATTAGCTGATACACCACCCAAAATACCCACAGCAACAACAACAACAAAACCTTGGGCTCACTTTCTCAGAAATAGAGGCTCATTAGAAGGAGCTCAGACTTAAAGTAAAACTTTAGGATACATGCTACAAATAGGTAAGATGTGGCAAAAGGGTAAATTGTAATTCATCATGATATCTGGTTTGGACCTCTATTTTTACTATATGTGTGACATAATTCCCTGATGCAAAAGATACTGATCCTTCAAACTGCTTTCTACCTTTTTGGCCTTAGCAGTTCACAATGTTTCTGGGCATTCAATTCTCCTACTATTCCATGCTTTATGATAATATAGTCAAATAATTAAAAATAAATAAATTAGAGGGAAAAGGGAGAAATGATCTTTCAGATTTTTGGAAGGGTTAGATTTCATGAAATTAAAGTCACCTTCCCAAGGTCACTAAAATAATTCTTAACTTCACCATGCTTTCTAAACTTTTCTAAATGGTCTTCTAAAACCAAGTAGACCTCCATTCTTATAGGTTCTGTATATCAAATATGAATGAGTACATGATATGCTTGACATACTTACTGGTTCCACAGAATTTATCAACAGAGTGGTGACCTACATTAAAGTAAGAAATTGAAGCAATGAAATAAATTATCCCCTTTATTTCCATTTTTTAAAACTACCTGAACCTTAGCTAATATTATGCAATTTATCAGAAAAGAAATGGATGTACTCAAGTGGCTTTACATCCAGGCAAGTCAAAGAGGTAGCAGAGATAAGAAGAGTTACTTAGAATAAATGTGAATGTCATCACTGAGCTGAGAATTTGACTAGTGTTGTCATTACCTGCTCCTGGGACTGCTTAACAGTTAGTTGCAAAGGATCAAGGAATGGTTTTGCATGAGATCCTTCTGCATATGGTCAAATGAGGATAGGGTGGGCTTTGACTGAGTATTATTATAATCCCCACTAAAGTGGATTACTACAAATAACCCTAGAATAAGTGCACAGAGTATTTTGGACCTAATAATAATTAAACTGGGGGAGAAGGGAACATGAAGAAGTGGAAGGCTGAGGGGTGGATGTGTGTGAATGCGTGTGTGTGTGTGTGTGTGTGTGTGTTTAGTTCAGAAAACCAAGTTTGTAAAATAGAATTGGTGGAAGACATCTATGCCTTAAGTAACTTAGACACCATTTTGTCAATGGCCCAGCAATAATCAAGGCTAAGCATAGAGCCAAACAATTGCCTAAGAGGAGGTCGTTGCACTATGATATAGAGAGAATTTGATCTTGCGCAAAAATCTGTTGTGGGGACTTCAGATGATACAACTACTGAGGACAGCTGCTATTGTTTCTGATGTTGTATAATGTATCCTTGATTCCTGTATCCTTCAATGTTTTTCAGTAAAGTTAAATTAATATTATTGGAGTCTGAATGTTCGTTCTACATTGATTCAGAAATTTGAGCCCCTTCAGGGGAAATTCAGAGATTCTATATAGATACCATGGGATCACTCTCTTTTTTCTACTCTTGTCCCTGCATCTAATCATTAGAATTATTACCCAGAGTACTCTTGACAGTCCATGGTTAAAAAAAGTCCCAACTAAGGACGTAGAAACATTCCAATCACACATTTTGGATAAACTGATAGGACAAAGTGCTGGCACAATGGCAAAATTTTAAGGACTTCTGGACTTTAAGGATTTAAGCACTATTTGGCAGGGTGAACTAATTGAGTTGGTCCAAAACTAAGTTGGCTGAGTTCCTGGAACCCCTCTGTTACCAAGGTGAAGTGTGATCATATTGTCATAAATTTAGAGCTTCAAGGGACTTTTCTTATTTTCTAGTCCAACTCCCTTACTTTACCTAAGAGGAGAGAGAGATCCAGAATAATTAAGTGACCAATACAGAAAGAAACAGGGTTTGAGTCTAGATTCTCTGACTCTAAATTCAAAATTCTTTCCAGTTCATCATGTTACATATTCAAAATATTCAAAACACATATGCCATTCTTTTTTTCTACACCATTAAGAGGAACAATCTTAATTTCCATTATCTATATACTGTATTGTCTGTGTGATCAAATATAAGTGCCTTAAAATCTCTAAGGCTGAAACTCATTTAACAATCTAATACTTGATCTGCTCCAATGTGAGAGGCACTGTAGATTACCAAACTGAAGAAACCACCAATTCTTAGGACCTGACAGATTGATCCCAAACCCTAAGTCTTCTACATGATCTTTTCCTAACCTTGTACTTTGCCATTAATAACAATGGATATAACTTTTCATATGCATGCCCATTAATGCTTTCTAATAAAAATAGTTTCCTCTTTCTTTTCAAAAGTTAAGTGCATATCATCAACACTGTAATTACTATTTTTATCTCTTCTGTTACTATTAACAATGTGGAACTATAAAATTTAAAGAGGATTCATAGAAAGAGTTCATAGATGTGAACCAAGTAAATGTCTAGTTACCAAAAAAAGCATATAATTTTTGTATCAAAGGTTATTATTATACTCTAATGTTGAAAATATGATTTTAAATTCTGGGTATGTGGTTGCACATTTTGTGGGAACAAAATTTTGAAAAAACAAAAATAATTCAATTATGCTATTAGGAAAAATATATTCAACTTCTAATTTTTATACTGATACACAAAAATATTTCATTCTTGAGAAATTATATAATATATGCCTTAACCATAAATAATAATCTATAATTTTTGAATGAAGAACTTTGAAGAAGCTTATTTTGTCAACCCTGTAAAAAAATGTTAAATGCTCTGTTCCTAATGTGTAAATTTAGCAGTACTTTAACTCAATTGCCATGAGATTTTTTTTTAAAGTAAAGAAGAAAAGAAGAAACAAACTCTCAAATAGCCACAATCCAAACAATGTAGAGATTTACAAATCAAATTCAACACTTTGCATTGTAGTTGGAAACCAAATTGATAGCCAGTGAAAATTATTGGTCATTGACATAATGTGTTCAGTGGCTCATTGTAATTCACACATATTAACTGGGACTGGTCAGTTAGTTACTTGGTCAAGCACCAAAAAACAAATGAGACCAAGTTCTTGGTTTTAATCTAGGAGTGAATCCATTAAGTATATTTTGTTTCATAAGCAGATTCTGAATCTTTAACTCTAGAATGATCCATTCAGCAAAGGTTTGTTGCTCACAAAGGGATTTAGGTAAGTGACATTAGACTGATAAGTTCAAATCCATCACTTACTGGGGGAAAAAAAAACACATAAATAAACAACAATATCAAAGCAAGCCAATGTTCATTGTTGAATTGGTAATCAATTAATAGATTAGTATTTATTGATCAATTATTGAATATCTAGCAGGATTCTTATGACATTTAGACATAAGAGAAATATAAAGCAACTCTCAAAGGAGCTCCCAATCAAGTAAAAGAAAACAAAATCATCCAGGAGTAAAATCCTGAGTAAAATGCCTTGTGAATTGTCATGCTCCTCCCTTAAATAGAACTGTATACTCCAGGGAAAAACTAAGAGAGCAAAAATCGTCTAGGGCTAAAGTATATAGAAAATACTCCAAAACAACAAAGTTCCATTTTGAATCTTGAAACAAATTCTACTAATGCTTTAAAAAAATAAGATACTGTTTTAAACAATTCTTTAATGTATTTTTCTTTTGATAATAATTGTTTTTATTTAAAGTTTTGAGCTCCAAATCCTCTCCTTCCTTCCCTCCCTCCCCTACCACCTGCTCCAGGTGGTAAACAATCAGACATAGGTGATACATGTACAATTATGTAAAATGTTACACTATTAGTCATTGTGTACAAAAAACTTGAATAAAAGGGAAAAATGAAAGAAGTAAAGTGAAAAATAGCATGCTTCACTCTGTGTTCAATTAATATGTCATGTCTTTGGAGGTGGATATTATATTTCATCCTTAGTCCTTTGGAATTGTCTTGGATCATTGTATTGCTGAGAATAGTTAAGTCATTCACAGTTGTTGTTTTTCTAGTAATAAACATTTTTATTTATATTTTTAGGTTCCAATTCTTTTTCCCTCTTCCCTTCCTCCCCTCCCTAAGGCAGCAAACAATTAGATATTGGTTATACATGTATGATTATGTAAAACATTACCATATTTGTTATTTTGTACAAGCAAACTTGATTAAAAGAAGAAAAAAAATTAAAGAGTGAAAAATTGCATGCGTCAGTCTGTTCCATCAATATCAGTTCTTTCTTTGGAGGTGGATAATATGTTTCAACAATAGTTCATTGGGATTATATTGGAGCATTGTATTGTTGAGAATAGTCAAGTTCTTCATTAATCAATATTGCTATCTCTGTGTACCATGTCCTCTTGGTTCTGCTCACTTCATAATACATGATTTCATACATGCCTTTCCAGGTCTTTCTGAAGTCATCTTAACTGTCATTTCTTATAGCACAATAACATTCCATCACCATCATATATTACAGCTTATTTAGCCATTCACCAATTGATGGGTATTCCTTTGATTTCCAATACTTAGCCACCACAAAAAGAGCTTCTATAAACATTTTTGTACAAACAGGTCTTTTTCTCTTTTAGGAGATATCTTTGGGATATAAAACTAGCAGTGGTATTGCTGGATCAAAGGGTATGCACAGTTCTATTGCACTTTGGGCATAGTTCAAAATTGCACTCCAGAATGGTTGGGTCAGTTCACAACTACACCAACAGTAGATTAGCATTTCAGCCTTCCCACATTCCCCCCAACATCCACTATTTTCCATTTTTTTTATAGTTGCCACTCTGATAGGTGTGAAATGATACCCCACAGTTGTTTTAATTTGCATTTCTCCAAACAATAATGATTTAGAGAATTTTTTCATATGATTACAGATCACTTTGATTTCTTTGTCTGAAAATGGCCTCTTCACATCCTTTGACCATTTATCAATTGGGGAATGACTTGTATTTTTATAAATTTGACTCAGTTCTCTATATATTTGAGATATGAGGCCTTTATCAGATATATGTGTTTCAAAAATTCTTTCCCAGTTTTCTATTTCCCTTGTAATTTTGGTTACATTAGTTTTGTATATGCAAAAGCTTTTTAATTTTATATAATCAAAGTGAACTATTTTACATTTGATTTTATTCTCTATATCATCTTTGTTCCTAAACTCTTCCCCTGCCCATAAATCTAAGAGATAAATGATTCCATACTCACTTAATTTGCTTATGGTATCATCCTTTATGTATAAATCATGTACTCATTTTGACTTTATTTTAGTATATGATGTGATATGTTGGTCTGTACCTAGTTTCTGTAATACTGTTTTCCAGTTTTCCCAGCAGTTTTTATTAAATAATGAGTTTTTGTTCCAAAAGTTTGAATCTTTGGGTTTATCATTAACTAGTAATTTGCAACAGTCTAATTTGTACCTATTATATTCCAATGATCAACCTCTCTACTTCTTTGTCAGTACTAGATTGTTTTTATAACTGCTGCTTTAATAATATAGTTTGAGACTTGGTATTTTATTTTATTTTTTTGAGGGCAATGAGGGTTAAGTGACTCACCCAGGGTCACACAGCTAGTAAGTGTCAAGTGTTTGTCACCACCTTTGAACTCAGATCCTCCTGAATCCAGGGCCAGTGCTTTATCCACTGGGCCACCTAACTGCCCCCAGTGGTTTTTTAAATGTTTGGTAGAATTCACCTGTGAATCCATCTAGTCCTGGGAATTTTTTCTTAGGAAGTTCATTGATAGCTTATTTTATTTATTTTTCTAGAATCGGGTTATTTAAGCATTTTATTTCTTCTTTTGTTGATATGTATAATTTATATATTTTGTAAAAATTTATCCATTTCATTTAGATTATCAAATTTATTAGAATATAATTGGCAAAAGTGTTTCTAATAATTGTCTTAATTTCTTCTTCACTGATGGTGAGTTTGCCCCCTTTCACTGTTGGTGCTAGTGATTTGTTTTTCTTATTTCCTTTTTTTATCAAATTAAGTAATGATTTATCTATTTAATTTTTTTTTTCATAAATCTAGCTTCCAGTTTTACATATTACTTCAATGTATTCTTTTTGCTTTCAGTTTTATTAAGCTCCCCTTTGATTTTTAGGATTTCAAACTTGGTGTTTAATTGGGGATTTTAATTTGTTCATTTTTAATTTTTTTTAGTAGCATGCTTATTTCGTTGATCCGCTTTTTTCTCTATTTTATTGATGTAAACACTTAGTGATCTAAATTTTCTCCTCAGTATCACTTTCGCTGCATGCCATAAATTTAGATATGTTTTCTTATTGTTGTCATTTCCTTTAATGATATCCTTTATTGTTTCTATTATTTGTTCTTTGACTTGCTTATTTTATTAATGATTTTTACTGTTGTTTGTAGTGATTGATGGCAGTTCTATATAATTTTAAAGTTCATATATTTCTTTCCGCACACTGACCCTCTGAGATATGTGGCATAAATGTTTTCCTCCATTTTACAGAGTAAACATGCTGTGGGGACCAATTTTTAATTGGGGAGTGCAAGCTAAGCGGGTCGCCACAATATTGGGGCAAGGAAGGAGACTGGCAGCCTCCCTCAAAACAGAACAAGATTTATTTTAACAAGAACGAACTTAAAAAAAAAACAAAACAGGATCAGTAGGATCAAGGGAAAGGAAATAAAATAGGGAAAGGGAAATTATAATACCTGAAAAAATACCACCGCCCAGAAATCAGCTGAAAATACGCAGCAGAACACCTGTCACTTTCCAGCTTCCACCTAGAATGTCCAATTCTCCTCCCCCAAACCTAGAAACACCCCACACAGCCCCAGTCAATGGGATGGCCACTCTGACAGTTACATGACTGCCCTCATTAGGCTTCCAATCATTATAATTTTGCCAGGCCCATGTAGGCATCGGTGAGTGGTGATGAGGTGAGGTGCCAAAGCCCTGGCAATGGCTACAACCAGTGGGTGGAGCACTCTGCGTTTTGTGGAGCCCCAGGCCAGTGTGCTAAGGCATAAAAACCTCAAATAACAATTAATTCTTTACAATGTTTAGCGAGTTTAAATATGCATATTGCCTCATAACTACAAAATGTTCAATGGAAAAAAATCCAGGGCTTCTGATTCTAGACCTAATTTCCTTTCACTGTATTTTTTAATTTATATATGATCAGGAATATTATGTAGACATTATATTTTCCCTACCCCCAAGACAGCTGAAAAATATCTAGGGCTCAAAACAACTGGTGTTTAAGATTACTATTTCTGGCTCTAGGGTTTCCAGATCCACTGACCCTATGGCTATCAAACCTACTGAACCAAAGTGTACTAAGCTTACTGACTCCAAGATCATCAAGGGCAACAGTAAACATAGCCAATCCTGACTCTTGATAAGATTTGGTGTATAATTAAATATGGAGGACAAGGGAGATAGAAAAGTTGAAAATGACTATAAAACTGTAAACCTTGGAAACTAGAAAGGTGCTGTTGGTCTCAAAAGAAATATTGAAGTATGGTAATGGAATATCTTTGTAAGAGATTATATTGATACTCATTTTATACACATTATATTCATTTATATACATTAAGTAAAGATTCCTATGAAGTAGAAAATGTCCATCAGACTAGAGCTTAACAAAAAAATTGATTGGAGCTAAAAAAAAAAATCTGTGAGTCATGTGTTTAGAAGCAATAAGGGATCTCTGGGAGGTGATGAAATTACTGAGAGATGGTATAGGAAAAATAGGAGAAAAGACCCAAAACAGGATCTTAGGAGACAACCACAATTAGGGGACAGGACATGTATGGTGATTTAGCAAAGGAGACTGAAGAGATATTAGACATTAGGTAGAAAAACAGAAAAGAATACTGCCTCAAAAAATATGGAGAAAGGATTATTCAGGCAGAAACAGTGGCCATTAGAGACAATATCTACCAGAATATTCCTGCCTCCTAAGTGTATTAAAATTATTATTTCCCTAAAAATCAAAGAATCTGTCTCTAAGACTTGATTGGCTTAGAGAGGTAAGGTTCAAAGAAAGTTGTAATTGATGAACCTTGTTAGCATAGTTTTCTGGTAATCTAAGGGCATAACAAATGCCTGCCCATATAAAGTCAGATGTCTTAAAGCCAGTTAAATTATTACAACCTACCCTTTTAACTAGGCCTATTTTCATGTAGAGTCTACAAGAGGCTATCTGAACTATATACTTTGTACTTATCCTTCCTATGCTATGAATAAGTGAACCACATTTTAAATGTTAAGCGATGTAGCAGTATCTCATTTTGTCCAAATATCAAACCTAAACCACCCAGAGACCATACTAAGACCCAATCAAGGGCAGAGTCAAGGAGAGTTATACATAGATAAGATATTGGATTTTAATATTTGCACTAATGTTGGTGTTAGGGGTAGGCATTGTTCTTTCCTTAATTTGCTGCTTGGGTCTTTCCAAAAATTTTCTAACTTTAGATTTTGTTCAGGTAATCAGATTATTTCCCACAACAAAACTGGACTTAATTATTTAATTTACTGAAAAACATGGGCTAAAATGAAGCTCTTATATAATACTGGAGAAAAATTATACTACAAATACACTAACAAAATAACTGACTACTGCAGGAATAAATAATGCACAGGAAATGTTTTCAGAAAATAGAGGACATTACTTTAAGTAAAATCTAGGACCTAATCATCAATTGTACCTTGAAATACATTCTTAAAATATCTGTATTAGGGGCAGCTAGGTGGTGCAGTGGATAGAGCACTGGCCCTGGATTCAGGAGGACCTGAGTTCAAATCTGGCCTCAGACACTTAACACTTACTAGCTGTGTGACCCTGGGCAAGTCACTTAAACCCAATTGCCTCACCAAAAAAAAAGAAAGGAAAAAAAAGGAAAAGAAATCTGTATTATTTGCATTTTTTGAGAATCCCCTAATTTTCAGTGTCCTTCATGTCACTTTGAAATTTTTACACACATTTTGCATTTAGTTTTATATATTGATCTCCTCTCACCCCCAACCACCTTTATAATACAAACTCCCAAAAGGATGAGGACAACTTCTTTGTTTTTTATATCCCTTACTCCTAGAACAGAAAAGGTACCTATTCATACTAAGAGCTTAACAGTATTTGTTGAATAAACAAATGGGTTGTAACCAAGATGATATTTTGCTTAATTGCTTAATTTCTCAATCTCATTAGCCATATGTTATGATAATGGGATAAGTTTTTAAGAAATGATATTGATACTCATTTTATACACATTATATTCGTATTCATATGTTATTCATATTCTAATGGCCTTTTGTCAATCTTCATTCTTTTTGATCTCTCAGTAGCTTTTAAAACTGGATCATCCTCTCCTCCTTGATATACTTTTCTTTTTCTCTAAGTAGAGATGCATGCTTTCTCTTGATTTTCCTCCTACCAATCTGATTAGTCCTTCTCTTTCTCTTTTGCTGATCCTCTTCCAAATCTTGCCTTTTAACCCTTTAACTGTAGGGATTCTGTGCTATGCCCTGTCTTTCCTCAAACTCTTTGCTGACCTCCAATTTCATATCTCCATATTCTTTTCAGACATCTCAAAATGACTATTAGACGTCTTTTTTTTTAAATGAGGCAATTGGGGTTAAATGACTTGCCCAGGGTCATCACACAGCTAGTAAGTGTTAAGTATCTGAGGCCAGATTTGAACTCAGGTACTCCTGACTCCAGGGCCGATGCTTGATAGAGCACTGTGCCACCTAGCTGCCCCTTATTAGACATCTTAAACTTAACATGTCCAAAACAGAACTCATTTTCTTTCCTCATAAGCTCTTTGCCCTTCTATCTTCCCTTTTACTTTAGGGGGCAACATCTTCCTAATAGTTTCTCAGGTTCAGTCTAGGAGTCATCCTCAATTCCTCACTATCTCTCACCTTATCACCCCCACCCATTGCTCTATGCAATCTGCTGCAAAAGCTGGTTGATTTCACCTCAGCAACATCTCTCCAATATGCCTCCTTCTTTCCAATTACACTGCTACCACTCTAGTACAGGCCCTCATCACCTTATCCCTGGACTATTGTAATAGCCTTCTGGTGGGTCTACCTGCTTCAGTGCTCTCCCCACTCCAATCTCCCCTTTATTAAGCCACTAAAGTTATTTTCCCAAAGCACAGGTCTACCCATTTTATTCCCCTATCAGTAAACTCTCAGTGGCTCCCTAATATCTTTATCATAAAATACAAAGTGTTATATTTGGAATTCAAAGACTTTCATAACTTAATCCCCTTATACTTTTCCAATCTTCTTATACCTTACTTCCTGATATGCACTCTTTGATTTGACTACAATGACCTCCTTGTTCACACACACACACACACACACACACACACAGACACACACACACACAAGAATACTCTATCTCTTGTCTACAGGCATTTATTTCTGGTTAATCCCATACCTGAAATACTATCCCTCCTCTACTCTGCCTACTGACTTCTCTGGCTTCAAGTCTTAATTAAAATCATATCATTTTACTGAAGTCTTCTCCAACCCCTCTTAATTCAAGTACATTCCCTCTGTTAATTAGTTCCTTTTTATCTTGTATCTAGGTTTTTGTTTTTGTTTTGTTTTTTTGTATATATTGCTTGCATGTTATGTCCCCCATTATATTGTAAGTTCCTTTAGGAGAGGCACCATATTTTGCCACTTTTTGTATTTAATACCCCCCCTTAACGTAGTTCTAGGCACACAGTAGGTGCTTAATCAATGTTTTTCAATTGATCACAATATTTTGTCATGTAAACTTCATCAAACTTAAATTGACCATCACACATGAATTAAACTTAGTCATCAAATTCTTTAGTATAAATATCTTGCAAAATTCATTGCATTCATTCTTTTTTTTTTTTTTCCAGTGCAATGAGGGTTAAGTTACTTGCCCTGGGTCACACAGCTAGTAAGTGTCAAGTGTCTGAGGCTGGATTTGAAGTCAGGTCCTCCTGAATCCAGGGCCAGTACTCTATCCACTGTGCCACCTAGCTGCCCTGATTGCTTTCTTTCAAAATTAAATCTAATAGAATGCATTTGCATAAATTTATACAGACTTACTTTTCTGGTACTAGACAGAACATGCCTTTATAATCATTTAATAATATTTTTATTCAAAAACTATGTTTTCCAAAGGAGACTCCTGATAGTATAAATATTTCCTCAAAGCATCATGCTCTGATTGTTTAAGGGCATGCATGTGTGTGTAAATATGCATAAATGCACACGCACATATCTATACACACATGTACATATATATATATATATATATATATATATATATATATATATATACAAACAGCGTAGAAAATAGTAATTATCCATTGGTATTAACAATCTGATTATACTTATGCTAATGAATTTTATGGTATCATTGTGGCAATGCTTAGGGTTAATTCAAATTTGAAGTATCAGAACATAGTAGAAGTGTAATTTTAAATGCTTCAAAAATTTATTTATCACATATGCATCTTTAATGCAAATAACAAATTTCAGTATATTATAATCTCTGTTTGTATTTCTCATATTTTAATTAATAAAAAATAATAAACAGATGACATCACAGTGAAAATGTAAAATAAACTACATATCTATCTTATATAAAACAACTTCCATAATGCCTATGATTTTACATATTGATTTGTTCTTTACTTTCACTCCATTCTTTTCAGCCATGTTTACCATTAAGCAGGAAATTGGGTATTTGTGTGTGTGTGTGTGTGTGTGTGTGTGTGTGTGTGTGTGTGTGATGGTACTATTTTCTGACTCAAATTTTTCATCAACAGTCCTCTAAGTGAACAGGCACCATATGATATGTCAACAGAACATCTCCCTCTATTCACTTAACAGGCTTGGTGATAAAAGGAAAATGTATGTTTCTATAGCAGTGGTAAAATCCACTTGGATAGTGACAAATTGGTATGGTCTGGATCGTGAATGAGGCGGTTACAGCTGCCAAGAAATGATGGCAATGTTATAGAGGCAATGTAACTAGAGAGGCAAATAATTAATTTAAGTGGAAGGAAGTATCACTGAATGGAAAATGATATACAAGAGGGTATAACTAGAGTCTGCAACAACAATTCCTAGAAAATTCTATGCAGTAATGGAGTTTATTGCACAACTTGCAATAGAGGCAAAATTTAGATAAAAGCCATGAAAGCTGAAGGATGGTGATTATATGTCATCATTGCTTACACTGTATTGGGTGGGTGGGTGGGGAGAAAACAAACACTACATTTTCAATGGGGACGACAGCAACACATTCCTTAGTATTTTGCATTTAGATTGAATTCACAACAATCATTCCCACCTCAATCCCACCCCCCCATCCTCAATCTTGCTCCATTTTCATTCAAATAAACACATGGCCTGTAACAATAGTTCTGGAATCTTAGGGAATTTAATATAACCTTTGGAAAGTTTACTATTTTGCACTGATTTTTGACTGTACTTTTCCTTTTTTTCTTGTTTACAAATTAGTAAAAACCAAAAGTTCACATTCATGTGGGATGAAAGAATAATGAAGGCTAGCAGATCAAGTCTTTCAAAGAGAATTGCTTGCTCTTTTTAAGTTAGTTTATTTGGTCTGGTCATTTTGACTAACTTAATCCACTTGCCTATTGAGAAAGAGAGGTGTAGCTAATCTTTCTGTATATAAAACCCAATAAGTGGTAAGGGCTAAACCATGAATTATCACCTGCACCAGAGAATTTTTCTGAACATCCTTTGACAACTCACTCTCTATTCCCTTCCTGTGGATGGAGCTTCCTTTGAAACTCTCTCACATTCAGAGAGCATGGCTTTATCTTTCCGAACAACTCATACCCTCCCTCTATTCATATAACATGGCTGTTTTTTATACCCATTGCACCAAATGATGGAAACCTGGAAAAAAGGGGAATTGTATTTATTTGTTTGCTTGCTTTTTTACACATTCACAGCTTGAGCTTACTATCAGTGCAAGACTAGCAACCTTGTTTGGCTTAAACATTTTATCCTTCTAAAGTAGAAACTCTTTTCTGCTATTTGTAAACCTCAAATAAAGCAAATATTCTGTTTAGCATTTCTGTATACTAGAAGTCTCTTTGGTAGGTAAATAAAATGTAAGTTGAAAGTAACATAAAGAAGCTTATAAGTTTGCATATCCAGCTACTTTGACTAGTAACTGGAAAATGAATTTGCTGGGTCAAAGGATCAGCCCTGACCTTTCAACAGTTCTCACAGTCTCAGGGCTAAGAATTCCTGGTGCTGATCTTCCTGGTGCCTACTTAGAAGATAGGATCATTTTCACCCTACCAGTATCCTACAGTTTCTCATGGCTTGACTTTGAATTGCATCTGTTTATTACATATTATAGTCATCTTATTATTTGCTCTTGCTTGACTGTTCTACTCACAAGTCATTTCCCAAGTGCAGGATCAGTGATAGTCTAAGTAGTCTTCATCCAGAGTAAAAGTGAAGAGTATAGGGAATACAAGTTGTATAGGGGTTAACTAGCTACAAGTCCTAATTCCTTTCTGATTCCTCTTCATCTAATATAAATTTTTTTGTTGCTGTTGTTGTTACTGAAGCCTAAAAAGTACACACACATGTAAAAATGCACATACCACCATACACATGCATACTCTTTGTAACAACTGGAATGACGCCACCTGCTAGAGAGCTACTGTAAGAAAGCTCCACCATGAGGAGAAAGCATCTGAGGGCAAGCCATGCGGTCAGGTCCTTGGCATCAGGAAGTGACCTTTGCTTGTGGGTACTGTTAATCAAAGTTATCAGCCATTTAGCTTGGAGCTGTCTGTGTGGGGACAGGACATTTCCAGTTTTCACAGGAGGTTTGTGGGATTGAAGAAAGGGTGGTTCGCGATCTTTCATAAGGAGTGGAGCTAAAATGCACTCTCCCTTTGATAGATAGATGAATCTAGGCCTTTCTCTCTCTCTTCACCAAATTCCTATGCTCCTTAATAAATGCTTAAAAGTCTAAACTCTTGCTAAAGCTTATAATTTATTAGCAACCACTCATTAGATATTTTAGACAGACTAGCTAGAATTTTAGCCCCTTACATCTTGAACAACTACACGAAGCATGGGCATGTGTACATTGTGAGTGAGATTTTCCCCATCCCTTAGTTATAAGAGATTTACTATAGTTATAAGTGATTTGGTTAAGATAATATTCAATAGATTAACTAAAAAAATTGTGATTAATTCTATTTAGTATAGATTGCATAAGGTTAAAAGGTTAAGTCTTTTCCCATATTTCTTAATTTTCCAATGACAAGCATTAGGTAATATCACAAGATCTAGTAGTCAGCAATACTATATTTTAATAATCATGAGTGCCTATAAGAGTTCACGCTGTTGACCAGTGGTCTAACAATGATCCACCCTATTGTTATCATAATGCTGTCATTTAGGTAGTTCCTTATATTTCCTAAGAATATGTTTTAATTTTAGAAGTGTAACTAATGATATAATACTGTACAAGTGTAACTTTGGAAGAGTATATAAACCCATGGATTTTGTAATTCTGGGTCTTTCAGGTCCAACGCCTGGATGACCGGTTTTGTTGGGGGACTAACCTTCTCTCAATAAGCCTATTTGCTTCAGCCTGGAAGCTTTCTCGTTCTTCTGTCGAACTTAAAAAATTTTCCCAACAACATATATTCAATATGGTTTATTTGCATGTATGTGTACACCCATGTGCCATGAACATAGATATATTGGCACTTATATATGCTTATTCATATATGTGTAGGTACATGGAGATTTTTGTATATATGTGTATATGCATGTACATTTTCATGCAAATATAACTAAATAAATATACATGCATATGCTAATACATTTTCATATATATGGTTATATATATTTATATGCACACATATAGAGTATGTACTTTTCCTTACCTTTATTGACCTATAAACATGTTATCTTACTTTTCTTTTCTATAGTCCCCTGAAATCCCTGTGAACTCTAAGTCAGAATCTAAAATTATTTCTATTTCCTTATAAGTAAACTTGCCCTAAGAAATATCACAAAAATCAATATTGTTGAGAAAAATTTGAACTATCAGAGTTTAAAATGCATCATTGCCTGACCAGTCTTTCCTCCATTCTGAATTACTTCTGTGACTTCACTAAATTGGCATCATCTCTTCTGTTTCTCACCCTACCTAGACCACAGTATTCTCATCAATACAGTAAGGAATTTCAACAGCATCAGAGAATCACATAAAGTTTAAAGTCTTCGTTAGCCATTTATTCTAAGACACTCTAATATCCTTCTGCTTAAAAATCTCTGATGAAGAAGAATCCAACAGCTCATTCAATTGTTAAATATTTCTAATTGTAAGGACAATTTTATTTTGTTTTTCCTGAAATAGCGTATAAATTTGCCTTTATCATTCCTATCCATTCCTTCAGATTTTCTCCTCTCAGGCCAAACAGAAATTCTCTCTACAACGTTTCTGATAAATTCTTAGCCAACCATTCCAATTTTGGATTTCTCTAATTATTAGAATTTTCTCTGCTTTAGATTGGGCAAAAGTGTGTTTTCTTCAAAATTGCTAAATGTCATTCTTCCTCTCCATTCTCCAAGTCTTCTCTTTTCTATATTAAACATCACTAATTCAAATCTGTATATATTTATACATATATGCATATGCATTGATATATTTAATGTACACACATACATGCATACAATGCATATATATACACTATTCATATATATTATAAGGAGAGAATTTAATATAATTATATATATGTATGGGTGTGTGTCTACACACACATGAATAATACATACAATCAATATGTATCAATAGGTGACTTGAACCCAGTTTATGTTGGTTCTCATGAAAGCTTTCTGTATACTACTTGATCTTGCCTCCCTTCTCACTACAGTGTATGTAGATTTTGGCAATTCACTTAAACTCTTTTGGTCTCATTTTTTTTTTCATTTTTATAAATAGTGAGGGGAGGGTTAGATGTCCTGTGAGATAACTTCTGAAACTAGATATATAGACATATACTTTATTTTTTATATTTGTTTTGTACACAGCTTAAGTCCCTCAGTAGCATTCAGGTTTAATTATTTTATTGGTATGTCTAAAGAATGAGAATATCCTTTTGCATCTCATCAATGAAACTCTCCTTGAATTTCTTCTACCCCACTCCATATTATCCCTATCTCCTAAAATGTCTGAGACTTTGGGCTTCCTTTGTTTCAATGATCATATTTTAATGCTAGGTCAAAAATCTATGCATATGAAAAACAATATTGCAATCAGACTGTGATACTTTGATCTCCTTGAGGGTAGGAACAGTTTCCTATCTTCAGTAATCCCCTCAGTATGTAGTACAGTGCTTTTTCACACCCTAATCATTCAATTATATTTACTGAATTAATTTTTAATTTGAAACAGTTCCTCTTGTGGATTATATTATGTCTCTCAATTTGTCTTTCTTCCCTTTTGCCTAATTTGTTAAATTCAAAAGTAGCTAGAATGATAGGATTAAAAGTGAGGACAAGTCCAGAATTATAGAGAGCTTGCAGGGATTCCTAAGATGGTTTCTGTGATTTTTTTCCCCAATATATTTTGACACCTAAATTTCAACACATTTGGGATCATTTGTAGTACTATTTGCTTTATTTTGCACATTTAAACATTTTTTCTGAGAAGAGATCCACAGGCTCCCCAGACTGTTTATGACACACAAACAAATATTTTAGAACTCCTACTTTGAATAGAAATAATTTTTAGAGGTAGTATATGGTGAGAGGGGTGGGGCATGACAATCACAGAATTCATGGACCACATATAAGCAACTAGTTAATGATACTAGTTTAATATTGCATGCAGGAATAATAATTAAAAAAAACAATGTATGGAATAGAGAAAGGAAAGAAACGTTCTATAAGTTCTATAAGAAAGGAGACAGTTTTTTTTTTGGGGGGGGTATTATTAACAAGCAAGCGCGGGGCAGCTAGATGGCACAGTGGATAGAGCACTGGCCCTGGAATCAGGAGTACCTGAGTTCAAATCCGGCCTCAGACACTTAACACTTAACTAGCTGTGTGACCCTGGGCAAGTCACTTAACCCCAATTGCCTCACTAAAAAAAAAAAAACAAGCAAGCGCTTGCTATGTGCCAGACACTGTGTTAAAGGCTTTAAATATGAGTATTATTTTATCTTTACAATAAAACTGCAAAGAAGATGCTATAAAAAGTTATTTAAGGAATAAAGTAAAAAGAAAAGGAAGCCATAAGTTCTCTACTGGTCTCTGTACTCCCTACTTTGGCTTAAGGCTTTGCATTATTATTTGTTTTAAATATGTAGACAGCAAGGTCTAGGTTTTTCTCAATTTCAAATGTCATGCACAAAATTTCAAGCTGGAAAGGAACTTTGTTTTTCCTTGTTCAATTGTTTGTTTGGGTTTGTGTGTGTGTGTGTGTGTGTGTGTGTGTGTGTGTGTGTGTGTGTGTTTTTCTTTTCACTCATGTCTCTCTCTTCCTGACTCCATTTGGGGTTTTCTTGGCAAAGAAACTGGAACAATTTACCATTTCCTTCTGCAGCTCATTTTACAGATGAGGAAACTGAAGGAAACAGACTTAAGTGACTTGCTCAGGGTCAGTTAATGAGTGTCTGAAGTCAAGTTTTGAACTCCTGAAGATGATTCTTCCTGACTCCAGGCCTGGTAAGCTATCTACTGTGCTATCCACCTGTCCTGGAAACGAAGTTAGGGATCTGTCTCTCCTACTTTCTTTCTACTTGTACGACATTAGATAAGTCACTTAGCCTCTCTGCTAACTTTACTCATCTGCAGGAAAAAAAAAATATGAAGGGGAAAAATTGGAATAGTCAACTTTAAGGTTCCTCTAAGCTTTAAATATTATGATCAAATAGAAAAGGAAAAGAAAATTAGTCCCCTAAAAATAGTAATGAATTGTGTAATAATTGTGGAATAAATAAAGTATAATTTGAACATAGGACTTTTTTTTTTTAAGCATGTGAATTCTGATTCTTTTTGGGTTATGGATTTAATTGCTAAAAGACTTATGTGAATATGTTTTAAAATTAAACAAATTTTTTTAGCTTCCTACTTTTTTATTTCATAAATATTTTTATTTAAAGTTTTGAGTTCCTATGCACGAAGGGCTATACAACTATGTATACCCTTTGAGCAATAACACTGCTAGGTTTATATACCAGAGACATCCCCCAAAATAGAAAAAAATATCTATTTGTACAAAAATATTTATAGCAACTTTTTTTTTTTTGGTGGTGTCTAAGAATTGGAATCAATTGGGGAATGGCTAAACAAGTTGTGGTATATGATGGTGATGGAATATTATTGTGCTTTAAGAAATAACAAGCAGGATGATTTCAGAAAGGCCTTGAAAGACTTGTATGAACTGATGTGTAGGTGAGTAGAACCAGGAGAAAGTTGTGCACAGAGACAGCAATATTGTGTGATGAACAACTATGAATGACTAAACTATTCCCAACAATACAATGCTCCAAGACAATTCCAAAGGACTAATGATGAAGCATACTATCCATGTCCCAAGACAGAACTTATATTGATTGAACACAGACTGAAGCAAATTTCATTTTTTTTCTTTTATTCAAGTTTTCTTGTACAAAATGACTAAAATGGTAATGTTTTATATAATCATACATGTGTGACCCATATATGATTGTTTGCTGCCTCAGGGAAAGAGTAGGGGAGGGAGAGGAAGGATAAAAATTAGATCTCAAAACTACAAATAAAAATATTTATTTCTTTTAAAAAATAAAATTTTGAGTTCCAAATTCTATCCTTCTCTCCCTCCCCTCCCACTCCAGAAAGTCCAGTTCCCCTTGAGAAACTTCACTAAATCTCATTTGGGACAAACAAAGTTTTTTGTCCAGATCAGTGACAGATTTAAGGGATTAAACCACACCCCATAATGGATTTTGCCTTAAGCAAATTGAGTGAGGGTCTTTTGCATTCTTTTCCCTTGTGTCATTAGCAGAGTTTATTCTAATGTAGACTACCTTCAACTCATGTCAGCCAGTGGAATCAAATGGTGCTAACTGATAAAAAAGCCTTTTGAAGGCAATGCAGGTGGTCTTCTATTTCTTCTAGTTGTAGGTCTTATGAGTTCTCTTTTATCTTCTTAAGACCGCATGCTGTCTCTCTGAAAGACACCATGGATATTTTGTGGCTTTTCTTGTTCTCGCACTAACTGGCTTGTTGAAGCTCTCTCCCTGCTTTTCTAACACTTAGCCTGAGACCATGAGAATCTAGGGGGACATGTGATTGTGTGGGACAATTATGGATTTGAGTCGGATTAAACTCTGAAGATGGAGTCTGAAAGATACCTGTCCCCCCTCCCCCACCACCAATAGCTAGCCTCTCACTTTGCCTAAAAGTTAATTGCTTGTCAAATTCTCACTGTCTCCTTTAAGTTTTATTGTTGAGATAATGGACTTGGGACAGTTCTGTAAACTTTGGGGATGGGGGTCTGGGAGATATCAAGTCCTCCAGTAAGTTTTATTACTTGTCACAGTTCTACCAATTAGCACTATTTACTTTACTTCTGCTTAGTTCCCACATACCAGCTACACCTTAGTTTATGGCCTATAATAAAAAACTCCCCTCTCACATGTCAGAATCCCAGTCCCTGTCATGGATTAGTTGCAGTCAGATAAGAGAGTGATTTCTGCCTCCCTCTTTCTTTGACATTCCTCAGACTTGTACCCCTTCCCCTTCTCCCCTTTGTTCTTGGACATGTCTCCATACGGGGATCACAAGCTGGGTTCGCACCTTGGGTGAGACAGGATTGGATGTTAGATTGTGAGCTTATCCCCCCTAGGTGTACATTGGGACAGTCTTTTTCAAGATTACTATAAAAACCTAGAGGATTGGGCCTATCTTTGCAAGACTTCAATGTGTAATTGGATTTTGCCTGTCCTCATGAGGATGGATTAAATCTGTCTCTGCTTGACTAGGTGGTCTCCTTGAGTTATTTGGGTAAACTGAGGCAGTTTGTCCCAAACATGATGAATCCCTTTACTGGTTTAATATCAATAAATTAACACATGCTTACCCCAAACTGCCATCTATACCAATAGCAATTAATTAAAACACACACAGACTATATCCTTAAGTTTTTGTTCTTCCAGATGAATTTTGTTACTGTTTTTTCTAGCTGTATAAAATATTTTACATCCTTGCATATAAACCTAACTCCTTTCCCTTCTTGTACATCATATTCAAAACTACTGTGTTTTTTAATAAGGAACTTGCCAAATCCTGTGTAATTCTGAATCTTGGTTGATGATATTTAAATTGTTTCTTTTTTGCTGCTAACAATACTTTCTCCTTGATCTGTGAGCTCTGGAATTTGGCTATGATATTCCTGGGAGTTTTCATTTCAGGATCTTTATCAGTCAGTGAGTGGGAGATTCTTTGAATTCCTATTTTACCCTCTGGTTCTAATATTTAAGGGCAGTTTTCTTTGATAATTTCTTGAAAGATTTTGCCCAGACTTTTCTTTTCTTTTCTTTTCTTTTTTTTTTAATTTTCCAATGAGAAATTACACATCTTTAATTTTTTTTTTACTTTTTAAAAAATTTAGTTTTATTGTTTCTTAATGTCTCATCAAATTATTAGTTTCCATTTCAATTCTAATTTTTAAGGAATTATTTTCTTTAATGACCTTTTGTACTTCTTTTTCCTTTTGGCTAATTATAATTTTTAGGGAGTTACTTTCTTTGGTAAATTATTGTATATCTTTTCTGATGCTATTAATGTTTTTCATGATTCTTTGATACCCTCATTAATCTTCTTAATTTTTCTTCTCTACTTGGTTTTTAATTTTTTTTTTTCAGGGCAATGAGGGTTAAGTGACTTACCCAGGGTCACACAGTAAGTGTCAAGTGTCTGAGACCAGATTTAAACTAAGGTCCTCCTGAATCCAGGGCCAGTGCCTTACCCACAGTGCCACCTAACTGCCCTTCTACTTTGTTTTTAAAGTCCTTTTTAAGCCCTTCCAGAAATTTGTTTTGGACCTGAGACCAAATTACATTTTTTGAAGCTTCACTTTTAGTCATTTTGGCACTATTGTCCTCTAAATTTATGCCTTGTTCTTCCCTATCAATATAGTAACTTTCTTTAGTTAAGCTTCTTGTTTTGTGTTATTTTAATTATTGGCATTAGATTGTATTTTCTAAATTATTATTACTAATATTTTTTATTTTGGGGGCAGGGCAATGAGGGTTAAATGACTTGCCCAGGGTCACACAGCTAATTAAGTGTCAAGTGTCTGAGGCCAGATTTAAACTCAGGTACTCCTGAATCCAGGGCCGGTGCTTTATCCACTACACCACCTAGCTGCCCCACTATTATTACTAATATATTAATGGCTATTTCTATAATAATGGCTATTGCATCTGTTTTGGCAGTATTTATTATTAATTAATAGTTAAGAATTGACTATCAGTTCAGTACATGCATGATACCCCCAAGGCTATGTTGTCTCTCAGAGAAAAAGTACATGGCTACCAACTTGTACTGTCCTAAGAGCATGCACCAAACAACAGCAGGTCTGTGAAGCCAAGAATGCCATGAAAAAGGGACACTTGTATGGTCTCTGCTTTTATCCTCTTTTGATAGAGGTGGATCACTATACATTGATAAAAGCTAATTGCTTAGCATAATGCAATTCCATTGGTTGATGTGACTTGAGGATGGACCAAATTAAAATGATCTCTACTGATGACATAATGGCCTAATGGGAGAGACCCCCTAAGGGGCAAAGGCAGCATCAGATATGTATGGTATCCCATCAGTTCACTGAGCTAGACAAAAGAATCTATTTCCATCCCTTTTGTTCCCTCCTGGTCAACCTGAACAGGATTAAAACTTCCTTAAGAACTGACCTTTCTGAAGTGGAGGGGGTAGGGAAAAAAAGGATCTATGCACCCCCTATAAATTCATAATTAACAATCATTCTCTAACAAATTGCTTGGTTTTGGGGGGATTATTAATTAATTAATTAATTAACTTATTTATTTATTTATTTAGCCCATTTTTATGCCTTTTTTGGAGACGGTGGTTGATTTTTTGGGGTGAGATCCCAAGTTTTTATGCTAAGCTTCTGGATTTTACTGAAGCTCTTACTGGGCTGCAGGATTTAGTTGCTTGCTTCCCTTGTGGCTTGTGTTGGGGGGATTGGTCCCCTAGGTGTGGAGTTTAGCTGTTGTCCTCCATGCCTGTGGCCTTGCTGCTGGGTTGCTATAGTAAGTGTCTTTCTGGTGTCTGTCTCTGGAAGAAAGATCTTGTTGCTGCTCTGCCCCAAGGGTGATGCTCTGCTGCAGTTTTGCTTTGTTAGCAGGCAATGGAGGAGTAATTTTGTTGCAGATTTGCCAGAGGTTTGGGGGCCCCTGCTGCTGGTTTACCATGGAAATAGAGACTTTTGGCTGGTAGGCCCCAGGGATGGGATCTCTTTGTTGGCCCACCTCAGGGTGATGTTTTACTACTGTGCAGTAGTGGAGTCAAGGAGTTTGTGGTGGCTTGTGCTGGATTTGGGGTGGCTGGTAAGGGTTCTTGTTATTCTGTCCAGACTTCTTACTTGCCAAGGGGGCTGCTAGTTTGCAGGACAGCAGGGCCTCACTAGGGATTGACCGAGGCTTCAAGCCCTGCTTTAGGCCCCGTGATATAAGCCTATGTGCTGCTGCTGCTATTGCTCTTGGACCTTGATCCCCTCCCACCCAGGTAAGACAGACCTTTCCTACAGGGGTGGTAAGCTGCTTCCCTGCTACTGAAACAATTTTGAGCCAGTTTTCTAGTCATTTGGAGGGGAAATTTGGGAGGGTCAGTGAGGTTTCCTTCCTCGCTTTGCCATCTTGGCACCAGAAGTCTGAATCCAGAACTTTTGGGGAAAAAAATACTTTTTTTTAAAAACTATGCTTTGCTACCTCTTGGTTTCTGTAACATACAAGAATGTCAGGTGCTATAAAATGAGTCATCTCAACTGAATTTTTTAATTATGAAATTTATGTGACCAGATAGCACCATTTTTTTCTTATTATATTAGCTAGTATTTATATAGTACTTGAATGTTTGCAATGAATTTTACATGCATGTTATCTCATTTGATCCTCACAACAACCTTAGGAGTCAGGGCCTATTATTACGTCTACTTTATAGATGAGGAAACTGAAGCAAAGACAGGTACAGTAACTTGTAGTGGGATATACAGCTAGGAAATGTCTCAGCTGGATTTTAAACTGAGTCTTCCTGACTCAAGGCCGACATTCTATCCACTGAGCTATTGACATACCATCCTATAACTATGTCCTTCACTAAAAAGACAGTTATTTATAATAAGCTGCCATGTCACCTAAGGCAACACTGTGTAAGTAGGTTTCTTCTGATAATCATGGTGCAAAGAGTATAACCATGCAACCATGCACACACACAAATACACACTCACAAACATTTATTCTCTCAATGGCAAATTCATACACTTAGTAGTTAAATACTTTTCTCATATAATTTGATAGCTACAAATGTTTATAATAATGACATAGCTGATGGAAAGGGGGTTCCTCTCTTTGTTGAAGACCGTAGTTTTAACATTCAGAGATGTTTAATAAACTTTTTTCTGAAAGTTTGGATGGCAAAACAGAATCTAATTTAGATTTTTGGCAATCATTCCCGCTAGAAACTTGTACCTACATGCCCTAGTATATAATTCTTCAAATATCTGTTTGTTTTTGTCTTTGTGTAAGTAGATGCTCACTATCAAATACTGATTTTAATGATTTTCCCAGAGTTCTAACTTGTCATAATTTTTTTATGATCTTTTTCTCTGAAATAGATCAGGAGATAACATTTATGGGGTGGATGTTGGAAGGTAGATATGTTGCAGCAAAACACATAGTTGTATAAAATGTTAATTTCACATTGAGAACAATAAATAGGAAAAATGAATTCAAGTGTGCAAATATTTCACAACAATAAAGTCATGTTTGGTCCTTAAGCAGTAATATTGTTATCAACAAGTTCTTCAGAAAAACAACAAACAAAACCATTTCCTCAGTGCTCTGTCCCATAAAATATAATGAATTTCTCAGTAAGGTGTCTTCTGCAATCTTCAAGGACTTTTCAGCCACCTGAGCAGACCAAATTAAGGCTAATTAGGACATTCAGCAGCTACATCAATCTTACTGTTGTTATGGAAATGATCAAAATGTCTTCACTCTAGGTACCCCCTACTCTATAAGCTAAAGTCAGAATCAAAAGTCTCAGAAAGGAAATTTTCTTCTTCTTCTTTTTTTTGCCCTTGCTGCTGTTTTTCAAAGACAAATTTCATTTTAAATCTCTCTTATTTTTTAAACTCAATAAGGAGTAGAGTAGGGCTATCAGATAACTCTTTGCCCACATATAGAAAAGCAGTGGAGCAGGAAGGCAACACTAGTGGAGAAAAATGCATTTATTTTCGTAGTTGCAAATCAGCTAATAAGGAGAAAATCCAACTTTTTGGTTCAAAGAGCAGTTAAGGGGTCTCATAAATAATGTCGTTGGATTTATTGATTCCAAAATGTCATTTACAATGTGCCAGCTATTTTGCACAATTCTTAAACTTTTATGGCAAATGTCACTGATCATGGTCAGAAGGCCTCTTTCCTGTGTTCCTATAGAGTTGCTCTGTACATTGCATTCACCAGTACAGCTTTTCATCAATGTAGGTGTAAGTCTACATATATGTAAAGTTAGAGATAAGTTCTGTGTGTGTGTTTATGCATGTGCAAGTCTCTGATGTCTCTCTCTGTGTTATCTTTTTGTCTCACACACACACACACACGCACACACAGACACACAGACACACACACATTTCTCATGTCTAATTTTGACTTTGAATATCTCAGAGGGATATAAATCTCAGTTACTGTGTCAAAAATATGTTCAGTTTCAGAAGCCAGTAGAAGATGGGATAAAATAGCTGAAGGCCAACATAACTTACCTAGAATAGCTTTCTGTTCTGCCCTTTATAGGGAGAAGATAGAAACCACAGCATCAAATACAAAGTTTACAAAATACAGAATCAAAGATTTTAGAGTTGGAAGGGACTTCATAAGCATCAACTAGAATCCTTTCCCTATTATGCTTAACCAGATGCTTCTTCAACCATTCTACTTGAATACTTTCAAGGAAGGAGGGTTCATGATTTTATGAAATACTTCATTACATTGTTGGATCCTGTTTATTATTGCAAAGCATTGGGTTATATTATGCCAAAATTCACCACCCTATGTCTTGCATTTTGAAGAATGGCCTACTCATAGCTTCTCTTTCAGATTAGAACATTTAGTTCATTATACCATCAAATAAACCAATATTTTTTATGAGGTATCTACTATGTCTCTACCTACTTTATTAAGTATCTTCTGTGGCATATAAAGTTAAAAGAGAAAAAGCTCTGCTATTTTTCTTTATTTAGAATTTTCTTTTCCCCAATTACATGTAAAAATATTTTTAATATCCATTTTTAAAACTTTGTGTCCCATATTTTTTTTCCTTCCTCCCTCAACCCCCTCCCCTACCTTAAGAAAACAAGCCAATCGAGGGGCAGCTAAGTGGCACAGTGGATATAGCACCAGCCCTGGATTCAGGAGGACCTGAGTTCAAATCTGGCCTCAGAAACTTGACACTAGCTATCTGTGTGACCCTAGGCAAGTCACTTAACCCTCATTGCCTGGCCAAAAAACAAAACAACAACAGCAACAATAACAACAAAACCCCAACAACAAGCCATACATGTGAGGTCATCCAGAACATTTCCGTATTAGTCAGGTTGTGAATGAAAACAGACAAAAAGAACCCTCAAGAAAAATAAAGTAAAAAAAAAAAAATCATGCATCAATCTGTATTCAGATACCATCAATTATTTCTCTGGGTGTGGATAGCATTTTACATCATAAGTGCTTCAGAGTTGTCCTGGATCATTGTATTGCTGAGAATAGCTAAGTCATTCACAGCTGATCAGCATAATATTGTAAAGATTAGAGTGACACCATCTGCTGGGGAGTTACTGTAGGAAAGCTCCACCATGAGGAGAAGGTGTCTGTGAGCAAGCCATGCAGTCAGGTCCTTGGCATCAGGAAGTGAGGCATCAGGAAGTGACTTTGCTCGTGGGTACTGTCTATCAAATCTACCAGCCAATCAACTTGAGGAACCTCCCATTTCTGGGAGTAGGATGAAGTGTAGGAAGCTGACACTGGTGGAGGGCTTTTTCCTCTTTTGGTTCAAGATATCAGCATGGTGGGAGAACTTCAGATGGGCTGTTAGAAAAGCTAGCATTTCCGTGCTGTAAGAAATCTGTTCTCTATCTTTCTCTCTCTTTACTATCTTATATCTTTTAATAAACCCTTAAAAGCCTAAACTCTCGGTGAAATTATCAGTGATTTTAGCCAGTTTTCCCCCAAAACTGGGGGGGGACAGATTAGAACCCACATTTAGATTTTAAACAATACAATATATTGCTGTTACTTTATACATAGTACCTTTCACTTTGCATCACCTCATGTCTTTCCAGGTTTTTCTGAGAGCATCCTGCTCATGATTTCTTATAGCACAATAATGTTCTATCATAATCACATACCACAGCTTGTTTAGCCATTCCCCAATTAATGGGCAACCCCTCAATTTTTGATTCTTTGCCACCAGAAAAGAGATGGTATTAACATTTTTGTACATATAGGTCCTTTAACCCTTTATTTATTTATTTTTTGTATACTAACCTAGTACTGGTATTGCTAGGTGAAAGAGTATGCACGGCTTTATGGCCTGTTAGCCAAAGTTTCAAATTGCTTTACAGAATGGTTGAATCAATTCACAATTCCACTAACAGTGCATTAATGTCTCATTTTCTCCCTCTCCGGTACATTTGCCAATTTCCTCTGCTGCCTTATTATCTAATCCAATAGGTATGAGGTAGTACCCAAGATGTATTTTTACTTGCATCTTTCTGATCAATAGTGAGTTAGAACATTTTTTTTTTCCATATGGCTATAGATAGCTTTGATTAATTTTTGTGAAAACTGTACATATCTTTTGGTCATTTATCAATTGGGGAATGACTCTTATTTTAATTATATTTGACTCAGTTGTCAATATGTTTGAGAAATGAGTCCTTTATCAGGCAAACTTGCTTCAAAATTTTTTCACAGTTACTAACTATATTTCCTTCCATCCTATTCTCTCCCCACACCATTTATTGTATTCTTTTTTTTTTTTTTTTAGTGAGGCAATTGGGGTTAAGTGACTTGCTCAGGGTCACACAGCTAGTAAGTGTTAAGTGTCTGAGGCCGGATTTGAACTCAGGTACTCCTGACTCCAGGTCTGGTGCTCTATCCACTGCGCTACCTAGCTGCCCCCTCATTTACTGTATTCTTTATCTCCTTTCATCCCTGTCCCTCTTCAAAAGTTTTTTTTTGCTTCTGAGTGCCTTCTCCCCCAATATACCCTCCCTTCTATCACACACAGCACCTTATCCCCGTCATATCCTACTTTTCTACCAGGAAAAATAGATTTCTGTACCCAATTGAGTGTGTATGTTATTCCCTCTTTGTACTAGTTCTGATGAGAGTAAGGTTCATTCATTCCCCAGCACCTCCCCCATCTTTCACTTCACTACATAAGATTTTTATTGCTTCTTTTATATCAGATAATTTATCCTATTCCACTTTCCTTTTCCCTTTCTCCCAGTGCATTCTTCCTTAACTTTGTTTTTTATAGATATCATCCCTTTATATTCAACTCGCAACTGTGTCCTCTGTCTAAATATACTCGACACAGCTACCCTAATGAGGACAGAGTTCTTATGAGTTACAAGTATAATCTTCCCATGTATGAATGCAAAGTTTTTAACATTTTAATATCCCTTATGATTTCTTTTACCTGTTTACTTTTTTATGCTTCTCTAGGGTCTTGTATTTGAAAGTCAAATTTTCTATTCACCTCAGGTCTCATCAAGAATGCCTGAAAGTCCTCTCTTTCATTGAATATCCATTTTTCCCCTTGAAGGATTATACTCAGTTTTGCTGAACTGGTGATTCTTGGTTGTAATCCCAGTTCTTTGACTGGAAAATGATTTAACCTTGTCCTTTTGTGGGTTGTGCTGCTCCAGGAATTGTCCTATGCCATTATTTGAAGGTATTTGGAGGAGTCTTGGGGAGAGCTCAGGCAACTCACTGCCTTTTCTTCACCATTTTGTCTCTGCCCTCTTTCCATGATTTTCTTGCATCACTCTCATTTCTCTCCCCATGTTTTCCTCTACCGTTCTTACTTTATTTTCTTCCTTTCTTTCTTTCTTTTTTTTTGTGGGGCAATGGGGGTTAAGTGACTTGCCCAGTCACACAGCCAGTAAGTGTCAAGTGTCTGAGGCCGGATTTGAACTCAGGTACTCCTGAATCCAGGGCAGGTGCTTTATCCACTAAGCCACCTAGCTGCCCCACTCTTACTTTATTTTCAAAGTCCTTTTTGAGCACTTCTATGGACTGAGACCAATTCATATTTTCCTTGGAAGCTTTGGATGTAGGAGCTTCGACTTTGTTATCTTCTTCTTAGGATATATTTTGATCTTCCTTGTCATCATAGAAGCTTTCTAGTGTCAGAATGTTTTTTATCTTGTTTGCTCATTTTGTTTTCAGTTTATTTCTTGAATTTTAACTCTTTGTTAAAGTTTGGCACTGTTTCCAGGGTGTAGGGTACATTGTGACAAGCATCCGGGGAATTGTGCAGCTCTTTTCAGAGATACTTCCAGGCATTTATAAATTTTAAGTTCTTCCAAGGTGCTTTGATTTAAGAAGTATGTTTACTACTATCTTGGTCTGTGCTCTGGTCTGCAAGTAAGCACAAGCCTGCTTTTCTGTCATGAGGAGCATTCAGCTCCATTGGGGCTACAAATTGTGGTGTGCTAGTGCTCCAGCCTATGCTGAGACTTCCACCCAAGACTGTGACCTGGATCTGAGTATTGGGAAAACAACAGAGTCCTGCCTCAATGCTAGCTAGTATAAAGAGCCCTGTGATCTCCTGGCCACCTTGTCAACCCCCTTATCCTCTGTAGGCTGTGTTTCAGAAGCAGTTGTTGCTACTGCTGATTCAGTGACTCCCAAGCCTGCTTCTGGTTTGCCGGGGCTGAGACTGGGTCTGCTCTGGCATGGCCTGTGGTGGACTGAACTCCATTCTCACCCTGGTGCAACAGACCTTTCCTGTGGAACTTCTAAATTGTCAACCAATGGAAATGAGTGATGCTATCCAATTAGTTTTGATCAGTGTCTAAGAGCGACTTCTACTGGAAGAGGAAAAAGTACTGAGATCAAGATTCGAATGCCATTGTGGGCTCACACAGGAGATTGTGAAGGTTGTCTGGTTGGTGATAGAGCTCTTATCTTTAGGTAATGTAGGGCTTCTGAACTCTGCTTGGGTCTATATGCTCTCTCTTAGAGATGATATGGTGCTGTGAGTTTTTCAGCTTGTGTTAAATGTGGATGAAAATGAAGGACAAACTACTACATGAAAACATATTTCAAAGTAAAAATATAGTAAGCGCCTATAACTATCTGCATATAAATTATATTTCTACAGAGAGAGCAAATTAGAGTAAAATTATTTTTAAGAATTATTTTTTTCAAATGATGCATTTAATAATTTGGGTCTTTCTAATGTCAATTCTCCCTAAAGAATTTTAGTCCATCCAATTCTATCTTTCTTCTTCCTTAAATTATTTCTCATATTTTGAACTTTAATTCATCTGTTATTTTAGTGCCCTTGTTTATCATAATTTTATAATATGTTCCTAGTTTTTCAAGAAATTTGAAAATTAATGGTTTATGCTTTTATTTAGAAAGTCCCATATTATATAATTATGACCATCCAACTTAACTTGTGATAGCTGTGTTTTCTATATAATACCATACATCTTATCTTATAATAAACCTCTAGTGTGTTTTTAGAGCCAAAGAGTTGTATGTTCTTAGGCTCTAAATATGGACTTCCTTCTGCCATTTTCATTCAGATTAAACAAAAACAAACAAACCTATTCATCACTCCTATTCAGTCCTTTTTTATCTATTTAACTATTTTATTGTCTTATTTGGATTTTTTCAATTAAAATATATTTTATAACTAAGATCAAAACTGGAGACTGGACTAATAAATACAAGACTAAATGACAAATAGGACTTCCATAGTACTTTTTAGTAGTCAAATACAATAATCTTAACAATATATTTAAATAACTTATCAGTGATAATACAAATTATTTCTTGAAAATTTAGTTTTCTCAAAGCATACACATTAATATTAAGGAGTATCAGACATTAGGAAAACCTTAACTTTAGGAATATTTTTAAAAAGATAGTGAAGATATCAATAAAACAATGATTATTTTTGTACAGATCTCAAAAACTAAAAATATACATATAACTCAATAAATAAATCAGTCAATATGCATTTATTAAGTGTCTACTATGTGCCAGGAAGTACTGTGCTGTGCTATGAGTATTAAAAGACAGAATTGAAACAGTCCCTACCTCAAATAGTTTACATTCCAATGGAAGGAGTTTTTGCTTGTTTTATGGGGCAGATCAAAGTCCACATTCCTATCAGTAAGTAGAGTGCTCAGGCCTGTGAGCAAACACTTTAATTCTTGCCTAGGAAATATGGGAAGATGTAGCTTTCAAAATGAAAGAATGAATGAAAATAAAAGTAAATCAAATAGTAAAATTAGAAAGAAAAGAAAACTTGCAGCCTACTTGCAGCCTATTTTAATAGAGATTATTTAAATTCCTCAAAGAATATAAATCACTGGAAATTAGGAATTTAGTTCTAGGTATCATTTCTTAATTTTGTTTTAAAGCTATAGAATCATTTTGTTGAGGAGGATTATTTAACATATTTTGGGAAGCTTTTGATTCCTTCAATAAGTGTACCTTCTGAGAAATTTAAATGAGTTGTCTAAATTCTTATTGTCTTTCCAAAAATAAGTCTGGTTAATGGGACTCAAAATTTATCATTTAGTTATTTTTCTTTCCTCATTGTTCCTTTCATATGGTTAAGTAGCATGTTTTACAATGTCATTTTCTTAATTAAAAAGAAAAAAAAACTAATGTTGTTTAATTTGGCTTGATTTGCTAATCTATCTTTATAGAACCAGAAATTCTAGGCAGCATCTACCAGAGAAAAATATGGTTGATGAGTAGAAAATTGTCCACAATAAACTTTTATAAATGTCAACATATCAAAAATAGCCAGACTGGCTGGTTCTGAAGTTGGTGACTGAGTACTTGGAAGAATTGAATAAATCAAAGTGCTATTTGTATCTCACATATTGCACATAATGTATTTCAAATGTTATACATTTTTGTGGCTTTCTATAAAAATCTAGACCACTGAAAAAAGAACATTAATAATAAATACACTTTTAAATATACAGATTATAACTGACAAAGTGGAATACTGATGTTCAGAATTACTTATTCTCTGTGAAACTCTATTTTTGACATAAATGTATTCATACTGGAACCCTGATTTTTGAAAATCATGGATTTGTCTTTATTCCAAGCTGTATTATATTTTCCCCTGAAATTGCTAGCTGTTCTTCTGAATTGACCTCTTAATTTAATCAAAACTATCAATCTAATTTTAATGTCAGATTCACATTTGTGTCTACATTCCCTGATTATCTGAATCAATGTCTGAAAATATTGGGCTCTGATTAGTCCATCCTCAGCCAATATGAGGAGCTCTCTGTTTTCAAAAATCAAAATGATATGCCCCAAACCCAGTGGTGACTTTCTTTGACCATTTGTCAGATGTTTGTTTGTCTTTGCAATAGAAATTTGAACCTCCCTTTTTGTGACTTCTTTATTTGTATCCATAGGCATGATGGGTTTTTTGTTTTTTTTGATGAGGCAGTTGGGGTTAAGTGACTTGCCCAGGGTCACACAACTAGTAAGTGTTAAGTGTCTGAGGCTCAATTTGAACTCAGGTCGTCCTGAGTCCAGGACTGGTGCTCTATCCACTGTTCCACCTAGCTGCTCTGGCATGATGTTTTGAAGGAATAGAATGTCAGTAAATCTTCCACAGTGACTGCTTTTTGATTGTGAACTTTCTAGGTCAAGTTCAACAAACTTTCAGAGGGACTTTTCCCCCCCCTAAATGGTCTGTATTGTAAATACAGCTAATTTAAAAAAAAAGGCAAAAAAATTTGAAAACTAATTGAGAGTAAAGCAGGCCAACTAATTCACCTTCCTCCATTCTCCAGGTGTAAAGTAATTACTGAATTGGATGAGAGCCTTGTCCTTGGTTCATTTACTTTGAGCTGTTTGAAGACATTTGCTATTTACTTAAACATTATTCTCCTGCCATGAAAATTTGCTGAAGGTTCAGTTTTGATAACCATGATAGAGTCTTGATTTAATTTGTTTCTATTAAGAATAAATAAGATGGTAATAAACCTGAACTGCTCTCTCAATCCCTGCTCTTCTTTTTACCCTTTGAAGTCAGCCAGGAATATAGGCAAATATTCAGAAGGGAACAGCAATCTATCTCTCCAGGGTTTCCATGAGACTTTTACCTTCAAGAATCTCATAGCCCCTCACAAATAAGAATTAATATAGGGGAACACAAATATGAAGTATTATCGTCCTTATTATCTCTTACAATGAACTGCCTTCTGAATCTGGGTAATGCCATTGACATTCATCTATTGCCTACTTGCCTTTAAGAGGGGGCCTTCCTCTTACTGAGGTGGCATATACAGCTTCTTACAAGCTGGTGAATGGTGTCCTTAGGCCCAGCAAAGTGTTACCTGATTTTGTTTAGAAGACCTAAATAAATGACTGATGAATAAACTGTGACCCACTTCTGTTAGTAGGGTCTCAGTGGTGTGAATACTGCGTTTTCCTACAGAACAACTTTGAGAAGCTTGTAAAGTAAAGTAATTGCAATGCATGACACCTTGTTAAAAGGCTGTATTGCTGTCCTATTTCAGTGGCCTTATTGAACAATCTGGAACATCCTTTAAAATAATTAAATTGACAACAGCTAATAACATGAAAAAAGTATTTGTTATTTGACGCAATTGCCTTGGCAATATTGCTATGTGAAGTTCAGTGAGGTTTCTATTCATTGTACCTTTGCTTTGATTTTCTAATATATTACTTTGAAACCTATGAAGGAGCAGCTGAGACACTCATTACTTTTGACTACAAATAGCTTCAGAATTGATAGGAAAGCTGATTTAGAAGGCACATTCAATAAAAAGGCCCTTTTAAGATGTCTTGGTGACAGACCTTAGTGACGGGGAATCCATGTGTCTTCCGGGATAATATAAAACAGAATTCTTTGCAATTTTAACTTCACAGGGAGATAGAGATAGGATTGAAGATTATATCCTGATCTCTGGTATAATCATATTCACTGTAAAAAAGTATCTGTTCTATACTTATTGCAATGTGTCTCAAAAGCATTTGAATGCCAATATTAAGGAAATAGGTAAAATGTCAGAAAATAAGAAAAATATACTAAATAAAAATAATTAGAAAATATGAAGTATAGTGATATAAATATACCTTAAAACTCAAAAGAAGAAAGAATATATGACCCATAGCCACATAATTTAAAATGAAAATAGTTTCTAAAGGAATAATCTTACATGTAAAAGTAGGATATTATTAGATTTATTTCATTCACCTTAATTCAGTTCAACTCAATTCAGGAGACAATTGTGAAGTATATATTACCTAAACTATATTTTGCTCAGTCATAGGACACTGAAAGTGAAAAAAAAAAGACATAATTTATGACCTCAGGAAGGATGCAGTCTTTTAGAGGATATAAGTGGTACACAACTATAGCAAATTGTTGTAACGGACAAGAGTCCAACCTTAGAACCAAAACTTTGAACTTTTTCTGTTATGTGCTAGCTGTGTGACCATGTCACTTAACCTCTAAGTGTCCTTGATACCTCTTTAAGATTTAAAACATGCCTTGCTCATGTTCTTCCCTATACTGAAAGTGCCCTCTTTTTCCTTCATTGTCTATTGAATTTTCCTCATCCTTTGATGCTTAATTGGAATCTTACCTCTTTAATAATCTTTGATCTGATCCAACCACTTCAGTAATACTTGTTCCCATTAGACTTCATTTAGTTAAATTTTATTATGGTATTTTAGGGCTTACTATGTTGTTGTTGTTGTTGTTGGATTTTTCTCACTAAAATAACAACAACAAAAGCCACAACAACAAAACACCATCTGATGCAATCAGGAAAGACAGTATTATTTATATTATATAGATAAGACAATTAGACCTAGTAACTTTATCAAGATCACAGAGATAAAACCTTTTGGACTGAAAAATACTTTCTGATAAAAGTCCAGTGCTTTTTTTTTCTTCCCACCTCTCTGATGGATCTAGCATGCATACAGATTTTGTTACTTACTAGCCTCTAAGTTGGGCAGGAGATTGTACAGTGGATAGAATGCCAGGGCTGGATTCAAGAAGGCTCATCTTACTAAGTTCAAATCTGGCCTCAGACACTCACGAAGTTATGTGACTCTGGGCACACTTAACCCTGTTTGCTTCAGTTTCAGCTAGAGAAGGAAATGGCAAGCTACTTCACTATCTTTGCCAGGGAAACATCTAATGAGATCACAAATATTTGGACATGACTGAACAACAAAGAGTACCAGTAATAGAAGTAATAGTAATAGCTGCAGCAATAGCAGTAGCTATCCCTTCTATTATGTCTTAATGTTTGTAAAGCACTTTATATGTATGTGTTTTTCATTTGAGCCTCACAACCACCCTGTGAGGTAGGCATTATTATTATTCTAATTTTACAGATATAGAAACTGACACTGAGAGAGATTCAATGACTTTGCCAGGGCCACGCAGCTAGTAAATGTCGAAGGTGAATTTTGAACTCAGGTCTTCTTTACAAGTTCAGTACTTATACCCACTGTGCACCATTTTAAAATGAAAGAGTATGAAAGGATGCTCTTGAATATCCCATAAACATAATAACCATGTGATTCTATTCTTGAAATAATTCTTCATGTGGAAACCTAGTTCTACTTAGTGGACCTAATAATGATTTAAAAAATATATTTCTAAAATGTATATCTCACTCTGCTTTCCATATGCAGTTCTGCTTGATTTCAACTACATAGAACAATTTGCATCTTTGAAAATAAGCATATCACTTTAAATCTCATCAATATGTTGCTCATTTAGTCAGATATTCAACATTTCCACACCTCCCTAAGCCTCCTTTCTCTCCTACATAGGAGAACCTGGTTGGGGGGTGGTGGGGTTGGAACATAGAACCCTGCTCAAAGACTTCTTTTATAAAAGATAGAACCTGAACTTTGCAGTCCACTCCACATTTTATCTACAATTCTGGTTTCAAGTCCAGAGAAAAATGCCCCCAACCAGTGTACCTCACTCCTTTTTTCCTTCTTCCTTTGAGGTGTTGTCTTTCTACAATAGATTGTAAGTTCCTTGAGGGCAGGGCCTGTCTTTCTTATTATTATTTGTATCCCCAGTGCTTAGCACACTTCCTGGCATATATTAGGCACTTATTGAATATTTATTAAATTGAATTGGCAATGCAGATATTTAGAAGAAAAGTTGTTCTATGTTGCTAGAAATAGTTATCACACACTTTGTTTATGTCAAGGTAGACAAAATTTCACCTAAGCAACCAACACAATTCTTTCTTGTCCATGATGGCATGATGCAAATAACTACTTCAATTTAGGAGAACTAGGTTCAAGGCCTGACTGTGCCACTTAACTCACTGCATTATGTTGGATAAGACATTTTACTTCTTTGGGTCTCAGTTGTATTATCAATAAAGAAAGGAAGTTGGCTCAGATGATTTTTAGATGGACTCTAAAATTCTCTAAAATGATACTTGAAAAGAATTTTAGGAAAGGAGCCAAAATGGCAGAGTAGAGAAGGCATTTAACGGAGAGCTCCCAACATTACACTCCAAAAAACTTTAAATATTGTCTTAAATTGAATGCTGGAGTGGCGAAGCCAACAGAGGGTCAGAGTGAGACAGTATTTCAGCCCAAGACAACTTAGGAGGTCAGAAGGAAGGATCTTTGAAATAGGAGTGGAGGCTTGCACAGAGCCCACATAGATGAAATTCAAGTGGTGGGACTAGTTGGAAATGACAAAAAGAACAGCAGTTTCAAGATGACTTAAAGGAGAGATGGTAAGGAAATATGGTAATTGGTCAGAAAGAGATTATAGAGGATATTTTGTTCTAGCACTGGTTAACTAGGTTCTATATGTCAATTTGATTGCCTGTACCCACTTTGAGGTCATGATTCAAGATCATAGAGGAGTATTTACTGTTGAGAGAGTAGAAGCATTAAGGTGCAGAATCATGTTTGGTCCCAAGAAAACAAGGATCCTGTGGAACCAAGGAATGAGGGTCTCTGAGGAGTGGTATCAATTGTAATCCCAAGGAATCAGGAACCTTTCCTCTGAAAGGACCAGAGTGTAGACCAAAAGATCAGTGACCACCTCTCTTCCTAGTTCACACCACCTTAGAATCACTAAAAGTTACCACACACCAAGATAGTTCTGAAAACAGCATTACAAAAAAGACCAAATCTTGGGACAGTGGCCCTCTCCTTCCTCAAACTGAAAACAGCACAATATTAACATAAAGTGTCAAATCAAGAAATAAAATGAAAAAAATGAGTAAACAACAACAACAAAAAGAACAAAACAATAAATAGTTAATATGGTGACAATGAAGATTAAGAAACAATTTCAGAAGAAGACAATGAAGTTAAAACAGCTACAAGGAAAGTCTCAAAGGGGAAAAAAATGGAAATTGAATAAAAGGACAACAAATTTCTGGAAGAGCTAAAATTACTTCAAAATCAAATAATAATGAGAGAGGAAAAATCAAGTAAGGAAATGAAAGTAAAGGAAAAAAATTGTGAAAAGAAAATTAAAGAACTTCTAAAAGGAACATAAAAATACTGATGAAAACAATACCTTAAAAACAAAATTGGTCAAATAGAAAAATAGGTTAAAATAATTAATGAAAATAAATATTTAATTAAAAATTGTCCAAATGGAAAAACATGTAGAAAAGTTAACTGAAGAAAATACTTGAAAATCAGAATTGGGGAAGTGGAAGCAAATGAATGGCTCAATGAGACATCAAGAAACAAACAAACAAAAATGTCAAAAGAATGAAAATAATATAAAAAATGTGAAATATATCATAAGGAACACAATGGACCTGGAAAATAGATCTAGGAGAGATAAATTAGGAATTATAACATTACATGATAGCCATGATTAAAGAAAGAACTTAGACATCATATTTCAAGAAAGGAAAACTGTCCTAATATCCTAGGATCAGAAGGCATAAGAGAAATCAAAATAGAAGTCAGTCTGATCACCATCTGAAATAGATCCTAAAATTAAAATTCCCAGGAAACCTGGAGCCAAATTCAAGTACTCCTAGGCCAAGGAGACAATATTGCAAGCAGCCAGAAAGCAACTATTCAAATATCATGGAGCTACAGTCAGGATAACACAAAATTTAGCAGCTTCTGCAATGAAGGGGCAGATGGCTTGGAATATAATTCAGAAGGGAAAAAAGGTGGTACTACAACCAAGAATAATCTACCCAGCAAAACTAAGTAAAAGCTTTCAAAGGGATAAACTAATATTTGATGCAATATAGGATTTTCAAGCATTCCTGATGAAAAGGTCTAAGCTAAATAGACAATTTAACTTTCAAATACAAGAATCAAGAAAAGAATAAGAAGATATACATGAGAGAAAAAAATCACAAGGGATTCAAGAAGGTTAAAGTGTTTACTTTTCTATATGCAAAGATGTGAGAAAAAATATATTTCTCACATCTTTGCCTATACATACTGTTAAGGCTAAAATTCTAGCCAGTCTGTCTAAAATATCTAATAAGTGATCACCAATAAATTATAAGCTTTAGCAAGAGTTAGACTTTTAAGCATTTATTAAGGAGAATAAGAATTTGGTAAAGAGAGAGAGAAAGGCCTAGCTTCCTCTATCTAGTAAAGGGAGAGAGCATTCCTAGCTCTGCTCTCTGCCAGAGTCCACAGGAAAGAGCGTGAGTCAGAGCTCCAGGCTCCCCCTTCTTCCTCTCACAAGCAAACATCACTTCCTAATGTCAAAGGAAAGATGCATGGTCTTGCCCTCAGAGACCTTCACCTCATCCAGAGCTTTTCTACAGTAAGTCTCCAGCAGGTGGTGTCATTCCAATCGTTACAGTACATACGTACATACATACATTTATACATATACATACATATTATAATAACTTTATCATTTTATAAGGGCATTTAGAAGGATTCTATATAAGAACAGATAGTGGGAGTAAGTGAATTATGTTGGTTTGAGGCAAAAAGAAATGATTAGGTCAGAAAGAGGAAAGTTCTGGGAGAATGGGTAAGGAAAAGGAAAAATAGCAATAATTATCTCACATAGAAGAGGTACTCAAGGAAGAGCTTTTTCAATAGAGGAGAAAATGATGGGGCTGGCAGCAGGGCAGGCCATGTTTGCATCACACCCACATATAAATTGTTTCACAGAGGAGAAATAAATGTAATTATTAATAGAAATCTATCTTACCAAAATGGGAAGTAGGAGGGGAAGGGGAAGGGAGAAAATTTTGGAATGGGATGCTAGAAAAGAGGATAGTTAAAAGAAGTATGTGTTCAGGAGTAAAACAGACTTTAGATGAGGAATAGGATAAAAAGAGAGAAATAAATGGGGAACAAATAGAATGGAGGAAATGTACCATTAGTCATCATAACTGTGAATGTGAATGGGATGAACTCATCCATAAAGCAGAAGCAGATAGCTGATGGATTGCAAATAAGTATCCAACAATATGTTGGTAACAAGAAACACACACACACTTAAAACAGAGACACAAAATACGTTAATATAAGGGGCTGCAGAATAATCTACTATTCTTCAGCTGTAGTGAAAAAAGTATGGGTAGCAATCATCTCAAATAAAAGCAAAATAAAAAATATACCTAATTAAAAAAGGTATAAACAGGGAAATTACATCATGCTGAAAGGAAACATAGACAATGAAGTAACATCAATGCAAAATACATGTACACCAAACAACATAACATCCAAATACTTAATGGAAAAGTTAAGTGTATTATAGGAGGAAATAAACAGAAAAACTATACTTGTGTGAGAATTTAAATTTATGCTCTTAGAGCTAGAGATGTTTAAACATAAAATCGATAAGAACTTAAGTAAATGAATAGAATCTTAGATGTTAGATATGATAGACGTCTGGAGGAAATTGAATGGGGATGGAAAAAAGTATACCTTTTTTCCTCAGCTGTACATGGCACCTTCAGAAAAATTGACAATGTATTAGGGCATGGGAACCTCACTATCAATTGAAGAAAAGAAAACAAAAATTAGTGCATCCTTTTTAAACCACAATGCAATAAAAAATTACATTTAACAAAAAGTCATGGAAACACAGATTAAAGTTAATTAGAAAACAAATAATCTAGGGCAGCTGGATGTCACAGTGGATAAAGCACGGGCCCTGGATTCAGGAGGACCTGAGTTCAAATCCCACCTCAGACACATGACACTTACAAGCTGTGTGACCCTGGGCAAGTCACTTAACCCCAATTGCCTCACCAAACAAACAAACAAAAACCCAGAAACCAAATAATCCAATTTTAAAGAATATGTTGATTAAAGAACTAATCCCAGAAGTAATCAATAATTTAATTAAAGAGAATGAGAAGACAACATTTCAAAATCTGTGTGATATGGCCAATGCAGTACATAGTAGAAAATTCATATCTGTAAATGTGTACATCACTAAAAAAGAGAAAGAGTAGATCAATTAATTGGGTACGCACCTAAAAAAAAAACAAAACAGAAAAAGAACAAATTAAAATATGCAATTAAACACTAAATTGGAGGTCTTGAAAATCAAGGAGAGATTAATAGAATTGAAAGTAAGAAAACTAAGAAACTAGGATTTGGTTTTGTGAAAAATAGATTATCCATTGTTTAATTTGATTAAAAAAGAGAAAGAAGAAAATAAAATTGCTAATATAAAAATGTGAAGTGTGAATGCACCAGCAAGGAAGATGAAATTAAAGCAATTATTTGAAATAATTTTGCTTGATTATATGCCAATAAAACTGATAATCTACATAAAATAGATGAATACTTATGCAAATTACAACTGCCAAGATTAACAGAAGAGGAAATGGAAAACCTAAACAACCCTATTTTAGGGAAAGAAATTGGCCATACAATCAATGATCTCCCCAAGAAAAATTTGCCAGTATCAGAAAGATTTACAAGTGAATTCTACAAAGATTTAAGGAACAATCAATTCCAATATAGATAAATTATTTGAAAAAATAATTATGGAAGAAGTCTTACCAAAATCTTTTTTTTATGACTACCAAAATCTTTTTTTATGACATGAATGTGGTTTTCTTGCCCACATCGGGGAGAACAAAAACAGAAAGAAAATTATAGACTTATTTCCTGAATAAATATCAATGCAATATTTTTAAAATAAAGTACTATCAAGGAGATTATAGCAATATATCAGAAAGAGAATACACTATGACCAGATGGGATTTATACCAGGAATGCAGGGCTGCATTATGTTTTCAGCATAATTGACCATATCAATAACAAAAACAACAAAAATCATGATTATTTCAATACATGCATAAAAATCCTTTGATAAAATATAATATATATTTCTATTAAAATTTTTAGAAAGCATAGGAATCAATGGAGTCTTCCTTGAGATGAAAGTCATCTATCTAAAGTGAAGTACAACCCTTTGACCCAGCAATACCACTATTAGGTCTTTTTCCCAAAGAGATCATAAAAAAGGGAAAAGGACCCACATGTACAAAAAATATTTATAACTGCTCTTATTGTGGTGGTAAGCAATTGAAAATTGAGGGATTGCCCATCAATTGGGGAATGGCTGAACAAGTTGTGGTATATGAATGTAATGTAATACTATTGTGCTGTAAGAAACGATGAGCATGCAGATTTCAGAGAAACCTGGAAGGACTTGTATGAACTGATGATGAGTGAGATGAGTAGAACAAGGAGAACATTGTAGACAGTATCAAAAATATTATGTGTTGATCAACTGTGATAGACTGGATTCTTCTCAGCAATACAGTGGTCCAAGAGAGTTCCAAAGGACTCATGATGGTAAATGTTCTCCAAATTAAAAAAAAAAAAGAACTGTGGAATCTAGATGCAGATTGAACCATACTATTTCTATTGTTTTTGTTGTTGTTGTTTTTCTCTTTTGAGGTTTTTCCTTTTTGCTCTGATTCTTCTCTTACAACATGACTAATGCAGAAATATGTTTAATGTGATTATAAATCTATAACCTATAACAGATTACTTGATTTCTTGGGGAGGGTGCAGGGAGGGAAGGGAGGGAGAAAAATTTGAAACTAGAAATCCTATAAAAACAAATGTTGAAAACCATCTCTAAATATACCTGGAAAATAATAAAATATTTATTTGGAAAAAAAATAAAATGAAGCACAAGTATTTTCTATATGGTTATAAGCTTGAAGCCTTCCCTATAAGATCAGGAGTGAAACAATATCTGTCACCATCACTATTATTCAATATTGCACTACAAATGCTAGCTGTCACAATAAGAAAAGAAAAAATTAATTGAAAAAATTAAAATAGTCAAGATCGAAACAAAACTATCACTCATTGGAGGTGATATGACGATATACATAGAGAACTCCAGAGAATCAGCTAAAAACTTATTGAAACAATAAACAACTTCAGCAAAGTTGAAGGATATAAAAAAAAGCTTACTCAAATTAGCAGCATTTCTCTAGACTAACAACAAAACCAAACAGGGAGTGATAAGAGGAATTCTATTTTACTGAAGATAATATAAAATACTTGGGAGTCTACCTACCAAGAGAAAGCCAGGGATTATACGAATACAATTACAAATATTTTCACCCAAATAAAGATAAATATAATGTGCTAAAATAATGGAATTTGGCAGATACTCAAAGGCCCCATCAGGAGATTAATCTAAACTGATTGAATTAAGTGAGAGTGATTGACTGCTGATTAGCCTATTTCAAGTTAACTAGATTGTACCCAAACCTGGCTAGCCCTTAAGAAGTTATTGTTCTTAGAAGCTAAGGACTTTGAACTCAAATCCAGTGAACCCATGAATTTGCATGATGCCTACCAAACAGCTTGAAGCAGTGTGGAAGGACTGCCTCTGCTCCAGATCTATAAAAAGTTTCCACACTCAGTTTGAGGGGATTTGTGATTGAAACACGTTCATGGTGGAGGACTTCAGGAAAAACCAGACCAGGCTGGAATTCCAGGGTAGATAGGCCTTTTCTTAAACTTTCTGAACTTGACATGAATACGTGGTATGCTTTAATAAATGCTTAATGCCCAAAGACTGGTGCTAAAGCTTCTAATTAAAGGCAATCACACATTAAATTCTAAACATCACAGTAAGGAACTGCAGAAACTATAATTGCTTATGGTTATGCCAAGCCAATGTAATAAAAATGACAATTTTGCCTATGTCATTTTATTTATTTAGTGTCCTACCAATCAAGCTGCATAAGAATTATTTTATAGAGCTAGAAGAATAGTAATAATATTCATCTTGAAAAACAAAAGGTAAAGAATGTTTAAGGAAATAATTTTTAAAATGTTAAAAATGGTGGTCTCATAGTTCCAGATTCCCAAATATATTTCAAAGCAGTGATCATCCAAACAATCTGCTACTGGCAATGAAATTGTGGCGGATCATTGGAATATATAATGTACACTAGTAAATGGCCTTGGTAATCTTATTGCTTAGTCATTCAGTCATGTCTGCTTCTTTGTGACCCCAGGAATTATACTTTTAATGTGGTTTTCTTGGCAAAGATACTGGAGTCATTTGCCATTTCTTTCTCCAGTGGTTTAAGGCAAACAGAGATTAAGTGATTTGCCTAGGCCACATAGCTAATAACTGTTTGAGGTCAGATTTGAATTGGTTTTTGTTTGTTTGTTTGTTTGTTTGTTTGGGGGGAGTTTGTTGTTGTTGTTGTTGTTGTTTACTCCAGGTCCAGTGCTCTATCCAATGAGACATCTGCCTATGGCAGTAATAATTTAATGTTTGATAAGCTCAAACATTTTTGTGGAAGAACTCAACATTTGACAAAACTTACTGGGAAAACTGGAAAGCAGTTTGGCAGAAGTTAAGCAAAGACCAACATCTCACATTGTATACCAACTCAAAATGGATAAATTATTTAGACATAAAGGGTGGTATCAGAATTAAGTCAGGGGAGCATGGAAAAAATGTACCTGTAAAATCTATGCATAAAGGAAATATTAGTGAATAAACAAAAAATGTGGAGTATTATGAGAAGTTAAAATAATTTGGGGGTGCATTAAATTAAAAAGCTTTTGCACAAACAAAACTAGTGTGTTCAAAAATAGAAGGAAACAGAAATCTGGGGAAAACTATTTCAAGTTTCTCTGATACAGTCCTCATTTCTAAAATTTATAGGGAAATGGATCAAATTTATAAAAAAAAAAGGTCTAGTTGATAAATGGTCAAAGTATATGTATATGTACTTTTTAGGAGAATATATCAAAACTATTAATATTTACACTTTAAAAATCCTTTTAATCACTAGAAACTAGAGAAATATAAAATAAAACAACTCAGATGCTACCTTACACATGCCAAATCAGCTAGCATGACAGAAAATGGAAATGACAAATATTGGAAAGGATGTGGAAAATTTGGGACTGCTAATCCACTAATGGTCAAATTGTATTCTAGTCCAATCAGTCCAAAGAACAATTTGGAACTATGCCCAAAGTCCATAGCATTACATTTTACTCAATCCTACCACCACTAGGTCTATTTCCCAAAGAGATAAAAGAAAAGGGAAAGGAAAATAGTTGTACAAAATTATTTAAAATAACTCCTTTTTGTTTGCAAAATATTGGAAATGGGCCGGATACCCATCACTTGGGGAAAGGCTTAATGAGCTGAAGTATTTGATTGTAATGGAACACTGTTGTGCTATAAGAAGTGACCAGTAGGATTATTTCAAGAAAATTTTTGGAAAGAGAAATGACTGGAATCAGAAGAACATTGTATACAGTAACAGCAATATTGTAAGGATAATCAACTGACCCAAGATAATTCCAAAAAGCCCATGGTTAGTAATGCTATCTATATCTAGAGAGAAAAGTGATGGATTCTGATTGCAGATGAAAATAAACTTTTGTAGACTTTATTTTTTAAAATTTCTGTTTTCTTTTGTGACATGACTAATATGGAATTATGTTTTGCATGACTTCACATGGGTAATCAATATCATATTATTTGCCTTCTCAAAGAGAAATGATAAAATGTAAGGAGAGAATTTGGAACTCAAAATTTTAAAAAATATTCCAAAAATTTAATGCAATTTGGAAATATTTCACGATGCACTTTTTTTTTTTTTTTTTGCGGGGCAATGGGGGTTAAGTGACTTGCCCAGGGTCACACAGCTAGTAAGTGCCAAGTGTCTGAGGCCGGATTTGAACTCAGGTACTCCTGAATCCAGGGCCGGTGCTTTATCCACTGCTCCACCTAGCTGCCCCACAATGCACTTTTGAATGAAATAAATCAAATGCTCACATTGCCTTTTCAATTCCTACCTAAAAATGAAAAAAAAAAAAAGACAATTTAACTGAGCCCTTCTATTTCTGAATTCTGTAAACTAGTGGGAGGAGGAAATATATTTGAAGAAGCAAAAATGTTGTCAAAATAGATGTAAACCAAGAAAAAGGTAATGTACCAGAGTCGAATGGAAGAAAAAGCTTCAATATAGAGGGAGTGGCCAATTCTTTCCAATTCTACAGGAAAGTCAAAAAGAATAAACATTGAGGTATTGTTAGAAACTGCAATTAGGAAGTCATAGGTGACCTGAGAGGCTAGTTCCTGTTTATATATTGCAACTTGGAAAGGTAGGGAATGACTCTTTGTAAATTGAACATAGAATTCGTTACAGTTTCCAAACTTCAATTGAATGACAACAAGGTTGAGAACAGTAAGCATGGATCTGCTGGAGCCAAATCTCAAAAAGTAATTGTTAAATATTCAGTGTGGACAGTTATACCTTGGGAATTGGCAGATGATACAGGTTAGGCAAATGGTATTTTATTTAAGATTTAGTTGATTGTCTAGACTTAAGAAAGTGATTAACAATGTTTATAATGCAGATTAAACTTAAAAGTATGTCTTGTGTCTATATATATATAATATGGTGTTAAACCTTTAACAGCCTATTCTTGATGATGATTAAAAATTTACTGAGAACTGAACTGATTCCCACCTACTCCCTCTTCCCAGGTCAATGAATTGCCTGGGGCTAACTGATCTTTGTCAATTCAAGATTCTTTTTTTCCTTCTTTGTGGGGCAATAAGGATTAAGTGACTTGCCCAGGGTCACACATTTAGTACTTGTCAAGTGTCTGAGGTCAAATTTGAACTCAGGTCCTCCAGAATCCAGGGCTGGTGCTTGATCCATTGTGCTACCTAGTCGCCCCCAATTCTAGACTCTTGATCTACTTATGGATCTCCCCCACCTTCTCCCAAGGAAACTATCCCCTCCCAATGATTCTCCCCACCTTACTCCCTGGACTTTATGTTACTATTTAAAGGGGCCCACCTATATTAAGAAGTTTCTATTTCATGTTAAGTAGGGTCTATACTTACCTCAGGAGAAGTTCTATAGTTTTTTTTTTTTTTTTGTAAAAGATTCATTTACATTAAGTAGTTAAGTAGTTTCTGTACCTAACTCTGTAGCAGTCTTTCAGTTCCCCTTTGATCTGTTTTCCCATAAAAACCCTGTCTTTTGTTCCCATCTTTGAGTATTCCTAGCTCCCGAGAATACCTGGAGCTATAGTTCCTCTGCCCCAATTAAAGACCTTATTTTCTCCTATATTGATTATTTCTTTAATTTGCAGGTTAATACTGTCTACTAACATATTCAATAAATAGTAATGAAGCACCAGTTATGTTAAAAAATTTTGACAGAAGTTGAGGAATTTATTATTTAAAAGAGAGAAAAGCAGTTCCTGCTCTCAGGAAGGTTATATTCTATTAAGGAATAAAACATTTAATAGGTAAATTTTTAATATAATTGTTTGAGTTGGGATAGTGCACTAGACAATAGTGAGCTAATTTGTTTTGTTTTGTTTTTTGCTTTTTGCTCACCACATTACTAACCATAACCATCAGTAGATTCCTTATCTGAAAGAATTAGGATTAACAGAAGTCTAAGCAGAAGTACTTTATGGAAACAGGAAAAAAAAATCTATTCCATCTTTCAAAATTCATCCTATACTGTGATTTATTCAGATAGTATCCAATTAAAATATTTTGCTTAACATCTTTAAGTTCCATCCTCAAAGTTTCTCTATTCCCAGAGGTCAACCATAATGTACTCAATTACACATGTTATTGAGCTCATTGTGCAGCAAATCATGGGAGTTCAGACTTAGAAGGGACCTCAGAGGTCATATCCTTTAAACCACATGTGAAAAAAAAATCTGCTCTATAACATGACTAATAAGTGGACATCTGGGCTCTGCTTGAGGACCTTAAATGAAAAGGAACTCACTATGTCCTTATTCTACTTTGGATAGTTCTCATTGTTAGAAAGATTTTCCTGATATGAAGCCTAAATTTTCCTTGTCAAGCATTTAAAAAAATATCATTCTTTCTAATAACAGTTATTCAAATATTATTGTTATCTAAGTCTTTGCTAGATGTAAAAAAATCCCTCTATTTCCTTCCTAATTCTTCATCCTTATAATCCCAAAATGCCGTATAGTCAAGAAATATCCTTCTCCATGCCGGTTCCTCATTGAGAAAGAATGAATTTTCAAGTATCATTCCTCTAATATAGCACCCAGAGCCAAAAACTATACTGTGGATATGATCTGTCTAGCGAAGTGGATAAAATCTCATGTACTTCCTAGTCCTGACATTAAAAATCTCATAGCAGGATAATATTGAATTAAGGTTGTTTTTTTGCATATTTGTTTGTTTTTATTGACATATAACATGGTTAACTCATAATGAATTTACAACGCAAATAAACTCCTTTTGTTTTTCTAGGTCCTTTGACTCAAACCCCAGTATTCTTTTCCATTATGCTATATTGGTCCTCCAGGTTATATTTTCTATTAACCTGAGTAAAAGGCTTTACATAACCTAGAGGACCATTATAGCATAATGGAAATGAATACTGGGGTTTGAGTCAAAGGACCTAGGTTCAAGTTCTGTTTTTATTGATCACTATTTGTATGACTTTAAACAAGTCTCTTAATCTCCTTGGATGGAATTAACTCATTTATAAAAATGAGGAAGATTCCTTTTTAATTATCTCTAACTGTTAAAAGATACTTATCCCAAGCAAATTTCATCATATTTCATTTGGTCCAATATTCTAGACAATTAAAATATTTCTTGGACTCTGATTCTTAACCTTGTAGATTTTGTGGCCAGTCCCTTCCCTAGGGCTTATAAAACTTTATCTCTTGGAAATGTTAATAAACATCTTTCAAAACTTCTTGGTGCTCTTTTATCTAGTCTAAATTTGGTTCTAGATCACAAATCTGAGAATGTTGCCATCCTCTTTACCGAACATGAGTTAGGAGCTGAGTAGACAGAACAGTTGACATAAATTTTTTTTAATTCACCATGTGTACTCTTAGAAATAATTTCCTCGGATTTAAGGTCTCATTAGTCACCATAGCTCTAGACCAGTTTAACCTTTTAATATCTAACAGGACTTATATAACTTTTTGTACTTTTATAGTTCAGTAGAGTATTCAATGGCTCTCTTGAATCTATTGGCTTTGTACACACAAATTAATTTAAAACACAATTGTAAGGGGCAGCTAGGTGGCGTGGTATATAAAGCACCGGCCCTGGATTCAGGAGTATCAGAGTTCAAATCTGGCCTCAGACACTTGACACTTACTAGCTGTGTGACCCTGGGTAAGTCAATTAACCCACATTGCCCTGCAAAACAAAACAAAACAAAACCACAATTGTTCAAAGTCATAAGTATTTTGTCACATTTTCTAGTCATATGACACTGAATTCATCTAGAAATCCTTTAGAGTTTATCCATCAAGAATTTGTCTAAAGTAGACTTTCTTTTTTCCTCACTTGGTTCAAGTCTTAGCTAGATTTAATCTTAATATATGTTTTATATTTGTGAATGTGATATTTGGCATCCTTAGAGATTTAGAAGGCAAAATTATGCATTTCAAGCAATTGTAGATATATTATGAACATTCTAGTGTGGGTATTATTTTATTAAATATCTTCATGTTTCCCTGAGAAACAAAAATGAGGAACATAGTATTCAGGATTCTTATAAAACAGAATACCAATTATCTTCCTTTCTGGTGTCTCATTTATAGTGTTTATACAGTTAGAAGCTTGTTATTTGACCATTACCAATGACTGATGATATATTAGATTTGTAAATTTACTCTTTATTTTGTCATGAAACCTTAGATGGGAGAAAAAAAATTATCTATATACAATGCTATGTAGATCATGGGTACTAAATAACTGATTGTTGAATGTATGAATGAATGGATGGATGAAGATCTTTTTTCAATCATTTTTTCTTGTAGTCTACCACATTCCTGCTTACCTCTCTACATTCCATGTAATGTTATATTTGAGAATTCACTGGTTCTTTTTTCACAGTCATAAACTATCACTTTTTTATAGTTTCCTTTTTTTAGTTTTGTGAATCTTATTGTTGATTTTTAAACACTTTAAAACTAATGTACAAGATTCCTATGTTGCATTATATCGCATGTATTTACTTGATATATCAGAGTGGGAATACCCATAATTTGAGAAAGGTGATACATTGTTGTTGTGTGTTGATTACTTTCATATCATGATTTATTGCAATAATTCCTAAAAAGCATTTTGTTTTTTCATTGTTACACTAAGTTGAATAAGAGAAAAATGTCAAAAATAGATTTGATATGCTACTAAATAGGAAATTGAATTTTATTAGTTTGAGAATATGAGAATATAGAAATATGTATATTATAGCTATTCCTCTTACTCAAATATATATAATTTAAAAATTTATGTATGTATATATATGTACACATAAACATACAAATACACACACATATGTGTGTGTATGCTCATTACCTTTTAAACTTTGCATATATATACACATATGTATGTGTGTATATATATATATATATGTAAATGCACAAAGTTTAAAAGGTAATGATCCCTAGTGTCTCGATCCTGGGTTAAGTATTTGGACTTGACTAAATTAAGAGAGGGAATCTTTCCAAGGTTTATAAATTGTAGGAGAATTTTAACACAAATTTTCTTCTTTCTAATTCTATTGGCTAATAGTGATCATTTGCAATCTCTAGGAATTCTTAAGTTACAAAATAATGATCAGTAATTCTCCACTATGGAATTTCAATGTGTAGACTCCTGCATCTCTCTGAAATAGTGTGTGTGTGTGTATTTGTATACCAGAATTCCATAGTCAGTTGGTATTTATTGAGTCTCCTCAGGAGCCTGATGTAAGCTGCTGTGGAACACAGAATGAGACAAAGGGTCAGAAATATCTTTCCTTCATGCCCAGGAAGTTGTTTACCTAGCATGCTTGAGTAAAAATGAAAATTAATTGAGCATCCAGTGTGAGTTGTGTTGTAGTTGCCCAACCATGATATTTGAAAATTGCCTAAAGAACTCTGCTGTTATTATAGTGCACACCAGGATGCTACCTACTAGAACAAAAGATGACTCACAGTACTTGACATGTAACCAGTTAAGCAAAACTAAGGGTAAGGCTAAGAAATACCTCACCTTTACCTCTGGAGCCCCAGAGACCTTTAGCAATTTTATGGATAACCTTCAGCACAGGGAAGTTTTCTCTAAACAGAGAATGAGATGAACTAATGTTATTTGAAGATCTCCCTGAGTCGTGAAATTCAAAAGTTCCTGAAAAGGTTGGAGAATGGGTATTAATATATTTGAACAAAGACAGTTCCTCAGCTTACTAAAGATGACTTTTTTTTTTAAGGCTATGCCTATTCTTAAAACCAATTCAGCAAGTCAATTTTTCCCCCAAATATTATTCAGTCAGACAGCCTGTGTAGAAAGGCCATCTATACATAAGATGAAGGAGATAGATGATGGATAGATAGATAGACAGATAGACAGATGAGAGATAGATATATAGATGATAGATGGATGGATAGAGATGACAGTTACATAGATATAAAGTTGCTCATATGCATGCAATACATATGCACATATGCATATATAAAAGACACAGATATACATATTAAACCTACACAAATAAACATATTCTGAATTAAAAGAGTATATGTATATATCTGTATACATATTCCTATTATAAATTATTAGAATGTGTACATGCAGATATTACATATTACTATAAGAATTTAGGTATGCATTCTAAATCATTTAGTTTTTTCATGGTCTTTCTTTAGAATGTTGCTATGTTGTTCAGTCATGTCCCATTTTTCATGATTCCAATTCATTAGAATTAGCTAGTGTTTAAAGTTGGACCATGGTATTGTAAGGGGCTAAAATTCTAACTATTCTGTTTAAAATATCTAATGAGTGGTCGTCAATAAATTATAAGCTTTAGCAAGAGTTAGACTTTTAAGCATTTATTAAGGAGAATAAGTATTTGGTAAAGGGAGAGAGAAAGGCCTAGATTCATCTATCTATTAAAGGGACGGAGCATTCCTACCTCCCTTCTCCACCGGAGTCCTGAGGAAAAAGCACAAGAGTGCCAGCCTCTCCCCCTCTTCCTCCCACAAGCAAATGTCACTTCCTGACGCCAAAGAGACTGATGTCTTGCCTTCAGATGCCTTCTCCTCATGGTGGAGCTTTGCTATAGTAAGTCTCCAGCAGATGGTGTCATTCCAATCGTTACAGTATTCTATCTGGTTATCCAGTTGACCATAATACTTTTTTTCTTCTTTAACCCCTAAGAATTCCTATGTCACTGTTATAATTCTTAATGATTACTACAATCTCTCTTTTATTCTATTAGTCTTGTGTCAGTCTATGTAGACAATGTAATATCATTACAGAATTACCCATTGTATAAAGTAGCATTAGGCATTTACAGAAGTAATTTAACCACAAAAATGCATGCATATGTGTAATACACATTTGCACATATACCTATGCATAGGTGTACACAATAGAAATGTACAGTGTACATACAGACATGATATATATATATGTATACACACATACATATGCGCGCACACACACATATATATGAATTCATACATCTATGTATGTATATGTGTATAAATATATATGCTGTGCCCTTGTTTCCTCCTCATTAATTTTTTTTTCTTTTTTTTTCTTCAGGGCAATGGGGGTTAAGTGACTTGCCCAGGGTCACACAGCTAGTAAGTGTCTGAGGCTAGGTTTGAACTCAGGTCCTCCTGACTCCAAGGCTTGTGCCTTATCCACTGTGCCACCTAGCTGCCCCTTCCTCATTAAATTGTGGGTTCCTCAAGAGAAAGGACTGTCTTTTACATTTTTGTATCCCTATTTCATACAACAATCTCTGGTATATAATAGGTATGGCACAAAGTAAAATAAAATAAAAGCATCAGACTCAAGTCCTGACTGGGTTTTCAAGAAAGTAAGGAAAAATAAAAGAATGGTATTTTAAATGATATTTTCAAAAGGTCAGTAGAATCACATAAAAATTTGAAATTTGGAAAATATCTAGAGTAATGATTTTAGTGTTAAGAGATTGATTAGGGAAATGTAGATAATTTCTAAAAATTCATAAATAAGAGTTAAGATGTCAAGTTTATAGTAAGAAGATAAGTAGAAAATTATATTAAATGAGGAAAACACACACTATCAATGGGTAATCCCCAAAGTGATAGATTATATTTGATAAGAAAACATAAGAAAGATAATGCTGCATCTATAAGTTTATTAAATAACAATATGAAGCCATTTTTAACTTTTTAAATAAAAACATAATGATTACAAAGCTCTCTCATTTGAAACTGAAATATTTGAAGTAAATGACATTTTGTTTTTCAACTAATAATTATTATTTTCTCATTAATGATTCAATGTTCACAGAATTAACAAATAGGTAGTAGTTTTGATTTCAGTTTCAAAAACATAGAAGTTTCAAAAAGGCAAGTTTAGAATTGTTAAAAGGAAGCACTCCCAATTTTTTTGACATATGAAATGAGCTATCTTAAGAGACAATGGCTTCCTTTTAACTGAAGGTCCTCAAATCACATCTGAATGATTACCTGCCCTAGAGAGTTTTGGCAGGATTAAAACTTGTTCAACTATAAATTGGACTAGTGATAGCTAATTTATCTTTGAATTCTATGATGACTTGAATCAGCTACAGGAGAATTCTCCAATGAACCATCATTAAGAAAATACAGGTAAAAATAGAACACTGAATTTGAATCTTTCCCCAGATGTTTAGTAATTGTGAGATCCTTGGGCAAATATTTTAATTTATCTCTCAGTTTCTTCATCTATTATGTTAAGCTAAAGATATGTATGCACGCATGTATGTATATATGTATGTGTCTATGTGACATGTAAAGTGCTTCACAAACCTTAGGTTTCTACACTAGCTATTATTACTATTAGTATTACTCCTATTCCTTCTACTTTACGACTCCTACTGCTACAAATAATAATAAAAGGAAAATGCCCAATTTGAACAAAATAAAAAATAATATAAGCTATCTAGAGGCAAATCTCCCTAATATATAATACCAATTCATATAAGTTTTAAGAGTGGTTAAAAAAAACAAAACTACTTTTTATGCTTTACTTCAAGTAGGAAATAAATTTTCATCTTCAATAAGAAGCTTTCCTAGTCCTTCTTAGGCTGTGCCTTTCCTTTGAGATTATCTCCCCATTAGACTGTGAGCCCCACTGTTGTTTTGTTTTGTTTTATTGTGTTTTTGTTTTATTTTGTCATTTGGTGCAGCCCTATTGCTTACTATGATGTCTGGAACATGGTTGGTTCATAATTAATAGTTTTTTGACTTGATCAGCTCTTAATTCATTTTGAGTCTTATCTAAATTCTCAAGACACCATAAAACTTTACTTATTCATACAACAAAACTTATATTCTGAATTTAACATGTGTATAAAATCACATATGTAACACATATAAAATCATATATCTATAACATATAGAATTAGATAATTATATTACATAATTAGATAATAATGTATGTATGTGTATATACATATAAATGATTTTTACTATGATATTTGCTCATTCTTTCATGTCTTTGTTATGTCTTTCATGTGCCATTGATGATAGAGATTTTGTTGTACTTCTGTACTTACAAGAGTGATTAATACTATGCTGAAAACATTCTAGGCATTCAAGAAATCCATGTAGATTCATTATTTGTGAAATGGAAAAGACCAACTTTGCTGACTATGCAATTTCTTCCCTAGGTCCATCTCGAGTGAGGCCACAGCCCTGAGAAAACAAGGATTGTTAAAGAATAAGAGGCATTTTATGGGGACTCTAGTCCTCTAGTTCAAGTGCATGGGTTTTTATGGAAACAGCACCCTTATTTCCACTAATTCTGTTTAAAATCATTCTTCTCATCTTTATAAAACTCTAACCACATTCCCTTCATCAAAAAATCTTTTAGAACCATGCTTTTATACTTTTAAAAGAAATATGTTAAAGATCAATGATATCTTCATCTAAATAAGTTTGTTGTTGCTATTGTTTTGGACAACAGATGACAGAATACTTTTTTTTAAAAATCTGAACCTCACTAAATAAACATAATTTTGCTTAGAGTTCTATTTAATTTGTGATGTGTAACACTTGGAGATTCAGAAAACTTTCTAGGATAAGAACAAACAAATCTAAACAAAAAAAGAATGAAATTATATTTTTTGGGCAGGACAATGAGGTTAAGTGACTTACCCAGGGTCACACAGCTAGTAAGTGTCAAGTGTTTGGGTCTGTATTTTAACTCAGGTCCTCCTGAATCCAGGGCTGATGCTTTATCCACTGCACCACCTACCTATTCTAGAAATTATGTTTTAAAAAGATACAAGACACAAGAATTCCTGAAAAAGAAGTTGCAAATGGTTTATCAATGAATTGACTGAGTCCAGAAAAAACTTCTATTTAGAGAATGTACAAAACATAAATGCATTGCTAAAATCTATATAGAAAGGCTCCAAACAAGGGACCACGAATAGTAAGATTTTCCCCATTACTTCCTCCCACAGGAGGAGAGCCCCAAAAGTTGAATACTCAATCTATCATTAATCACCCCAATAGAATTTATTAAATGCTTACTTACTCTGTGCCAGGCATTATGGTAAACAGTGGGAATATAAGGTCAAAAGTGAACCAATCCCTGTCCTTAAGGAGTTTATATCCTAATGAAACAAGACGGAGAACTCTATTTGAACCCTGCCAATCGTTACTTTTGGTCCAGTCAGATCTTATACTAGTATCTTCATCAAGCTTTTCTACCTTTATCTTCTTATCATTATCAGTTGTAGAGGCAACATCTCACATAAATTCCAATTTTTATGCTCCATTAAATGTAAGACAATATTATCTTGGGGCAGCTATGTGACACAGTGGATAAAGCACTTGCCCTGGATTCAATATGACCTGATTTCAAATCCATTCTCAGACGCTGGACAATTACTAGCTGTGTGACCCTGAGAAAGTCACTTAACCCTCATTGCCCTGCCCGCCCCCCCAAACATATATATAATCTTTTACCTCCATTCAAGGACCTAGTCTACTCTGAATCAATGGTGTTTTACCTTGTTAAAAAGATAATGCGGGGCAGCTAGGTGGCACAGTGGATAGAGCACTGGCCCTGGAGTCAGGAGTACCTGAGTTCAAATCCGGCCTCAGACACTTAACACTTACTAGCTGTGTGACCCTGGGCAAGTCACTTAACCCTAATTGCCTCACTAAAAAAAAAAAAGAGAGAGAGAGAGAGAGAGAGAGAGAATGCCACTTTTGTAATCCAGCCACATAATTTCTGAGGTTCACCCCCTGAAAAATATTTAATTATTTTTAACGTTTCCATGTACACAGCAGAACCTCAAGATAAGATTGTTTTCAGCGCTTCCTTCTAAGATTTAATTTGTTCTCTATTATGAAATTGTATTTATTTTTCTGACCCTCCTCTCCACCCTAGAAAAGGCTACAATTAAACATTAACACACAAATATATGTATATGTGTGTACTCATACAGACATATATATATATATACACACATAAATATATGTGTGTGTATATATGTATGCATGTATATATACACATTTATGTACAGATGTGTGTACATTAGACTTATATTGTACTTGGTTTAAGATGTTGGTCTCTGCCCAATTTTTGCCAAAATACTTTCTAGCTTTCCCAATATTTTTTTTACTCAATAATGAATTCTTATTAAAAAAGAAAACAAAACAAACCCTTAAATCTTGACATTTGTAAGGCACAAGGTTATTATAATCCTTTACTATTGTGTATTACATATCTATTCTGTTCCCCTGACCTACATTTTTATTTCTAAGCCAGATGGTTTTGATGTTTACTGCCTTAAAATATAGTTTGAGGTCTTGCATTGCTAAAATTCCTTCCTTTACATTTTTATTAGTATTTTTGAAATTCTTGACCTTTTGTTCTTCTAAATGAATTTTATTATTTTTTATTTTTATTAATTCAATAAAATAACTTTAGTAATTTAATTGGGATTGCATTGGATGGATTAGGTAAAATTCTCATTTTTATTATATTAGGTTTTCTTAACCATGAACAATTTCTACCCAATTTTTAAAAATCTGACTTTATTTGCATAAAGACTGTTTTATAATTATGTTCAAGTAGTTTCTAGGTCTGTTTTGTCAGGTATACTCTCAGGTATTTTATGCTACCTACAATTATTTTAAATGGGACATCTCTTGCTAAAACTTCTTTCAGTGTTTTATTGGTGTGATATAAAATGTTGATGATTTATAAGTGTTTACATGTTACTACTTTGCTAAAATAATTTTAATTAATTTTGGTTGAATTTTTAGTATTTCCCAAATATATCATAATATTATCTACAAAAAGAGAGAGCTTATTACCTCATTTCTGGTTCTGATTCCTTAATTTGTTCTTATCTTATTGCTATTGCTAGCATTTCTAAAACAATATTGTATGATATCTGTGACATATGGTGTACTTACCCTGTTTATTTCTTTAATTAAATCTCTTTTTGGCTTTTTGTCTAAGATCATGATTGCTATTCTTTTTTTTACATCATCTGAACCATGATAAATTCTACTCATCTTTTATTTTAACTCTATGTGTATCTCTATGCTTAATTGTTCCTTGTCAAAGGAATATTGTTGGATTCTGATTTTTAAATGATCATTCTATGTGTTTCCATTTTATGGTTAAATTCGTACCATTTGTGTTCAAAGATATAATTACTAGTTACATATTTCCATCTGTCCAATTTTTCCTCACTATTTTCCTTTCCCCATTTACCCAATTCCTCCTTACACATATAATTTACTTAAAACCACTAAATTGCCCTCCTATCCACCCTCTAAGTATCCCTCTCTTATCTTCTCCCCTTACCTTCCTAATTCTTAATCTCCACATCCCTCTTAAAGTTTTTTTTTTCCTTTCTTTATTTTATCTCCCCTCTCTCTTAATTTTTTTTTTATAATTTTGGAAGAATTTTATACTGTTCTATTTTTAACCCAGTTCCAATGAGATTAAGTTTCCAGCACAACCAACCCTTCCATCCCAACTTGCTTCTTTTATACCAGTTCTTCCTTTCACCCTTTATCTGTATGAGATAATTGCTTTTTAACTCTTTTAACCCAGTTTTTTTTTAGAATGAACCCATCTTAATCAGTACTGCCTAAGACTTTCTTTCAAACCACCCAAGTAATGATGACAGTCTTAAAAATACTGTTAACGTTTTCATATATAAGAAATAAACAGTTTGATTTTAAGATCCATATAATTGGTATTTAATGTTTACCTTATATTTCTCCTGAACCTTATATGTTGAATTTTCTGTTGAGTTCTAATCTTTAGTAACAAATACCTGAGAGTGTGTTTTTTTTTTAATTCTGGATTATAATCAACTGCTATTTTTTAATCACAACCCAAACTCTTTGCTCTTATAAATATTTTGTTTCAAAACCCTATGGTCCTTTAACATAGTAGCTCCTATGTCTTATGTGATCCTGATTATTGGTGCATGATATTTTTTTTTCCTTTTAGCTTACAGTATTTTCTCCTTAACCTTGGAGCATGAAAAATTGACCATTATATCCCTGTAAGTTGTCACCCTGGAATTTCTTTCAGGTGGGGATAAGTGGATTTTTAAAAAAATCTACTTTACCTTCTATTCTAAAATTTCAGGGCAATTTTCCTTAATAATTTCTTGTAATCTTGTATTAAGGCTCTCTTTTTATTTTAGTTGTGCCTTTCACATAGTCCAACAATTCTTAAATTGTCTCTCCTCAATCTGTTCTTCAGATTAGTTATTTTTCCAGTGAGATGATTCATATTCTCTTCTTTTTTTTATTCTTTTGATTTAGTTGTCTTATTTCTGTCCTATAATGTTGTTAGCTTCTTTTTTGCCCAATTATACTTTTCAAGGAGTTATGTTCTTCCTTCATTTTTTTGGATTTCTTATTCAATTGGTTGACATTCTTCTCATAATTTTCCACTTGCTCTTTCCTCCATATTTTTCCCTTATTCTCCCTTATTTAATTTAAGTCCTTTTTAAGTTCTTCTATGAAATATTTTTGGGCTTGTGACCATATGACATTTCTCTTTGAGTCTGGAATAACTTTTAAAATCTCTCTATATCTTCTTTTGAATATAAACCCAGATCTTCTCTATCCCTAAAGTAGCTGTCTATGGTCAGGTTTTCTCCTTTTCTTACTCATTTTTATTTTGTTTTATTTTGTTTTTAGCAGCTTATTATTGTAATTGATTATAATGCTGGGTACGAGTAATGGTGTTCCAGGCCTTAAGTCCTTCTTACTGTTATGTCTTGAGCTCTGTCTGGTGGTCCAACCTTGGCTACTTCTCTCCAACCCAAAGCCATGGCTAGGGCCCTCAGCCACACTGTGCCACAATGGTCTTGCTCCATCTAATCCCTCCAGAGACTACAAACTTCACTTCTCTCCTCTGCCCTGGTACCAAAACCAGGGACTCCACTTCCTTGCAAGTGCCCACATCCAACATTGCCCTCCTGGTTGGCTACTATAGTCACCAGACATATGCTCTCTCCTTTTTGTCCAGAGTTCCAACCAGCTGGGCCTGGTACCCTGCAACAGGAGAGGATCCTTTAATCTTCTGCTCAGCAGTCTGACCCCTGCACCATGAGATGAAAGTTCCTGAGGCCCAACCCAACTGCCCCCAGGCCTTATTATTTATTGTCTCTGTATTCCTGGAGATATTTGTTCTTCTCTCAGGAAGAACCTCCATCCCTGCAGGTATGGTTTTCCTTGAGGTTCTCTCAAGTTTTCTTGGAAGAACCACTTATTTACCAACTTTTATTCATTTCTGCCACCCTACATTCGCTTTGAGGCAATGTTATGCTTTTTTAGTGGGAGAAATTTGGAGAGACTGGAATTTTGTGGTCTACTACACAATCTCAGTATTCTCTCTACCCTCTTTTTAAATAAATGCTTGTATCTGTAGCCAGGCATGAAGATATGTAAGTTATTGTGCACTCTCCATAATGAATGGTGAAACTATTTATCTGCACAAATAACAAACAAACCAGAGAAGTTATGCTGATTAGAATATACTAGAAAATTCATGTGAATAAATGAAAGTTTTAGATGGGAGTGAGGTATGATTTTCTTCACCTAAGAAAGAAGTTCTGATCTAAAATAAAGAAAATTTGTCTAGTCTCTAGTGAGTTAAAGTGGAAATTAAGGATATGTAGAGGAGCTGTATTTACTTGGATATTTATCAAAACAGCCTTTTTCCCCCTGATTCATGTAGTCAGTCCCAAAGTGTGTCTAAAACTTTGTCTATTTCTCCTTCAAAGCAGGAATGAAGAATCTCTCTCCTCTCCTAAGCTCTTTTCCAGATGGGAGAGTCAATGTTTTAAAGGCGTACAAAATAGATAAAGTTGAGAGAAAAGTAAAGCTAGTAAATTTAATGAAAAACATTATAAAACATTATAAAATTAAACATTTATAATACCTTATAATACTAACTTGCATTTGTAATTTCATCAATGCAGCTGTTCCATTCGGTGATACAAATTTCAACCTATTTTTGTCTATTCATCCATGTGATTCTTCTCCATGCTCTACCAACATTTCACTATAAGGAGTTTACCTTAGTTATTGGACTATATTTTGAGGATTCCTATCGTCTTAAAATAACAGTAGAACACATGAGCTATTCATCAGTTATTCTTCATGTTTTCTATTCAACCATTCTCATTTTCAAATAAACATTTTACTGATGACATAATTTATAACAATTTAACATCATAATACTTGCTTATAATGAGATGCATTCCTATTCACACTCACTGTAAACTTCTGCATTGCCCTATGGATGACCTTCAAAATAATTTCTTCAGAGAATGGAGTGTCCCATGATTCATACCTATATAGCATCTCAGGAACAATAATGCTATTTAAAAGACAGGCTTTTATTTCAAACTCATTTGAGTTAATAAAATAATTTCATAATTTTCAGAAGGAAAACATGATCAATCTCCTCTATTTAATGTTATTTAAAATGAAAGACCACTGTAGTAAATTTCTTCAAAAGGCTTACTTACTTAAGGAAAATGATATAATATAAAATGAGTCACATATGAGCTTCCCATTTCATCATTCTTTTTTCATAAAACTTTCTGATTAAAAACCTTAACCAAAAACACAGAAGTACTTAATAGTTTTGTATTCTTTGAGAAAATTTCCCATTTTAGAGAAAAAAATGGAAAATATCTTCATAAATATTAATTTAATTGCACAACATATCATTTCAAGCCATAGGTGATAATTCAATTCTATGAAAAAGATTATTTCTTTATATGACTTTACAAATGATCAATTCACACAGACACACATTTACACACTTTTATGTTACAATACCAAAAGCAATAAAACTTAAGAGAATTTGAAATAATGCAGTTACTGTAAATAAAACCACTAGATTTTATTATTGATTATATTTAAGGACTCAAAATTAGTTACAGTATATCACTGTGTGAAGTAGTTTGTGTTATTAATAAATTGCTATACATTTCAATTATATTTGCATGAATGCACTTTCATAATCATATTTTCTACTATTATATATTCATAAACCATTCTTAAAATGCAATTTATTTATATTTTTTTCTTCTAAATTACCTATACTCTCTTGTTTCCTTCCTGTAAGCTTTCACAGGGAGCTATCCCTTAGAATAAAAAAAGTGGGTGAAAAATGAGTCCACAAATTGAACCAATTCATTAAAAGGTTTTGTACTATATGCAACGATCTAAGTCCATAATCCTTCACCTCTACAGAGAACATATTACACCTTCTCACATCTCTTATTTGGGTCTAGTTTAGTCAGTTTTTGACTTGATCAGAGCAGATCTAAACCACCTTAGCACTTTTCCTAGAACAAGCAGCTATGAGAATTCATGTCTAGCCTTTCCAGTTTACCTTTATGAATTGTCTTCCTAATCAGGATGTAATTTTTAAAAAATTCAATGCCTGTCTTTCTTGATTTCTTGCATTTGAATCTTCAACCACAGCATACAGTAAATGCTTAATGATCTACCTATCTAGGTAATTATTTTCCTCATGTTTCTCTTCTTTTGACTTTTTGTACATTTTCTACCCCAGTTGTGTTTCTTTTCTATCATATGATAGTAGAGAATCAATGTTTTCTGCCTCTTGTGAGATGTAGAAAGTTCAAGGCTTTTCACTTATCCCATGGAGGAAGCAGGTTTAGAAACATCACATCCCTATCCTGAAACACATTTGCTCATGCTAGATGCACAAAACATCAATAGACTGAGGTAAAGATGGTGTATAGGAGCTTTAAATATGTTTCTCTTCTCCAATATGCCAAAAGTATCTATTCTTAAATTTATTATGTGTTCAGTTAAGAAAGCATATATATTTGGAAATAGCATATGGCCTCCATATATTTTTATACAAATGCAATTCTTTTGCTCACTCAAAATATGTAAAGCTTCCGAATGAAATAGATTACTGGATAATATGTGTGCATACTTCCAAAATATTACTTTACACATAATGATTGTTCTAATGATATAGAATAATAAGTGATTAGAGATAAACATACATGTTATGTAAAATATTTCCCCCATAACCTCTATTGCTGCATGTACAAGTTTATTTCTTACGTTTTGGAATATGAAGCCAAATTGTAGAACATGCTAACTTTATAGAGGCAGAAAATGGTTTAATGACGTATCTAAGGTCACACAGGAATTAGCATTTCAAAATTAAAACCTATGCTCTGGCTGCCCTTCTCTTTCCATTATAAAATGCTACACTGCTATACAATTTATATTCACAGGCATGCTCTGTGTTCACACCTGCATTTATTAGCTCATTACAAATAAAATACTCCCATTAAATGATGATAATACAGTGAGCTACATTGGGGAAATGAATTAGATTTAAAATCAAAGGAACTGTGGGTAATCTTTGTTCTGATATAGACTTTACATAAATTACACAATCTATGTTGCTCCTGTTTTCCTAATGTATAAAATAAAGCTGGTCAGATTAGAAAATGCGTAAGTGCTTCAGGGTCTAACCCCAAGATCCTATGATCTACCACTTCTTGGATAATAAGAAAAATCATAGATAATTTTTTTTCAAATCCTAACAAATAAAGTTTCATACTTTCTATACTGTGTTAAGATAAATATCAAATTGCATATATATACATGCACACACATGTATATTATATACATATATGCATAAATATACACACATATAGACTTTATATAGATGTACACACATATGTAGAATTTATATACACACATGTAGATTTATATGCATATACACATGTATGTATGTATACATATGACACTTAACATTGGGCATTTAACCTTTATTAAATAATACAATACCACCATATTCAATCTATACTATTTTTGGATAGGTCTGAGTGTAGAAAGTTTGTCACATCAAATCTTAATTTATCTTGATACTCTTACTAATTTTTCAGTTTCTTTTTGGGATAAGCAGACAAAATATAAAACTTATTCCACATGATAGCCCATGGGATTTATTTTGTTCAGTTGTTTCAATTATGCATGATTCTCCATGACCCTATTTGGGTTTTTCTTGACAAAAACCGAGTTATTTGTCATTTCCTTCTCCAGCTCATTTTACAGATGAAGAAACTGAAGCAAACATGGTTAACTGACTTAGCCAGGATTTGAACTCAGGTCTTCCTGACTCTGGGCCCAGTCTTCCATCAACTGTACCCCCTAGCTGCCCAAAGTCTTTCCTGTGTTTTCTCTTCTTCAAACTAAACAGCTCTATTTCATTCAATCTGTGTCATTTAAAATATTGGGGTGGGGCTAGCCTGTTTTTTTCTAAATTATTGGGGACCTAGGCTGGGGTTTTGTAAAAATATTGCTACTTATAAATTAATGGTTATTGCACCAGTTTTGAAAGGAGTGATTAGTCCAAGAGAGAGGATGCGTGATTAGTTCAAGAGCATTTCTGGTGCAAGAGAGAGAATTGACCACATTTAACCCAAGATGAAAACCCCCCAGCCCCATATTGTCTCTAAGAGAGAGCACGTGGCTCCAAGTAGAATTCAGAAACTCTACATTCCCTAGAGAGACAGCCACTTGACAGCCTTCCTCACCTAGCCTGTGTCACCAAGAATGGCATTCACCTTGTGATTTCAGTCTTTTTCCATTTCCTATAAAGGTAGCTCTTACACTCTGATCAAAGCTAATTGGCTAGCATCATTCAATTCCATTGGTTTATGTGACCTGAGGGTAGTACATATTGCACTTAGATTTACTTATGACCTAATGATTAAATGACCTAATGGGGAAGTGTGCAAAAAGACCATCTATGAAGAGCAAGGCAGATGAAGTCCAAGTGTGGCTAATCTCATCTAGTTGATCTCCATTTCTATTGATTCACACATTGGCTCATGGGCTTGTCCCAAAAGAGATTAACTAAAGTTTCTACAAGTGGGGGTGAAGAGAAATCTGACTAAGACTGGGTCCCTGTGTACCCCCAAGAAATCCTTTATCAATAATGATTTTCTCACAAACCAAATCTTTATAATGTATTTGCACAGAAGATGTTGTCAGTAGGGAGGATTATAGTGAGTACCATTTCTCTCATTCTTGATAGTATGTCTCTTAAAATATAGAAAAGAATATAGAGGTCAGCTGGATGGCACAGTGGATAGAGCACCATCCCTGTATTCAGGAGAACCTGAGTTCAAATCTGCCTCAGACACAACACTTCCTAACTGTGTGACCCTGGGCAAGTCATTTAACCCTCACTGCCCTGCAAAAAGAAAAAAAAATAGGATTGGATTCTCTCGAATGAATGAATGACCAAATGATCAATCATTTATTAAGTAATTACTATGTCAAAAGCATCATGCTAAGTGCTGTAGACAAATACAAAAGCAAGAAATCCTTTCCTTTCAAAAACCTCATGTCAGATGGAAAATTCCCATGAGCCTTAAGGTATAACACCAAATAAGTTGTAATGAATCATTATTAATATTATTTCTACTAATAAAATCATATTCATTTATCATGTTGAATTCTTTTAGTATGACAAAGCCTCTAATGGCAAGAATTTTCTTTTTTGATCATCAGTGGTTCTGGCTTCTGAGGAAACAGACACTTCAGAACCAACAGAAGCCAGTTAGCAAGTCTACAAGTAATGGTTCTGTGAATAATTTCTGTGGGGACTGAACTAGAAGCCACAATATTGATCCAGAGAGTGCTGCTATTACTTGGGTGTTTTGTACAGACAATGATAGAGAAGAGGCAAAGATGTAACACTCTCAGAGACAGTTGTCAGGCTTCATCTTCACAGGGATTGATTGCTGGGCTGATAGCCATTAGGGCAAGAATGAAAACAGGAAGAATGGCACACATTTTGTCATTTTTAAACATACTGAGTTTGTAGTCCATAAAATCTTCAGATTTTTTTTCATGTAACAGATATGCATTAAAACAAAAAAAGTGAAATGCATTTTCTGAGCTTTGGGTTTAACTATAGATCTATAGGTCCAATAACTGAAATGATAAAAATAACCTAGATTGAAAACTTGAACTATTAAAGAAATGTGAGGTATTATTACTATCACCATGAATCCTCCACAAATTTCAATTCTAGCAAAAATATGAAATATTCACTGTCCATTTTCTAAACAATTTGGAGATTGTGATTTTAGTATATTTTATGTTTGATATACTACATCGATAAGCCACAGAAAAAGTTTTGCATATATTGCTGAACCACCTGGTTACCTACATGAGTCAGTCAGATTAAACTATGTAAAAATTGAAAGGAGGAATTTCCATCACCACATAAGACTCATTTTAAAGGTATTTAACAACATAACTTCCTATGATTGGAAATATAGGAGTAGTTGGAGGGATAGGATTTAGGAAATTTGAGATAAAACAAAGACAGGTAGAAGGAGACCCAAAAGAGAACAGTGTCATGTGACCCCCAAACAAGAGAGAGTATCCAGGAGGAGAGGTTAACCAACAGTGGCTAATGAAACAAAGAGGTCAAGGAGAAGGGAACTAAGTAAATATCTTAAAAAATAATAACTAAGTGGTTATTGAAAACTATGGAGAGAGAAATTTCAAATGGATGAATTCAAAAGTGAGATTTCATTGTGTTGAGTAGGGAGTGAGAGTAGAAATAAGGGTCAGATATTACTGCAGACAACTGTTTTCAGGGCCTTGGCAAGAAAGAGAAAGTAGGAATAATAGGATCTAATATAGCTTTTATTTTATTTTATATTTAGATTATAGGAGAAAATTGGAGGAATAAATTAGAGGTCATTAAAAGGATTGCCATGCTTTAGTGACCATACAGTTGATGTTGAATAGCACAACTACACAATGCATTTGTATTCATGGTAGTGTGATTTCTTCCATTTAACAGCACATAAGTAGTAAAAGAGGAGGCAGATGGTTTACATAATACAAGTAGGGTCTGAAAAAGAATGAATAGTGATATGACAAGGGGATGAAGAATATGAGAAAGAAGGTAGCATGGAGATTAACTGGTTACCAATTGGGTAGAAATGGGGCAGGGAAAAAATAAAGTATTAAAAAGGCCTGAGAAAATTGTGAGGAATGGAGGAATTAGAGGTAATAATGAGTATAAAAAATAGGTTTAGGAGGGGAGAGATTATTGGTTGTGGTTAGAAAGAAAGTATGCATTTTTTTTTTTTTTGGTGAGACAATTGGGGTTAAGTGATTTGCCCCAGGGTCACACAGCTACTAAGTGTGTCTGAGACCGCATTTGAACTCAGGTCCTCCTGAATCCAGGGCTGGGGCTCTATCCACTGTGCCACCTAGCTGCCTCCAAAGTATGCATTTTTTAATCAACAAAGTAGAACACTCAGCTATAGGTTGTGACTATTCTTGTGTATAATTAAACTGAAGGAGAAGTGTAGGTCATAGGCTTTGTAAAGTTGAGGAAACAAATGCTAGGAAGTTTGTTGGAGTCTCACAATTAATATGGAAGTCACCTAAAAGAAGACAGTGTGTCAGATGCCGAACTCAATAAAAGTGGATAATATCCTTAGACATAGTACGTAACAAGCACCATGAACTTTTTTTTTTTTTTGGCAGGGAAATGAGGGTTAAGTGACTTTCCTAGGGTCACACAGCTAGTAAGTATCAAGTGTCTGAGGCTGGATTTGAACTCAGGTACGCCTGAATCCAGGGTTGGTGCTTTACCACTGTACCATCTAGCTGCCCCCATGAACTTTATAGGATGAAAAAATTTCAAAGAGTGAACTTAAAAAGACAAAAAAGTACTTAGTTGTTGCTATTGCAATAGTCCAGGTAAGAGAAAATGATTGGCTCAGCTAAAGTGGTTACAATGAGAATTAAAGGTAGGGAGAAGGGAGATGTGCACTATGGGGAAGTATGGGACATGGAAGTATCAAAAATTAAGTTAAGACAGTGAACATGGAGAAGGTAGTGCCATGAGCCACAATAGAATAAATGGAGAAAAATGCTAGATTTTAGCAAAAAATATCAAAATTTTGATGCATTGACTTTGAGGTACTGGCAAGAATTCCAGTAGGCAGTTATAAATCTCTGGGGTTTTCTTCATAAAGGTGATAATTGAAGCCAGTGTTGAGAATCAACAAAGGAGAAAGTATAAGGGGAAAAAAAGGGGAAAAGTGAACATTGGGCAGCAGAGTTTTCAAATGTAATTGTATTTTTAAACAGTATCTTTTCCAATACAAAAGAACAAAGAAATTATTTCTTGACACTTTATGACTCTTATCCATACTCTTGCAGGTAGTATGCATATGGGGTGGGGTGGGGAAGTTTTCTTGTTTGTCAGGATTTCTCACTCAATTACAATGAACTAGAATTGGAATGACCACATCTTTAAGTTATATTCAGTTTTGAATAGTAATACTGATGAAATCTTAACTAATATTGTCAAGAATATCACTATTCATAGATAGAACAAAGCATCCTTAAAGGACAGTGATTGAAAACAATGTAAAATCCATTTTTCTACCTGAAGCTTCAAACTAAGAGTTATTTACATATAAAATCAAGGACTATTTAAAATGGTAGAAAATGAGGATCAAAGTTTGTTACTAAGCAATTTAGGATATGTTTTCACAATTTGAAACTGATATGCCATCATCATCACCACCACCACCACCATCATCTTCTATCAACATCATTCTCATCATTGCTAACATTTCTATGGTGCCTATTATCTTGCAGGCACTGTACTAAGCCCTTTACAAATAGTATATCATTTGAGCTGCACAACAATCTTATAAATTAGATGTTAATATAATCACCATTTTAGAGATGAGGAAACTGAGGCTAAGTGACATGATCAGAGTCACACAGCTAGGAAGTAAATAATCTAAGGTCAGATTTGAACTCAAGTCTTCCTGACTACTTGTGTAGTTTATCTACTGTACCATCTAGCTGCCATAAATTCATGCATTGAAATGAATTATAAGTATCCATATTCGAAACTATATGTGTATGCTATTTGAAGAATTATAATTTTCAAATCTTTCATCCATGAAAAAGGAAGAACAGAAATGTTATCAAAATCTAGTAAAACAATATGTGAATAAAATATTATTAATAATAATAAACTTGCCATCATATTTTCCCCTTACTATCTTCAAATGATCACCATTCATTTCATTTTTCTATGCTCCTTAGTTTATTAATATATTCAAATCCTGGTTATTAAATAGCACATGGAAAATTAAAAAAAAAAGTGAAGAGTTTGTACCTGAAAATATCTCTCATTATGCATCCCAAATTAAAACTGTACTTCCTTTCCCTGATATAAAAAAAATCATCCTGATAGCTTTCATAATTATATAAATATCACTACCACTTAGGCTTCTGGATAAGTTCCATAAATAATACTTAATTTAATAGATCATATGTGAGTCATTTCCATGTATCTGTTATATTGAAAACAGCAACTGTACCAAATTATATCAAAATAGATAATGATTATTGCAAAAGCTAATTTTTGCCTGCCACAATATGTGTGATAATTGGTTAGTGCCAGCTTCATCTATAACATTAATTTATTTTTCTCAATTCCTATCTCTTATATTAGTGGTGATTTATTTTTTTTAAACCATGTGCATGACTGAAGTGAAGTTGGGAGTTATTGAAAACATGACTGTGCCTTCACAGGTTTGTTGAGTCCAAAATATTAATAAAACCCTTGGCGGCTGCTTACATTTTAGCCTTGATGTGTATCAAAGGGCAAAAGAACATTTTTATGAGGATATCTTTTTACATGACAAAAAATGTTCAATGGTCCAGGTTCTTGGAGTTTCTCTGGAAACTGGAGGGAATTAGTTTACAATTAGGTTAAGTATAGGACTTAGGAAAGAAATATTATTTTTGCCTACCCATTAAATATATTTACAAAGAGAGTTTTGAATAAAATGTATTTGTCATATATTTTTTCTATATCAGTCACTAGTTATCAAATGACAGAAGCCTAAATTTCTTTCTTTCTGTCTGTCTGTCTCTAATGAGATTTGACTTTCTAAAAGCAAATAATCTAGACTATCATGAAAAATTCTTTCTGATGAGTTTCATGGAAAATCACCCTACTTTGATATTCTTATGGCTTTATTATCTATTTCAGGACTTCTTAAAATTTTTCTATTCACAACCTGTTTTCCCCTGAAATTTTGTGCATGACCCCATGTATATAGGCATATAAAATAGATACGCAGAAACTTTCACTGTTGCCAAATTTTCTATGACCCCCACATTCAGTCACATGAATCCATATGGGGACGGGAACCACAGTTTAAGATGCTTTGATCTAATTTATATGCATGCTCATGCCAATTATGCTGATCCAAACCTATGTTTCCCTACCCATTCTGTGTAAGTCTTGAATATGTTTTCTGGTATGTCTTCCTCAGATGGTCTATAGAAAGTGTTCAATTTTCTTCTAGCTATCTTGACATTGGGTGGACACCAGGGGATCATGGAGACAATCCAACAATTAGCATTAACTCCATACCTGACAATCAAATTGCTGATTTCACAGATTTATCTGTTTTTACTGAACCACCTCCTAGGCAAAGCATGTCACTGCATCATGTGCTGTTGATGGAAAGATGAAAGGCCATTCTCTTCATGACTAAATAGAGTTTATAGTCTTTTAAGGATGATGAATTGCATATGAAAAATTGTAGTTTACATTATATAATGACTAAGATTAATAAAGGGGGAGAAGAACAGTGTGTATTCTGTATCAGGCACCATGCTTTTCCCAATGTTTTACAAATATAATTTCATTTGGAGAGATATAAAAAAATGTTATCAAGGCCCTACATATAGTGAAACCACATGTGGCATGTTTGTGTGACTTTGTGTGACCCCAATGAAAACAATATAGACTTCTTTAGCCTCTTCTCCCACCATTCTTCTCCAAAGGAGACTTTACTTTCTGCCAACGGAAACAGATGGGCATAAGCCAGACATTATCACTCTGCTCTGCTCAGAGAAAGGGGAACTAGGCTAGAATACTATTTATCTACTTCCTTAAATTTATTCATGTAGGGTTTGTGATCAAATTAAAGCTAACTTTTTATCCCTGTTCATTAGGGGAAGTAGTACCCCAAACTTTGTGTCCATGACTTGACCTTTATCCCAAAAAATACTAGTTTCACGATCAACACATATTGCATTTAGTCAAACTCATCCATTTATCAAATTCAGTAGTAAAACAGGAATCAGAGAAAGTACACAAAGGAGAATATATACCAAACAATAACATAACATGAAGGAGCTCTCCAATTGGGAATCAGGTAACTTAGCTCAAACAAGAGAGAAAGTACTAGATCTCATACAAGGAGATGTATAGCAAGCTGAAGGTAGGGACATAATGGAGACTGTCAGCTCTTTCCATAATCTTTTCTTTCAGGAACCTGAAGCAGGGTTGGCCTCATTCATCTTCCTTTCAAAGCTGGTAGCCAGAAGTGCCCAAAGTGACTGCAGGGTCCAACTTGATGAAGCTTGAAGAGAACTGGAGAAGTATCTTTTCTTCTACTCTTTTCAATTCTGCCCCTGCCCCTAATGCAGGTAGGCACTGATCTCCACCAATTAGGAGAGAGTGTGATACAAATAAACTTTGGAATTGGAGTTACCAAAAAAAGAATGGTTGAGAAAATCAACTAGGAATCACTTCTTGAAAAGGAAATTAAGAAAAGTTTCATAAAAGAAGGACCAAAATTCCATGACATATTTTTATACTCTTTTGGAAGATCTTGATGACACAATATAAGTCACATTAACTGTGATTTTGCAGATAATATTTAAGGAAATAATGTAAGAACTAAATGAATGAACTTAAAAACATAGGTAAACAATATAGAAAAAGCATTTTTAATCTCATAACTATGTAGGTAAATGACACACTTGTCTTGTTAGCCACATGGTAGTTACATATTTAAATGCATCATAATTATTTAATTCAGTCATAAACTGTTTGTTTTCAAAATAACATCCAGAAGATAGCAACTGAGATAATGAAGGGTTTTGAGTTCAAGTTATATAAATGACTTTGAAAGGAACAGAGAACACTTTTACAGAGGGTTCAAAACACATTTGCTTGTCTTTAAGTATTTTAATTGCTTTCATATGGATTAGACTCATTTCTGCTTGGTTACAAAGAGCACAATTAGGAACCTTGGGTGAATCTTGAAAAGAAAGAAAAGAGATATCCTTTCTAACTATTAGAAATATCCCAAAGTTGGAAAATAGAGGGCTCTTCCTCACTGAAGTTCTTCAAGCAAACAATATTATTTGTCAGGGATGTTATGGGCAGTATTCTCTACTCAATGTCCTCTGAGGAATCTTCCAAATCCAATTCCTAAAATCCATTGTTCTGGAAAAGCCACCAAGAGGTTCACGCATTTTTTTTTTTTTTGCTGGGCAATGAGGGTTAAGTGACTTGCCCAGAGTCATGCAGCTAGTAAGTGTCAAGTGTCTGATGCTGGATTTGAACTCAGGTCCTCCTGAATCCAGGGCCAGTGCTTTATCCACTGTGCCATCTAGCTGCCCCCAGTTCAGGAATTTTGATCTCATTGATTCAAACAACTATTTTAGTGAAACCATTAATCAAAGAGTTTCATGTTATCATGTAGGCATCATCATCATCACCATCATCATTAGGTCATAAAAAGTGAAGTTTCCTTTCGCCAACCTTATGCATTTCGTATCTTGGATCTGAGTTGTAAAATTACAGGATACTAGAATTGCTTCATAGTTGAAGGGAATATCAGAGACCAATTTATTGATCCTCTTCATTTTACAGATGAGGAAGCAGAAGCTTAAGGAAGATAAGTGACTTGCACAAGGTGACGCAGGTCCTTCCAAAAAGAGTAAAATTTTATCTAGAAATTTCCTAGATTTTATTGTTTTCCCCTTTTTAATTATGAAGAAAAAAATTTAAATGTATTAGCTCCTCCTCAATTTCGATTGTATTGAGTTCATAACTGTATAAATTAGACAAATCTGGAAATTATCTCCAATGTTAATCAGGAAGAATGCATTATTTATTTTGTTTGTTTGTTTTTGTTTTTTTCTAATTGAAGTCTTTAATTCATCACTGTCTGCTCAAATAGTGTATAGCGGATGGGAAGAAAGACAATTCTGAATAAAACCAAGGGAAAAGAGAACATAAAATATGGAAAATGATGCCATAACTAAAGATCACTCAACCTATCAACTCATTCCTTTTATAAAACCTTATTTGGTCCCTAGTGGTGGTTTTTAATTATTTCCTGAATGGCTCTAATGCTTCTCACTCTATAATTTTGCTTGGTAGGTCATTCTACTTGTTTATGGGTCTCTGTATGATCAAATGTTTCTTGACATCTGTTCAACTTTCTTTCTTAATCCATTTGTGACCCATTGTTTTGTTGACTTTGTGGAGTAATATCACCCACAGTAGCAACTTGAGCTTTATATTCTTATACTGAATGCAAAAAGATATTCAGAATACATTACAAATTCTTAACCTATGAAGAACTTATTTTTCCACAGTGCCTTCAGGGCTTGTTGTTTCTATGACCTTACTTTCTCTTATTGATTATTGTTTTAATTAAACATACAAGTCCCTCTTGAGTACATAACTGGCACAGAATGAGCAATGATCCTCTGCAAACTTCTTTTATATCTTCTTTGATTTAGAAGACCCATAAAATGAACTTCATGTCTAATAATCTTATATAAAATATCTAGCAATTGGAAAAAAAATATCTAAAATTAAATTTTAAGAAATTACTGTTGGGAAAAGTTTTGAAATTGAAGGTTTTTATGAAACAACTACTCAATTATTAAAGGAAATTACTCAATAAGATAGACTTTTTCAAATTTGTTGAACTTTTAATTCATATATTAATTGGAAACATCAGAAACTTAAAGTTAACAATGAAGATGCTTTCAGAAGATAACACTTTTTCCCTCAAATTGATCTCCTAAACCTGTTACCACATAGAAAAAAAATAGAGGAGAATGGAATAAATAGAGTAAGGAGTACGTTTTAGATCTAGTTTTTTATTACTGATTTTTTTTTAAGAGCTAGGACTAGTTCACTTGGAGAAGAGAAGTTGGAGGGAACATGTAATACTATCTTTCAAATATACAAAGAGGCAGTTTCCACCTTGAGTGTCAGGCAAAGAAAAAATTATTCCAATCAAAGGAAACTACCATATTTTGATGAGAGATATACATAATGATAGTTGGAGATCTTCATTAGCAAGGAAGAACACTAGAAAGCTGTAGCCTTCAAAAGTATATGTTCTTTTTAATTAAATGACTATGTGTTTAACTTTATTTTTTTTAAAAGGAGAAACAGTTCAATACACATACAGAGAATTGTTAGAATATCACTTCAAACTGTGGCATGGGTGTCAGGGAAAGTTTCTAAAAGGATCTGTCATTTAAGTTACAAGTGAAATGAAGAACTTATTAAAAGATAATCAATTTTATTGGGGTTGGGAGTGAATGTTTATTTTTTAAATTTATTTATATTTAGAATATTATTTTTCTAAAGTTACATACAAAACAATTTTTATGTCAAATTTTAGAACTTTGCTTTCCAAATTCTCTTCTTCCCTCCCAACCCACCCCCATTTAAGCTCACAAGCAATTCAGTATAAGTTATACATGTGTAATCATGCAAATAATTTCCATATTAGACAGGTTGTGAAAGAAAACAGACCAAAAAAAATTGAGAAAAAGGAACTAAAAACAAGTATGCTTCAATCTGTTTTCAGAAACCATCAGATCTTTCTCGGGAGATGGATTGCATTTTTCATAAGTCCTTCAGAGTTGTTTTCAATCATTGCATTGCTGAAAACAGCTAAGTCATTCACAGTTGGTCATCATACAATATTGCTGTTACTTTGTATACAGTACATTTCACTTTGGATCAGCTCATGTAAGTCTTGTCATTGTTTTCTGATAGCAACCTGCTCAACAATTCTTATAGCACAGTAGTGTTCCAACATAATCTCACCCCGCAATTTGTTTAGCCATTTCCCAACTAATGGGCATCTCCTCAATTGTGAATTCAACTTTTTTTTGTTTTTTATCTCTTTTTGGATAGTGACCTAGTAGTGGTATTACCAGGTGAAAGAGCATGCATGGTTTGATAACCCCTCCCCCTCCTACTTTCCTGCAGGCTAATATAGATTACTATACCCAATTGAGTGCGCATATTATTCCCTTCTTGAGCCAATTCTTTGTTTTAATTTTTTTTAATTTAATGGTTTTTCTTTATAGATTCCCAAATTACATGTAAGAACAAATTTTGACATGTTTTTAAAACTGTGCGTTCCAAATTCATTTCCTTTATACCTTCCCACAACCCAAGAACTCAAACATTTCAATATAAGTTATACATGAGTAATCATGCAAAAGATTTCCACATTAGCCAGGTTGTGAAGGAAAACAGACAAAAACAAAATTTCAGATAAAGGAACTAACAAAAATATTCTTCAATCCATATTCAGATACCACCAGTTCTTTCTCTGAAGATGGATTGCATTTTTATACGTCCTTCACACTTGTCTTCAATCATCACATTGCTGAAAATAACGAAGTCATTCACAGCATATTATCTTACAATATTGCTGTTATTTTGTATACAGTACATTTTACTTTGTATGAGCTCATGTGGGTATTTCCAGGTTTTTCTGATAGCATTATGATAACCTTTTTTATAGTAAACTGGATATTAAGTAAATTAAAGAGAGATTTCCTTACAATAAGTAGATGAGGTTGATTATTATAACAACAATAATAGTTAACATTTATATATTACCATATATCTGACAAAGAATTTTCTTCACAATAGCCCAGCAAAATAAGTAGCATAGGTTTTATCATCAGCCCATATAGGTTTTTCCAGGTTTTTCTGATAGAATCCTGGTCATCATTTTGTTTTATAGTAAACTGCGTTTATATAGTACTTTTAAAAGGGATTTACTTACAATAAACCCAAGAGGTTGATAATTGCAACAACAGGAATAGGTAAACAATTATATAGTAACTTATACCTGAAAAAGAATTTTCTTCACAATATCCCAGCAAAATAAGTACCATATGTTTTATGATCATCATCCAATTATCATCAAAACAATCATCATCATAATCATCTTACATTGCTCTTGCCTCTGCTTCAATTTTTTTCACAGTTTACTATTGCTGTGTTTCCCTCCATCCTATTTCTCTCCCCATCATATTCACTCTATCTTCTATCTTTATCACCCTATTCCTCCTCAAAAGTGTTTTGGTTCTGACTACCCCTACCACAATCTACCCTCCCTTCTTTCACACCTCCCCCTTTATCCCCTTCCCCTCCTACTTTCCTGCAGGTTTAAACAGATTACCCATTTGAGTGTGTATGACATTCCCTCTTTGACCCAATTTAGATGAGAGTAAGGCTCCCTTACTCCCCAGCACCTTCCCCATCTAACCCTCCGCTCCATAAGCTTTTTTCTTGCTTCTTTCATGTGAGATATTTTACCCAATTCCACCTCTCCCTTTCCCTTTCTCCCAATGAATTCCTCTCACCCCTTAATTTTAACTTTTTTTTTTTTTTAGTGAGGCAATTGAGGTTAAGTGACTTGCCCAGGGTCACATAGCTAGTAAGTGTTAAGTTTCTGAGGCCGGATTTGAACTCAGGTACTCCTGATTCCAGGGCCGGTGCTCTATCCACTGCGCCACCTAGCTGCCCCAATTTTAACTTTTTAAAGATATTATTCCTTCATTTTCAACTCACACCTCTTCCCTCTATCTAAATATACTCCATCTGAGGGCAGTTAGGTGACACAGTGAATAAAGCACCAGCCCGAATTCAGGAGGACTTGAATTCAAATCTGGACTCAGACACTTGTCACTTACTAGCTGTGTGACCCTGGGCAAGTCACTTAACCCTCATTGCCCCTCCCAGAAACAAATAAATAAATAAATAAATATACTCCACCCAGCTTCCCTAATGATGGGAAAGTTCTTATGTTACAAGTATCCTCTTCCCATGTAAGAATGTAAACAATTTAGCCTTTTAATATCCTTTATGATTTCTTTTTCCTGTTTACCTTTTTATGTTTCTCTAGGGTCTTGTATTTGAAAGTCAAATTTTCTATTCGGTACAGGTCTTTTTATCAAGAATGCCTGAAAGTCCTCTCTTTCACTAAACTCCCATTTTATTCCCCCTGAAAGATTATACTCAGTTTTGGTTGGTAAGTGACTCTTGCTTGTAATCCAAATTATTTTGTCTTCCAGAATATCATATTCCAAGTCCCAGATCCTTTTAGGTAGAAGCTGCTAGATCTTGTGCTATACTGACTGTGGCTCCACCATATATGAATTGTTTCTTTCTGGCTGCTTGCAATATTTTCTTCTTGACCTGGGAGTTCTGGAATTTGGCAATAATATTCTTGGAGGTTTTCATTTTGGTATCTCATTCAGGAGGTGATTAGTGGATTCTTTCACTTTCTATTTTCCTTTCTGGTTCTAGAATATCAGCACAATTTTCTCTTGACAATTCCTTTCTTTCTTTTTTTTTTCAGTGAGACAATTGGGTTAAGTGACTTGCCTAGGATCACACAGCTAGTAAATGATAAGTGTCTAAGGCTGGATTTGAACTCAGGTCTTCCTGACTCCAGGGCCGGTGCTTTATCTACTGCACCACATAGCTGCTCCCCAAACTGATTAATTTTAAGGAAAATCTTGTTCTTAGAGAAATGGTACTGAAATGTAACCGTAACTTAGTTGAAAAGTGGGAACTGTCTATGTGCCATGCAGTATACATTAGCAGACATGCTTGACACAGTAGTTACTATTATTTAATTATTTTTCTTTGTCAGTGGGAGAGGTCCACAAGGAAAGAGGTCAAGGGACGATGATTGTAGGGTAAATCAAGATACTGCAGTATTTTAAAATTTTCTTCATGTCGGAACGTGTTTTGAAAAATGAATATCCTCATATGTTACTTTTGACATAGCATAGGTGAATTCTAAAATTTGTGAAGTTTTTTTTTTTTTTAAGTATTAACCTCAATGCTTTTTGGAGTGGATGCAAGATTGTTCCCTTTGGGGAAAAACACATCAGGAAATGCATTATTTCTAAAATCCTGGAGGAATAAAAATAATAAATATAGTCTAGAATTATTTTCATTTTGTGGAGGGCTGTACATAGATGAGGCAGTGTAATATAATGGAATGAGTAATAGGTGTCAGAAAAGAAGTCTAGAATTTAAATCATGCTTCTGATACTGCCTGTGGTACCTTGGCTAGGTCATTTTACCTTCCTTGCCTTAGTTTTCTCATACATAAAATAAAAGTTGAAATACATGTTGTCTGTGGTCCATTCTGGCCTTTACAATTTAAATGCCCACAGATATATATGAATCAAGCTATATAAAGGAAAATTAAGAAATGATTAAAAGAGGGAAATAACTAAAATTAAGAGGAGTTAGAGGAGGATTCCTGTAGCAGTTGAGATTTTAGTTGGCACTTCAAGGAATCCAGGAGGTCAGTAGTCAGAATAGAGGAAGGGGAGCATTTAAGTCATGGAGGACAAGCAAAGACAACTGTTGAAGCCAAGAAATGGATTGTATAGAAGAATGGAGATGTAGGAGAGGGCTATATTATTAAGATTTTAAATGACATATGGCATGTATATGTATTTGTGTATGTATATATGTATATGTATATATACATATAGAGAGGTAGAAAGAATATATACATGTGTGTATCTACATATACATATATAGGTATATACAGATATATGCGTATATGTATATATGTGTGTATAGGATAAGTCCATAAGATTCATAAATATATCATGAGGAGGAGGAGGAGAAGGAGAAAGAGAGAGACAGGGGGATTTGGAGTGTTTTTTCCTCATGGCAAAAAATCACGTAAGAGAAAAATCTACATTGCTTTCTAGTTTTGAAGGAAGCTCATATACATATTGACACTCTGTCATGCATGCAGGCAGAACAAAACTAAGAGATATTGCATTGCTGCAAAACATGCTTTGAAGATATCCCTTGTAGTATGATGAATCCACAATTCATTATTTGCTCATTAAAAAATAATTTTAGAATTTAATTTACTCATGTTTAATTGTTTAAAATGTGTTAAATTTTTACTATTCTTCCTTAAATTGACTACAAAATTCTTTTTTTAGAGTTTAGTAATTGAATGCCCTCCTATGATATTTTCCTTAAATAATTTATCATATTCAAACAATAGAATCTTCTAGTTTTCACAGCTACTAACGAATATATTGCCATCAACCTTGTTAACTCTATGAAACTAAGTTCATGCTTCATTTGAATATATATGTATATATGAGGGTACATATACATATGTGTATATAAGTGTATGTATACAAATATAAAAACTTAGGACTATATATAGTCATGGAGATAAATATGGAAATAGAGATAGAGATAGGTAGATAAATATAGATAGATATAGATAGATGCATAGATATTCCTAAACTTTTTTATACTTGTTAGACTTTTTTCTACCTCTACAAAGTTTCTATTCCTTATTGCTGAGATTATGTGATTTACTTCTATATAATAATTATGAAGATATAAAAACAAGAGTGCAGTCAAGTGTCATTTTAGGAAGACCCTGGTTCTAACATTAAATAAGATAACTTGCCTTAAAAATGTGAGGTTTGGAATAAACTATCCTTAAGCATTCTTTAGCTTTAATATTATATGTATCTGTAAGTTGCTGACCATTGCATCTTAAGAAGTCATGGCTAGATAGCACCAGTTTGGGGCCAATTAAGTTGTATGCCTTTATTTTTTTCTGTTCTTCAATGAAAGATTTGCACTTTTCTCACAATGTAAAAATTAGCTTTTATCTTCCTTTAGCTACAGAAAAGGTTAAGGTTTAGTTATTTGGGGGCACCAGTATAGTGAGTGTAGAAGAGTGGCTATGTCTACCTAATGTTACCTAAGGATGACAAAACTGTTCTAGGTTGGAAATGCTGTAGCTCAAAGCTTCCTTCTTGATTAGCAGTGGTATTGGTTCCTTGTATGGCTTTTACACTTCCAGTCTGGGAAAGACAGGGAGACTCAGACTCAAAAAAGGAATTTGCAGGAGTATTACAATTCAATTTAAACTTAGCAGAAGATACTGTTATTTACAGAGATTCCAACTCACAGAAACTTTAAACATAGAATTAATGAATCAATAAACATTGACCACCTACTATGCACCAAGCACTGTGCTAAGCACTGAGCATACACAAAAAAGTCAAAAGATAGTCCCTACCTTCAAGAAGCTTACCGTCTAAAGTGGGAGACAACATGCAAAAAATACAAACAGCAATTTATACAGGATAAATGCTTAAAAGAAGATAGGCATTAGACACATAAACATAGATACATACATGTAAGCAAAGTCCTCAGTTCCTTTTCTGTCTTTTTATGTCTCTTCCTTTCTCACTGTAATATGGTCTGATTGTAGTTTATTACTTAAGTTCCACTGGAAAATTTATGAATATCCACCAAAGGAGAAAATTCACTTTTTAAGAAAGATTTGCATGACTTTTCCTCAATACTGTACCCTACAGACGAGCTTTATGTGGATTCATAGTACTATGAGTTTAGGATTGTATCTATTAAATGTACGTATAAATATTTATATAATATAAATATTATAATTTAGAAAGTGATATATTATACATATAAAACATATTGTATATGACATATATATTATATATATGAAGATATGTGTATAAATGCACATATCTATATCTATCTGTCTACCTATCCATCTATCTATATATCTCTATATATACTTTAATAACATATTATAGTCATTTTAAAAATAATTTTCTCTAGGCTTTCCAAATTACTTTGAACACACTGGGGAAAAGGGTAATTACAAAATAATTCTGTGAGACTACTAAACAATATTATCTTTTATTACTACTATTATATAAATTGGGTTTCTGATTTGCAATTAAATAATTGAACATAGAAAACTGTTTAATCCTTGTTTCCTGCTAATATAATGGTTTGGCGGGAACAAATGTTCTACTAATGAATTAAATTTAGACATTAATAAATTTTATGTTCAACATGTTTCTGAGGGGAAAAAACTATATAAATCAGTAACAACATTTAAATTCTGATCCTTCAGTGAAAAAAAATATACTAGTAGGCTTATCTTTATATTTTTGTTCTTTGGTAGAGGTATTTTCTCCATTGCAGATCTCAACCCTTCTTTTACTTATTATACTCTCTCCTTTAATTGTGATAGCTGAACAAAAATAGACCAAATACTATCTACTTTCCTACTGATGTCACTCCAAAATTTAAATGGTCTTCGAATGATACAAATGCAATTGTTTATCAGTCCATCACACTGACAGAGTCTACAGTATGATCAGATCGACCAGAAAAGATATTGTATGTATGGTCTTCAAGAGGCAACACTTATGTCCACATTTAACACAGTTTCTGGCTCATATCAGGTTTTTAATAAAATATTGCTACCCTCCTTTTCTTTCCCATGATGAGGCAACCAAACAGGATCTAAGAATTTCATAATGAGCAAAGACTGAGTACCTATTGTTAAGGATGCCCTAAAATACAATAAGAATGAATTGAATGAATGGATGAATGAATGAAAAAGCAATTACTATGTGCCATATGCTGTGCTTGGCACACAATATGTAGGGATACATATACTGCAGCAAAAGAGTTGTTGCCCTCAAGGAGTTTACATTTTATTGCTTTTCTTTTTTCTGTTTTGTTTTGGGTTTTTTGGCGGGGCAATGGGTGTTAAGTGACTTGCCCAGGGTCACACATCTAGTAAGTGTCAAGTGTCTGAGGCTGGATTTGAACTCAGGTCCTCCTGAATCCAGGGCCGGTGCTTTATCCACTGCACCACCTAGCTGCCCCAGGAGTTTACATTTTAAAGGGGAAAGATAGCACACATAGGAAAGTTGTATCCTGGGAAGGTTTTCATTTGCAAAATCATAAGGATTGTGAAGGATTGAGAGAGGAGTTCATTGGCATAGCATTTCCAGTAAAAATGGCTGTATGGAATTGATTAGGGTTCCAAAGCCGAACCTTGAGGAGGAAGGGGTTACGGAGAGAGGGAGAAAGAGGTGGTGACCTGCAGCCTGGTTCATGGCAAGAAATAGGTATTATCTCAATATGGTTAAGGTAGGCTAGATATAATAGGCCATTTGATGCACTCATCAAATGTGTCAATATAGAGCCCAGGATAATTGTTTTAAATCTGAGATTAAATGTTGCAGTACAAATTTGAGTTTAAATGATCAGTCACAACAAATAATATTATTTTAGTTAATTTTCACATTGTGATGAAGAATAAGTAGTTGGGAAAGTAATTGAATATGTTAATTCTTTTTAACATGTCTAGTACTCAACACAGTACCTGACCTTAATTAAATGCTTTTGACTTCTCAAATCCTTCCTTTTTCTTCTAGATACCATACTTTAGACCCTAATCATATCAGACAATTATTTTAATAGACATTTATTCTCATTGACTTAAGCATTTTCATCCTATATATTACCCATGGGTTAAGCTTTCTAAAGTGTTATTTTGTTCAGCTCACTGAAGTCCTTCAATGGATCTTCATTGACTATTCAATAAAGTATAACATACTTATGATGCCACTAAGGCTCTCCATAAAATATTGTCATCCTATTTTTACAGCCATATTCTGTAATAACTCTCTGTATTATCTCCCCTCCATACCATGAATCTTCAACCAGTCAGTCTGAGTGATCATGTCACTGCTTCCTGAGTGCCCTTTTCCCATAGCCATTACTGAATACTTAACATTACCTTTTTTTTCCCTGGCTAGAATTTATTTCTTGAAATTCTTCAGTTATTGAAAGTCACTTTTCTTAAATTCCTAATCATTTCCCCACATCCTCCCTGAATCCAGCCTACAGTGAAGACAAGTTGTCATGCATGATATATATGTTATTCTGATATTATTTATTTTCTTGGCTAAGTCTCTGTATTTTTAAGTATGTAATTTGTATATTTTAGAAATTATGAGTATTTGATATGTTGACACGTTAAGATATTCTAAGTTTTATTGATCAATGTGTTATCTGGGTAATTGTGAGAAGCAGTTATATCTTTGATAATGGGTCAAGTTCAGTGTAGTTTGTTGGATTTTCAAATAGTGTATACATTCCTTTTACATCCAAATCAGCTACCACTCATTTCACAAAGCCTTTTGGAACACTGCCCATTCACCATTCCTGACTTCAAAGTGGTATCTCAGGGGCAGCTAGGTGGCACAGTGGATAGAGCACCAGCCCTGGATTCAGGAGTACCTGAGTTCAAATCCGACCTCAGACACTTAACACTTACTCTCTGTGTGACACTGGGCAAGTCACTTAACCCCAACTGCCTCATTAAAAAAAAAAAAAAAAAAGAAAGAAAGAAAAAAGAAAGTGGTATCTCAGGGCAGCTAGGTGGCGTAGGAGATAAAACAACAGTCCTGGATTCAGGATGACCTGAGTTCAAATCCAGCCTAAGACACTTGACAATTACACTTAGAAGCTATGTGACTCTGGGCAAGTCACTTACCCTTATTATCATGAAAAAAGTGATATTTATCTCCTAATTTATTAGCTCATGTCTCTGATCCTCTCATTTAAACTTTTATCTTCCTCATATCATAGTTATTTATATACGTATCTTTTCTTATATTAAATTTCTTAAAAGTAAGTACTCTGTCATAACAATCTCCAAAGGTATGTCTTGACACAATGTCTTGAATGGTTGTTCCTTTATGTTTTCTAAATTCAATCAGATAAATAGAAGGGAATCATACTGAATCTGTCCTCTTAGATTTCAGATGGAATACCTAAGCAATTATGCTTTATAGTGAGTGATTAAAATATACTGTTTGAAAAATATTTATTCTTTAATAAATTAACAAATGTTAAGGGGCCTGAAAGTTTCTGCTGAAACTGCTGCCCAAATTCAGTTTATATGTCTCACAAGAGTCCTTAAATCTTACACCTTATTGAGAAAAATGAATTGACATACACTTCATACAACAGAGACTACTGATAAGTGAATTCCCCTGTAATGATTTAGTGTTTTCAGTGTTGGTGCCAAAAAAATAAATAATTACCAAAACGTAGATCTGATGGGACCATGGAGGTAGAAACAAGCCTCTATTTCAAATATGCAAACAATCTCTTTCCATATTTTTTTCTAATTTCACTAGTTATTTTCACAGTAAGCAGACCCTCAATAATTGAAAAGGGAGAAAAAGATAGACACTGACTTTCTTTCTATTCTGTTCTTTTATATAGTCAGAAGTGAGTTTTCTCACAGTTAAAGAAAGCAAGAAAGAATACTATATGTAAAAGAGAAGGTATAACCATGAAAAAAAAAAGTAATCTCCATGATGCCTGGTTGTATTTGCTTTCTTTCTTGAAAATGATAACCTAACAATGCTTCTGTACTTTAATATTTATTTATTTAATTGATTAGACTTCTATTTATTTGCATAGAAAATATTAAAATAGAAAATTCTAGGTAACTTATCAAGTCTTGGAGAAATAAAATATTTCCCCCATTACTTTCATGTTATTGAAATAAATAAAATTAATTACTGTTAATTTTATACCCTAAATGAAATCAATTATATTTTTCCTAGAAAAGTTTTTCAAAACCTAGCTACATCTAGTCAGTTCATTTATCATCATTATAAAAACAGTAATGTTCATTCTTGATTTTTGTTTGTTTCTTTAATTTACTAACTAGAAGTGCTGGTGACTGGCTGATATTTCATATTTATGTCAATTGCTGCATCTTAAATTAATTAGTTTACCATATGCTATGGTAAAATTGAAAGCTTTCCCTCTTTCTCTAAATTTACTTTAGGGACATTTAATATTCAGGAGTAAAAAATAAAATAGTTAGGAATGTTTGATTATATTTTTGATTCTTCATTTCCTATTGCTCTTAGATTTTCCAATACAATCTCTTTTTAGTGTATCAAGAAACATGAATATAGTAGTAATATTTCCATTACCTAGCACTGTAGGTTTTTACAATTTTAAAAGGTATATTTTTCTGCTCTTAAGAATTTAATATAAATCAATTATTTTTCATAGACTATGCCAAAATATGATTTTTTAAAAGTAAGTCATGGTGTTCTTAAATTTATGAGTTGTTTTAGCCTGTTACTAATGGAATCTCTTATCCAGTTGCTGAACATTTATTTTCAGATAGGTCAATGTGACTAGATTCTTCTACCTTCAAAATAAGTAATTTTAAGGACACATTGATGAATATTTTGTAATACAAATATAATCCCTGATTTACTTTTGAGACATGTTAGTTGAAATAGTCAAAATCAAAAGGATCATGTTGGAAGAACATTGAGAAATGAAAATCATTAATATACTATTTATCGGGGCAGCTAGGTGGCACAGTGGATAGAGCACCAGCCCTGGAGTCGGGAGGACCTGAGTTCAAATTTGGCCACAGACACTTAACAATTACTAGCTGTGTGACCCTGGGCAAGTCAGTTAACCCCAATTGCCTCGCCCCCCAAAAATACACCATTTATGGAGTTTTAAATTGGAACAGCCCTTTTGGAAAGTGATTTGGAGTCTTCCCCCACATTTCTTAAATTGTGCATACACTCTGATCCCAAGATACCTCTACTACACCTATATACTGCAAAGAAATGGAGAAAAAAGAGGAGAAAATTGACAAAACATGTCCAAAACATGTTTAGAGCAACTATTTCTCAAGTGACAAATAATTGGAATTTTAAGGTTAGCTTATCAATTGAGGGGAGGCTGTTAAAATTATGGTATGTGACTAATGGAACAATATTGCATTATAAGACATGGTGGGGGTTTGTTTGAGAGAAATCTGATGAGATAACAGAGTGAAGTGAGAAGAATCAGGAGAAAAAAAGGTTGATAACAATACCTATGTACAAATAAACAATTTTCAAAGACTAAGAACTCTAAATATTGATTAGCTATAATTACAGAGGATTTGTGAAGTGGGCTACTCAATACCATGTAGAGAAATCATGGAATCAGAATACAGTTTGAATCATTTTCTTAGACATGGTCAATGTGGAAATTTGTTCTTCTTGGTCATTCTTTGATTATTCATATTGTTATAAGGGTTAGTCCTCCCCTTTCCCTAAATTGGAGGGGGAAAAAATAGATTTTTTTTCTTCATTGGAAAAATATTTTTGGAAAAAAATTTTAAAAATAAATAAAATTGATTTAAAATAATTTCCTAAGGATGTTTTGTAATGAGAAAAAAATGTATATGCTCTTATCTAATGGGGTTTCATCTTAATATCTAGGCAAAAATATTCCCTGTTTTGTTTGTGTTAATGTTGGAAAATGTGCATGTTTTGTAATTCAGCTTGATTTTATACTTACAGGTCTAGTTTGCCAGAGATAAACCACTACCATACACTGCTCTGAAGAGTGGGCACATACTTGAGGAACCTCAAGCCTACTCTTTAGTATACCACAGGACAATGTTCCACAACATTTTTCTTATTTTTAAGCTAGAGGTGGCAGCAGAGATAAATAAATACTTCATTTTTCTCCAACTCTAGGTGGTGGTGATGGGCAACAACTATTGTTGTTTTGTTATTTGGTTGTGGTTTTTTTTGTTGTTTTTTACCCAAAATGAACTTGTTATTATATCCATCACCTCTTGGTAATGAGGCAGGTTGCACAGATCTTGGTAAGTTCATGTTTATATCATTATACTGGTTGATCATTAGAATAGGAGGTGGGACTTCTTGCCAAGTTGTTCTTATTGTTAACAGTGACTCTCTGTGGTCTGAATTAGTCCATACATCTATTCCAGGTTTCACTGAAATTGCCTGTGCTTTATGGCATATTATTATTTCTTAACATTCACATAACAAAATTTGTTCAGTTATTTTTCTACTTATTGGATCTCACATCTTTCTGGTTCTTTGACATAACAAAAAGAGCTGCTATCAATATTTTGTACAATTTGGTTCTTTTCCTTTCCTGAAAGGCATATATCCTCTAATGGTATCACTGACTCAAAGATGTTGTAATTTTGAGGGGATTTAGCGACTTCAGCAACAGTAAATTGATGGTTCTATTTCCCCAGAACTCTTCCAACACTTAAAATTTATTTTTTCCTTTCATCTTTGTCACTTGAAATGGAGGCTGATTGTTCATTAAATTTGCATTAATTTTGGCCATTTTTGCTTAAGCTTCTTTTTTAAAAATTATGTTTATTTTCCCCCTTCTGTGACATGAAAATTAAAAAATACAAAACTCTTAGGAAAAGTCCACAATTAATGCAACAATTCCCTACAATATTGGTGATGCTCATTTTCTTACCACCTTTACCAATCTGAAAATATTCTAATTATTGATTTAGATTTCTGATTGTAGATGTAGCATTTTTCTCTTATAATCATTGATAAGTGGGATTTTTTCCTCTCAGAAATGACTATTCATAGATTTGGACAATGTCTGTTGTAGCTGGTCTTAATATGTTTGTACAGCACCAGTATGCGTTCTTCATAGACTTGGACATGAAGACTTTATGAGGGAAACGTTCTTTGCATTGCTTCCCTTTCAATATTAGATTCATTGTGGGTTTTTTATTTGTTGAAAGTCACCCATTTAACTGTTTTTGATCCTTTCTCTCCTTTGTCTGGAGATTAGCTCTTCTACTATCCATAAAAATATATTCCTCATGGGACGTCTAATTTCTTTGAGGTGATCTTTTCTAAGTCATGCATTCATCAGGAGCTCATCTTGGTTTACAATGTGATTCGTATCTACAGTGGTTCTATATATTTTCTGCCAGAATACTTTGCACCTTTTCCAACATTTTGTAGTGCTTAGTAAGTATTTGCCGTATAATGGGAGTCTTTGAATTAATTGAGCACTATGTTACTCTACTCATCTTCTTTTGTATATTACACATGTGATCTCTTCAGTTTCTCAAGAACTTTATTTCTTAGGCATGTGGTACAATTGCAGATTTGGTCCTTCTTTGCCTCCTTTTTGGAATATAGGAAGAGACTGTGGGAAAGAGATGCATGAATACAACTTTGATGAAAACACATTTGGAGTTGGAAGAGATCATTGAAGCCACTTAGTCCAACCTCCTCATTTTAGAGATGAGTAAAGTGAGGGACAGACAGTGTGTTCCTTGCCCAGACTTATAGAGCTAGGAAGCATATGAGACATTATCTGAATTCAAGTTTTCCCTGATTGTAAAGTTAATGCCCTATACATTACAAGTAATGGCTTCTTCTAATATATTCTGAATATTAATGTACTGTGAGACTAATGTTACAAGGACTGATAGTCATAAAATAGCTAGTATTTCCATAATGACTTAATGTTTTCAAAGCATTTTAAAAATATCATTCAATTTATTTCTTACCCCAACCATGGGATGTAGAATTATTATTCCCATTCTACAGATGAGGAAACTCAGGCACCATTAGGTTACATGACTTGCCTAGGAACATACAGCTAGGAAGTGCCAGAGACTTAATTGGAATTTATGTCTTGGGATTCCAAGCACAAGACTTCATCAACTTCACCACCTAGTGGCTTAAAGAAAACATTACAGAAATTAATGTCTAAATTACCAAAACAAGGAATTTTTGTGGGGCAAAAAATGTTATTGGCCTATTACTCTACTTAACTGCTTTGCTGAAGCCTTCTCTGAACTGACTGCTTTTAATATGGAAAGCTCCAATAAATCAGCTTTTCAGTTACCCCATTTTCTTGTTTTGCTCCTCAGGTTCCTTTTCTTCTCTTGCTGTTGCTCACTGACTTTACCATGTTTGCTCCCTCTATCTCAATGGCTTAGATGAGAGTATCCTGATTCAGGGTGACTCATTTTTCCTTTAGTCACAATTCCCCAAATTTCCCCTATCAAATGTATAATTCTTTCAAAATGACATCTCATTCTCTAAATGTTCACTACTTTGGATCTTATTAGACCTATTTATTACCTTTTGTCATAAAGTCTATTAGAGAATGTATCCATCCTTCTTTTGGTTTTGAATTCATCAAAAACGTTCTCTATCAATTTGGTCACCTTAAAACTGTTTCTTTGCATTACATTTCTATAGTTTTTAATGAGTAAAAAGATTTTATTTTCTCTACCTCATAGTAATATTAAATGGATATTGCACAATAAGCAATTAAATCTTACTTGTTTACAAAGAGATACAAATGATCAAATCTAAAATACAAATAATTTTCTCTCTAAAACAGTCCAGTTTTTGTTGGAGAACTATTTTTAACAGTGTATATTGGAAAAAAAAATATTTTTACTCCTCATAGTAGGCATCAGCACATATATCTATACCAGGGCAATATAGCACATCATTTGACAATCAACATAAATCTCTTAACTTTATATGCTTACATGAAAATCTTTTTCTTTTTGTTATTGATGACACCTTGTGAAGTAGATCTTAAAGAGATAGTTACCTTCTACTTTAATCATAGAGTAGAGTGAGGATAGAACCTTTCAGATTATTTCTTTTTCTGTTCTCTACCCTGAAATGTGGATACTCCCCAAGTTTCTTTTATTTTATAGCTCACTTGCCTTCTTTCTTTTTAAAGTTCTTCCTTAGCTATTTTATCTAACCCTAGAGAAGGTTTTCCTTATATCAAACTCAACTGTGCCTCCTTTCCTTGTGTAAGGGATTGATTAGGAGAGATTTATTTTAAATGTTTGGATGATAGCTAGGAATGCTTGTTACCTAGTTTTGTGAAAAGCTGTATATAAACTAATTAAAGCTAACATTTTTTTCAGAATGAACTGGAGACAGAATGATTTATATATATATATATATATATATATATACATATATATATACACACACATACATAAACACAGATATATATGTATATATGTATGTATATGCAAAGATCCAAAGTAATCATATGCTCCCTTCCCAAAAATATATCTTCACTTCTATATAGTTATGCCTAAAATTATGAAAAATATTTTGTTGAGGTCATTGTTTGTAAAGAAATTTAAAATGGAAATAACAAGTTAAAGTTTTTTAGAAAACAACTTACTAAATTTTAAATGGATTTTCCCAGGTGATTGAAAAATATAAGTTAAAAATTAAAATGTGGATTTAATAAATATAGATAAAATAGCAATGTTTTTGATGCTCCATATTATCAGTTAAAACAATAGAGTTCATAAACCTTAACAGACTCTCCAAATAAACCATTTATGTGAGCTAGATTTATCAGATAAACGCCAATATTTTCTCTTAATTTGGTGATGTTTATGTTTAATTGTATCAGACTATTGTAACCCCAAGGACCATAGAACACCAGGTGCATTGTCCATAGGGTTTTCTTGGCAAGGATACTGTAGTGGTTTGCCATTTCCTTCTCCACTGGATTAAGTAAACATAAATTAAGTGACTAGCCCAGGGTTATAAAGTCTACAAGTGCCTGAGGCCAGATTTGAACTTTGGTCTTCCTGACTCCAAGCTCAGCACCTGCTGTTCTTTGTACCATTGTAAAAACCAGACAGTTCAATCCTCAGAGTCAACCAATAAACAGATATTTGGTACAGTTGAGGAAATAGCAAAATGATGCCATTTTTGATGGAATTCCTAGGTTATGCTTGCATCAGATAAAAAGAGCTTTTGTTGTTACACAGATGAACTCAGAAGGATTCTAGATCTACTGAAACAGGAAAATAAAAAGTGAAAGATAAAATACTCTACCCATGTGCCTATTGGTCATGTGGTTTTAAACGTGTTTTTTTTTTTTTCTTCAAGAAAGAAATCATATTTTTGTTGATGATTGAAAGGAAAAGTCAATCAGAAAGAAAAAATATATCATTTCTTTTGGTAATAGAATTAAGAATTTCTAGTTGCCATTAATGTAATGTTTACCTTGAATTAAAACTCTTTTTTGTGTGATTGTTAATGTAATGCTAATATGATGTCAGTACCATGATGTCATGTGCAATGCCATACAATTCTACACTTTAACAATCCCCCATAGGTCTTTATCTCTGTGTACCTTACCTTCCTGTAAAATTTTCTTTTTCTTTTTTTCTTTCTGAAGACAGTTAGGGCACACAGAATCCCATAATTATAATAGGGGACATTTTGTACTCACTGTCCTGTCAGACTTGAGTTGACAAGTATTACTTAAATTGGCAAATTTGGCAGAATATCTTTAGTATCCAAATTCGGTGAATAAATGACAAGTCTTCAATCTATCCTAATTAGGAAATGCATTTTACTGGCCCATATTCTTTCCAGAGATTAAAACCTTAAAGTTGACATAAAATGTATTCATTTTGCACAAAAGTCATGTAATTGACTCAGTTCCAAATGACCAAGCACCCAGAATACAACAGAAAATGAAGAAAATGGCCAAATGAACCATTGATAATCCATGGGTAGACCTATACTGCAAAAGTTTCATTTTGCCTGATTTCTAGGATCATTAGCTTGATTATGTGCTTCTGTCTGCCAATATTTGGCTAAAATGTGTATTTCTAGAGCACTGAACTGAAGAGCTTAGTCTTAACTTCAATTACCCTGAATAGTTCCCTCTGTGCCTAACACAGATATAGATACCACTTTTCTTAACAGATTCCTAGTTATGACAAAAAGCTAGCTATCAGAAAAGCTTCACACAGCACTGTGCTGTTCAGACAAACAAATGGCACTGAAACAATTTGTTATTTTTAAATGAGAAATGACTTAGCACTACTGGGATTCCACCTCATTTATATCTTCATATCTTCAGGTAATCACTTCACTTTATAATATGGTTGACAGCATCAGTAAGATCATAGATATCAAAGGGTAAGCACCCCAAGTATCATCTCACGCAATCCTTAGAATTATTTTTTACATCTTAAGAAACAGAGGCTCATCAAGAAATAATTTATCCATTTCAAATGCCACCTTCTACATAAGGCCCAATTTCTCTGGGTGTTTGTACATCCTTTGCCCCAAATAACTTTCATTTACTTAAATATGTATATATGTTCAATCAACTTTTGTTGTTGTTTTGATGTTTCATTCCTATCCAAATCTTTGTGACCTTATTTGGGGTTTTCTTGGTAAAGATACTGTAATGGCTTGCTATTTCCTTCTCCTGTCTGTCTACCTAAATATATACAAATGTTTCTCAATTGAATTTACACTTCTTAAGGGATAGAATTCTTTTTATTATATTTTTTGTTCTTTGCATCCCCAGTTTCTTCCATTGTGCCTGGTACATAATAAAAAAAAAAACATACTTAATACCTATTTATTGATTGATTTACCCAAATCACACTGGTAGTATCAATGTCCAGTGTTCCAGAGTCAAAAAGTATTGCATTATTTGGAAACATTTTAGTATCATTGAATTCCAAGATCCACTTGCTACATCTCTAACCTTCTTGACCCCACAAAAAGGACACTGGCAGTCCCTTAGTAATCAGGAAGTTTCAAAATGGAGAAGTAACCTCCATTGTTGTAAGGGTCTGTTGTAAGCTTTACAACTAACATGTCAGTGATGGACTTATTGAAGCTATTAATAAAACTATGCTAACCTTTTATAGTGTATGAAAATGGTTGAACCAATGCTAACATATGAGGGAATTGGACTGAAGCTCTCCTTTGTAAAATTATAACAAAGGGTTTTTAATTTTTTTTAATTTTGTACTTATCAGGTGAACACCTTCCCACAACATTTTTGAGAGGTAGGCAAGGGAACCATGGGTTATACTTATTTTAATGAAGAAGAAACTGAGGCTCACAGAAATTCAATGATTTGCCAACCAAAGAGGACACAAATTTCTTAATATCAAGCAATGTGTTGTCCAGCTTTATTTTGCTTTTTAAAATGTAAAGTCACAATGGTGACAGAGAAAAACAGAAAGAAAAATATAAGAATTGCAGGGAAATGACCCAAACTGTTTTTTATTCTTCTAAGGATAACCAGTTTGATTGCCAGAATTGGTATTAAGACTACCTACTAAATAATTTCATAAGATGAATTTTTTAATCAACAGCATCTTTCCATGATAGCTATCATAGGTTTTGGAACATTCTATGCACACCACATCACACACATGCATACACACATAATTATAAGTAAATTTGGTATGTGTTTAAATTGACACTTAAGTTTACTACCAGAATTATTTCTGAATATTGTAAAAATATACCTATTGAAAGAAACTTTAGGCACATTGAATAACATTAATAATAATAATGATACTTTTTGTGTTTAAAACATATTTGTAGATGTCATGATAGATGAGTATATTAACAGAAATGTGTTCCCTCCTTTTATAGAATACGCTGACTAGTGTTTTTTTTTAATACTAACTAGTATTAACAGGATATAAAAGAAAAGTGAGGTGTGGTTCAAGTACATATATAATGTTTGAGGAAAACAAGATAAAGTTAAATGCAATTCTAACTCCTCATATAGATTTTTTTTTTTTTTAGTGAGGCAATTGGGGTTAAGTGACTTGCCCAGGGTCACACAGCTAGTATGTGTTAAGTGTCTGAGGCCGTATTTGAACTCAGGTACTCCTGACTCCAGGGCCGGTACTCTATCCACTGCGCCATCTAGCGGCCCCTCCTCATATAGTTTTGTGGATTATTGGACAAGGAAAAACGGTTGGTTTGGTGATTTATCTGCTTTATTCAAAAGTATATTATATAATTATTACAAAGCAAGCAATAACTCTATTATATTTAACTTATCTTTTTTCTCATATATATAAAATTCCAGGTTTAAAAAAAAACCTCATTTCTAAATGATAAAACTTCTTTAGTAATGTGCCATATAGCAAGTAGAACCTTAGAAAAGTGTGAAATGTAGTCCAGTTTACTTAGTTAAGCTTTAAAAATAGAGTTCACAGTTTTATTGAATTAATTCTCTTCAAGTTGATCATAAAAAGGATGGGGGGATGGGGCAGCTAGTTGGCGCAGTGGATAGAGCACCGGCCCTGGAGTCAGGAGTACCTGAGTTCAAATCTGGCCTCAGACACTTAACACTTACTAGCTGTGTGACCCTAGGCAAGTCACTTAACCCCAAATGCCTCACTAAAAAAAAAGAAAAAAGAAAAAAAAAAAAGGATGGGGGATGAAGTCATTGAATAAGGAGAAACAAGAACTGGAAAACAGAAAAAAAGAAGAATTTTCATCATCATGAAGGAAACAAAGGTTGGATTGAAGTGGTGAAGGAGATGGCTATCTACACTTGGTACAAGGGTGTCAAAATTCCCTAAACATAAACAGAGCCTATTTTTTCCACTTTGCTATGATGATAAAAAGCAGTGAGAAAACTAAAACTAAAAACAAAAATAAAACCACCAGACTACTTTGGGGAAAAAGAGCCATAAAGTTTCTCTTTTAAATAACTTGTGAACATTCACTCTTGTGGACTGTCACTGCCTAAATGGCACAGTTTTGTGCTCCAGATCTCACTTAGAGTCAATATGATTTGAGTTGGTAGACAACTGGGAGTCCGACAAGTCTTGGTAATAAAACAACTCATGGCAGAATGTATTGTTTAGATATATGAGGTAATAATCACAAGCATTGATCTATGGCAGTGACTTTTCTAAGACTGTTCTAATCTGTAGGGTTTTGTACTTGCCTCTCTGGCAATACAATTAATGTGGCATTCAACACTCATCTCCCACCCCACTGTGACAGAATTAATCCATCTATACTCTCTCATCCTGTACAAGTCTTATCTATGTTCTCCCACCAATTTTCCATAGGAGGGCCAATCAATACTAGCAAGGTCATACTTTTGCCATTATAAGAATATTAGTGGATTACATGGGCTTATCCTTTGGACTCTTTACAACTACATTTTTCAGTCAGATATCTCTATGGTCCAATCCTTTGCACTCTTTCTAATCTGTAATTCTTCATTTGCCATATATTGTAACTTGAACATGTATAGTGAGTAACCATTTTGTGACCAGGAATTTTTAATTCTTAATATTTTTGTTATTATGATGAGCAGCCAGATTTCAGAAAAACCTGGAAAGATTTAAGTGGATTGATGTTAAGTGAAGTGAGCAGAACCAGGAGTACATTGTACACAATAACAGCAACATTGTGTGATGATAAACTGCGATAGACAGCTCTCTTCAGCAATACAATGATCCACGACAATTCCAAAGAACTCATTATGGAAAATATTCTCCACATCCAGAAAAACAAAAACAAAAACAAAACAAAACTGTGGATTCTGAATGCAAATTGAACCATACCGTTTCTACTTTTGTTTTTTTTTGTTTTTTGTTTTGCTTTGTTTTTTGTTTTCTGAGGGTTTTCCCTTTTGTTTTGATTCTTCTTTCACAACATGACTAATGCAGAAATATATTTAATGTGGTCGTACATATATAACCTATATTAGATTGCTTTCTGTTTGGGGGAGGGGGAAAAAGGAGGGAGAGAGAAAAATTTGGAACTAAAAATCTTATGAAAAAAATGTTGAAAACTATCTTTACAAGTTACTAGAAAATAATAAAATATTTTTTATGATTTAAATATGTAGGCTAAAAGAAAAATAAAAGTATTTTTAAAAAGATATTGTGGTATTCCATCATATTTGCAGCCTGAAAGAATTACCAGGAGACTATAGATGTCTAAAAATTGGTCTTTGTTTCAGTGAGATAAGTGGCAGTAATCAAGGTTGCTTTCCCTATCTTGTTCAATTCTGTTCCTAGCTAATTATTCTCCTTCAGCTGGTGTCCAATATATGTGTGTTGAAGGGTCATCCAACCTATTCTACATGTTGAAGTATGATTAATTAATTAAATTTATTTGTTTTTGTTTCTCTCTGTGGTTAAACTCTTTTGAGTTACTATGAATATCATTTGGGAGCCTCTGTAATATTCTTAGATTTGATACAAATATCACAATGGCATCTACAGACGAGCATTTTTAGGATCTCATTATCAATAGTGTGTGCCTCCTCCATTTGGATTCTGTAATACCTAATATCCATGATGGTAGAAAGAAAAAAAACCATCAGTAACTATATATATATATATATATATGTGTGTGTGTGTGTGTGTGTGTGTGTGTATGTATATGTGTGTATAGATATATGTATGTGTGTATGTATGTATGTATCATTTATGTTCCATGTTTCATTTGACAAAGAGTCATCAAAGTTACCACATTACTCAGTCAGCAAGTGTTTATTATCCTCCCATTATGTGCCAGTGCCTGTGGCGAATAAAGGCAAAAATATTTCTCCCTTCCCTCAAGGAGGTAACATTCTAAGGAGTGAGACAACATACAAAAGATTGTACATATACAATAAGTACTAGTTGAGGGATATATCAAAATAAGTTATGGTCAGGAAAGACCTTCTTCAGAGGGTGGAATTTGAGCTGAGTATTGAAGGGAATCTTGTTGATTTTGATGTGGGAATGAAAGACTTTCAAATGGCAGTTTACTGAATCTTTTTTTTTAGAGTCAACAAGACAAATCTTACGTTGTCTTCACTGCAATGACTTGCCTGACTCTGAAGATATGATCTGCTCCAGAATATCACTTGTGATAGTCTGTCTATTACCTTTTACAATCTTCTTCTAGAATAACCTTGATGTTTGTATAGATTATTCTCATGAATATTTTAGAAGGATGGGAAAGTATATCTATAAGTTGGTTGTTGAATCTTTGAATATTTGATAAAGCCAAATCTGTGTACTCTTTCATTTGCATCTCTAAGAAGAAAGAGTGAATTAAACTCCCATTTACATAGATTGTTATTTAGTCTTATTATTTCATTTCTAGAAAGAATGGAAAGATTTTTAGAATTTAATTTCTCCAGCACTATGTCTACTTATTAGTACCAGGGCATTGATCTCTCATTTAGAGCACCAGCAACTAAGTTAATGTTAATAAGTCGTCTAACACCTATATAATTTTAATACCCTGTGCCTTATTTCCAATACTCAGTCATAGTAACTATAGCAGAAAGTCTCCATAATGGATTGATGTTATTTTTGTATTTTTTTGTTTTATTTATTAATATGGCTAAATAATTCATGCCTAATTAGGTAGTTTTCTATTGGTAAATTAATTAATGAGTGAAACATTTTCTTTTTTTTTTTTGGTTTATTTTTTTCTTTTACAACATGATTAATATGGAAATATGTTTTTCATGACTACACATGTATAACCTATATCAAATGGCTTGCTTTCTCAATGAGGGTAGTAGGGAGGGAGAGAATTTGGAACTGAACATTTTTAAAATGAATGTTAAAAATTGTTTTACCTATAATTGTGGAAATATAAAATACCAAACAGGGAAAAACAAAATAAAATAAGGGAGTTGAAAAGAAAAGATGAGATATACAATACAAAACAGTTAATGAAAATCTAGTGTTTGATATAATATATATTTACTTCACTGGGCCATTCCTGAATGCCAAAATACATTGCTAAATAACTCATACACTATTTATCATTGGGTTATTTTAGTAAGAACAGGGTGTTGGACTTTGAATGGCACTAGTGTATTTTGTTTCACATCTGCTAAACTTTCTTCTGCCTAGCAATACAATTGTGTAGTGTTGTAAAATAATTTCACATATATTCTATCATTCAACTCCAAAAGAGATTTATGAAATAGGTAATGACCTATTGGAATGGTAAACAGGAAGGGGTACTTTGGTCTGTAAAGTTATAGGGATGGCATATGAAACAATAAAGGAGTAGATTGGCACTCTCCTTCCTGGAACAATGGTGGAGTAGATTTTGTCATTGTTCAAGGTCCTGGAATAATCTAGAGGAAAAGAGGAAGGGCAGAGACTATGTGGAAGAGATGAGGGAAAGCCAAACCTGGGGCTTTTCTAAAATAATTGTTGTACTAAGAGGAGCAGTCACCTATCAGAAGAACAAAGTCACAAAGTAGAATTTATGAAAATAATGACTGTATACAATATTTTTTGTCCCTGTGCACGCAGAGCCCATAAATTGTGGGCCTCTTAATACAACACAGGTCTTTTCATTCTTAGTCTACTATCCAAATGCACTAAATTTAGCTTTCTTACTATATTCAGGATAGTAATAGGTACTAACCCTGTGATTTTATTGATATAAGGAATTACAAAATAAGAAAATTCCTTCTAACAATAGAGTTCAATACCTTTCAACAACTTACTGTCTTAGACTCATTTCTAGGACTCTTGAGAAGCTAAGTGATTTTGCCAGTTCCACACAATTACTATAAGTCAGAAGTAGGACTTCCTGCTTCAAGGCTAGCTTTCTATCAACTAGATCATACTATCTGTCATTTGATCATATGGAATTTAGATTTTGAGTTGGAAAATACTGTAAAGATAATCTTATAGATGAGGACACAAGCTAAGAGAGAGAAACTGATTTGACCAAGATCAAATACTAATAAGTAACAGAGACCAAATTTGAGTCAAACTTCATGAACTTCAAATCCAATGTTTTCTCACTACATGATGCTACCTCCCAAACATGTGATCTAAAGAGTTAATACACTTGTTCCCCAAGTATATTATTTAGTCATTCTATAGAACTTTTTGGTCTTTGTTTCTACTTAAATACATAAACTACTTTAGACAACATAAAGTAATTATATTTACAAACCGTGTCTTCTTGAACATGAAAAATCATAAATAAAAGCTGGCTCATTGAAAAAGCATATAATGAAATTCTTCAATCCTTATCTCTGTCTGCTGTTTTCCCCCACTAAAACCAAATGCTTTGGAACAGCTGCCACTTACTATCAGGGAGAAAATTTATTTTGTTTCCTCTTGACACCCTTTGATATATTGCAACTTGATGACCCAATTGTGCAGACAAATCAACATTAGCAGTTGAATAAAATGCCTTTCCCAAAAGAACTATTTGTTCACTCTAATTGATATGGCTTCTAACAGTAACAAAAGTAAAATGTGTGGTCTGAAGGCATTTCATTTGGTCCCCAAACCAAAAAGAGGTTTGACCTAAGAGTCAAACTTAGGGTTGGTTTTAATTATCTCCTTGTAAACTCTTTTGTTTGTTTGCAGTAATCCAATTTGGTTATTGATATGATTGATTCAACTATGCCAATTACTATATATATATATGTGTGTGTGTGTGTGTGTATATATATATATTTTGGTGGGGTAATGAGTGTTAAGTGACTTGCCCAGAGTCACACAGCTAGTGTCAAGGATCTGAGGCTGTTTTTGAACTCAGGTCCTCCTGAATCCAGGGCCAATGTTTTATCCACTGTGCCACCTAGCTGCCCCCTATGCCAATTACTATTAATCATGATCTTATATTTAGAACAAGTAGGGACCTTAGAGGACACATATTCCAACTCCACTTTTTGTGAAGATAAAATTAGTTATATTTGTAAAGCATTAAGCATAGTGCCTGAAATATTGTAGGTGTTTAAAAAAAATGTATTCCCTTTCCTTCCCTTCCATTTTAAAACAAATGCAGTTCCAGAGAGGTAAAATAATTGGCCCATATTCACATAGTTGCTAAGTGGTAGAGTTGGGATATAAACCTACATACACTGACTCTAAAACCAATTCCCTTTACACTGAACCACATTTGAATGGGGAATTTATGTTGTCATCCTATTTGCCAGCTGCATATAGACTGCTCAGGAAACAAATGGTGTTTATAATAACTGAAATTATGTAGCAGTTACTTGAAAACAAAAATGATAGATTGGCAATGATGCCACTTCATAATGTTCTAACTTATCTAATAATGATACTAAAAATTTTATATGGGAGCCTTTGCTAAACTCATCTTTTAACTTTAAATAAAATGGAGCACACTCTAAAATGTTTCATTATTTTCTCATGGAAACAATGGAAAAAAGAATCAGCAGAAAGGCATTCTGATGAACATTGGCAAACATTTTTCAAAATTAATTATTATTGTTAAGATTGAAATTTATTTAGAAGTCACAGAGGATGTAAATGTAACAAATCAATATAGGACAATGTTCCATATCAACTCATAATACATTTTAATAAATTAATGAATATAACTCATGTGAGTATTTATGTTTTCAAATAGTCCATTGCACCAAGAGCAAGTCAGGCCAATGACTTTCTCTGAAATACTTTGGCAAGCTACCCTAGTGACCCAGTTCCAGTCACCAAAAATGCAATCTAATTCTCCAATATCAGGGACCAAACTCACAATGCTCAAAAGCAACATTCTTTACATATAAGCCCCACAGTGGGCTGAGCTGTGTCTCTGGCACTGGACTAGTGTTTTAATGTATGCTGCTTGCTATCTGTGGTATTCCAGGACTGCCTTGGAAATGAGATGTAACATCTTGGGGCCGGAAAAAAATAAACCCAAGCAAACTCATTATGCTGGCTCCAGTGTGCTGACATTTTCTGCAACCAGAGGGTTTTTATTTGTTTATTTGTTTGTTTTACTGAGATAAACATGTTTGTATAGAGTGTTTCCAAGTACCAGACAACTATTTAACAAGGAAAGCTGAAATAAGATTGAGAGCAGTTGTAAAAAAGGCCTCTGTGAAGAGTTGCTAGACATTGTTATTGCCTTTCTTCCTTAAAGAGTTGTTGTTGTTATTTAACTAACCAAAGATGTAAACTTGTAAATTTCCATTTCAATAAATAGTGATGATTTGTTGAGTTGGGGGAGTACTACCAGCACACTCAAGGGAACAAAGAGATAATGCACTAAACACAGGATGGATCATTTGGCCACTAATTCTTCTTATGTGAATGGATGCTTTAATCTAAGAAATACTGAGAAAAAGAAAATGTGAGCTGGACCCTATTTCAAGGCACTCACTCCTTGTTAAGTTCATTCCATGCAAGGATACAAGTTTAAAAGAAACTAAGGATGAAGAAGGAGGAGGTCCACACACTCTTAGTGCAGTAGGTCTGTAGGAGACACAGATTTCACTGCAGAATGAAGTCAAATGACCTACATTTAACATATTACAACTTATTGGCCTAATCGCAAGAAACAGAAAGGTACAGGATAAAGGGGAAGAGAGGCTCAACCTTGGATTCAAGAAGCTCTAGATTCAAGTACTGCTTCTGATACAAGATAGCTTTAGGACCATGAAAAAATTGATAAAGCTTTCAGTGACCCAATTAAATCTCTAGAATTGGACAAAATTGTCTAGTTCTAGAGCAAACACTTGTCAATGTTTATTGATGAAGGGAGTTTCCTTGGTGTCACAATGATAGACCTCCACCAAGAAAGAGAGTGATAACAGTATCAGTGATGCTTCTCATGATGATATTATGTAGAAATTGATATATTTTCAAGTATTCCTGAATTTAATGCTTTAATTAGGACTGGAGTAGTAACTAAAATTTATTGGAGTATTGGGAGAGAGAATCACAAAATGTATTCTTCATAATTTACTGTATTTTAACATATAATACTGTGAAGCATTGAGCCTTTTAAATTCAGTTTTTAAAAATATTGGTCAATTTTCTTTACAAGTTATTTATTTTAATCCCTTATTTTTACTGAACTCACCATTGTGACAAAGAAAAAAGTAAATAAAATAATAAAATGTTAATTCAATGTGTAAACTATTTAGCCATAGTAGGTTTTTGCCTAAGTCCTGTAAAAAAGGATTTGTGTTTCATTTTATTTTCTATAGTACTGTTTTTTTTAAATTTCTCAATGATCTATTTCCTTTTGTAATCATTTAATTTGCATTGTTATCATCATTTTAATAGTTTTCTTGGTTTTCATTTATTCCCTTATGTAGAAGTTTATGAAAGCCTTCCTATATTATACTGAAACACTCATATTTCTCATGTTTTGTTACTCAGTACTATTCAATTATATTCACATATCATAGATTTTCTATTCATTCCTCATCTAATAGTCCAAAATTTGATTTCTAGTTTTTGCTACCAAAAAGACGACTATTATAGTTATTTTTCAGTCTATTACTTTTTGGAGCTATGTACCCAATAGTGGCATTGCTCAGTAAAAAAAAAAAAAAAAGTATAGTCAGAAAATCGCTTTTCTTGTATAATTCTAAAGTTATATCCATAATCCTCAAATCAATTCACAGTTATACATATAGTCTATTTGTGTGTCTGACTCTTCCTTCTTTATTTTGGTCATTTTGGCCAATAAGCACGGTATAAGGTGAAACATCAAAGGTGTTATACTTTGCATTTTTCTTATAATTAATTATTCAAATCCTGTTTTAATATGATCATATTTTGTATGACTTTGGAATTCTATTTTTTAAAATCTTTCTTACCACTTGAAAACTTATGATATGAATTGAAAAAATATTGATGAAATTCAAATATCAGTATAGGTAGCACCAAGATGTAACTAGCATGACTATTTTAAATTTAATTTAACAAATATCAATTAAATGGTTACTATACTGAGATACTAGTTTTAGGCAATGGAGTTAGAATTCTAGACCTCAAGAAGTTTATATTTTTCTTTAACTAGGCAACCTGTAACTTTCATTGGTTTACTTAGCATGCATATTCCCTTTTGAGAACTTATAATGTCAAAATCCCTTAGGAATAACCAATTGCTTTGTTCTAATTATTGACTAATATAGACTTTTCTGTTCTTAATTTGGTTTCCCATTGACATATTTCTACTGACAAGAGAATATCAGAGATGACCACTGATGTGAGTATTTTGATCCTTTGAGTAGTTAAAAATGATAGTTTGGGGGGCAGCTAGGTGGCGCAGTGGATAGAGCACCGGCCCTGGAGTCAGGAGTACCTGAGTTCAAATCCGGCCTCAGACACTTAACACTTACTAGCTGTGTGACCTTGGGCAAGTCACTTAACCCCAATTGCCTCACTAAAAAAAAAAAAAAATGATAGTTTGACATCTTGTAAGAACAGAATGATACAATCATTTCATCAGAGCCTGATTATCTTTACGTGAATCAACAATATGATTTTTTTCATTGTCAGGAAAGCTGAGGACAAGATTTTGTATCAATAAAAACATAAAAAGTTAGGCCTTTATATTAATTTTATTACTGTGAAATGATGCAAGGAATTAATCTATCCTGCCATCTCATCCTGTATCTTTATAAGACTGAACAGATATATGAAAACTAGATTAATAGAAAATTATCCTGAGATTTCCAGCTATTAAGAAGTATGGACTCTCATGAACGTTTAATTAATTTTTAGTTTTCATATGGATGCTGGATATTCTGTAGACATAACCCATTATCCTAATATCCCTTTTGCTGTTTACATTTCTCTGTGTTAGATGGATAGCAATAAGAGAGAGAAGACAGGTAAGATGTCTTTCACTTGTTTAGCTGATTTAAATTAATTATCAAAGTAATAGCTTGATCTTGTTGACTTAATGTTTTAGTACAGAAGGCTGTTCTTTCTTTGACACATGAAATCATACTGCAATGAATTTAAATCATCATTTGACAGCCCAAAGACCAAAGGAGTAATTTATTTTCTTTCCTTTTGTTCTTTATCTCCTTAACTTTCTCTACAGTCATAAGGCTAGCTAATTGGCAATGTCCTAAACCTCAGAAGGAAAATTGTTTTATAAATGCAAGCCTAGGCCTTCAGAATGCTGGGCCTTCAGCACCATATTTTACCATGCCAGTTTGTGACCAATATTCAACATTCTATTTTTATTGTTGTTTTATCATTTTTTAGTCACTCCTAACTCTTCATGATCTTATTTGAGGTTTTCTTGGCAAAGATACTTGGATGGTTTGCCCTTTCTCCCTCCATCTCATTTTTGCAAATGAGTAAACAGGCCAATCAAATTCAGTGATTTTTCTAGGATCACACAACTAGTAAGTTTCTGAAGCCAGATCTGAGCTCAAGAAGAGTCTTCTTGACTAAAGGTCTAGTGTTCTATGCACTGAGCCATCTAGCTGCTCAGTCAACAAACTATATTGCTTAGCTACTTGTCAGTCCAATCACTGACATGGGATCATTAGGTACACAACATTTTAGCAAGTAAAGAACACAGGTTCACATATCATAAACTTTGGGGTCAAATTCAGCCTTTGATAATTACTACTTGTATGCCTTTGGACAATAAACATTCCTAGGTCTGAGTGTACTAATCTATAAAAAAATAAGGAGTTAGTATTAGAATAATTCTGAAGTGGAATCTAGCTCTATGGTCTTCCAAGTCTTTGACAAGTATCCCTAAAGAAAACACATTTCATATACCTTTCTATTTACTCTTCCATGGAAGGCCAAGAGCACTCCAACATAGACAACACAAATACACACTCAAAGGGGATAATCATACCTGCATAGTTAATTTTCTTAACTTGCTCCTATTTTCTCCCATTCCTGTCAGCCTGCCTAACTGATAATAGAGTTAGAATGACCAGTTGAAGGGTCAATAATAGCAAGAAAAATCCTACTTCTACCCAATTTTATCTTTTACTGGTAACAATATTACCTTTCCCTCACCACCGTTCAGATGCACTACCTTACTTGATATGCTAACGTCTTTGAGGCTATGGACCTTGTAACACCTCAAATTATTCAGAATTTGTCCTTTATGCATTTCCTCAGATTTTCAAGACATAAATCTATAATTCTCTACATCAGACCTGGCTGCTTAGTTTATCTCACATCAATTATATATCTTACCCCATTAACAATTTTTCTACCTCTGTCTCAAATAAATATATGACCATTCTCCTTGTCAAGGCAAATCTCTCTACATAAATTATATTACATGATGTCTTCTCCAAAATATTGCTCCTTTCATCATCAGCATTTCTCATTACTTATCTATATCTACTGATTTCTTCTTCCATAATTGTGATAATAATTCCTCATTTAATTATATTATTTTTCTTTTCTCCCTTTCATGGTTAAACTCCTTGAGAAAGCTGCCTACATTTAACTCCTCAACTTCCTCTCCTACTTCTTGGTTCGTAACTCTCTGAAATCTGGTTTCTTACCGTATTATTTAACTGAAAATCCTTTCTCTAAAGTTACTAATGATTCCTTAATTGTCAAATCTAATAGACCTTTCTTAATTTTTGTTCTTCTTGAGTTATCTGAAATATTTATCTATGTTAATCACCTTTTTCTTGATATTCTTTTCTCTTTAGATATTTTCTCCTGGCGCTACTTCTACCTATCTAACTATCTGTTTCTTAATTCCCTTTGCTGGATCTTGATCCAGGTCATATGTACTAACTGTTCATGTTTTCCAAAACTCTGGCCTGGGACTTTTAATTTTTTGCTTCTGTATTGTTTTGCTTTGTGATCTCAATGGCTCCTATGGATTCAGTTATCATGTCTATGTAAATGATTGCCATTTGGTCCACTTAATGCTAATTAAAGACAACATATGACTTTGTTTCTCCCCATTGTGTCTTTGTCCCTTGCAGCTCTTCAGTTCTAGGTCTTCCTTGGTCCTCAATCTTATACATTTCTCCCCAGGAGGCCTATTACATGAAACAAATCTTTGGCTGTTTCTTGGAGGCTTGGCAATGGAATTACTCCACTTGTTCAAGAACTTCTGACAAGTCCATAGTTTCCTCTATACACTATCATTTCTGGGGCCATAGGGATTCTTTTCCCTTAGAGACCATTTACTTTCCTCAAGGGGTTTTAAAAGGGTTTCAACATCCCTCCAGGATACATAATATAAATGTTTATGTGAAAACCTTCTTTTTTTCAACTTCCCTCTTCATTATTCTAGACCCTCTTTTAGGGTTTAGGAAAAAAAATACTTAAGCCCTCCAAAAAGTGACACAAATCAGTTTAAATAAATGAATTGTGAAAGGTCAGGATGAATTTGTACTCCAACAGAAAGGAATTATAACCTATAGAACAATGACAAATATTGTGACAATTAGAATGCTTTTCCATCATAACAAGAGACAACTATGATAATAGAACAAAGTTCTCAAGTTCTAACTTTTTTTTTTAATCTGGTTAAGAAGGAGTTAATCTTGACCAGGATCCTCTTGAGTAAGATAGATAGATGAGGGGCAGCTAGGTGGCGTAGTGGATAGAGCACCAGCCCTGGATTCAGGAGTACCTGAGTTCAAATCCGGCCTCAGACACTTAACACTTACTAGCTGTGTGACCCTGGGCAAGTCACTTAACCCCAATTGCCTCACCAAAATAAATAAATTAATTAAAAAAAAAAAAGATAGATAGATGATAGTTAGATAGATAGATAGATAGATAGACACATACATACATACATAGTGTTAAATTAATATATGGATCACCTGGATTTGATGGAGGTACCTTATTATCCAAAAGTATTTTTTATGAAACCCTGGGTTAATAGGAGCAAAATGTCCAAACCTGAACCCAGACAGCTAGCAGAAAAAAGACCCTACCTGGTGACTTCTTTTCCCACAGTAAAAGTGACTTCTTTTCCCTATCTTATGGTAACATCTGGGTGTCCTCATCCTTGCCAAACCTTTTTTTCGAATCCTATAGTCTTTTCATGATGCTTCCATATTCTCTCCATACTTGTTGTAACTGAAATTGTTAAACTTCTTTTTGTTTCTGGGTTGATTTCTGTAACATACAATTGAAATTGACAATGCCCTGTAATCAGTGGACTAAAACCCTCAGAAATTAGGAGTCCCCCGAGCTTCTCTCTTAGGAGGGAAGTTTCCACATGATCATGTTGTATTATCCTTCTTCTTGGGACAAAATATTAAATTGATATTATGGGGTTTTTTTTTGTCTGCCTCTGATCTGTTTCATAGGAGGACAGGTATCATGTTTTCTGATCTGGTTCATTTTGTAGGAGATATAAGATATTATAATTTCTCTGATTTGTTTATTAATTTTGTAAGGGAGATTAAAGATTATTTCTCTGATCTGTTTGTAGATACATAGATACATAGATTTATGTATATATACATATCAGATAATAGCATATTTAAATACAAAATAGATTTGTGAAGTATCTAAAGATAACTTCAGATACTACATTTAGACTATTTCATTGCAAAAGAAAGCTAAAGGTAGAAATGATAATAGATATTTATATATCTAAGTAATATACTAAAGGCACTTACTTAAAACAGCCAAAGGGAGGAAAAATGCTGGGTTTCTTTTTCTATCTATGTTTTTAAATTAAAAAAAATATTTTCAGAAAAAATATAAGAAAAATAATTCATTGGGTTGGGAGTATTATAATTTAACCTAATATTACATAGATTGAGTAGCATAAGTAGTCTTTAGGATTTAACTTCCTGAATTGCTATGGGGATAATACACTGAATTAGATACTACTAGAAATTGATAAGATCCAATTTATAAATGTTGGTAATGGGAGAATTATGTACTTACAGCTTCAGTTATTTTTCCCCCTTTGAGAGTAAAGGAAGTTGAAAAGGTCATAGGCAATAAGTGGGACCAGGATTGCTTATCAATAAGAAAGCTAACTTGAGAAGTGTGAATTTGATTTATCAGTCATGTATTCAGTGCCACAGGGTATGATTTTATTATAAATTCAACAAAAGGAAATTTTTCCAAACTGCTAATCCCTAGGTTTGAAGATTGAAAGAGTTATATGATATCTTAGGGGGGAAATGTATACACATTTGTGCATGTGTGTGTGCACCATTGTGTATATATGTATGTGTGTGTTTATCCACACACATTATTGATTCAATTCAATTGAAGAAACATTTATTCATTCAAAAAACAATTCAACCAGCATGAATTTAGTGTTTTCCATATTCAAAGCACTGAGTAATGCATCGGGGATACAAAGTAAAAAAGAAATATAAATAATCCCTGCCCTCAATTTGTTTAGCAGATTCTATGTACTGAATCCAAAGTATTCTTCTAGGTTCCAGAGATTAAACATTTAAATACGACATTTTCATTACCCTCATAGACTTCAAAGATTGTTATGAAATAAAATTCACATATGAATAACTTTGATAAAAACAGTTAATTGTAAGAATGGTAGAAAGGGATATATATATATATATATATATATATACATATATATATGTATGTATGTATGTATGTATGTGTGTGTATATATATGGGACTATATTGTTGTTGCCATTGGTCCTTCATTCTGGAAGAGGACCAAGACATACGTCATGACTTTTAATTGGATTTAAGTGAGGGAGGGCTGTGCAAGGTCACCAACTTTACTCTCTCCTCCTGAGCCATCTGGGTCCAGTGGCAAGATCTATATCAAGACAACTGGAGATGGCCCTGGATGTTTGAAGCAATTTGGGTTAAGTGACTTGCCCAGGGTCACACAGCTAGTAAGTGTCTGAGGTAAGAACTCAGGTCCTCTTGACTTCAGGGTCAGTGCTTTATCCACTGCACCACCTACCTGCCCAGGGACTACATTATAAAAGGAAGGAAGGGAGAAAAATTATAATAAATGAGTGAGCACTAGCTTTGAAAGCAGAACTGAGTTCCATTACTGAAACATTTGTGCATTGGTACAAAGGCAGATAGTTTCCCTGAGACTCATTCTTATTTTTTTTTAATTAGTGAAAGAAGAGGACTGGATAAAGTGACATCTGAGTTCCTCTCCATCTCTAGTTCCATTTTTCTATGATTTTTTTTCCAGTTGGGAAATGAGAGAAGGCTTTTTTCCTCCCCAGAATCAATTGAGGCTCATCAGCTCTAAATTTGAAATGAAGACAGCTCTCAGAAAACAAGTATCTTTTAAATTCTTACTAATATGTAAAGTCCAATCCAATTCAACTCTTTGGTGCCTGTTATGTCTCTTAGGGTCTAGCCTAGCAAATCATTACATGTAAATTCATTATGAGTAGAGACTATTTAATTCATTATACTAGCACCTTGAGTGGCCGAGCACAAAGTAAGTGCTTAACAAACACTTATTGATTGGTTTACTGATCCTGAAGTGATTCTTTTGGTTTCATCTTCATTTTCCTTCTCCAGTAATAGATTATTTTCTGGCCAGTAACTCTAACTTGGACATTTTAAGAAATTTGTAGTTGTTTTGGTCCTTACACTTAAATATCCTTCTTGATACCTTTCACTGGCTCCCCATCCCTGTATTATGGAATCTTTCAATTGTCATAAAGCAAGTTGACAATTCATGACCTCTTACAATGAAATATGCTTATCAAACAACTTTATTAGCCCAGCAGAATAATTTGACTAAACTGTCTGGGTAAATAACAAGTCAGTCTGAGAAAAATCCAGTTCCCAAACTTTAGCAGCACTGTCGATGGGTCTTTTAAGTATCCGTGACAGCATTGTAGAGAGACTGAAAAAGGGATCAAAGTGGGTAGAGAAGGGGGCTTCTTTACCTGGGAGGAACTCAATTTTGGTAAGGTTATCATAGCTACATCTAAGCAGAACATTCAATATTTTATATTAAATACTTCTGGGTCTATGAATGTAGAATACTGTATAGAAGATCAGACTTTCCCTCCTCATTATGTCAAAAACAAACTCCAACTTCTCTTCTCTATTCCCCTCAACTTCTTTATATCATCTTCCATCTTCCACCAATAATTCACATAGGATAAAGTGACATTTTTCCCTTCCAAGGCTTACCATTCCATCTATACCCTCATTATCTCATCCTTTTCTCTCCTCCCTTATATCAATAAATTCCTTTTCTTTGAGTCATCCTCAATCTTTGAGGCATATGAATTTATTTCTTTGATCTACAAATACATTGTTATTTCTCTTACCTTTAAATACCATACTAAATAAACTCCAGTTCCTCCTTATTACCTCTGAGATGAATGAAAAGTCTGAGACACAATGTTTCTAGGTAATAAATAATTAATTTATTAATTAGGCTAGCAAATAATCAACAAATTGATGGTCAATGATTTCAGTAACCAAATACTCCACAGAGATCATTGAATGCTTAAATAATTTTGGAAATGTGGTACCCCAATAGGTAGAAATCATCCCTGATAGGTGAAAATTCAAAGAGGGGGTGGAAGAGGAGGTGGGCTTGATCATGAGACTCCACTACCTCTAGCTACCTGGACAAAAGCATCCATTCACTACCCAGACCACTCAAGTTGAACAATGGAGTCCTGAAATTTACCTAGATTAGATTATATTTATACTTTAAACAGAAATTGACTCTTCTGGTTTGGTGAGTTCCTGCCCAAGATTCAAGAGAATATTCCTAGAGGATTAGGCCAATCTCATTAACAGAAAAGAAAAGGAAACAATAACAACACCAAAAACTCAAAATGTTAATCCTAAATAAATAATTTATTATTATTAGGAAAATTTAAAAAAATTTTCTTACCTATAAGGTAAAATTTAAAGTCCTTCATCTGATATTCAAAGTTCTTCATGATTTGGTCCCTACAAATTTCTCTAGTCTTCTTTTAATTTATTTACCTCCATGCATTGTATAATCACAGGCCTTCTTACAATTCATCATACAGAGCACTCCATCTCCTATTTCCATGCTCTTATGTAGTGTATGTTTTATACATGGAATGCTTTGCCTCCTCACCTTCACTTTTTAATTTCCATGGCTTCCTTCAAGCTTTAGCTCAAATCCTACCTTTCTAAGTCTTCCCATCTGCTAGTGTCTTGCTCTCTGAAATTACCTTCCATCTACTCTGTATATATCACTAATGGACTTACTTATTTACATATTAATTCCCTCATTAGAATGTGTACTGTGGGGACAGACCCAAGATGGTAGAAGAAAGGCAGTGACTCACCTAAGCTCTTCCCCAAACCAATCCAGGTACCTTTAAATAAAGTCATAAGACAATTACTAGAGCAACAGAACACACAAATGGACAGGATGAAATAATTCTCCAGCAAAAACAACTTAGAAGTTTGGCAGTAGAAGTCTTTTATACCCAGGTGAGAGTGGGTCCATCCAGTCCAGGTTGCATGACCCCATAAATCCATAAGCAGGCTTTGGGAGCCACTGCATCAGTAACAATAGTGGCTGCTTCCTAAACTCTCATCTGCCAAATTGTAAAGGAATCAAACAACTGATCAGAAGTAGATTATGCAGTTCTCTTTGCTAGCACTGAGGGAGGACTCTATTGTTTTACTAATACTCAGTTCCAGTTTGCAGTTGGGGGTTGGGGAGGGAATCACAGGATGAGGATGAGGACTAGCACACCAGAGCTTGCAGCTGAAGTGAATCAGATTCCCTAATAACAGTTCCAGGGCAGAAAAGAATACTTGTGGTCTCTCACACACTAGAGCAGAGGCCAAGAGAGTCCACCTCTCCTTAGATCATACCATTTCAGAAGAACTGAAAACTTAAAGGTCCCTAGAAGTATTTCTGAAAACAGCTACACAAAACGCCTGAAGCTTGGGACAGTGTTCCCTCTACCCTGGAAGCAGAGCCCTACTTTAACAAAGAGTTCAAGTCAAGAAATGGGCTGGGAAAATAAATAAACAACAGGTAACAAGGAATATCAAAACACACACTCTGAAGAAGGAAAAAAAGTCAAAGCTCCTACATACAAAGGCTGCAAGAAAAATTATTGGTCTCAGGCCATGGAAAAGTTCATTTTCCCCCCAAAATCAAGTAAGAAAGGTAGAGGAAGAAAGGAAATTAGCCTGATGCAAGAAAATCATGAAAAAAGAAGCAACAACTTGGTAAAGGAGACAAAAATAAACCAGAGTAAATATCCTTAAAAAGTAGAATTGGTGGGGCAGCTAGGTGGCACAGTGGATAGAGCACCGGCCCTGGAGTCAGGAGTACCTGAGTTCAAATTCGGCCTCAGACATTTAACATTTACTAGCTGTGTGACCCTGGGCAAATCAATTAACCCCAATTGCCTCACTAAAAAAAAAAAAGAAAGAAAGAAAGAAAAGAAAAAAAGTAGAATTGGCAAAATGGAAAAGGAAGCACAAAAATTCACTAAAGAAAAAAATCCTAAGTAGAATTGGCTAAATGCAAAAGGAAATAGAAAAGCTCACTAAAGAAAACAATTCCTTAAAATTAGAATTGAGCAAGTAGAGACTTTATGTAAAATCAAGAAACAATAAAATAAAATCAAAATAATAGAAAAGATAGCAGACAATGCCCCTGGAAAATAGATCCAGGAGAGATAATTTTAAAATTATTGAAGTTCATGAAAGCAATGATAACTAAAAAAAAGAGCCTGAAGAGCATCTTTCAAGAAAATATCAAGGAAAATTCCCTGATACTCTAAAATCAGAGGATAAAATAGAAATTGAAAGAATCTTCTGATCATCTTCTGAAAGAGATCCCAACATGAAAACTCCCAGGAATACTACAGCCAAATCTCAGAGCTCTCAGGTCAAGGAGTAACATATTATAAGCATCCAGAAAGAAACAATTCAAGTATCATGGACCCACAGTCAATATAATGCAAGTTTTGGCAGCTTCTACATTAAAGGGTCAGATGGCTTTGAATATGATATTCCAGAAGGCAAAGGAACTGATTGCAACCAAGAATCACCTACCCAGAAAAATTGATTATAATCTTACAGGGGGAAATGGCTATTCAGTGAAAGATACTTTCAGGAATTCTTGATGAAAAGACCAGAACTGAATAGAAAATTTGACTTTTAAATGTAAGATTCAAGAGAAGCATAAAAAGGCAAACAGGAAAAAGAAATCATAAGGGATTTTAAAAGGTTAAACTTTTTACATTCTTACATGGAAAGTTGACACTTGTAACTCATAAGAACTTTCTCATTATTAGGACAGTTGGAAAGAGGCCATAGCTTTGTGGTGAATATGAAGGGATGACATCTAAAACATAAAATAAAGGGGTGACAAAGGAGTACACTGGGATAAAAGGAAAGGGAGAGGTAAAATGGAATAAATTATCTCATACAAATGAGTCAAGACAAAGCTTTTCTAGGAAGGGGAAGATGGGGGATATGAGGGGGGAAAGAGTAGACCTTACTTTCATCAGAATTGACTCAAAGAGGGAATAACAGACACACTCAATTGAGCATAGAAATGTATCTTACCCTTTAGGAAAGTAGGAGGGGAAGAGAAGGGGGGAGGGGTGATAGAAGGAAGGGCAGATTGGCCAGGGGGTAATCAGAAACAAAACACTTTTGAGAAAGGTTATGGTGAAGAGAGAGAGAATAGAATAAAGGGAGGTGGGCTGGATGGAAATGTAGTTACCAATAATCAATGTGGGGGGAAATTGAAGCAAGCTTCTCTGAATACAAGTTATTCCCCAATTGAAAAAAGACTGAATGTTATGAAAATAGCTATATGTGAAAAAATGTTTAATACTTTTGATTGCAGAGATGCAAATTAAAACAATTCTTGGCTACTTCATCATACTTATTAGATTGGCTAATAAAAGAGAAGAGGAAAAGGACAAATATTGGAGGGGAGTGGGGAAAATGAGACATTAATGCACTGTTGGTGGAGTTGTGAACTGATTCAACCATTCTGTAGAGCAATTTGAACCTATGTCCAAAGGGCTATAAAACTGTACATACTCTTTTACTTAATAATATCACTACTAGGTCTGGATCCAGAGAAGAGATTTAGAAAAGTAAAGGACCTATATGTACAAATATATTTATAATGGCCCTTTTCTGGTGGCAAAGAATTGGAAATTTAGGTGGTCCTGTCAATTGGGGAATGGCTGAAGAAACTGTGGTAGTATTTGTGATGTAATACTATTGTGAAATGAGCAGAATGCTCTCGGAAAAACTTGGAAAGTCTTACATAAGCTGATGCAAAGCGAAATATACTGCATAAAAAGTAACAGCAATATTTTGAGATGTTTGTCTGTGAATGACAGCTACTCTTAGCAATAAAATAATCCAAGAAAACTCTAAAAGACATATGATGAAAAAATGTTGTACATCCCCAGAGAAAGAGCTGATGGTGTCTGAATACAATTTGGAGCATATTTTATTTTACTTTATTTTTCTTGATTTTTTTTGGTCTATGTTTTAATTTATAACATAACTAATATGGAAATTTTTTGTATGACCACATTTGTATAACATATACTGAATTAGGTGGGGGGCAATGAGGGAGAAAGAAATAGAATTTGGAATTCAAAGTTTTAGAAATGAATATTAAAAACTTTTTATACATAATTGGGGAAAAATAGAATACTAAAGAAAACATAAAAATAATGTTTGCTGGGGCAACTACATGGCACAGTGGATAGAGCACCGGCCCTGGAGTCAGGAGGACATGAGTTCAAATCCAGCCTCACACACATAGCACTTACTGGCTTTGTGACCTTGGGCAAGTCACTTAACCCCAATTGCCTCACCAAAAAAAAAAAAAGAATGTTTGCTGCTCAGAGGAGAGATTGTTTTTTCAATTTTTTTTTTCTTTTGTATTCCCGGCAAAGACAGTGTCTGGCACTTAGTAAGTGCCTAATAAACACTCATTGACTGAGTATATAAGCCTTAGTTGTTATTATTATTAATAAATAAATAAATCTTTTTTTTTTTTACAAATGCTCTTTACTTGTTATATATAAGGATGAAAACTGAAAGATTCAGACAAGTTCATGTTTCAAAACTTGACATGGTTTCTCTGTTATGTTAATTTTCTTAAACTTCAGCCTTTCAAGTTGTTTTTCTAAGTAAAGTATTTCATTCTATTGCTATCTATTAGAATTATTAAACTCACTAGGGCAAACTATGCTATTAAATGCATAGACAGCTCCCATTTATTTCAGGTTATGAGTTAAGGGCCAGGCATGGCCCTAGATCACACATTAACCACTGTAACCAAAATGAATGTGTTTTGGCTTATTGAATAAATTGAAGGAAATAAGAATTGTGTCTGAATTTCTGAAGGCCTAATTTGACAATCTGGGAGCACCTTACATAAGGTAACAAATATGACACCTAATCTTTGGAATCAAAATGATTAGGAAAGGTTAATGGGATTCATTTTATTCTCATTGTAGAAAAAGGAACTTTCAAGTGATCTCATAAAGTGAAGTGGTGAAGAGTAGGTTTTTTAAATCATAAAGCAGTTTATCTGAGTGAGATAAATTGCTCACCCTGGTGAACTACTTGAGAACTGGGTAGAGTGGCCCCAAATGAGGAAGTTAGGATTAAATAGACAACTCAGGCAGAGCTCTTTAACACAGGGATAATGTGCAGAAGGAATAAGTTAAGGAAGATGATTAAGCCAAAGAGGACACATTTGTTGGAGATACACTGTGATTTATTTTTGAAAAAGGAAAAGGACAGAGACAAGTGAATAGCACTGTTTGGTTAAAAAGGCATGAAGAAAAGAAAACAAAAAAAACCATATTGAGTCTTATAGCTATTTCTATCTCTTCAAATACCTTATGTCTTACTATCTGTATATATTCATTAGACCTTAAAATGAAGAGACATGCCCTTTAATGCATTTCATACTCTAAAACTTTTAAAAACTATAATGAATTACCTTATAGCTGCAAGTAATATATTTTACCAGGGCATTTCCTGCTAGAATATTTGTATACCCTAGTCAAATACAATGATGATGATTTTTCTGTTGGATAGCTTTTTTATTTTTTTATTTTTTTGGTGAGGCAATTGGGGTTAAGTGACTTGCCTAGGGTCACACAGCTAGTAAGTGTTAATTGTCTGAGGTTGGATTTGAACTCAGGTACTCCTGAATCCAGGGCCGGTGCTTTATCCACTGCACCATCTAGCTGCCCCAGGATGGCTTTTTTTTTTCTTTGACTTATTGCTTAGAATTCATGCTTACTACATGCCAAGTAGTGCTGAAGACACAAAGAAAGAAAAAAGAATTGCAAGACCCTTTCTCAAGGAGTTTATATTAATAATGGGAAAAACATAAATAAATATTTACATGATATATACCAAGTATATAGATGGTCACCTCAGGGGGAAGGGTCTAGCATCTAAATAGAAAAGACCTTGTGCAGAAGGTGGTGATTGAGGTAAATTTACAAAGAAGCCAAGGACTCTAAGAGGTCCAGCTGAGGAGGGGGAGAAATATATTTTAGGTATACAGGATAGCCAGTGAAAAGATAGAGAGGATATGAAGTGTCCTTCATGAGACACAAGAAGAAGGCTGAGAGGTATATCATAAATTGTTTACCAGTTAGAAAATAACTTTAAATGGCAGGTAAATGACATTATATTTGACCCTGGAGGTAATACAGAGCCACTGAACTAATTTTATACATGAGGAATTGAGGCAAACAGGGTTAAATGATTTGCTTAGGGTCATACAACTAGTAAATGTCTAAGCTTGGATTTGAATTCAGGTACACTTGATTATAGGATTACTGCTCTATCCACTTTTACCTAGCTGTTCTCATGCATATATGTGGATACATATGCATGAATGACCTACCTCAAAATGGAAATCTCTAATTACCTTTAAATATCTCTAAAAGTGAAACAAAAATATGAGTAACTGAAAAACCCGTGTCAGATTATGAACTAAATCTTCAAAAAATCAACTAGAAAGTCTATTATCTTTGCCCATGCCCGCCTTGTTTTCACACGTTATTATATTAAGAAAGGTTTCTGTGTGCTTCTTGACAACCTCCTCCATTTTTCCCCTCTACCCCTAACACCTGACTCTTTCAGAATAAGGTAAAAGTGGAAAGAAGAAACACAATAAATTCCTAATCTTCCTTATATATCAATAACTAGAATCAATATAAATATTATGTTATGGAAAGAAATATTGTGTAATAAAATATGTTACACTTTTACTACAGAGATGAACTCTTCAAACAATTATTCTTTTCCCCAGGCCAAGCATAAGCTCTTACATTAAATTTGATTTCCAGACAAATGTGACAGATATTCTATGCAGCAAATTAACGATCCTATCTCTTTATGTGTCTGTGAATTTCTGTTTTAAAAAGCAGGGTGGAATGCATTTTAATCTAATAATAAACAATTCAAAATTTGGAATAGTACATATTGGGGGGGGGTGTTTGCAGAGTTCCCATCAGTAAAACACTTGTAGATCTGCAATTTACTTTTATGATTCTAATTTATAATGTCTTAATTCATTTTGAAGCTATTAAACACCATGACTTTTGACATAACACTGTGTTTTAGATGCATTATTTGAAATGTGTTGTTTTTTAGAAAGGCTATGAACTTCTTATCATGACCTATATATTTTCCTTTATGCATTTTCTTTATTTTTTTTGAAAATATATCTAAGAAATCCACCCACCCCACCTTGAATTCTCTGACATTACCCCATGCCTGGCTTGCTCTCCTTCCTCTATTCGGACTACTGACATCCCCAATGCCTTTAAATATCAACTAAAATTTCACCTTCTACAGGAAGCCTTCCTCTGTTAATTATTTTATATTTATCCTGTGTATAGTTTGCTTTGTATATTTCCATTTGATTTCCCCATTTGATTGTGAGCTCCTCAAGGGCAAGAATTACCATTGGCCTCTTCTTGTTTCCCTGGCAATTAGTAAATTGGCTACCTTGTAGTAGCCATTTAATAAATATTTGATTGCATATAAATATACAATTAATATTAGTAATTAAGTGGATGAGCAACAAATATTTTAGTTTTTGACTTGTTTTCTCTTACCTGATAGTAAAGCAGTGAATCTAAAAAGGTAATCTCATTCAAAATGGTTTTTTACACAATTATATTGTCTAAGTTAATATTATTCAAGCAAGAGATAAAGCAGGGAGTTGTGTTCCATATACTCATGTAGGATTTTTTGAGCAATGTCGAAATGTAACAAGGACTCCTTATAAATGGCAAAGTTCTACAGTATCACTTCATAGATTTACAATGATATATTTATTGCACGTAACACTAAACATTATGAAGCCTTTTAAAAGAGATTAAGGGACACCCAAAATAAATAGACTTGATAACTTACCATATATATATGTATGTGTGTGTGTATGTATACGTATATATGTACATAGATGTATACATACGCACATGTGTGTATGGATATATGTGTATATCTCTGTGCATACAAATATACATGTATGTATATACACACATTGTATGTATGTATGCATGCATGTATGTATGTATAATGGAAATACTTGTTTTATTACATAAATTAAAACATATTTTACACTTTTTTTTTTTTTAGTGAGGCAGTTGGGGTTAAGTGACTTGCCCAGGGTCACACAGCTAGTAAGTGTTAAGTGTCTGAGGCCATATTTGAACTCAGGTAGTCCTGACTCCAGGGCTGGTGCTCTATCCACTGTGCCACCTAGCTGCCCCAAATTAAAACATAATTTAAAAGAATATGTATGCATTTGGATGAGCATCCAGCCTCAAATAACCAACTTTTAAAAAACAATGAATATTTTCTTCGTGAAATATTATAACAGCTACTGATAATAGATCTTTCTGGTAACTAGCAGATAGAATTATAGGACTCTTCCCAATATGATACGTGAGTCACATCAGTTACTTCTTAGCCTTACCTTCTCAACTTCATGTTTTACACTGGTCCCTATTACAATAAATTCCTCAAATATTTCCATGATAACACTAATTGTAGAAGATGTCATGGAAAGCTACCTTAAGGAAGAGAGTGGAGAATTGGAAGGAAACTAGACTTGAAACTAAGCTTCCAGTATGAACTATCTTTTGATTCAGGGAGAGAGTTTATGGTCATTCAGTCCCTAATGCTATATTTACCTTTGGCTACTTGCCACCAGAAAGTTTGGACAAATTCAGACTCAGACACAGACCAAGACTCTTTGCTACTTAGATGAACTACTCCTATCAATGTTCCCTCTCCCAATGGAACTCCCTCAAACTATCGAGTAGTTGTCCTTGAGGAGGAGAGCAAGTACACAGCTGGCAGACCTTGAGATTCAGACCGAGTCTCAGCCTATTGCCAGTGCTCTCTGCTGGTCTAGAGGACTAGTTCCCTTCAACACACACACACACACACACACACACACACACACACACACAGTCTCATCCACCCATTCCCACCCTTCCAACATCTTACCAAGTAAAGGAACAGAAACAGACCTGGCCCAGAAGTCTCTGCAATTTACCATTAGCTAGGTTTTCCATCTGCCACCAACTATTGCCCCTATCACTTCAATTTCATTCCCTGTTCTTGTAATAAGTGATTGGTGATCATTTAGATGAAAACTGTCCTATTTTATTTCCATGTCTTTAAAAAAAAAATGTATCTGCCCTATAAAATGGAAGATTCTTAAAGGCAAGAACTGTCTCAGTTTTTTACCTGTATCCATAGTTTCTAACAAAATCCCTGAAACAAAATATGTTCTTAATAAATGTTTATCAGTCACTTGCATAATTAATAATACATATGCATGATGCATTTAATGTATGTTATGCCACTTCTGATTTTTTTATTTTTTAGCTATTGTGCTATCCTAATCATACCATATACCATCACTGAAAAAAATATTGGTGCTACAAATGCATTTTTCTTTTAGTGCGCCATTTTAAATCATTGGTACTGTTGCCAAATTTTCTGAATTCTTTTGACTGTTTTTTAAAAATTCTGTTTTAATAAATTCTATATGAAATTCATTGTCCATATGTAGTGCCTTTCTAAAATATGTGGACTAATGAAATAGCTCAATGGGTTATCATCCATCTGTATGTCATTTGTTGGCCACCAGAGATTCTTTATCTACTTACTTCCTCACATGTGAATTGTTTGGCTTTGAGTGTTGTGCCTCTGTATTATTTTAGGAGTTTATATAGTCAAAACAGTATCATCTACAAAAAGTATTATCTTCAAATATGCAATATTTATACTGGATATCCTCCATGAAAGTTTTGAACAATCTTGAAAAGTATTTATCTCACTCTCTTATCCCTTGTTTGATCTTGATAAATGAGGATTGAGCAAAATTATTTTACACTGTTACAACAAATGGTGCTTGATTTTATCATTCTCATTGTAGACACTGGTGAAGGAAAGATTTAGTATTTTTTAGTGAAAATTACTTTCCAATGACATTGGCAAAAAAGAAAAACAAAACACTTGCAAAAAATATTCATGGCTTAGAAAAAGAAATAATGATATTGTTCTTAAATATTCTATACTCATTAGGCACCTAGAGTTCTTCATCTCTGTCAAATCATGGGTAGCAGGTAGCAGGCATCATTTCCTCTAGAATCATGGTTGGTCATCACATTGATCAGAGTTTTTAACTCCTTCAAAACTTTTTATTTCTTTAAATTGTTTGTTATTGTATGAATTGTTGTGGTTCTGCTCACCTTATTCTTCCTTAGTTCACCCATTACTACCTAGGTTTTTCTGAAACACTTCTTTTCATATTTTCTTTACTTTTTCTTTCTTTTTTGCAGTATAAAGAGGGGTAAGAGACTTGCTCAGTGTCACACAGCTAGTAAGTGTTAAGTGTCTGAGGTCGGATTTGAACTCAGGTCCTCCTAAATTCTGTGTCCGTGCTTTATCTACTGTGCCACCTAGCTGCCCATCCTTTCATATTTTCTGATAGGACAATATTCCATTACTTTGACAACCATTTCCCAATTGCTGTGCACTCTTTTAGTTTCAAGTTCATTGCAACCATAGAAAGAGATGCTATTTTCATGATATAATTCCTCCATATGTACTTGTTTTATAGATAGTCTTCCCCAAATACTTATTTTTATGACTATTTCTACTTTCTCCTATGTTAAATGTTTCCATCTTTGGAAGGAAACATTGTCAAAGGTAAAGACAATAATTTAATATAGAGGTGTTTACAGATGAGTCTCATTTTAATTTTTTTGTTGTTCTTCATAACAAGAATAACAATAGTATTTATATATGGTTACCAGAGCTATTTACAAATATTATATCATTTTATTCTTACAGCAACCCTGGTAGGTAGATATTTATTATTCTACTTGGTTAATTAATGAGGAAATAGAAACAGAAGGAGGTTGAGTGACTTGTCCAATGTCATACAGTCAATGTGTCTGAAGCAGGATTTGAACTCAAATCTTCATGAATCCAGGTTCAGTGGTATATTCACTGTACCATGCAGCTAACTCTAGTTTCATCTTTAAATGCTTTGGAGGTCATTTGGCTTAGGTATCCTTCAAAGATTTTTGTGAACCTAACTTTTTTTCCTCCCCTTAAACAAATTTATTTTTAAATAATGGGATGAGGTTGATAATTTGTTACTATTCTTCTCCGTGACTTTTTAACATTTGTTTAGATTCTAAACTTGTATTCAGATTGCTTTGTAGCCATGTCTCTCTGCTAGGCAAGATGATTTAGTATTTTCTTTTTTGACATGCTTTTCTAAAATGTTTTTGATCTCCTCATTTTTATTATTGGTTAGCAGTCATAAGACTTCTGGAGTAAATAATCAATGCCTGTGAATCATTTCTTTTTTTTTTTAAGTATTTATCAATGATCTAATTGTAAATAGAAAATTGTTTCAGAAATAATTCTCAGAGTGGTAAATATTTGTTTCTTGTCTATTAAGAAATAATTCTCTCTCTTTCTGTATGTCTGTGTGTGCATGTGTGCATTTTTGTGTTTGTTTGATATAATTTGGTGCTTGCCATGTCAAAGGTATTCCAAATTTCTTCTTCTAGAGAAGATCTATGATGTGTAAACAAGTACATCTATGCTTTCCTATGGCTTGAAAAAAAAAAGAAACAGAATTCTTCTGGTTTGTACATAACATAATCTAACTTTAAGGGACAATACAGATAAATGACTTCAATCTGTAACATTACCATTGTGGGCTTTTATTTTCTCATCTGTAAAATGAAGGGATTAGATTAATGGTATGTGTCTAATGTACCATCCAGGCCTTTAAGTCTTTTACTATAGTTTCACTTACTTATTGCTTATCTGAACTTTCTATGCTTGTATCTGTCATTGCATTATTTTTTACAATTTAAAAGGGACAGAGGTCATATATGTGATGATTTGTGATCATCCTTGTTTGACTTTCTATGAAGTCTAGCCCAGCAGTTACATCAAAGGATTGGCTATTAAATCTTGCTATTGATGATGAGAAAGAAGGAAAAATAGATCAAAGGTACAAATAACCATTTAAATGAAACTAAGAAATGAAAACCAGAACAAAATTGGTAGCTAGTCAGCTGCAGGAACCACTGAGAAAGAGCAAATATTGACTTGCAGAAAGGAATACATTGAAGGTGTACATATCACAGAGGGAAATCAAATGGGTGTGAAATAGACACAGGAAAAAATGAGGTAGCAGTGCAAAAATAGAAGTGATGAGAGAATTGTTCAATTATCCATATCCAAAGTAGACCAAAAATAAAGAGGAGAAAAACTATGATGTTTAGTAATGACAAATATCCAGAAGATGGGACAGTATCATTAGGCTTTAGAACTGGAAAGAACATGGGCAAATTCCTATTCTAATGAACTCATGTTATTGATATAGAAATAGATACTGAAGGAATTTAAGTGACCTGACCAAAGTTACATACTTACTAAGCACCAGACTCAGAGTTTAAATCAAGGTCCATTTGGCTCCAAATTCAGTACTATTTTTGTAAAATCACATTGAAATAATAGTGTAAGATGGGGGAAAAGGCACTAGATTGTGAATGATGTTATCTGGCTTTTCTACCTGTCACTATGGTAACATAATAAATACCTTTATTTTCTAGGTCTCAGTTTCTCCATCTATAAAGTGAAGGGCTACACTAAATCAGCTCTGATTAGATAAAAGATTCTATGATTCATAAAAGGCATAGTAAAGAGCACTTGGAGGAATTCACATGCCATACTTACATGCCTTAGTCTGAAGGAAGAAAATTGTTATATAAACTCCAATACAAAAAGCTAATGAGAGAAAAGTAATGTTTTTATAGTCAGTTTTTTTAAAGCACAAAAGTTGGTTAGTAATTGCTTCTTCCTTCTTCAGTAATATACTCTCTATTGATTGTATTATAATTACATATTGTCAATTAAAAGGAAAATAAGCCTTAGTTAGAAGGCACATATAAGTTGCATATCACTTAACTCCTGCTATTTTTAATGTTTCCTTCCTGAAAAAATGGCTTTTCCTTCCCATTTGAATGCTTATTTTGGAGGAACAGATTTAGAATCCCATTTGTGAAGTTGCTTCTATAAAATTATTGCTGCAAGCTACTTATTTCTGCAGTAAAATCTGACACTTGCCCTCTCTCTCTAAGGATCCTCCATCATCTCAGACCTAAATCAGATTTTGACAATTATATATTATCCTTTCAGACATTTGCTAATACATTTCCTATCTTTGTTATTAGTCTATGATGATTGAGCATCATTTCTAACAGAATTTAGTCAAATTAATATTTATTGAGTCTTATATGTTCACTTTTAAGAGATATTATGGTTACCTGTAATAATAACATATTGGTTTGTCTATACAAAATTTTGGAATAAATAAATGATAAAATATAGGGACTTATAAAGGGAATGATATATTTATAGATCTGCATACATATTTCTAAAATTTGCTCTGGCAACTAAGCATAGCAAGGGGAGTCAATATTCAAAGGAAAGGAAAAACTTGTACAAAGAAATAGATTAAGGCAATCTTGAAAACTGAGAATAAACATTTGAAAAAGGTGAAGAAACATTTAGAATAACTCTTAAATCACAATGAAGCAATATTTTGATAATAATTATGTTAGTAAATATATATCAACACTTATTTTATATAATTTGAGAAAAATGTTTACTAACCAATGATTTGGGGAGATTCCGATTTCCCCCCTTTTTTCTTTTATCCACATTTCAAGACTTCAGTCCCTCAAGATTCAGTTAATCTCCTCTATCCAGACACCACCAAGGTGGGGAAGCCATTATGATTTCTTCAGGTTTGGGTAGGAAAAGAGCAGTTAGGGGGCACAGTGGATAGAGCAGTGAACCTGAAATCAAGCAGACCTGAGATTAAATATCACCTCAGAGACTTTCTATCTGTGTGACCCTGGATAAGTCAATTAACCCACTTACAGTCTTCCTGATATATATCTTGCTACTGAACCCAGATGGTTCTGGAGGAAAGAGTGATGTTAGTGACCTTGCACACAACTGTTCCTCACTTAAATCTAATTCAGTGCAAGTCATGTCATCACTCTAATATTATGGTCCTCTTCAAGAATGAAGGACAAGCAACAAAAAAGGGTGGAGTTAAATTCTTTGAATTGTTTGCCCAAAGCTGGGGCTAACTTAAAAGTAAATGACATAATCAAATTTCAGGTCCATCCCCTCATTGTAATATTTATTCTCTCATTAATTGTTAGTCAATTAGAAGGTTGTTTTGTTTTGTTTTGTTTTTTGCCACCTGGGAATATTCTCTTCCAATGGGCATTTAAACTGTGAACCACCACGATGATTGGCTTTGGTCTAAGAGAGATTTCTAGCACTATTTAATAAAATGATTAAATTACCCAGATATGTCTCTCAAACCTTTTTAAATGTCACAAACCTTTATTAGACCTGGTGATACGATCCTAGCTCTCATTCTACTTCACAAGACAACTCCCAAAGTGAAGTTAACTATAGGCCTTGAGTTTCATATTTCAACTCCCACTCTCACAGGTGAGCCAAGCTTCCAGATCAAGGCTACGTTTCCCCCTCTGATTCCTAAAACTATCCTTCAGAGGTTGAAATTATTTATAAATATCCTAGTTCCAGCTTCACTCCCAGTATGTTCTTCTTAATATCAAATGACATTTTCTGTTAGTATCACCCTCATATCATTGACTGGTTCAGTGATTATTGCACAAGTATCATTTAACCAATTAATATGAACAAACTTTCAGAAAAGGTATAGCTGATGTGAAGATACAGCAAAAATAGGAGCACAAACACAATTCTATCTCAATGAACACTGTCCCCTTTATTAGCTCAGTCACCGGAGGGAGTAAGCACAAACGTACCATTACAAAGCATTTACTTTCAATTAATTCATTTACAATTGAAAACATAACAAATAGATGAAGTCTCTCCCTTGCATGTGGAAACCAATGTTTGACTATTGATCTACTACTGAGCTTGATTAAGCAGGTCTTTCTTGGGGATTTGCTTTTTACTGGGAAAGGCTGCCCATGACTTCTTGCCCTCTCATTCCCCCCACTTTTGGAGCTTACAAAATTGTGACCTTTTCCATTCTGTCTCCAGTACTCCTTCATATACTAGATAAAAGTGGAAAAGAAACAGCACCAGAACCCTATTCTCAAGGCTTCATATGATTCCAAATAAAGTGAGTAGGGTGCTGGTGATGGTATATCCTTTCTCAGTAATAAAGTAAGCAGTTGATAAGAATACTGGGGCTGGAGATAAGGAGGCCTGAGTTCAAATCTGGCTTCAAATACTTACTAGCTATGTGGCTCTGGGCTAGTCACTAAACTCTTTGTCTCAGTTTCCTTAATTGTAAAATAAGAGTAATGATAGAACCTATCTCACAGGGTTGTTGTGAGATAATATTTATAAAAGTGCTTAGAACAATGCCTGGCGCATGGCTGATACTGTATAGGTGCTTATTTCCTTTCCTTCCCATTCTAAATATAAAAGACCATTTGTTTGTAGCTTCATTCTGGTTCTGGATAAGAGAGGGTCTAAGACACTTCTGCTATCCAGAGACCCATACCAGTTCAGTTTTTTTTTAAATTTTCCTTAAAATCAGGGAAGGTAAAGAAGAGTAAAGTGAGGTCATTGGAGTCTTTGTGTCACATACACAGCTCCAGGTTGTAACTGAGGCAAAATGACTTTCACCTTTCTTTACCATAATCAGAACACACCAGGAGCAGTCAAAGAATACCAGTATACACTCTGAAGTACACATGGAGGAGTGCTTCAAGAGGAACGTGTTATGCATGCTCAAAAGAGGTGGGTTTTTATTGGTCACTTCTTGGATTATCAAGGCATTATGGTTAAATGAAAGGAGCTCTTGATTTGAAACCAAGAGACTCCAGTTTATCATGCAGATTCTATTGCTAATTAACTATGTGACCATGGCCAGTCATTATACCTCTTTTACTCAGTATCCTCATCTATAAAATGGACACAACATTTTAACTACCTACTCATAAGGCATAGTCTGTGTCAAGAAGTCCTTTGTAAACTTTAAAACAATATAGAAAATTTGGTGGAGAAATATGACCTCTTTGGTCACAGTAAAGAGGATATTCAAAAGAACAAAGTTGTTTTTTGTTTGTTTGTTTGTTTGTTTTGATTTGTTGAGATTATGATGAAAACAGGTTATACATAGAAGTAAGCAAAATGAGGTAGCCTGGCTAATTGTTAAATATCAATTTTCATTGTGCCATAATTCAGGGATACTGATTATGTAAAAAAAGAGTGGTATTAGTTGTAGCATGGGTACATAAGTCTACCTAATTTCTTTTTTTAATTATTGTTCAATTTAGCCAAATAAGAAAGTTATTGATTGATTTTATTGGTTAAATTGTATTTTTATGTATTTTCATAGCTCACGTGAATTGATCAATGTTTTTTTGGCATTCATTAGATGCAAAATAGGAAGCACTACAGCATGAACTGTTCAGTGGGTTTGGAAGTAAGGTCATCCATCATGGCATAACAAGTAAGAACAATGGATACAAAGTCGCATCAAATTAGTTAAATTTTCTAAATTTGGCTTGTAGAGTTTGAAAAATGGAAATATAGCTTAAAGTACCATGGAAAGATTGTCTCATAAATGTATTTTATATAATCAAAGCAAAATAATGAAGATTTTCCATTCCATCTTACTGTACTTACCAGCTATACTTGAAGGAAAAAAGAAACATTGAAAATGCCAATAAATGCATCCCTATTCATAGAGCATGTACTATGTGCCAAGGACTGTAAAGGATAGAAGAACATTTTACATGATAAGCACGAATAAGCAGGAACATATGCTATTCAGGAAGCAAATGGAACATTATAAACCGTTTATAACAATTTATCTTATTACTCTGGTGCTCCTTAAAGCTTCTAAAGTGTTCTCCTTATAGAGTTTTAGTATTATCTTCCTTTAATGGATGAAGACAAAGAGAGGTCAAGCTTAGTAAGTAAACTCCAATGTGTCCTTATTAATCTTTAGGATTTATTATAAACTATTTGAAATTCACACTCTTTACAACCTGAACCTTTTTTTAAAAATCTTTTCCTTTCATATTACACATTATTCCTTTTGGCATCTCTATGCTCCATACAAATCTGTTTTCTTGCTATTTCTTACTTATGACATGCTATCTCACACCTCTTTGTCTTTGTTCTATCCACTGCTAATACTGAAATGGACTCCCTCCACACCTCTTCCTCTTAGAATCTCCAGATTTTGTCAAGATTTAGCTTAAGAATCATCTTCATGATGCCCCCCTTCTCAGTCTCCTCAGTAGCTAGTATTTCCCCAGAAACACATATATACACAAAAGGTTATTTTGTATCCCATTCAGTGGCCTTCTCTCCCTTAAATTTCCTTTAGTGTTGGTAGTATTATTACCCTGGAACATCCCTCACTTATGTTGGTCCCTTTCTCTCATTGGGGCATGAACCAAGGCCTTCCATGTTTCATTATCCTTCTAGTTATATGTTCAACTCTGTGGCCTTTGTCAACATGCCTGGGTACTTCTATGTACCTAGTGACCACCTTACCTCCTATTCAGTTCAGTGTTATCATTTACCATTTTAATATGAACTCCTTAAGGAAATATTTTTTTTTCTTTTGCTTGTATTTGTATCCCCAGAGTTTAGAACACTACTTGTTGCCGGGTGAATGATTAATAAATATCTCTCCCCCCCACCCCCCATACACACTGCATGTTGTTTCCCCTAGTAGGATTTAAGCTTTTATTTTGTAATTTAATTTCATCATGTTAAAATTTTGTTTTAACATAATTTTGATATTTAGCATAAGCTTTGTAAGTCTTTTTCTGGGCAAATCTAATTATTGAGGGAAAAATAACTTTAACATAGTCATATCATAGTTAACTTTTAGCATTCTAAAATATTGAAATATTTGGCTCTTTAACTGAACAATGACATTTATTTACATGCTAAATTTGAGCTCCATTCAGCCTTCATCTTAAGTTATCTACCTCCACCTCCATTTGAAGCATGAAGTGTAGGCTTAAGCTTCTTGGCCCCTCTATGGTCTCACTGATAAGTAACACACATGCACTATATGTCTTATCATATTGAAGTTTCTTTTTCTTCCTTTCTTTTCAACTCATTTGTCCCAAATGCCTTCCATTACTTTCATCTTTTCTTCATCTAACAAAAAGAGGTGGCCCTTCTTTTCTGAAGCCAAACTCCCCAACATGCATAAGTAATCTGATTCTATCTCATCTTCTCCAAAACCATGATTCCTCTATCATCCTTATCTTCCTATTTATCTTCAATCTCTCCCTGTGTACTGAGTACTTTTCTAAAGTCTAGCGGCATTCACATCTCTCTTATCTTCTGAAAATACTTACTTGATCTATCCATCCCTGCTAACATTGTCCTATTTCTTTCTTCTTCCTGAATTTATTTTTCTGGAGAAAGTTGTATACTTTAGCTGTTCTCAATTCCTTCTCTTTTGTTGTATTTTTAATTTATGGAATAAAATAAGCATTTCAATAACATAAAATTTTTAAAAAAGATGATTTTACTTGAAACTGTAATTTTATTATGCACAACTTTCAAATTTACAATCAAATTATAATGTACTTTTTCTTTGTTTCCCCTCCTTTCCATACACTAGAGATGGCTATCATCTCAAAAAGAGACACAAAGAGGTATTATACTTACATGGACACACGTACTTATATTACATAGATAGATAGATGGATAGATGGATAAATGGATAGAGAGATAGATAGATAGACTGATAGTTCATCAACACATAATTTCATTAAAATAATAGTATAGGTGTGTGTAAAATTATTCTACATACTTCTATTATCAGTTCTTTCTCTGGATACAGATAACATCTTTCTTCCTATGTACTTTATAGTTAATTTGGGTGTATATAATGGACAAAATATGTTATTCAGAGTCATTCTTAAAATAATATTGCTGTTACTGCATACAATAGTCTCTTGGTGCTGCTCATTTCATTCTTCATTATTTCATGTAAATATTTCCGTGGTGTTTTTTTTTTCTAAAATCATTGAGATCATAATTTCTTAGTATATTAGTATCCAATAACAATTACATAACACAGCTGGTTCAACCATTGCCCAATTCATGGGCATCCCTGTAATTTCTAGTTCTTTGTCATCACAAAGAGATCTGCTATAAACATTTTAATCCTAATCATGTTTGGAAATAAACCAAGCAGTGTTATTGTTGGGTCAATGGGTAGAGTAAATTTTGTAACTCTTTGGGTATAATTCTAGATCACTTTCCAAAATGGTTGGATCATTTTGCAATTTTACTAGTAATGAATAAGTGTCCCAAGTTTTACACATCCTCTCCAATATAATTAGGATATAAGCTTATTGAGAGAATAAACTCTTTAGAAAAGCAGTCAGTACACAGGGAGAGATTGTTTTTATCTTGGTATTCCAATCAATCATCACAGTCTCTGGAATAGAGAAGACATTGAAATTGATTGATTGGAAGAGAACTAGTAAATGCAGAGCTAGGGCTTGAACCCTCATTTTCTGACCAAACATCCAGTCAGCATTTCTTTTTATGCCACTTCTTTGAAAAACAGTATAGAATATTATTCATGGAAATAATATAAGTTTTTAAATCCTGTAGTTTTGGGGAAATTCAAAAAAGTATTAATTCCATGTGAATTCAGTAAGTAAGGTAGGATTCATAAAGTCAATGATCTTTAAAGAAAGATATAGAATATGGGGGGGGGGGGGCAGCAAGATGGCACAGTGGATAGAATACTGGGCCTGGAATCAGCAAGACTCATCTTCTTGAGTTCCAATCTGGCCTCAAACACTTATTAGCTATGTGGTTCCAGGTAAGTCACTTAACACTTGTAAGCTCTAAATTTTTAGCTGTGATGTCTAAAATCTAATGCGTAGTCGCCTTAAATTACAAAATGTATAGCACTAATCTTTGGGCATTAAGTATTTACTAAAGTGTATTAGGGTTTAGTAATGAGAAACACATAGATAAAGTTTGAGATTTGCCTGCTCTCACTATCCTGCCTGTCCCTGCCACCAAGCCGAAGTCTAGAAACAAAAAAGACCTCACTTCCCTGAGGCTTCTCCCAGAAGCCTCCTTTGAAACAAGAAACAGGGCCATGCACACACACACACACACACACACACACACACACACACACACACACACACGTAGCTCCAAGCTAATTATCTGGTAACACTGATTGACAGGACCCATGGGTGGCAGACATCACTTGCGGATGCCAAAGTCACATGCTTTCTTTTCATGGCGGAGTTTCCCTGCAATATCTTTTTCAACAGGTTGGTAGCGCTCTAAATCTCACACACTGTTTGCCTTAGTCTCTTCATCTGTAAAATGAGTTTGAGAAAGAAACAGCAAGCCAATCCAGTATATTTGCCAAAAAAAACACCAAATAAGGTCAAGAAGAGTTAGACATGACTGAAAATAACTAAACAAATGAAAGAATACCATTATAATATGGATAGAGGCAAGTGGAAAGAGCATTTGGGGCACAGAAACCAGTAATATTTCAGAATTAGCTACATATGGAACAATGATGAGTTGCTTCTAAATGTAAAATACTGTTTTTGTTGTAAAGCAACAGAAATTGATATTGTTATAATGGGGTTAGTATATAGAGGATCTTGTAAGTCACCAAGAGTTTAGACTGAGAGTAACAGACAATGTGGAGCAATTTTATTTCTGATTAGTACATTATTAGAATGAAAGCTATAATTTTTGTGGAATTGGCTGGCTGTGGGACACAGGATGGAGAACATCATAAATATTCGATTGAGAAATAGTATTGTTACATTTTTTTCAACAAATCCTTTGTATTGTAGACTTTCCTTTTTTTCTATATCAAGAAATTATGAAGTAGGTAAGACAGACTAATAAGTGCCTCTAAAAATTTGTAAACACTATCCAAACTTACCCATTTTATTTCCCAATACGTCAGAACCTTCAGCTGCTTCACTACCTATTTGCTTTCTCCCAAACTAAGAAGAAATATTTTATTTCAAAGGGAAACATAGTTTTTAAAGATATATTTTACATATATTTTTCCAGTTCACTTTATAACTTTCTTCATAGTTAACATTCTAACATATAAGTTGTAATAGTCATCAATTGAAATATTAATGAAAAAATGTATCAGGGTGAGTCTTATTTCATAGAATGACAAATTGCCATGAAAACTATTGAATAGTTGTAGTTACCAAAGCATTTTGGTGCTATGGAATCTTGTTTTGCATTTTTTTTTTATGAAGCATTAAACTGTTCAAAATAACTATTGCTTCTTGATGTCATCCATAAATCAAATCAGGTCAATGGCAGAAAAGTGATGGATGTCCAAAAAGCTAAAAGATTTGACCATAAGACACCACCTGAAATGATGACAAGACAGAGATAAATGTTTGTGTTCAGATTAACACTCCAAGGTCATAGTTTTTGAACATCTCAATGAAGACGTTTAAGCCAGCATGTTGAGAATATTAATCTAAAATTGGTATTATAGCTAAGTTAAGAAGACATTGAATTTTAATGAAGTTGTCCATTATGATTGCCAATAATATATAGTAAAACAATGAAAACGAAAAACTTACTTAAGATTCTATTGGTTTTCTGAAATGTAATGGCACTATGAAAATACAGGAAAATATGACATTTGAAATATACAGTAAAATATTGTTTAAAAGATAGTTCTTCAATTTTGAAAAATTGTTTCTAATAGAAAGTATTTGGTACTTTTTGAAGGAAGCCAATTTTATGACAATCCTACTCAATCTTAAAGATTCAGTTTAATTCCTACATCTGCTATCAAAGTTTCCCTTACTTCTTCTATCTCATGGTAATTTTCTCTCCTATTATTAATATTGTATTTAACTTTGTTGATATGTAATTTAATTGTTTGATTACACAAAAATATTTTAAGGAAAATATTTTTCCTCCATGCTTTAGCTCTATATCTAACTAGATTGCATACATTTCTTCTAATAACAAAAGTGGATCAATAATTTGATCAAAAATATCATGGAAAATTTTACCAAATTATCTTTATTTATTCACAAATTGCCATTTATTTGTTTGCTTTTTAAATATAAAAATTAACTTAACTTCTAAAAATAATCCATTTTCCTTTTTTTCCAGATGATATATTATTATAAATTGTTGAGTATAGTATGTGCACTCTAGGAACACTTGCTTATTTAATACATATTTTTCCCTCAAATAACTATCAAAACATCATACACATATAGTTACTTAATTACTATTTAACTAATTTAATCTTTAATATAATCTCTGATATGCTGTTTTATAGACTGGTGTATTCTTGGGTTTTCAGCTAAAGAAAGAAGTATAGGACTCCATCTTTTTTTTCTATTTTAGTCCTTAAAATTTGGACATTTCAGAAATAGATATGAAATCAAAGGTGATATTTATCTAGAATTCAGAAATTTCTTAAATATCTTGGAATTGAATTATAAAAATAGCATTTGTAAACAATCATACAGAAGACAATGGTATTATATATATGTATATATGTGTGTATATATATACATATCTATATCTATATGTATATATATGTGTGTGTGTGTATATGTATATATGTATATATATATATACCTTTACTCTTGAATATGATTCTTTACCCATATAGTGATATGGATCTCAGCCAAAGTATTTAATCCAAAAATAAATCAGTTGTGCCCTACAAATTCTAGTTATTGCCATATACTGTGAAGAATGCAAACATACACACAATATGACATGATATCTTAGCTCAAGTTACCTCAATATAGTCTCAAAAACTTAAATGATAAGATACTAAAACAATCAAACAATGTTGGTTTAGATCAAGATTGACCAGCCTGCTCTGACACCCTGAGTTTGGCATTGGAAAACATTTATAAAATAACTTGAAATTATTTTGAATTTATATATGTACAATCTTGTTAAACATACTTCTGCATTAGTCATGCACTGAAAGAAGAACCAGAACAGAAGGGAAAAAACACCAGAAATAAAAAGCAGCAAAAGAAAGATATTCAACTCCTCCATCTCTCTATTCTAACATTGTGATCTTCTGTTCAAAGTTTGTCCAGTCAAATTGTTTTATTTTTTCCTTTTTGTCCCTAGTCAAGGGACCAGGAAGCCCCAAATCAATCATCTAAGCCTTGATTTCACTGAACAAATTAAAATTTAAACACAGTTCTAATATATTTTGTGAAAAAAAAAACTAGTATAATTTGCATGGGATGGCATATTAGGATATCGTTTTCATCAAAAATGGCATGAGGCTAAATGGCTGATGTGGTCAATAATTATAATTAATTGCAAGAGGAAATGATGAATATGAAATTTAGTGGTCTAAGTAGGCTCCATGGAGGAGGGAAAATTTGGCTTTGGTTTTAAAGGATAGATAGAAATTTTATGGACAAAGAGGAGCAGAGAGAAATATTCAGGTATAGAAAATAACTTTGGCAAAAGCAAGGACAAAAAGATTGTAAAGATGGTAGAATTTTAGGGACTGGGAATAGCTGTGTGAATAGCTGAAGCATGTGACACTCGATGGTACTCAGGGATACAACAAAACATGAAGACTATTTTACAAGTGGTTTGGTGGATGCAGAAAGCAACCTTGGTGGTAAGAGAGTGAGAACTCTTAGAAATGCTTTTAATTGGTATGTGTGTGTTTACACTATAGTGAAAGTACATGTAATGCTTGGACTGATAAAGGAACTGAGAAGTTTTAGTTTAATTATCTTCTCCTTGTATAGTTATTGTGGTGTGTGTGTGTGTGTGTGTGTGTGTGTGTGTGTGTGTGTTTATGTTTGGGGGAGTGAAGGAGTTTATTAGAATTTGTATCTGCACAAGTTGATTGTATAGACTCATTAATGCCAAAGAAATCAGAAAATGTAAAACAAGTGGTGATTACAACTGTGATGACTAATTGTTGTAGTGATAATCTAATCTAGTAACAGTTCTGCTTTATATCATCTAGAGGCCTACCACTACTCACCTTGGACTTGACCATCTTCTTGTGATAATGATAATAACCCTACCCCTCACCCAACAGTTCAAATTCTGTAAAGTAGAAATTTTGCTTCTGTTCAGGAAAATAAAATTGTAAAATCTGAGTAAGTCATATCATATTTAGTTTCTTGTTTTGGTAATTTAAGGCTAGCTGTTTGGCTTCTGCATAGTTAATCTTTTTTTTTTTTTTCTGTGGGGCAATGGGGGTTAAGTGACTTGCCCAGGGTCACATAGCTAGGGAATGTCAAATATCTGAGGTCGGATTTGAACTCAGGTACTCCTGAATCCAGGGCTTTATCCACTGCGCCACCTAACTGCCCCTCATAGTTCATCTTTCACTCTCCAGCTTTTATATTACGGACCAAGTTAGATAAAGAGGTAAGAGGGGATAACAAATCATCTTATTTATAAATTGACCCTCACATAGCTTAATACCAAACAATATCATTTGGCTAAGTAGATAATACAATAAAGCAATAGGGGGGCGGCTAGGTGGTGCAGTGGATAAAGCACCGGCCCTGGATTCAGGACTCCCTGAGTTCAAATCCGGCCTCAGACACTTGACACTTACTAGCTGTGTGACCCTGGGCAAGTCACTTAACCCCCATTACCCTGCAAAAAATAAAAATAAAAAAAAATAAAGCAATAGGGAAAGTCTTTGGGATTGTTTCTGGATACCAAAGAAATTTGCAAATTTGAATCCGAGAACAGAAAATAATGTATTGGAAAAAGACATGAAATAAAAAAATAAAGCAGCTAAAACATGTTCTGTTATCCAAACTGAACAGTAGGATGAATAACAAACTGTAGCTATTTGAATAAATCAGATACCCTATAATGTAACAGAGTCTACTGGCTCTGTCTATTACATATTTGAGATAAGTCCCTGACAAATTGAAAGCATGGAACTCACCCATGAAATTACATGAGATGAACAATGGATGTTTGATCCTCATTTAAATTATGAATTTTATCAAAAGTTGCTCAATTTCCTTGATAATAAAGACTATCTGCTTTTGCTGTTTTATAGGCATGGGTTATTGAAAAAGGAGACATGCTTATGCCTGCTCACTGACACCACTTGTTCCCTTGAGTCATTTGACTACCGATCATTCAAGATATTTCTGGTTTTTTTATATAGGAAGATTCCTTACAATTTTGGCAGCTGAATTTTGCTGCCTGAAGCCTGCAGAGACAACATTTGGCAATAATTATTAGTCATTAGCTGTGAAAAATCTATGAGGGGACAAAAATGTTAAGATGACTGCCATCTTCCTGTCATTTCACTGTGGTAGTAGAAGTGTTTTTGAACACTTGGGGACTGGAAGAGAACATGATGTTAGAGGCCATAAGAATGGGAATTGGAAAGGAAACTTGCTTCTTAAAAATGAGAGGTTCTATTTTATTTTGTATGGGGAACCCAATAAGATGTTGGACGTTAAATGTTTATTTCAAACAGTTATGAATTATGTCATACCTATTTTAAGTGAATTTGCTAGTAATTAGAGAGGTATAGAGGCTGATACAAGGGCAGCTAAGAGGTACAGTGCATAGGGTGCTGAGCCTGTAATCAGAAAGATTCATCTTCTTGATTTCAAATCTGCCCTCAGATACTTTCTAGCTAGTTAAGTCACTGAATCTTTTTTACCTCAGTTTCCTCATCTGTAAAATGAACTGGAGAAGGAAATGGCAAACCACTCCAGTATCTTTGCCAAGAAAACCTCAAAAGGTGCCATAAAGAATAATACAGGAATGAAAATGACTGAAGAACAAAAACAACAACAGAGGTATAGAACATCCAGCTTGGATTTAAAAATATTTCCTTCAAAATGATATCTAATATTGAGGCAGCTTGGTGGCACAGTGGATAAAGCACCAGCCCTGGATTCAAGAGGATGTGAGTTTAAATCTGGACTGAGACACTTGACATTTAGTAGCTGTGTGACCCTGGGAAAGTCACTTAACTCTCATTGCCATGGAAAAAAAAAGAAAAAAGATATATAATATTTCATGCATGATTTAAGGTAAAGATGAATACATTATCTGAAAAGAGATCACTGCAATATAAACAAATATATTGAGGCAGATTTGTAATTTTAAAAAGAAGCTTTCCTGTCTACTTGCTAATTTCTCTTATTGTAGCAAGACTTATTTCTGCACAAGGTTATGAGATGACATTGCCATAATTGCCACTAACTTCCCAAGTGACTTTGGATGGTAACTCCATCTTTATACATGCAAAGGACAGTATCTGGAGGTTGAATTCCACTGTGTAGAAATAGCAACACTAATAGGAAGGACCTTGTCAGCGGAGTTTGAAAAGTGAAATTTGCTATGAAGGCCTGAAAGACAGGCTGCCACCAAATGATATCCTATTTTCAATTTGAATAAAATAATAAAAGATTTGAAGAGGATCTTGCTTATTTAGTACTCTAATCTATATCCCTTTTTATTCCCAAGTCATTATTTAGAGATGAATATTTTCAGGACTGGTCAAGTTGTAGGCAAGTTATATACCAGCCCTGAGGTTAAAAGTTTAACTTAAAGATGTTCAACAATAACTTTATCATCCAGTGACGCTCCATTATATTGTTTTATTTTTTTTAAGAAAAAGTTTCTATTTCATTAACTTGAGTTTTGTTTTTTTCTAGAGTCATTTCAATCATTTCTAACTCTTTGTGAATCCAGCTTGGTTTTTCTTGGCAAGGATATTGGCAGGCTTTGCCATTTCTTTTTTCAGCTCCTTTTACAGAGGAGGAACTGAGGAAAACAGGGTTAAGTGACTTGCCCAGCATCACACAGCAAAGAATTGTTTGAGGGCAGCTTTGAACTCTGGAAGATGAGTCTTCCTGATCCTGGCCTGGTACTCTACCTACTGTGCCACCTAGTTGTTCCATTTAATTATGTAGTTCCATAATTATCTAGTCCCATTGATTTCAGATTGGGTTTATTTAGAGCATCCTACCAACTTCCGAGGCTACTCAATGGTAGTGGAAGCTGGCATGAGTGAAAAGTAAATTACATGCTAAGAGAACTATTAGAAACCCTAAATCAGTGAATTTGGATCAGAGAATCATACAACTATAGTTAGAAGAAGTGACCATGTATTGTCCAATGATTTGATTTTACAGATGAGAAATTGTGCCAAGAGATGTGAAGGGACTTAAGTAAAGTTATACAGGGGGAAAGAATCAAAGGAAGGCTTTGAACTCAAAACTTCTGCCTTCAAATCAAGTCAGTGCCTATTCCACTAAGCCACACTGTCTTTTAATGAAATGTTACTGTAGTGTAAACTCCTACAATAGACAGACATATTAAAATATAGCTTTACAGCTATGAAAATTCATTCTAAATTATGAATATTGATTTTGCTTTCCATGCTCCATTAACAGAAATAATCATAGAGGTGTTTTAAAATGATATGTCTCCAAGGTCTCTGACACTGTGTAGTTTTTAACCTCCTGGATGTCTCCATTGAATTTAAGTTGCTCAGATGATTTATACTCTTTCCCCTTATGTATAAATGATTTTTTCAGTAAGAATAGGCAATGAATTTTGTAAAAGGGCTCTTAAAAATATCATCATTAACATTAACAGTTGCAAATTGATGCTCTTAATAATATTTTTAAAAGACCTTTTATAAAATTAATTGCTTTTTCTTAATAAAATTATTTATATGTGTATATATAACATAGTTTTTCTTTATAAATATCTTATATAATCATTTAATTCTATAAATCAATTTGTAAAATAGATCACCTACATTTATAAACATAGACACACATGCATACATATACAAATATAGTAAATTGGTGCTATTCATTATATATGGATATATGATTATGTGTATATATATATATATATATAATTTTATGGTTAAAATTCTTTATATCTCATTTGTTCAAATAGGAAAATATAACATGTTGAATTAATGTAAGCATTCAGAAAGTTGTACAGGTAGCAGAACTGCTCATCAAATTCCTAAATATGTCTATTTTAAAAGAGAACGTTCTCAGAATCATTGTTAAAACAGTGGTAGCTAGACAGAAGAAAGCCTGGGAGCAGTACAGGTGGTACACTTGTAGGGTTTTGTGGTCTTATCATGGGAGAAAAGCCAGATGTCAGTTACTTTAGAAATGGGCTCATATGAGTTTGAAACTAAAAACATATTTGAAATTGGGATATTGGCTAACTGGAAGCTGAAATTTGAATGTAAGTGGCCAAAATTATAAGCAAAGTCTCTCATTCATGGGGTTTAGTTAAGCAGAATTGAGATAAGTGGTTAAAAGATATAAAAAGACATGGAGAGGATTTATGGTGCCAAGATGGTGGCATGAAGAAGGAACCCTCTGAAACTCTCCCAAATTTCTCCTCCAAATTGATAGAAAACCACCTTAGAATTGTTCCAGGGACAGAGAAGCTGCTTACCAGCCCTGCAGGAAAGGTTTATCTTTCTTGAGTGGGAGAAAGTGAGGTCTAAGAGCAGCAGCTGCAGTTTGCTTCACAGCAGGGAACCTGAAGCAGGCTCTAGGCCTGGGACATACACCAGTGAGCCCACCCTTCTTGCAAACCAGCAGCCTGCTAGGCAAGAGAGCAATCTGTGAGGCATAGCAAGAATCCTCACCATCCACTTCCCTCCCAGCACAAGTCACCTGGAAGCCTTGACCCCACTGCTGAACAAGACAATCCCAAAGAAGTAATGATAAAGCATACTATTCACCTCCAAGAAAGAACTAATATTGATCATAGACTGAAAATGTGATTTTTCGCTTTCTTTCCTTTTTTTCCTTTTGAGTCTTTTTATACAAATTGACTAATATGGTAATGTTTTACATAATTGCACATATGTAACCTATATCTGGGTGCTTACTGCCTCAGCGAGCATGGAGGGGAGAAAGAGAAGGAGGGATAGAATTTGGAACTCAAAACTTTAAATAAAAAATATTTATTATTAAAAAAGTAGACATCTGAAGTCTAGGATTGCATGTAGTCTATGGCAAGGAAATCTAATAGCATGTATCTGGTTCCAGTCATACCTTGGGCTTCAGGACAGAATTCCACTTACTGGTAGGGATATTGACAGAAAATGGAACCATTGCAAGTAATACCTATAAAACACTATCCTAGTTAGTAGCAAAATTGTGGTACAAAGGTAAGAGTGGAACCAGAAATGAGATCGGCTACTAATGAGGCTGTTCTGTTGTGCTAAAGCTGCTTCTACACACATTTTGGAGAAAAGAAAAGAAAGGGCCATGAAAAAGGTATAGTAAATGTCACTCCCAACAAAAATATCAATTTTTGTCTTGAACTTATTTTTTTTTAAATTGCACTACATATTTAAGTTGTTTACAATAGTACTACTATAGTGACTACTATAGGTACTATATTTTATAGTAAGTTACTATAGTATCACTATAGTAAATTACTATAGTACCACTGTAGTAAACTACTATAGTATTACTGTAGTAAACTACTATAGTATTACTGTAGTAAACTACTATAGTAAACTAGTATATTAGTTTACTAGCTATATAGTTGTTTTAAAACAATTTACTATATATAATATATGTGTATATATAAACACATGTGTACACGTGTATGATGTGCATGTACACATACATATAAACATGTATACATGTTTGTACACACATGTGTGTATTAACATCTTTTCATTTAGAGGTGTAGCTTGTAAGGGAAAGCCATGGTAAACAAGTTTTCAAGGTGCCAGACAAAATTCTAGTAGAACTAGTAATTAAACCCTGACTCCTGAATTTTATGTTTCAGATTTATCAATTAGATCATAATTAGGTGACATGATGGCCAAGGATATATTTTCTTTGCTTATCTGCAAGAGTTAAAGTGGAAAAGAAAGCCAAAAATTATATAGTTTTTTTCAGTTAATTATCTTAACAAGGAGGCAACATGTTATCTTGTATGTTATAATACTCTCTTCAAACCTTTAAATAGAAATGCTTGTATTTTGTGTTATGGATAGAAGCCATGTTTTATGTGACATAACCTACAATTTTCCCAAGCAATTTGAGATAAGGGAAAAGGAAGAGGAAAGAGCAAATATTTATTATGCACCTACTCTATGCCTTTAACTGAGTACTTTGCAAATTTCTCATTTGATCTTCATAGCAAACCTGTGTGGTTGGGGCTATTATTCTCTCCATTTTACATCTGGGAAACTGTGACAGAATGGAGTTAACTCATTTATCACTTTGTCATTATCTGACATTGGATTTGAACTCATCTTCCTGACTCTTACCTCTGTTCACTCCCACCACCTAACTCTTCTTATATAAATATCCACATGCACATAAAACACATAACATACAAGCATGTACACACATGAACACATACATGCATTTGGCACATACATACATGTGTGTTTGTGCATCTATGCACATCCTCAAGTAAGGGGAATAGTACATTTTATTCCATAAAATAGGGCTGGTTGCAATCTATTGTTAACAAGGAATATCTTGAGAGGGATAAATGGAATTTCTTACTTTGTTTCTTTGATTTATTTCTTGCCTTTCTTATTTATCAGTAATGGATAGCATAGTTTTAAAATTGATACAACACCTAAAACAATTTAATTAATACAGCTGCATTATAAAGATGAGAAAACAGACAAAATGCTTTTGACCTTCCAAACTCATTGAACTAGGTAATAGAAAATGGAATGAGAATCCATTGACTCTGTTTAGTCTTCTAAACATAGAATCTTCTCCTTAAGAATTCAATTCAGGGGCCAGCTAGGTGGCAGAGTAGATAAAGCACTGGCCCTGGATTCAGAAGGACCCAAGTTCAAATCCAGCTGCACACACTTGACACTTAGTAGCTGTGTGACCCTGGGCAAGTCATTTAACCCTGATTGCACCATCAAAAAAAAAAAGAATTAATTTCAAAGACATGTGGTATATATAGTGCACTGTACTGATTTCATTATACATATTTCTTTTTTTCCTGAAGCTTAGTCTCATAGCATAATATACATTCATGAATAATTACAATAGTCAAAATAATCATGCCAAGGGGAGAGGGCATCATCTCTGAGATACTCAGATATTCAATTCACATTAATATTGGAAGGTTGGGTACCTGATGATTGGTAGCTGCCTTCAAGCCAAGACAATAGCAAGCACTCTATTTGACAATTGACTTTTTTTAGTGCATTATCATATAATATTGTAGGTAATTGGTTCTCTTTTTCTTATTATTATAGGTTAAACTTCTTGCAGATAGGGGCCATGTATATGTATATATTTATATACACACATATGTATGTATATGTTTGTGTATATATGTATAAATATAAATATACTTCTATCTCTACCATCTATCTATCTATCTATCCATCTCTCGATCTGTTCCCTAGCACCAGAGACCACAGCACTCTTCACACATTAGTTATTTAATAGTCATTGCTTGATGAATGACTAAATGACTAAAGGCTACCTGACTGAATGTGATTAATCACCTATTTCTGAAATTATTTTCCTTTTTTAGCAGAAATAAAAGATTCTTGTGATAAAATCAATCTAGAGTAACTTTCCCTGAAATAACTTCCTAACCCTTCTATTTTATTTTTTTAAATTTTATTTTTATCCCAGAATTTCTAATTGCTCACATGAAGGTGCAATCTTTCTCTCTTTGGAAGCCCTTAATCATTTTATCTGTAGTTTTCTTATGAAACATCATACTATCTCAAATTGCAGTTCTTTATGTACTTGTTTTATTCTTTTCCTCTACTCACTCTCTTATCCATATCCCACTAGACTATAAGCTCCTCATGGATAAGTGTTCTTTTTTATTCATTTGTGTATCTCCTATAGCACTTGCCTATACAATACAGTATTCAATGAGTATTTATCGTTCTGACTTGGTAAAGTAAGGTGCTAAAGTCTATGTTTCTACTACTATTTTATATGACAAAAAGCACAGGACAGTCTCTAAAATAATAAAAAATATGTAAGTTTATACAAATATAAATTAATTAAGGAAATAAGGCAAAGAAGCAAAGAAATAAATACTAAAGGAAAATCACTAAGAAAATTTATGTATGTGATAATTAGTATGTATGTCATAATTAGTATAAACAAAAAATCTCTTACTTCATAAGAGGTACAAAACACTGAATTTATTGTTCACCAATCAATATTGATATTAGAATAATAATGGTATAATAATGGTGTTATCACAATTTCTAAGCATGACTTTCTGTTACACCTATACATGGAATCACTTAAATTTATTCTGGAGAGAAAAACAAAATCATTGAAGCCATCCAACCCTATATTAATTGATTTAGGAGAGATAAGGTATAGAAGATTTAGAATAATGTCCATTCATTCAGCCTGGACCCTTAAACTCTAGAGAGTCATGGGGTGCCTTGCTCCATCTAGTGATACATAGCTAAGCACTAAAATGTATTTTGAGCATAACTAGAACTGGAAAATCAGTTTGGGTGGTTATCAAGGTCATATACAGCTATTCTAAATAACACTGAATCCCAGGGAGTAAAAGTAATCCTATTACATGCTTTTAAATTACATCGTGTCTGCCTGAATTACATTCTCTTCATTACTTGTTCATTATTATTAAAATGGCAACCACAATTGGTTAGCATGTTTGTGTATGTTCAGAGTATTTAAGCAATCCACTGCCACCTTCTATTTAATCTAAGAATTATATGTAATACCCCCTGAAAAATCAGTGTAAAGCTGAATGGACATTTTGACAGAGAAATCCATTTATTTTAATACGTCTGGTGGAATGCCTGAGCCAAACCCTCAGAAAACCCATGAATATGATTTGTGATTGTTTCATGAATAAATTTTGTAAGTATGAAATGTATTTCATTTTGTGTAATTTTGGCAATCTATAGCAACAATGCTCAACTATATAGATGTTAATACATATTGATTCCAATGAGGATTCAAATATAATCTTACATTAAAATTGTTCAAAATATATTTCCAAGTACTATTGTGTTAATAAATGTTTATCTTATGAAAATCTGTAATCAAAACTGTCAAAAAGTTAAATTCAGAGAACTTTAAATATAGTGATTGCACTGATATTGTTTTTCCTTTCCATTCTCCAATAGAAACCATGATTTAGAAAATAAATGGCTTAAAATCACAGAATCATATATATGCATACATATATACACATACATATAGATATAGATATAGAGAGATAGAGTTAGAGATGATATAGTTGGTATTCTCCATTGATGAATTTGTTTATCAAATTGTACAGTGTTCATTCAGCTATACATCTGGATCATATTACTCAATTGCTATTTGAAATTAACATGTGCACAAGGTAAATTCTGCTACTCTGGTTTTTGAAGATAGCTACTGTTTGCAATGATCCTTGTCTGGGTATCAGTATGTGCTTAAAACATTGCATTACTTTGCACTTCTAGGACCAGTTGTCCTTCAATTCTGCTTTCTTAGCTGTAGATTGTTACTATCACTGCTACTGCTACTGCTACTATTTTTTGATAGGTTTGATTTGAACTATTTCAGCCACCTGGAAGCAGACAATCAGGGCCACCTGTAAAGAATGGACCCCCAAACAAACCGAGGCTCCAAGGCTGGCTGCTGACCAGCATCCTCTGTTATTGGTACACCCTCCCTCCCTAATCCATCAGCCTCTTAGGTGATGGAACATACCTAGCCTTTACCCATATCTCCCTGATACCTGTATCCCCTGCACTTAGCAGAGTACATGGCATGAAGCAGGTGCTTCAAAAATGTTTATGGCTTGACTGACTAAAACATCCACTGTAGACTATGAGCTTTTCTCCTTATCTGTCATACTCAATTTTACATAGGATTTCTCCTGTGTCTCTCCCTATCCTTGTAGTAATTAGTCAGTGGCCATTTAAGAGAAAACTATTCCCTGCCTCCTTCTCTTGTTATCTGATTGGAACCTATGCCTCAATTCAAAATGTTTACCCCTTAACAATGTGTTGTAAGTAATGTCCATTTCATAGATAGCAAACTGCCCTGTATTCTAACTTTCTCTCTCTCTCTCTCTCTCTCTCTCTCTCTCTCTCTCTCTCTCTCTCTCTCTCTCTCTCTCTCTCTCTCTCTCTCACACACACACACACACACACACACACACACACACACTCTTTATTTTTGTCCTCACCAAGGTCTGAATCTCCTTTGATGACACTACATCCTTTCAAAGACTAGTTGTGGAGGCAGCTAGGTGGCAGAGTGGATAAAGCACCAGCTCTGGATTCAGGAGGACCTGAGGATTTGAGTTCAAATCCAGCTTCAGACATTTGATGCTTACTATCTGTGTGACCCTGGGCAAGTCACTTAACATTCATTGCCCCGCAAAACAAAAAACAAACAAACAAAAACAACAAAAAGAAACGAAAAAATAAAAAGAAATAAGGACTATTAAAAAAAAAACAAACACTAGTTGTTACCTTCTCTAAGATCTCCATTCCCTTTGTGGTACTGGAGAACCTTACTGGCTCTCAGGAGCTGATTTTTAAATTTTCAGTGTGAGAATTTACACTTGGAAATTGGCAAACACTAAAAATCAAGGTATGACATTTATTTGTTTATTGTTTAGACCTTATAAAGTGATTGATAAAGTATCAATAATATAGGCTTAATTCTAAAACGTAGATAAAACATTTTCCCCTAGAAACTTATTAAACATTTACTAACATAATACTTCACTCTTCCAATATGTACACTGATTCAGAAGGAGGAGCCAACATATATTTTCTCCCTATTGTCACTTCCAGACTCTCCCTTTGACTTTTCACTGTAACATTTATATTTTTAAGTCCACAAAATTAAAATTATAATAACTATAGTTTACTATTCCCTCAGGGTATCACCCCACTTTTCTCAAGGAGTTGAGTTTAGCAAGTGTTTCAATATCTTTCTATTCTCTGTAATTCTTGCCTTAATCATATAATAATTAAGGGAAAAAGAAGAAAATTGAATAAACATCTTATGACAGGTACTGTGCAAAGAACTTTTAACATTTTTTCATTTTTCTAAATTACATGTAAACAATTGTAACATTATTTTTTTTAACTTTGAGTTCCATAATCTCTCTCTCCCTACTTCTTCTATATCATCCTGGAGAAGACAAGCAATTTGACATAAATTATACATGTGAGGTCATATTTCCATATTAACCTTGTTCTAAAAAAAAGTAAAAAAGAAAGAATAAAAAAGTATGTTTCTATCTTATTCAAACTCCATCCACTTTTTTCCCACTGGAGATAAATAGAATTTTTCATGATAATTCTTTCAGAATTTCCTTGAAATATTGTATTATTCAGAATATCTAAGTAATTAACAGTTGGTTATAGGGGCAGCTAGGTGGAGCAGTGGATAGAGCACCGGCCCTGGATTCAGGAGAACCTGAGTTCAAACCCGACCTCAGACACTTAACAATTACTAGCTGTGTGACCCTAGGCAAGTCACTTAACCCCAATTGTCTCACCAAAAAACAAAACAAAAACAAAAACAAACAAACAGTTGGTTATAATATTGTAGTAATTGTGCATAATTTTATAGTACTTCTGCTCACTTCAGTTTGTGTCAGTTCATATAAGTCTTCCCAGATATATCTAAAACCATCCTGTTCATGATTTCTTAAAGGACAATAGTATTCCATCACAATAATATACTGCAACTTGTTCAGTCATTCCCTAATTGATGGGCATGCCCTCACTTTCTAATTCTTTGCCAACACAAAAAGTTATTTTATAGATATTTTTGTACATATAGGTCCTGTCCCTTTTTCTTTTATCTCTTTGGTATACAGATCTAGTAGTGGTATTGGTGAGCCAAAAGACAAGCTTTTTTTTTTGCAGGGCAACGAGGGTTAAGTGACTTGCCCAGGGTCACACAGCTAGTAAGTGTCAAGTGTCTGAGGCCAGATTTGAACTCAGGTACTCCTGAATCCAAGGCCAGTTCTTTATCCACTGTGCCAGCTAGCTGCCCCCAACAAGCATTTTTATAGCCCTTTGGGCAGAGTTCCAAATTGCTCTCCAAAATGGTTCAGATCCATTCACAACAGCCACCAGCATAGTGTCTGAATTTTTCCATATTTCCTCCAACATTTATCACTTTCCTTTTGTATCATATTAGTCAATGTGATAGGTATAAGATGGTACCTCAGAGTTGTTATAAATCGCATTTCTTTAATCAACAGTGATCTAGGACTTTTTTCATATGACTATAAATAGCTTTAATTTCTTCTTTTTTAAAAAACTGTTCATATCCTTTGAACATTTATCAATTGCAGAATGACTGATAGTCTTATAAATTTGAATAAGTTCTCTCGCTGTATATATAATGAGACCTTAATTAGATAAAGTTATTGCATTTTATTTCTCTCAGTTTCCTGCTTACCTTCTAATCTGGCATATATTGGTTTTGTTTGTTCAAAAGCCTTTTAATGTAATAAAATCATCTGTTTTACCTCCCATAGTGTTCTCTATTTCTCATTTAGTGACAAATTCTTCTCTTATCCAGAGATCTGACAGGTAAATCTTTCTATGCTCCCTTAATTTGCTTGTGATATAACCCTTTATGTCTAAAGCATGTACCCTTTTTAATTTTTCCTGGTATATCCTGTGAAATGTTGGTCTATATGTAATTTCTGCCAAGCTGTGACCCTAGGCAAGCTGTTTTCCAGTTTTCCCAGTAATTTTTGTCAGATTTTGAGTTCTTGACACCACAGCTATGATATTTGTGTTTATCAGACACTAGATTACTATGCTCATTAACTACTATATATTGTACAACTAGTCTATTCCACTGATCCACTACTCTGTTTCTTAAGCAATGACAGATTTTTTTTGATTATTAGCACTTTTTTGTATAATTTGAGATGTGGCATTGCTAAGGTACCTTCCTTCACATTTTCCCCCCATTGCTTCCCTTGTTATGTTTAAACATTTGTTATTCCAGATTAGTTTTATTATTTCTTTCTAGATTTATAAAATAAATTTGAGTAGTTTTATTGGTATGACATTAAATAAGTAAATTAAGTTAGATAGAATTGTCATTTCTAAATATTGATTTGACCTAGCTAAAAGTGATTAATATTTCTCCAATTGTTTAGACCTGACTTTACTTGTATGTAAAGGATTTTGTAATTTCATTCTTACAGTTCCTGGATTTGTTTTAGCAAGTATACTCCCAACAATTTTATATTGTGTGCAATTATTTTAAATGGAATGTCTCTTTTTTATCTCTTGATGCTTGACTTTGTTGGTAATATATCAAAATGTTGTTGATTGATTTGGTTTTTTTTTTAAATATCCTATAAATTTTCTGAATTTGTTAACTTCAACTAGTTGGTTTTTTTAAGGTGATTCTCTGGGATTCTCTAAGTATACCATCATATCATTTGCTAAGTGTTTTAATTTTGTTTCTTCATTGCCTATTTTAATTGCTTTAATTTATTGTTCTTCTCTTATTGTGATAACTAGCATTTCAATTACACTATTGAATAATAGTGGTGATAATGGGTGTCCTTGCTTCTTCTCTGAACTTACTGGGAAAGCTTCTAGATAATCAGACAATGCTTGCTGATGGCTTTCAAAAAACTACTCATCATTTAAAGAAAAAAAAACTCAATTTGTTATGTTTTATAGTGTTTTTAGTAGGACTCAGTGGTATATTTTGCCAAAACGTTTTTGCTGATTCTATTGTTGCAATCACATGTTGTTGTTGTTGTTTTAATATTGCTATATTCTTGGCCAATTATTTATTTATTTATTATTTTTCAGACAGGAGAGTAGGGAGGTTTTATTGTGAACTACACTAAGCCACAATGAACAATCAGTCCAGAATGATGAGTTCCAAGGCACAAAGTCAAGAAGCAGGTAGGTGGAATCTGCAGGTAAGAAAAGGTGGCATGTTCAGGGGTGGAGCCAATATGGGGGAGGAAGTGCTGTGACTTCCCCAAGCTCCCAATATATAATCCAAACACTCCATAAATCATGCTACAAAAAAACACCCAAACCAGCCTAACCCATATAAGAACAGAGTGAGACTATTTTCCAGCCAAAAACTGCAACTGGGATCACTTGCTGTTTGGGGTGAGAGAGGAGCTCAGTGTGTGGGACTCAGCCTGGAACAACTGTACCTCATGGGCCTTGAAGTCTCTGGCACCAGCAGCTTCTTCTGAGGCTCAGTTCGTGGACCAGTGAGGATTCAGGGGTTGACCAGGGTGAAGGGGCTGTGGTCTCTGCTAAATTTCAGGTGAAGTACCCTGGTTCTGAACCAGTGAGCATCATCTACTGCTGGGGGTCCATTGGGGGAGGGGAATAGGCATGCCAAGATTTTTACCATAGAGAAGCAGCCTTCATTCAGACATCTGATTCTGGGTTGAGATGAGTAGGCAAAGAAAACAACACACAATAGACAGCTTCTTTAGAAGCAAGATATACCAGAATACACCTTCAGAATAAGATAATAACAAAGTCAAAGCTCCAACATCCAAAGCTTCCAAGAAAAATATGAATTTGTCTCAAGCCATGGAAGTGCTCAAAAGGGTCTTTGAAGAGAAAGTAGAAGAGATAGAAGGAAGATTTAGAGAGATGGAAGAAAGAATGGAAAGGTAAATGATATCAATGCAGGAAAGTCATGAGAAAAAAGTCAACAGCTCGAAAAGACAAACAGGAAAGGAGATTAAAAAAGGCTCTGTGAAGAAAATTATTGCCTAAGAACTAGGATTGAACATCTGGAAGCTAAAGACTTCATGAGAAACCAAGACACAGTAAAGCAAATCCAAATGAATAAAAAAAATAGAGGGCAATATGAAATATCTCCTGGTAAAAACAGCTGACCTGGAAAATAAATCTAGGAGAGATAATTTGAAAATCACTGGACTACCTGAAAACCATAATCAAAATAAGAGTTTAGACTTAATCCTCCAAGAGATTTTGAGGGAAAATTGTCCTGATATTCTAGAAGCAGAAGCTAAAATAAGGGGCAGCTAGGTGGTGCAGTGAATAGAGCACTGGCCCTAGAGTCAGGAGTGCCTGAGTTCAAATCCGGCCTCAGACACTTAACATTTACTAGGTATGTGACCCTGGGCAAGTCACTTAACCCCAACTGCCTCACCAAAAAGAAGAAGAAGAAGAAGAAGAAGAAGAAGAAGAAGAAGAAGAAGAAGAAGAAGAAGAAAAAGAAGAAGAAGAAAAAGAAGAAGAAGCAGCTAAAATAGAAATTGAAAGAATCCACCAATCACCTCCTGAAAGAGATCCAAAAAAGGTAACAAGCAGGAATATTATAGTTAAATTCCAGAGATACCAGGTCAAGGAAAAATATTGCAAGCACCTAGAAAAAAGGAATTCAAATACTGTGGAGCCACAGTCAGAATAACACAGTATCTAGCAGCTTCTACATTAAAGGACCAGAGAGCATGGAATATGATCACCCAGAGGGCAAAAGAACTGAGACTAGAGCCAAAAATCACCTACCCAGCAAAACTGTGTATAATCTTTCAGGGGGAATAATGGGACTTCAGTAAATAAGAGGAGTTTCAGGCATTTGTGATGAAAAGAACTGAACTGAATAGAAAAGTTGACTTTCAAATGCAAGACCCTAGAGAAGCATAAAATGGTAAACGGGAAATAGAATTCATGATGGATATTAAATGATTAAACTGTTTACATTCCTACATGAGAAGATAGTACTTCTAATGCTTAAGAACTTTCTCAGTATTAGGGAAGCTGAAAGAAGTATTCTTAGACAGAGGGCACAGGTGTGAAATGAATATGAAGGGATGATATTTGTAAGGCATTTATTTTTTGTTTATCCTTATTTGTTTGTGTGGCAGGGAGGGTGGGGTGTCATATGTCTGGTGCCAGATTTGGGCTCAGTGTCTCCCGGGTCCAGGGCTGGTGCTTTGTCCACTGTGTCACCTAGCTGACCCATGACGGCATCTTTAAAATAAAGTTAAGAGGTAAGAGGAATGCACTGGAAAAAATGGAGAGCTGGACTGGGGGAAAGTAACTCACATAAAAGAAACAAGAAAAAGCTTATGGGATGGAGGGGAAGATATGAATAAGGAGTGTGGGAGCGAGTGAACCTTACTTTCATCAGAATTGGCTCAAAGAGGGGCAGCTAGCTGGTGCAGTGGATAGAGCACCAGCCCTGGAGTCAGGAGGACCTGAGTTCATATCAGGCCTCAGACACTTGACACTTAATAGCTGTGTGACCCTGGACAAGTCATTTAACCCCAATTGCCTCACAAAAACAAAAAAAAAAAACACCAGAATTGGCTCAAAGAGGGAATAACATACACACTCAAGTGGGTATAGTAATATATTTTGCCCTGAGGGAAAATGGGAGGGGAAAGAGATGGAGGCAGGTAGAGGGTGAAGAAAAGAAGGGTAGATTTGGGGAGGGAGCAATAAAAAGCAAAACACTTTTGAGGAGGGATTAGAGTGAAGGAAGATAGAAAATAAAATAAATATCAATCAGAGGGTATAAGATGGAGTATAATACAGTTAGCAATAGTAACTGTGAAAGAAATGATGAGCAGGATGATCTCAGAAAAATGTATGAAAAATTCAGAGCATCAACAGAGGAAGAACTTATGTTATCTGAATACAGATTGAAGTATAATTTTATTGTTAGCTCCTCTTTCTAAAGTTATTTTGTCTATTTTCTTTTACAACCTGACTAATGTGAAGATGTTTTGCATAACTACACATGTATGACTTATATTGAATTGCTTGATTTCATTGGGAGGGTCGAGGAGGGAAGGAGGAAGAAAATTTAGAAGACAAAGTTTTAAAAAATCAATATGAAAAGTAATAACGAGCAGGAGGAGTTCAGAGAAACCTGGGAGGACTTACATGAACTGCTGCTGACTGAGAGGAGCAGAACCAGGAGAACATTGTACACAGTAACAGAAACATTGTGTGATGAACAATGTTGATAGATTTGACTCTTTTTAGCAATGCAACCATGCAAAACAATTTCAAAGAACTTCATGATAGAAAATGTTCTCAACATCCAGAAAAAGGATTATGAATGCAGATTGAACCATACTGTTTCTGCTTTTGGGCTGTTTTTCCCCCTTCTTTTTTGTGTTTTTTCCCTTGTGCTCTGATTCTTCTTACACAATATGACTAATGCAGAAACATGTTTTTTTTTTATTTAATTTTTTTTTTTGGAGGGGCAATGGGGGTTAAGTGACTTGCCCAGGCTCACACAGCTAGTAAGTGTCAAGTGTCTGAGGCCGGATTTGAACTCAGGTACTCCTGAATCCAGGGCCGGTGCTTTATCCACTGTGCTATCTAGCCTCACCCCCAGAAACATGTTTAATGTGATTGTACGTATATAACCTGTATCAGATTGCTTTCCTTCTTGGGGAGGGGAGAGGGAAGGGAGGATGGGAAAAAATTTGGAACTAAAAATCCTATGAAAACAAATGCTAAAAACTATCATTATATGTAACTGGAAAATAATAAAATACTTTTATTTATTAAGAAAAAAGAAAAGGTGGCATGTCATTTTGTCAAGGACCTGTCAAATGGTGGTGAGAGCTTCATCAGATGGTAGATCTAGCACAGTGCTTTGAATGGAGAGTGATGTTTCCTGATGGTTTCTGCTTTCCTGAGAATGTCACCAAGGGTCATTCCATCTCTGCTTCTGTGGTCTCAGTGGCCAGCAAGTCTGATTACTTTTATTTCTGCCTCATCTTTCTTCTCTTGAGTTCCAACATATGCATTCACTTCTTCCTCCACTTGGCTCTCATGACACAGTGGAAGTTGGCAAGATGGTGCTATGGAGAAGAGGATGGTTAATTATTTTTATATTTTTCCTAATATAAAAACAGTCCTGTTTTTCAAATAAATACCAAATGATCATAATATATGATCTTTTTCATGTACTGCTGTAATGTCCTTGTTGATGTTTTATATAAATATATTACATCAATATTCATTAGGGAAATTTGTCTATAGTTTTCTCTATTTTTTGCCATTCCTGGTTAGGTATTAGGTATATTTTTGTTGTAAAAGAAATTTAGTAGGACTTCTTTTTTATTGTAAGATTGGAATTAATAATTCTTTAAATGTTTGGTAGAATTCACTGGTAAATCCATTGGGTCCTGGGCATTTTTCTTAGGGAACCCCTTTATGGCTCATTCAATTTATTTTTCTTACATAGGGCCATTCATGGATTCTATTTCCTCTTCTGTTGACCTGGCTTCTATTTAAAAAACCCAACCAAAACTAATTTCTCCAAAATTACTAATGGACCTTGAATTGCCAAATGTTATGGTCTTTTCTTCTACCTATTCTTTCTTAAACTATCTGCTGCATTTGACATGGTTGAACAATATTGCTTCCAAGATATTTATTTCTCTCTCTGTCTTTCTGATACTGTTATCTTCCAGGTTGTTTCCCTACTTGATCCATTTCTCTCCTCTCTTCATATTCTCTCATAGGAACCCATACAAATCTTATGGGTCTAACCATCATCTCAATATAGCTGATTGTCAGAGTCATATACCCAGTCCCATCTCTCTCCTGAGCTTGAGCTTCAGTCCCATCTCAAAAATTACCTATTAGATATCTTAAATGATTTTGTGAAGACATCTTAAACTATACATGTCTAATACTGAACTCTTTATTTTTCCTTTTAAATTCTCCCTTATTACAAAATTCCCTATTTCTCTCAAAGGCACCAACATTCTTTCAGTGTTTCAAATTTGTTATCTCAGAATTATCTTCAACTCCCCACTCTCCCTCATAGAATATCTCAATTAATTTTTGATTCTTGAAGTTTTTCCCTTTATGTCTTTCCCATCAAGTTACTTTAAAAAAAAAAAAACTCATGCCATTCAATCTCACCTTAGTTTAACTGCTTTTCACTTTTGATCTAGGTTATTGCAATGTCCTCCAATACACCATTCCATTAAACATACTGATGTCAAAATGCAGATTTCTTCAACCACCTCCAAATGATTCCCCTTGATTCTAGAATTAAAATTAATAACTAACTGAATGAACAAACAAATGAATGAATTAATAAACAAATAAATGAATAAATAAAAGAGTGGACTACTCTATCTCTGAAAGATCTCCACCTGTCTTTAATCTTCTATGGATATTACTTCTCATTCTGTGATGCAGTTGAACATGCCTTCTCTGATAGGTTTCTCATATATGGTGCTCCAATTCTTTTCTTTCTTCTTTTACACTTGTTGAATCTCATGGCTGGAACTCTTCTTATCCTCAACTCATAGAGTCTCTCCTTTACTTTAAGATTCACCTCAGGTAAAATCATTGATGTGATCTTTGATTTCTTGTGCCCCTCCTCCAAAACTGTCTTTCATTTAACTAGTTGTAAATATAGCATATGTATGTTTATTTGATTTTTATTTGTGGATTACATATTTTTAAAAGAACTTGTTGCTTCCAATATTAGAATATATGTTCATTACAAGGGCTTATTTCCTCTTTTCTAAATGATCTTTTAAATATATTTTTTAAAAATTATTTTTAATTTATGTATTTAAACAAGCTTTTCTATAACAATGCAATAAAAACATAATTACACATGAAACTGCAAATCTACCATACACAACTTGCTATTCTTTTCAATTAAACAACACAATTACTGTGCAAATTTCCTTTTTTTTTTCTTCCCTCCTTTCCTCCCTGCAATAGAGATACCGACCATGAAACACTTAAATTCCCAACACCTCACAGGCTTCTTGACATGGAAGAAGGTGATTAATAAAAATGTATCAGACAGTCAATAAATACTTACTAAGTGCCCACAATGTACCAGGCATTGTGCTAAACACTTAGGATCTGAAAAGTAATAAATGATAGTCCCTGTTCTTAAGGAGTTCATAATCTAATGGGGAAGACAAATAAACAAAGATGTACAATCCAGCACTATATAGAATAAAGAGGAATTAAGAGAAAGAAGGCACCAGAATTTAAAAAAAAAGTATTGGTAAAGGCTTTCTATGGAAGATGAGATATTAATTGGGATTTCAAGAAAGCCAGAACAGTATAGATTAGGAAGGGGAACACTCCAGAAACAAGGGACAGCTTGATTGATGAAAACTTGATTGATGGATGGATGGATGGTTGGATAGATGGATGGACTTGGTGATTCATAGGAACTTCTTCTTCAGACACTGGTGGCTATTGTCAATTTCCTACGGATCGGTAAAGACATTTTTTATTCAGTGCCTACAAACTGTACACTACCATTGTCATCTGTATGATTTAAACACAGTAATCACTTTGAAGTTCTAAATTTCCTGTGCAATATCAGATGGTATAAGAATTCTAAATCTTGATGTCGCTTATAAACATTGTCATTCTCAGTTTATATATGCCAACCTTTTTGTCAGTCTACAGATGAAACTATTTTCATTTTTCTGCAGACATGTAATCCCCAGGAGGAGTGTTTATGCTAACAGTGAAATTTTTACTATTTTCAAACCTATCTGTTCTACTGAGTCCCATAACACAATCCTTTCACTTTCTGTCCAAGGCTCCATCTCCTAATTCCCTGAGAATATTAAAACCATATCCAACTGATTTCAGAGAACATTTCTTAAGATCCTGTGTTATATCTGTTGCTATATGCTGGGAAATTAAAGAAGAAAAAAATTTCCTGTTTTCAAGGAACTTACATTCTCTGGGATGGGAGATGCAAAAACATAATCTCATCATAAAATGTAAAAAGTAAGTAACAACTATGTCAGAAGAACATTAACAACTAGGAAGATCAGGAAATCTCATAAGACTAAGGAGAACCTTAAAGGAAGCTAGGCTTTCCAAGGAAAAGGACATTAAAGTCATGGGGGATAGATTTGCAAAGGAATGGAGGTAGAGGATGCAACATCCTGTGTGGGCTAATAGGCTAGTTGTCCTGTAGAATTTGTAAGGGCAGCAAGGCATAATAAGAGTGAAAAGACAATTTAAAGTGAGATTTTGAATGGGTTACAGAATCTCTGCATTTATTTGAATTTTGCCTTTTTACAAATTAATTTTAGATATTAGATAGAGTTTGTTTCAAAGATTTCTCTGAGGTTTCAAGTCCAAATAATGAGGAGAATGGTGGCTTCTTCTCCACAAATAAGACAGTTAAGAAGAGGGAAAAATTTGGTGTAAAGATTACTTCTTCTTGGGACATGGGTTTGACATGTCACAGGAAGATAAATCTTGTCTAGACTTGGAAAATATGAAACTTCAGCACTAGGAATCCTGCATTAAATGATATACTTGGAATATGTATGTGTGTATATATGTATGGATATATGTACATGTATATGTATATATACTACTGTGATGAAATAATGGGATTTTAGCAGATACTCAAAGACCCACCTGTAGATTAATCTATACTGATTGAATCAAGTGAGAGTGATTGACTGCTGATTAAGTCTACTTCAAGTTAATTGGATTGTATCAAGTTAATTGGATTATAATCACACCTGGCTATCCCTTAAGAAGGTATTGTTTTCAGAAACTAGACTATGAACTCAACTTGAGAACACCTTCAAAGACAATGGATTTGGATGACGCCAACCAATCACCTTGAGGTTGGGTGACTTGTCCAGGGTCACACAGCTAGTTAAGTGTCAAGTGTCTGAGGACAAATTAGAGGCTTACATTGATGTGATCTGAGCCCTACATCTTTGAATAATTTTATTTCTATGAGTGATGACTTTTTCATGCTCAGCCAGATATGTCTCCATATAGTAAGATCTGTTATACCGTGAGCCAAGCCTTTGAAGTATCTTTTCTTTTTTGTTGTTTAAGGTTTTTTTTTTTATTTTTTATTTGTTTGTTTTTTGTTTTGCAGGGCAATGAGAACAGGGTGTAAAGACCACCTCTGTTCCAGATGTATAAAAAAGCTTCCACAAACAGCTTGCGAAAGGGTGTTCCTGATTAAAGCAGGCTCGTGGAGGAGGACTTCAGGAAGAACCCAACCAGGCTGGAACTCTAGGCTAGACTGGAGCTGAAGCTTCTGATTTAAGGTGACCACAATTTAGATTTTAAACATCACACTACATATATTGAAAGAGAGAGAGAGAGAGAGAGAGGTGGGGTTGGGAGAAGGAGTCATATTAATCAAAGAGTTAAGAAAGAGCTTTAGAGAATTCCCAAAGTAAGGGAAGGGGAGGAAGAAAAAGAATCAGGAAAGCAGAATGAGAGGGAGATATTTAAAAAGAAGTCAGGGAGCTGATAGAGAGCAGTATCAGAAAAGACAGAGAGGCCAAAGATAATTTCATCTAGGATATTGTCAATAGAGTACAATATTTCAAAAAGTTCAAAGTTTATAAAGATTGAGATGTAGCCACTGGACTTGGCAATTAAGTGGGTTTTAATGTGTTTTCAGAAAATATTTCAAGTAGATTATTGATAACAAAAGCCAATCTAAGTTAAAAGTGTATGAGGAGTGAAGCAGTGGTAAGGAAGTAATATTGCAAAAGTTGTCCAAGTAGAGGTTGATCTTGGTTCAAGTACATGCTTGAACCCTGTTCAATTAAGTTGAATGTACATTTCTCCAGGATTTTGTGGTAAAGATTCCTGTAGTCTCTTTAATCCAATTCGATCCTCTAAATAGCAAGTGTCTATTCTATGTATAGAGCACTGTCACAGGCATGGTGGTGACATTGGACAAGATAATCTATGAGATTTCTTCCAATTTTTTTATATAAAAATAATAACAATAGGCAAAAAAAGAAAAAGAAAAACTGGTTTGTCTCCGAAATACTCCATAAATTTCACAAAGGTAAGCACTATTATTTCAGTGATAGTAAATCCTTCTATTTAGGATTAAATTATAGAAAAGCAACTCTTAAAGCTTTTGACACTGACATTTTTCTTTTTTAACTACAAAAAACTATGCTCCGCATGTTTCTAGGATATTCTTATATTTGTTGTTAGATTAACATATGCAAAAACATGTTAAAATGTAATTTTATACAATGCAGTGATCACAGAAACTTATGAATCCATGACCCTATTTAATTTCAAATATACACAATAAAGTTCTATTGCTCATTTATAAGCAGTAGAATCCAATAACAAATATTGAAATTCAGCAGAAATGCTCAATGTAAACTTTTGGGGGTTTATTTATTTATTTGTTTTAATAGTTTGTATTAAAGAGCAGTTCCTTGGGGTAGATGGAGCTATAAAAGCATAGCAAACCTGACATGGCAGACAGTGATTTACTGATGATGCGTGTGTGAGAAATCAGATAAAGCATTAGTAAGGCAATACATCGGTTTGAGTAGGCGAGTTCAGAATCCTATCTTGGAAACACTGAAGCCACATGCCAAACATCTGTTGTAAAATATGCCTTCTAACTTATTTACTAACATTGTAAATCACTTCCATTTTAGAACAATTACAAAAACTACTACCACATATCCTGCTGTTGCCAATAACCTGTCTGCTTCAATTTCCTGGACTGCTGCTCTAGGGGGAAGCGCCTGCATCCACATCCGTCCTTGTTTGCTACAACTCAAACCAAGTGGATTGTAAATCAGTAAGAAAAGCATTTTAGCCCTGAAAGGTAGATGAAAGAAAAAAATCTGAAAAAAAGAAAGAATTCAAAAATAATAGTATACAGCATTTGGACAACCTTTATCATTTTCCTTGTTTTTGAAAGATACTATAATTTTAGTTGAACCTGTCAATATATTCCATTCAATGTATAATAGTATATTATCAATGGTTATCATTTATGTTTATGAATTAATTGGTGAAAAATCAATAAGAAAGGTATAGTGGGGGGCGGCTGGTGGCACAGTGGATAAAGCACCAGCACTGGATTCAGGAGTTCCTGAGTTCAAATCCAGCCTCAGACACTTGACACTTACTAGCTGTGTGACCTTGGGCAAGTCACTTAAGCCCCATTGCCTTTCCAAAAAACAAAAAACAAAAACAAACAAACAAAAAAAGGGTATAGTTAAATACATTTGGGATACTCAAAATCTTTCTTAGTTCAAGTCATTCTCAATGCACAGAATGTTCATTTGGAGGAACATTCAAAATAAATATCACAATTATTTTCTTGGCAGATGCAGATTTTTTATCACAATTGTATTTTTGTGTTTAGCTTATGAAATCATCACCTGTTTTCATGTATTTCTCTATCTCAACTTTGTTAGGTCTTGGTCACCTGCCCTAGAGACTTAGGATTTTCATAAATCCTGGAATTCTGAATTCTTTTCTGATTTCTCTATGGATTGTGAATCTTAGTATATATAATTACATTCAGGTGTGTGTATGTGATGTCTATATTACTATACATTATTAAATTAACATAGTATTAGTTCAATGGAAAGCATACATAGTGGATAGAAAGTTGGACTTGATATCGGAGAAACAAAGTCTCAAATCCTGTTTTTTTTTAATACACTGGCTATGTGAGGCCATATCCTCACTTAAATTTTCAGTGCTCTAGGCAAATTTAAGATAATAAGTCACAGAGGTGTGCATTTGCTCTGGTAATATTCTTTATTCAGGAGTTTCATATATGTATGAAATAAAAAGTGAAGTCCATTATAATATATATATATATATATATATGTATATATATATATATATAGTGGTAGCCTGACTGGTCAAGACCAGAAGAGTATACTAAAGTTAAGAAAGAAGAAATAATTAGCCATACAAAGTTTCACCTCACATACTAATTCTGAAACATCATTTTTATCACAAAATATGTGTCATTGGTGGCAATGGTCAAATGATCCATTACAAATAATGCAGCATACTATTTATTTTTTTTATATTTTGGGTGAGGCAATGAAGGTTAACTGACTTGCCCAAGGTCACACAGCTAGTAAGTAAATGCCAAGTGTCTGAGGTCGGATTTTAATTCAGGTCTTCCTGAATTCAGGGCTGGTGCTTTATTCACTGTGTCACCTAGCTGTCCCCTATCCAGCATACTATTAATAAATTTATCCATAATTAGCTAGGCAAATCCTTAAGAAACAAACATATTCTGTCTCTGGGATCATTCGGAGAATATAATCCACTGGAAAATACTTATATATTCCAAGGTTTTCTCTACATCATTATTTTTGTTGTTAATCCTTTGTTTTTGAAAAGGACCATTGCCATCACAAGGGTGACATTTTGACTTGTGTGTGAATTAGTGAGATGTTGGAACATGATTTTATGGATGATAAAGAAAAATGCTAAACATATTTAGCAAGAAGATTATTAAACATATTTAGATACTATATTTATACAAAATTGTATGGAAATTACCAAGAGCCAAAAATTTTCTATAACAAAGCAGTTTCATAAATATATCTAAAATATTACTTAAATTTCACATGCACAAACATATTCGATTATATCATATGTTATAAATATACATATACATTTCATATGTATATATTCCTTTTATATACATGTATATGGGCACACAATTATACACATACACATGTGCATGTGTATCTATCTATCATCTATCCATCTATCTATCTATATTATATTAATGGCAGCGTTATGTTAAAGAAATAGAATTCACATAGCATGGCTTGCATTTGTTCAATGATTTGGTACTGGGTGTATGGTACCTAAACAATATCCAAATGATATTTGGATAGTCTGCAAATTTCAGGCAGTAGATTGGTGTGTAAACGGCTTTACAAGTCAAAAAAGAGCAAACTATATTTAATTAGACAACTGCTTCACTGGAACTTTCCCTATAGGGAAGATAGTCTACATAATGGCAGTCCACTATTCTGAAATCGTGAATCTGTAAGAGATATCTCTAATATTGGTTTGCTAGTGACAATTCTAGAGACTGGCTTGCCATGTTCATATGCCCTTCCTCACAGAGATAGCTGGGGAGAGGGGAGTTGGAAATCTCAGTTGTGGAAAAAAAAATGTAAAGGACTTGGAAATTCTTGTTCTCTCCTAACTCTGGCTCCCATTCTTTCATTGCTAATTGAGAGGGGTTGGAGGGGGAAGCATTTGAATGTTAGAAAAATAGTTCTCTCAGAGAATAAAGGAAACTGAAGGCTTTCCTACAATCAGTCTATAAATAGAACCTTTAGGAATACAGAAACTTCATCCCAAGTCAAACCAAGAGGATACTTGAAGCTCTTGGTTTAATAACTATAATTTAAGCTTCTTCCAGTTTTCTGTAAAAGAATAAGGTATGTTTATAACTTGAGAGTTTAAATAGCAGGCATTGGGTAAGCTTTTAGACATTAGTCATCTAATCCTAAAGAAACCTATGGGTTGTTGAATGTTTCATTTCCTACCTCAGATTTCTCAGACTTCCACCTCTCTGCCTATCTCCATCATGGCCCAAGAACTTCATCTTCAAGATTACTTCATCTCTAAAACTAATACATAGTATTCTCTGGACCTTTCCCTTCCTCCACTCTCCTTTCCTCTGATTAGAGGGTAGAGACTCTTCTCTAATAACTTCCATTTTAGGGGAGAGCCTATGGACCTTTCACCAAACCCCGTCACTTTTCTGTTTCCTTTTGTACATTGTCTTCCCCCATTACATTGCAACTTCCTTTAAAATAGTTACTGCCTATGAATGTAATGGAATTCTATTGTGCTGTAAGAAATGATGAGCAGGAGGATCTCAGAGAAACCTGGAAGGACTTGCATGAACTGATGGTGAATTAGATAAGCAGAACCAGAAGAACATTGTACACAGTATCATCAACATTATGTGTTGATCAACTGTGATAAACTAGATTCTTCTCACCAATACAATGGTACAAAGGACTCATGATAGAAAAGGCTCTCCAAATCCAGAAAAAAAAATAACTGTGGAATATGGATGGTGATTGAACCATGCTATTTCTTTTGGTTTTGGTGCTGTTGTTTCTCTTTTTTGAGGTTTTTCCTTTTTGCTCTGATTCTTCTTGTATAACATGACTAATGCAGAAATATGTTTAATGTTATTGTACATATATAACCTATATCAGATTACCTGCTGTCTTGGGGAGGGGGGAGGGAGAGAAGGAAGGGAGAAAAATTTGAAATTGAAAATCTTATAAAGACAAATGTTGAAAACTATCTCTACATATAACTAGAAAATAATACAATACTTTTATTAAAAAAATAAAATAGATGCTGCCTTTTGCCATTCTTTATCTCCAATGCTTCCCACAGTGTCTTGCATATAGTAGTGACTAATAAATGTTTACTTACTGACTGGTTATGTCACCCATTGACCAGAACCATCTTCATACTGATAATACTGCCTTATCTACCTTGAGTTCTAGAAATTTAAAGGTATAAAGGGACTTTATTATAAGTTCATTTAGTCCAGAGTATTTGTTTTATAGCTGAGGAAACCAAAGTGGATTTTTTTTAACTAAAAGGTAAAAATAATTTTTTTGTTATCTAGTTCAATCCTCTCATTTTACAGATTGGAATTCTGAATCTCAGGGAGATTGAGTATGTTGTCTGAAGTTCAGAGAGGTGGTAAAAAAAAAACACATGCAGGATTCAAATTCAGGCCTTCTCACTCTGAATTAGTAAGTTTTTGAGGTTTCTGTTTGGTTTTGACAAGGAGCATAGTAAAGAATACTGGAAAGAAACAGTTTGAAGTCAGAAGGCATTGAGTTTAAACAATGGATCTGATGCTTCTTTGTTCTGTTGTCTGTTTCTTCATCTGTAAATTAAGGACAGTGATTCTTCCACTACCTACCTGACAGGGTTATTGTGAGGGCAGTGCTTTACAAATCATAAAGCACTACAGAAATTTGAATTATTGTTAATGCCATTTTACTCCATTCCCAATCATTAAGTCCTGAATTTGAATCTTATTCAAAAACAAGTGATATCCCTTACTAGCTATACTTATTATGTTGGGCAAACCTTTCCACATCTCTTGTCCTCAGTTTCTTCACATATATAATGAAGGTATTGAACTAGATCCCTTCCAAGTACAAATCTAGGACCTTGTGATCTTACAAATCAGTGAATCCAAAATCTTTTATTTTATCCTCGTCCAACCTTCTCTGTCATATTATACTACATACTATTAATACCATACTCATGTTCTTTCTTATCTCCTCTCACTCCTGTTAGCTCTCTAACCTAATAGTTACTCTTAATATGCTCCAGAGCAGTAGGCAGAGTTCCCTGACCAGATGTCAATAATCCAATTCGATAAGCATTTAATGAGAATCTAGAAAAAATGATGGACATGCAAGAATTGCTTGGTGAACTAAACTGAACTGATTTGCATATGTGGTAAAAAATGGAAGTTTTAGCTGAATCATTTGAGAGTTGAGCGCATGCTACTGAAGCAGCTTTTGAAGGACCTCCCTTTTCGGGTAGAGACTGTGACGAACTTCCAGGAAGACAGCTTAAAACTGAGGGTAGAACAGAAGTTCGGGCTCTCTCTCTGGCTTTGCAGCTTAGCTGTTGCAGTGCACACATTTGGTGGTCGGCAATGGTTCTGGGCCTGGCAGGCAGTTTGGGATTCAGTGAGTTTTATAAAGGAATATAGACTAAGCTTAGATCTAAGATTATTCATTTGTATTTCTATTTTCCTATTTCCCTAATTGGTATCACCTTTTGTTGTCTAATTACTTCCCAAACAATAAAAACTAATCCCTCACTGATTAAAGCTCAGAGGCTTCTTTTTCTTAGTGGTCTGGGAGATATATAAGGGAAAAGCTAAAAGGGGGAGTTTAATGCTCGTTTATCCAATTTTAAATCTCACACATATCACATGTAAAGAATTAGGTTAGATATTGAAGGGACTACAAAGACAGAACAAGATACTTTTCTTAACATCAATAAGCTTATAATATATGGAGATTGCATGTTGTAGTATGTATAGTGCTAAACCTGGAGTCAAGAAGTTGAATTCAGTTCTGGCCTCAGATGTTAACCAGTAATAACCCACTCATTGTTAAGGTTTGGTTCCCAAACAAAAGAAAAATACCTATGCATTTTATTCATATGTATAAATACATATCTGAATTTAAATCTAGTCTTAGATACATATGAGCTGTGTGACCTTGGGCAGACCTCTATCAGCCACAGTTTTTCCCATATTTAAATGAAGATAAGAATAGCTCCTACCTTCTGGGCTGTTGTGAGGGTAAAATGAGATTTTTTTTAAACTTCTCTATAGATCAAGTATTATTATTGCTATTGTTGTTATTAAGTGCTAAAAAAGTATCTATATTGCTCATTAAGTTTTTGGGGGTTTTTTGGTGATGCAATTGGGGTTAAGTGACTTGCCTAGGGTCACAGAGCTAGTAATTATTAAGTGTCTGAGGCTAGATTTAAACTCAGGTCCTCCTGAATCCGGGGCCGGTGCTCTATCCACTGTGCCACCTAGCTGCACCACTCAATAAGTTTTGCAAAGTGATTTAAAGGAAATACCTCATTTCATCTCCTCAAAAAGAGTACAATGGAAAGAACACCTGGTCTGGAGTCAGGAACATCTGAGTTCAAATATGGCTTCAGAGACTCACTAGCTGTGTGACCTGGGGCAGATTATTTAACCTCTGTTTCCTTCAATTTCTTCCTCTCTAAAATGGGAATAATAATAAAATCTATTTCCAAGGATTATTGTAAGGATCAAATTAAATACTAATTATAAAACACTTAGCAGTTTCTGACATACTAAGTACTATCTAAATGTTTATTACTGCTATTTTTCTCAGTGATAATAAATACTTATGGTTCCTAGGTCAGTTTACTAGCTGTTATTCCAGACATTGGGATTAGTAAATATACCTATCTACAATTTAAGGTAAAATGTCCTAGGAGTAAAGGCAGAAAGACAAAACAAACAAACAACAACAACAAAAACACAAACAAAACAACAAAAAATACAACCACCTCTATACAAGGGCACACAAAAGAGGGATTAGGTATAACGTTTACAATCTATGTAATAGAAATTAGTGTCTTTATTCCTTTTAAAGAAATAGTTGTTTTTTTAAATCTATCAGAAAATGTTTTAATGCTTTCCTTACCAAAAAAAAAGAAAAACAAAATCTTCCATTGCTTCCATTTTTTTTCCTTTTGGTAATACATATTTAAGAAAATGCACTGGTGGAAAGTAAAATAAGTATTCACTTAGACTAGTGCAGGTAATAGTCACATTTTATCTATCTCCTTATAGGGGAAAATATATTAAAGTTATGAAATTCAGTGAGTGAGATTTTCCCCACCACTTAGATATAAGTGATTTAACCATGGTAATAATCAGTATATGGATGACAAACTATAATTTAATATAAGGCATTCTTAAGTAGCTTAAGCAAATAATAATGGAATAAGTAAGACAGATATTGGTTGAATTGATATACTTGCTATATTGTAAACTGGTCTGGATAACTGAAACCATCAACTCAAGTCCAATTGTGGTTAGGTATCTAACAATGAGCTTAAAGGTCAAATACCAAAAATCATAACTTCTGTGCTGAAAGGGACCAATCAGAGTTAGGGAAGACACCATCTAACTGGCATTCATCCACTCATCTTGCCATAATCAAGTTCAAAACTAGTGGTTTTCTAGCAACTAAAGTGGCATTGTCTTAGGTGGAAAAATGAAATCCAAAGAGTTAGCAACTTGGATGATGAAAGACTGATGTTTCATTCTCTCTACTTCAAAACTTATCATTTATCTACCATTCAGGGTATGCTAATATTGTGGGAGGAGCTTATTGTATATAAATTCCCTTAGATCCTGAGGCTTGGGGTCTTTGGGTCCTAGACCTAAGACTGGCTTTATTGTGAGACAGGATCCCTCTCTCAATAAACCTATTTTCTTCAGCCTGGAGATTTTGGTTTTTCTTCGTCTAACTGCGACTTAGAAATTTTTGCAACAACAGTCCTTTACTTTTTTAAAGTTGTATCTACATGTATAATGTAGAGAATTAAATAAATGAATTAATTGGATAATTGTTAAATTGCCTAATTTCCTTGGGGTTCAAATATGAATTGGCACTATAATTTTCAAAATTTATGAAAATGGCTTCATCTTTGTAAGGGGCTAAAATTCTAGCTATACTATCTAAAATCTAATGGGTGGTTGCCAATAAATTATAAGCTTTAGCAAGAGTATTTAAGTGTTTAAGTATTTATTAAAGAGCATTAGGATCAGAGAGAAAGGTAAAAATCTAACTATTTCTAAGAGACCCCATCATTGAACCACCATGGCGAGATCAGGAACCAAAAGAGTAAGAACTCCTCGGCCAGCGTCTGCTTCCTACTTCGTGTTCTCCTCCTAGAAATGGGAGGCTCCTCAAGTTGATTGGCTGGTAGCTTTGATAGACAGTACCCATGAGCAAATGTCACTTCCTGACGTCAAGGAACTGACCACATGGCTTGCCCTCAGACACCTTCTACTCATGGCAGAGCTTTCCTACAGTAGCTCTCCAGCAGGTGGCATCATTCCAATCGTTACATCTTCTTGGGGCACACAATACATGGGGAAACAAAAATACTTTTTAAAATATTCAATTGAAGAGAAATAAAATGTTGGTTCTATACATTTTGTCACATTTGTTTTATAATTTATTATAATTTGTTTTATAAAGACAAAAAAAAGTTTTCTTAAGTGTATTTCTGACCTTGTTGTATCTTTTATTATTCCCAACTTTCTTTGGGGGAATGACTTTCTACCTTACTTTTTTTTCAAATTCACCCCTGTAACATAATTAAGATGTTCAGAATATATTCTTATTTTCTGGTGACAAATCTATGACTTCATGTTTTATACTTCATGAACAAAAGTAAATATTCCTGGTAAATCCATGGATTCAAACTAAAACTGTGAAGTTAATTCATTTACAACCCTATCCATTTCATCTTATCTATTCAAGGCTGGTAGTGTTTTGATGCCAATAATATAATTTCATGTTTGTTTATTTGTTTGCTTTTGCTATTATCTGTTCCTAATTTGAAGACATTTCAATAATAAGCACTAAGTATAAACTTGGAAGCTTTTATTCCAATTCAATTTTCAAATATGTTTCAAGAACTTGTCTAATTTAGTAGTTTATATGCATATTTTGTCTAAAAAAGACAAAACCATAGTCATATTTTGTTCAAGTGTATAAATGAAATGACATGTCTTCAACAGCCATGACATTCCTCTCAAAAGTGGATAAACAATCATTCATAATTCCTTTCAGTATATTAAAGTCATCACATCAGCAAGATGAACATATAATTTTTTTTAAAGAAATGAAACGTGTGAAAACATAATGGGGTTGTGAGACTCCCAGAGGCCTAACCTAGAGAGCCTTACCTGACCATTCTTAAGGCCAGCCCAGAGTCAGGAGAATTCCAAGTGAAATATAGAATGACCTTGCTGACTACCTGGAGGAAGTTACCTCATTCAAAACCACACCTACCTGAAAGATTTTACACTATGATAGTATGCCCTCCATACTCTGACTTCAGCATGTACAGTGCCGAACCACCCTCAAGTCCAATGAACCAATCAATTTGAATGATGCTAGCCTATTAGCTTTAAGCAGTGTGTAACAGCCACCTCTCTTCCTGACCACAGGAAACTTACCACTCTCATTCTCTCTCTTGGCCTGGAGATGCAGAAGGAGCAGTCACAAGGCCCACTCCCCAGGCTTGGCTTTTAAAGCTCAAGGAGGCAGGACACAGATTATTCTCTCCCCCCCACTTTCCTAGGTAAGCCTTCTGATCTTTCTGAGCAACATGCTATCTCTTTACTAATATTTAATATGTTTTAATAAATGCTTAATGCCCCAAACTGGTGCATTAACCCCTAAGTTCTAAGTAGCTATGTATTTGAACCCCCAGCTATGTTTCCCTAAAACTTGGGACAGAAATAGGGCAACCCCAAATAATTTTAAATGCCACAGATGTTATGGGGAAAATGTTTTTTTTTTTTAAATTTACAAATATAATAACAGATCATTGCCACATTCAATAATTCTGATGAGAAAATGGATAGGTTTTATTTGCATTTTATCACAAGGATCATTCCTTTTCCAAATTTTTATCTATTTAAATTTTATTTGCATATTTTATTGTAACAGTGGATTTAGAGAGTAGTTAATTATATTTTTTCCCTTTTCTCTTCAGTAGCATGATAGAGTGAAAAGAGTACTGGCTGGGGCAGCTATGTGATGCAGTGGATAAAGCACGGGCCCAGGAGTCAGGAGGACCTGAGTTCAAATCTGGCCTCAGACACTTAACACTTACTAGCTGTGTGACACTGGGCAAGTCACTTAACCCCAATTGCCTCACCAAAAAACAATGTTGAAAACTATTTTTACATGTAACTGGAAAATAATAAAATACTTTTATGGAATAAATAAATACATAAAGAAACAGACAGATAGATAAATAAGTAAATAGGCAGATAGATAGATATAGATAAATAGATAAACAATTAAACAAACAAATAAATAAATAGATAAATAAATTCTTGAAGAAAATACATACAGAGACACAGACACACATACACATGCGCGCGCGTGTGCGTGCATTCAACTAAAATATTTGCAGTGGGACAGAAAAATTTCCAGAACTTTTCAGTGCTAACAAATAGACAGGAAATAGGGGAAGGTCCGTATTTAACTGTCCCTTGACCAAGTGTCTCAAAGAAGAGAGATATAGTACATGAAAATTTGGAGAGGTGGAATTTAAGAGGAAATTTATTTAAAAGGGAATAATTAAAGAGTTTTAAAATTTTGCTTCTTACTGAAATAAAATTGTTATTGGTTCTTAATATTCAAAACAAATGCTTCTGCTTGTCTCTCTTTGACCTTCTGGGATATAGTAATATTATATGATACACAATATAGTATTTACTTATGTAATGTCCTCCATTGTTAATTACTCATAGATCATAGACCTAGAGTTGGAAAAGACTTTGGATGCCACTCCATTCCAACTGCCTCATTTACAGTTAAAGAGAATGAAGACTACTGAAATTTAGCATTTATCCACAGGACAAATAGTCAGCAGAGACTTGACTTAAACCCAGGTCCTATGCCTACAGAGTCAGTGTTCTTTCCAATTTCCCTCCCTCCCTCTTCCTCAACAAGGTTTTTGAGGATCAGAAATGTATTGAATACTTCTTTTTGAATTCATATTGCAATCAACGTCAAGCATGTCAGCTAAGTCATTTACAAGACAAGTACTGATCAAATCACTTAAAATATCAGGACCTCAGCTTCCTCCTCCAAAAAAAATGCAATGATCATATTACTCTTTCTTCATCATAGTTCTTTGTGAGGAAAGCACTCTGCATACCTTAAAGCAGGGCTTCTTAAACATTTTCCACTCCTGACCCCTTGTCTTTCAAGACATTTTTACCTGACTCCCAGCATATAGGTATATAAAATAGGTATACCTAAACTTTTACTGTTGCCAAATTTTTGTGACTCCCACATTCAGTTATGTGACCCCATATGGAGTCACAACCCACAGTTTAAGGAGCTTTGTCTAACAAATTACAGAACTCATTCCTATTAAAAACATTAGAGAGCATAGGAATAAATGGTGCTTTCCTTAAAACGATAAGCAGTATCTACCTAAAACCATTAGCAAACATTATATATAATGGGAATAAATTAGAGGCATTCCTATTAGAAACACAGCTAACCATTCATAGTGTTGCACAGCTCTAGTGTTAGCAGCCCTAGTGTTGCTAGCAGGTCGCTGTTCAAAAATCCCAAGTAGGCAGCAGTTGGTGAGTGAAGGCTTTATTCACCTTCTCAAAGATGGGCACTCTTCTGAATGTGCTGGGGAGTGCACTGAAGTGCGGTCCTTCACCTCTATTTACACCCCTCGAGGGGTCCCCTCCAACCAATGAAATTAAGGAATTTTGATACCCCTCATTTACATTTCAGTTATTACAGTTATTAGTTGCTATTTATACAGAATAACAGTAACAGCCTAAGAACCCATCAGGTGGTACCAGTTGACCAATCAGATTTGACAAACTACGAAACCAAGCTTTAACCTATTCTGGGTAAGTGTTGGCTCCCCCTCAGAACAATTCTGTGTTAACATACATAAATCTTCAAGAAAGAAAACCTGTCTTGGGGTTTGACCAATCAGATTGCTCCATTTACTGACCAATCAGATTGCGGCCTTAGGCCCCAACAGTATGCTGGAGTAAGAATGTCCCCATTCCTGACTCAACAGTGCTTGTGTAAACATAACTTTTCAAAACAAAACTCAAGTCAGCACTTGAGCTCCTAGTCATGTGGGGATCACCTCAGGCACCTCAAGGTGAACTCCCAGCCCAGCCCGACTCCCACAAAACCCAGGCCCTTCTTCAGGCCCAGCTCAGGCCTAAGGTCCAGGAGCCTTGGCTCGAAGCCTCATGTGTCCAGTGGCCCCCTGCTGGGAGGTTTGGTGGTGGTGGTGGGAGGGGGTGTAACAAAGCTGTTGGGCCTGAAACCAGACTTGCTCTCTGCCTTTAGGGCTCTGAGAAGAGTCCAAATGTAATCCTTTCTCTCATTCCCAATAAGATCATGGGTGAAACAGGGATGTCAATTATCCCTTTTATTATTATTTAATATCATACTAGGAATATTAGCTTTAGCAATAAGAGAAGAAAAAGGAATTAAAGGTATCACTCTGCAGATGATATGATGGCATACTTGGGGACTCTGAGAATTAACTAAAAAACTACTTGAAACAATTAATAATGTGCTCTATTAGTTAGTGAAGTAGTATTTTGCAAAAATCAGCAACAAATTCACATTTTTTTCTTGTCAAAGAATTGTGGTTCACCTAAAGATTACAATTAAAATATACTATGTCCTTTGTTATTAAAATCTAGGGAAAAGTTTTTCAAAAGCCAATTTTTATGTATCTTTTTAGAGTATCTAAAGTAAATGGGAAAAAATGGTTTATAAATCTTAGGAGAAGTTTGAAATTCCTACTGACAAGGGAAGGATATCTGTCAAATCTGCTGAAAACATTAAAGTTCTAAATGAGGTAAGTTTCTATGAACATCATTTCAAAAGAGAGAGGTAGGCGCCCCAAATCTTTAATGACACAAAACCATTTTTTGACATTATTGTCATCTACAAAGCTCTTTTAAAATATTTGATGTGTCAAAATTGTCCCCATTGAAAGAATAAATTGAAAACTGAAAGCATTATAATGGATATTTTTATTATAATATGAAAAGCTAGGCACATTATAAAATAATATGAATCACTTAAGAAAAACTAACAAGATTTATTTAAACTTTAATGATAAAATTATAGGATGGAATTTTATTCTACATAACTTTATTTTGTACATTATTATTGGTGATCATGCAATCTCTTATACTTGTTTATATTTCTAAATCCAGAAAATTGCAACTTTAATAAATTGATAATTGTGTTTTTATAGAATGTTAAACAAAAAATAAAATCTAAAATAAAATTTATATTTAGAATGCTAAAGTACTTTAGATTTTAAGATACATTTAACACATAGTAGTATTTTAATATTTATAGTTTCTTTGTGGCTCCATAGTTGAGGTTTCTCAAGAATCTGAATCTTGCCATTATTCCTCTCTTCTTTCCCATTTCCACACCTATAAAATTGCAGTTATATGTGTTCCTATTTCACATGTATGTAGACCTATCTTTAAAGAGTAAAAGAAGTAAGTAATTGTGAGTATTTATTTAATTTAGGATTATATAGCCTCAGGGTGTGGGGGTAGGAAATGAACCTTAGGTGGGGGAAAAGTACCTCACATTAAAACATTAAAATGAATGAACCTATTTTTTCCTTCCTTCGTTCCTTCCTTCATTCCTTCCTTCGTTCCTTCCTTCCTTCCTTCTTTCCATTCTCTCTCTCTTATTCTCTTTCTCTCTGTCTCTTTCTCTGCTTCTGTCTCTCTGTGTCTCTCTGTGTCTCTCTCTGTTTCTGTCTCTCTCTCTGTCTCTCTGTCTCTCTCTCACTTTCTCCCTATACTAATGCAGATCACCACACTTTGGAGACATGCCTAAGATAGTGAAAAATTTTTACCTGACCAGGGTGCCACAGCTGATGTGCAACAGAGCAAAAACTTAAAAAGAATGAGGAGGAGAAGAACGGAGAAAATGGAAAAGGAAGAAGAGGGGTAACAGTAGAAGAGAAAATGGAGAAGAGGAAAAGAAATGGAGAAGAAGAGGAAGAATGGGAGAAATGTCTTATAGTATTGTGTCCACTTGTCATTCCATTGTTTCTTAAACAATAGAATAGGATGTCAAAACAGATACTTCCTCAAGAAGAGGCAATGTGACACAGTGGATACTGTGGTATAACTGGACCTGGAATCGGGAAGTTCTTAGTTCAAATCCAGCTTCAAACACTTACTAGCTGTGTGATCCTGAGCAAGTCACATACATTCTGTTTTCTTCAATTGTTTCAATTACAAAATGCAGATAATAACAATGCCTACTGTAGCATAAATTTCTAAGTCTGACAAAGGAAGGAAACAGCAAAGTCTCCACGCCATGGAAAATAGTTTGAGTGAGAGAGTGTACTAGTCTCACAATAAAACTGCTCAGTCAGGGGTAAGACCTGAAAGACCCTGAGCTTGGGGCTCCACAGGGTTTTATACACCTACAGGGCTTACTAATCTTTTTTTTTTTTTTTTTTTTAGTGAGGCAATTGGGGTTAAGTGACTTGCCCAGGGTCACACAGCTAGTAAGTGTCAAGTGTCTGAGGCTGGATTTGAACTCAGGTCCTCCTGACTCCAGGCCTGGTTCTCTATCCACTGTGCCACCTAGCCGCCCCCGGGCTTACTAATCTTAGGCAATATTTACTCAATGTACAATCATAGGTTGATCATCTAGATTTGCCACTTGCTTTCTATTAGCAGGGAATATTACAATCTGCAAACTATAGTTGTTAAACACTTACTACTGCGATGTAATAGATGATAGCTAGAAGCTATAGGTGATGACTAGAGATGGTTATTTGCTGGGAACTTGATGATCACCTGGCATTGTTAATCAGAATAACATTGCTAATCATATGGGATTGAAATTAGCTCTACTGTTATCTGTTTTACCTAATCCATTATTATTAACGTAATCTACTAATAAAATAAAATATCTAAATATATTAAATCATAATTTTAATTGATATACTGATTATTACTATAATTAAATCTCTTTAAACCTTTTATAACCAAGGGGTGGGGAAAATCTCACATTATCTTGCAGGATTGTTGTGAGAATGTTATGAGATATTTATAAGACTCAGCACAGTACCTGGCATATAGTGGACATTGTATGAATAATTATAATAATAACAATATTATTACTGGACTTGGCATTTTATAATATCATCATTAATTAATTCTGCTCACTTCTTCTAGTAAAAGCACCATAGGTTACAACTATTTCCTTCAGGCCACAGTAGGTCAGCTGCACTGCCTTGGTGTAGTGCTAACATAGGGAATGAAGGAATACAAGTAAAGGCTATAGGACAATTATACTGAGAAAGAATTATAGTGAGATTTATATATTGGGGTCAGAAGATCTTTAGTAAGGATTATGGGCTTGGAAAAGTAATAATTGACTTAGTAATTGTGGTTTCATAAAATATATTCATAGTGATTATAATTTCCAGGGATGAAAGAATTTAATATTTCTTTGAGCAACATTTTCTTCCTTGGTGAAGAGGAAAAAAGGTTCTTAAGTAAAGAAAAATGAGTTCCACAAAGTCTTTGCAATTAGTATGTTGGATAAGAAATGATAACTGGGGATTTCTACATATTTTTAACAAAAAGTCAGAATTTTAAAATACTGGTCCAACTGGTCCAACAAGTTATTATATTTATATTGATATACTATAATTATACTTTCTTAATTCTGTGTATGGTATCACCATTCAAATGGTTGATCAAGTTAAAAAATTAGGAGTAAATTATGATTACTGTCAATTCCTTATCTTACCTGCTCCAAATAATTAGGAAGTTCTGTCAATTATTTCTTTACAAATGTCCATTCATTTGTTCCTTCTTTTATATTAACATTACAATTACCCTAAATCATTCCCTTATTACCTCAAGCAATTGCTTCTTCTTTTGAACTCCTATAACCCTTTCATGATGACATCCAGATGGTACTTATTAGATATGTCTTGTAGTTTGTATATATATATATATATATATATATATATATATATATATATATATATATATATATATATATATATATATTTTAGGGCAGGACTCATCTCTCTGTCTATTACTTTAAAAAGGGTTTTATACATAGCAGGTGTGGTAGCATAATGGTTTCCTGATGTAGCTTCCTTGACCTTGACATAATTTCCTTCTCTTACACAATGATTGGCCACAGCTTCTTGATTAAGCTTCCTAGTATGGGTGTATAAAAGATCCCAACCTCTTGCAGTTGATGCCACTCAGATTTAATGAGTGCCCAATACAACACAAGTTGCAGTGAATTACTAAATAAAGACATTTCTAGATGGAGTGGGGAAGAAGGGCTGACTCCAGAGAAGCCAAGTGCCATTATATCCTTGTTTCATATCTTTACTGTGCTGGAGCAAAATGAGTGTCCTCTTTTGTTAAATGTTGCATGAATTGTAAGTGTACATTTCATCCCAACATTAAACCTGATCAAAAAGGGTGCTACTTTAAAGCCATGCCTCCAACATCAGACAAATAAATCAGTTGAGATAGATATTTTAATGAATATATGAAGTCAACAATAAATGATTACATTTAAAGTATTTAGAGCTTTACATGACCTGAGAGATAATTAAGCCCAGCATCAAGCAATAATTAAACAACTGCAATATGCCAGGCACCATGCTATTTACTCTGGATTCATTTACAAAGAGGTAAAAATAATTTTTCTTTTATGTGTGTGTTTTGATTTTGTTTTTATTGTGGGGCAATGAAGGTTAAGTGACATATCCAGGGTCACACAGCTAGTAAGTGTCAAATGTCTGAGGCTGAATTCGAACTCAGTTCCTCATGAATCAAAGGCTGATGCTTTATCCACTGTGCCACCTAGCTGCCCCCCAAATTGCTATTCTCAAGGAGTATGCATACTAATGGCAAAAAAAATTACACACTTAAGTATGTACATAATAAACATAAAGATAATAAATACAATGGAGTTAAACACAAAGTAATTAGAGTAAGAGAACATTAACAGTTGAATCAGGATAAGTCTACTTTCCTGCTCTTTGAGTTATTTCCTGAAATAAGTGATTCTGTGTGTCAGAAATAAAGACTGAATGCATACCAGGAATGATTAAGTAGATACACACACACACACACACACACACACACACACACACACACGCATGCACATGTGCAGAGTAGAAAACTTTATGTGAGTAATATAGAGAAATCAAGTTGGATGTGATTGGACAGTGTGGGAGGGAGAGCATTGTTCAATTGGCCTGGAAAGGTAGTGGGGCCATGTTGTAAGGGTTTTTAAATTAGAATAATTTATATTTTATCTTGAAATAATATAATTTGAAGCTAATCGAGTTTATTGTGGAGAGGAGTAACATTGTCATATTAACTGAACTTGAGGAAAATCACTTTGGGAACTGTGAGGAGGACAGACTGGAATAGAGAAAAAATTATATAAAGGAGAATATTTAGGAAGTTTTGGTAATATAGCTAGTAAAGGCATTATGGAGCCTAAACAAAAGTGGTAATTGTTTAGATAGAGAAAAATGGTCCAAGAAAATTAATAACTAATACATAATAACAATAATAATTGTACATAATGAAATCCCATATAGGAAAATATTTTATTATGTTTTAATAGGTAAATAAATTTAAGGTTGTTTTCTTTTTTAATGACTTCACCATCTTAATGCAGCTCTTATAATCTCATACTTGTTTTATTGTTGACTGATCTCACTGCCTCTAGCCTTTCCTCATTCCAGTCCATAATCCATTTATTTGCAAAATCTTTCTTCCTAAAATGTAGATTCAATCATGGCACTCTCAATCAATAAAACCCAATGTCTCCCTCTCACCTCCAGGACCTGTGACCAGGCTTCCTCCTACTTTTCTTACATTTACTTAACATTTTTTTTTCAGTCACAAAATACTCTGATTTCCAGTGCCACAGGTCTCCTTGCTATTCCTCATCTCCCAACTCCATCTCCCCAATACAGGCATTTTTGCTGAGTGTGAATGCATGCAATTCTTTTGGGATATGAGGAAATTCTTTCTGACTTCATGAGGAGAATGTTTTTGATGCTTAGGTGACAAAGAAATTTAGCAGTCTGGACCAGAAGAACTCAGGGAAGACAGTGAGAAAAAATTGAAATGATAGGCTCATTTTGTTTTAGAAGGAACAATTCAATTAATGGGATATTAATTGAGGTTACCACCTTAATGTTAGGAAGGCCAGTTGGTGAATGTCAGAGCCAGGCAGTGGACCTCAGTTCTTCCCAATTCTAAACACGTACTCTATACACTACTCCACACTGCTTTGTTAATTATCAACTGTAATTTGAGCTCATGGATTATATGTGTGTATATCTGCATGAGTATATGTATATATAAATATATGCATGTTCTTTTTGTATTTGTCTAATTAAGATTTATTTCTTCTGAACTTTAACATTTGTAAAGTTGAGTATTTTAAAAAACGTATTATTTAAGTGAGGTCTATTATTTTTCCTTGACATAAACTATCATTATAATATTAATGATAATATTTATAGAATATATAAACACAGATAGGGCAGCAATAAGGCATATCACTTATTATCTTTTCTATTGAATAAAGTTATCAGAAGACAGACAATGTTCTATATAAATTCTTATTTATATATTCAGCATTCAGGAGCAATTAAAAGCAGTAATAGTAGCAACTGACCTTGCTTACAATATACATAGTTCTTCTCTTTATCAAAAATCTCCTTTGGTCACAAGTCAAATTCATTTTTTCCCACAGAAAAGATACTTAGCTAAAGTCTCTTTACCAGTGAACTTAGCCAATAAATGTTCTATTCAACTAATTAGCTAAGTGTTTATGTATTTCAGTTCATTAGGGAGGATTATGTCAACTTTGGGATGTCAATGATTTACTTTGGTGGTGTGTTTGTACATTTGGAGAATGATAACAAATATTCCATGTTGCATTATCTTGTCAGTTCAGCTTGCCAGGAAACTTCCTGATAAAACCAGCAAACAAACCAGCTATGGAATTCAGCTCAAATTAAGACTTTCGGTTCAACACAACAAAACATTCACAGCTATGAACCACATTGGCGTGATGTGACACTCACTATGACAGCACAAGGTAAGAATGACCAAAGAGCAGCCTATGGGCCAAGTACAGCTAACTGAACTATACAAGTTACCTAGAGGGAATGTTCATCTATAATTAAGAGCTGCAGAAACTGGGTTTTAGCATTAGCATTGCAGAATACTGGCTATTGAGACTGATTCCATGAGCTGAAACTCAATATAGAAAATAATTGGTGTACTTAATCTGCATAACATTGACATTAGATTTAGTTATCACTCTGAGGTGACTGATTTTAATATCTGAATGTGCTAGATTATTGCAAGAGAATTTAAGGCATATATCATTTTCAGAATGTCCAATTAAATAGGAAATGACCACAATGGAGGGGAAAATTCCAATATTCTTGAATTTGTGGATATGAGTTGTTTTGTTCTTGTTTTTCCATACCCTCCTTATTATATAGAGTCAAGATGAAGATCAGAAGATGACTACTAACATTTATATTTCTGGATTAACATAGTTCTTTCTCAAAATTTAGTTTGAAGACTTATCTGTATAGAGGTTATGAAGCTTTCTACTCTATGAAGGCTCTGATTTTAAAACTACATTGAAATGATAATTAGGAAACTGAGTGAAACCCAGAGATATCTTCTCCCAAAGCAAACATTTAACAAATTAGCTTCCTTGAAGAGTTAGAGCATCATTAGATATCCACATATCACAGGAGCTACTTGAGGCCTACTAACAGTGAAGGGGAAGGGGGTAAACTGAGGCATTTATAGGGGGCTTCTTCTGCTTGAAATTTGGATTTCCTTTCAGCTTTTCCCTACAGAACAAATATGTTTGATCCATTTACTTTCACCAAGATAAACACTTTGCAACTACTATGTATGTATAAATGTATGTATCTATCTGTTATCTATCAATCAATCAATCTATCTATCTGGCATAGATGATGTAGGTGAAAAGGAATAGCAGCAAATTCAATATTTTTAGAACCTTCAAAGTCTAAATGTTTAGAAATTACATAAATTGTGGCTTAAAATTTGATTGCTTTGGGTAGCCTTGCAGAAATTTTCTACCTGGTAGTCATGGACCTTCAATGGTAGGAAAATGAATCTTTATTTTCAAGTAAACTCCAATTGAAAATTAGCATTGTTTTTGCAATTATGAAAGTAGATAACAAAACAATATTATGAGGAGTCTATATGTTTCATCAAACTTTCAACAAAAACTGCTTAAGAACTCCTGCTTTAGATGATGTACCTCCAAGCCTAAGGTGATGGGAAAGAGCTAAAGAGGGAAGGTGGAATGTATAGAACAAAGAGTGAAATTATGGGTAGAAGATAGCCTTAGGGAAAATTAGGAATATGAATCTAGGCATATTTTTTATCATTAAGTATGTCCAAGGAAAGATTTTCTCTTATTTTTCATATACAAGAATTGTGAAAAAACATGGTAATGAACTCCATAATGTTGTAGTACATTAATTAGTTTTCACAGTACAGCTTATTCACATAGCAAGAATACATGGAACATTTGTTGATTATTTGACGTGAACATAATTACATTATATTTCCACTTACAACTTACAAAATAACTTGCATGTTATCTTTATTCCCATAATTTTGTCTTTCCTAAACTCTTATCTACTATCTCTTAAACTCTTACCTATTTAAAAATTATGCTGTGTTGAATTAATTCAATTGAATGAAATAGATTAAGATTGGAAGTGGCTTTTCTTTATTCCTTTTATCATTTTGATTTTAAAATGCCACAACTTAAGAGAAAAAGTACAACTTAATAAATGCATAATGCCATTGCTTATTGGAAGAAAATATTCACCCCTACACATTGGCAATGGACAGAATACAGGCTAGTTAGTATAGTACTATTAGTTTTTAAAGAGCCCATTATTACAACTATTGGTTTGTTAAGGGAAAACTTGTAACATTTAAAAAGCTGTGAAACCTTAAAAATGTTACATTAGAGGACAAGTTGTACTTTTAAAATTACAATTATTAGCTAAATATATTCATGTATTATCCAAGTAGCCTTTTCTTGAAAATGAGTTTTCTTAAAGTTGCTCATTTACAAAAGAAATTCTAATTACCTTAATGGTTCTGCTGAATATTGTTTTCAATTAGAATAGTGTAACACATTTTCTGTGGATAAATGTTATCGCTACATAATGTTCACCCAAAACACAATATAGAGCTTTTTATTAACTTGGTTCTAAAGGGCTCAGAAAGGGAGTAGAAATAGACTCAACAGCAAACTTTCTTTAAAGAAGAAGGATAATTTTAAAAGTTAGACAAATAATATTTTCAATAAAAAAGCTACCACATAGGCATTGCATATATGAACAGTGGCTGGGAAGAGAATTTATGATCTTTCTGGGTTACTTTTAAGCTACAATTAAAAAATGAAAAAAAAAATGTTGGAAATTTAAAAAAAAAACATTTTTAAAAAAATTTAGTATCATGATGCTATTAACACAAAATAATTGTATTTATCAATATTATTTTCACAGTAAACATGATGAAAAAAATAAACAAAAAACACTCTGAAACTTTGGCAGGGCAGAGTCAAGCTTATACACTAGAGGCAGAAACCCAGCTGAATTCACTCAACAATGCCATCCAATTTTAAAATAATGCTTCAAATAAAATTTTGGAGTGGCAGAGACCGCAAAAGGTCAGTGTGAGATTTTTTTTTTTTTTCTGGCCTAAGAAAATTTAGAAGGTGGGCAGAAGAGACCTGTGATACTGGGTAAAGGCCTTTCTGCAGTATTTTTATGTGGCAGTAGCAACAAGAGACAGCAACAGCAGCTACTTCTTACAGGGCTCCCAGCTCTTTGATGATAAGGGAGTCAGACAAATAGTCAGAAATAGATTACTGGGGACTTTGTGCTACCATTTCAACAGATGGCATGGATTGGCAACTCTACTGCCTAAAAGCAGTACTGGGTCACAGTTCTGGAAAGTAGCACTTGTGAATGGTAACAGAGGTAATAGAAATGCTAGTGCTTGTGGCTGCAGGGGACCTCCCTGAGTAAAGATAAAGAGTATAGGGTTCAGATAAGAAGAGAAGCAACCACACTTCTACCCAGATCACACCATCTTGGAAGTATCCAAAACTTGCAGATCCCCAGGATTATCTCTGAAAATAATAGCACAAAAAAGCTTAGGTTTATGATAGTGTCTCACCATTCCTGGGAGGGCAGAGCCCAACATTAATATATAATTCAAAGATGAGAAATAGGCTAGATAAATGGGCAAACAACAAATAACTTGACAATAAAAAGCAGCTATGGTGGCAAAGAAGATCAAGCCATAGCTGACAACAGCTACAATCAAAGACTTAGAAAAAAATGCTAATTGGACCCACCACAAGAAGACTTTCTAGAAGTATTAAAGAGATAAGAATGGTAGAGAAAAAATTGGAGGGGAAAGAGGGTGATGCAAGAAAATTAAGAAAAGAGAATTAACAACTTAGTCAAAGAGTCTCAAAAATTATTGAAAACAGTAACACTGTAAAAAACAGAATTGGCTAAATGGTATGAAAAGCAAATTTCATTGGGGGAGAAAAGAATTCCTTACAAAACAGAATAGACAAATGGATAAAGAGATACAAAAATTCATCAAAGAAAAGAAGTGCTTAAAAAGCATAGTTGGCCAATTGAAAAAATGAAGTACAAAATCTTATTGAAGAAAATAATTCCTTAAAAATTATAATTGGGGGGCAGCTAGGTGGTGCAGTGGATAAAGCATGGACCTTGGATTCAAGGGTACCTGAGTTCAAATCTGACCTCAAACACTCGACACTTACTAGCTGTGTGACTGTGAGCAAGTCACTTAACCCTCATTGCTCCGCAAAAAAAAAAAAAAAAAAAAAAAAAAATTAGAATTGGGCAACTAACTAAAAAAAATTTTGAATTTTTAAAAAACCTAATTATTTACAAACTTCACAACTGAAAAATGACTGAACAAGAACTGAATTTTAAAGCCAAAGATTATGATAAAATTGTACTTAAATATAATTTACTTTCATCCAGATATTTCAGCATTCACTGACACAAGAAAGAGGACATGTGACTTTGTATAACAGACCACATACACACATATGCATTCTTTCACACACTACCATTCTTTCCCTTAAAATGAATATAAATAATATTTTTTCACACACATATAATGGGTGACTTTTAATCTATCCCACCCCTTTGCTAGAGAGAGAGAGGAGAGAATATTTATTCCAACTACCATGAAGCTAGTGAAGTTGTGGAATTCTTAGAGCTAGGTCAAACTTGAAGGCATCCCAGGCCTTTTGCCAGGTTAACTTTTATGTTGCCACTGGAGTTCAGTGATTCAGAAAGAATAAGGATAATGACATTTTGCAACTCTGCCTCACTTAAATTCAACTCAAGCACAAGTCAAGACATAATCTGTGATGTTATTAGACCTCTTCAAAAATTAACAATGAATAACATAAAAAAGGGAAAAACAATCAAATTTAAAGAAGCATATTTATTTGGAGACTAGAGTATGACTAAGTGAGGACTATCGAATTCATGGGGGAGATCTGGAACATTTTTACATAGTAAGTGAAAAGTAAGTCACTTCATATCTAGAGGCTCTTATTTAAGCCACTGAAAATAGTTAATAAAGACTAAAAAAATGAAAAGTAAAAATTGAAGAAACATTATGAAGTAAAGAGGCCCAGCTCTTTTGGAGTTGTATGCAAAGCCAAGATCACCAAAGACTTTAGCTATGAAAGTGTAACGATTGGATTGATGCCACCTGCTGGAGACTTACTGTAGAAAAGCTCTGCCATGAAGAGAAGGTCGCGGAGGGCAAGACCATGCGTCTTTTCTTTGGGGTCATGAAGTGATGTTTGCTTGTGGGAGGAAGAAGGGGGAGGCTGGCGCTCTGAATTGCTTTTTTTTCCTGTGGACTCTGGCCGAGAGGGGAGCTAGAAATGCGTTCTCCCTTTAATAGATTGATTAATGTAGGCCTTTCTCTCTCTCTTTACCAAATTCTTATTCTCCTTAATAATTGCTTAAAAGCTTAACTCTTGCTAAAGCTTATAATTTATTGGCCACCACTCATTAGATATTTAGACAGACTAGCTAGAATTTTAGCCTTAACAAAAGTCTAAATTTGACTGAAGAGAAACTAGAGCTTGTTGCCTGAGAAATTCAGTTTCAGCTATTACACTACCTAGAGTTTGGAATGTAGCCTCTCAGACGTACATTCTGGTGCCACCCCTAATTTTAGAAGGAAAAATGGAGGGGAAAGAAGGATTTTGTAACGATTTTACCAAGGACCTTGTTTGCTACAAAACAGTTGGTCATTACAGAAAGCTAGGTAGTAAAGAGCAGTTTTGCTTCATTTGTATTGCTCAAGGAGAGCCAACATGATGAGCATTGCCCTTCCTTAAATGAAACCATTGGTGTAATATAGTATAAATAGTATAACAATTACTCAGTTACCTTTTACTGATGATCACAAAACACAATAACCACCTCTTCATTTTGAGAGTAGAAGAGAAGAGGATTTGCATAGCTGGAAACAACTGTGATCTGAATGGGAGCAATAAGTAAAGAAGCAGCTTTGGGTGGTTAAGATGCTCTTGGATTGAAAAATAACATCAAATCTTCAGTCTTGAGTTATGAGTTATCTAAGCACATGAATTTTACTTCTCTCATTTGCTTCCCTGATAGATGTTTGTAATTATATAAGCACTTTCTTCCACAGATAATGAATGTATCAAAGGGAGAGTATGACTCAAATGAAGTAGTAGTAGTAGTAGCAGCAGTTCCTGCTGGAGTAATAGTAGTAGTAGCAACAACAGCAGCAGTAGCAGAAGTAGTAGTAGCCCCAACAGCAGCAGCAACGGTAATAGTAGTAATAGTAGTAGTAGTAGTAGTAGTAGTAGTAGAAGAAGAAGAAGAAGTAGTTATATAACATTTTAAGGATTGCACTACAATTTACAAATATTTTCTTACCACATCCACATAAAAATTTTGTAAATAGGTGCTATTATTACCCCTGCCCCCATAGCAGATGAGAAAACTCAGGGGAAAATGGTCAAGGGACTTGTCTAGGGTAACACACTTAATCAATGTCTGAGTCGAAATTTGAACTCATTTTCTTGTCCAACATTCTCTGCACTATAACACTTAGCTGCCTATCCATTTCTGTATGGATATATATGCATTCCTGTATTTTCTTTAATGTATGATTGCCAATAACATTTTCATTGCTTTTATCATTATCATCATTGTCACTGTTGTTTATTTATTTTCCTTTTGCAAAGTAAAAGAAAACATACTTCACTTTCCTTAAAAATATTTAGACATAACCATTTGATCATGTTTAAGATCTAATGTTTTTCACCGTGGTGAATGGTTGATTTTGTGTGCATTGAAATATATCAATAGGAGTTCAAGGGCTAATGTTGTGAGTAGGGATAATGTATTTCCTACCACACTATGTTATACTATGCTACATAAATTGAGAATTTGAGCTTATCCTCATGGAAGATTCCTTGCATGGTAACCCAGGCCTGACACTGTGATAATAGGTTAGAGTAAAGTAGTCAGTACAGAAAATGAGTCTGTATCCAAATATCTTGTATGAGAGATGTGGAATTCTATAGTGTGGGTTTAAAAGAACATGTAATAGATTTAGTAGGTGAAAATACAAACACAAATCAGTACACGATCCTGAAAGGGAGTGATTAGCCAGTTATAAAGAAGAGGAGGGAGTATTGTCACAGAAATATAAGGAGGAGGGAGGATTGGAGGATAAAAAGGACAGGGCAGTGAACAGCATTAAATACTCCTGATACCAAAGGGAAATGAGAATTTAGCAAAGGCTTCAGTGTTTGGTGATTAAGAAATCATTATTGACCTTGGAGAAAGTAGTTTGAATGTATATACTCAAGGGAAATACTGCAGTTCTTTATATTTATATCACATTATTCATGTATATGTTTAAGCATATGTTTGCATATGTGTATGTGTATGTATATACATTCATATATACATGTATATGCATATGTATATATGCACATATATACACCCATATTTGTATACATACACACTATAAAGGTTAAATTTTTTTCAAGTTCAAATACGTTCTTTATGCTATTGGTATTTAAATGATAAATTTTCCCTTAGTTATAAATATTATTTTGAAATGAGGACTGTGCTAAATTGATCTTAGTCACAAGAGACTATGACTCATCACATTGTCCTAATTTAAGCAAAGTATCATCACCTCATTTTTCCAAAATTAAATTACTTGCTGTATTACTTTTCAATGTGTAATAAGATTATTCTAAAAGTGTTTCAGTAGCAGGCACCTTAAAATGCTGACAGAGGTAACATGATTAAAGAATGAGTAGTGCTGTGCCAGGCTCTTTCCATTTGGAAGCTATAGCATTGATATAGTTTTGGTTTCTTGAATTAATTCTCTGAGGGTAGGGAAGTAAAGAATGATATTTTATTATTTTTTTTATCCCTATTGTGTACACATCAATCTCAAAAGCAAAAGTTATCCTCCTTTTTAATATGAAATATGAATGGGAAATAGATAATTTTCTAAGACCCACTTTTTCATAAGAAATATAACTATATTTTCTATTACATATTATAAGCCATATTTGGAATAAATTTTAAAAAACATAATAAAAATAAGTCCATTAAAAAACCCAGTCACAATGCAAATTAACATCATATTTGATCTCATGGTCTCTTATCTGATATTATAGCTTTATGTGATTCTCGTATAGCTACCATATTCTAAATAAAATTATTTATACTTTTATCCATGTTTTCAAACTCTTACTAGATTACAAACTCATCGAAGGAATGGACTATGTCTTATTTATCTTTGCATCTCCCAGGAGTAGAGTAAATTCAGTTAGCAAACACTTAAATGAAATAGACATTTTTATTCATAGGTAGCTGCAATTAAGAATTTAATTCTTGGGGAAGCTAGATGGAGCAGTGGATAGAGCATCAGCCCTGAAGTCAGGAGTACCTGAGTTCAAATCCAGCCTCAGACACTTGACAATTACTAGCTGTATGACCCTGGGCAAGTCATTTAATCCCAATTGCCTCAAAAAAATACAAATTTAATTCTTGATAATTTTTGTTTTGCTATGGATTATTTTTGTGATTTATTTCATGGGTGCATTTAATAAACTTTACTTATGTAAAAAGGGATATAATTTAGTACTAATTTACTTGAGAAACAGCTTTTTAAAATGAAATAGTTCATTTTCTTCCAAAATGAATATATGTGTATGTGTGTGTGTGTATGTGTACCCTAAGAAATTGAAAGCAATCTATTAAGTAATTAACCGGGAATGTTTTCAATTTCTCAGTGCTTATTAGAGAAATTTTATATCTTGGATTCCTTTAAGAGACCATGTTTTAGCATAGCTATTATTTAAGAAAAAAAAGAAATATTTGCCATGGTGCTGAAAATAGGTCAGAAATTTAATCCATATGATGTTACAATCTGTAAATTAAAAACTAAAACTTAAGCATGTAAGCAAAACCTGTTTAAAAATAAAATGTGTAAAAATATATTTAAATGATAACCCAGAATTTATGAATCTATAAAACAGAGTATGAAATATTATCGGTTAATTATATTTATTTACATTCATATTTAAATATTTTTATTTTTATCAAGGACTTAATATTGTACTACACAAACCATATTTGGCAACTTTCAAAATGATCAGTCACATTGAGTTCTTTGAAAGAAAGAAATGTGTTCTATTAATTCAGTGATGAAAGACTTGTTGGATTTTGATATGTAGCTGCTCGTTCTCAAGGAAAATGCATAATATTTGTAATATGTATACACTCTGAATCCATGCCTACTGATCTAAGACAAAATTCTACAGATTTTATTTTGCTTTGTTTTTCCAAGCCACTACAGGATTTTGCTGAATTGTGATTGCACATTCAGCTTTATGGAAATTAGTTCAAAGATTACTGGATGTATTATAAGTAGAACTTGGTTCAAATTTTTGTTACAACAATTTCTACCTAGATAATCTTGATCAATAAATCACTCACCCCTCTAGGTCTGTTTCCTCATCTAAATAGTTTAGAATTTTTACCTGTGTTCACTGCTCAAATAGCTTCATATTTATATAGAATAACAAGTATTATCTAAAACATAATAGACAACTTTCAAAATGATCAAGTGCATTTAGTTATTTAAAATAAAACAATAGCTAACATTTATAAAAACTTTGAAGTTTTCAAAATATTTTAGTTCCTCAAAACAACCTGATAAGGTAGATACTTTTATTATCTCCATTTTACCAACAAGGAAACTGAAACACAAAGAAATTAAGTTATTTGGCTAGCATCACACAGCCTGCAAACCTCTGAGACAGGTTTTCAATGTATAAACTCCTGAATCTGAGTCTAGCACTTTATCCACTATACCACCCAGAAGCTTAAAAAGGAAAAGAAAAGAAAAGAAAAGAAAAGAAAAGAAAAGAAAAGAAAAGAAAATAATAAGTAATGCTGAATCACTCTGGTGTTGCTCATCATTTGTTTGAAAAGCACAAAATGAAGACAAAATTTCACGATCTCTGAGGTTCCTTCTATCTCTAAATATATAATTCTATGACAATAATCATAATTACTATTTTAACTACTCACATTTACATAGTACTTCAAAGTTCACAAAGGACTTTCCTAAAACCATTCCAATGAGGTATTATTGCATTATCTTCATTTTGAAAATTGAGAAAACTGAGATTCAGGTATTCTAAATGATTTGTTAAATTTAATATAGAGAGTAAATATAGAAGATAGAATTTGAACTCAGATAGTCTTAAAAGCAAATGCAGGATTCTTTCAACTATGAGGCTTCAAAAATGTACATGCACACATTCACACATAATTTTAAACTGTTTTTTTCTATTTGCCTCAATCTTATTTCACCCTATTATACAATACATGTTATCTACCATCAATCCTTTGTACTTTGTAGAAGTGGCAATCCTTAAAGTTTAAACCAGTATCTCTTGAGACAGACAACGAGCATGTTTCAAATTCCTTCTATGTACCAGGCACTGTGTAAATGTTGAAGAGAGGCAAGAGAGGAATATAGCAGCAGAGAAATACTTGGGAGCATCTCTAGGCACATAAATATATTTTTTTCTCAAATGAAACAACCCCTTGAATAATATTAAAGTAGCAGACTTGTAATCTGTGCTAATGATTATATTCCCTATATGTATTTGCTCACATACAAAAATCTCAAGCAAATACTCCCTATCCTTTTGTAAATGTCAAAATGGGGGAGAGTAAGGGGTGGGAAGTATTTAACATATAAAATAAATAAATAATAAAAATAAAAGTACAAAAAATATAGATAACCAAGTATACTACAAAATATCTATACTAACTAAAGACTGAGATAAATTTTATTAGATGGATTCATTATCCCCTCAAATGTAGCTATTCTTGTCATTGATATAGATCACAGCCACCTTATTCTGTCACTTTTTGTTCATGCCTTTCTAGAAACATTTCACATAGATCTACTTAACATTCTAGAGATTTTCTTTTGTTTCATTTAATGTTAGTAGAACTAATTCAATGCTTGTACTTTCCATCTTTTATTGCTATTAGACTTTTTAGCCTTGTTTTGGAAGGGAGAGAGGAAAGAAGATAGAAGTAAAGGAAGGAAGGAGCAAAGGACGTAAGGAAAATGGAGTGAAGATGGAAAGAAAAATTGCCTAATACTTTGCTTCCAGTTTTTTTTACATCTTCAATCCCTACTTTTCCACTGACTCAGACTTAGAAATATATTTTTATTCCTCTTCTTCCATGCAGGTTATTCTGGATAACAGGATACAGAGCACTTACAACTATCATGGGTTCTTTCCATTATGTTTTGGGTCACCTACATGATTCACTTTCATTTTTGATTCTTTTCAAATCATGACATTTTATGAGTTAGATATAGCACCACTGGGTGAATATTTGTGTTAAAAGATGATTTTTTTATGACAACAAACATTTTTGGGGATTATTTAAATGACTATTTTTTCAATGTAGGCCATATTCTTTCTCCAACTTGATTAAATATTAAGATTGTTGTGTTTTTCCCCAAGCTGTATACATAAATTAAAATGATAAATGGATATAAACTTCATAGAAATTAGGTCAAAAATAGGTCTTTAATCAAAACTGTCACTGACAAATTTGCAAAGCATTGTTTTCAAACAGCTATTTGTTTTAACACCAATGATTGTATAAACAGCGTCAGTTTCATATTATTGCCAATAATTAATACAATTTGGAAAAAAATCTCATTTTTTAAATAAGCATTTACCAGTAATAGAATTAAAGAAAAATTTCCCAAAACTGACGTCTCAAAAATGCATATTACTGTTTTGAAAAACTAAATATATACAGATATTGCTTTATACCACTGAAGATGTGAATTCACCTAATTTTCCCTCTGTAATGGGAAACTGGCCCAGAAGCAGAATGCTTCATGTGGCATCATTCCTTTGGAGGGACACTAGAGAGGAATTTGCTTCATGAGGATTTAGTATGTAAAGTATGTCTTAGTCTGTGAATGCTGCATAGTTATTTTCGTTGGTGCCAGTCTCTTGAATGTGTTGTAGAGACATCCAAAAGACCATACACAGCTTCTAACACATATCCCTCACTTGTCTCAGTATTTTTGGCTGATCATTTTTTTTTTTTTTTTAGTGAGGCAATTGGGGTTAAGTGACTTGCCCAGGGTCACACAGCTAGTAAGTGTTAAGTGTCTGAGGCCGGATTTGAACTTAGGTCCTCCTGACTCCAGGGCCAGTGCTCTATCCACTGCGCCACATAGCTGCCCCTTGGCTGATCATTTTAAACAGCCTATGGGGAGAGACCTTATTATAAGAGGAAGAAGTCTTGAGATCTTTCTTCTGAAACCATGTGTTCTAGAGAAATAGGTCCGGGGTCCTTACCCTTTGATTGTGTTCTTTGTCTTGATAGGTGAAAGGAATATAACCTATACAACTATATGAATTTTGTAAGGTCTAGAGGGATTCTTGTCATCCTGTCATTCTAGAATCTGGAGAGTACTTTAGTAATTCATCAGTCCAGTCTTGGTTTTTCAACTAGCCCAGCATAGATAATTTGAGAAATATGGAGTCAGTAAGTCAGCAAACTATCTTTTATTAAACACCTACACTATGTCACGGACTGTTCTAAGCACTGGAGTGACCTTCTGTACCCAGGCAAGTGGAAGTTAAGTTGAGAACTCACCTGGCATTCATGCTACATCAGCACATAAACCCAAAGCAGTATTGCATAGGAACTGAACTAAGTTTTGGAACTACTTCCCTCAGAGGCTGAGATATCCTTGGGGATACTATGCCTCCTGAATTAATGGGTAAACTATTAGTATATTTGCTCCTGCTTTCTCTGTGAGGTAAATATCACTTTTTAAAGAGTACTTGATAATATGTGGTTAAATGGTACTAGATTGCTAGTCATTGGTATCTAATAAGAATGTTGGTGGGACCCAGCCCATAGAAACTTGAGAGAAAAGCAATAGAAGAGAGAGATATTTCAACCCGACAGCAATATCAGTTGCAACCCTGAGGGGCAGATGTTGTATGGTTTGGCTCCTGGAAATGGAGTCAGAGTATATATTACTATAGAAATAATTTAGATTTTAGCACTTCTAGAGAGACAGATACCATTGCAGTCCTTAAGTTATAAGCAGAAACTTTTAATATCTGTTGCCAGGGAGAGGAAGCAAGTTTGTTTTGCATCCCCCTCACTCCCCCTCCCCAAGGAAACTGAACTTATTGAAATCAGTAGACATGTTAAATAAATAAAATCCACATGGTTCCCAGTTTCCTCTTGTGCCATTATTGTTGCAGCTCTTATTTTGACTGCCTGTCACATATCATAAAGCTGTCTGTGACATGTTTCAGTTTGGAGGGTGGAGAGCTATGATTATAAAGATTCTCTAGAATCTGCTTCAATGGATTAGTAAAATGAATAATGCATCGTTCCTTTAATATTCATTGAAAAGTTTGGCCAGAATCACAGATATTCAGACTAGGCCAACCACTTAACAAAGGGAAGAAAAACGTGCCATTGCTTCAATGATGATAGGTTCCCATGAAAGCCAGGTCAGGCTACAAGTGGCTCAATCCATTTGGAGATGACTATCTACTGATGAATGACCAAAAAAAAAAAATACAAAAAAAAATGTCATTCCAAAAATGTGAATCTTTTTCTGTTGTTTAGAAAAGTTAACTCAACACATTTTACTATGCTCTGCAAACAGCTCAGTTAAAATACAAATACCTCATGGGTTTTCAAATCAAACTATACATGAATAATTATTTAATATATGTGATATAAATGTTAAAAAGGATATCTTCAATTATTTTAACACATAATTACTTCCTATTTAGAAACAAAGCAAAATAAGTCAATATATTAAATTTGACTATGTAAGAGAGAAAATAAGCATCTCTATTCAACTTTCCCATTTTTCAACTAGACTTTTCTATATTTGCACAGAACATTCACATTTTTAAATAAATTTGTTTATTTTCACATTCTTTTCTTTTTAAATGTTAAGTTCCAAATTCTCTTCTTCCCTTCCAACCCTTCCCTTCTCAGATGTCAAGCAAAATTATATCAATTAAAAATCTGAAATTTTGTAAAACATACTTCCATATTAGCCATATCACAAAAAATAAACAAAAATTAATAAGAAATGTATACTTCACTTGCACTCAGAGTTCTTTAGTTCTATCTCGGGAGGTAGATAGAACTTTTTTCATCACAAGTCCTTTACATTTGTCCTGGATAATAGAATTGATCAGAATAACCAATTCTTTCATAGTTGTTCATCATCACAACATTGCTCTTCCTATGCAGAATGATCACTCAGGTCCTCTCACTTCACATTGCATTAGTTAATATTGGTCTCATGCTTTATTGGTATCTATCTAGTTATTTATTCATTAATTCATTAATTTACTTATTTATTTAACTATCATCTAACTACCTAGCCATTCATTCATTTATTTATTCCTTCATTTATCTATTTATTTATTCATTTACTTATTCATTCATTTATGTATTTACCTATCTATCATCTGTCTATCCATCCATCTATCCATTTATTTATTTATTTTTTTATTTTTTTGAAACCTCCTCCCTTGGCATCTTATAGCACAATAGTACTCCATCAAATGCATATGCCACAACTTGGTCATCCCTTCCTCAAATGATGAGCCTCTATTAATTTTCTAATTCTTTACCACCACACACACAGACACACAGATACACACATACATGCGTGCATGAGCTGCTATAAATATTTTTGTATCCATGAGTCCTTTTCCTTTTCTTTTCTTTTTTGATTTTTTAAATTTCTGTTGTACAAAATAACTAAGGACATAAAGGGGTCAAAGGGTATGCACCATTTTTTAGGTCTATGTCATAATTCCACATTTTCTTTCAGAATGATTTCACTAGTTCAAAACTCCACCAACAGTTTATTAGTTTATGTATTTTACCTCAACCCCTCAAGGATTTGGTATTTCAGAACACTATGAGGCTTTACCTAAGAGTTATTTTAATTTCCATTTTTCTACTCAGTAGTGATCTAGATAATTTTTTCAGAGGAATATAGATTGCTTTAATTTCTTCTGAAAATTGCCTGTTCATACCCTTTGATGATTTATCAATTGGGGAATTGCTCTTATTTTTTTAAATAAATTTGACTCAGTTTCCCACTTATTTGAGAAATGAAACCTTTTTACAAGAGAAAATTGCAGTATTTTTCATATTAAATCATTTTTATGATAAAATGTGTTTTTAGTAAAATATATTTTCCCTGATTATTTTTTATTATAATTTAACCTATTCTTTCTTTTATTTTGTCCAAAATTATAATTAATAACCCTGCTTTTTTTACTTCAATTAAAGCATAATAGAATCCACTCCAGCCCTTTATTTAAAGTCTGCATTTCTTTCTCTTTCAAGTGTGTCTCTTGTATACATTGTTGAATTCTGTTTTCTAAAGCATTCTTCTATGTTTCCATTTTATGGGTGAGTTCATCTCATTCACATTCAAAATTATAATTATTTAGTGTGTATTTTACTGCTTTCCATTTCCTATGTTTCTTATTCTTTCTCTTTTTTTATCCTGTCCCTCTATTAACCAGTTCTGATGACAGTGAGGTTCAAGCATTGACACATTACCTGGAATGCTCCTCCCATTTTTCCCTGCATTGTAAAAGCATTTGTTTGCACTGCACTTTTATGTGAGAAACTTCCCCCCTCCCCCATTTTACATTGCCCTTCACCCTTCTCCTAGACCATTCATCTTTCTTCCAATATTTTTTTTCCCTTTGGTGCCATTCCAACTTAATAGATTCACATGCATGTCCTCTATCTTTGTAGATCTTAATAATGACAAATTTATTAGGAGTTCCAAGTATCATCTTCTCATATAAGAATGCAAACAGTTTAAATATATTAAATCTCTTATGATTCATTTTTCATGTTTATCATTTGAATGTTAGTTTTGTTTTTTTGTTTTGTTTTGTCTTTTAATTCAACTCTATTCTTTTCATCAGGTATGCCTGAAAGTCCTCCATTTAATTAAATATCCATTTCCCCCCAGAAGGATTACTCTAAGCATTTCTAGGTAGGTTATTCTTGGTTGTAACCCTAGGTCCTTGTCATTCCAGAATATCACATTACAAGCCCTCTGCACCTTTAACATGAAAGCTGTCAAATCTTCTGTGATCCTGAACGTGACTCTATAATATTTGATTTATGGTTTCCTGGCTGAATGAAAAATTTTGTCCTTGATCTTGAGGGTCTGAAATTTGGCTAAAATATTCTTGGGAGTTTTCATTTGGGGCCTCTTTTAGGAGGGGATCAGTAGATTCTATCAATTTATACTTTATCCTCTATATCTAAGATATAAGTGAAATTTTCTGTGATAATTTCTTGAAAAAATATTTCAAAGATGAAAGGCAGTGACTTGACTGAGCTCTCCCCAAGACCCCTCCAAACACCTTCAAATAATGCCATAAGACAATTCCTAGAGCAGCAGAACCCATAAAAGGAGAGGGTGAAATACTTTTCCAGCCAAAGACAACTTAGAAAGTAAGCAGGAAAGATCTGTTGTACCAGAGTGAGAGTGGAGTGCAGTCCAGCACAGGCCACACCAGCATAGACTCAGACCCAGCCATAGACCCAGACCCAGACCCACAAACCAGGAGTAGTCTTTGGATGCCTCTAAATCATCAGCAGCAAAAATTGCTTCTGGAACTCATCCCACAGATGATAAGGGGGTCAAACAAGTGGTCAGAAGGAGATTACAGGAATCTCTTTGCCAGCACTGAGACAGGACCCTGATTTTTTTGTCCATACACTGATCCAGGTCACAGACATGGGTGGTAATTCCAGATAGGGGAGGAGCACAAGTACCCTGTAACTTGTGGTCACAGTGGAGCGGGACTCTGTTCATAGTTCAGAGCAGAAAAGCAGGCTTGTGGTTGCTTACAGACCGAAACACAGGACAGAATTGTAGTAAACATACCTCTCCTTAAATCATAATACCTTGGAAGAACTAAAAACTTATAAATTCCTAGAAGTATCTCCATAAACAGTTGCACAAACCCCCTGAAGTTTGGCACAGTGCACCCTTCACACTGGAAACAGTGCTCCGCTTTAACAAAGAGTTAAAAAGTCAAGAAAGAGGTTGGGAAATTGAGTATACAGGGAAAAAAATCGCTGACCATAGAAACGTTTTATGGTGACAAGGAATACAAAAATACAGACTCAGAGAAAGATAACAGAGTCAAATGTCCAACATACAAACCTTCCAAGAAAAAATATTAATTGGTTTCAGGTCATTGAAACACTTAAAAAGGACTTTGAAAATAAAGTAAAAGAGGTAGAGGAAAAAGAGAAATGAGAGTGATGCAAGAAAATCATGAAAAAAAATCAACAGTTTGGTAAAGGAGACACAAAAAAAATACTGAAGAAAATAACACCTTAAAAAGCACACTAGTCCAAATGGTAAAAGAGGGACAAAATGTCAATGAGGAAAAGAATGCCTTGAAAAGCCGACTTGGTCAACTGGAAAATGAGGTACAAAAGCTCTCTGAAGAAAATAACTTCTTAAAAACTAGGATTGAGCAAATGGAAGTTAATGACATTATGATAAATCAGGAAACAAAAAGAATGAAAATAGAAGGCAATGTGAAATATGTTATTGGAAAGATAACTGACTTGGAAATAGATGCAGGAGAGATAATTTTAAAATTATTAGACTACTTGAAAACCATGGCCAAAAAAAAGAGCCTATACATCACCGTCCAAGAAATTGTCAGAGAAAATTGTGCTTATATTCTAGAACCAGAAAGTAAAATAGGAATTGAAAGAATCCACCAATCACCTCCTGAAAGTGATCCTAAAAAATATCCTAGGTATATTATAGCTCCCAAGTCAAGGAGAAAATACTGCAAGTAGCCAGAAAGAAACAATTCAAGTATATTGGAGCCACAGTGAGCATAACAAGATTTAACAGCTGCTAAATTAAAGGACCATAGGGCTTGCAATATGATATTCCAAAGGGCAAAGGAAATGGCATTACAACCAAGAATCACTTACCCAGCAAAACTTCGTATAATCCTTCAGGGGACAAAATGGGAATTCAATGAAAGAGAGAACTTTCAGACATTCTTGATGAAAAGACCTGAGCTGAATAGAAAATTTTACTCTCTAAAACAAGACTCTAGAGAAGCATAAAAAAATAAACAAGAAAAAGAAATCATAAGGGGTATTAAAAGGGTAAACTGTTTATATTCCTTCATGGGAAGAAAATACTTGTGAATCCTAAGAACTTTCTCATTATTAGGGCAGCTGGATGAAGTATATTTAGACAGAGGGAACAGGTGTGAGTTGAAAATGAAGGCATGATATCTTTAAAAAAATAAAATTAAGGGGTGAGAAGAATGCTTTGAGAGAAAGGGAAAGGGAGAGGTGGAATTGGGTAAAGTATCTCACATAAAAGAAGCAAGAAAAAGAATATGGAGTGGAGAGGAAGATGGGGGAGGTACTGGGGTGTGAGTGAACCTTACTCTCATCAGAATTGGCTCAAAGAGGGAATACCATACACATTCGTTTAGGTATAGTAATCTATCTTACCCTGCAGAAAAGTAGGAGGGGAAGAGGATAAGGATCGGGGGAGGTAATAGAAGGGAGGGCATATTTGGGGGTGGGGGCTGTTAGAAGCAAAACACTTTTGAGGAGGGACAGGGTGAAAGGAGATATAGAATAGAACAAATGTTATGGGGAGGTAATAGGATGGAAGGAAATACAGTTAGCAATAATAATTCTGAAAAAATTGAATCAAGTTTTTTCTGACAAAGGCCTCATTTCTCAAACACAAAGAAAAGTGAATAAAATTAATTAAAATAAGAGCCATTCCCTAACTGATGTGATAAAAAGATGTAATCAAAGCTATCTATAGCTGACTAGAAAAGAAAAAAAAAAGCTCTAATTCACTATTGATTAGAAAGATCCAAGGCAAAACAATTCAGGGGCACTACCTCATACCTATTGGATTGGATAATAGGACAGCAGAGGAAAATGACAAATAATGTAGGGCATATGGGGAAAATGAGATGTCAATGGACTGTTGGTGCACTTGTAAACTGCTTCAAACATTTTGTAGAACACTTTGGAAGCATGGCTACAGGGTAACATAACCATGAATACTTTTTGACCTTGTTATATTACTACTAGGACACTATCCACAACCAGATAAAAAACAAAGTTAAAGGACCTATATGTACAAAAAATAGCTATGGCAGCCCCTTTCTTCTGCAAAGAATTTGAAATTGAGGAGAAGCCCATTAACTGGGGAATGGCTGAACAAATCTTGAGATGAGATTATGATGGAACACTATTGTGCTATAAGAAATGATGAGCAGGATGGTCTAAGAAAAACCTAGAACAACTTACATGAGTACATGAAAAGTGAAATTTACAGCAATATGGTAAGTTGATCAGCTGTGAATGACTTAACTATTCTCAGCAACAAAATGATCAAAGACAACTCTGAGGGACTTATGAAAAATGTGATCCATCTCCAGAGAAATAGCTGATTGTGTCTGAATACAGATGGAAGAATTTTTTTAAATTTCTTAAGTTTTTTTTTCTGTTTCCTTTCACAACCTAATATGAAAATGTTTGTATGACTACACATGTATAGCATATTTAATTGTTTGAGTTGTTATGGGAGGGGGGAAGGAGGAAGAGAATTTGGAGCACAAAGTTTTAAAAATGCACATTAAAATTATTTTTACATGTAATTGGGGAAAATTTGATTCTAAATAAATGGGAAAAGTAAACAAAAAATAAAAAATATATATTAAAAAAAGAAACTTGATTTCTAGGCTCTTTTTTTATGATGACTTCCAGGTTTTCCATTAATTCTCAAATTATCTTTTATTGACAAGTTTTCCTGCTCAGTAGTTTCCTTGATGAGATATTTCACATTGTCTTTAATTTTATTCATTCTTTTGACTTTATTTTGTGTGTTTTTTTCTGTTTCATGAAGTCATTAGCTTCCATTTGTCCAATTCTAATTTTTAAAGAATTATATTTAAAGAATGTTTGTGTCTCTTTTTCCATTTATCCTATTCTGCTTTTTTAATTTATTTTATTTTTTTATTTTTAGTCAGGCAATTGGGTTTAAGTGACTTGCCCAGGGTCACACAGTTAGTAAGTGTTAAATGTCTGAGGCCGGATTTGAACTCAGGTACTCCTGACTCCAGGGCCGGTGCTCTATCCACTGGGCCACCTAGCTGCCCCCCTATTCTGCTTTTTTAAAAAGTTCCTTTCTTCAATTATTTTTGTGGTTCTTTAATCATTAGGCCAATTCTGTTTTGTAAGTTTTGTTGTTGTTGTTGTTTGGTTTTTTGTTTTTATTTTTGTGACTCCTTTACCAAATTATCGAATCTTTTTTTTCCATAATTTTTCTGCATCACTCTCATTTTCCTTCCCAATTTTCCTTATTTCTTTCCTTGATTTTTATAGTCATTATTGAACTCTTCTATATCCTGAGACCAATTCATGTTTTTCTTTGAGCCTTTGCATGTAGCAGTTTTGATGTTCTGTCTTCTGAGTTTCTTTTGATCCTCTTTGTCACCATAGAAACTTTCTACAATCAAGATCTTTTTCTGTGGCTTACTTGTTTTTCCAACCTATTTCTTGATTTTAACTCTTTACTAAAGTGGAGTTCTGCCTCTGAAGTGGAATGAACATTGTACCAAGCTTCCTGCTACTGGTTTATGTGTGTGTGTGTGTGTGTGCATTTGTGTAGCTATTTTTTAGAGGTAATTCTGAGAAGATGTAAGTTGTTTCTTCTTTCATGGTAGTATTATATAAGATGGGGTAAATTTACTACTCTCCTGGCCTGTGCTCTGGTCTTTGAATAACCATATGCACTTTTCTTCACCCTGGAACTGTGAGCAGGCTCCCCACTCCCCTGTGGCTCCAAGATCTGGTGTTCTAGTGCCCCTCTTTGCCCTGGAACTGAGACCCAGTGCTGAAAAACAGATCGGAGTATGGGCAATGAAATAAAACCCTACTTTTTTGTATCAGCAAAGTTGCTGATCAGCACCAGCTGCATCTTCTGCCAGAAAAAAATAGCCTGTAATCTTTCTGTCTAGTTGTCTGACTTCCTTACCAACTCCAGTCTGAGAGCTCCTAAAAAAGCTAGTGTATCTCTGCTGCCACCTTCAAAGCATACCGCTTATATGCCCAGATGTACTCACCAAGGCTTCCCCTTGTTGTCTTAGACCTCTCCTGCAAACCTCCCAAATCTTCATAGGTTGGAAAACTGTTTCAAACCAAACTTTTGTTAGCTCTGCAACTCCAAAATTTGTTTTGAGGAATTATTTTAAATGTATTTGGAAGAGAATTGTGTAATTAAAGATTCTAAATGTGAGTTCTAATCTGTTCCCCCAGTTTTTGGGGAAACTGACTAAAATCACTGATAAAAACGAGTTTAGGTTTTTAAGGGTTTATTGAAAGGTAGAAAGAGAAAGATTGAGAAAAGAATTCCAACAGCATGGCAATCCTATCTTTCCTCAATTTTCCTGTGACTTCCTCTGCTGCCACCACCACAACCATAAAGTCAGGAACCCAAAAAGAGAGAGACCTCTCCGCATAGGCCCTCCTTCCTCCTTCCTGTCCCCTCCCAGAAAATGGGAGGCTCCTCAAGTTGATTGGCTGGTAGCCTTGGTGGACAGTACCTATGCACAAACGTTACTTCCTGATGCCAAGGAAATCTTACCCAATCAGAAGATCAGAAGACGAATGTTCAGTTATCCCTTTGTGATCACCAAACCATCACCGCCATAAAGTCAGGAACCCAAAAAGAGAGAGACCTCTCTTCACAGGCCCTCCTTCCTCCTTCCTGTCCCCTCCCAGAAAATGGGAGACTCCTCAAGTTGATTGGCTGGTAGCCTTGGTGGACAGTACCCATGCGCAAACGTTACTTCCTAACACAAAGGAAAAGCCACATGGCCTTGCCCTCTGAGGCATTCTACTCATGGTGGAGCTTTCCTATACTAAATCTCCAGTAGGTGGTGTCATTCCAATCATTACAGAATGTTGGGAGAGTTCAGCTGGGCTGTTGCCTATATTTTGCCACCTTGCCTACCCATGTATTCACATTGGCAATGAGCTTCCCCATTCACCTAATAGTAGTTACATGTGTATTGTTGAAATAATTGTGAGGAGAATACCATTTTACAGGGGAATGGGCAAGAGCCTAAGTGTAACTTAGGCAGTCACTTCTGCAATTCTCACTTAGTGAAGTGGAATAATCATGCTCTCAAATGGAGAGCTCATTTATTCTTTATGGTCTGGTATACATTCTCCTATGTATGTTTTATCCAACCTCTGTTTTGGATAAGTGGGATACTTTGCTCTTACTATGTGTGTTTATGTATGGAGAAAATGAATCAAACCTTGGAGATAAAACTTGGAATCCTCCTTTCCCTATTAATGAATAGCAATCAGAAGTTTAGCTTGAACCTAAAAAACAAGCCCTAAACTAACAATATTTAAGGGAGCAGAAAAATGTGATTCTAGTCTAGTACCATTCTCTCTGAGTTGAGTATAATGGCTAAGCTTTGGCCCCAACCTCCTCTTTTTCACCAGGTAGAAATTAAAGTCTCCCTTGAAGAAGACTGTGGAACATTAGGCTAGAAATGACTATTTTGTCTTCCTTTGAGCTATGAAACGACTTCTCCAGATATTTGTTTAGGACAGCCTCATTATGTAAGGATAAAGTTTTATAATGAAATTTGCATTGTGAGTGATTTTATTTTATTTTTTACATAAATCTACCATTAATGAAAAAATATTTAACCATAGTAGGAATTAATACAAAAGGGCAGGCATAATTGTCAGTTAAATAAAAGTCAGAAAATAAATAAGAGTTCAAGACTCTGATGGGCAGCTTGCTAGTGAAATAGATAGATTATGGGGTCTGGAGTTGAGAAGAGTATCTTCCTGAGTAAATATCTGGCCTCAGACAATTACTTGTTGTGTTACTCTGGGCACATTGCTTAACCCTATTTGCCTCAGTTCCTCAATTGCAAAATGAACTAAAAATGGGAATTGTAAAGCACTCCAATATTTTTGCCAAGAAAACACCATATGGAGTCAAGAAGAACTGGACATGATGGAATAACAATTAAGCAACAATATTAATTAAGACTCTGATCTTAGATTAACAAGCCATTGATCTTGTCTCCAAAAATATTGATCATTTTTTTAAATATAGAAGGGAGATCTAGTCCAATCTTCCTCCCCATTTTGAGAGATAAAGAATCCATGGCCCAGGGAGGTTTTATAAAAAAAGGTGTTAAGTGGCAAACCCATACTTCAAACCTAGGTCTTCTTACTACAAATGTGTAACTCCTTCTACACAAACCTGCTTAATCATTCTAACTAATAACTTATCTGGCATTTGATCCATTCTCAAACCTATTGTTTCCTATTATGAAGACATAAATAAAATACCTATTTAACTTGTTCATTATTCAGAATGTAACTCCAGGGGTTACTTGGGGCTTTTTGAAAGGAATATTCTTTATAATGAACTGTTGCTTGGCTTAAATATCACTATTTATTTTGTATTAGCTAACTAGCTCTTCTAACCTAATGAAGGCACTCTATCATTTCTGAAATTGATAATCATTAGAGTGTCTGATGCAAATGAAAGATGTCATTGTTCCATCAGGTCCAATCAGAAATGAACAAATTGAACTCTGTACCACCCACACCGCTTTTAGAAGTAAATGATAATGATATTTAAAGGATATCACAACCTTGAAACCCATTATCATCTATCTGCAAAATAAAGTTTCTTATTAAAAGTAAAATTAATGTTAATAGAGAAGTAAACTTGTTCATGGGGTCATTATTCTTGTTATAATTATAAATATCCATTTGGAAAATTTTCTTGAAACAGAGTGCACCTTTTATTCAATTCAGTTGAATATAATTAATTCAACTCAATAAACATTTTTAAGTATGTTTAAGAAATTTTGCTATAGTCTATGGAATCTAACAAAGCAAAAAAAAATCTTCCTTCAAGAAGTTTACATTCAGTTTGGGAGAGAGAAGAAGAATATATACAAAAATCAATTTAGTTCAAGAAGAACTGGGGAGGGAGAGTATGTTCTAACACATGAGAGATGAGAATGGGGGTTTAGGAATGGCTTCAAAATTGATTACCACTGGGGGCAGCTAGGTGGTGCAGTGGATAGAGCACTGGCCCTGGGGTCAGGAGTAACTGAGTTCAAATCCAGCTTCAGACTAGCTGTGTGACCCTGGGCAAGTCACTTAACCTGAATTGCCTCAACAAAAAAAGAAAAAAATCTTTAAAAAAATTTGATTACCACCTCAGGTTATACCTAAGGAAAGTTAGAATTCTGAAAGGCAAATAGTAGTACATTGTAGATATACAAAAAGAATTACGAATATGCAAAGAGATTAAATTCTGGCTTGGGGAATGTTTAGCACTATAGTTTGTCTGGAACAAAGAATTTACGAAAGGGAATAGTGTGTAAGTGTAAGCATGTAGAAGTATTTATAAAATGCACATGTGTGTGCATGTATATATAAATGTATCTGCATATTTGGCAGAATCCAATCTCAAGGGCAAAAACATTTTCATTTTTTGTATTTATATACTTGTATAAAATTCCTACTAAGCTTACTATAGTAAGTGCTTAATGTTTACTGTTATCTATATCCATACTTCATCTATCCATCTATCTATCCATCTGTCCATCCATCTATCTATCTCTCTATTTCTCTATCTATCTATCTGACCTCTACTATCTTTACTATGCTTTGTCTAGACCCTTCTAAGAGGTCTACTTTCTTGATGTTGTACTTAGATCTGGAATGAGGAAATACCCCAATGGCATAAAAATAATTTAACTAGTAGAAAGAAAACAAGGGAAAAATTGAAGGGGAGTTGAGGAGGCATTCAATGGGAGAAGAGGAAGAATATGGACAATGTATCAGTAAATCATATGGACACTTTGACAATTATTCAAACACCTCAGATATTATACATCATTCAGAATTTGGGAGATCAACATAATTGTTTCACTAGATCATCCCCTCTCCTAGGTCACTATTATTAGGGCTTTCTGGGAACATCTCAGGGAGAGACAATCAGAGAAGTGAGGGGAGATCTGCTGAATCAAAACTGTTATTGGGTCTGATTTGTCCTTATATCCCTTTGGATCCTTTATCCTCAATAAAGGTATTCACACTACTATATTTAAGAATATTCATTCTAAGTCAACTCCAGAGGCTGAATCTCTTGAGGACTATTTTACTATCTGTTAAGGATTTAACAGTAGAGCAATACAATTATGATATCAATAGAACTTGTTTTCAATAAGATTCTATGTTTTTATCTTTCTGCTAATTGAAGAATGCTTGGATTATGTAAATTGTTATTGTTGTTGCTTTTTTTACCAAAGTTATAATAATTTATTAGTTATTTCATAACTCACTAGTGACTACTTTGATCTAATTTTCTCTGCTCATGTGTCCTTCCAAGGTATTAATAAGTACTAAGACTTGTCTTAAGTCTACATCTTTCTGTTACAGTTGAAGAGTATAACCTGGAAAAAATAATGAGTTAATGGGATTCTATCAGTTAGGTCCTTTTATCCTCAGTAATGGGAATTAAGGTGATTAGCATATATTAAAAATTTGGTCAAAGGCTTGCAGGTAATAGATCAACATTAAAGCTAGCAAACATAGATATAGGATCTTAAAAGATTTAAGGTGGGAAGGTACTTTAAAGGTAATCTTGTCTAATCCCCTCATTTTAAAGACAAAGTAGCTGAGCCTAGAGAGATTAAGTGACTGTTCACATAAAGAGATCATTGTCTAAGGCAAGATTTATACCCAGATCTTCTCATTTCTTCTCCTTTATGCCACTTTAGAGAAGTAAAATGATAATTAAGCATAATCAAAGAAGAATGTTAGAAAGTAGATATGGAAGACAAGACATCTATAATGTATTTTACAGGTCACAATTTAGATTCATACTGATGAGCACTGAAACAAACAACCTGATTTCAAATCTTGTCATTTATTACCTGTGTGACTTCAACAAATCATTTAATTTCACCAGGAATCCGTTTGCTCATGTATAAAATGAGGAGCTTGGGCTCTAAGGTTCCTTATAGGTAGAAATTTAGGATCCTAGTATACATACATACATGCATACAAAAATACATACACAGAATATTCGAGAATAATGAGTCATTTTGGTGGTCCAATTGAGTATTAGTTTTCTACAAGGCTCCCTTAATAAAAAGGGACATCTCATTTTGACTGCCCTCTTTTGATAAATAATTCTTTCACCTTAACAGTATTATGACATTGATATATACTACTTTTTCTACTCCAAAGTTTTCCTGGCTTCATGGAGATATATGCTACTTTAATGGTTTTAATTCTACTTTAAAATATTTGTTGGAAAATGCTTTATAATATGCTCATCTTCATTGATTATCTCATTGATTCAAAATAGATCACGGGATATGTGTTGAAAATTAATCTTGTATCTATAAGCTGTTTTACCTGGGTAGCTAATTCAAACAATATCATTTTCACTTCTGGACACGTTCATTCTAATTAGGATTTCAGCTATTTAACAATTTACATTAAATACCACACAACATACTAAGTCAAAAGATTATCCTATACATAAAAATAAAGAAATGCCTAAAGACAAACACTGAGATATTGATTGTATTTATAGCATGTCAGTTTTGAGATTAATTGGTTTGATTCATCAAACTTAGTATGTAGTATTAATGTAGTGAACACTCATTCATTTAAATAAGAGAGATAGAATAGAAAAAAAAGATAGCGGAGGAGGGTACTGTTAAGTGAAGCTTAAAAATGGTCCTTGTTAAATGATTAATGAACTCTTATAATTATTTTATAATTTCAATAAGAACTTAAAAGCCTTTTACTTGACAACAAAAGGGAATCCCATTGAAGCCAATTTCAAAATTTTTTGCCTTTGTTTTAGATTCCTTCATGGATGAGAGAGAGAGAAAGAGAGAGAGAGAGAGAGAGAGAGATGTTTCTCTGCTAAGTCTGGCCAAAATGTACTTCTCAATTAAGCTATATTGTCATTGGTATTCTCAACTCTCTGGCTTCCTCTCATCATTAGATGTGTCATTCCAGGAGCTTTCTATGACATAATAGAGAATAATATTTTAAGGGAGGAAAATAGGGAATATTGTCCTTTCCAGTTTTCATTATACTATGCAATTACTTAGATAAAGTACAAAAAGAATCTTTAAATGTTGTATTTATTGTTTGTAAAGGTGTCTGATAAAATAGGCGATCGAAGAAAAATTATATCAATAGAAATATACAGTGCAGATATTAAAAAAAATTAATAGTTGTTGGCGAAGTGGTTATTTGGCCATACATTCTCAATGGCAGCATTTATTTAATAATTGCCCTTAAATGGATCAAGTATTAGCAAACCCCATATTCAATGCAACACATTTTGAAATTTATTAATTGTGTCATCTTCTTAATAGTGAGATAAAACATCCTCATTTGATATTTGTACTGATTGGGTCTGGGAATGCTGATGAAAACAGTTTTTCAGGCACTATCAAGGGAAAGTAATTAGCAAAATTCACCCAGTTCCCAAAGATGTTTCCTGATGTTTTCTATCCATACAAGAAATCCTCCACAATACATTAAGAAATAGTGATGCTCAGCCACATGTGAAAGAGAAGTTGTCAATAGAGGGTAAGTATAAAATTGATATTAATGAAAGAAAATACAAAAGAACTGTGATACACAAGTTGTTTGTTCGACAGTCTAAATAAGTGATAGTCATGTGACTGTAAATTTCTGATTCCCCTTAATCTTAGCAAAACACATTTCTCCTACTTTACTGAGATCATTGTCACCTTCCCTGAGTTCCCTCATTTAGACTTCATTTTCTCCAATTATTCACTAATTTTAATAATAGTCTACATTTGGCACTTTAAGGTTTGCAAAGCACTTCTCAACAATCTTGTGAAATGGTTTGAAAATATTTGTATTCCTGTTTTATAGATGAGAAATTTAAGGTTTAGAGAACTGCTCTATGGCTCACATGGCTACACAAAAAAATACAATATGGATTCAGACACAAGCATACTAACTCCAAATCAAATAGTATTTATTTGTATTCCTTTGGGGTACAAACATGCTTAGATTCTACTCCTCATCCATTACCTACAGGCATTTTTCACTTTCCAAGTTTTCCTTACTCCCTCAAGTATCTCTTTCTCTTTATGTTCTTCTGAAATTCTCAATAATTGCCATGTCAAACTCTATGTCCTTTCCTGAACCTTAAACTTTCTGAATCATTTGACACTTTCTTTCTTGAAATCTCTCTTTTCTTTTAGTTGCTCCGAAAATGCATGAAAATAATAATGCATCTAAAAATCTATTATAAACATAAAAATAGAAAATAAATTTAGTCAAAAGGAAATCTGTATCTGTGTGTGTACATTCTTGGAGGATATGAATATCACAGGCAGATAAATGAAAAAGAGGCAATGGCCTTGACTGATTTTGCTTAACTTTTAACTTCATTTTCCTATCAGGCAAGGAGGTAGGGGAGCTATATAAATCCATACCTTTCACAGCTCCTATAGACATTGTAAAATTGGAATTTGGTATGTGGATTAACAAACAGAGATTTAACAGGAGTTAAAAGGAATATTCTAAATCCCAGTAAAATAAAGAGATCAAGTAAAATATGGACAGAGAAAAAGTCATGGATTGACAGTGAAGAAATGATTGATAACTTTAGAGAGATCTATTTCACTTCAGTATTAGCTCTAAAGCCAGATTGCTAGAGGTTGATTAGAGATAGGAAATAAACAGGAGTAAAAGAGAAATGGAAGCCATAAATGTAGATAACTCTTTATAAGAGTACAGCTAGATCTTTTACATAAAGACCATGTTTGTTTTCAACAGTATCTTTGTATTAAACATATACATATGTACACGTACATACATATGTATGCATGTATACTTTCATATATCTATCTCCATTGGCATATGCATACATAAACAGACATTTATACATACCAGAGAGTCTTTAGAGCAATAAGGTGATCTGAAAGTGTTTAAGAGGTCCAGCCAAGACAGAAAACTTTTATTAAACAATATTACTGAAAGATGACCAAACAGAAACACCATTGATTCTTTTAATTTTTTTTCTTTCACTGAAAAAAAGTTTGTCTTTTGCCATACTAGATAAAATAATCTCAATTACCTACTTCACCAAATTAATGAACAGAGTATACCATAAGGGGAAAATATCCTCATAAATATATCTTTTGTTCTTCTTTTTTTCTTTTATACATTTCTGGTAAAGTTGTTGATGAAAAAGATTAGTAATTGAAATTAGAAATAAAAGCAGAAAAGGAATGGGGTGTGAATAATCCACATTGAATAAACAACTTTAGAAAAATGAGGTTTTGGAAGTTGCATGTCCTGGTCTGCTGATTTCTATAGGCATTTTGTCATTTAGTAAATAGTCTTATTCCATCTAATTCTTTTATAAAAATGTATGGTTGATAGAAGGATTCATGTTAGAATGCAAGTTCTTTTTGAAAGCTGTTGTTGTACAATCATTTCAGTTCTGATTCTTCATGACCCCATTTGGCATTTTCTTGGCAAATATTGTAGAGCAGTTTGCCATTTCCTTCTCCAGCTCATTTTACAGATGGGGAAATTGAGAGAAATGTGGTTGTGACTTGCCCAGGGTCATACAACCTTTAACTAAGGTCATATTTAAACTCAGGAAGATGAAGCTTCTTAACTTTAGGCCTGGCATTCTATCCACTAAACTAAGTAAATGAGTATGGATTGCTTTTGTTTGTTTGTTTTCAAGTATCACCCCTATACTTGAATCTGTGGCATAGTTCTTAGCAAATAATACTTAATAAGTATTTGTTAATTAATTTTCTTTGATGAAATCTGTCCTCCCTCTCCAAATCCTCCACAGCAGTCTATCTGCCAATCCAGCCCTTATTTTATTTTGTGGGTTCAAAGGAGCAGGCCCAGGAAGAACCTCTTCCAACACCCCAACCCCCAGTTCCCTGCCAACACTGGGACTCTGCCAGTGAAGGAACATTGGGTTCACTCACAGAAGAAGATAAGGATTAGGTTTTTCTCTCTAAGATCATCTTCCTCTGTGTGCATATGTGTGTCTGCGTGCATGAATACTTGCACACACAAGTGTGTGCACACACATGTAAGTGCACATAGAAACAGAAAGTGAAACAAAGATAGAGAAAGAGTGAGAAAAAGGGAAAAAAACATATTGATTTACTTGTGTGTATTGTTTCTTCCATTAGACTGTGTCCAATTTGAGGCCAGGAACTATGATTTTTAAATTTTCTTTAGGATTTACACATGAAGGTGATACCATAAGCAAATTAGGAAAGCACAAAATAGTTTGCTTGTCAGATCTATGGATAAGAGAAGAATTTAGGACCTAACAAGATATTGAGATCATTATGAAATATAAACAAGATAATTTTACTCATGTGAAATTTTTAAAAATTGCACAAACAAAACCAATTCAATTGAAATTAGAATGAAAGCAGAAAACTGAGAGCAAAATTTACAACCAATATCTCTGATAAAGACTTTATTTCTCAAATACATAGAAAATTGAGTCAAATTTTAAGAGTACAGGTCATTCCCCAATGATATGTGGTTCAAGGATATGAACAGTTTTCAGACAAAAGAAATTAAAGCTACCTATAGACACATGAAAAAATGTTCTAAATCACTATTGGTTAGAGAAATACACATTAACCCAACATTAAGGTACCACCTCACATCTATCTGACTGGTTAATAGGACAAAAAATGGAAAAATGATAAATTTTGGAGGTTATATGGGAAAACTGGGACAGTCATATACTTTTGGCATAGTTATAAACTGATCCAACCATTCTGGAGAGCAATTGGGAACTATGCCAAAAGGGATATAAAACTGTGACTTCAACTTTGATTCAGTAATACCACTGCTAGGTATGTATTCCAAAGACATCCACAAAATGGAAAGGGGCATATTTGTACAAAATATTTATAGCAGCTCTTTTTGTGGTGGCTGGCTATGAATTGGAAATTGAAGGGATGGCAATTAGTTGTGGAAAAATTGAAGAAGCTGTAATCACAATCTATGATCGTGATGGAATATTATTGTTCTGTATGAAATGACAAGCAGGATGATTTCAGAAAAACCTGGAAAGACATGAACTGGTGCAAAGTGAAGTGATCAGATGCTGTACATCATAACAGGAATATTGTAGGATGAATTGTGAAGGACTTAGTCATTCTCAGCAATACAATGATCCAAGACAATACCAAAGGACTCTTGATGAAACACGTTTTATGGCTCCAAAGAAAGAAACGATATTGTCTGAATACCAACTGAAACATAATATTTTTCCTTCCTTCCTTCCTTCCTTCCTTCCTTCCTTCCTTCCTTCCTTCCTTCCTTCCTTCCTTCCTTCCTTCCTTCCTTCCTTCCTTCCACTTTTTTTTTCTTTTTTTTCTTGCACGAAATGACTAAAATGGAAATGTTTTACATGATTGCACATATATAATCTATATTGGATTGCTTACCATCTCAGGGAGGGATAGGGGAAGAAGCGATAGAATTTGGAATTCAAAACTTTAAAAAATGTAATTTGGGGGGAATAAGTTTTTTTTTCTTTATACCCTAAATACCCAGCAAATGCCTGTCACATAGTAAGCCCTTAATAAATACTTATTGTGTCACTGACTGTCTAGCCAGGAAGTAAAAAAGGGCCTTATCATCTATCTTGCCAATGAATCCCCAAACTAGTGAGCATTGCCATCTGATTTGTCAGAGTTCTAGGCTTTGTTATATACAAAAACAATAGCAGCAGCAGCAGCTAATATTTAAATTGTACCTACTATGTACCAGGCACTGTGCTAAGTGCTTTGCAAAAATGATCTCATTTGATTCTCACAACAATCTTGGGAGATAGATATTATCATTTTCCAAATCTTACAGTGAAATGTGTTGCCTCCCTCTATGTAGAATGAGAGCTCTTTTAAAAGCAAAGTCTATCTTACTTTGCTATTTATGTTCCTGTGGCTTAGCACAGTGTTTGGTTCTTAGTAAGTACTTAATAAATGCTTTTTTATTCATTCATATAGGATGATAGAAAATCCATGACAACAGAATAAATGTGTAATTTATGCATATTAAAATAAAATTATTGTAAACACAATGCTGTTTGTTTCTGTGTAAATGTATTAAATGTTTGAGTTGCATCAAATGATATAGTTTTTAAAGTATTTTTCATGCTTTCTTGTAATATGAATATAATTTTATTTCTTTCCAAAATTGATTGCTTTCCCATATCCTTTTCAACTACTCAATTTATTTTCTTCTTCAGGTTTTGCTAACTTCATTTAACATATGTTATAACAAGCCAGCTATTTGTCTCAATTAAAAAGAATAATCCAGACCAATTAAAGGACTACATTATTACAAGAACTGCAGGAGCTTGTTCTCAAGAGATTCAGATTTTGATGGACAAACCCCTCTGGGATCATTTACAAACTCAATTCCATTTGCTTATTAATCTTACAAAGTAAGTGACTATCCCATCCCCACTCCTCTAATAATATTCATATTTCTATTTCAGTTGTAAGAATAAGAAGCCTCTGAGTCAAGAAAAGACAATGAAATCAAAAGCAATTGTTATTGTATTGTTTTGTTTATGGAGACATTTCCAAATATATTTCTTTTAAAGTTGTTTTGGGAAAATACTTTTTAAATGAATCCATCTCTCAGTATTTCATATTTTAAACCAATAGACAAACATGTAGCATATAAAAAAGAAAGTGACTATATTTAAAAAGGTGGATTCATTTTCTATTTTTTTATTATCTCTTAAATGTCCTCTTGTAATAGAATATTATGTATACATGCACATAACCAATAAAAAATCACTTATATGACTCTGAACAGAGATGGATATGAGTTTATTCTTGAGTCAAGTATAGGCTGATACTCACTTTAAAAGGTTCGTGAAGTGTGTGAATACTAGTCTTAATTGTCTAGGCTATTAGGAAACAGAAATGATTTTGGGTGGGATTCCAAAATAATGTAAAAACTACTCTATAGAAATCTCCCCATTGAACTCTACTAATAGAATTGCCATCTTGGCTGAAATGTATTGGAGACCACCAAATAAGGAACTTTTCTAGATATATCTGATAGAAGTCTTGACATTTATTAAGTTCTCACCTGTGCATGTTCAATAAAGCAAAAATTAAGCAATATGTCAGCATATTTAGAATCTTATATGTTCTTCAAATAAAACTAGATAAGTATTTATAAGAGAGTCATCTTTGTTTGAAAAATGAAAATATTGTTCAACAGAGGAAATGTAGGGATGCCCTATAGGGGAAAAGTTGTCTTGTTCCAAGTGACAGCTTGATGATGCTTATAAATCAGTAATGGGGGGTTTGTGTGGTGTGATTATTACCAGTGGTATTTTTATACTATAAAACATTTTTCCTGACATAAAAGGATTATTCTCTGGACTCAGCTTATGACAGTTCTTTATAGACTTAGCCATACCAAGGCTTCTTGTGATTTGGGTACCCAATATCCCAAAATTGGTTCTCTCATGATTCCTTTTTGGAATTTGGAAATGACGTCAACTTATCACAGATGATAATAGAATAAAATACTTCACTTGGCATTAATATGGCACTGTAACATATGTAAGACCTTATATTGCATGCAATACATCATTTGAGCCTCACAATAAAGCATTGAGTTAAATACTTTAGGTGTTACCGTTGCTGTTTTATGTAAGAAGAAATTGAGGGTCAGAAAATTTAATATGATCATAGTTCTATAGAGGAAAATTTTGAGGGCCATCTTATCTAATGTTTACCTTTTACAAATGAGGAAAATGAAACCCAGTGATGATAGATAATTTGCCTTAAGTCACATAAATAGAGTCAGAGACTTGATTTTAAGCCCAGGAGTCACTTGCCCACAAGTCCAGCAGATAAAATCATTAGATTATAGCTTAAAGCTAGAGCTAGAAAAGACCTAAGAGGACATGGAATCTAATCTTATTCTTTCAATTTATTATTGAGGAAAATGAAGCCTAGGGAGGCTTAAGCAACTTACCATCAGAGGTGGCATTAGATAAAAAAGGTGAGATTTGAATCCTGGTCCTCTGCTGCTAGAAACAGTGCTTTACCCACTGTAGCAATGTATTCTATTACAGAATGTTGCCAATTGAATGTTAATGTAATGTAAAGTGATGAATAGCAACACTAAATACACTGCAATCTAAGCTCTTAAAAAAGGAGAGTTGGATCATCTGTAGAATGGGGAACCTACCGAGAAAAGCACTCATACCATAAGTAATACTGTATAATTCAGCAGCTCTCAGGTAATTCCATTTAAATTCATCACGGTGGTCTTAAAGTACTGTTTTGTTTTTAGAATCTGACACAAAGCTAAGATTTCCCTCTAAGTTTCTGCACATGGCTGACTCCTCTGTCCCCGATGCTATAAAGAGAGAGGTTAAAATGATTCATTTGGGGAAATGCTATTCTCAACATGATACTCTGCTGATTAATGGGATTCTTTTTAAAATTTTTAATTGAGACTATAACTTCCCTACTGAGATTTCTCACTCCTACACAAGGATTCTAACAATATTGACACAATTGATAACACTGTCAGTGTTATTTTTTACAAGAAAAATCACTCAGCAATCAAATTCAGATTCTTCTTATGACAAGTCAAATTTGAAAAGAGATTTGCTTATAGCAGTAAAGTCAGTACATATATTTGATTATATTCAATACTCAAAGGAATCTGTGATTACATTGATTTGGTAGTTCCCTCCAGTGATAGAGATTTCAGTTCCTCTACACCTGCTTATCCCGTGAACTCATCTATGCTATTCCCCCCAGAATGTTCTTTGTAGATTCATTTTAAATGCTGGAGGCCTTCCTGACTTTCTTAGCATTTCAAGTCTTAGTGAAGCACTCTGGGCAGCCAATCATCATCCCTCACTTTTGCTATGGAACCAGCCAATCGTTCCTACCTTTCATTGCTTGATAACATTTTTATTCCTATTTTATGTTGTAAATGTCTTTGAAATTTTTTTGCCATAATAAAATTTGTTTAATTTATATGTTTTTGTTAACAGTGGTCTAATGTGGTCATGATTATATTCTGATGTATTTGATAAAAAGGTGAATTTGTTATTTAGAGGAAAGGCAAATTAGAATATTATGATACTTTTCTTCATCACTTAAGTGAGTCTAGAATGAGATCACCAAAAGTTAGAGCTTTATTGATGGAGATTTTAATTACATACATATATAATATACATATACATAAATAAATACATACATATATACACACGTGTTTGTACAGGACTAAGGTACTTAGTCATATGTGATATTTAAAATTGGATACTAGAGGTATAAATGAGGTGGAGGAGAAAGTAAAAATGAGAGACAGCTACAGCAAAGAACAAACAAAATTGGAAGGAAAAAAAGTCAAAAGGAAAGGTAAGAAAGATCTTACATGCCAAGTTCCAATGAAGAGGAAGCTTACAAAGTAAAATGCCTAGAAGAGAAACAAAAGAGAAAATGGGGCGGGGGAGACAAAGAAAAAAATAGAAAACATAATGCAAAAAATAAAAAGAAACTTAAAGAAAAAGAGAAAACCTTTATTTTCAGAAGACTTTGAATATTTCTGTGGTAGCTGAAGCATCCCAGGTTTCTGGCATTATTTATGTAAGAGATAAGAAAGATTTGACCTTCAGGCATGCTGCATAATTGGATTTGGTATTAAACCCCATACAGCTTCTACATAGGCACTTTTTCATATAAGCAGCCAAGCAGTATGTACAAAAGCACAACTGGGAGGCATGTCAAGGAAACACAAGTTGTGTTTTGGTGTCAGACAGGGAAAGGGAAGGGGATTATTAATCAATGGAATAGGTAGGATGAAAGATTCAGAAGTTTCTACCTCAACTCGTTCAGAAAACAATTAGATGGACAATACATACACACAAGAAAAATTCAATAAGACAAAACAATACTTTGGTTTATAGCAAGGCAATCCATGATGTAGTAGTAAATGAATGTTACAGACAATGACTAAGACTTTTAGAGGAAAGGGAGATTTCCTTAAACTAGTGGTCTGAAAAGGGGGCTTGAGAAAATCCTTGAAGGAAGATTTTTGATAGTTAGAGGATGGAAGGGGATAATATTCCAGACAAAGGCACAGCAAAAAGCAACATAAGAAAACAGAAGATGTGTTGGGGAGAGGAGCTAATTTGGGAACAACTATTTCACATGGAGGACATGAGTGGTAAGCCTAGAAGGAAATATTATAGCTAGATTTTGAAGGCTTTGGCTGCCCAATTAAGCAAATTCATAATACAGACAAAAAGGAAACATTAACCACTGAACAGAGAGTAGAGGGTAACATAATTACATGCTTATTGACTCACTAAGGATTTCCAGTCACTTGATTCTTTCTAAATTTGTCCAATTTATTCTCTCTATATGACTATCTTCAATTCTGGCTTGCTCTTTAGCCATTTACATGAGTCTCTCATGAACACTTTAAACCCTCTGCCACATTGAACATGCCAGTTCCCATCCTTAGATCATTTCCACCCTATGCGTTCTTCTTTTCCAGCACGCCACAGGATTGTACAGTACACAATCAGAGAACTATTCTGATCTATCACATTAAAAATAGATGTCATGACAGCTAGGTGGCACAGTGAATAGAGTACTGGCCCTGGAGTTAGGAGTATCTGGGTTCAAATCCAGCCTCAGACACTTAACACTTACTAGCTGTGTGACCCTGGGCAAGTCACTTAACCGCAATTGCCTCACTAAAAAAAAAAATAAAAATAGATGCCATTAGGGGATGGGGAAGGAAAGCATTCTGGGTATAGAGAAAAAGCAATGAAAACACTTGGAGCCTGGAGATGGAGAGTCTTGTTTAAGTTATAGAAAGAAGGCCAGAAAGGAGGCCAGTGTCATTGAATTCCAGACACACAACTGGTTCTTTGTGTGTATGTATGTATGTATGTATGTATGTATGTGTATATATATATATATATATATATATGTGTGTGTGTGTGTGTGTGTGTGTGTGTGTGTGTGTGTGTGTATATATACGTACGTATGTGTGTGTGTGTGTTTATACATACTGTTAATATGAATACATGGATCATCTGGATTTGATGGAGGTACCTTATTATCCAAGGGGAGTTTTATGAAACCTTGGATTAATAGGATCAATAGGAGCAAAATGTCCTTCAACCGAACTCCAAACTTAACTCAGATAGCTAGCAGATAAGAGACCCTACCTAGTGACTTCTTTTCTCTCAGGATAGTAAGTCCCTATGTTATGGTAACATCTGAGCTTCTTCATCCTTGCCAAACACTTTTTTTGGAATCCTGTTGTCTTATCATGATGCTTCTGTATTTCCTCTATACTTGTTATAACTGAAATTGTTACATTCCTTTTGCTTCTGGGCTGATTTCTGTATCATACTGTTGAAACTGACATCACCCTGTAATCAGTGAACTAAAACCACATATACCCTCAGAAATGGGGAGTCCTCTGAGCTTCTCTCTTAGGAGGGAAGTCTCTACTTGATCATGTTTTGTTAACTTTCTTCTTGGGACAATAAAATATTAAATAGATATTTTTTTCTGTCTCTGAACTGTTTTTGTAGGAGGAAAGGTATGTTTTTTCTGTCTGTCTCAGTAGGAGACAGGCAGATATATCATGTTCTCTGATCTGGTTCATTGTAGGAGATATAAAATGTTGTAATTTCTCTGATCTGTTTATTAATTTGTAGGAGAGATGAAACATTATTTCTCTGATGTGTTTGTAGGAGGCAGGCCGATACAAAAGCTATATTTTAATATTCGACAATACATACATGCATATATATATACAAAATACTTTTAAGTTTAATCTGAATTATTATTAAAATCTCTATTCTTAAGTCTAGAAATCAACAAACAAATCAAAATTTATTTGTATCAGAATAAATGTCATTTAAATTTTACCTTTATTCATTACTGTTAGCAGTCATTTTCATTAAAAGAACAAAAAGCTTAGCACCACAAACTATCTCAGTGATTTAAAAACCTCTCCACTATTCTAATCTCAATGTTTTTTAACTTCATTTTCTCTCAGCCATTGGTTATATCTCCTAAATATCATATGTCAGTGTTATCCTACATATAGTTATAATCTAACTTTCCTGAATTATTACACACCATTTCCCATAATTCAGTAGAGCCAAACTGACTTTCAAGCTATTCCTCACACATGACATACCATCTCCATTCTCTACATTTGCATTGGCTCTCCCCCAAACCTGAAATGCAATCCTACTTGGAGTTAAACAAAAGAGATGAAGGAAGGAGACAAAAGAGAACAGTGGAAGGGATTAGTAGAAGGATTGAATGGGAGAACGTGGAAGAGAGAAAATATGGCTGAGCTAGCTGGGACTGAAAGATTAAGTGGAGAATGTGATATAATTGAGAAGTTTTACTCAAAAGCTGAAAAGTTAAGGAAAACAAAAAATTTACAGTTAAGATGGAGTACAATATTAGTAGCAGAGCAGGAAAAGCCTGCGTTAAATGATCATGCTACTTCTGATGGAATAAACACATATTCAGAGAGGTAACATGACTCTTCAGCATTCTCTGTAAGGTATCATTGTGATGTTATGAATATACAAACCCTTTCATCATGGGAAACCATTCTCTGACAGTAGTTGAATCTCTTGGAGGGGAGGGAGGGAAAGAGGGATAAAAATTGGAACCCAAAACTATAAATAAAAATGTTTATTTAAAAAAAAATGCTGGTATGCTAGGACCTGATTTGGGGAACAACAGTATGATCTCAGTTGTTGTGTACTTTTTTCTGGTTCTACACTGGCCTATGTGACATTTAGGTAGCTTCGAGACCATTTCGAGTAGGTTAAGTTGCTTAATTTTACAATATACCAGTGGCTATTTTGAGAGAGAGAGAGAGAGAGAGAGAGAGAGAGAGAGAGAGAGAGAGAGAGAGAGAGATTATCTTCAGGAAAAAGCCAAAAGAACCACAAAAACAGTAGCCTTTAGGAAACATAGGCCCAGATTCCCTGTGTGAAAGAGTATATACACAGAGTTTGTGCTCCAATACAAGACACATATTGCAGTAGATATGGGATAAATGAAAAATCAGCACCAATGTGAAGAATCAAGTTGCAGAATTTGAGATTAGCCTTGAGCCTGGTGTTGAACTGTATCATGCATGAGTCTATGTCTAAATGTATATAAATAATATTATATAAGGAGAAGTCAGAGTGAAATGATACTTTCTGATATTCTAAGATCCAAAACAACAACAAAAGAAAGAAATCCAGGAAATATCAATCCCATACCTTCTACTGAATTCACGAATGCAACTGTCTTTAAATACTTGAACTTTAATATCCATAACTTGACATTTCAGGTGCAATGATCAGAAAGTGATCAGGCCATTAACTAATGCTGATCAACACCCAGACAGTTTGATCACTTATTTCTTTCAGTTTTGAACTGAGGAGCATTACTGATGTGAAGCATATACAATACTGAACTGATTTTAGCAGCCATAGTCAGTTAAACCTAGCAGCTGTAGAGATGCCTTAGGCTAGCCTAAGGTCAAATCCATTAGCGCATGCTAAAATCATCAATAAATGATAGATTTTTTTTTATTATCTTTTAATTAAACTCCCTGTGTCAGTGTATGAATTGTAAATTTGACCTTTGGTATCTAGCTACCTTGTTATGCGCATGTGGCATTTTCTCTTGGTAGATTTAAAAATCAGAATTTAAAATTACCTTCCACATGGTATTTCAAAAGTCAGGACCTAATTGCAGTAGGCAACTCTGATTTTTAGGAACCATTGTAATAGCTACAATAGAATACATATTCATATTATAATATAGATGGTATATATTGATATGCTCTGGAATTACAGAAATTTAGCTACTCAGCATTTAAGGGAAAAACAAAAACAAATAACAAACACTTTGACATAATTATTGCCCCTAAACAATTTCACTTTGCCACTATTATATTCTGTAACTAAGTATAGGAAGATAAGATTGCCCTATCCCTAGCCTGGCACTGATAAGTGCCAGGGCCAAAGCTACAAAAGAGAAATTCTTCAGGAGGTTCTGCAGGCCCCTAGAGAATATGGCTGCTTCTAAACCACTCAACTGGGGAATTCACTTTTTCTCTGAAGAATTCAGCCACAACAATTATCTTGCATTTTCAACATGGGAAAACTGCATATGCTTTTTTAATGGCTCAGGACTCCCAGAGGATTGTCTTTTCTGACCCACCATATATTTACATGATTAGGTAAATAAATCTTGTTGTATAGTAAGGCTATATAGCCTCTTCAGGGAAATTCCCATCTGTTGTTGTATTCTTAATGTGATCTTGCAGCTAGACTCAGAATTAATAGTCTAGGACAATTATTACCAGCCTAAGAAAATTTTCAACATTCTGACCACCCTTAGGTTATGTCTACATGTATAAACTAGTTATGGAGGTTTAATTAACCTAACGTTTTTATTTAAATCATGGCTATTCTTCAATGCATTTTAGTCTATTATTATTATTTTCTCTCCCTCCCTATGTGTTTCTCTTCCTCACATCTATCTATTGACTGATCTATCTGTCTGTCTATCTATCTATCTATCTATCTATCTATCTATCTATCTATCTATCTATCTATCTATCTATCATCTATCTATCCATGATATATCTCTATCTCTGTCTTTCTCTCATTAAATAAAAGAAGGAACTGAGCAAGAATGGTTAAACTTCTATTGTTACTAATATAGCTCTGCAAAGGTCAATATCTCCCTAGGCAAGCCACATAGCTATATTCTTCTTAGTCTGAAGTTATCTCACAGAAGGCTATATGCCATTTTGTTACTAATAGGTTTTCCATTTCAACCACTGTATATAAAGTGGTGTCTCTTCTTTAGATACCTTGGCAATGACTGCAGTCATTCTAGCTTTCCTTCCTTTTAATGTTCCTTCCCAGAAGTGCATTTCTGAAGCATTAAAACACAAAACACTTAGATAAACTAGAAATAAATACATATATATATAAATATGTATGTATATATATACACACACGTCAACACATATACATATATAATACATACAAATCCATGGATGTACATGTGTATATGTATGTATACATGTGGTATGTATATATAAACACAAATACATCCCACAAAACCTATGTATGCATGAGTCTATGTGTAGTTGTATTCTTGATCATACCAATAAACATATACATGTGTGTATACATACATATATACCTATGCCTATAATATATCTATAACTATACATATACGTATGTACATATACATGTTATGGATAATACTACGTTAGGCAAGTTTGAGATGAAAAATGTAATGACTATACCAATGTGGCTTTAGTAACAAAATAAGTTCTTTTAATGAATGCACCTTGGATATTTTCTAGATGACCTAATCCTAATCTAAATCCTAATCCTTGGTATTATTGAACCCTTGCTTTGCCAATTATGCCTTCCCACCATCCTTTTCTAAAAACCAAAGAAACACAGCAATTTAGACTATAAAATACAGTGAAATATATATGTCTCTATCTATCTATCTATCTATCTATCTATCTATCTATCTATCTATCTATCTATCTGTCTGTCTAAGTGCATATATGTGTATCTTTATGCTAGCGTATAAACACATGAGTATGTTCATTTATTTCAGTTATGTCAAACTCTACATGATTCCATTTTAGGATTTTGTGGCTAATATACTGGAATGGATTGCCATGTCCTTCTCCAGCTCATTTTATGGATGAGGAATTGAGGTAAACAAGGTTAAGTTACTTGTCCAGAGTCACACAGAGAGTAAGTATCTGAGGCTAGATGTGAATTCAGCAAAATGAGTCTTCCTGACTCTAGGCTCAGCACTGTATTCACTGTGCCACCTAGATATCAACATTTCCTGTATACAGTATAGAAACCTTCAACAAACACTGCATATATAAAATAATTTGTGCCCAGATTTGAACAGATGTAAGAAATTATTCACTTCCTTTAAGTGTGCATACTTCCCTTTAGTACATTTCCTTAATTCTGATATCATCTCAGTGATGCTAAATGATTATGAATCATGGACAACAGGAAGATAGCATTAATGCTGTGTATTATATATATTGTGCATTATTCAAAGAAATATGGTAAAGCTTCTAGTAGACAAGCTGGTTCCTGGTGTAGGAGGGAAGGACATAAATAAAAATTACAAGAAGAAAAGTGTAGATGAGTTTGATCTCTAGTAGGAGAAAGAGCCATGACATTGATGAGATTCTAAATCCATTTAATAATATGAGTATGGTGAAAATATACCATATAAGATTGTGATCATTCATGCCTAAATTCTTAAATTCTATAAAAAGGTTCTCTATTAAAGTGCTATTTTATCTTTAGGATTTAAATTTCTTTAGAAAAGGAAATAACCATATTGGAAAATGGTTTTCTAGATATTTTTCAGTATAACAATCTTTAAATCAAGCCCAATCATTTAAACAGTTTCAAATTACATAATATATTGTAATATATTATACCTTCTTCATAAAGCCAGAATTATTTCTTATTCTATGGGAGGAAATATTATTCCATTTGCATTACTGTAGATGTAGTGAAAAATAGGTTAAAATTGTCAAATTCTAAGTTGTAAGTTCTGAATACCCTTTAGAAATTTGCAAATGAGAATTCAAACAATTTTAATCTAAACTTAAAGAAAAAGTTTCAGATACGTATACTTATTTACTAAACTCTTATTAAGTGCCTATTTTGTTTAAGGTATTTCACATAAAGCAAACTGAGAAATGGATTATATAAAGGAAACCTGAAATATGTTTTTCATTGGACTTTGTCTTTGAAGTCTGAGAACTGAGGTTCAAATACTAATTCTGATGTAACTACCTGTCTATTTCTGGGCAAGTCACTTAAGTTCCCTAGACCTCAGTTTGGATTAGTTAACATCTGAGGGTCCTTTCAACTCTAAATCTATGATTATATCAACACTTACCTGCAGGACAATAACCCCTCACAGAGATGTGACTATAATTACTATGATTGTAGCTAGGCTTAAAGCTTCTCAGTAAGACACAAAGATGATCTACATACTTTGATAAAATCAGCTAGGGCAGGATTCACCTGACATTTCCAGTGAGTATAGTTATCGAATAAGTGGAAATTGATCTAGCTTTTTAGAAATGGATCTTATCGAGGTGCTAAAGTGATTGACTGGGCTCTTCCCTGACGTGTTTTAGTTTTCTAGACAACTCTGAAGTGTACACAATGTGTATTGACAGCCTTATTTTGAATTTCCTAAGAAGAAAAGAACACTGTGGGGAAAAAAAATTATTAATTATGTAAGGGAAATGATGGAAAAGATTTCTTCAGTCTACCAGCTGCCTCATTTTGATAATGAGGGTACAAGTCTTAAATTTACAATAGATTTAGAATTATGTTAAAGATGTGGGCTCATTTTTGTACCTTCTAAATTTTAATTAATATTATATTGGCATGCTTAAATAATCTAATTCTTCAACAATTCAAGGTTCTATGATTTTGTCAATTTGGGTATTTCATCCATGGATACAGATCATACCATGTTATACCTTTGTAGATCGTTGTGTTGCTGTGGACAAAAATCATGTTATCGTTCATTCTTCATTTTTGAAGAGGATCAATGATATCATGGGTTTTGTCTTCACTTGCATGTGAACTGGATTTCAGTGAAGCAGAGTTGTAAGAAATCATTAGCTGCACTCTTTCTTCATCAGTGTCCAGTGACAGGATAAAAATTAAGATGACTGGTAATGACTCAGGATGTAGTAGCATCTAATCTAAGCACTATACAGTGTCTGTTTCAGCTGCTTTCATGGCTGTTGAAATAAACTGCCCTCATCTGCCCATTTCACTGGGGAAGTCTTCACATGCTTGGGGTAGACATTCCCCAAACTGTCTGACAGGTTTGAGGCCTTTTGTTTATGTTCAACCTGGTTTAGCCTGTCTTCCAAACTATGTTACTGAGCATGCTATAGCTTCTTGGAGCTGCAGGTGGGAGTTGGATGAGGAGATAGCAAAGATGGATGAACAGCCCCCAAATGTGCTCTGGCAAGCCTTCATTAAAAAAAATAATAAAAAAATAAAACAAAGAAACAAACAAATAAAACCTCAGTAATAAATCCTCTGTGATTTTAGTGAGACACATTTTCGAATGCCAGCTATATATTCTTTCAATAGAATCATTCTCAAAGTATTTTCTGCTTAGCAGCTGAAGGATACCTCCATCTACCAGGAAAGATCAGAAAAAGACTTTAGGGAACAATCATGAATCAGCACTATTTAAATAGGTATCTTTTTTTTAACTTAATAAAGAGACTCACTGTCTGTTTTGGCCATTTACCCTGGAAATTTGTAGAAGTCTGGCAAGCTAAATATATGGGAAAGGGGGAAAAATTAAAACAAGGTGAACTACAGCCAATCTTTTAGAAACTGAAAATAAAAAACAAATTTCAATTTTTCTACATAATATTCCTTATAACTATTTAAATATATGTTTATATATTGAATGTAATGTTTTTTGAAGTACAAAAAATAGCATCCAAATCAAAGCTCTAATCTTGACCTTCTGTTTGGACATGCCCCATCAAATCTCATATTTGAAAACAGCTGTGATAGTGAAATTTCTCTGGCAAATTGCCTGATGTCACATCCATTAAAATAAATAGATGTTTTCATTGAACTGAAGAAAAGTGACTTTGAAACTCTGCAGTAATTCTCTTAAGCCCTTGCTCTATAACCCCAGAGAAGCATGATCTCAAGTTGGCTACAGAATTAGATGTTTCTATTGGAACTTGCCTTCTTGAAAGTCAGGACATTTTTAGGAGAGAATTTTCTCAGGAGTATAATAAATGGGAATTAAATTTTTAAAAATTCAGCAAAAGTTTTATATTACAAGTATTTCCAGTATCATAAGGATATTGTCATATGTTCTATATAGATCCATGACTGCAATTATTAATGTGATTATACACTGAAATTGTGTGATTAAATAATTAAAATTAAATTTCTATAATGCATTTTTAAATTTTCTACTATTTAAATGATTAGATCAGAGCCACACACAATGTATATTAACCATCTGCATATGAAATATAGTCACTGATAGCTATAAAAATAAAGCTTAAAATTTTCCTCCTATGTACAAAATTAATTTCTCTGCTTGCATATGTCTTTTCCTTAGTCTATGTTAGCATTACAATGAATTTAAACTCATTGAAGATTATGATCCCTTTACCAATTTGCATTTACCTTTTTATGAATTTTTTTCATTCTTTAATCTATGACTGAACTGATTCATTTAATAACTATATGTTATCCCTATGACTTTTCTTATGAAGTATATAAGGAAATATTTGTTTCTTAGACTTTTTTATAGCTACAAGTAAAATCATTCTGTAATGCAAAGGAATTTATAATTCTTTCTGGACAATTTATAGGTGTGGTAAAATATGAAAGTTTTTAACAGTCGGCTAGGATAACTGAAAGACGCCAGTTTTTCAAGGACCACCCTTTTGGGGAGGAGATGAACAGTCCGCCTGCTGCGCATGTCAGACTGCCTGCCGGGTACAGTCCGCCTGCTGCGCATGTCAGACTGCCTGCTGGGTTTTTTGACTTCTGGGGTGGAGAGAAGGGGAGTAGCCTTTTTTGCCGGCTTGGCGGGACTCCGGGCGGCGCGGCACAGACGGTCTGACTCACTCCAAAGGTGGCCTAAATCGGTTTGGTGAGTTTTTATAAGGAATATAGACTAAGCCTAGATTTAAGACGATTTGTACTGTATTTCTGTTTTCCTATCCTTCTAATCAACAACACCTTATATACAATAAAGGCTCTATCTAGAAAACCAGAAGCTTCTTCCATTTACTAGTCTGGGAGATGAATTAAGGGAAGGGTTAAGTAGGGGAGATTTATGATCTAATATCCAATTTTAAATCTCACAGTTTGGCGACCCCGAAGGGACCTTAAGGACCCTCCCACCCTCCCTAGTTTGGCCATAAGCCGGCTAATTCGGTGGATTTTCCAAATACCCCCCCCCCCCCGGACTTTCCCTTTGTCTAATCTCCCTTAAAGACTTTAAGCCTCTAAAAGTCTTGCTTTAAACAGAAAAGCCAGCCCAGTTTAAAGGGCAAGATGCTCGAATATTCTACCATCCCTTTGATTTTTCTCATCGGAATGTATTGGGACAGCATAACATCCCGACTTAGAGGAATAGTTTACTCAATGGTCCTTCATAACATTATTGGTTTTTTCCTCATTCAGGCAGCAAAAAGTTTTTTGTATAATAGTATACGTGAGAATCTTTGGGAAAATACGTTTAATATAAGTAGAAATTTTATGCCTGCAATTGAAATACCTTTTAATACCACATCCATAGTTCATACGACTAAGGATTTTATTTTTTTTTGTTTTTTTTTTTTGTTTTTGTTATTATCATTGTTTTTGTTATTATCATTGTTATGATGTGGGGGAAACTCTCACATATGGAGAGAGACCTCAAAATGGCTGTTTCTACTAGAGATGATCCAAGTTCAGAATCAGATCAGCAGAAACTACTCCCTCTGCAGGAAGCTATAGAACATAGTAAGAAGGGAGTGCCAATTCAAGTCAGAAAATATAGCCCCTTTAGACCAAGTGACTTGAGCGCATGGAAATCAATCATCCCTAGTTTTGAGAAAAATCCAAACACTGTAATTTCACAGTTAAGGACTATATTTAATGCATATCAACCCAGTTGGGCTGATGTTACTTGCCTTTTGGAAACTTTACTGTCCCCAACTGAGATTACAGATATTATCTCAGCAGGAAATGCCCTTGTTGCGAAAGGTAAGGCCAATGTGGAATGGCCTCTAAAGGATCCAGAGTGGAATTATAATGATGATAGGGATTTCCAAAGATTAAAAGATGCTAGAGAAACACTTCTGAAGGGAATGGAATCTTGCTCTAGAAAACCGGAAAACTGGCAGAAATTTTTAAGCCTACCTCAGGAGGCTAATGAAAGACCAAACAGATTTTATGATAGACTTTGTGAGGCCGCTAGACAGTACACCAGATTGGATCCAGTAGATTTAAGAGATTCCTGTATCATTCTCAACACATTTGTTTATAATTCACTGCCAGAAATACGCAGATACTTTCTGAAACAACGTCCAGACTGGAGAAATCTCTCAGTAGATAGAATTAAGGAACTTGCAAATTATGTCTTTGACTCACGTGAGGAAGATCCAGATCACCCTAAACAGAGCATTCTGGCACCAGCGATTCCTAGTCAGCCATGTGGACACCGGAACAAGGACACTAAGGTGTGTTGTTACTGTCGTAAGGAGGGGCATGAATTGAGAGAATGTAGGACTTGGAGAAGAAATTCTAATTCTAATTACAGGCGAAATCAAAATAGAAATAGATCTTTTTGGAGGAATACAGAAAGGCAGTACCAGAATAATGGTAACCAAGACCCCCCTCAGAAGAGGACACAGGAATGATGGTGTCTTGGGGAGGAATGGAACATAGATAATGAAAGCCATATATTCCCAGATGCGGATTTTTTGAATGCACTTGTGCCAGTCCATTCACCTCCCCAGAGTAATGAACCACATGTCACCTTAAAAGTGGGGGAGACTTATTATGATTGTCTGCTAGACACAGGAGCCTCTAAATCAGTATTAGTAAGCAAACCAGATGCTGGGTGTAGACCTGTAGGATTTTTGAATGTAGTGGGAGTCTCAGGAAAGAGCCAGAGAGTGGCAAAATTGAATCCTCGCATGGTATCTATGGGGCCCTTAACAGTGGAACATTCATTTTTACTCATGCCTGATGCCCCTGTAAATTTATTAGGTCGTGATCTCCTTTGCAAGCTTAGAGCAACCATATCTTGTGCTCCAGATGGGGCTGTCTCCTTACAATTGCCAGAGGATACTGTTCATTTATTACCAATTTTACTTACAGAAGCTCAAGGAACAGCAGGGGAGGTATCCAAAATCCCCTCTGACATTCCTGAGTCTTTATGGGCCTCATCCCCTAATGAGGTGGGGCTCCTTAAGTCTGCCATGCCTGTTACCTTTAAAGTTAAGGGGGGACCACCCCCCTCCATTCCACAGTATCCATTGTCTAGGGAAGCAATAGAAAGGATCACCCCTATAATTGAGGCTTTGAAAAGCCAGGGTATTATTATTCCATGTCATCACTCTCCATGCAATACTCCCATTTTGCCAGTTAAAAAACCCAAGCCTGGGCCAGATGGTAAACCTGTTTATCGTTTTGTGCAAGATCTTAGAGCGATTAATAATTATGTTATTCCTAGACATTCCATAGTTCCAAACCCGGCTACGATAATTTCATCGATTCCCTATGAATCTACATGTTTCACAGTGGTAGACCTTTGCTCTGCCTTTTTCTCCATACCAGTACATGAGGACTTCCAATATTTATTTGCTTTTACCTGGAAAAATAGACAGTGGACCTGGACTAGACTCCCACAGGGATTTGTAGACAGTCCCACATTATTTTCCCAAATTTTACAGCAGGATCTGGCCTCTATTACCTTTAAGGGCTCCATACTAGTACAATATGTTGATGACTTACTTTTGGCCTCTCCTAATGCTGAAATTTGTCAGGAAGATAGCCGTCACTTACTGCTGGAGCTGCACAAGAGAGGACACAAGGTTTCCAAGACAAAGGTACAATGGTGTTTGCCCCAGGTAGAATATTTAGGATTTATTTTGGCTGCTGGAACTCGCTCTGTCTCTTCTAAGAGAGTCCAGGCCATTCAACAACTCTCTGCCCCCACTACTAAGAGGCAGTTGAGAGCCATTCTGGGAGCAGCTGGGTACTGTAGACAATGGATACCCTCTTTTGGTGAAATTACTAAACCCCTCATAGCTCTTACAAAAAGTTCTGTTCCAGACAGTTTACAGTTGGATCCCCAGCATCTCTCAGCCATAAAAGAATTAAAACGGGCCTTGTTATCAGCACCTGCCCTAGGACTGCCAGATTATAGTAAGCCTTTCACTCTCTTTGTGCATGAACAAAGGGGGGTGGCTTCTGGAGTCCTGACTCAGTCACTGGGGCCTAACCAATGTCCTATAGCCTACTATTCAATTCAGCTGGACCCTGTAGTGGCTGGAGCGCCACCTTGCCTTAGAGCAGTGGCGGCCACAGCGCTTTTGGTAGAAAAAGCCTCTGATTTGGTCCTAAGTAACCCTCTAACTGTGCAATGCCCTCACGAAGTGGAGGCTCTCTTACTACGTCACAGGACACAAGCCTTTTCAGATCAAAGGCTGGCTAAGTATGAAATAACCCTGTTAGGTAATGAGAATATCACTTTAAAACGCTGCACAGTTCTTAATCCAGCAACACTACTCCCTAACTTACCATTCTCGGGGGAACCATTGCATGACTGTGCTTCTTTAGTTGCTATGGCTGAAAAACCCCGTGACGATCTTTTTGATACACCTTTAGAAAATCCTGATCTTGTCCTCTATACAGATGGTTCCTCATTTATGAGAGAGGGAACCCGTTTTACTGGAGCTGCTGTAGTTTCTGATTATGACACCCTCTGGGCAGCTTCTCTGCCTTCCCATTTTAGTGCACAGGCTGCTGAACTTGTGGCTCTTACACAGGCCTGTAATATAGCTAAAGATAAGAGTGCCACCATTTTTACTGACTCGAAATATGGCTTTGGCATATGCCACTTTATTGGTATGATTTGGCGTCAACGAGGCTTTCTAACATCCTCGGGCAAGGCTATTGCCAATGGGGACCTTATCAAGGACCTCTTAGATGCCCTAAAACTGCCTTCTTCCCTAGCCGTTGTACATTGCCCTGCCCACACAGGGAATAGTGATCCTGTTTCAAAGGGAAATGCACGAGCCGATTCTGCAGCCAAGCTAGCTGCATTAGAAGCTCCTGAACATGTATTTAACCTTTCACCTTCTGAGGATATTCCTTCCAACCTAACCTATGACGATTCTGAAGTAGAAAAGTGGAAAAAGAAATTTGAGGCGAAACAGATCAATGGCATCTGGGTGTCTCCAGAAGGTAAGCCATTTCTTCCCCGGAAATTCTACCACCAGGTATGCCTCTCTGTTCACAGAAAAGGCCATTTTGGTACACAAGGCATTGTAGACTCTATTAAGAGAACCTGGATAGCACCAGGTGTGACTAATACAGCATCTCGAATCTGCTCGGGCTGCTCCACATGTCAGTCTTATAATCAGTATGCTTTTAAGGCCAAAGCTTATGGAGGGCGTCCTCTAGCATATACACCTTTTGAGCACTTACAAATTGATTATATTACTATGCCAAAAGCAGGACATTATAAATTTTGCCTTGTTATAGTTGATCAGCTCACTCGGTGGGTGGAGGCCTTTCCCAGCCCCCGAGCCACAGCTGCCTTTGTTGCCAAAATTCTTCTTAAAGAGATAGTACCTCGTTTTGGCCCACCAGCCCGCATCGATTCTGACAAAGGCACACATTTCACTGATTCGATTTTATCCCAAATCTACTCTTTCTTGGGAGTGACTCCAAAATTCCACACGCCCTACCATCCACAAAGTTCAGGCCAAGTCGAACGTATGAATAAAGAGCTTAAGAGTATGATTGGCAAATTATGTACTGAAACCCATTTGAAATGGCCTGATGTTCTACCATTGGCATTATTCTATCTACGAAGTAGACCAAGAGGAGAACTTCATATATCTCCTTATGAAATGCTTTTTGGTCACCCTCCTATCCAAGCTAAAACTTTTTCCCCAGTTTATACATCACTGGTGGGAGGTGATACTTCTGTTGCTTCCTATATACAGGAATTACAGACCAGGCTACGTGAACTCCATGAGGCAGGAGCTGTGGTCCAGGCAGGACCATTAGACTTTTCATTGCATAAGTTCAACCCAGGAGATAAAATATATGTAAAGAATTTTCAGAAAACCAGTGGAACTCAACCTGCCTGGGAAGGACCTTTTCAGGTATTATTGACAACTCCTACTGCCATTAAAATTGGTGAAAAAGACTCATGGATTCATTGCTCTCATATAAAGCCTGCACCATTCATAGGTGAAGAGATTTCAGATAGACCTGAGGTAGACGCTAAAGAGGTAAAAACCCTAAAGATAGCAACTGTTAAAGAGCAAAGAGAGTTCAGAGGAAAAAGGCAGTTCCCATTTAATAATCCCACTGATCAGTTAAATGCTTTGGGACTCAGTCTTCGTAAAGTATCAGGAGACGGAAATTGCCTTTTTAGGGCTTTAGCAGACCAGCTAGAAGGTCACTGTAGAAATCATCTCAGACACAGACAAGAAGCTGCTTCTTATATGATTAACCATAGACAAGAGTTTGAGTCTTTTATAGTAAATGACTCCCCTTTTGAAGAATATGTTGATGAATTAAAGAAATTTGGAAAGTGGGGAGGAAATGATACAATTGTAGCATTTGCTAAGCAGCATCAGCTGAATGTTGTGGTTCATCAATTAAATCAGCCTTTATTGAAAATCAGTGGCACAGACAAAACTGATGCTAGAGAACTCCACATTTTCTACCATAAAGAACATTATGACAGCATTAGAAAGATCAATGACAATTCAGAAACCCCTGCCACTTTGGCATGCAGAGAATTGGGGAACCAGTTAAAACAATGTGGCATACCCCAAACTCTAGCAGCTTAAATACCTTAAAATTTAACAAGCATTTCCTTCCACAGGCAAAAGCACTGAAACACATGGCCTAGTTTTCTGGCCCACCTCAATTTCTCCCACCCTTTTCCCTACCCTATACCTATTTTTTTTTTAATCCTTTTTGCTTTTTGTTTTGTTTTGACTTTTGAAAGGCACTGAAAAGACCTGGAATTCACCACACCTTTAAATTCTTTAAGAGCACAAAAGGGTGCTTAGCGAATCTTTTGCCTTTTATTTTTGGTTTTTGGTTTTGCTTTGTTTTTTTTTACTTTTGTTTCTTTTGCTTTTCTTTAAAAACCCGATTTTGTAAACTAAGTGACTTTTCAAAGGCATTTTAAGTATATGCTATTGAATATTGAATCTTGCTTATTGAAGTCTTATTTCTTTTTGATGAATTAATCACCACTTTAAGTATCTGCTACTGTTATACTAGAGAATTCATGTATAAGATGATGTGGTCTACTTGCTAAAAGAAGATTATGTAATAATGTCTAAAAGAAGATTATGTAACAATGTCTAATATAATCAGCTATTTACATTCGTTTATTATTTATATGTCATTATACTCTGGGTATGGTTTGGAATTATTGTATATATCACTAATATATTCTCAGTTATGCAGCATAGCACACATTTTTACCATCATATTGTCTTTGGTGAAATTAATGAGATTTCAGAAATATGGAAACTTATCATTTCAGAGACTAACTTGCTGTGAACTCTGATGCAGGCCCTGGAGAGAATATATGTGCAACAAAAGGAGAGACAGGTATACATAAGTCCATGGTTTGCTTATGATGGTGACTATGTAGAGCACAATTACTAGGCACAGTCCAGTATTCATCCTCTCTCCCTCCTAATTTAACCTAATTTAACTGAACTTACTTATCTTTTTATCTCACTCAGTTGAATTCACCTGTGGCCTAGCACAATCACTGGCTGTCTCAGAACCATGAGATATGGTATGATAACCTTTCCATAACATTTTCAGGTGTCATGAACACATACTAAATTTGACTTTGATCCAGACACATGGTGGTAAAAAGTGTTACTGATTGCAAAATGCTATGCTAAGGTTTAGTAAAAAAAAAAAAAAAATACAGCAATTCAAACAGTTAAAGAAGAAATCCAGCTTTCCAGACCAGAGTCCAGAATCCAGAATCCAGACCAGAGTCCAGAATCCAGTTTTCCAGACCAGAATCCAGTTTCCTCCTGATCACATCTTACCACTTCAAGAAGACAAGAGAACTCAGAGACTTTATATGAACTGTTTTGCTTTATTAGCTTTTACTATCTCCTTTCTGTTATATACTATCTGTAACATGTACTCTCTGCAGAGGCTCTCCCTTTGCAAGACCAATGTCAAAGCGTCGGTTCATGAGGAAAAAAAAAAATCGTCCCTCTGGACAAAACTTTCCTCTCTTCCTTTTCTATATTGTTGTTCGCATATTATTAGTCAGCAGAAGTTATTATATTCTTTTTACTGTTCCATCAAGGAAACATTCCATTTCTTGAGGAAGCAAAGGGGGGAAATGTGGTAAAATATGAAAGTTTTTAACAGTCGGCTAGGATAACTGAAAGACGCCAGTTTTTCAAGGACCACCCTTTTGGGGAGGAGATGAACAGTCCGCCTGCTGCGCATGTCAGACTGCCTGCCGGGTACAGTCCGCCTGCTGCGCATGTCAGACTGCCTGCCGGGTTTTTTGACTTCCGGGGTGGAGAGAAGGGGAGTAGCCTTTTTTGCCGGCTTGGCGGGACTCCGGGCGGCGCGGCACAGACGGTCTGACTCACTCCAAAGGTGGCCTAAATCGGTTTGGTGAGTTTTTATAAGGAATATAGACTAAGCCTAGATTTAAGACGATTTGTACTGTATTTCTGTTTTCCTATCCTTCTAATCAACAACACCTTATATACAATAAAGGCTCTATCTAGAAAACCAGAAGCTTCTTCCATTTACTAGTCTGGGAGATGAATTAAGGGAAGGGTTAAGTAGGGGAGATTTATGATCTAATATCCAATTTTAAATCTCACATAGGGTACTTTATATAATCATGCTTCAATAATTGGCTCATGGGCAGAACCAAGATGGTGGAGGAAATACATTAAACCCATAGAACTCATGACATGATTACCCACAGAACAGCCATAAAACAACCCCTGGAGCAGCAAAATGCATAAAAAGATAGGCTGAGATTATTTTCCAGCCAAAGATAGCTTAGAGTGGGCCGTACTGGGGTATAAGCAGAATCCAACCCCACAATCATTCTGACACAGTCCCCAGGCAAGATGCACCAGAGAAACTTACCCCTAAGCCTCTGATGCAGGAGAGTCATCAAAAAAAAAGTCAACAGCTTGAAAAGCCAAATGGAAAAGGAGATACAAAAGCAATCAGAAGAAAATAAATGCCTAATATTTAGGATTGAACAAATAGAAACTACTGGCTTTATGAAAAACCAAGACACAATAAAACAAATCCCAAAGCATAAAAACATAGAGGGCTATATGAAATATCTCCTTGGAAAAACAGCTAACCTGGAATATAGATCCAGGAGAGAGAATTTGAAAATCATTGGATGAGCTGAAAACCATGACCAAAATAAGAATTCAGATATCATCTTCCAAGAAATTGTCAGGGAAATTTGCCCTAATAGTCTAGAAGCAGAAGATAAAATAGAAAGTGAAAGAATTCACCAATCACCTCCTGAAAGAGATCCCAAAAGGAAAACCACCAGCAATATTATAGCCAAATTCCAGAGCTCCCAGGTCAAGGAGAAAATATTGCAAGCAGATAGAAAATAGAAATTCAAATATTATGGAGTGACAGTGAGGATAACACAAAATCTAACTGTACCTACATTAAAGGATCAGAGGGCATGCAATATAATAATCTGGAGGGCAAAGGAACTGGGACTACAGCCAAGAATCACCTACCCAGCCAAATTTTGTATAATCTTTCGGGGGAGGGGGGGGGAAATGGGACTACAATGAAAAAGAGGACTTTCAGGCATTTGTGATGAAAAGACCTGAACTGAATAGAAAATTTACATTTCAAATACAAGACCCTAGAGAAGCATAAAAAGGTAAACAGGAAAAACAAATCATGAGGGATATTAAAAGATTAAACTGTTTACATTCCTACATGGGAAGATAATACTTCAAACGCATAAGAACATGTTCAATATTAGGGTAGCTGAAAGGAACACACTTGGAAGACAGAGGTATGAACTGAATATGAAGGGATGATATCTGTAAAGCATTCCTTTTTTGTTAATCTTTGTTTTTTGGAGGGCAGGCAGGGTAGGGTGTCTTATGTCTATGGCCATATTTGGGCTCAGGACCTCCCAGGTCCAGGGCTGGTGCTTTGTCCACTGTGCCACATAGTTAACCCATGATTACATCTTTAAAATAAAGTTAAGAGGGGCAGCTAGGTGGCACAGTGGATAGAGCACCAGCCCTAGATTCAGGAGCACCTGAGTTCAAATCTGGCCTCAGAAACTTGACACTTACTAGCTGTGTGACCCTAGGCAAGTCACTTAACCCCAATTGCGCCACAAAAAAAAGTCTATAATAAAATAAAGTTAAGGCTTACAAGGAATGTACTGGAAGAAAGGGAAAGGTAAAGCTGGACTAAGGAATATTAGCTCACATAAAAGAAAAAAAGAAAAAAGCTTATGGAGGGGAGGGGAAGAGGGGGAAGGAGTTGGGGAGTGAGTGAACCTTACTATCATCAGAATTGGCTCAAAGAGGGAATAACATACATACTCAAGTGGGTATAATAATATATTTTCCCCTGAGGGAAAGTGGGAGAGGAAGGACATAAGGGGGCAGGGGGAGAAGAGGGGAAGGAAGGAAGGGCAGATTGGGGAAGGGAACAGTAAAAAGCAAAACACTTTCAAGGAAGGTAAAGATGTCCTCCATAACTGTACATGTATGATTTTTTTGAATTGCTTGATTTCATAGGGAGGGCTGAGGAGGGAGAGAGGAAGAAAATTTAAAACACAGAATTAGATCAAAGACCTTAATCTCATCAAACTTGGCTCAAGGAGGGAGTAACATACACACCCAGTTGGGAGGAGTAATCTATCTAAACTTGCAGGAAAGTAGGAGGGAAAGAGGATAAGGAGGGAAGGGTGAAAGAAGGGAGGGAAGAATAAGGGAAGGGGCAGTCAGAAGTAAAATACTTTTGAGGATCAATAGGGTAAAAGAAGATAGAAAATAGAGTAAATATCATGGGAAGGGAATAGGATGGAGGGAAATAGTTATGATGATTGATTTTAATGGCAAAACGTATGGTACCTACTTTTCTGGCCTATTGTGAAGAAAATTCTTTATCTAGTTTAAGGTACTATATAAAGGTTATGATGAACAGAATGCTATCAGAAAAACCTGGAAATACCTACATGAACTGAAACAGAGTGAAAACTACTGTATTCAAAAGAGTAGTAATATTTTAAGATGATCTGCAGGAAAGCACGTGGTTATTTCCAGCAATACAATGGTCCAATATAAGTCTGAAGGACTTGGGAAAATTGCAATCAAACTACAGAGAAAGAACTGATGGTACCTGAAAACAGATCGAATCATATATTTTTTTGATAGTTCCTTAATCTGAAGTTTTGTTTTTATTTGTTTTCTCTCATAACCTGGCTAATGTGGAGATGTTTTCCATGACTACTCACCTATGACTCTTATTGAATTTCTGGAGTTCTTGGGGGTTGGGGGTAGAAAGGGAGGGAGGAAGAGAAAGAGGTAGACAAAGTTTTTTTAAAATGATGTCGGGGCAGCTAGATGGTGCAGTGGATAGAGCACTGGCTCTGGAGTCAGGAGTACCTGAGTTCAAATCCGACCTCAGACACTTAACACTTACTAGCTGTGTGACCCTGAGCAAGTCACTTAACCCCAATTGCCTCACTAAAAAAACAAAAACAAAAACAAAAACAAAACAAAACAAAAATGATGTCAAAATTTTTTTTTACATGCAATTTGGAAAATAAAATTCTAAACAAAGTGGGCTATCCTCAAGGGCTTCTTATGTCCCTTCTTGCTCTAAACTTATGATACCTTGATCTCTTATTCTTATGATACTCTCGGATATAAAAATTCATATTTTGAAAAAAAATTGGCTCAATATAATGGCACTTAAGATCCACATTGTTCCATCTTATTTAGCTTTGAGGAGTTTATTTTAAATGAACAATTAATGTTTTTTCACTATTAAACTTTGAGGGCCAAAATTTGATATACAGAGCATTATTTGTGTGACTCTCCTTAATATTGGGGTCCCAGAAACATGAGGGACCTTTTAGGTTTAAACCTCCCCTCTGAGCTGCCTTTTAAATATTTCTCCCAGGCCAATAAGAAAAGAACCTCTAAGCTTTAGTTCAGAAAAGGATCAGATTTTTTACTTGGGAATTAATTAAATAACAAAGGTGAAACTAATAAAAAATAAAAGATAAGGAAATAGGAAAATGGAAATACAGATGAATATTATCAACTCTAAACTTAACCTATGCAACCCCAGACTGATTTCCAATTAAGCTAGTTCAAAGGAATGCAGGGTTTTCCATCATTAACTCACCCAAGCCTGAACAGCCCGCCAGATCGAGAACCAGCACACACCACCACAAGGACCAAAAAGCCCCGAGAGCGAGCTCCCGTACTAGAAGTAGCCCGCCTCCCTTCCGGGAACTTTCAATCTCCCCTTCCCCCAAAGTGGATGGAGGTCCTTCAAAAAGCTGCCTTCATAACCTAGGGGTGGGACAGGTGTGGCCCCTCCCAAATGAGTTAATTAAAAATGGGAATATTAATCTTTACCAAAAATAATTTTTACCACAGATCTGATCCCCCCCTTAGGAAACTTCCTAATATTTAGACAAAGATTTGACTCCTTGCCTAACATTATATTTGTATTCATCTCTAATTAATCTCTGGTCTCATTGTGATTAAGGAAAAATTAAATTTGCTACAAATGCTTAATAATGAAATAGCAAAATATAATATCTGTGGGTAGACAAACATGGCAAAGAAATTTGGAGAAAAAGACATCCATATTAACTTTCTCTGTCATAGCTCAATATTCTACTTATGATTCTATGTATGTGTGTATTCCCTGTATTCTATATGTAGAAGAATATCTATGACCAGTTGGGTTATAGGGGTTATATCCTCTAATTATCCCGAGTCTTGGTTAACTTCCTAGTGACTCCTTTAGGTGATATCACCTTATTTGAAATCTAAAAGTCCTTCTTGCCCTACGAAGTCAAACTTTGTTCTGACATTGAAGACATTTCATTAACACTATGTGAAATTCCTTTAATAAAGCTAAGGTCTTGAAATTTTTTTTTAATCTCCTTTGTGGTTTTATTCACATAGAAACCATTTTGAACATGGTTCACTAGCAGGTTAGTATATCCAACTTACCTTCATAGGATGAAAGGAAGGAAGGAAGGAAGAAAGGAAGGAAGGAAGAAAACATTTATTATACATCTATCCTCTTCCAGGTTCCAAAGGTTTGTTATCCTGCAGTGGGAGTAGGGATAACCTTCCACTCTTTATAAAATGCTCTAATAGCGTGCGTCTCAAATTGCCTCTGACAACCAAAGCCCAACTCCTGGCCTTCTCGTGGTGGAACTGTTTCCACTAACAGGAGAAGGGGCAAAGGCAACAGGTGGGGCTCGTTAGCCTTGGCAGGCAACCCGCCTAGGGGAAGAAAACCCTGATTTTAAACCGTTAAGCCCGAGGAAAAAATCATAGTTGGAGTCCCTTAGGCAGTTGGATGTTTGACATCACATCCCTCTGGCAACTTCTGCGGCAGCACTGGTGCCAAACTATATTGGCTCTGCCTCCCCTTTGGATCCACCAATGTCGCAGAGAGGGAAAACCTGCTGTGTGGGCAACAGCTTGTTTTCCATATTGATCCGCCCAGGCCAGCGCCCTGGAGAGGACACTCCAGCTACTTCTCATGGGGTAGATACAACACGGGTTGCGGCAGTTGCCAGTTATAAGTCACTCAGGAGCTGTGGCTCCCACATCGGACTGTGCAGCCACACTGTGGCCTGTGGTTCTTCAAGGTGCTGATCCATGGTCGTCTGCGACTGGTGGAAGCCAAATACTACTACTATCCTCTTCCAGAGAAGGCTCTCATGCCACTGTTGAAGACAAGTCTCTTGTAATCCCTGAGAATTTCCAGCACATTTTGAGAGTGCTCAATACCAATATTGATGGAAAGCAGAAAATAGTATTTGCCATCACAGCCACCAAATGTGTAAGTCAAAGATATGCCCGCGTAGTACTGAGAAAAGCATATATTGACCTCACCAAGAGGGCTGGTGAGCTCACTGAAAATGAGGTGGAGTGTGTGATCACCATCATGCAGAACCAGACTGTTTCCTTAACAGGCAGAAGGATGTAAAGGATGAAAAATATAGCCAGGTTCGGGCCAACAGTCTGGATAATAAGCTTCATAAGGATGTGAAGTGAGTGAAGAAGATTCAGGCACATTGTGGACTTTTGCACCTCTGGGGTCTCTGAGTCCAGGGCCAGCACACCAAGATTACCAACCACTGTGGTCCCACTGTTGCTGTGTCCAAGAAGAAGTAAATATCTTCAGTGGCCACCTTGTCTATTAATAATATTTTCTATCAAAAAAAAACAACAAGCTAAAACAAAACAAAACAAAACAAAAAATATCTCTTACATACCAGCCCTCTGCTAATTACTTTATAAATATTATCTGGTGAGATTCTCATAACAAACCTTGACAGTATTATCATGATCCTCATTTTAAAGTTTAAAAACTGAGGCAGACAGATATTAAGTGAATTGCCAACATCATACAACTAATACAGTCTCTCAGGATGGATTTGAATTCAGGTCTTCTTGACTCCAGGTCCAGTACTCTAGAGAAAGAGAAAGTGCTGGGAATTGAGACAGAAACAAATATATGAAGTTATGCCTTCAGAGAATCATCTGCTCCAAGGACTTGTATGATCTAGGGAGCCACATGCCCTAGGGAGTAGTATGTACCTTAATGTTTCCATCAAGGAGTGCCACACATGTACTAGGAAGCCATTGGGTTCCAAAGGCACATGCACTAGGGATCTATGTGGTCACAGGGATGGCATCATTCAGTAAATGTGCTGCTACTACTTGGTGCAGTACTAACAATGTAAAGATCTGGTAATTCATTTATTTGGTTTTTATTAACATCTACTTCTTATTACTGCTATATCCTCTTTACAGATCTTCTTACCTGAACTCTAATGCTCCTACTCTATCCTTCTTAATGTTACATAGATTTGATAATTATTTTCCTCATCTCACATATCTTTAATTCATTCTTCTTGTTTAGTCATGTCAAATACTTCATAACCCCTATGTGGGATTTTCTTGGCAAAGATACAATACTGGTTTGTCATTTCCTTGTCTAGTGGATTAAGGCAAACAAAGATTAAGTGAAAACTAGTAAAATCTGAGGACAGACTTGAACTCATATCTTTCTAATTCTAGGACCAGCACTCTAAACACCAAGTCACCTAGCTGCTTCAGTAGCTTCTTTCTGTAAAGTCAATACAAAACCTTTTGACAAGTTATTTAGTAAAAAACATACAGAATATTGAGTTGAAACCATGGGTTAAAATATAGGCTTTCTTAATGCCTAGTGTAATTAGGTGAGTTTCTACCTTTCTGAAAATGCTTTATTTTTAAAATGCCTCATCTGTAAACTGAGGATAATTGAATAAAAAAAAATATTCTTTTATTTTTGTCTGTGACCTCAAAATGCCTTGTCCATAGTAACTGCGTAACAAATGTTTATTCAACTGTATATCTAATATACTTCCAGCTCTAAATCTATCATCCAACAATCACTCTATCTTAGGGCACTATGCTGGCTTTATTTCCTTATCTCATTCTATTGTTCCCTTCCCCCATACAGTTTAGTCACCAGGCTGACTAGATTATTTTCTCTCCCACAAAACATACAATGTACACTCAAACACCAGTGTCTTTTCTCTACATACATAGATATCTATATAGGAATTTTTCCTTCCTTCCTTCCTTCCTTCCTTCCTTCCTTCCTTCCTTCCTTCCTTCCTTCCTTCCTTCCTTCCTTCCTTCCTTCCTTCCTTCTTTCTTTCTTTCTTTCTTTCTTTCTTTCTTTCTTTCTTTCTTTCTTTCTTTCTTTCTTTCTTTCTTTCTTTCTTCCTTCTTTCCTTCCTTCCTTCCTTCCTTCCTTCCTTCCTTCCTTCCTTCCTTCCTTCCTTCCTTCCTCCCTCCCTCTCTCTCTTTCTCTCTCTATCTATTTATTTATCTTAGGAATTGCTTTATTCTTTTTCTTTGTATTATCATGAATACATACATATATGAATTTATATGTGTGTACATACACATTTATGGGTATATTATATACACATTATATATACATATATATTTGTGCAAGCATTAATAATACAAATAGAAAGAATGAAACATTTATTGTATGTGCACATACACTAAAGTTCAGACACATGCATTAAAAAATAATCTGTTTTGTTTTGTCTTTTAGCACAAGTGATGAGATGTGTGATGATTTCCAGGAAAGTAGAGGATTGTAAGAAATTAGCTAGCTTAAAATTTTCAGATATTTTCACTAGATAACAAAGAACTAAATGAGCTTGCCTTTCATCAAAATGATTTTGAAAACTTTGTGGTCACCATCTGATTAGTTTCTGTCTGTAATGTGGCTAAAATTCTAGCCAGCCTGTCTAAAAATCTAATGAGTGGTCACCAATCAATTAGAAGCTTAAGCAAGAGTTTAGACTTTTAAGCATTTATTAAGGAGCATAAGAATTTGGTGAGGAGAGAGAAAGAGGCCTATCTATCTATCTCAGGGAGCCAGTATTTTTGCTCCACTCCCCACAAGGTTCTGGCAAAAAGAGAGAGCCTTGACCCTTCTTCATCCCACAAGCCTCCTGTCTAAACCGGAAACATCAAATGTCACTTCCTAACACCAGGGAACTGACCTTCCAAGCCACATGGCTTGCCCTCAGACACCTTCTCCTCATGGCAGAGCTTTCCTACAGTATCTCTCCAGCAGGGGGCATCACTCCTATTGTCACAATCTCCTTAGTTAGGAGTCTGACAAATACATCTTACTAATAACAATTATTATTATGAAAATGAAGAACTAGTAAATCATTTTAAATTAGGTAAATTCTTTCAATTCCATCAAATTCATCAAACATTTTTGAACATTTATTGTGTGCAATATACTGTGAAAATTGTTAAGGGTCCAAATACAAAAATGAAACAATCTTACTCTTTAAAAAGCTTAAATTTAATAATGGGTGCGGAGTAGCAGTAGGAGGAGTATAACAGGTACAGATCAATAAATGCAAAGTAATTTAATGATGTATTTTTGACTCATTTAGAAAATACATATTTCCCTAACTTCTTAAAAGATCCATTATTATATCATTTATGGCCATACAAACTATAAAATTGTGCAACCTCTCCACATCTTAGCAGATCTCTTAATTAATTTTACAGCCAAATGTCCTGTGTATGGCCAATCTTCTGTTGATTAGCATCTCTGAATTAAACTAGGCTGATTACTGGACAAAGATTGCTAGACAAAAATGAAGTGTATGCTTGGTCATATTTATGAAATGTTTTCAGTTTTGTGAGAAATGTGACAAATTGTATTCTACTGACATAGCCTTCCTAAATCAGTAACTCCCCTATAAAGTATAATGTGGAAAGAGGAGATAAAGTAACCTTGACATGTGGGACAACCCAGGGAAATTCACTGAGTTGAGAGATAGAGTTTCTTGTGCAAGGAACACAAAGAAGACAGTATCACTAGATTGTTGAGTACATGGATAGGAGTAAGGTATGCCACTGGAGTCCATTGAATAACAATGTCGCATGATCATATCTATGTTTTTGGGAAGTAATTGTTATCTCTGTTACAAGTACAGCCATGTCGGGGCAGCTAGGTGGCGCAGTGGATTAAGCACCGGCCCTGGATTCAGGAGTACCTGAGTTCAGATCCGGCCCCCGACACTTGACACTTATTAGTTGTGTGACCCTGAGCAAGTCACTTAACCCCCATTGCCCCCCCCCACAAAAAAAAAAAAGAAAAAAGAAAAAAAATAAACAAGTACAGCCATGAAAGTGGAGTTAAGATGGCAGAGAAAAAGCAAGGAATCTCTACCAGATTTAAATATGAACAATGTTAAAATAATACCTCTAAATTAATTTTTTGAGCAGTGAAACCAACAAAAAGAGTAGGTGAAACATTTTTCTAAGCACAAGAAAATTTGGAAGGTTGGCAGGAAAAGTCTGCCTTACTGTCTTACTGAGAGTGGAGATCAGTCCAGCTGCAAGCCAGCAGACCTTGAGGGTGACTGAATCTATAGCTGCAGTGGCTTCCAGATCTCTTAGCACACAGATGAGAAGGGTGCCAGATGAATGGTCAGGAGATTACATTGTACCCTTTGCTGGCACTGGGAATAGAATTCTAGAATTTCCCATACACAATTTCCCAGTGGATATCCCAAGTTAATAAGAAGCACTGAAAGGAGCAGTTACCTATTTGTGACTTCTGGGTGTAAAAGTGCGGTTGTGCTTGCTCATAGACCAGAGCACAATTCAGGAGAGTTGTAACAATATCCCTTCTTGTATGATACCATTTTGGAAGAACAGAGAGCCCAAATAACCATAGCACTAGCTTTGAAAATAGCAGAACAAAAAACAAGAAGCTTGGGAACATGTCTCCTTCACCCCAGTAGCATAGGCCAACTTAAACATAAAGTTAAATGTCAAGAAATAAACTGGGGAAATGAACACATAACTAAAAATAGCCCAAGCATAGAAAGTTACTATGGTGAAAAGAAAGATCAAAACACAAACTCTGAAGATACAAGATAATAAAAGCAGCTAAATGCAAAGCACCAAAGAAAAATATGAATTGGTCTCAAGCCTTTAGGAAAAAATGAAAGGGAATTTTAAAAGTAAATTAAGAGAAGTAAAGAAAAAATAGGAAAATAAATGAGAATAATGCAAGAAAATCAGGAAAAAGCAGCAATAGCTTGGTAAAGGAGGCGCAAAAATAATAAACAAAATAACACCTTAAGACAATAAATAAGCAAAAATTAAAAGAGGCACAAAAATCCAATAAAGAGAAGAACTTTTTAAAAAGCAAAATTGGCCAAGTGGGGAAAAAATGTACAAAAATTCACTGAAGAAAATAGCTCGTTGAAAAGTAGAATTAACCAAATGGAAAAGGAGGTACAAAAAGTTCACTTAACAAATTCCTTAAAAATTAGAATTTCACAAGTAGAACCTAATGACTCCAAAAGACATTGGGAAATAATGCACTTAAAAAGAATGAAAAAAATGTGAACTATTTCCTTGGAACAACAACTCAACTGGAAAATAGATCAAGGAGAGATAATTTAAGAATTATTGTACTAACTGGAAAGCCATTATAAAACAAACAAACAAACAAACAAATAAATAAATAAAGATCCTAGACATTATCTTTCAAGAAATTACTAAAATAAAACTGACATATATCCTAGAGCCAGAAGTCAAATTAGAAATTGAAATAATCCATTAATTAACTTCTGAAAGAGATGACAAAATAAATATCTCTGGAATAATATAGCCAAATTCCAGAGTGCTCAGGTAAAAGAGAAAATACTTCAAGCAGCCTATAAGAAACAATTCAAATATTGTGAAGCTATAGTCAGGATCACACAAGTTTTACCACCTACCATTTTAAAGGAATGAAGGACTTGGAATATGATATTTTGGAAAACAAAGGAACAAGGATTACAACCCAAAATCACTGAGTATAATATATACACAATAATTTAGGTATAGAAATGTAACTTAATAAGGAAATAGGAGAAGACAGGGATAAGACAAAGAGGGGGATTGTGAAGGGGAGGGAGAATTGAAGAAGACAATGGTTAGAAGCAAAATACTGTTGAGGAGGGACAGAATGCATACATACACACAAATTACATATATATATAGTAACAATTGGAATGACACCACCTGCTGGAGACTTACTCTAGAAAAGCTTTTCCAGGAGGTGAACATCTCTGAGGGCAAGACCATATGTCTTTTCTTTGGCATCAGGAAGTGATGTTCGCTGGTGGGAGAAAGAAGGGGGACCCTGGCGCTCTGACTCACACTCTTTCCTGAGGACTCTGGCGGAGAGGGGAGAGAGAAATGTGATCTCCCTTTAATAGATAAATGAATGTAGGCCTTTCTCTCTCTCTTTACCAAAATCTTATTCTCCTTAATCAATGCTTAAAAACCTAACTCTTGCTAAAGTTTATAATTTATTGGTGACCACTCATTAGATATTTAAGACAGACTAGCTAGAATTTTAGCCTTAACAATATATGTGTGTGTGTGTGTATGTATGTATGTGTATGTATATGTATATATGTATGTATGTATACATGTAGATGGGATGGAGAGAAATACACAGGAATCAAAAACTCTAAATATAAATAGGATGAGTTCACCTATAAAATGGAAGCAGCAGAATGGATTAGAAAACAGAATGTGACAATGTGCTATTTAAGAGAAACTTGTGAAACTAAAAGACATTCACAGAGGTAAAATAAAGGCCTGGAACAAAATCAAATTTTCTTCAGCTGAAATTTTAAAAGAATGGGATTAGTAATCATGATCTCAGACAGAGAAAAAGCCAAAATATATCTAATTAAAAGGGATAATTAGGGCAATAACATGTTTCTAAAAAAGATACTCCAGTGAAGTGCTAAAAAAATTACAGAATATTTCTCCGGTAAAAATCTTATTTTTCAAAAACATATTGAGTACAGAACTGATTAAAATTCATAACATGTCCTTCCCCAACTGATAAATGTTCAAGGGATATGAACAGTCAAGTTTTAGAAGAAGAAATCCAAGCTATCTATACTCATATGAAAAAAATTCATAAATCACTATTGATAACATCGAAATTAAAACATCACTGATGTACTACCTCACAACTATCAGAAATGACATATTCTTTAGAGGGTGTGGGAACAAAGTAGGTAGTTCTGAAGTACTCCCATCATTCTGGAAAACAATTTGGAACTGTTCCCAAAAAGTTATAAAACTAGGCATAACCTTTGATCCAGGGAAAACACTACTAGCACTATATTGCACAGAAATCAGACTTGAAGGAAAAGGACATGTATATACAAAACTATTTATAGCAGCTCTTTTTGTGGTAGTACAGAATTGGGAATTGAGGGTAAGGTCATCAACTGAATAATGGCTGAACAAGTTGTAGCATATGATTGTGTAGAATACTATTTTGATGTGAGCAATGAAAAGGGTTATTTCAGGGGAAAAAACATGACAATAATTATATGAAGTGATGCAAAGTGAAGTGAGAACTGGGAGATCATTGTGAAAAGAAATAGCAATGATGTAGTGATGATCAACTATGAAAGACTTGGTTACTCTGAACAATATGCAGTGATTTCAGACAATTACAAAGAACTCATGGTTAAAAAATAAACTATTATTCTAACTCCAGAGAGAGAACTGACAAAATCGGAATGAAAATTGAAGAATATATATATACATATATATATATATATATATGTGTGTGTGTGTGTGTGTGTGTATGTATGTACATATATATATATTTCACTTTATTTTTCTTAATTTATTGAAACATAGGTAGTATGGGAAAATGTTTTGCATGATTTCATCTGTATAAGTAATATATTGTTTACCTTTCTGTGGATGGGGGGGGGAGAGAATTTAGAACTAAATTTTTTAAAAGAAAATAAAATTAAAATAAATGAAGAATAAATAAAAATAAATATTTGATAAGTTAGAAGTGGTTTCTAATACTGAATTAGGATGAACAGGAATTGATGGGTTTGGGATCTATATCTCCAAAGAGAACCTATGTGGATGAGACCCTCAATCCATTTCCATGCTGAAAATTAAAAAAAAAAACAATCTATGTTTAAAACCATATTTGGGGGGGGTGCATCTAGGTGGTGCAGTGGATAGAGTACCGGCCCTGGATTCAGGAGGACCTGAGTTCAAATCCAGCCTCAGACACTTAACACTGACTGTGTGACCCTGGACAAGTCACTTAACCCCCATTGCCCTGCAAAAAACAAAAACAAACAAACAAACAAATTTTTAAAAATATATTGCTGGGACAGCTAGGTGGTGCAGTGGATAGAGCACTGGCCCTGGATTCAGGAGTACCTGAGTTCAAATCCGGCCTCAGACACTTAACACTTACTAGCTGTGTGACCCTGGGCAAGTCACTTAACCCCAATTGCCGCACTAAAATATATATATATTGCTGGGTCAGCTATATGGCACAATGCATAAAGAAATGGTCCTGGATTCAGGAGGACGTGATTTCAAATCTGGCCTCAGGAACTTGATACTTACCAGCTGAGTGACCTTGGGCAAGTCACTTAACCATTATTGACTCACTGTGGTGGGTGGGGAACACATACTAGTTCTGATTCTTCTATACTCCCTCTAAAATAAACAAACAAACAAATTAAAACACTTCATTATAAAGAGGTTTTTGAAGGTCAGGGATTTAGACCCTTTGGTTTTCAGATTGCATCTTAAAAATTGTATAGGAGTATTATTCATTATTGCATATATTTCACTTTCATATTAGCTTCACCTCAAGCAAGCCATACAAATGCTCTGTGAACTGAATGTATATGTGCTTTTGTGAACATGGAAATGTGTTTCTAGAGTACAAGAGAATTTGATTAACTTAATTGTCTACTATAAATAAATTCATTGTCTCTCTGACCAAGAAAAACTAGATTCATCTAATGCCCTCATTTTACACATGAAAAAACTGAGGCCCAAAGAGAGGACATAATATGCCAAATAGCAAAACAACTAGTTAGTGGCAGAACTGGGAATTATTCCCTAGTCTCAACACCTGGTTTAAGTTCCTTCCACTGCTTCCCTATATTATGACTAGGAACTCTCTTTTGTTGTACCAGAGTTGAAATTTTGCTCCAAAGATTTCTTTTTTTCTCTGTTTAGAATTTTATTTTCCAAATTAAATGTAAAAAAAAAAATTGACATTAATTTCTTTAAAACGTTGTGTTCCAGGGAAGCTAGGTGGCACTGTGGATAAAGCACTAGCCCTGGATTCAGGAGTACTTGAGTTTGAATCCAGCCTCAGACACTTAACACTAGCTGTGTGACCCTGGGTAAGTCACTTAACCCTCATTGCCCTAAAAAAAAAATAAGAAAAGAAAAAAGAAAGAAAGAAAACTTTGTGTTCCAACTTCTCTTCCTCCCTCCCTTCCCATCCCCCACACCCAAGAACTCAAGCAACTCAATATAAATTATACATGAGTAGTCATAAAATACATCTCCACATTAGCCAGGTTGTGAGAGAAAACAGTTAGAAACAAAACCTCAGATTAAGGAATTGTACAAAAAATGTGTTTCAATCTGTTTTCAGATATCATCAGTTCTTTCTCTGAAGATTCATTGTAATTTTCCTAAGTCCTTCAGACTTATATTGGATCATTGCCTCCTGAAAATAACCATGTGCTTCCCAGTAGATCATCTTACACTACTGCTATTATTTTGTATATAGTATATTTTACTCCACTTCAGTTCATGTAGGTCTTTCCAGGTTTTTCTGATAGCATTCTGTTCATCATAACCTTTATATAGTACCTTAAACTTGACAAAGAATTTTCTTCACAATAGTCCAGAAAAGTAGGTAACATACATTTTGCCATTATAATCAATCATCATAACAATTTCCTTCCATCCTTTTCCCTTCCCATGATATTTACTCTATTTTCTATCTTCTTTTACCCTATTGATCCTCAAAAGGATTTTGCTACTAACTTCCCCCTCCCCTGCTCTGCCCTCCCTTCTTTCGCTCTTCCTTCCTTATCCTCTTCCCCTCCTACTTTCCTGCAAGGTTAGATAGATTACTCCTCCCAACTGGGTGTGTATGTTACTCCCTCCTTGAGCCAAGTCTGATGAGATTAAGGTCTTTGATCTAATTCTTTGTTTTAAATTTTCTTCCTCTCTCCCTCCTCAGCCCTCCCTATGAAATCAAGCAATTCAATGTAAGTCATACATGTACAGTTATGGAGGACATCTTTACCTTCCTTGAAAATGTTTTGCTTTTTACTGTTCCCTCCCCCAATCTACCCTTCCTTCCTTCCCCTGCCCCCCCCCCACTATTTCTTTCAACTCCCACTTTCCCTCAGGGGAAAATATATTACTATACCCACTTAGGTATATGTATTATTCCCTCTTTGAGCCAATTCTGATAATAGTAAGGTTCACTCACTCTGCAACTCCTTCCCCCTCCTCCGCTCCCCTCCTTAAGCTTTTTCTTATATCTTTCATGTGAGCTACCTCTCCTCAGTCCACCTCTCCCCTTCCCCCTCCCATAGTTCATTCTTCTTACACTTTGACTTTATTTTAAAGATGTATTCATGGGTTAGCTAGGTGGTACAGTGAACAAATCACTAGCCCTGTACCCAGGAGTCCCTAAGCCCAAACCTGGTCACCAAGACATATGCCAGCCCACCCTGCCTCCCCACAAAAAACAAGGATAAACAAACAATAAATGCTTTAAAGATATTCATATTCAGTTCATACCTGTGTTCTCTAAGTGTATTCCTTATAGCTAAACTAATACTGAACAAGTTCTTATGAGTTAGAAGTATTTTCTTCCCATGTAGGAATGTAAACAGTTTAATCTTTTAATAACCCTCATGATTTCTTTTTCCTGTTTCTGTGTTTATGCTACTCTAAGGCCTTGTATTTAAAAGTCAAATTTTCTATTCAGTTCAGGTCTTTTCATCACAAATGCCTGAAAGTCCTTGTTTTCATTGAAGTCCCATTTTTCCCCTGAAAGATTATACACAGTTTGGCTGGATAGGTGATTTTTGGCTGTAGTCCCAGTTCCTTTACCCTCTGGAATATCATATTCCATACCCTCTTATCCTTTAATTTAGATGCTGCTATATCTTGTGTTATCCTTACTGTCACTCCATAATATTTCAATTCCTTTTTTCTATCTGCTTGCAATATTTTCTCCTTGACCTGGGAGCTCTGGAATTTGGCTACAGTATTGCTGGAGGTTTTCCTTTTGGGATCTCTTTCAGGAGGTGATTAGTGGATTCTTTCAATTCCTATTTTACCTTCTTCTTCTAGAATATCGGGGCAAATTTCCCTGATAATTTCTTGGAAGAGTATGTCTAAATTCTTATTTTGGTCATGGTTTTCAGATATTCCAATGATTTTCAAATTATCTCTCCTGGATTTATTTTCCAGGTCAGCTGTTTTTCCAAGGAGATTTCATATTGCCCTCTATTTTTTTTTTTAATTCATTTGGATTTTCTTTACTGTGTCTTGGTTTCTCATAAAGCCACTAGCTTCCATTTGCTCAATGCTAATTATTAAGCATTTATTTTCTTCTGAGAACTTTTGCATCTCCTTTTCCATTTGGCTTTTCAAGCTGTTGACTTTTTTTCTCATGACTGTCATGTATCACTGTTATTTCTCTTTCCATTCTTTCCTCTACCTCTCTAAATCTTCCTTCTATCTCTCCTACTTTCTCTTCAAAGTCCCTTTTGAGAGCTTCCATGGCCTGAGACCAATTCATATTTTTCTTGGAAGCTTTGGATCTAGGGTCCCTGAGGTTACTATCCTCTTCTTAGTGTGTACCTCGATCTTCCTTGTTGCTTAAGAAACTTTCTATAATTCTCAACTTTCCCTGCTTGCTCATCTTGCCATCTTTTATTTGATTTTTATCTCCCTGTTACAGTGAGGTGCTACTTCCAAGCTACATTGTCCCAAGCTTCAGAGAGTCCTAGGTGTTTTGCTTTGAGGGAGGGCAGGTTTTTCTCTTGCCTGGTCTATTCTCTGGTCTGAAGATAACCTGAAACCAACATGTTAATTAACCAGCCAGCAGAACTTTGTGTGCTATGGTGGTTCTTAGCTTCAGTGAGCCTGTGTCCCTTCCCCACCTGGGCTTCCCACCCCTAAAGATTTCTTCCTGTTTCCCCTCTGGGGTAGGATAGCTGAATTCCTCCTTGGATCCCACAGACACTCCTGTATTCACACCCCCACCCCCACCTCCCCTGGCCAGCCATTCAGCCCCCTCACCTGACTGTAAGCTTAGTTCCAGAAGATGCTGGTGTTGCTGCTGATTCACAGGCTTGGGGGTAAGTTTCTTTGGCACAGCCTGCCTGCTGACTGTGTCAGCATGATCAATGGATTGGATTCTTCTTACAGCCCAACATGGCTCCCTTTAATCTGTCTTTGGCTAGAAAATAATCTCAGCCCTTTTTTTTGTGGGTTTTGCTGCTCCAGCAGTAGTTTTATTGCTGTTTTTGGTGTAATTGTTTCAGGAGCTCTGTGCATTTAATGTCTTTCCTCCACCATCTTGGCTGTCGCTGCAAAGATCTCAATAAACTTTTACTCTTAAGTATGAAGTTTTTTTTAGAAAAATATAGGCCATGGGAACTGTGAGTCAGGAAGACCTGGCTTCAAGACCTTTCTCAGGCATATATGGGGAAAAGAAGGGAATAAGCATTTATATAGTGCTTACTGTCTGCCAGGCAATGTGCTGTGTTTTACAAATAGTATCTCACTTACAGCATGAATAGGTAGTATTACTATCTCCATTTTACAATTGAGGAAACTGAGACAAACAGAGATTGAGTGACTTGCCCAGGGTCACAAAGCTAGTAAATGTCTGAAGTTCAATTTGAACTCAGGTCTTCCTGACTCTGTATGCAGTGTTGTGTAAACTAGTTGCCACTGTTTTACTATCTGTATGACTTTGGCCAAGTTCCTAAAATGACTGTGTCTTATTTTCCTCTTCTGTAAAATGTGTGTCTTAGATTATATAGCTGCAAAAGTCTCTTCATGTTTTAAATGTATGATCCTATATTTGTATGGGTGTTTTATTTCTTCCAAAAACATGTGTTTGTCACCTTATAAACGTGGGTTCAGCCACTAGCTATATGATGTCATTCTGCCTATGTCTTTGCCTTTAGGTTGGTTGGAAACAATTTCCAAATGTGTTTGGAACTGGTTATTACAATAGCATTAAGAGCCACATAATGACACATGTCATATACAAAATTGATGTTATTCATTAAATATTTTAAATAACATGCAGTGAAGGTCTTGTTAAATCTTAATTAAGTACCTATCTGGGAATCTTAATTTAAAGTGTTGCCCAAGTGTGCTGAAATAACCTCATGCTGCAAACACTTGTCAGAAGAAGCTAATTTGGCATTTGTTCTTTGGAATTGATTTAGCAGTACACTGCTACTTGGAATTTTCTTAAGAAATATTTCATATATAGGAATTATCCTTTAGAGTAATTGGATATGAACATCTGTGTCTTTAGTAAATTATGCATTTCTGAAACAACATTCAAAATTACATTAAAAAAAACATCTCTGTGTAACAGCTTGGCAAACTACAGAAATATGGGGATTAAGATTCTGTCAAGGAAAGTTTGGTTAACCTTGCTGGAATTAGCAATGATATGAATTGTCAAAGAAAAAAAAGTCAAAAGCACACATGCAACAAATCAAAGAGATTTAATGGTAGTGATTGAGAGAGGAAAGAAATAATCATTAGGCTTTCTTGTTGTTGTTTGTCCTTCCTTTTCAAGAGGAGCAATGAAATCACAGGATGATAACTTGACTTGTGGGTGAATTGGATTTTAGTGAGGCAGAATTACACAAAGTCCTCAGCTTCACTCACTCTTCCTTGGTCTTTAAAGTTCAGTGTCAGGATGACTGTCAATGGCCCAGAACGCAGGATGACTTTGGATTCTTTAATATCTGTCCAATCTCTTAGTACTCCACAAAACCTGCTTCAGCCACCTTCATGGCTGTTGGAACAAATTGTTCTCATCTGTCAATTCTTCCATAGGATATATTCAAATGCTTGGGATAGACATTCCCTAATTCATCTACAGGTTTGAGACCTATCAGTTACCTTTAACCTGGTTTGGCTTATCTGCCTAGACTGTTTTACTGTTATGTGGCTATTGTGCATGGTACAGCTTCTTGGAGTCAAAGGTAAAAGTTGAATGAGAGGTAGCCAGCAAATTTGGAAGAATGACCCTATATAGGGCTTGGTAAATCCTCATAACAGAGGTGCAAATTCTTCAACACCCCATATGCCTCTCGGCTTTCATAGTGCCTTTCTCAATTATAGTTCTTGAAGTATGGGTAAATCCAACTTAATTCACTTAGGAATAATTTCTTCATTTGTAAAATAGGAATAGAAAGAATTTTACTCCCCATTTATAAGATAGGGCAGCTGTTAGGGAACTATTTCATTTTTTCTTTTTTATCAATTAATAGTATTTTATTTTTATCCAATTACATGTAAAGATAGCTTTCAACATTCATCTTTTGTAAGATTTTGAGTTTCAAATTTTTCTCCCTCCCTCTTTCCACTCCCCAAGACAACAAGCAGTATGATAGAAGTAATACATATATAATCATATTAAACATATTTTCACATCAGCCATGTTGCTAAAGAAAAATCAGAACAAAGAGGAAAAACATGAGAAAGAAAATACACAACAAAAAGTGAAAATAATATGCTTTGATCTGCATTCAGACTCCATAGTTCTTTCTCTGGATGCAGATAGCATTTATTATCATGAGTCCTTTGGAATTTTCTTGGATCATTGCTGAGAAGAGCTAAGTCTATCACAGCTAATCAGAACACAATATTGTTGTTACTATGTACAATGTTCTCCTGTTTCTGCTCATTTCACTAAGCATTAGTTCATGTAAGTCTTTCTATGACTTTTTGTAATCTGCCTCCCCATCGTGTCTTATAGCATAATAGTATTATATTAAATTCATATGCCACTTGTTCAGCCATTCCCCAATCAATTGGCATTCCCTAAATTTCCAATTCTTTCCTGCCATAAAAAAGCAGCTGTGTGTCCTTTTCCCTTTTTACTGTATTTTTGTGATATGTCCATAATAGTGGTATTGCTGGATCAAAGAATATACACAATTTTATAGCTTTTTGGATATAGTTCCAACTTGTTCTCCAGAATAGTTGCATCACTTCACAACTCCACCCACAATGAATTAGTGGTTGTTATTTCAACTTCTTAAAAATATGTTATTTATTCCTTGTAGGTACTGATACTGATTATAACCATTCTACATTTAGAAAGAAGTATTTATTAAAATACTACTTTGTTTAAGCCAGTGTGCTAAGTCTTATCTGTGTTCACACACACACACACACACACACACACACACGTCCCTATCCTCAAGGACTTTGCCATTAACTGGGTAAAGTAGGACAACATATAACTTGTACACAAATAAACCCAACTCAAAAGTTGGAGTACTATAGGTAAAGAATGTATTCATTGACCTAGTGATCTAAAGGAATTTGAGAAGAAAGAAGATGAAACTTTCAGCTAGGAGGGTAAGGGAAAGCTTCATAGATGAGCAGAAGCCTTGAAAGAACATAAAAATTATAAAAATGGAAGAAGTATGAGTGCATTATTGTTAGAGGGAATGGTATCTGGGCAAATATAAAGAGGAAAGTGACTACATGTTAAATTCTGATGCCATGGGGGCAGCTAGGTGGCATGGTGGATAAAGCACCGTCCCTGGATTAAGGAAGACCTGATTTCAAATCTGGCCTCAGACACTTGACATTTATTGCTTGTGTGACCCTGGGCAAGTCAATTAACCCTCATTGCCCCACCAAAAAATATTAAAAAATAAAAAAAATTCTGATACCAGGTACCCCCAATTGATTCTATATAGTGCTTAATTGAACACAGTCATTTTCATTGTGTCTCCCATTTGAATGTGAGTTCCTTGAGGTCAAGGGCTGTTTTGGTTCTGTTTTGTTTTTGTGTTCCCATTCATACCTAGTTCTCAACTTAGTGCCTGGCATACAGTAGGCACTTAATAAATGCTAATTGACAAATAGGCAAAAAAGGGGGGTGTTGGAGCCTGATTGCAGAAGATCGGCTAAGTAATTTGTATTTTATTGTAGAGGAAATAGGGAATCACAGAAAGGATTTCATACACACACACACACACACACACACACACACACACACATCCCAACTCCAATATACACACATAAAGACACATGCACACCCAAAATGAAATCTGGGCCTTATTTTGCCTGCTGTAAGAAGTCTGTAGAGGAAAGATTTGAAGGGAAGGAACTGGAAGCAAAGGGACCAATTATGTGGCTATTACAGTAGGCAAGGTGAGAGATATTTGGGAGGTTGAATAGAAAGACTCCCTGAGTTTATTTCCCAAACAATGCATCTGTGTCCCACTGATACTGATTGTCATTGGAACTCATCCAAGAACCATCTTTTCCCCTGTGGGAGTTATTGACAACTCATATTTTAGACTGTGTATCATACTCAATCTTTCCACTTAGACTTGCATCCTGATCTCGTGAACCTATGTTTCCATCCCTAACATTTAGTGCCAAACCTGCGAAAAGATTATCTAAGTTTCAGCTTCCAAACTCTACCTGACATACAGGCCTTTATATATCCTCTTACTTCTGCAATGTCCATTTTAGAATTTTGAATGTAATTTGCTCAAAGATTAGGATTTGGTTTAGGGAAGCCTTGCATTTCCCAAAACACTTGCTTGATGGTGAGAGTTCTCCCTCCCTAGGGCCTCTTGTTCTCTGGCACTTGAGAAAGCATAGCTGACAGAGTGTTATATAAAAAATATCTTGTAAGAATCCTCACTATCAGTGGGGAACACAACCAAAGGAAACCTGAGATAATATAGGTGTTTCTTACTCATTGGTCTCAGGTCTCACTCCCATGCAGCTGTGCCAACACAGTTGTTTTCATTCTAAAACTTTGTACTCTATAAGCTCTTCCTGCTTTTCTGAAAATTTTCTTCTTAATTTTTCCCATCACTGACCTTGTGAAAGGGGCCTGGTCCTAGATGAGTTCAAACTGGCATACAATCCTGTATTTTCTTTACAATGGAAGATGCAAAAAAGGGAAGTTAATTCCTAGTTTTCCTAAGAACTAGCCCTAGATTCCTACAATTGAAAGACAAAAAAAACTCTCAAAGTTATTGAAAATATGGTGCAGTCCTGCTAAACTTGCTACCATCATATAATGAGAAAACAAGAGAAGAGGCCAAATTGCACAGAAGATAGGATACGGGACTTTGAATCAGGAAATCTTAGATTCAGACTGTGCTTTTGGATACTTAGAAACTGTGTGAGAATGGGCAAAGCACTATATCTCTGTGAACCAAAGTAATGTAATGACCTGACTGGTTCCTTCTTTGATGCTCTAATGAAGCCACAGTGTGGTATGCATCAACTATTTTTTTTTTTTAGTGAGGCATTTGGGGTTAAGTGACTTGCCTAGGGTCACACAGCTAGTAAATGTTTAGTGTCTGAGGCCGGATTTGAACTCAGGTACTCCTGACTCCAGGGCCAGTGCTCTATCCACTGCGCCACCTAGCTGCCCTATGCATCAACTATCAACATGGTGGCTCAGGGTGTGGTTCTGTGGTATGATCTCATTCAAAGAACAGGTCTTTTTGAATATGTTATAGTCATGTCTAAAAACCATGGACATTTCAAAGAAACATTTTTATTCTAAATAGTATTTATTCCTTGTTTTATAGAATTTTTATGATCTCAAAGCATTTTGTACACACGATGCCACTGATCCTCACTAAATTGTATAAATTTGTTAAATGTTAAGCATTTTCTTTTTAATTATATATAGTATTTTATTTTTCACCAATTACATATTAAAATAATTTAAGACTTTTTTTAAAGCTTTGAATTCCAAATTATCTTTCTCTCTCTTCTCCTTTCCCCTACCTGAGGTGGCAAGCAATCAGATATAGGTTGTGCATTTGCATTCTTAAGTATTCAATAAATAAGTTAACAGAAGGAAGAGGATAATTCCCTTTCTATGGACATGATGTTACTTCCAGGAATCAAAAATTGAAAAAAAAAAATCAAATCAATTAGCTAATTGGGTGTTTTTTTCTTTCAAGTGGATAGTAAACAGCCAATGATCTTGACTTGATTATTGAAGCAACCAATGAGTTAGTTGTTTTGCTCCCATATAATTCCAAAACAATTAGCAAATTGTCTCAATTCAATATTTTAATGAGAGAGGTTCAAAGTGTGTGTTGGGGGGCAGGTAAAACTTGTTTGACTCAATTGATTTGTCCATTTGGTTGAAATAAACAAGAGGTCTTGTGAAACCCTAGTTGCAATGACAGCTTGAGCCCATTTCAGCTTTTACATCAGCTATTGATTTCATAGTCAATCTGGACATTTTAGCTGAGGCCCCTAGCTAATTATGATTCCTCTCTGAAATATCCTACGTTCGACTTTATTCTGTGACCCAATATTGAAGAAGGAGTATTGATAGGAATCAGCATTTCTAATGGGAAAGTTATCTTAGAGTTATATGCCTGCCAGAAAAAAAAATGGCTGGGGTGAGCTTTAATAAAAATCCATACTGTCAGTCTGGCTTAGGAGAAAATGATTATATTCCAGGCATTGAATTTAATGTTGATTTAACCATTTTTGGAATTAAAGTAATTTCTGACTATGATTTTAGTTCTTATAGCAATAATACATTATCAAAAAGAAAATGTAAATTTGTGGTCTAAATTCAAGACAACTTTTAACTGACCATATTAATGTAAATAGAGATATCCAAGCATATGTCTGTGTGTGCAAGCACACAAGTTATCGACTGGGCATGTGCATTCCCAAAATCATGTATTGCAGTTGGTACTGAACCAGGAATTAAGGATGCATAAAAGTTTCTGTACAAGAAGTAGTTAATTCAACTTAAACAAACAAATTCTTCTTAGTTCTCCTATTGAAGGTAAGGGGAACTGAAATATGCATACCAAACCATTCACTAGCTTTGAATTTATTTCTTTTTTCTGTTTAGAATTTTATTTTCCAAATTACATGTAAAAACAAATTTTGACATCACTTAAAAAAAAACCACCTTTGTGTTCAAATTTCTCTTCCTTCCTCCCTTCCCACCCCCATCCCCCAAGAACTCTAGCAATTGAATATAAGTTATAGGTGAGTAGTCATGGAAAACATCTCCACATTAGCCTGGTTGTGAGAGAAAACAAATAAAAACAAAACTTCAGATTAGGGAATTGTCAAAAAAAATTATGCTTCAATCTCTTTTCAGATACCATCAGTTCTTTCTCTGTACATTTATTGTAATTTTCCTAAGTCCTTCAGAGTTAAATTGGATAATTGCCTCCTGAAAATAACCACTTCCTTCTCAGCAGATCATCTTACACTATTGCTGTTATTTTGTATAAAGTACATGTAGGTCTTTCAAGGTTTTTCTTACAGCATCCTGTTCATCATAACCTTTATATAGTACCTTAAACGTGACAAAGAATTTTCTTCACAATAGCCCAGCAAAGTAGGTACCATATATTTTATCATTATAATCAATCATCATAACAATTTCCTTCCATCCTATTCCCTTCCCATGATATTTACTCTATTTTCTATCTTCTTTTACCCTATTGTTCCTCAAAAGTGTTTTGCTTCTGACTGCCCCCTCCCCTGCTCTGCCCTCCCTTCTTTCACCCTTCCCTCCTTATCCTCTTCCCCTCCTACTTACCTGCAAGGTTAAATAGATTATTCCTCCAAAATGGGTGTGTATGTTATTCCCTCCTTGAGCCCACTCTGATGAGATTAAGGGCTTTGATCTAATTCTGAGTTCTAAATTTTCTTCCTCTCTCCCACCTCAACCCTCCCTATGAAATCAACCAATTCAATATAAGTCATACATATGCAGTTATGCAAAACATCTTCAAGTTCCTTGAAAGTGTTTTGCTTTTTACTGCTTCCTCCCCCAATCTGCCCTTTCTTCCTTCCCCTCCCCCTCCCTTATCTCCTTCCCCTCCCTTACTTTGGTTGAAGCTGCCCATCCAAAATGCAGTAGAAATCAATAAAGCCAACACACACATATTATCCTAGCCAGAAATTTTGTGTAGAAGTAAAATGTAATTGTTGTTTTATCCCATAATCATTGGGACTTCTTTCAAGGACTTCTTTCATTATCAAAATAATGTGGAAATAGGAAAATGTACACATTATCCCTGCTGTCATATCTGCTACAGTTGTGCCAATGATGCTTTAAATAAAACTAGAGGATGGGTTTATACTCTAATAGTTTTATGCACTTACAAAAAGTAGTTGTTTTATCCATTTGAGCAGTAGTTTATAGTATAATGAATAATAGGAAATAATAACTAAACCCCATCAAAAGAAGAGAGGAGGATTGAAATAAAATAATAATAAATGGACAAATTTTACATGAGTTAAATATGTATGCCTGTACACACACACACACACACACACACACACACACACACACACACACACACAAATGGGTTTATGATATCAGTTCAAGACCAAGTGATCACCAGAAAGTACAGAAAGTTTACCATGGATCCTGGACCTGTTGATTAATAAAGTCCTTTCAAGGACTCAGTAGAAACTATGGAAAATATAACCACAAGTTGCAAAGTTTAATACTTGATAGTGAATTATACAGTAGCAGTTTGCTATCTTTCATATACTACAGAAGACTAAATTCCATACCACAAAACTAGACCTCAAAATATTCTTGATAAGACACTAAATCAATTGTAGTGGAAGCAGGCAGAAATGTTCACAATAATACTGGATTTAAAAAAAAATTATGAGCATTTTAGATGTCATCATCCCAAATGAGATAACATACATGTAGGTCTTTGCAAAACCTTAAAGCTCTAAATTAATCTTGGTTATTTTTCATTATTATTTTTTATATCTTGAAATCATGTAGAATTATTAAAAGCTTTCAAAATGTAGAAAACTATTTGAAGAAACAAGAACTAAGAGGGAATAGTATAAAGAATATATCATCTCCATCATCCTGTCTATTCCTATGGTTATCATTAAGATTAATTAAATAGACCTACTAAAGATGAACTTATACTCTGGAGTCAACTCAAACCAGCTTCTGAGAGCTGGTTGTTAAATATTCATTATGAGCATTTGCACCTTGGAAATTCCCAAACCCTATAAATCAGGGCTTGATTTATTTTGTGGATTGTCTTGAAGGAAAAAATGTTAATAATGCAGGTAATAATATAAATTTTTGGAGGTCCTTTTGTTAAACATTTACCAGCATACTCCTGCTTCATCCTAATTCTTTCAAGCAATCACATGAAGTAGTTATTTTATCTACCTATGCAATAATCTTAGAACTATAAATATAACAATAGCAGGATAGCATCTGGTCCCAGGATTCTTCCTATCTGAATTTCATAGAGAAAGGTAAAAATAAGATAATAGTGTGGTAAAAAGTTTTTAACAGTTGGTTAGTGAATACGGAAAGATGCCAGTTTTTGAAGGACCACCCTTTCAGGGAGGAGACCGACAGCCGTGCATGGGCTATGTACACCAGTCTGGCTGCTAAGTACTCCACTTCCGGGGTGCAAGCTTAAAAGGCAAGGAGAGAACTGAAGTGAGTTCTTTTTTTGGCTCTCCCTGTCCGCTGGCTGAGCTGCACACACAGAGGCTGACGGAGGTTGGACCCAGCCCGGCTTGCCGTAGCAGCGTGCTTGACACGGCTCTCCCCCTCAAAGGTGGCCTTGGGTTTTTGGTGAGGTGTTGTTTTGGTTTTTTTTTGGTTTTTTTTGTTTTTTTTTTAGTGAGGCAATTGGGGTTAAGTGACTTGCCCAGGGTCACACAGCTAGTAAGTGTTAAGTGTCTGAGGCCGGATTTGAACTCAGGTACTCCTGACTCCAGGGCCAGTGCTCTATCCACTGCACCACCTAGCTGCCCCTTTTGGTGAGTTTTATATGGAATATAGACTAAACTTAGACTTAAGACTATTTGTTTGTATTTCTACTTTCCTATTCCTCTAATTAACATCACCTTGTAATTTCCAAACAATAAAAGCTCTACCTAGAGATCAGAAGCTTCTTCCATTTACTAGTCTGGGAGATAAATAAGGGAAATGTTTCAAAGGGGAAGTTAATGCTCTAGTATCCAATTTTAAATCTCACAATAGCAACAATAAAGGAAAGTAATAATAACACACTCACATAACACTATTTTCACAATATTTTACAGACATTATCTCATTTGAGCCTCATGAAACTATATTAGCTTAGGACTAGAGTCATTAATTTATCACACACACATATCTTTACAGGTGAATTCATTGCTGTTCTAAAACGTAAAGTGGGAAAAAGTGTCACAGATAATAAGTGTCAGAGACTGTGTTTGAACTTAGGTGACTATTCAGAAGGTATATATTTTATATATTGTTGCCTATTATGTATGTATAAGGAATAACTATTAATGGTTTTATATTTGGAGGATATTTGGAAGTAAAGAAAAGAATCCTGAAATTTAAGTTCATGTATGTTGTTATCAAAATGATGAGTATAAGTTATGGGTATATTCTGGTAAGTCCACAAAATACTTCTAGGGCAAACTATATTATATTTACTGCTTCTGAAATGAGGAAACTGAGACACAGTTAAATGAGATGACATTATTTTATTCCCATAGTAACAAAACTAGAAATAGGTAACTAAAAACTTCACAAGTCTTTAGATAAGTTTATTCAATGTTTTAGGCAGTGTGTGTATTACAGGGTAAAACATTCAAATTAAATATAAGAAACTTGCTTCAGCAGAAAGAGCTCTGACTGGAGTTAGAGGCATAAAGTACATGGACATAGTCAGTGCTTAATAAATTCTTGTTGACTGACTGACACTACATAAGTGACCTTAGACAAGTCACTTTGCTTTGGCCTAAAATCTCCTAATAAGTAAAACGAGGGTTTATACTAGCTTCCCTTTGAGATATCTCCCAGCTCTAGATCTACAATACTATAAGTAAACACAATGTTATTAATTCCATTTCTATTTGATGACAAAAGTATTTTTCAGGAAGAAATAAACTTGGGATGAGAATTCCTAATTATAAAACTATCTTCTGGTCAAACATACTACAATTAATTTCATTTCAAATGATGAATAGCTGAATATATTAACTCGCTCTATTGTGAATATATTAATCAAACAAAGCATTTGTCATCATGAAGATGGTTGTTTATATTATTCTTGATGTAGGTAATAAACTTCCTCTGACCCTATCTCATCTCTACCTGCCTGATTCATAGGCACTGACTTTAGCTATTAAGAAATTCATGACATCCAAGGTATGTTCACCTGAAATATCTCTTTAGAACAAAATACTTGTATATTCATTATCATATGTCTTTATAAATCCACTACCAGAATCATATATATTACTATAGTATTTGATACAAGACAGTTTTTGTGCTTATTATTTTCCCCCAGGCAAAGAGACATTGGGGATCAAATATACTGAACATTTGGATACATTTAGCATGTGATCTGAAAAAAAAAAAAAAAACTTCCAATTTTTGGATGTGTGTAGAAACCGTACCCTGAGCTGCTTGATTCAATTACTGTTTGACTTTATGAAGACAATAGTCGTAACTCTCATTTTCCTTCAGATATCTACAAAAGCATGAATAAAGATCATTTTAAAGCTAGTATACAGCAAAATGAACAAATATCAGGTGACAATTTGGCTCAGAAGACCAATGTTTTGGTTCAGAACTGTTAAAGTTCACAACATGAATATTAATAGAAATTGTGTCTCTGATCCATCACTGTATTTAGTGGTTTAGTAACACCTTTTTCTTAAACAAAGGGTTATTCTATGGAGCGGGATCATCTGGACACATATACCCTTTATCAAGAGGTTTGTAAGGGCAGAGGCTCATTACCAAGGACGCATGTTCATTGGATAACTACTACAATACTCACTTCTGTGATTTTAGTCTGGGAACCACACTATGAAACTTTTCATGGTGCTTGGGAGAACCAATTCCTCCCTCGCATAGAGGTGGCAGCAAGATCTCTGAAATGATTCAAGGGGAACATAGTATAGGTTTCTTCTGTCACGTGGATTTCAAAGCTCTCCATAAGGCTGCATTGCTTCTCAATAAACCTGATTGAATATTCTCACAAAATCAGGATGGTTATTTTGATGACCTAAACAGTTGTTTATGGTTTTTATGGTTTTGTTGACTAGCTCAAACTTTGTTTTTTGGATTTTTGGGGGGGTGGGGGGAGTAGGGCAGTAAAAGAGTTTATACTTGTGATTATATCTGTATGGAAGTATTCTCCACTAGTTCAGATAAATAATTCATAATCTATTATGTAGATTGTCATCTGTGACATGGAGAGGTTAAATGCTTCACCCATAGTCACCCAGATAGCTTATCTGACAAGCAGGAATTGAACCTAGGTCTTTCTTCTTGAAGGGTTCTAAGGCCAGTACTTTATATCATACTGCTCCGCATTTCCGCTGATGAAAAAGGTAAGGCTGAAGAAGGGCTTTTTATTCCCTTTTTTTCTTCTTTTATCCTGTGACAAGAAATGCATGTGGTAATTAAATCTTTGATATAAACAGAAGTAGAGGGCAGCTAGGTAGTGTACCACTGCATGGCCCTGGATTCAGGAGGACCTGAATTCAAATGTGGCCTCAGGCAGTTGACAGCTACTTGCTGTGTGACCCTGGGCAAGTCACTTAACTCTCATTGCCTTGCAAAAAAACAAAAACAAAAACAAAAAACAAACAAAAAATAGAAATGATAAAGACTAATCTTTCTTAGGCCAAATGTTTCTTTAGCCTATTACTCCATATTCTTTGTTAATAATTGTAACTGACTTACCCCTCTTAAAGTATACTTTTTTATATTGTATATATTTATCTGAAAACCATTATAATATTTTTCCTTAGTTTCCTTTAGTATTTATTAAGCTACACTCATTTTCCCAACCTTGACATATATTTTATTTTATAAACTTTTAGTCATTCCTCTGTTTTTCTTGAAAACACATAAAAATATGTTCACATTTCTTTCTACTGAATTTGCCCTTAAGTGGATGCTGTGCTCTGAGAATTGACTATATCAAGTGGAACAGAATAATTATGTTTGTTTGCTCTACTAAATATATCCTCTTGGTAAAACTAAATAATGTACAAATGTTAGATATACTGGCCACCATTACACATGAGACCTATTCTCTATTGTACATCATGGAATACGTGTTTTTTCCCAAGTATAGTTGGGACTAGAACCCCTGTTCGATTCCTTTTCATAGTCTGTCCTGGGACCATAAATAAAGAAACTCTGCTCTGAGAATGAAACTTTGTCATGTAGCTGTGGTACTACAAACACATCGTCTCTCATAACGCAGGGTTTCTCAAACTGTAACCCATGGAAATTTAAGGATTCTACCTTGGGATTTTGTTATGAAATTGTTGTATTTTGTTCCTTTTAAGTTTGTGTGGACACAGGTGTAAACATTTTTTTCCTTTGCATCCAAATGTTCAGAGGTTTCTTATTTCTTCTAGAATAAAATAAAAACCCCTTATCCTGGTAATTAAAACCCTTCACAATCAGGTCCAAACTAAAACATTTTCACAACTTTGTTTAATATTATTACATATCATACAATCTTCTATAGTTGAGTTTGAAAATCAGCTTTGCAATTTCACAATCAGAATGTCATAGTTAGATAGCAGTTTTCCTGAAAAAGAAAAAAAAAGATATAGTGTGTTTTATTTGACTCTGTGCTCAGAATGAGTTAATGATACAATATGGCACCAAAAAACCCAACTATTTTGTTCTTGGGCAGCATTATGAGAAAAGAGCTTCCAAGAAAAAAACGGGGTTGTAAATCTTCTTTATTGAAGGTTGATTGGACTACATGTAGAATATTACATTCAAATCTAGGTGCCACATTTCAGGAATGAAATCGATAAACTAGAAAATATTTCTGAGGAGGGCCACCAGAATGTTGAGGGCCCTCAGGTCTCTTCCCCATGAGGATCGGTAAAAGGAACTAGAAATGTTTGGCCTGGAGTAGAGAAAACCCTAGGGTGACATGATAGCTGTCATCAAGTACTTCAAAAGCTGTCATGTGGGGGGAAAAAAAATCAGCTCTTTATGATTAGTCCCAAAAGGCCAAAGCAGAAGCAATAGGTGGAAGTGACAAGGAGACAAATTTAGGTTGTCTGCCAAGAAAGACAAATAAACATGCAAACAAATGAACAAAACCCTTGCTAACAATTAGTTATCTGAGAGTGTAATTGGTTGCCTTGGGACATGGTGGCTTCCCTCTAAATGTAACTGTTCTGGGAAAGGCTGAATGACCCCATGGGTAAGTTTTAGTGGGGGTTTTATTACCTGGTGATTACGTTCTGATATGAAAATTCTGTAATTTTGCTTTGCCATTTTCATTCTCAAATATTGTCCTTGCTCTGCTTATAAGAGAGATCAATTTCATGTGGCTACTTTTTGATCAAATCACTTTCCCAGAACTAGGGTACTGTTTTGTTAGACAGGACCCTTGTTTCCTAAGAACATTTCTTCTGAAAGTTAGAGACAAAAATATCTGTGGGTCTCTTAGAAAATGTGAAATGTTCCTCAGGAAAAAAATACCATTAACAAAGAATAATATTGAATTGGAAAGAGAGGTATTATCTTAATTGGGAAAAGAAAGGCACCTACTGCTTCTTATCCAGCTCCTAATATATACAATATTGTTATTAATCTTCTGTCTAATGGACTTTAATATTTTTTTAATCCTGAAAGTTCCCCATTTTTCTTCAACCCATAGTTTTAATAGAGAAAGTTTGTGCATTTGAAATTTTTATTAACAAATCTCCTGTGTTATGCTTTATTAATAAGTTTCACTGCTGAAAAATTCCTTCAGAACTAGCTATTTCTGAACTCCGGATCGGTTCCAGTTTAGATTCCCGATGGCAATAACTTCAGCTGACTGTGCCAATGAGCTTCAGGTGGTTGATCCACTTTCTGCTAAGTTTTGTGAGGCAAACCATGAGCACCCTATTTGTTTGCACTCCTAGAGGATGAAAAGATTTGTTAGCCGCATGGTTACAACTGTAGTTTGAGATAGGGGATGTGACCTTGTATCCTTATTTCAGGATAATTCTGATTCTGCAGCTCACTTTGGGCAATAAAAACCTGGAATGTTCCAAGAATACATGAAATTTTAACTTGAACATGAGGGATTGAGACTATAAAAAAGAATAGTTTCACCTATAAAATGTGTGAGGTATTTTTCCCCTTCAGTTTTTAGAAAATGTGTTTGGCTCTTGCCAAACAACTTACCAAGAAGGAAAATAAGCTCTCTATCTGTTTCTATCTCTGTCTCTCTTTCTCTCTTTCCTTTTCTCACAATCTTCCTTCAATATTCTACAATATTTTGTACCTTATTATAAGATTTCTATTTTTACATTTTACAGTAAGGGAAAAAATAAAGATAGTGTCTTTTAATGGTATAATGTCCTAAAGTTCCCAATTGGACAATTATAAAAAGCAGGTCAAAGCTTGGGTCATCTTTACAAATCAAGCAAAGCAAATTTCTAGAATACCAGAAACTACAGGCAGAATTCCATGATGACAAACCAGACATTGTTTTGGCCTATCTGTCAGGAACAGATCTGCAAAAGGTGCAGATTAAAATCCAAACACCAGGGAAAATGTTGCCAGACGGTCTTGAGAACCTCTACTTCAGTACCTAAGTATTGTAAGTTCAGATTGTTATGAATGAAGCAATGCAAGCATTTCTTATTTATATACAACAATATTAGAATTTAAATTGGAATTATTCATAGATGCTCATATGTGATGGTGCTAAACCAGGTAAAATCACACAATAGCCTTGATATTAAGGCAATGCTTGGTGGGGAGTTGATGAATTAGGAGCTCTGCTGTGGGTAAATATGAGGAATTAAATGAGGCCTTGAAGTCAAATATCCTTAGTTCCTAATGACTTTAGACAGAGGAAAGACTAATCTTGCTAGAATACAATTCTATCAATAGAGAAGCTGTTCTTTTATATATAAAGGGAGATAGGTGTTACAATGGATAGAGTATTGAATTTGAAAACATTTCCATTCCTGCCTCAGACAATTCCTAATTGTGTGGGACCCTGTGCAAGTCATTGAACCTCTCTTGGCCTTGATTTCCTCATCTATAAAGTGAGGATAGAATTAACACCTACTTCACAGGGTTGTTGTGAGTATAAAATGAATTAACAGCTATAACATGCTTTATAAACTTAAATGAGCTATATTAATGCTCTCTATTTTATGCATATTGTCATCATTATTATTATTGATCTCATCCGTGTGATGTTGAAATTTAAATCTATATCTTGAAACTTGACCTCTCAACAGTGATCCATTCCAGTTAATTTGAAATTCAGGCTTGGTACCTATCACCTATACCATTTCTTTACGTGGAAATCATCATGATGTTTCTTCCATCCCTAATTACAAATTATAGAAATGCTCTACTAAAATGCTACATCGAACAAGAAGCTTTTCCTTCCCCACTGCCACCACCTGTTGTTATTTCTCTTACCTTTCTCTCAGAAATGTCATTATTATTTTCTTTGTATATACTTTTTGATGTACTTATATTTTTCTTTTTTCTAGTGCTATGGATATTTTCCCCTTGTAACTCAATACCTTACATGTAGTAGATGTTTAAATGAATAATTGTTGATTATATAAATCTTTGCTTAATTTAAGAGAGATAGTTTTTAAAATTTCATTTCTATAGAATACACGTATTCAGCTGGTTTTATGACTTGACTTGGGTATTCTGAGTTTTCTCCTTTCATTCTTGCAAAAGTCACTAAACATAATAGGGCAAGCCCTTAAAACTTTATGCCTAAATGATAAAAATTCCTTTCTAAGTGGCATATTCCTAACCAATCTCTTTCATCTCTATTCTTTGCTACAAGCTAGTGTCAAACAAATTGTCCTAAAGCATCTGTTTTGTCTTATCTCTCCACTCATCAGTAGTCTAAAGCAGCTTCCTTTTACCTCCCACTCCCCAATGAGTATTTAATTTCATTGACACAGGTATTCTCTCCACCACAGTACATTATATAACACCTGTACCTGAATAACTTCTGACATTAATCCACATTCATCCTTAAGTCATCCAAAGTATGTCTACCAGTTGGGATGGGGGTATTCTTCACAATCTTCACATGTTGTGGGGATATCAATCCATCAAGCATTGTTATCTTCATTTCACTTTCAAAAAGTTATTAAAACATCAGACCCCTTTGTGATTTTTTTTGTTTTCAAAGCTGGTTTTTGTTTTTGTTTTAACTTACCAAATATCTTGAAAGCTCCAAGAGGATAAGAATCTTTTTTCACGCATCTCTTATGATGACATAGTCACTAGTGTAGTTTGGGGCATATAGTAAACACTCACTAATTGATTATTCTCATTCACATTATAAAACTAGAAGGATGGTAATGAAAGAATGCAAAGAAAGATCAGTTTGTAACTGCCAGTGTTTTTCTGCATACAATAGAGAGACAGAGAGAAAGAGTATATATCTCTCCACATATATGTGTATGTATGTGTGTATACATATGTATGTAAAAACATATGTATCGACATATATGTGTAGTGATATGAATAGTATACACACATCTGTCTATATATATTTAATATGTATGTGCATGTAAATGTGTATATAAATTATTTGTATTCAGAGTGTATTTGCAAAGATAAGAGAAGCTAAAGAAAATAATGATAAAATTATTTACATAAAATCATTGTGGCAATTCAAATGGCTGGTTCTTCTAAATAAAAATTTTCCTTTTAAAGAAAAAAAACAACTTAAAACATTATTGCAAAAGTTAAATATATTCTCAAGTATTTCTTAAATACTTAGGACAAATTATATTTGAGATTAGATTTCTAATTTTTATAGTGCAGGTAAGTAGTAAAATAAGTTTCGATGTGAAGTTATATAAGATATAAACCGAATGATTCAAAGAGCAGGGAGCAGAAAAGATGAATACCTGAATGTTCTCTCAAAGGAGGAGAAGCCTGTTAATAGGAAGGGATAGTCAAATAGTATGTTCTAGCAATGGTGGAATGGGGGTGGGTGCAGTATGAACAAAGGCATAGAAAAGGGCAAGGGTAGGATATCATTAAAGAATATTGATCATTCTAATTTGCATGGATCACCAAGATAGTGACTAAATGGGAGGACAGTTAAATCATATGTGCACAGGTCCATCTATGTGTAAACACGTTTGTTTATATAAACATGTATGTATATACATGCATATTTATTTACGTGTTTTAAAAAAGATATATGAACATATCTATTGACATAGAATCACAGATACTTACACATTAAAGGAAACAGAAGCACAGAGGGGTTAAGCAAATTTTTAAACCTTTTACACATAGGATGAGATAATCAAAGCTGGATAGAATCTTAGAGATCATATTTATCAACTCCCTGATTTTGCCAACAATGAAACTGGGGTTTGAAATCATTATGTGACTTGCAAAAAGGTAGTATGGAGAATAAATGATGGACCTAGATGTCAAAGACAAATCTTCTGTCTTTAAATCCAGTACTCTTTTCATTATACCATGCATGTAGAAAATGTCAAAATTAGGATTTTAAAGGCAGGTCTTCTTATTCCAAATCTATAACTCTTTCCACCGCATTAGAAAAACTGAGAGTCATAAGTAAAATAGGGACTTGCAGATGGATACCTAATATGCCATTTTCATAAAAAATGAATTAAAAATAAGCATTTATTACTTGTAGTACACTATTCAAGGCTTGACCTTCTAAATGGGTTCACATGTAACTTACCCTTACCCATCACAAGGTTATTGTGGTATTTAAGAGTCTTGCAAAAAAAAAAAAAAGATAATTGATTGAGCTGATCCAAGTGCCTTTGCTCATCTCACTAGACCTATTTTTCAGCTGCCCTGGGTTAATCACCAAGTCCACCTCATGCTGATGTTCTCCATTACATCATAATTAGATTGAGGCAGGCAGAGCTGGGAAAGCTGATGGAATTATTCATATTTTCTTCCTCAGAGCCAGATGTTGTCGGATAGATTTCATTTAATTCAGTGACAGCTGCAATAATAGTTTCCATGTGCAGAGAGCTGATAGTGACATTGATAACAGTCAGAGAAAAGCGAAGTGAAGCATGTTCCTTGCCTAGTTAATCATGATTAGTCATTATTCTGGATCACCTCATTTTATGAAACAATTAAACTAAATTGGGAAATCCTCTAATTTATACAAATCTATAAAGCCTTTTTAAATAATTCTGAAAAGTAGAATTATACTTTCATGTTAATATGATGGCATCCTTTTTTATTGGCAAAGAAAACTTTGACATATACCCCATGTTGTATTTCAAAATACATTCAGAGCACCAAAAAGTGCTTCTACATATATTAAAATGGATAGGTAAAAATATATTATTTTTAAATATTTTTGTATACTCTGACAATTCTAAAATCCAGTAATCATTTCTATCTGCTGTTCCAACTGACATCATTTATACATTTTACTGATGACTTATAGGAGAATCAAATGAGAATAATATTTGGAAAAAACACACAGCATGGTACATGCACATAGTAGAATCTGTATAAATACTTATTCCTTTTCTTTGCTCTCTTGCCGTGCATGCACACTCATGTGCATGCATATGTGCATATATACACACATGTGCATACCTGTATGAGTGTGTATGTGTATATTTTCATATATGTACACAAATACAGGTGGGTACACTAATAAGAATACATATATGTATACATACATATATAAATTGTTGCAAAAATTTCTAAGTCTGACAAAGAAGAGAAATAGCAAAGTCTCCAAGCCATATGGAAATAGGTTTATTGAGAGAGGGATCCTGTCTCATAATAAAGATGTTCTCAGGGCTAGGACCCAAAGACCCCGAGCCTCAGCCTCAGCCTCAGCAGGATTTTATACCCATACAGGGCTCAAAAATAATTATACACTATTATTTTTAGACCAACTCCTCCCACAATTGCACATCAGCCAAGTGGGAGATATATAACTTCATCATCCAACTAGCATCCAACTTGCTGACCCTTGCTTGCAATTGGATTTGTCCAAATTGTTGGTGCCATCATCCAGCTTGTTCACTCTTGGACATATGTTTGGATGGTACCATAAGGGCTTATCCATTATTGTCAGCTGAATTCTCTTCTAAGCTTTGATTGGTCTTTTCTAGCTCAGAAGTTACTATTTTGGGTATTTGACCTTTAAGCTGATTGGTAGACACCTAACCACATGATGGTGAGTTGAGATTGAAATGATGGACTCTGAGTTATCCAAAACCAGACTACAACATGACATGTATATTAGTTCTACCAATATCTATCTTACTTACTCTATTATTACCTGCATAACCTACTAAAGAATACCTAAACATGAGGCCTCTAGGTGGTGCAGTGGATAGAGCTTTGGCCCTGGATTCAGGAGGACCTGAATTCAAATCCGGCCTCAGACACTTAACACTTAATAAGCTGTGTGATCCTGGGCAAGTCACTTAACCCAATTGCCTCACACACTAAAAAAGAATACCTAAACATGTTGAATCACAATTTTTAGTTTACATACTGATTATTACCATAATTAAATCACTTAAATCTAAAGGGTGGGGAAAAATATCACTCACAGTATATGTGTGTCTACTGTATATATGTGCATGTATATGGGTATATATGTTCATGTATGTACCTATGCATGTATTCATACAACACAACATACACATGTGTACCTATGTTGGGGTGCATACACATGCATGCATAGATACACATGTGTGCATACACATATAAGCATACACACAATACATATACACAATATATGCATACATACATGTATGCATTTGCATACACACATATATGAAGGGAGAGCGGAAGGAAGGAAGGAAGGAAGGAAGGAAGGAAGGAAGGAAGGAAGGAAGGAAGGAAGGAAGGAAGGAAGGAAGGAAGGAAGGAAGGAAGGAAGGAAGGAAGGAAGGAAGGAAGGAAGGAAGAGTTGTTTTCTTGTTGTATCTCCTATTAGCCTGTAAACTTGAGAGCAGTGACTGTTTTTTACTTTCTTTGTGTCCTCAGCAGTTAGCACAGTGTCTGGCACTTAGTAGGTGACTAATACATGCTTGTCATTTGCTTTGAATTGCTGAAATGGGGAGAAGCAAAATCTTTCCCATTTTGATTTCTGTGATGAATGAGGTTACCTTTTCCCATCTTTTTTCCTTGTTGATACCTCCCCCTTCAAAGTCTATACTTATCTGCCTAGGAAAATGCTTGTGTCCATTTTACAAAGCTTTCTGAAAATTATAATTGAAACATTTTCACTGTGAAATTAGTATGAGCATTTTAAATAAGAGAGACAATTCGATCAACTTAACTATCTCCTAGATGTTTGACTTCTTTTCTTTATAAGAGACATAAACAAATGCTGCAGTAACATAGGGAAGATTGAATAAGGTGACTAACACTAGCTGTGGTCAAACACCTATAGCAAATCAGATGCAAACCCAGAAAAGGAACTAAACTTGTTCTGTTTATCACCATTTTGCAGAATTAGGAATAATAGGTGGAAGTTTCAAAATAGTTCAATTAGGCTTGATGTTAGGGAAAATCTTCCCAAAAATTTGAGTAGAATTGGCTGCCTTAGGAAATTTTAATCAATAAAGAGCTAGAACTGCAACCCAGGCTTTCTCTATCCTAACTTGGTTCCTCTTTCACTAATTAAAAAGGAAAAACAGAACAAATGAAAATTTGCATAGTTCCTGCCACATAGTTGGCACTTAATAAATTATTGACTGACTACCAGGCTTTCCAATTTACCAGATGTTTAATATCAAACCCAGAATAACTCTTTAATTCTTTGGATATAAGTAGTATTTGGGGCAAGTTGATGGGTTTTGGAGACAAAAGTGTTTTAGAGCAAAGAAAACAAAAGTCAAATCACAGAAAAGGAATTGATTCAAAGCTGATTAGTATTAATACCTCAACACAAAAGAAATATAGGGATATTGAAACATAAAACTTAGCTTCTATCCTCGGCACATTTAAGCATAATCCAGGAATGTCAATCTATCTTTCCAGGTTCAGTGAAGATTATTTCCCTTTACACACTCTACTTTTAAGGTAACCTGGCCTGCTTTCTGTCCTTTATGTATAGCACTCCTGCCTCCATGCCCTTGTATAGACTTTCTTTTTTTATTCTTTTTTTTTTTTTTTGCAGGGCAGTGAGGGTTAAGTGACTTGTCCGGGGTCACACAGCTAGTGTCAAGTGTCTGAGGCTGGATTTGAACTCAGGTGCTCCTGAATCCAAGGCCAGTGCTTTATCCACTGTGCCACCTAGCTGCCCCCCTTGTATAGACTATCATCCCATGCTTGGAATGTCCACCTTCTTCCATTCCTGCTCTTAAAATTCCTAGTTCTCTTCAAAGCTCAACTTAAGTGCTTTCTCCCATTTCTCTTTTTATTGAATTTTCTGGCTTGTAGTCTTTCCTATGTACTTTCCTGGTGTGCCCAGAAAATGAACATCACACTTTAGGGTGCTATTGAATGAATAGTGAAGAGAGGTCCTTTCCCTTCTCTTTTACCCCAGTTCTGATACATTGGCTAGAAGATATTTGTTCTTCTCTATATTTGATGTCCTTCTCACTTTCAGGTGCCAACAGTGATACCCTTCAATGTAACAAGTTCAAGGTACGGTGACCTTGAAGGGATGTTACAGTCAGCCAGTCCAGCTGGGAATATCAGACAAGCCAGGATGACTGTGACTAGAGCTAGAGAGAGATTCTGGACATAGAACTGGAACTGTGCTCTAGAGGAACTGATATAAGCTGTGAACCTTCTTCCCGAAGGCTCAGGTGAAACAAGGGGAAAAGGAATTATGTCTCCCACATACTGGGGCCGGGGGGAGAGTAATTTTGTATATTTGTGATTATTTCTTTTGAAATAAATATCTCTTTGTAAAACTTAATCCCACTGTTAGTTGCTAAATGGAAATAGGGTGCTTTGGACCTCCTTACAATTAACTGAACATAGTGGGAAGTGAAACCATTTGCAGAAAGCCTAGCTAATCTAATTCCCCTTAAAGGTACTGGAGAAATCAGATAATGGGGTGAAATACAATATACCTAGCCTTCAGGCTGTGGGGAGTAGGGTGGTCTGTGTTACATTAGTAATTGGAACATTTTTTTCTCTTTGGTCTTTGTATTCCCCAGCACCTAGAACAGTGTTTAATAAAGATTGTTGAACCTAGATATTACAAACAACAATAACAACATATATATATATATATATATATATGTGTGTGTAGAGGAAAATATAAATATATCTAAACCTATATAAATAAAATCTATTTGCTGTTATTGTGTATATGTGAATATACACATATAGACATACACATATGTATGTGTATATATATGTACACATACACATATATACACATACATATATACGTGTGTGTGTGTGTGTGTGTGTAGACAAAATGCTTTATGCACCTTTTCCCATTTGGGCTTCAGAATAATCCTGTGGGGATAGAGGGGAAACACTGAACATTTTATTGCAGTTTTATGGATGACAAATCTGAGAGCAAACAAATTACAAACAAATGATCACACATATTATAGCCATATATAGTTTCCCAGAGTCCGACTTGCCTATACCTTTCTATAGCCCTCTGGCTATCTACAACTCCAATGGGCTTACCTTTCCTTGTCTAACAACCTCCATGCAATGTATTACCCTTCTCCAGAAGCCACTGTGCACTTAAAAAAAAAAAGAGTATTTTCCCCAATTGTGCGTAAAGATAGTTTTAAATATTCATTTTTGTAAGATTTTGAGTTCTAAATTTTTTCACCTTCCCTTCCTTCCTTGCCTTCCAAAGACAGCAAGCAATCTGATATAGGTTATACATTTATTGTGTACTTTCTAAGCACTCACAGTCAACTGACACCCTGGGACAACTCTAGTTGAGGATAAACCCCTATGGAAAATGATAAGCTACTTAAACTTATTCCCCAATGATTGCTATATTTCTATACTATCTTATGTATTTCAATGAATCTGAACTCATAGTTGTCATTGTTCAAACGACATTCTCCATCCCTCAACTATTCCCCTATTCCCATACCCTTAAACCCTGCCCCCCCAATTCTCACTTTAAAGTTACTGAGCCTTTCCAATATGTTCTATGGAATACCTAATATATAGGGAATCCTCCAGTTCCCAAAGTATTCTTTTCTACTTTTATTGTTCAATTGTGTGCAACTCTTCGTGATCTCATTTGGAGTTTTCTTGGCAAAGATACTGGATTGTTGTTTTTGTTTGTTTGTTTGTTTTTGTTTTTGTTTTTGCGGGGAAATAAGGGTAAAGTGAGTTGCCCAGGGTCACACAGCTAGTAAGTGTCAAGTGTCTGAGGCCGGATTTGAACTCAGGTCCTCCTGAATCCAGGGTAGATGCTCTATCCACTGCACCACCTAGATGCCCCCAGAATACCTAATATATAGGTAACAAATTTGGTTTCATTTGAAAGCCTTGGCTTTCTCATTCTCTTCATCTTTATGCACTCACTAAGACCTGGATTTCTCCTGATTATACAACTTCCCTTGCTACCCCATCTAGCACTGGTTGCACTTTCACTAACATTCATCCAATTCACATTATTACTATAATTTCTTCCCCTACCCCGTCACTTAGTAACCTCTTCTATAGTATCAAGATTCTAGTAGCTGTTGTCTATAGACCTCTAAGGTCCTTTCCTTCTTTGTTAATGGAGTCAGTGCCTGGGGTTTACCATGATTCTTCCCCAAATCCTGGTCTCATATTAGTGGGCGTCAACATACCATTGAATTCTTCAACTTACTCATTCCCTATAATTTACTCTTCCACCCTACCAGTTATACATCTTCAAAAAAACCCTCCTGATTCAGCCATTGCTATTCATTCTATATCTCATTTTGTGGCTAAACTCCTTGAAAAGGCCATTTATAATAGGTACAATCACTTCTTTTCTTCTCACTCTTCTTAACTCTTTTCAGTCTGGCTTCAGATCTCATCATTTAAACTAAACTACTCTCTTCAAAATTATTAACTATCTCTTAATTGCCAAGTCTAATTGTCTTTTTTCAATCTTTATCCTTTTGGAACAGTTTGGATATGGTCAATCAATCTCTTCTCTATTTACTCTTTTATCTCTAGGTTTTTACTGTAGTGCTCTCTCTTAGTTCTCCCCCATCTACATAATTGCTACTTCTCTGCTTCCTTTCCTCTGTCTTCATGTGTATAAAACCTCCTAATGTTAGGGGTCTACCACTATGTCTACTTCTCTTCTCCCTCTATACTATTTCACTTGGTAATTTCAATAACATTCATAGTTTTAATTATCATCTTTATGTAGATAAATCACAGTTCTACTAATATAGGCCTAATCTCTGTTCAAATTCTAGTCTTATATCACCAAATTTTTATTAGACATGTAGAACTGATGACCCATGGGAATCTTAAAGTCAATAAGTCCAAAACAGAAGTCATCTTTGCCCCAAAACTCTTCTCTCTTTCTAAATTGCCTATTATTGCCAAAGGTACCTGTATCCTCCCTAACACACAGGCCTAAAACCAAAAAAGTATCATCTTTGACACCTTATTCTCTCATACCTCATATCCAATAAGTTGTAAAATGCTATTGTTTCTACTTTCATAACATCCCTAATTTATACCTTCTTCTCTCCTCAGACAGTGCTAACACCATGGTGCAGGCTGTCACTACTTCATACTTCAACTATTGTTACAGTTTGTTACAGCTTGTTCACCTCCATACCTCAAGTCTTTCCTACTATAATCCATCTTCATTCAGCATTATCCATAACTGTCACCCCTTTATTCAGCTGGCTCCCTATTACTTCCAAGATCAAATATAATATTCTATGACTTTTAAAGTTCTTCATAATCTAGTTTTCACCTATCTTTCCAGGATTCCTAAATGTTACTTCCCCTCTATGTAATCTGTTAAACAGTGATACTGACCTCTTAGGTGTTCCCCAAACATGACACTATCTCCTTACTGAGAATTTTCTTGGGTTCTCCCCTTCCCTTGCATGGAATTCTCTTTCATCTTCCCCTCCTGGATTCCATCAAATCCAAGATAAATTCTTGTCTTTTACAGGAAGTTTTGGCTAATCCTTCTAAATTTGGGGGCTTTTCCTCAGACTACCAGCAAATTTATATATCTTATCTGTACATAGTTGTTTGCATGTTGTCTTCCTTATTAGACAGTGAGCTCCTTAAGATTCATTCTTTGTAACAATAGTGTTTAGGAAAATGCTTGACTCATAGTGGGCACTTAATAAATTATAGTTTTCTTGAAAGAAAAATGACTTGAACCTGAGCGTTATACATGCTCATAAAAATACCACCATGAATGAATAAAATAGGATGTGTTCGGATCATTTCAAGTAAAACTGAGCTCAAAGGGGATGTGTGTGGATTGCATCTTTATGATGTCACATTTTAGACAAAAGAGCAACGACCATCATATAGGAATAATTAAAATGTAGCTAATATTCTTACAGTTACTAGCTTTATAACCTTTCCCTCAGAAGAAAAAGAAACCAAACCAAAATAATTTGTGATTCCCCAATAAACTCTAGAAGTAAAACAGTCATGTACCCTATTATACACAACTTAGCATGAGTAGAATGTGGTAAGTTACTAAGTGGAATATTGAAAAAGTTCATTTCAAAAGCATAAAAAATGTACATCTTTCACAAGAGGCTTTTGCTATGAATATGTAACCAAGGTGTTAAGAAAATGACTCATATGATAGACTAAGAATTCCCAAAGCTATATCCTCTCTCTCTGTCTCTCTTTCCATATATATGTATATATAAACATACACACACACACACACACACACACACACATATATATAAAGACTAAATATGAAGAACCCTAAGCTGCTCACAGAAAGCTTGACTGAAATAAGAAAATGGACACAAACCAATGACTCTTATCACCAGAAGGACCATGAGAAATTTTTTGTTAAATATTAAGATTAAGATTGCTGGGGGCAGCTAGATGGCGCAGTGGTTAAAGCACCGGCCCTGGATTCAGGAGTACCTGAGTTCAAATTCGGCCTCAGACACTTGACACTTACTAGCTGTGTGACCGTGGGCAAGTCACTTAACCCCCATTGCCTAAAAAAAAAAAAAAAAAAAAAAAAGATTGCTTTGTGATATCAGAAGCAATATTCAACCAAAATTGCATCCATTGAGGTGTAAATGAGTAAACATGTTGTATACAATGATGTAGATGATGATGAGGAGTGATGGAAGTGTCAGAGAAGAGATAATCCTACTTAATCTACCAATCAAATAAATATTGAACAACTACTGTGCTAAACATTATGGATGAATCCTTTCCTTTAGGATATTAGAAATAGTTTTTCTAGGTATAGTCCTACGGAGGGTTTTCACTCTAAAGGGCTTTTATCCCACATCATGCAATTTATGGAATTATTCCCAACTTTACTGGAAATTGATTTTTTTTTTTTTGGCAGGGCAATGAGGGTTAAGTGACTTGCCCAGGGTTTCACAGCTAGTAAGTGTCAAGTGACTGAGGCCATATTTGAACTCAGGTCCTCCTGAATCCAGGTCCAGTGCTGGAAATTGATTTTTAATGATAAATTACAAATCAGTGTGGTCAGCGGGACAATAGCTGGATTGGGTGTATGCTTACATTGCACTTATGGTCTCTTTGAGTCCTAAGGCTTCTTTGGACCTCAGTGACAAGTATTGTCAGAAGGCTTTCAGTCCTAGGGACTGGCACCAGAGAGAGAAGTGGGAAGCAGCACAATAGGGTGACTTCTTTAAACTGCTTTTAAACTTTAAGCTGTTATTTCTTGGTGGTTGACTTTCTGGCCAGGTCCGTGGCCTTCTCTTGCCATTAGAACAGTTTCGTTTGTATTTTCTGTTGCTTCCTTAGCTGTTTCAAATAGTGTCTTAGAAATTTCAAGTTGCTATTTATCTAGAATGAGAAGATTTCATTCTACTTTATTTGATTTTTAGTTACCCATAAACTTCAGGTCATTAGTCACCTGCCCTGCATCCTATCCACCTTAGCACTTGTTTACCATAGTGGTTAGACAGGAACATTCCATCCCAGGAGCCCCAGAGCACACTTTGCCCCAGGGAATGATTCACTATTATCCTGGGGTGGGTCAGTGGGGCAGAGTCAGGAGGCACAAGGTGAGGGTGGGATGGGCAGGAGGGAGAGACTAGCATCATTCTAGTGTTCTCTGTCACCAACCAGAAGTCACCATTATCGCCACTGTTTCTGCCATGTGCAATATCTGACACTTCACTTCTGGCTTCAGCCTGTTTAATTGAGAAGAAATATTTAAAGTATTTCCTCAAAACTTGTTTTCTATATGTACACTAGGCTAAGAAATTATGAATCTTGATTTATAAATACTTTAAAAATAATAATTTGAGATTTCTTCATTTCTTAGCCCTTGGTGGTGGTGGTGTGTTGTTTCTTCATTGCTCTCAAAAAGAACCATTACTTTGGGAGGTAATGTCATGACTTCCAGTAAATTAAATGAGGGAAGTATGTGCAAGGACACCAAACTCCCTCTTTCCTCCAGAGCCATCTGGGTCCAGTAGCTTGAAATATATCAGGATGATGGGAAATGGCCCTGGATGTTTAAGGAAATTGGGGTTAAGTTACTTACCCAGAGTCACACAACTAGTAAGTGTTTGCAATGGGTTTTGAATTAAGGTCCTCCCATGTAGTTAGGGGATGGAGTAGGTGGTGGGAAGGGAGTATCAACTCAGAGCCAGGAAACAAAAGACTTGGATTTTAGTTTTGACACTTAAGTATCCATTAAGCTTGCTTAATTATAAACACTAAATTCCCTATGCCATATACTGTTCATGCATTTAGAAATACATTATTTTTGAGTTTAAATCCTTGAATAGCCTTAGAGATCCTGTTAAACAATTTCTTTATTTCTGTTTCAATAAGGAAAGTGAAAGTATAGAAAGGTTAAATGGCTTAACATAGTAAAATGGTAGAATGTTATATAGAATTGTTATGCCATTTCAATCCATAAAAATTCTACTGCTAGGGATAACATAACACATTCATACACACTTCTTCCAAAAATTATCTTTAAATGGTCATACATGTAAATATAATAAAGATTGAGACCCTCCATTTAGTTTTTACTCTGATGTCCTATTGTGAAGTAGAGGCAAACTTGACTTCTCAAAGATTATGGTTGACTTCACGTAAGAACAAAAATTTGATGTAAGCAAAAACAAAACAACAACAACAGAACTCTTTCCCATCTAAAAGGGGAAAGGGTTACATTTAAGTGGGTCATGTAATTTATATGTAATGTAATAGTATATGTAATAGTGCCTGGGACATTATAAGTCCCTGGTAAATGCCTTTTGATTGATTGAAAGAGGGAATTTTATTTTTGTTAAGAGAATGTATACTAATAAGAAAAAAAATTCACAGATCATGGAAGTACAAAATAGGGAAATAAAAATGAAACCAGAACAAACCCCATTTTTAAAAAGCTGACAAATTAATATATCCAGGTTACTATAGTTGATACCTAAATTTAGTTCTGAAGTTGTTAGCAGGTAAGGCAGAAACAGGAACATGTTGGAGTTCATAATTCTCCTTGATAAATACACTTAAAAGAAAAAGAAATATTTATCTAGAAAGGGGAGAAGCCTTTCTCAGTACTAAATTATGTGTACATTTTAATATACCATTTACTAAAGATATGATGTTTTTAGATGGACATTAATTATGTCTGCTCTCCATTATTGGGTTAAAAAACAAAAAAACAAACAAACCAACCTGCCTCAATACTCTTACATCTTAAACCAGTTAGAGAGTTTGGGGAAAGAAGACACTAGCTGTGTGATAGTGGGTAAGAAACTTAATTTCTAATTTACCTGTTTCCTCATGTGTTAAATAGGAGAATATGAACACCAAACACCCAGAGCTGTTGTGAGAATAAAATGAGATAATTATAAAGTGCATAACCTAAGTGTTATATAAATGTTAGCAATTATTTTCATATTTATAAATGTTTATTTATATTTTATGTTCTGAGTAGATTTTTTCCTCTTGAACTTTGTGATTTATTTAACTTTCTTCTTCTTCTTCTTCTCTTCTTCTTCTTCTCTTCTTTTTCTTCTTCTTCTTCTTCTTCTTCTTCTGCTTCTTCTTCTTCTTCTTCCTCTTCTTCCTTTTTTAATCTGGGTGATTTTTACATTGATATTGAATGTAATTTAATCTGGGTGATCTTTATATTCAAGTTTAATCAGATTTGTTCATGTGTCTTCCAAAATTATTGCCTTCCAGTTCTATAATTTTTTGAGTCCCAAATCTGTCATTCTCCTTTTCTTTCTGATTATGTATAACTTTGAGAGATGCTCCACTTTCATGCTAGTAGTCTCCTTTGCTGTTTACTCTCATTAATTTTGATCAGATATTTCTAATTTGTGACATTATTTCTATCCTGACATATTTTAAAAGTTTTATTTGTTGTTTGATGCATTTTGTAATTTTGTGTGATTTTTCCATGATCTACTAGGAGTCTCAAGTATTATATTTTTCTTGGTGATTTTTTTCATTTTTCTTTCACAATTTGCTTCCTTCTTTTTATATGAAGGTTTTTCTGTCATTCGCAAAATTTTTTGTTCACAAATGGAAATATTCAATTTTAACCATTTTGTGTGTTTGAGTTTTAAAGCAGGGATTTATTTATTTTTTTCTTTGTAGAGATGGTTTGTGTATTTTTTGATTGGTATTTCATTTTGTATACTTAGAAGTTCTGAGAAGTTTTCTTTTATTATTACATGCATTATGGTATTCATATTTTTGACTTGTGTTTTACTGATGCATATAATTCTTAAATTATCTCTTACACTTTCTATTTTCAAATCAATGCTTTGCTTTTTAAAGATCATATGTTCTTTTTAATTTTTTTAATAAATAAAAGTATTTTATTATTTTCCAGTTATATATATAGTTTTCAACATTTGTTTTCATAGGATTTTCACTTACAAATTTTTCTTCCACCCTCCCCTCCTTTGCCCCTCCCCAAGCCCCAAAGCAATCTGATATAGGTTATATATGTGCAATTACATTAAACATATTTCTGCATTGGTCATCTTGTGAAAGAAGCATCAGAGCACAAAGGAAAAACTTCAAAAAAGAATGGGGAAAGAAAACAGCCCAAAAGTAGAAACAGTATGGTTCAATTTACATTCATAATCCACAGTTATTTTTTTCTGGATGTTGATAACACTCTCTATAATGAGTTCTTTGAAATTGTCTTGGATCATTGCACTGCTGAGAGGATCCAAGTCTGTCACCATTGTTCATCACACCATGTTGCTGTTACTGTGTACAATGTTCTCCTGGTTCTGCTCCTCTCAGTCAGCATTAGTTCATGTAAGCCCTTCCAAGTTTCTCTGAACTCCTCCTGCTCATCATTTCTTACAGCACAATAGTATTTCATTGTATACATATACCACAACTTGTTTAGCTGTTCCCCAATTGATGGGCATCCCCTCGATTTTCTTCTTTGCCACCACAAAGAGAGCTGCTATAAATATTTTTGTGCATGTGGGTTCTTTTCCCTCTTCTATGATCTCTTTTGGATACAGACCTAGCAGTGGTACCACTGGGTCAAAGGGCATGAACAGTCCCATAGCTCTTTGGGCATAGTTCATATGTTCTTTTAATATTGTTACTTTTGCTTCTTTTCATTTACAGATTGTTTTTCACATCAATATTTTGTTTTGCCGGGGACAGCTAGGTGGAACAGTGCATAAAGCACTGGCCCTGGATTCAGGAGTACCTGAATTCAAATCCTGCCTCAGACACTTGACACTAGCTGTGTGACCCTGGGCAAGTCACAACCCTCATTGCCCCACAAAAAAAAAAATTACCAATCAACTGTTCTCTCTTTAACTTCTTAGGGGGAGACTCAACACCATAAATTCAAGTTCTTCTATTCTGTCAGTTATTTGTGATATGTGTACTATATATTCTTCCATTTGTTCCATTTTAATTTCTTCCTTGATTCTGATTTTTCTTTTGAACCACATAAAATCAGCTTTTTGTAGTTTCATGTGTTCTTGGGAATCCACAGAGTTCTGTGTTTCATCAGGTATTGACTTACTTTCTTCGGGTCAGGAAAACATTCAAATCTAGCCTTAAAATTCAGTCATCAAATACTTATTTAGAGAAGTCTACAACAATGTGGATGTTGTGTTAGCCAGCTACTCTTCTCTCTAGCTAGGCTTTAAAATGAGATTTCTTCTTCCTGAGACATTTGCTAGTTTTAATCTTATTTCCTTATATTACCCTATTGCTTACTTTCTGTCTTTTTCCCCTTTTGTGGTGGATCCCCAAAAGATACACACTCAAAATTGCCTCAGCTTCTTCACACATTGAAGAATTCATTTTTCATAGGCCACAATCTCTTTCTTGAATGACTTCTGTGAAAGGCAGGACTACTCTCCACTAGATCCCAGGACCCTTTTCTGAGACTATACAACTCTATATGCATACACTTTGGTGCCCTGCCCCTGTTTCCTCAGTTCTACCTCTATAAATCTGTCTGCCTTCAAGTTATTCTTTTCTGTGTTTTAGCATTTTTACCCTCAGGCAGTATCTTCTCCTTTCTATATCTTCTCCTTTTTTTGCAAGTAGGACTGAATTGAGATCTGTTGCCTATTGCTAAAAAATGGTGGGCTAAAGGCAGGGTCAAGAGGTACCAACATAGACTATTAAAGAAGCAAGGAAATTCTCAGGTTAATCTCAGAGTACAAGCCCATGAGTCAGACTATGTGTTCTGCTACCTGTTGGATAGTAGGTGGATGCTAAGTAAGAATGTTTGAAATTAGTATTCTGTGCTGTTAATTCATAAGGATCTGATATTGTTCATCTTGTTGATACCATGCTTTATGAAAACAGTATAACATTTAAACCTATGACACATATTAATTCTTTTAGGAAGTTTTGAAATCTGGTCCTCCAGTTTGCTGGTCACATGACCCAGAGGCTTTTTTGCTTTCTTCTCAATGTGTCATGAAAACTTTTTTTACTCATTTTTCTTTTCAAGGTTCATAGTTATGTTAGGACGAGGGAGAGACTAATTCAATAGGAATTCATTTCTAGACTGTTTTCTATTTCAAATGGGAGGCTTTCTCCAGCTAGATATGAGCTGACATAGCTTTATCTTATTCCTCTGAATATCTCCCTGACTCAAACAGCTATATGCCTTTTCCTTTAAGAGTCAGGCAAAATTGAGGGCAGCTAGGTGATGCAGTGGATAAAACACTGGCCCTGGATTCTGGAAGAACTGAGCTCAAATCCAGCTTCAGACACTTGACACTTACTAGCTGTGTGACCCTGGGCAAGTCACTTAACCCCCATTTCCCTGCCCCAAAATAAAAAAAGATTCAGGCAAAATTTTATATATTGGAGGATTGGAGATGGTTATTCAGACTTTGTCATGTGCAGGATACTAGTGAGTTGCTACAATGCCCATATCCTAAGACACAATATATATTCAAAGTATGAAATGGTATAATGTATGGAAAGAAAGAGATAATTTGAATTATTTAAGTTATACAACATAATTTCCTGTTGATTTTCTTATTTTGTGCGTTAAACACTAGTTGCTACAAACTTGGTTCACATTCTGAGATTTAGACTGCATAAGTTTGGAGAAAATGATTCTGCATTCTTGTCAATCATGGTACCCTTGTCTGTCTAATTTCTTACTGTGTTCAGAAACACTTATTTCAGTTTAATATAATTCAGGAAATTTTGGTTAAAAGTCTATTTGTGGGAAATATTAGACCATGTGATTTAGATACAAAGATAAAAATTACACAGTGCGTCACTTCACCCAACTTATATCATGCCAAAAGTCCAATATTTTGACCATTTAATTAAGAATATACATATGCATATGTATATATGTATACATACATACGTATGTATGCATATAAATATATATGCACATTTATATATATAGTTTCAAAAATCAGTGAATGCTAGAAATGGTCTTATGTTCATAATAATTTTCTAAATAAGAAATAAAAATAGCATATGTTCATAATGAATTGTTTTATACTTGGACCATTAAGACTCAAACAGGGGGTATAAATGAAAGATTGAAATAGAATCTTTTTTTTGCCTCAGATGAATTTAAAAAAAAAGAAGTTATAATCAATATCTCTGAGAAGGCAACAAAGAAAAATAGAAATGGTCACTAGATATGAACAGGGAAACTACATTATAAGGCTTAATGGTCCCATAGACAAGAATTATTGTTATACCTCAATACTTGAAGGAAAACACTAATTGAATTAGAGGAAGAAACAATTGAGGGGGGGGCATTGCTTGTGAGGAAATTTCATTCTCATTTATTATTCCCAGGAATTTATTTGAGTTCTACTCTCATGAATTGACCAATAAACAAGGAACAAACTAGACCAGTGTATTTAGAACTCTAGACTAATTGATCTCCATTTGAAAAATGTTCTCTATTCAAAACATGTCACCAGTATAATAATGCCAAGAACAATTTAGCAAGGCATGTTTCATTTTTTCCCATAGAGAAAGTTTAATCCCAATATGATTCTTTGAATACTTATTTACATAATCATTTCTCCTAATAAAATTAAGTTTTAATTCCAAGTAAACGATGGTATTAAATCAAAACATCTTATTCATTTAATAAACATAAAAATCAAGCTTTCGGCTTCCACAAAAAATAATAATAATGGGGGGCAGCTAGGTGGTGCAGTGGACAAAGCACCGGCCTTGGATTCAGGAGTACCTGAGTTCAAATCCAGCCAATTATTCTGCATTTATTTTAAATTGAATTTCTCTATCTCTTTCTGTTGGGTTATATTGGTAATATACAGGTATGCTAATGATGTAAGAGGGTTTACAACCTATAACTTTTTTTTTAAATAAACAGTTTTATTGAAAGTTTTCAGCTCCAAATTCTATCCCTCCTTCCCACCCACCCCTCCCCCTTCCCTGACATGGTAAAGAATTAGATATGGTTTATACAAATGAAATTATGTAAAACATTGTCATATCACTCTTTTTGTATAAGAAAACTTAAATAAAAGAAAAAATGAAAGAAAGTGAAAGATAGAATGCTTCATTCCATGTTCAATCAATAACAGTTCTTTCTTTAAAGGCAGATAGTATGCTTCATCATTAGTCCTTAGGCATTGTCTTGGTTCATTGTATTGCTGAGAATAGTTGTCATTCATAGTTTTTCATTTGCTGTTCTTCTTTGCTGTCTCTGTGCACAATGTTCTCGTGGTTCTGCTCAGTTCACTATAAGTCATTTCATACAAATCTTTCCAGGCCTTTTTGATACCATCCTGCTTGCCATTTCTTTTTTTTTTCTTTTTCTTTTTAGTGAGGCAATTGGGGTTAAGTGACTTGCCCAGGGTCACACAGCTAGTAAGTATTAAGTGTCTGAGGCCGGATTTGAACTCAGGTACTCCTGACTTTCTGACCCCAGGGCAGGTGATCTATCCATTGCGCCATCTAGCTGCCCCCTGCTTGCCATTTCTTAAAGCACAATATTATTCCATCACCATCATATACCACAGCTTGTTTAGACATTCCCTGATTGATGGTCATTCCTATGATTTCGAATTTTAGTCGCTACAAAAAGAGTAGATAGAATTTTTTTTTTTATACAAATAGTTTTTCCCCTCTTTTTGTAGAAGTCTTTGGCATATAAACCTAGAAGTGGTACTTCTGGATCAAAATGTGTGCTCAGTTCTGTAGCCCTTTGAGCATAGTTCCAAATTGCTCTCCAGAATGGTTGGATCTTTATACAACTCCACCAACAGTAGATTAGTGTCCCAGTTTTCCCACATCCCCTCTAACATCCAATAATATGATTATAGAAATCTTTGATTTCCTTGTCTGATAACTGCCTGTTCAAATCCTTGTATTTTTATAAATTTAACTCATTTCTTTATGTATCTGAGAAATGAGGACTTTAGAAGAGATACTTGTTTCAAAAGTTAATTCCCAGTTTTCTGCTTCCCTTATAATCTTGGTTACATTAGTTTTGTTTGTTCAAAGACTTTTTAATTTCATGCAATAAAAATTATCTCTTTTACATTTTATTTTGCTCATTATATTTTCTTCGGTCCCAAATTCTTCCTCTGTCCATAAATCTGAAAGATAAACTCTTCCATGCTCTCTTGTTTCTTTTTCTTTTTCTTTTCTTCTTTTCTTTTCTTTTCTTTTCTTTTCTTTTCTTTTCTTTTCTTTTCTTTTCTTTTCTTTTCTTTTCTTTTCTTTTCTTTTCTTTTCTTTTCTTTTTTTCAGGGCAATGGGGGTTAAGTGACTTGCCCAGGGTCATACAGCTAGTAAGTGTCTGAGGCTGGGTTTGAACTCAGGTGCTCCTGAATACAAGGCTGGCGCCTTATCCACTGTGCCACCTAACTGCCCCAAAATTCAACTTTTAAAAAATATTTTATTTGTTTGTGTGTGTGTGCGTGTGTGGGGGGGCAATTGAAGTTAAGTGACTTACCCAGGGTCCCACAGCTAGTAAGTGTTAAGTGTCTGAGGCCAGATTTGAACTCAGGTCCTCCTGACTCCAGGGCTGGTGCTCTATCCACTGTTCCACCTAGCTGCCTCCATGCTCTCTTAATTTGCTTATGGTATCACCATTTATTTATGTATACATCTTTTTTTTGTGTGTGTGAGGCAATTGGGGTTAAGTGACTTGCCCAGGGTCACACATCTAATATTTATGTATAAATCTTGTACCCATTTTGTCCTTATTTTAGAAATATGGTGTGAGTTATTGGTTATATCCTGTAATTTTGTTAACATTGTTAATTTTTTCAAGTAGTTTTTTTTAATTGACTCTAAATTTCTCAGAGAATATCATAAGTCAAAATGAAAGCTTTGTTTCCTCATTGTCTATGCTTTTTTCCTTAATCTTTCCCCTTTTGTTATTGCTATAGTGAATATTTCTAGTAGAACTTTGAATAATAATAGAGGAATACATGGAAATTCTTGCTTTAATCCTGAATTTTTTATATAACTTTCTAATTTATTCTTATTGCAAATAATGTTTGCTCTTAGTTTTAGATAGATACAAAAAGCTCCATTTATCCCTATGTTTTCTAGTGTCTATTTAATAAAAATGGGGGTTTCATTTTGTCAAAAGCTTTATTCTGGATCTATTTATATAATCATATAATTTTTGCTGTTTGTTATTGATACAGTCATTTATTCTCATAGTTCTCCTAATATTGAAGGAGTCCTACATTTCTGGATAAAGCCAGCTCAATAATAGTGTAGGGCCTTTGTAATATATTTCTCTAATTTCCTTGACAATATTTTATTTAACATTTTTTGAATCAATATTCATTAGGGAAATTGTCTATCGTTTTCTTTCTCTGTTTTTGTTATCCCTTACTTAGATATCAAAACTATACTTGTATCATAGAAGAAATTTGGTAGGACTCCTTTACTAATTTTTCAGTTTACATAATGGAATTATTCTTTAAATGTTTGTTAGAACTTGCTTGTACAGACATTTTTTTCCCATAAGGAGCTTATTGATGGCTTATTCAGTTTCATTTTCTAAGATAGGGGTATTTAAAAGTTTTCATTTTCTTTTCTCTTACTGGGCAATTTATATTTTTATAAATATTCCACTATTTTGTTTAGATTGTCAATTCACTGGCATAAAGTTGGACAAATTAGTCCCTAATAATTACTTTAATTTCATCATTGGTGGCACGTTCATCCTTTTCTTTCTTGATATTACTAATTTGGTTTTCTTCTTTCTTTTTTAGTTTATCTATTTATTGTCCCAGGAAACCAGTTCACTTTTTTTATGTTAGTTTTTTTACCTTTACATTTTACTGATTTTTCATTCCATTTTAAGGATTTTTACTTTGGTGTTTAATTGGGTGTTTTTAATTTGTTCTTTTTTTTAGTGGTTATTGTTGCTTTTCCAAGTTGCATGCCCAACTTGTTTATCTTTTATTTTTTATTGATGTAAGTTTTTGGAGATATAAATTTTACCTTAAGTTCTGCTTTGTTTGCTACCTGAGTATGTTTGTATGCTGTCTCCCTGTTGGCATTGTCTTTAATAAAATTATTGTTTCTGTTACACATTCAGTTTTTAGGATTATTTTGTTTGAATTAGTTTTTACCCTATATACCAAAGACCTTTCACTGAATAATTTTTAGCACATTATGGTTTGAAAGAGGGACATTTAATATTTCTATGTTCTTGTTTTTTTATTTCATTTTTGTGAGAGGGCTTTTTTTTTTTTACCATAAAAAGGACTATTTTTTTATTAAGGCCATGTACACCCAAGAAAAAGGTATACTTCTTTCTATCCCCTTCAATATTTCCCAGAGGTCTATTACATTTAACCATTCCAAAATTTAATTTATCACAACTTCTTTCTTGTTTATCTTATGGTTAGATTTATTTAGGTCTAGGAGGGGTAAGTTGAGCATAGTTTAGTATAGTACAGAATAGTTTAGTATAGCAAATTGAGTATAGCATAGTATAGTTTTACTTTTCATTTCCTCTTGTAACTCCTTTAATTTTTCTTTCAGGATGTAGATGCTATTCCATTTGGTGCATATATTTTCAGTATTGATATTACCTCTTTGTCCATGGTACCTTTTAGCAAAATAAGTTCCTTGTGTATCTCTTCTAATTAGTTCTATATTTGCTTTTCTTTGTGATCATGATAGCTACCTGTGAATTTTTTTTTCAGCATAACAAATTCTGCTTCATCCCTTTTTTTATAATTCTCTTTGTCTGTCATTTTCAAGTGTCTCTTGTAAACAACATACTGTTAGATTCTGGTTTCTTATTCATTCTGCTATCTGCTTCAGTTTTATGGGTAAGATCTCACAGTCACAGTCACAGTTATGATTGCTATTTATTTCTCTTCATTCTTTTCTATTTATTTATCTCCCATTTTACTGAGTCACCTCTTCAAAAGTTGGTTTTGCTTCACACCATTGCTTCCCTTAAGCTACCCTTCCTCTTATCACCTCTAACCTTTTCTCTTATTGCCTTCCCCTCTTAATTCCATGTTAGGTATGATTAATTTCTATACCCAGCTTGGTGTGAGTGCATGTTTGTGTGTGTGCATGTGTGCATGTGTGTGTGTGTGTGTGTGTGTGTGTGTGTGTGTGTGTGTACTTTATTCTTTGTTTAAATTCAGTTGAGAATAAGTTCAGGCATTGCCTGTCTCCTCCACTTTTCCATGTATTGGGAAAAACAAAAACAAAATATCCTTTGAATACATTTTATGTGAGATTATTTTCCCTAATCGCCTTCTTCTTTCACCCTTCTACCAGTGCATTTCTCTGTCCTATACTTCCATTCTTCTTTTGAGATTATCCCAACATAATGGCCTCATACCTGTACTAAGTAGAATATTAATTGTCCTAAGGACAATGAAGTTCTAGGGGTTCCATGTATGATACTTCCATAGTATTGTAAACAGATTAATCATATTAAGTCCCTTTAGAGTTCTCACTCATATTTACCTTTTTGTGCCTTTCTTTAGTTTTGTGTCATAATATCAAATTTCCTTGTCAGATGTGGTCTTTCATTGTGAATGATTTATATTTCTCTATTTCATTAAATATCTATTTTTTCCATGCAGGATTATATTGAGTATTGTTGGGTAAATTTTTCTTGATTGTAATCCTTTGCCTTCCAGAATATCATATACTTAGCCCTGTATTCCTTGTCATGATAGCTGCTAAATTTTGCTTAATCTGACTATGACACCATGGTATTTGAATTATTTTATTCTGGATGCTTTTAGTATTTTATACTTGACCTGGGAACTCTAGAATTTGGCAAAGCTGTTCCTGGGAATTTTCATTTTTGGATCTCTTTTAGATGATTGATTAATTCTTTTAATTTTTCCTTAGCACTCTTGTTGAGATGTAGGGTGTTCAGAGAAGACTTGAACCTTTGATGTGAAGGCTGCTCAACCCTATTCAAGGAGTCTTTCCACTTTTGAAGTCTACCTGATTCACCCACCTCTTATCTGTGTCTTCAAAAAGCTTTTGCATGCACAGAGACCACATCCTGCTAAACAATTTTCAGATGGGCTAAATAAGATGGAGAGTAACTGTAGGGTCTCCAACCCATCAGTGAATTGTGAGTGTCTACCCCAAATTTATGAGGACTTCCCTTGGTGGAATAGGGGGATGAGAATAATTTGTTCCAATGGTCATGAAGGTGCAGAAGCAGAGCTTGGTTAGAAGTTGGTGGCATACACTATATCCTGAGCTGTTGCCAGTCATCTTGACTTTTGTCTTGCCACTGAATTTTGATGGCTGTGGAAGAGAGATTGAAACAAGTGGACCACTTCCTGCAACTCTGCCTTATGTAAATCTAATTTATGCACAAGTCAAAAAACATTACCCATACAATTGTACCAATTTTACCTATTTCAATGTCCTGGCGGATAGGAAAGTTATGAAGCATCATAAGCAGATTGACAGGGAGCTATAATCAGAACTTGCATACAGGCAGCTCAGGCCATAGGGTCATCTTCTCACTGGATTGAGCAGCAGTTGGATTTGGCAGCTCCCTGGTTGAACGAGAAGCCTTTTTTAAAGACTGCACTGCTCAACTTCTGGCATGAGGAAGGGACTAGAAAAGATGCCCTGAAATTGTTTGCTTCACCCAATTCTGTGTACTTACCATGGCAGGCAAAGATCCTGTGATTGAAACACAAAGTACAAAAACTTTTGGTAAAATGATTTCACTTACTTTCAGAAAATAGGATGTGTGCACATTTGTGGACAACATGAAATCCAATAGACCTGAAAGACAAAAAGCTCTTGTTGTGAGAGAAATTGGGAGGTGTTGCAACTAAATGGTAGCCCTGAGTAGAACAAGGCTGACAAATGAATGCCACCTTACCAAAGTTGGAACAAGATACATGTTTTTCTACAATGCCTAGAGTGATGGGGAGAACTTTGAAGCTGGTGTAGGTGTTTCAATTGAAATTAATCTAGTAAACATGCTTGTATATCTACCTAAAAGAGTGACAGGCTTATTACAATGCTATTGCCACCTATAGGAAAGATACTTGCCATCGATATCAGTGGCTATGTTCCCAACATGGCAAACTCTGCTGAGGTCAGAGAAAAATGTTATGAACACCTGGAGACCTACATCATCACTGTGCTTAAAGAGGACAAGCTTATAATCCTAGGTGGATTTAATGTAAGAGTAGGCACAGACTTTAAGATATGGCAGCAATCCTTGGGAGGAATGTAGCTGGAAACAAGAACAGTGAAACAGTGTTCACTAACTACTAAAGACTTGTAAAACTCATGACCTTCTGATAACTAACACTGTCTTCCATTTACCTAAATGAATAAAATTTTTTGGATGTATCCTCACAGTAAACATTGACAGATGATATGGTATTTACTTCTCAACAACTTCAGGAGAATGGTCAAGAACAGAAGAGAGGTTATCGTTTGAAATTATATAGGGGTGCCTATCTCTGTCCCAAGTTTTAGGGAATTTATCGGGAGTTTCTAATATATTGTTTCTTAGAAATAAGAGCTTATTACAGCAGTTTTGGGCATTAAACATTTATTAACAGATACTAAATATTAGCAAGGATAGAGAGAGAGAGAGAGAGAGAGAGAGAGAGAGAGAGAGAGAGAGAGAGCACATGACTCCAAAAGTTCAGAAGTCCTGCATACCTAGGATAGAGAATGAGAGCCAGAGGACAGCATGGGAGAGAGAAGAGAGCACCAAGAGAGAGAAGTCATCCCTCTCCAAGGGTTTTTATCCTCTCAAAGGTAGAGGAAGGTCCCTGAACCTTGACTCAAGCTAATTGACCTATAACATTGAAGTTCATTGATTGGCATGACTTCTAGGTGAGTTAACTTCCTTTAAGTAGACAGGAAGGCCAATCTACATTTCCTTTGCCATTCTACTGACTCTGGGCTGGCCATGCAAACCCATCCAGAGTTCCTGTGTATGTGTGTGTGTGTGTGTGGGGGGGGGTCTTTGAGTCCACCAAACACCCCATTATTAATAATTTTCTCACAAGGTCTGTATACAATGTTCAACGATCTAACCAAGAACTTTGATACTGTCAATTGTGAAGGCTTGTGAAATATTATGGAAAAATTTGGTTGACCAGAGAAATTCATCAATACTATCCTTCAGTTTCATGATGGCATGCTTGCACAGGTTCTGAATAATGGACAATGCTCTCCCACTTTCCCAGTCATTAATGGAGTGAAGCAGGTCTGTGGGCATGCTCCCATGCTTTTTAGCATGGTTTTCAGCAATGTTGTCCATCATCTTCAATGAAGACAAATTCAGCATCAAAGACAACTACAACAGTGATAGTAAATTATTTGACTCAAAAAAGGCTACAAGCTAAATGGAGGGAGAACTGGTTCCACTGCTCCACCTCGTGGCCCCCAGGTTTGCTGTATTGTAGTGAAGGGATGGGAAAGCATCGTGCATTGATAGAAAATTTTTGCTGTTATTGGTGGTGGTTGTTGTTTTTAGTAATGTTGTTAAAGGCTTTAAAAAACTAAACACATTTGTTTCTGTTTTATCCTAAAAGCAATTAGAGACAGTAAGAGTCTAGGAGGACAAAGGAGGAAGATGGCAGTGGAGTCCCGTGTCACTCAGGAGGAAATTAAGAAGGAACCAGGGGACAGCTAGATGGCACAGTGGATAAAGCACCGGCCCTGGATTTAGGAGTACCTGAGTTCAAATCCGGCCCCAGACACTTACCACTTGCTAGCTGTGTGACCCTGGGCAAGTCACTTAACCTCAATTGCCTCACAAAAAATAAAAAAAAAATAAAAAGAAGGAACCAGAGAAGCCCATTGACTGGGTGAAGATATGTCCATTACTCATGCGGGTCTTCACCACTGGGTGGAAGAAGTCTCCTTAGGAAATATGCCTTTGAGCAAGTTACAGATCTACACCTGGATGGATGCAACCTTGAAAGAATTGACTAGTTTAGTAAAAGAGGTCTACCCAGAAGCTGGAAAAAAGGATACACACTTCAATTTTGCTATTGTTTTTATGGATCTTAAAAGACTTGGTTATAGAGTGAAAGAAATTGGCAGTACAATGTCTGGCAGAAAGGGAACTGATGACTCCATGACCCTACAGTCTCAGAAGTTCCAAATAGGAGATTATTTGGATATAGCAATTACTTCTCCAAATCAGGCACCACCCCCCTCAGGGCATGTAAGACCATATTAAATTTTGTTTACTATTTTTTAAAAAAGCAATTAGAAGTCACTGGAAGAGGATATGAAATGAGATAGAAGAATAGACGGAACTTTGGCTAATTAATTAATCATGTAATCCTAGATATTTACAAGATTCATTTTCCTTGTCTGTAAAATTGCTATGTTCAGAAACTGAGATGAAATATATGAAGTTCTTTTTAGTTCTCATAGGGTCATATAAATGTAGGCTGGAGCAGTGAGGTAGTATAGTGGATAAAGTGCTTAGCTTAGAGTCAGGAATCATCTTCCTGAGTTCAAATATGGTCTCAGACACTAGATGTAGAACCCTGGGTAAATCACTTAACCTTCTTTAACTCAGATTCTTCATATATTAAATGAACTGGAGAAGGAAATGGCGAACCACTCTAGTATCTTTGCCAAGAAAAACCCATATGGGGTCACAAAGAGTTGGACACAACTGAGATGACTGAACAACAGCAGAATATAGGCTACTTGAATCAAAGTAAGATATCAAGTCCAGAAGACATGAATCCTAATAGGAATGTGAGAATATAAAGTATTTTCTTCTCTGGTACAGACAGGAGTAGAAATCGTGCCATTAAAAAATAGAGACAAAGGGCTGGAACAAATTTTTTTTTGGGGGGGGCATGGGGAATAATGAGTTCAATTTGGACTATGAATTGAATACTTCATTATCATTATAAGTAGAGCATCTAAATATTCTTCTTGCAAAGGGAACATTGTTTCATTAAAATTCCAGTCTGTAATTTAAGGAAAATAGCACAGGTCACTTAATAATGAAACTCTGACGCCAAAGTCCTCATTTCATTAAAACTCTAACAAAGTCTCATGATTGGAGATTTCAAAATATATTTTCTTTTTTTCACATTACTCAGTTTAAAAAGAATAGTTGTTAATTATAGTGTTATGTTAAAAAGCTCAAACACATTATGTTGGCAAAGGTTGGAGAAAATCCAATAAAATCATTTCAGCCTAAATCACCATCAAGGGAACAGAACTGAGTGTGTGTCAGTATTTTCAGCATTGGAGCCCAGGGGGACATAACACTTGCTGTGTGTGTGGAGAAAACAGCAGGACTTTTCACTAGAAATGAGACAGAGGGAAAACTTGTGATCACAAAACAGAAAAGCATATTGCTGATAAGACATAAGTGTTAGAGGGTTTCCACAACCTCAAGCTGTGCCTTTCCCAACAAAAATCTCATATTAATTTACACAAGGCAATTTTTAGTGGCACAGCTAGAAGGAACTGTGAAAAAGAAAATTAGTTGTTCTTTTACTAGAGACAATTCATTGCAAACTTCTGAAATAACATTTCTCTTTCAAACTCTGTGTTGAAACAGCTGACTGTGATCTTATGCAATAGATTTTTTTCACCTTTTAAGGTTGAGCAAGAGGAATTAAAATTTTAAATAAAACATTTGGGCATATGCCAAGGGATATGTTATACATGAAATGATACACTTGAATTAATTTCACCAATCAAAAGCCATGTAACTTCATGGAAGTCACTTAATGCATTGTTTCCTCAACAATACATTGGCTCATCAGTAACAATGATACTTGCAATATCTGTTTTTGGCCATAGGATATTATAAAGACAACATAAGATTAAAAATATAAAATACTATAGAAACTGTATAAAATTATGTAACTATTCTTATCATTGCCCATAGCAGGGTTGGAAGGGACCTTATATATAATCTAGTCCAACCCTTCTCTCTAGAAAGATATAGACAGACAGATAGATGAAATGTTCAGAATATTCCAAAAGTCAGTTCAGTATCAAACTTACTAAAGCTCAAAGGTTTTCAAAGAAGAACACATTTTAAGATATTAATTAGCTACACACTATCTTAATATAAGCATATAGACTTTCAGAACTACAAAAGTAACCATAAACTCCTTTTTTTTACTTTTTCTTTAGTTTCTTTTTTCCTTTTATTACAAATATGCTATATTAATTGAATTCAAAACATTGAATATAACCATCACTATCATAAAATCAAAACATTAAGCAATATTCCAAAATTATTTTTAGACAAAAAACTAGCCATCATAGGTACAAAATACTACAGAGTAACACAAAGCATAAATATGCAAACTTTCAAATGAAAGTAAAAAATATTTGTAGTCACATTTCTCTATAATGTCATTGTTTCAGATCATTATTTTGCCACACAACAATATTAAAGGTTTAGTGGTTGCACTGACTATTGTATGCTACCTCTATATAAGTGTCACCTGAGAAATTGCTTTCCTTATCTCAATTAAAAAAGTATTGGGATATTGATTTATAACAATGCTTTATATACCTTTTTAGCTAAATTTAAACTTTGGCCCATTCAACAAACATAAATTTGTATAAGAAAAATTAAATGTAATGAGAGCATGAACAAAATATAATTCCCTACAACTTTTCTTTTACCTTAATCTTTTCACAAACTGAGAATTTAACAAACTAAAATTCCAAGCCAATCTGATGTCTAATTAGTTTAGTGCTTCCTCTCTAAACTTCAGGTTTAATAAATATAATTTAAAAATAAATAAAAAGACCCACTTTTCTTGGCTGTTCAAAGCCATTCAGAACCTGCATTAAGCTGCAGTAAAACTTTTAAGGCATGAGGTATGTGTGTGCATAAACATGCATATATGTATATTTCAGATAATTCTCCATTTTCCATTAGCAACTTAGTTTGGTTTTAACTGCACAGTATGCCATGCCCTCCCCCATGATAAATTGATCACCTGAAATCTTATCACCATGCACAGTGACCTAGGTTTGATATTCAAGACCTCAGCTCCTTCACTTGCTCCTCCCCTCTGATTGAAGGACTAGAGTATAGAGTTCCTAGGGAAGCCTTCCTTTATAAAGAGCTTGGAACTTTGAGAACTTTCTGGGTATTTCTCTCCTTTCCATGAGCAAGTCAGCTTGGTTTTGACTCCTCAGAATATAATGACCTTCCCCTGTGTACCTCTTCTCCCTCACACACCTTTTCAATTCTATGGGTATGTGTGTGTGTGTGTGTGTGTGTGTGTGTGTGTTTGTGTGTTTGTGTGTATGTGTGTGTGTTGTTTTCCCTTCATGATTGTTAGTGCCTTGAGGGAGGAGACTGTCTTTTTCTTATTTGTATCCCCAGTATTTAACCACATTGCCTTGCACACATCAGGTGCTTGATAAATGTTTATTGAATTTAATTGACCCACACACATATGTAAACAATAATAATGGTAGTTGGTATTTATGTCATGTTTTATACCTTGTAAATTGTTTTACATATATTATCTCATAAAGGCAGGAAGTGTTATATTTGATAGTGTGGCAATATTAGATTTGAGAAAACCTGGGTTCAAATCTTGCCACTGACATATATTGACTGTGTGACCTAGGACAAGGTATTTAACCTCTTTACTCCATGCAATTCTCTAGGACTATAGCAACCAGATCAATACAGTAGGGAAATTGTATCAAAATATTTGGGTTTAAATCCCAATTTATGACTTCTGTGAACTTGGGACCTTTTCTGGGCCTCTGATACTTATTTATAAAATAAGAATGTTGTACTTGGTATCCTCTAAAGTCACTTCAACCTCTAAAACTATGATCCTAAGTTAGGGGGTAATTGGCAGTTGATAAAAAGGGTGTTTCCTCATAGGCATGTTCACCTCTCTTCTTTTTATTGTGATATCTTAACAGTGGTTGCATTTAGTACTGTGAATTCCTGGTGAGAAAATTTCCTCTACTAAGGCAAGGCGAAACAGGTACTGCAAATTATAGTACTAAAAGGTTCACCGAACCAATGAAATATTGTCTGCATCATAAATAACAATGATAACTACTGGAATACCTAACATTGAAGATTAATCAAATGGTTTGGGGGCAGCTAGGTAGCTCAGTAGGTAGAGTGCTGGGCCTGGAGTCTGGAAGACTCATCTTCCAGAATTCAAATCCAGACCTCAGTTACTGGCTCTGTGACCTTGGGTAAGTAAGTCACTTAATTTTGTTTTCCTCAGTTTCTTCATCTGTCAGTTGAGCTGGAGAATGAAATGGCAAATCCTTCCAGTATTTTTGCCAAGAAAACCCCCCAAAAGGTCACAAACTGGACATTTCTAAAAAATGCCTAAACAACTACAAAACTGTTTGGTAGAAAGGGAAAAAAAATCGATGGATTTAAAATCAGCAGAGATCTGAATTTGATCTCAAATATTTAAAATCTGCATGACTATAGGTAAGTAAGTGACTTAATCTTTGTGAGACTCAGTTTTTTCACTTGCAAAATGGGGTTAGCAAATATTGCAGAATCGACTTCACAGGGATTTTGTGAGGATCAGATGAAATTACATGTGCAGAGCACAATATGAATCTTAAAAGTCATATATTACTAAGATGAGCTGAATTGATCACGGTTACATAGTCACCAGTTAAGGAGTAATATCATGTTTTAATCCCAGGTTTTACAATAATATTAGAATCTCTCATGTTAGGAAACAGGAAATTTCCCTGTTTCATGTCAATAGAAGGGTATGTTATCCCTACCTTCAATCTTTTTTCGCCTCTGGTTAGTAGTCTTTCCTGTACTTGATTTTAAATGCTCTAGGGAGCAAAGGTTTCCTCTGGAGGACAAGTGGAAACAAATACAGCCTTCAATGGCTCCTGCTGGGACTCCACCACTGTGAAAACACTTGAAGAGTGGGATAGTCTCTCTCCCTATATAATAAATTACCAAGGTAATGAGAAAGGTAAATATGTCAACACAAATTTTATATATGTCCACATTTACCTTGGAGGAAAGAAATAAGGTAAAGGAAACAATAAGGTAGTTTTTGTGCAGGTTCTGACTATGACTCCTGAATGTCACATTTGATTCTGTGTGTGTGTGTGTGTGTGTGTGTGTGCAAAATTCAGATGTGACTTCAATAATAAAGAGGGAATGGACAAATCAAATTAATACATTGTTCAGGTGTAAGAGCTTCTTTAGGGAATGGGGGAGGTCAATTAGACATACATAGAAAATTAATTATATTAATAAAACAAAAAACATTTTTATGGAAGAATACAAAAAAGTACAGAAGTAGGTACAAAAAACAGATTTTTTTACTACTTTGTTAATTTGACATACATAAACAATGAAAAATTTTTATGAGAAGAGATATGCACTTGGGAGAATCAAGAATAGTTTCATATTAAGATTATCTGAGGAAAAGCGGGTACATTGTACACATATGCCTCCTTAAAGGCGCAGAGATGAAATACGGAATGCTGTTTAGGAGAAACATGAGACATTAAGAGAAAATAATAACTCTTGACACTAGCTGCGTGACCTTGGGCAAGTCACTTAACCCTCATTGCCCACAAAGAGAGAATAAGCATGAATACAGTACCTACTATGTGTCAGACATTGTGCTAAGTGCTTTAAAAATATTATATCATTTGGTCCTCACAGCAACCTTATAAGGTAGGTAATATTATTTATCCTCATTTTATAGTTGAGGAAAGTGAGTCAGACAGGACTTTGTAACTTGCCCAAGGTCACACAGCTAGTGACTTTCTGAAGCTGAATTTGAAATCAGGTCTTCTTGACTTTAGACACAACACTATCCATGATGCCACCTGTTGCCTCTGAATAAAAGATATTATTAGAGAAAGGTATGCTCAGAAAAGGAGGTGAGCCTGTCAAGTCACAAAATTGAGGGTTAAACAAGTAATGGAGAAAAAGTATTGCCATTAGTACATATATTAGCTAACATTTCCATAGCTTTTTTAAGTTTACAAACCTTCAAGATACATTATCTTATTTGACCTTGTTTTATTTGACCTTTAATTCCAAGAATTCTAAAAATAAACTCCCAGAAAATCTTGCTGAATGAAGCTCCAATGGTGGATTGGATAAGATTATTCTCTGTGAGAAGGCTTAGTATACTTGTGAACTAAGCATCAACAACAGTATCAGCAACAATGATATCAAGGATCTTTCAACAGATTGAACTAAAGGAGAAGAATAAACTCAGTTTCAAAAACAGTTCAGGGTAACTTCTAGAAAATGTTTTCTTGTATTCAGAATTATATAGGCCTTATACAAGTCTGCCTACTAAATCAAACATTCCCTATAAACTTCCACAATTGTTCCACAAAACCTGACCAATGTTCCAGAGGTAATTGGTTAAATAGAGGTGATGGCTAACAGCTGAGTCTTTGAAAGAACAATTAAGCAAGTGGAATAGAGCTTGAGCAGATGAGGAGATGTAGCCAACCACACTATGGAAGAATAACAGGAAAAAAATAACATTATATTCATGTCTATTTATCAATATTGTTAAGGGCTAAAATTCTAGCTAAACTGTCTAAAATATCTAATGAGTGGTCGCCAATCAATTACAAGCTTTAGCAAGAGTTAGACTTTTAAGCATTTATTAAGGATAATAAGAATTTGGTAAAGAGAGAGAAAAAGGCCTAGATTCCTATCTATTAAAGGGAGAGCACATTTCTAGCTCCCTTCTCCGCCAGCGTCCTCAGGAAAGAGCCCCAGAGTCAGCGCCAGTCTCTTCCTTCCTCCTCCCACTCGCTCGCGTCACTTCCTGACTCCTGGTCTTGCCCTCAAAGACCTTCCCTTCATGGGCAGAACTCTTCTACAGTAAGTATCAAGCAGGTGGCGTTATTCCAATCGTTACAGTCCCCCCTGTTGTTCCTCAAGAAACAAAATGTTTCCTTGACGGAACAGTAAAAACAATATAATAACTATTGCTAACTAATAATATGTGAACAACAATATAGAAAAGGAAGAGAGGAAGGTTTTGTCCAGAGGGGCGATTTTTTTTTTGTCCTCATGAACCGACGCTTTGACATTAGTCTTGCAAAGGGAGGGCCTCTGCAGAGAATACATGTTACAGATGGTGTATATTATAACAGAAAGAGAAAAAAAACCAACAAAAACAACAAATCAAAACTGTTCATTTAAAGTCTCTGAAAGTCTTTTCTTAGATGTCCTCTAGGTGTAGTCGTGGAATGGAAGTCTTTTCAGGGGTTGAGGTGTAGATGCTGGTAATCAGCCAGGAAAACTTCCTACAAAATTGAGCTTAACACAACTTTAAAATAGCTTTGTCAATAATCAAATCAAACAATGAAAGTTCTCAAAAACATGTCTAAGGGAATACAGAATCTTAGTTGTTAACACGTGAAACATACAATAAAACAAAAATTGAACCATTCTTTAAAATTACATTATTATTATAGTCCCCCCTTATGGAGAGTAATTGAGAAGACAATTGCTGCGATATTAATTTTTAAAAATAATTTTTATCTTTGTTTCATCACTTTTTGCATCGTCTGCCTAATTATCCTCATGCCATTATGAGAAATTAGAAAATCTAATATAATTGGTAACAGGTGTCAAGGCCAAATTCAACACTGTTATTTATCATGACACCTGAGATAATTATGGGGGTTACCATAAAAGAACAGAGAAATGATGGGATATGAGCATTCCCACACTTGAGCAGTATGTACTGCCCATACAGTATGCCAGGCTTAAAAGAGGTGGATGGAATATATGTCCATGCCACCGAACATATTGGAAGAAACTGAGTCAGACTTAATCAGATGCATGGGATTGAGATGTCCATGGCATCAGGCATATAGGAGGGAGCATAGAAGCTAGGTGTAGAAGTGAGATGGGTGGGATCAATACTTCCAGCCATCTGTACAATATTGTGGGGAAAAATAAAATAAAATATTAAACCAAGAGAATCCAACCTCAACATTTGTCAAAAGCCGTTCCCTCGGCCATACCTTGACTTCATGCATGTCTCCCCTCATGTGACAGTTCAGTGTCTGCTCTTGCATGTATTCCTCTTGTGATTGGATGGCATCTTGGCCAACTGGCATCTGATAACTCAGAATAAAGGCAATTAATGTCTTAAATGATAAGTTCCCATAATCCAAGTCTCATATTGATTTAAAAATTGAGGATAATAAATGATTGCAAAAAATGTGAATACATCTTGACTCAGAACACAATATATAATTATGCAACAATTTCAAATAATACCCGTTTTTTTTTTACTTAGTATACAATTACTTTTGTGAAAAATCAGAACATATTCAAATACAAGTTAAAGCACAACAGAATCTCAAAGAAAACTTCTTTTTTTGAAAAAAGAAAACTTTTACAAATGTTCCCCTCTTTTTTTTTTTTTTTGGAATATGCTTATCAAAAATAATACTTCTAGAATCAATTTACACTTGCCATGGCAACCAGTTTGCCAAGGAAATGCTTTAAAGAGTTTGATCAAATAATCAGTTGAGAAAAAAATAACAGAAACAAACAACTCAGAATATGGGAGCACAATACTCCTAGAATTAACATTGTATTATGAAATCAAAACCATCTTGCAATGTTTCAAAATTAGATAGACAAATGAATAGAAGAAAATACACATGGAACAATAAAATACAGTGAAATTCAAACTAAGGAAATCTAAATGAATATGAACTTAATATCAATAAGAGTATTATAAAATATAAACTTGATCACATGACTATAAAAAGCTTTTACATATATTCTCCTTGTTTTAGAAACTAAGTATAAGACACAATCTCAAAAGCATGAAAATCTCTATGAAAATAAACCCATACCATTAATTTCAAAATGTATATGTAATAGCATAGAAATCCTATGTAACCTCTGAACTGATACTCTGAGTGAATTCAGAACACTTTTGATTCCGATATCTAAAATCCCCAATACTCATATCAATACCTTGCTGCTTACTTCTACATTTCTGTAAAATATGTACCCTTCCATGGCAAAAGAAGCAGAGTCTTGAACTATGGTGATGATTGTCATTCTTATTCAGCTTAAGTTTTTCTTCTTTAACCCCTCTATATTGTCTGTCAGTCTTTTCACCATACGAATGCTTTATAATATTACTAATTAAAGACAAAAGCAGGTTAGCAAAATTATGAACAAAAGGGGCATATGTGGAACTTAAAGGGCTTTCTAAGGTTGTCTCAGAAGCACAGCCAGGCTGGGGAAGGGCTGAGCCTGAAGCTGCAAATGTAGTTAGAGAAAGCTGAGCATGCGCATCAGATCTCTGGACTTCCCAGGCAGGGGAAGCAATGGGCTTGGCCATGGGAGGAGTAGAGGGTGGGGTCTGGAGAGGAGGGGAGGGACCAGAGCAATTTGAATCAGACTTGATTTTGAACTCAGGCCTGGATTCCTCTTCCCCCACTTTGCCTCCAGGTGCTAGGGGATTAAAAGCTTCTAGAGGGTGGGTCATTGCCTCCAGGCATGCAAAATTAAAGCAACAATTAGTGTTAGAACTGGGAAAAGCTGCAGGAATCTCTTCAGGTTTCTCTGAAAAAGCATGGTTGGGAGAGGGAGAGATATTTCCTTGTGTGAGTAAGTTGCTGGCTCTTTTAACAAAAATAAAAAGAAAAATAGAAAATCCACAAAAACAAAGCATTAACATGATCTTATCTCCCATTTGTCTGGTTAAACAGACTAAAATCAAAAATAGGATAATTAGGGAGTTTAAAAGGTCCATTCGAAAAAAAATTTAAAGGAAAACACAGCCAGTACGTAGCAGTTAAAGGGAGAGGGAGGGGAAATTTCTTACCCAACCAGAAGATCAGAAGAAGACTGAGGGTTAGCTTTCCTCTTCGTGGTCAGCCATCTGTTAAGGGCTAAAATTCTAGCTAAACTGTCTAAAATATCTAATGAGTGGTCGCCAATCAATTACAAGCTTTAGCAAGAGTTAGACTTTTAAGCATTTATTAAGGATAATAAGAATTTGGTAAAGAGAGAGAAAAAGGCCTAGATTTCTATCTATTAAAGGGAGAGCACATTTCTAGCTCCCTTCTCCACCAGAGTCCAGAGGAAAAGAGAGCGAGACTGAGCGCCAGTCTCTTCCTTCCTCCTCCCACTAGCCCGCGTCACTTCCTGACTCCTGGTCTTGCCCTCAAAGACCTTCCCTTCATGGGCAGAACTCTTCTACAGTAAGTATCCAGCAGGTGGTGTTATTCCAATCGTTACAATATAATACTTGCATGTCATAAGACTGATTCTGATTTTTTTTTGTTTTGCTTTCCTTGGCTCATTACCCCCCTCTAAGGTAATTGTTGGCCTACATAAAATTTTTATTTACACAGCTTCCATAGAAACAAATCCCACAGATTAGCAAAACTTCCAAGATCAACTCTTATCATGGAGACAAAAACAAACAAATAAGCAAACAAACAAAAACATAAAATAAACATTCGTGAAGGTATAGGTCCTTTATTCACAAGTTTAACTTCAAAATATATCCATGTAGTTCTATCTCTTTCTGTGATTTTTTTTCCCCCCAGGGGAAGGGTGGGTAAAAGAACAGAGAAGGAATTGTAGACATAATGGAGGATACTTCTTTCATTCGGGTATTCAAGAAAACTTTTATAGAAACAAATACGGGCTTGACTGGACAGCTAAGTGGTACAGTGGATAGAGGGCCAGGGCTGGAGTCAAGAATACTTGAATTCAAATTCTGCCTCAAACATTTTCTAGCTGTGTGACGCTGAGCAAGTCACTTAACCCTGTTTGCCTTGGTTTCTTCATTTGTAAAATAAGCTAAAGAAGGAAACGGAAAACCATTCCAGTATCTTTAATAAGAAAACCCCCAAATATGGTCATGAAAAGTCAAGACATGAGTGAAAATGACAAACAACAAGACCATAGGCTTGACTTGGCAATTTTAGTATGCATCAGAAATCAGTTTCTAAGATATATTGTATATATTTTAAATAAATCAATAAAAATGCTTATTCTTTTCAATCTCAATCTTGTTCCTGCTTGAGGATAGGATTAACATGAAATGTAGTCTAATCCTTCAGATGTCTAAAAATAAGTTCAAATCTCAATTTTATATTAGAAGTATCCATTGGATGACAGAATTCTAGGAGTTACAATTGCCAAGATTACAATGGTTCTGGCAAACCTGTATCCATAGAAAATTGAGACCAGAAAGAAACTTTCCTATGGGCCGTTTCTCCAGGGTTAGCAGCCTTGAATCAAAAAGAAAATAGTTGGTTAAAATAATGTATCAACACAGTTTAATGAAGTTTAAAAGGCAGTACTTTGAATAAATTCAAGGGGGGAATTCCACTGGTATCCCCAAAATGGTCTAGCCTTATTGATCAGTTAATGACCTTACCTATACTAGTTATTTCTAAGGGTATTTTAGATTCATCAGACGATGATAGCTTTCTTCATCATTTTGCTCTACCCCTGAATACTGGTGCCCATACTACAACTCAGATGACTGGAATGAAGAGACTATGGGAATGAAGAGGTTAAGGTGTCATGAGGAATTTCCCCAATTCTCCAACTGACCTATTCATGTATAAATAATGGCAGTCCAGTCATAATATCTTATGGGTTAAGCTTCTACTCTGACTATACATCAACAGATTACATTCAGGCTAAAATTGGATTTGACTATTCTGTGTGTGAACTACCCTGACTTTAGGTTCAATAAAATTGTTAAAATTACTCCCCATTCCACCAAAAAAAAAAATCAGCATAACATTTTTCATACCCTTAAAATGGAACTTAGATCAAACAATCCAAAAGCTTTAGGTTTTCACTTATTTTTTGTTTGTTTGTTTGTTTGTTTGTTTTACAAACAACATATGCCAGCAAAAAAAAAAAAAGAAAGAAAATATTCCAATTGGAAACTTCGGTCCTGAATATCAGGGAATATATAGCATGTATAAATAGATATTAACACAGATGGTGAATTTGTAGCCTTCCCCTGTAAAATGTAAATTCTTTTAAGGCTTGGACCAATCTATTTGTGATTTTATGTCTCCAACATGTAGCAAAGTACCTGGCATATAGAAAGCACTTAAAATGCTTGTTGATCATTTGGTGGTGCAAGTTCTGCAAGAATCCAAATGAGCACAAATCTCTATTGATAACCAGAAAGATTATTTTACTCAGATTAAAGTAATACAATGATCCTTCCAACTTTTTGTAGCTTTTGAGACTCACTTAAATATAACCAATAACTGCAATTCTTTAAAAACAGCTAGTTACCTATTTTTTAGACTTTTATTTTCCAAATTACATGTAAAAACAAATTTTGACATCAATTTTTTTAAAACTTTGTGTTCCATCTTCTCTTCCTCCCTCCCCTCCTACCTCCACCCTAAGGACTCAAACAATTCAGCATAAATTATACATGAATAGTCATGGAAGACAATTCTACATTATCTAGGCTGTGAGAGAAAACAGAAAAACAAAACTTCAGATTAAGGAATTGCTAAAAAAAAAATGTGTTTCAGTCTGTTTTCAGATACCATCAGTTCTTTCTCTGTAGATGCCCTACAATTTTCATAAGTTCTTCAGAGTTATATTGGATCATTGCCTTGCTGAAAATAAACATGTGCTTCCCAGAAGATCATCTTACACTAATGCTGTTATTTTGTATACAGTACATTTCTCTCTGCTTCAGTTCATGTGGGTCTTTCCAGGTTTTTCTGATAACATCCTGTTCTTCATAATTTTTATATAGTACCTTGAACTTGACAGAGAATTTTCTTCACAATAGCCCTGCAGAGTAGTTACCATATGTTTTGACATTGTAGTCAATCATCATAACTATCCCTCTATCCCATTCCCTTCCAATGTCCTAATCCTCCTCAAAAGTGTTTTGCTACTAACTGCCCCCTCCCCCATTCCATCCTCCCTTCATTCACCATTCCGTCCTTATCCTCTTCCCCTCCTACTAAATAGATTATAATCTTCCCAATTGGGTATGTGTGTTATTACCTCCTTGAGCCCACTCTAATGAGGTTAAGGCCTTTGAGCTAATTCTGTTTTCTAAATTTTTCTTCCTCCCTCCCCCCTCAACTCTCCCTATGAAATCAAGCAATTCAATATATGTCATACATGTGGTGTTATGCCGAAAATCTTCACCTTCCTCTAAATTGTTTTGCTTTCTACAGCTCCCTCCCTGAAATTTCCCTTCCCTCCTTCCCCTCTTCTCCACACCCCCATCTCCTTCTCCTCCCATTTTTCCTCTAGTTACCTATTTTTTAAAGTTACATAATTTTCCCTGTCAGTATTATTTAAATTCTGTCCAGAAGAGTGAGCTTCATTCTTGCCAAATTATTTAGCCTAATTAGCCACAAGAATAATTTTCTTAAGATATGCAACATAACAAGAGCTCTGCATTTGGAATAAAAGGACTTAATTTTGAGATGTCCATCACTGAACCACTCTGTCTCAATCTTTTCATCTATACAATGGAGAAAATGCATCAAGGATTATTGTGAGGATCATGTGAGAAAATGTATTAGTTGTTAACATTATTATTATGGACTGTCTACCATATCATAAAAAGTAAGCCCTCTGTTGATGTGACTGATTCAATTACTGAGGTAGCAGTTGAAAGATACTGTGAGAGTTTTATATGAAGGAAATGTGTTATATTTAACTTTGGTGAAAACCTCAAGTTTAACCAGTCATTCCTCAGGAGTATTGACTGAATGAAAAATGTTATAGAGATCTAAGCTAAGAAATGGGTTATGGAGCAAAAGGTTGAATAAAGGAAAAGTGGCTAGTATTAATTAGGTGTTATCAGTGATTGTTATCACAGAACTACCAATAAGCTAAATAGAAAAAGGCTAGAAAGAGGGAAACTAACTTTAGAAGCCTCAGACAGAATAATGATTTTTAAATAGTCTGGAGGGGAACACAATGCTGGACTGTGGTAAGTGAAGAATAAGACTAAGGGGAATATGGTTCTTGAGTCCACAACTCAGCATCCCCTACACACACACACACACACACACACACACACACGCACGCACGCACGCACGCACGCACGCACGCACGCACGCAGGCACGCACGCACGCAGGCACATACTGATAGAAAGGACTACATATGTTAGCCTAGTCTTGAGGTAGGGAATGGTTGGCTCTAAACCAGGGGAGAACGAGGCAGGCAATGACTGGAAACCAATTTGCAAAACAACCAGTATGGAAAGAAAAGGTCAAATAAGAGAGGAATAGTTTCCATAAAATGAGTGGACAAGGTATGAATCATGGCAAATGATCTGAAAATTAAAGGCATTTTGGGAGGTCAAATGCAAAAAAATGTTTCCCCTATTCAGGGAAGCAGAGGCAAAGACTTTATTTCATGATGCATATTGTCAGAGAATCTAAAGTGAGTAAGTTAATTATACATTTCTTGATCATTTGAAACTCAGGGGAAAAAAAGAAACTATGGGGGATTAGAAGGGGAATTGAAAAGGGAGTACTTGTCCCAGAACCTAAGTATGAAACTCAGAACTAAAGGCTAATAAAAATAAATTCTAGGTAGTCTGAGTATATACCGATTTGCTAAGTTATAGTTATTGGCATGAGAAATAGGTTTGAGCAAATATCTTATAGCTCATCCTATGGACAAGTTGAAAAGACAGGGAGGTTTATCTAGTAAAGATCATAAAGAAACTTAGGCAGTTCGGTTATAGGGCATAGAGTCAAATATAGGCTTGGAGTGAAAAAGAGTTTAATTCTAAATCTATCTTTTACCTACTAGCTATGCAACATTAGGTAATTGAATAACCCCATTTAGTGTCAGTTTCCTTATTTATAAAATGGAGATGATTTGTCCCTTCCTCACAGTGGTTTGGGCAGGGTCAAATGAAATAATGTCAGTGCTATATAACTACTTGTACAATAGAGTTACTAATACATATTTCTCTGTTTTCTTTGTACTACATCACTTCATAGAAGTCTTAATTCTTTACATATGTCCTTGTGGTGCAATAATCTCTCATTAAATCCTTAGACTACAACTTTTTCAGCCATTCTCCACTTTGATTCCAGTTTCTTGTTGTTACACAAGATGATGCTATAAATTCTTTTGAAGATATGGAAAAATTTCCTCTGTCTTTTGATCTCTTTGAGTTATTGAACAAGTAGTGGTATCACTAGGGCAATCAATATGTATGGTTTGATGTTTTGTCTGGTATAACTCCAAGTTCATTCAGGATAGTTAGACCAAATAACAGATCATATGCATTAGTGTATGCTTGTCTTCCCAAATTCCCTGAAATATCAGCCAATTTTTAATTCCTGTTATTTTTCCCAATGTGATGAGTAGGAGATATGATATGGAAGTTGTTTTAATTTTCATTCCTCCTATTAGCAATATGAAATATTCATCTGATTCTTGACAGCTCAGATTTCTTCTTTCAAAGACTATGTGATTATCTCTTTTAGTGACATCTCAATTAGGGATTGTTTTCTTTTACTGCTAATGTCTGTCTCTCTGTCTCTGTTTCTCACTTGAGTCAACATTTTTTTCTTATTATCCTACTAACACTGTTTTTATTCTTGAATAAAATACTTTTACATTTGTCTGTTATATATTGTATGATTACCTCCCACTCTTTTTGATGAAAACTTCTTACCTTAATTTTGAATGTACCTACTGTCATTGTTCCCTCATTTTATCATTAAAATGGGATTTTAAAAATATTTAGATGATGAATACATTTGGAAATTTTTGTGATGAAATATATAACATGATAGTCTAAACTTAGTTTCTATAAAGTTCCTTTTTAGTTTTCTCAGAAGTTCTTGTTAAATAGGGAATCCTTATCTCAGTAGTTTGTATTAGGTTTATTGAGCACTAGATACTATAGTCAGTTGCATCTGGGTATTATTTAATTATCCTATTCTACTGATCAACTCTTCTATATTTTCACCAGTAACCAATAGCATTGCTATTTATACTTATAATTTGAGGTCTATTAATACTATTCCTTCTTTATTCTCATTTTTCATTCTTCTCTCTGATATTCTTGACATTTATTTCCTCCACGTGAATACTATTATTATTTTGTCTTGTTCAATTAACTAGTCCATTGGTAGTTTGATATATCACAAAATTGAATTTAGGTAATGTCATCTTTTTAACATTGAAATGACTTGAACTTGTTTTGTTCTATAGTCAATTTTTGTAAAGTTGGCATGCAAAGTTGGACAATATGCATGTATCTTCTGCATCTCATTCAGTAATTGAAAAGGTCCTAACATATCTCATTTTATAATAGTTTGTTCAGGTTCTTAATTTATTTTTTTTATCCTGTTAGGATTTCTAATTCTCAAAGAATATCTGTAAGATATATGATAACTTATGTTAAGAAAAATGGGATCAAATTTACATCTGGGAGGAATGCTGAGCTAGTAATCATGTGCCATCATGAAGTACTTACAGAAATAATCATGTATGTCAGCTGGCTTCAATACCTTACTGTTGTGCAGAAAAACCTGAATTTCCTTCTCTTTACTTGAAATCATTGTTCTGTCATTAGTTACAGTAACAATGTGTGAACTTTCTGTTTTGCATTTAATCCAACTTATGTCTCTGGCATTTTAGTCTTTCTACTACCTTGATGACTAGATATTATCTACATTTTTTTTATCTTGCTTTTTTCTCTCTTCCCCCTAATATCTTTGCTTGTTAAGCAAATTTAATAAAAAACATTTTCATTGATATTGTTTCTTTTTGTTATCTGCACCACTTTAATTATTTTCATTGTCATAACCTCTTAATTATTATTACTGGTTAAGGGAATCTAGCACTGATGATATACTTTTTTCCCTGTATTCATTCCACATCTTTCTTTTTTGTTGCCTTTAGTTGAATGATATGATATTTAACTTGTTTACTATGTATACTCATTACAAATTACTTTGAATTTTTATTACTTTTGTACATATCTTTAATGGTTATATCAAGTTGCTCATACCTTGATAGTGCTTAAAGCCTGTCCTTAGTATTATTCTTTGATAGTTCCCTTTTTCCACCTTCATGCCTTACCATGGCACCTGTTGCCATTTATACCAGGGATTCTTAAATTTTTTCCATTGGCAATGCCTTTTTACCTGAGAAATTTTCATGTGACACTGGGTATATAGGTATATAAAATAGGTAACCTTTTACTGTTGCAAAATTTTTTGCAACTCCCACATTCAATTATATGACCCCATATGGGGTTACAACCCACAGTTTAAGAAGCTTTTATTTATATAATTGTAGACAAGTCCTGGAATGTATTTCTATTTTAAGTATTGCAGGAAGTTATATAAATTCATGATTGTTTTAGTAAATGCCTGGTTAAAAAAAATATTTTGCATCTTCTGGAGCTGAGCATATGGTCAGGTGAGAGGGCTGATTGGCTGGATGGGGACAGACAGAAACTGAAGGGGTACCAGTGGGTCGAGGGAAGAATTCAGCTGTCTCACCCCAGGGGGGAACCAGGAAGACATCCTGAGCAGTGGGAAGCTCAGGTAGGGGAGGTGCATAGGCTCATCTGAAGCTAACAACCACACCACAGAAAGTTTTTATGGTGGGTTGTTTAGTAAGTAGGCTTGAGGTTATTTCCCGACCAGAGAACAGGCCAGGTGAAAGCAAAACCAACCCTCCCTCAAACCAAAACACCTGGGACCCTCTGGAGCTAGGAACAGGAGTGGAGCCGAGAAGAAGTCCCCTACCCCCACCAGTGGAGAGTTTAAAATCAATTAAAAGATAAGCAAACAAAGAAAGATCAAAACTCTAGAAAACTATTTCAGTGACAAGGAAGATCAAGGTGTAGTCTCAGATGAGGAAATCAACCATATCCTACATCCAAAGCTTCCAAGAAAAATATGAACTAGTCTCAGGCCATGGAAGCTCTCAAAAGGGACTTTGAAGAAAAAGTAGGAGAGGTAGAAGGAAGATATAGAGAGAGGGAAGAAAGAATGGAAAGAGAAATGAGAGCGATGAAGGATATCATGAGAAAAAAGTCAACAGTTTGAGAAGCCAAATGGAAAAGGAGATTTAAAAACTGTTTAATGAAAATAGTTGCCTAAGAATTAGGATTGAACAAATAGAAGCTAGTGCCCTTATGAGAAACCAAGACACAGTAAAGCAAATCCAATTGAATGAAAAAATAGATGGCAATGTGAAATATCTCCTTAGAAAAACAGCTGACCTAGAAAATAAAGCCAGGAGAGATAATTTGAAAATCATCGGACAACCTGAAAACCACGACCAAAACAAGAGCTTAGACACCATCCTCCAAGAGATTGTGAGGGAAAATTGCCTTGATATTCTAGAAGCAGAAGCTAAAATAGAAATTGAAATAATCCACCAATAACCTCCTGAAAGAGATCCCAAAAGGAAAACCTCCAGGAATATTATAGACAAATTCCAGAACTCCCAAGTCAAGGAGAAAATATTGGAAGCAGCTAGAAAAAAGGAATTCAAATACTGTGGAACTCCAATAAGGATAAAGCAAGATCTAGCCGCTTCTACATTAAAGGACCGGAGGGCATGGAATATGATATTCCAGAGGGCAAAGCAACTGGGACTACTGCCAAAAATCATGTACCCAGCAAAACTGAACATAATTTTTCAGGGGAAAAAATGGAATTTTAATTACAAAGAGGACTTTCAGGCATTTGCGATAAAAAGATCTGAACTGAATAAGAAAATTTGACTTTCAAATACAAGACCCTGGAAAATAATAAAAAGGTAAACAGAAAAAAAGAAACAATGAGGGACATTAAAAGATTAAAGTGTTTATAATCATACATGAGAAAATAATACTTCCAACTCATAAGAACTTTTTCAGCAAGAAATACACAGAGGACATAGGTCTGAATGGAATATGAAGTGATGGTATTTATAAAGCATTTATTTTTTTGTATATCCTCATTCTTTGCAAAGCAAACAAGGTGGGTTTCTGGTGTCTGGAGCCAGATCTTAACTCTGGGTCTCCTGGGCCCAGGGCTGGTGCTTTGTACACTGTGCCATCTAGCTAACCCATGATCACATCTTTAAAATAAGGGGGAGAGGTAGGAGGAATAGACTGGGGGAGGGGGGAGGGGAGAGCTGGAATGGGGAAAAGTAGCTCATAGGAAGGAAACAAGAAAAAATCCTATGGAGGGGAGGGAAAGAGGGGGACTGAGTGAACTTCACAATCATCAGATTTGGCTCAAAGAAGGAATAACATATATACTCAAGTGGATATAGTAATGAATTTTTCCCTGAGGAAAAGTTGGAGGAGAAGGAGATGGTGGGGGGAGAAGAGGGTAAGGAGGGAAGGGAAGTTTGGGGGAGGGAGCTGTAAAAATCGAAACAATTTAGAGGAAGGTGAAGATGTTCAGCATAACATCACATGTATGACATATATTGAATTGCTTGATTTCAAAGGGAAAGTTGAGGAGGGAGGGAGGAAGAAAAATTTAGAAAACAGAATTAGCTCAAAGGCCAAAACCTCATCAGAGTAGGCTCAAGGAGGGAATAACACACATCCAATAGGGAAGAGTAATCTATTTAACCCTACAGGAAAGTAGGAAGGAAAGAGGATAAGGAGCGAAGGGAGAATGAAGGGAGGGTAGAGTGGGGGCGGGGGCAGTCAGTAGCAAAACACTTATGAAGAGGATTAGGGCAAATAAGGTAGACAATGGAATAAATATCATTGGAAGGGAATGGGATGCAGGGAAATAGTTATGTTGATTGACTACAAGGTCAAAATGTATGGTACCTACTCTGCTGGGCTATTGTGAAGAAAAATCTTTGTCAAGTTCAAGGTACTATTTATAAATTTTGATGAACAGGATGCCATCAGAAAAACCTGGAATGATCCACATGAACTGAAGCAGAGAGAAATGTACTGTCTACAAAATAACATTAGTGTAAGATGATCTGCTGGGAAGCACATGGTTATTTTCAGCATGGCAATGATCCAATAAAACTCTGAAGAACTTATGAAAATTGCAGTCTATCTACAGAGAAAGAACTGATGATATCTGAAAACAGTCTGAAACATATATATATATATATATATATATATATATATATATATATATATATATATACAGAACAATTCCTTAATCTGAAGTTTTGATTTTATCTGTTTCCACTCACAACCTAGATAAGGTAGAATTGTTTGCCATGACTAGTTATGTATAATTTATGTTTAATTGTTTGAGTCCTTGGGGTGGAGGTGGGAGGGGATGGAGGAGGAGAAGTTGGAACATAAAGATTTTTTAAAAATTGATGTCAAAATTTGCTTTTACATGTAATTTGGAAAAAAAAGTCTAAAGTTTTTTTAAAATGTATTTTACTTTAGGATAGTTGTTCTGAAAGTTTAATTCATTCTATAAACCTCAAGGAAAGACTTTAAAAATTTAATCTAAAATTCATATCTTTTAAAAATAAGGTGAGACATCAATGTGATTTTTGTCATTTGTTTCTCTGTTAGATAATATTTCTTTACTTTTCCTTCATGTCTATTTTCAATATCCTCAGCTTCATAATATTTTTCTCTCTTCAGATGTTAGAATTCCTTGGCTTCTGTAATGGTCAGTAATAAATTGTTGTATGACTTGAATACTGACAACATGCAGTATGGAACCATTGCCAGTGAGATCTGAATTCATAAACACTTTTGTTTCACTAACTTTAGTGGTCACTGCCACCTCCCTGAAGCATTTTAATGGGTGGGGTAGGTATCAATATTTCTAATCTGTTTTACTCTATCTTGCTTTGTTATTGGTACAAGAATATGGAGATATATCAGTTGGTCTTATATCCTCTACATCAAGGTAATCACTATAACTGAAAAGTAAAACATTTGTTTTTACAAAAGTAAAACAGTGTAAAACATCATGTTGCTCTGGTTACTTCTTTGACTCTTAGGAGCAGTTACATTATGTTAACCAGGATACTAATCCAATCAATAATGTCACCAAAGACCAATTTTCCAACATTTCAGAGTTGGTTCAGCCTTCACAGCTACCATAATGGTGTTGGGAACAAGATGCCCCTACTTTGCATCACCCTGATTTGCATTTTGTATTGCTGCTGCATACATCCCTTTGCATAGTGTGGGTTGAGTTTTTAAGGGGATGTTGCTGCTATTATTGTTTCTCTTGGTATTTTTTGTTACTATTGTTACTATTTTATGGCATTCAAAAATGGGAAGATGGCTAGAATGGTCAAGGAAGGACATGAAATAGGCTTTAAAAAGGATGTCGGATTTTGATAGTTATAAAATGGGACATTCCTGGTGAGGGAACCAGCATGAGCAAAGTCACAGAAACAAGAAGGATCCTGGCAAATTCATAGTGCAGTGAAGCAATCTTCCTGCCAAAACAGATGGCATGTTCTTTGGAGAAACAAATTTGGATGGGGCCACATGCTAGAGATCCCTTATTCAAATATAGGAAAGGGCAGGTGGGCAATGTTAGCTTTGGGAACATGTTCCAAGATGACTTGTATAAAATAACAAATTAGACAAATGTGGTTTATGACATACTACCACCTCCATTTCTCCACTCCTCTCTGACTCCCTTGAATATTCTCTCTTATATTTGTCTTGCTGACAAGTGCCCTCCTGTCACCTTCTGTCAAAATCTCCTCAAAATGCTACCTTATCTGTGTCTGCCCTACCTCAAAAAATGTTCAATATACTAGAATTATCTTCTATACTCCAAACTCTAAGTTTATCTTGGGGAAGGAATAAGGATCAGCAATTTGACACCCATGAAGTTCAAAGGATAATTATCGAAACTATATACACACATACATACATATATACACACAATTATTATACTATCATCTTAAATGGAATAAGATGAAGTGGAATAGATTTTATTTCTTAAATATTTAAGAAAGACAATGTGGAATTGACCCTAGTAATCTGATCTCATTTTAGTATATTATATTTAAACTCTCCTATGGCCAGTTGTAATCAAATGAGAAAGAAAGAAAAATAATCTGAGTCCAAATTGCCCTCCAGTAAGTCTGTACAACCCTGTGGAATATGTCTTTCTTTCCCTGGTCTTGTCACTGGCATGCTAGAGCAGGCTTTTAATACTTGGCAGGTGTTATTGGTTCTGATCCATTTTACACTCCCCCTCGTGTGAAGTTTGCTTTTTCTGGAGCTGAATCAAATGTGTTGCTGCCCCATCCAGTTCCCTGCACTGTATGAAAACACCAAAGCAACCCGATGTCTTGAAACTCCCCTCAGCTGTTCAGTCTCCATGTCAAAAGTGGGCTTCCCATCTGCCACTATTTCCAACACTACTTGAATCTGCTAGAAGGGCTGAAGTCATCTCATTTAGGGTTGACATTTGTTATGAAAAGTGTCACAAATAGAGGAAAAATAACACCCAACAGTGCTAAGGAGTTTCTAATTGTTTGCAGCATCTCTTTTTATTCATATTCTTAAAATGCTTGAATTCAGTGTAGAGATGAAGGGACTTGGATATTAAACATACATACATATATGCAAATGAAAGTAGCGTATACAAACCACTCAATGGCAGCTCAGCTTTTTGCAGTTATATATAAGCAAACTGGGCTTCTGAAGGCACAGCTTTCTAATTTAACCTCCCTTTACTCTGACTCTTAACCAGCTACTCTAGCTAAAGAATTCACTGCAGGGCCTTGCAAAATCCTGTTTGTTGAGGCCAAAAATTGATGTAGATAACATGGAAAGTATGTCTTCAGCCCTCCCCCCCACCCCCATTGATCCTTTTCATTCAGTATCCTTTTATCCTTCTTAGTGTCACTTCTCCCTTGCTCAAGGACCCAATGCCTTTCTTTTCTCATCTCTATCAGCATTTTTTTCAGGAAAGGAACTAAAATAAATTCACATTAAGGGGCAGATGATAAACAAGTCAATATTCAATGAATCAGTGAAGAGTCTATTGTATATAATATGGCAGAATAATGTTACCCTGAAAATTTACAACTCTGAGGAAAAATATGGAAGACACTTTGATAACTGGGATAGTGATAGTGGGGATGCTGGACATATGTAAAGACTCAGAATATGTGATTCCAAACATCAGCTATGCTTCTTATTATCTATGTGACCTAAGTCACAATTTACCTTTCTAGATTTCATTTTCCTCATTTGTAAAATAAATGACTTGGAACAAATCTCTAAAGTCCCTTCCTGATCTAAATTAATGAATCTGTAACTTATTTAAAGTAATTTTAGTGTGCTTTTATAATTTTGTTGAGTTAATGTAAAATATATTTATTAATTGTAAGACATTATAGAAATAGTCTAATACCTTTATTGAATCAAAAATATCATCTTAAAAGACTTAAAAACATAAGTATATTGTAGTGTTATCCTTGCTGTGTTAATTCATTAATCTTTTAGAATTCTGAAAACCCAAGTAACACATCTTTATATCAGATAGAATAACACTAGATATTAGACTAAGAACGTCTCTGATAGAATTATCAGGAACTGCCTCAATAGATGAATCAGGAAACTGATTGTGTTTGATGTGTATCACTATAGCCTCCACTGTGGGCCAATCCATGTTGAAAGCTAAGACTGCTAACTGTCAACATAAGACATTCTTATCTAAAACACAGCCTGTGAATTTGTCATGCGTAGATGCAATCTCAAAGTGAGAAGTTTCTCCCTACTTCTTTTGGTATGATGGATAGGACAATCATGGATTTCAGTGGAACTCAGAACTCGGTTTCAGAGTGTTTTAAATAGGCATTATCTCTGCCAGAGGAACTGTGTCTAGCAAAGATTTAGAAATAAAATCAAAGCTTTAGTTTTAGAAAATTGTCTGATGGTGAAAACATATAATTCATCAATATCAATCATATCCTCTTCTCCATAAAACTATATATCTATACACATATAATGTGTGACTATTCTTTCAATTTAACTATTAGTATTCCTTGAGTTTCTATTCAGTATCTCATACTGTTTATCTGAAAAATAATAGTGGAGGTGACAAACATCTGGTGACTATTGCACATATCAAATTATACTTAAAATTTTGTAATACAATAATTTACACTTTAGATATGACACCCATTTCTACACTTCCAAACTTATTATTATGTCTTATGGCATTAGAGTCACCATGGTGAAGAAAAGGGCACTGTTTATTATCTTAGAATTCTAGGATCCCAGTTCTTGCAAAAGTGATTATGAGCATGGAACACCAGTTTCCTCTCATGGAAAATAGGAATGATAGTATTTATGTTACGACTTTATAGTTATTGTGGGGAAAGCAATTTATAAAGCTTAAAGAGCTAAATAAATGTGAACTGTGATGATGATGATGCTAGTAAAATGAAAATGTCAGATATATTTATTTTGAATAATTTGACACATTTCCAAAAATATAACCCTAAATGATTATGTGGTATTTGATTATAACATCTTTTCATTTTACTTTCATCATTAAATGTACTTATTGGTCTCTTCATTTGAAGCATAAGCATCTTAGATAGTTGATATCAATTTTAGGAGGATCCTAAGAATTTAAATCTCAAAATGCATTTATTAACACACATGTATAAATATTAATCTATTATACACATGTAAAATCATGTCTGTGTCACTGACAATTAAATTATTCTATTGTGCCCTCATAGAATAATATTAGGACCCCAATCTCTTCATCTACAAAATACAAAAAACGGCTATGTATTCTCATGAAACTATACCAATATAATTCTTGAAATATAAATATAATTGTTATATTTATTTTTCATGTACCAAATAACTCCACCAAAATATTATCCATAAGACTATAGATTTAAAGGTGAAAGGGATGTTTGAGGGCATGAAGACTAACCCCTTAATTTCACAGATAAAAAGAAACTCAAAGAAACTGAATAATTTGTCTAGAGTCATTCAGCTATTAAGTATCTGGGGTAGAATCTGAACCTAGATGTTCCAAATTCACAGCCCAGCACTATATTACCCCATACAACACCTTTAAAAAAACTATAGCAATGGAAGCCAAGTTCTGCTAAGTCCTAACAAGTTTGAAAGGCATGGCCAGAATTGGTGAGCCATCAGCTATTTGTCAAAGATGAACATAGCTAGTTTCCAAGAAGCTCATCTACAGATGGGCCAAAGCTTTGTGAAAGTTTTAGCCAAATGAACCCCTAATGTCTGTGTATTGTGTCATAAAAGTGTTTCATTCTATCTCAGTAGCATCACTTACTCAGTAGAAGTAGTCACTGTGTTAAATGCTGGGAATTCAAATACAAGCAAAAAAGATAGCCCCTGCCTTCAAGGAGCTTACAATCAAGTGGGAAACTCAACTATAAAATGAAGCTGAAAAAGCTAATGTAAGGAAAAGAAAGTATCTAGAGTGGGGGTATGATGGAGACAGCTTAATGTGAAAGTAAAAGATGACTTATCTGTGTGTCTTCCCTTAAGGGGAGTTTCTGAGAGGCTTTCCAACTTCCAAATCAGAGAGAGGAGATGTAGGGTGAGAGAACACTTCTAAGGTCTGAATTTTAGGTCTGAAGTGATCTTCTATGTTGAGGAGGTTTGGGAACATAAAGGAGAAATTTAGAGTTCCAACTAGTGGGAAATGAAGAGTTGGCTGGGGTAAGGAGAAGGAAAAGAATTAGAAACAATTAATATAATCAATCATTTATAGCATTTGGAGGATTTTTAAAAAAACTTTCCTTAAAATCATTCTGTGAATAAATAACATCATTATTATTTGTCCTCATTTTACACATGATAAAACTGAATATAAATAATGTTAATTAACTTTCCCATGGTCAAATTATTAACAACTATCTAAACAGATTTTAATTTTGGTCTTCTGATTAAGGATTTTAGAAAAAAAATATTTTTAAAAAGACCAAAAGTTTTAAAATTCAAGTCCTTACTTTTTAAGTAAGTGAGATTACCTTCCATATTTCCATCTGCTATATCTACATAGCAGTGATAGATTTCTATATAGTGAGCTTCTTTACGACATGCCTTGTACAGAGTAAGTTCTTAAGAACTGGAAAGTTTAAAACTCCAAAAATAGTTAGAGATCATCTCATTCAGTCCCCTCATTTGACAGGTGAGGAAAATGAGAACAGCAAAGAGTCACAACTTGACCAAGGTTACATATATAGGAATTAGGAGAGATAACTTTTGGCCCTGGATTCAGGAGGACCTGAGTTCAAATTTGGCCCCAGACACTTGACACTTACTAGCTGTGTGACCCTGGGCAAGTCACTTAACCTGCATTGCCCAGAAAAATAAATAAACAAATAAATACATAAATAAATAAATGAGTGAATCAATAAATGAATAAATAAATAAACAAACAAATCAAGAAATCCATCAATAAATAAAATGAAGATAGATATATGTAAAAAAGACACAGAAAATAAGGTCAGGTATTCCAAAGATAAAAATGCCCTTTTTTAGTTAGAAATATCAGTACATTTCTTTGAGCTTAAAAATGATGTTAAATGCTTACAGTAAAAGCAATCCAGTCAGAATGATGGACTAAATGAACTAAATGACAAATGAGCTAAAAAGCTCAGTGACTATTATGTTGAATTGTTCTCTCTGAGAAAACAATATTATGGCATCATAGGATTTCAATTAAAATTCAAAATTCAAATTCTGTATTTTACCTCATTGAATCTATATTTTAGTTATTGTACACTTATGTAAAAAGAAATTGATTTTAGACAATTGATTGTTTAAATGTAGGACATAACCTAAAGATTAAAAGATGTAGAAGAATCAAATAAAACAAGTTTATAACAAATGCATTAAATGTAACCAATGCTTTAAATTTTAAATTACATAGAGAATAAAGGTTTTTATTAAATGGGAATGAAAACTGTATGGCATGCCCACATTTATTAACTTCACTTAATGTATCTATCTATCTATCTATCTATCTATCTATATATACATTGTTAAGGGGCTAAATTTCTAGCTAGTCTGTCTAAAATATCTGAGTAGTCACCAATAAATTATAAGCTTTAGCAAGAGTTAGACTTTTAAGCATTTATTAAGGAGAATAAGAATTTGGTAAAGAGAGAGAGAAAGGCTTACATTCATCTATCTATTAAAGGGAGAGTGCATTTCTACCTCCCTTCTCCACCAGAGTCCACACAAAAGAGAGCGAGTCAGAGCGCCAGCCTCCCCCTTCTTCCTCCCACAAGCAAACCTCACTTCCTGACACCAAAGAAAAGACGCATGGTCTTGCCCTGAGAGACCTTCACCTTATGGCAGAGCTTTTCTACATTAAGTCTCCAACAGGTGGCCTCATTCCAATCATTACAGTCCCTGTTTTGTTTCTTCAGGAAACAGGTCATTTCCTTGATGAAACAGTCAAAAATAACAGAATATAATAACCTATGCTAACTAACAATATGTTAATAACAATATAGAAAAGGGAGAGAGGAAAGTTTTGTCCAGAGGGGTGGTTTTTTGTCCTCATGAACCGGCACTTTGACATTGGTCTTGCAAAGGGAGGGCCTCTGCAGAGAGTACATGTAACAGATGGTGTATATTTTAATAGAAAGAGAAAAGAAAACAACAACAACAAAACAAAACTGTTCATTTAAAGTCTCTGAAAATCTTTTCTCAGAAGTCCTCTAGGTGTAGTTCTGGAATGGAAATCTTCTCAGGGGTTGATGTGTGGTGCTGGTAATCAACCAGGAAATTTTCCTACAAAATTGAGCTTAACACAACTTTAAAATAGCTTTGTCAATAATCAAATCAAAAAATGAAAGTTCTCAAAAACATGTCTAAGGGAATTCAGAATTTTAGTTGTTACACATGAAACATATAATAAAACAAAAATTGAAACATTCTTTAAAATTTAATATTACTATAGGTCCCCTTGTGGAGGGTTAATTGAGAAGACAAATTGCTGCAATATTAATTTTTAAAAATAATTTTTATCTTTGTTTCATCACTTTTGCATCATCTGCTTAATTATCCTCATACCATTATGAGAAATTTAAAAATCTAATATAATTGGTAACAGATGTCAAGACCAAATTCAACACTGTATTTATTGTGACACCTGAGATAATTATGGGGGTTACCATAAAAGAAGAGAGAAATGATGGGATATGAGCATTCCCACACTTGAGCTATTGCTCAAGCCATGCAGTATGCCAGGCTTAAAATAGGTGGATGGAATATATGTCCATGCCACCGAACATATTGGAAGAAACTGAGTCAGACTTAATCAGATGCATGGGATTGAGATGTCCATGGCATCAGGCATATAGCAGGGGGCATAGAAGCCAGGTGTAGAATGAGATGGATGGGATCAAAACTTCCAGCCATCTTTACAATATTGTAGGGAAAAATAAAATAAAATATCAAACCAAGAGAATCCAGCCTCAACATTTGTCAAAAGCTGTTCCCTCGGCCATACCTTGACTTCATGCACATCTCCCTCATGTGACAGTTCGATGTCTGCTCTTGCATGTATTCCTCTTGTGATTGGATGGCATCTTGGCCAACTGGCATGTGATAACTCAGAATAAAGGCAATTAATGTCTTAGATGATAAGTTCCCATAATACAAATCTCATATGGATTTAAAAATTGAGGATAACAAATGATCGCAAAAAAATGTGAATGTACCTTGACTCAGAATATAATATACAATTATGCAACAATTTCAAATAATACCCCCCCTTTTTTTACTAAGTATACAATTACTTTTGTGAAAAATCAGAACATATTTAAATACAAGTTAAAGCACAACACAATCTCAAAGAAAACTTCTTTTTAAAAAAAGAAAACTTTTACAAATGCCCCCCCATTTTTTTGGAATATGCTTATCAAAAATAATACTTCTAGAATAAATTTACACTTGCCATGGCAACCAATTTGCCAGGGAAATTCTTTATAGAGTTTGATCAAATAATGGGTTGAGAAAAAATAACAAAGACAAACAACTCAGAATATGGGAGCACAATATTCTCAGAATTAACATTGTATTATGAAAACAAAACTATCTTACAATGTTTCAAAATTAGATAGATGAATGAATAGACAATGAAATTCAAACTAGGGAAATCTAAATGAATATGAACTTAATATTAATAAAAGTATTATAAAATATAAACTTGATCACATGACTATAAAAAGCTTTTACAAATATTCTTAGAGAGAGAAAGGTCTACATTCATCTATCTATTAAAGGGATAGTGCATTTCTAGCTTCCTTCTCCACCAGAGTCCACAGCAAAAGAGAGCAAGTCCAAGCTCCAGGGTCCCCCTTCTTCCTCCCACAAGCAAATGTCACTTCCTGACACCAAAGAAAAGACTCATGGTCTTACCCTCAGAGATCTTCACTTCATGGTGGAGCTTTACTACAGTAAGTCTCCAGCAGGTGGCATCATTACAATCATTACTATATATATATATATATATATATATATATATATATATATGTGTGTGTGTGTGTGTGTGTGTGTGTGTGTGTTTACATGTATGTATATGTGTATTTATATACACACACAGGCATACACTTTAAAGAAGGTCTAACTTTAAAGAAAATATTTTGACACAGGTTAGGGGAAGACTATATCTTTATATAACTAAACTATGAACTCAGAAGTTCAAGTATTTTGCTTATTTGGGAGACAGATAGATGATAGATAGATAGATAGATAGACAGACAGAAAGACAGATAGATAGATGTTGTTGTTCTTGTTGTTGTTGTTGTTGTTGTTCAGTCATTTTCTATTGTGTCTGCCTCTCCCTGACCCAATTTTGGGTTTTCTTGGCAAAAATTCTGAAGTTGTTTGCCATTTCTTCCTCTACCTCCTTTCACAAATGTTAAAATGGAGGTAATGTTAAGTAATTTGCCCATAGTGACATAGGTCATAAGTGATAAGGCCAATTTGAACTCAGGAAGATGAGTCTTCCTTACTCCAGGCCCAGCACTCTATCCACTGTGCCACTTAGCTCCTTGATATATGTATATGTGATATGTGATATGTGATATGTGTGTGTGTGTGTGTGGATATGCATATATAATGAGAGATACAGATGTCTATATAACCACCTAGTGAACTACATCTATCCTGTGAGCTCCTTTTAAACAGGGACTATATGTTTGTCTTTGTATTCTGAGCACTTAATACAGTGTCTGTCATAGAGAAAGTACTTAATAAATGCTTATTGATTGATTGTTCAGTGACTAGCAAATAATTTAACCCCTTTGAGCCTCAGTTTATATATCTGTAACATGAAGGCATTTGACTAGATTTTCTCCCAAACCCTTTACTTCTCTAAATCCTATTGTCTTAAATTATGTAATCTTTTCTCACCACAAGATCTGGTCCTTCTATCCCTATCCTCTTACTCATCCTTTACCTAGAAGTGAGATTATTTTCCGTGTAATTTGTCATGGTCAAATTGCATCTATAGTATCACACCCATTTTTTTGGGGGGGGCGGGCAATGAGGGTTAAGTGACTTGCCCAGGGTCACACAGCTAGTACGTGTCAAGTGTCTGAGGCTGGATTTGAACTCAGGTCTCCTAAATCCAGGGCTGATGCTTTATCCACTGTGCCATCTAGCTGTCCCCTCACACTCATTTTTGAGGATATATTTACAGTACACATAAAAGCCACAATAATGCCATAGTATGAGGATTAGTTGAAGGAAATTAAAATATTTAAATCATATATGAGAAATTATTATTAATAATCAATATCCTGGGTGAGATTCAGAGATTCTCCCCTTTTTCTAAATTCCTCATGTTTTTTTTTAAGTCCCTTTTTTTTTTTGGTGGGGGGATACTATTGAAAGAGATTACATTAACTCTTCTCATCCTGGTAAGAACCCACCCAAACATGAAAGGAATTTAGTCTAGGTTGAGTAAAACCATTGTGTTCTACTCATGCTTGAGTGGAGACAGATCCTTTTGTCTAAAAAGCCTAAGACTTCTTTCTCTGTGTGGGGGTGTCACTTAGGGCCCTTGATTGAAGAAGGGATGCATTCTTTGAAGTGAAAGCCAAGGCTGAGAGTGGTCTGAGTGAAGATAATCTCTCTGTGCAGGGGTGAACTCTCTAGGGTCCCACTGACCACGAATTTTTTCAAGTATGATTGTCTTTGGTCTGAGAGAGATATCCAAATGATGATCCTTTTATTAATAACCTACTGGCTTTTTTAATAAAATGATTAAATTACTGAGAAACTATGTCTCTCAACTTTTCAATTGCCATATATAGAAGATGAGTTTTAAAGGTGCCGAAATAATTAATTTCAAATATTTGAAATGATATCATGTATAAGAGACTAGAAATTCTGTCCTTTGTTTTTGAAGCTAGAACTAAGAGTAATCAGTGAAATTTACAGTCATGTCCAGATTCAAAATCAGTAAATCTCAATGTAGAATTAGAGCTGTTTTATAATGCATAAATGGACCATGGGGACAATACATTGGTAATCTTTAAACTGAGGCAAAATATCTGTTTATTGTTGCTAAAATATAAGATTTGGACATTAGATAAATTGGATAACATTTTAAAACCCTTCCAAATTTAAGATTCTTTATTTCTATCATTAGTTATCCTGACCTCCAAATCTTTTATTCTTCTTTATTGTATTAGTTCACCACCCTTGATCTGCTTCATGATGTCCTGAACCTGTGGTTAGTCTTTTCAACACTTTAGTCCTTTGTGCTATTGATTCCTACTTCTCTGTAACCTGCTATTCCTGGTCTTCTAACCTGCAGCCCAAGATAACCCTCCAACTACAATCTTCTGTGTTCCTTCTCTTAAAATGACAAACACTGATCAGAGATGTTAACCTGGAAATTAAGGAAACAATCAATAGAGGAGAAATAAGGTCTTTAATCAGGGCAAAGGAACTATACCTCGTGGTATAGCAAAGCTCAGAAGTTAGGAATACCCAAAGATGTGAAACAAGGACAGGGTTTTTATAAAGTAACAGAACACAGGGAGCTATGAAACTACCCTTGGGAAAGGTAAATTTCTCAAAGACAGAAACTATTTAATGTGAATGAATCTTTTTACATAATAACCTAAAGTCTAGGAAGTAAGCTTGGGAATCTTTGGGAAGGGATAGTTTGATTGGGGGAGATCCATAAGCAATCAAGAGTCTGGAAATGACAAATATTGGTCAGCCCCAGGCAATTCATTTGTCTGGGAAAAGGGGACTGAGTGCGGAATTGGTTCTCAGTAAATTTTGTAGTTCTCAGGGATTACACAGATTTCTAATGATTTAGATCAACTCAAGTCAAGGCTACCTCACTGAACCTCATATATTCAATAATACTCTAGTCATTTTATTGACTCACCAAATTAAATATGGTGGCTATTTTAAAAGCTGTGTTTTTTTCTCCTCAAAGCTCCAAACACATTTGCCCTAACATCAGAATATGGTATTCTTGGGGGCAGTTAGGTGGTGCAATGGATAGAGCACCAGCTCTGGAGTTAGGAGTACCTGAGTTCAAATCCGGCCTCAGACACTTAACACTTAGTAGCTGTGTGACCCTGGGCAAGTCACATAACTCCAATTGCCTCAAAAAAAAAAAGAACCAAAGAATACGGTATTCTTAATTATTTAACTGAGAAAAGTCAGGCCTCATATGAACTGTCTCAAGTACTCTCCACAATTCTATTTTTTTCATAGTCATGCTGTCAGAGAAAAGAGATGACTTACCCTGTTGCCAGCTTATAATCTTTGCTTGTTATCCTATCCTTCTTCAGTGGTCATCTGCTCATTCCTTCTAATTTAAAATTCTTTCCTCTTCTATTACCTTCTAAATATCTCATAAAAATCCCCTATTTTCTCCTGGTCAGAAACAAACAGACAAACAAAGAATCCACCTTCTTTCAGCTCTGCTACCACCTTAAATGTGCATCCTATCTTTTGCCCTTTTCACTGCTAAATTTTGGAAAAAAGTAATCTACACTGGCTTTTCCATTTCCTCACTTTCTTAAAACATTCACTTGAAACCTAGTCTCCATTACCAGTCTACTGTAATTATATTTAATATATATATATATATATACACACACACACATATGTTAGCAATAACATTCTAATTGTCAAATTCAATCACTTCTATGTAGTCATTCTGATGGAACTTTGTAGCATTTGACAAATCCCTCCCCTTCTTAATATCTCCTACTTGGATGCATGAAAATGCTGTTTCCTGGGTTTTCTACATTAGTACTACAGGGATAGAGACAAGGATTATATCTATGATTTCACTGGTATAAGGAACTCCCAGATTAGGAATTTCACTTTATTAATTGAGGTCAGCAACTTCTCTGCAATTTATATCATCTTAGATAAATGACTAGAATCCTGGAAGGTAACTAATTTAGGTAGTTTCACCTTGTCTGTATTTGTCAGAGATGAAACTTGATCTAAGGTCTTCCTCATTTAAGATCAACTCTATATTCACTATGCCACATTGCATCTCATTATCACTATAATTTGGACACCCGTCACCTCTCCTGTTCTCTCTGGACTCTTGGAACATGCTCTTATCATAATGTAGCAGTCTCTAAATAAGCATTTTATCATAGAGCTTTTGTTCCGAGCTTCTGTAATCACTAGAATATTAACCTCTCATGATGTAAAAAGGATACCAAGTTCTGCCAGAATACTCTAGACATCTAGAGAACAAACATGTTAGTTATATACATCTGCTTGAGTTGCCTTCTTTTACCCTGGAAAATAAACAGGATATATTCATAACTTGTTCTACCTTAAGAAAATGCCCAAATGGGGGCAGCTAGGTGGCCCACTGGATAGAGCACTGGCCCTGGATTCAGGAGTACCTGAGTTCAAATTCAGCCTCAGACACTTAACACTTACTAGCTGTGTGACCCTGGGCAAGTCACTTAACCCTAATTGCCTCACTAAAAAAAAAAAAAAGAAAAAAAGAAAATGCCCAAATGAAGCATCTTGCCAATGACGAGAAGCGCTAGACTTGTCAGCATGATTCAAACAATTTAAAGCAAGGCTTCTTTAACTAAGATCTATGCACTTCTATTTGTCTTCTTTCTGTCTGCCTGTCTGTCTGTCTGTTTGTCTATTTGTCTCTCTATCTGTATCCACTAAGGACTTATAGATGGCAGAGTGAGGAGAATGCTGCGTCTAGAGTCAAGAAGATCTGAGGTCAAATTCAGCATCAGATATTTCCTAGTTGTGTGAAACTACATGTGTCAGTTAACCACATTTGCCTCAATTTCCTCATCTGTAAAATGAGCTGGAGGAGGAAATGGCAAAAGCATGCCAGTATCTTTGACAAGAAAACTCCAAATGGGGTCATGGAAAGTTACGCATGACTGACACAATTGAATAACAACAAAATATACACATTATGTAAGTATATAACATATTCATATATACATATATATATATATATATATTTATTTATATGTATGCAAGGTATATGCAATGTATTTAAATATACCTTGATTCAGTTATAATCCTATTTGTTTTATTTTAGGTATTTAAAAAATTCTGAGAAAGAGTACATAGGTTTTGCCAGATAGTCATGGAGATCTATAATACCAAAATAAGTTTAAGAACCCTTGACCTTAAGGAGAAAAGGTTGGTTTACCTTAATTAAATTCATGCTGACCATAGAAAGTTTCTTTAGTGGCAAGGAAGATCAGAGTGCACCCTCAGAAGAGGGTATCTATATCAGAACTCCTACATCCAAAGCTTCCAAGAAAAATATGAATTGGTCTCAGGTCATAGAGGTACTCCAAAAGGACTTTGAAAATAAAGTAAGAGAGGTAGAGGAAAAAATGGAAAGAGAAATGCGAGTGATGCAGGAAAGTCATGAGAAAAAAGTAAACAGGTTGAAAGGCCAAATGGAAAAGCTCTCTGAAGAAAACAATTACCTAAGTATTAGGATTAAACAAATGGAAGTTAGTGACTTTATGAGAAAACAAGATACAATAATGGGGGAGGGGGAAGGGAAGAGATAAAATGGAGTGAAATCTCACATGAAAGAAGCAGGCTTATGGAGTAAGGGGAGAAGTGGGGGAGAAGTGGGGCAGTGAATGAGCCTTACAGTCATCAGAATTGGATCAAGTAGGGAATAACATATACACTCAATTGGGTAGAGTAATCTATCTAACCCTGCAGGAAAGTAGGAGGGGAAGGGGATAAGGAGAGAGGAGTGAAAGAAGGGAAGGTAGATTGGGGGAGGGGGCAGTCATAAGCAAAACACTTTTGAGGAGGGATAGGGTAAAAGAAGATTGAAAATATAGTAAATATCATGGGGAGGGAACAGGATAGAGGGAAACAGTTAACAATAGTAATTGTGAAATCAGAGGCAAGAGTAATGTAAGATGATGGTGGTGATGATCATGATGGATTGATGATGATTGGAGAAAGATGAGGATTAATTGTTTATGAGGACTTATTTATGATGAAGAGCATTGAACAAAGAAGATGAGGATTGATTGATGGTGATGGCAAAATGTATGGTACTTTGCTGGGCTATCCCGAAGAAAATTCTTTACCAGGCATAAGGTACTATATAAATGTTATCTATTACTTTGTTGCAATAATCAACCTCGTGGGTATATTGTAAAAATCTCTCTTTAAAGTACTATGTAAACGGAGTTTACTGTAAAAAACAACAACAACAACAAACAAACAAAAAACAAAAAACCCTGATGAGCAAGGTGCTATCAGAAAGACCTGGAAAGACCTGCATGAGCTGATGCAAAGTGAAATGTACTATATACAAAATAATAGCAATATTGTGTGATGATCGGCTATAAATGATCAGGTTATTTTCAGCAATGCAATGATCCAAGACAACTCTGAAAGTCTTATGAAAAATGAAATCCATCTACAGAGAGAGAACTGATTGTATTTGAATACAGATTGAAGCATAATTTTATTGGCGGGGCAATGAAGGTTAAGTGACTTGCCCAGGGTCACACAGCTAGTAAGTGTCAAATGTCTGAGGCCAGATTTGAACTCAGGTCCTCCTGAATCCAGCGCCGGTGCTTTATCCACTATGCCACCTAACTTCCCCCAAGACTAGCCTAATTTATACATTATGACACTCTGAGATAAAGAATTTTTCTGGGATGCAGCATATTCTGGGCAGGTGAGGCTTCTACCATTACCATGACCACCATCTCCTTTATTGTGAGAGAAGGCAAATTTCAAAACTGGAATCTCTGATTCAAAATTCAACTTTAATTTTATTCAGCATTCCATGTAAATGAATTTGACTAGGAATACATAACATGAACTAGGAAATGACTGAGGAAGTTCAAAAATGTCTACCAAATTGCCATATTAATTCATGTTTCTTTCTATAACTTGACAATGAACATGAGTTCACTCTATGTACTTTTAAAAAATATTTTCAGCAATTAATTATTTCATTACACAAGTTGGAATTATTGTTGCTAAACTAATTCATATAGATATGTAGTTCACATTATTATTTTTGTTATTATTAATACCATGCTTGCTTTAGTGGAATCTCATGACAAATTCACAAGCTAATTATGTATTGTTTTGAAAAAAATTATCTTTCAAATGTATTTTTTCCTAATCTTTTTTAATCTTTCCCTGCTTCTACATTATAGAACAGAGTGAGTCATGCCTGTCATTTTACTCCTCTATGGTATTCATTATTTTCTATAACACCTCATCTCATTACAGCCATTATCATAAGCCATTTTTTTTTAAAAAGGGAAAAAAAGGAATCTTATATTTGTGTACAAATGGGTTTTGTTCTGGTTTACTTTTAGTGTCCTACTATCTTTCTTCTGGTAGAAACCTTGTTGGCATTCATTGTGAACTGAGTACTTAAAAGTTGTAAATTTCTGAGCCATTAAAACTCCATGTTCAGGGGCAGCTAGGTAGCTCAGTGGATAGAACACCAGCCCTGGATTAAGGAGGACCTGACTTCAAATCAGACCTCAGACACTTAACACTTACTAGCTATGTGACCCTGGGCAAGTCACTTAACCCCAATTGCCCCGCAAAAAAAAAAAATAATAATAATAATTAAATTAATTAAAAAAAAAACTCCATGTTCCTAGACATTATACTATGAAAGAATATATACAGCTGGAAGAGGCTGAAGAGATTGATTAGTCTATCTTTCTCTTTCCAGTACCACTCACCTTTATCATATCAATATTTAGCTCATCCTTATTAGCTCTTATTTATTAAAAAAAAAAAAAACTTCATTCAATCTGCTACAATTCCATAGCCTACAATTGCTCATTTCTAATTCTACTTTGCATCTGCTATTCTGCCTGGTTTCTACTCCATAGCACAAGATACCCCTCCTAGAAGAAGCTCATCACCTCTACTCTCACCACCAACAAGCTAATTTAAGCCTTGATTGACATAGCCTCCCTCAGCTTTCTCTCTCCTGTGACTGGGGACTAGAAAGCAGAATGGCAAACTCCTCCCAATGTCTTCATTTATAGAGAGCAAGAACTGGATGAACTGTCTTTCTTTTCATCTGTTGTATCCCCTGTGCTTAGCACAATACCTGGCATGTAATAGAATCTTAATAAATGTTTAATGGATTGGATTGGAATCCATTGCATCTTGTAATAAATCAACATTACTTATATGAAGTAGAAAATTAAAGATTAGAATGAAAAGGAGAATGAGCAATCACTGCAAATGAATACAAAATTACACCCAGGATTGAATAGGAGAATAATAAAAGCCTGGTTTGTCTTAGAGAAATTTAAGTGATTTTGTTTTTGCCTTTGTTTTTAATGAACCCAAGCTTCTCACAGCATCAAGCCTCATTTAAAGAAAATAGTAATTTTTCTTCTGGTATAACTGTATAGTTGCAAATCATGAAACATTGCAGTCTCTGAAGAATTGAAGTAGGGGAGAATCATCCCAAGGGAAATGTAATAGTGGGCAAGGTGGTAACCCATCACAAACAAGGAATTACTAAGGACGATTGATGAAAAGGATATCATCAAAAATTGTATGAGCATAAAACATGTGTTGCTCATAAACCAAAACATAGGAATAACAAAGGAATAGCCCTTATGAAGCATCTAGAGAATGTGAAGGAGGAATGAGAATGATAATAGCACTTATCTACCAGGTTTGCTGTGAGTATCAAATGAGATATTTTTAAAATTCCTAGGGCTTAGCACACAGTAGGTGCTTAATAAATGCACATTTCCATGTTTCCCATTTTACAGATAAGGAAAATGAAGACTGAAAGGTTCCATGACTTTTTCAAGTATACACACAGTGTCAGAATCAGAATATAGATACTCACTCACTGTCTTTGATGACCTTCAAGATCACTTCCAGCTTTAACTCTATCATTCCATTTTAAAGACCAGTTCTCTTAAATAAAAATCCAGTCTCTTCTCTCCTATACAATGTCATCACTCTACATAGGATCTTGGTCAAGTGCCATTCATCGTCAGCTGGTTGGTCATTAGGTAATACCTTCTTTCCTTATAGTGTTTCATAAGTGCTTACTCTCATCTAATTCCTGCTATACTTTAAACCTGCTTTATCTGGTCTTCACTGGAAATGGAGGAAAGCTTCTAAATAGAATGCTTAGAAAAATCAAATAAATTAATAGTAATACCTACTATATTTCTTCCCAATGTTCTAACAGAATTAATAGTGACAAATATGGAGACTATAGGGAATTATGCAAAAAAAAAAAAACCCTTTATAAATGGAGAGTGAAAATAGGAAAACTAAGGGAATTCACCTAACTGAATCTTAGAGGGAGTAAGTAAAAAGCTATTAGGATTTTTTATAGGTTCAATTGATTGTATTGATATGTGAAATTTAGAAATTAAAATTAAAGTAGACAAAAAAATAAAGTATAAGTAAAATTGTACAATATAACTGGTTGGAACTTTAAAGATTATCTGGTTCTGAACAATTAATCTTATATTTAATTTAGCATAGGTCCATTGTGGTTAAAAACAAACAAACAAAAACCTTTCTTAAGCAAATAGTAGAATAATAGAGCTCAGTTTCCTAATGTCCAGTCTACTCCTTTAACCTTCCTTAACTCTTCTTTGTAATTTTTAAATTAACTCAGTAGGGGGCATCTTTCTTCTTTAAAAACTCTTTAAGCTTTGCATAGGACTCTGAAAAAAAGGTTATAGAACACCATTCTGAAAAACAAAAACAAAAACCACAAACAAACAAACAATTTCAGGTCCCTAAATGTACCATCATTTATACAAACATTTATAATAATATGTGACTGATATGAAAACAAACCATTGTTCCTTCTAGAAGGTTCACAAAGTTTTTGAAACCCCTGGGTCCCATCTGGTAAAATTTCTTTTTTTCTCTTTTTTTTCAGGGCAATGAAGATTTACCAAGGGTCACACAGCTAGTAAGTGTCAAGTGTCTGAGGCTGGATTTGAACTCAGGTCTTATTGAATCCAGGGCCAGTGTTTTATCCACTGCATCACCTAGCTGCCCCATCCATCTGGTAAACTTTCAATGTAGTTATTATAACTTCAACAGTTTTAATAACATGAATTTTTGAAATGAATTGTTCCTTTTCCTGAAAATTGTCTAACACTTGGAATGGAAAAATGAAGATATTAGATACAAAACAGGGAATAATCACCCAATACCTGAATAATCAGTCTAGCCCCTTACCTCACTCTAAGGCTCCTTGCAGTTGTGGGGTCTCATCCTGCACTCTCCCATCTGCATGGACTTTTACATGCTCTATTCCCCATGCCTAACATGGAATATCCCCACAATTCTAATCAGAAGTGCTCACTGAAAATATTTCCTTTCTTTGTTGTTTGTCCTCTGTTTTCAAAGAGGACCATGATACCCAGGTAATGACGTGACTTGCACTGAATGGATTTAAGTGAGGAAGGGCTGTGAAAGGTCAGAAACCTCACTCTTTCCTCCAGAACCATCTGGGATATATATATATATATATATATATATATATATATATATATATATATATATATATATATATATATATATATATATATATATATATATAGAGAGAGAGAGAGAGAGAGAGAGAGAGAGAGAGAGAGAGAGAGAGAGAGAGAGAGAGAGAGACATGTATATATACATACATACATACATATATTGTGATGTTTTAAAATCTAACTGTGACTAAAATCTAATGTGTGATGGCCTTAAATTAGAAGCTTATAGCACCAGTCTTTGGGCATTAAGCATTTATTAAAGTATTTAGAAGTTATCAAAAGAAAGAGGAAGAACACATAGAGTTCAAAAAGGAAAAGCCTTGCTACCCTAGTGACTCTGCTGGGACCTCCAAGTGAAAGAAATATCTCCCATTTTCCTAGAATGGAAGCTCCATGTGGAACCATCAGAGGGGTGGTCTCCACACACATCTCCAAGCTAATTGGCTGGTAGCATTGATTGATGACTTAGAAGTGGTTCAATGAATAGATGTAACTTCTGGAATCTATTCACATGCTTTCTCCTCAGTGTGGCACTGCCCTGGTTCTCACAGTCTTTTTCAGCAGGGGGGTATCACCCTAAATCTGATTCTATAATAATTATTTTTGTGTATGGTAAGTCTCTGATAATCATTAAGCTCCTTAAGAACAAAGACTATTATTTTCTTCCTATTGTACACAGGGTTCTTTGCAGGTATCAAATAATTAATACAGCAATTTTTATTTTTTTTTAGTGAGGCAATTGGGGTTAAGTGACTTGCCCAGGGTCACACAGCTAGTAAGTGTTAAGTGTCTGAGGCTGGATTTGAACTCAGGTCCTACTGACTCCAGGGCCGGTGTTCTATCCACTGCACCATCTAGCTGCCCCAATACAGCATTTTTTAAAAAATTAACCAATTTATGCTAATTTTGTGGACATATATTCATATGTACTTACATATAATATTGGTAGTCATCAGCTATGAATAAGTCTTAGACAAAATTTCTTACCAAAAGGGATTATAGTTACTTAGCAGCAGGGATTATATTTACTAAGAAATATCCCAAAATCCCATTTTACATAGAAGATTGCTAACAACCTTTTGGAATAAATAATAAAAAAATTCCAATCTAAAAAGGACACTGCTTACAAATCTGTGAATCTTTCAAATATAAAGCATTTTATTCTGTTCCTTTTCTCGCTCTAAGGGAATATAAAAAAAGTCCCAATAATTGCTTTAAGTATGCACTTTGCTTTATTAGTATATATATTCTTTAAAGACATTTGGAGAAAATTGAATGGGAATAGAAAAGAATATACCTTTTCCTCAGCAGTACGTGGCACATACACAAAAATTGGCCATGGATTAGGGCACAAAAACCTCAGAGTCAAATGTGGAAAGGCAGAAAGAATAACTATGTATGTGTATGTTTATATATATATGTGTGTGTGTGTATACATACATATATACATACATATATATGCACACATATATATGTGTGTATGTGTATATACATACACACACATATATATGTGTATATATATATATATATATGAAGCATCATCTTTTGCAGCAAATGATCGGATAATTCAGGAGTCTGTGGTGTCACTGATTCAGAGTACAATCAATAAACATTTTTTAAGTATTTAGTATATTCCAGAAACTGAGGATACAAAAAGAGGCAAAAGACTATCCTTTGTTATGGCTACATAACTCATTACTCTATCATATACGAGATTATGATTTTCTCTAAAATTGCCTGGCTTGGTATGAAGACAACAGAATTACATTTTCTTACTAGTTCTCTATTCAATCAATCAAAAACACTTATTAAGGTCCTATTATGTGCCAAGAATTGTGCCAAGCACTAGGGATACAAAGAGAGGCAAAAACAAACCTTTTTCTCAAGGTATTCATGGTCTCATGGGGAAGATAACATGGAAACTGGGAACAAACAAGACATTTCCAAATAGAAATTAATAATCACAGATAAGGTATCATTTTAACTGGGATTTGAGGCTAGTCAGAAAGGCCAAGAGATGGAGATAAAAAGAGAGAGAGAGAGACTTCCAGGCATGGAAGACAGTCAGAAATGCTCAGAATCAGGAAATGGAATGTCTTGTGCAAGTAACAGTACAAGAAGGCTAGCATTATCACTGAATCTCAGAGCATGCATGTGGGGGGAGTGAAGGTAATAAGTTATAAGAAGACTTAAAATGTTAGAGTTGAGTAAATTATTACAGACTCTTTTTTTGTTTCAAATCATAAAAATATTTTATTATTTTCCAGTTACATGCAAAGATCGTTTTCAACATTTGTTTTCATAAGTTGTTTAGTTCCAAATTTTTCTTCCTCCCTCCCCCCCACCCTTATGCATTCATCTCCTGCCCTCTGAGCCTAGGAGAGGTGCAAGGTGGTACCTCAGAATTGTTTTGATTTGCATTTCTATAATCAATAGTGATTTAGAGAATTTTCTCATAAGGAAATAGATAGCTTTTATTTCTTCATCTGAAAACTGCCTGTTCATAGCCTTTGACCATTTCTGGTTTTCTTTTTTTTTTTCCTTCTTTTTGTGAGGCAATGAGGGTTAAGTTACTTGCCCAGAGTCACATAGTTAGTAAGTATTAAGTGTTTGAGATCAGATTTGAACTCAGGTCTTCCTGAATGCAGGGCTGGTGCTATTTCCACTGCACCACCTAGCAGTCCCCACTTTGACCATTTCTCAATTGGGCAATGACTGGTATCCTTATAAATTTGATTTATTTCCCTATATATTTTATAAATGAAGCCTTTATCAGAAACACTGGCAGTAAAACAATGTTTCCCAGCTTTCTGCTTCCCTTCTCATTTTGTCTACATTGCTACTCTGTGTGTAAAACCTTATGTAATTTAATGTAATCAAAATCATCTATTTTGCATTTTATAATATTCTCTATCTCTTGTTTGGTCATAATTCATTCTTCTCTCCATTGATCTGAGTGGTAAACTATTCCTTCCTCTCCTAATTTTCCTATGGTATCACCATTTATATGTAAATCATGTACCCATTTGACTTTATTTTGGTATATGGGGTAAGTTGTTGGTCTATTCCTAATTTCTGCCAAACTATCTTCCAGTTTTTCCCAGAATTTTTTGTCAAATACTGAGTTCCTATCCAAGAATCTGGAGTCTTTGGGTTTATTAAACAAAAGATTATTATAGTTATTTACTACTCTGTCTCCTGTGCCTAACCTATCCATTGATCTACCACTCCATTTCTTAGCCAGTAACAAATAGTTTTGATGACTGCTGCTTTATATTATAATTTCAGATTTGGTACATACATGCTTCAAGTGGTATATCATCCAAATTCTTAGAGGAGAAGTTATATGAGTTACAAGAGCAGAAAGACAGTAAAAATATACTAGTAGGGGATCTTAACTTCTCCCTCTCAGAACTAGATAAATCTAACCACCAAATAATTATGAAAGAAGTCAAAGAAGTGAATATAATCTTATAAAGTTTAGATATGATAGACATCTGGAGAAAATTGAATGGGGATAGAAAGGAATATACCTTTTTTATCAGCAGGACATGGCACATACATAAAAACTGACCGTGGATTAGGGCAGAAAATCCTCACAGTCAAATGCAGAAAGACAGAAATAGTAAATGCCTACTTATCAGATCATGATGCAATACAAATTGCACGTAATAAAGAGCCATGGAACAATAGACTGAAAATTAATTGGAAATTAAATAATCTCATCCTAAAGAATGAGTAAGTCAACCAACTAATCATAGAAACAATCAATAACTTCATCCAAGAGAGTGGCAATAATGTGACAACAAACCAAAACTTAAGGGATGTAGTCAAAGGAGTTCTTAGGGGAAATTTTATATCTCTAATTGCTTACATGAATAAAATAGAGAAAAAGGAAATCAATGAATTGGACATGCAACTAAAAAAGCTAGAAAAAGAAAAAGTTAAAAATCCCCAATTAAATACTTCCAAATGAATTTTGTTATTATTTTTATTACGATGGACTTTGAAAGCCAAAAAGATGATTTTAGATTTGATCTCTGAAGTTATAGGAAGAAAATGGAGTTTATTAAATCATGGTGGTATTGGTGCCATAGTAAATCTACACTTCATGAAAAGCACAGAAACAGGGGCATCTAGGTGGCACAATGGATAGAGCACTGGCCCTGGATTCAGGAGGACCTGAGTTCAAATCCAGCCTCAGACACTTAACACTTACTAGCTGTGTGACCCTGGGCAAGTCACTTAATCCACAAATTGCCTCACCAAAAAATAAAAAAGCAGAGACACAGTGACACAGTTCAGGATATCATCCATGACATTTAGAAAGCTGTATTTTACTTATTTTATAACTCTTTAAATGTTAATCAGAGGATTATTGATCATATTTATCATTGTGATTGAATTTATCAAATACTATGTGACTTACATCAAATATAACCATTAAGGTTAAGATTTGTTTTACTGAATCAAATCTTTAAATCAACAACAACAACAAAAAAAAACAATCAGATCTTGTAAATGCAATATCTTCAGTCAAATACTGTATGAAATCTTCTATGAAACCTTCCTGTTTTCTAAAGCATCAAGACTTCCTAAGGAAAAGAGAGAAGACAACATGTGCTAGGTAAGTCAAAGTCAAACCACCACTGAATCACAGGCAAGCAAATAGCCCCAAGAATGGCAGCCTGCCTCTGCCCTAACTGTCAATCTGTTTCCAGTTCAGCTCTCTCAGCTACAATCTCAGGATATAGTTACTATGGAAAAGAGAACACCCACTCTTACCAAGAGCCACTTGTAGGGCAAGGTGAGGAATCTCTGGGTTCAAGGAGGTGGACTTTGATAAACAAATCAGAAAGCCTACTTGGTGATAAGTATTTCACAGTTCAAGGCTTGATTAGGAGATGTTTTGATAAGGAGATGTTTGAAAAAAAAACAAAAACACAGGAGTCCTATAACCAAAGTTGGGGGAGAGCTGAAGACAATAAGATTAAAAATAGGATAGATAAGATAGGAATGTCTCTTGAAGTTCCATAAATCACCATCAGCAAAAATTCCAGGATCTGCTTTAATGCTGATATGAGCTCAATTGATTTCAAAGACACTAATTCTTCCGCTAATTTGACTTTGGTCACTGCAAAGGATTATTGGTCTATCAGTCAATGCAGAAAGTATTCATAAGTTGCATTGATTAGCTGGATAAGTAGGGGACTCAAGCAAATCAAGGTATCTATTTTCACACTCTCCATAACTTTTCATCTCATTCCAAAACTTCTGTTCCTACTTGCTGCTGAAAACATGGAGAAAGTCTCATTATTAATTTGACCAAATACACTAAATGTTTGTCATCTAACATTGATTGGTTCCCCAATTCAACAAGAAAATCCATTGCTCCTCCAAAACTTATTCCCTATCCTACTTCCCAAAAGGCTATTCCTAGCATTTTTTTTCTTTCTCCCCTTATGCATTCACCCCCTGTCCTCTGAGCCTAGGACTCTATCTCTTGCTTCCCTGAGAAAATTAAGCTATTTGTTATTGCAAAACCTTTTAATAATATCTCTAAATAATTCATTGACAATGATTTGGCCCTTCTCTTCACTAATACTAGCCCCACTTTATATGTGCTTGATCCCATCTCCACTTTTCATCAGAAGATTTACTCTTCAATCATCTTTTCCATCCTTTCTGGATTTCTCTGTGTCTCTCTCTGTGTTTATGTCACTCTTTCTAAATCGATCAATCCATAAACATTTATTTGGTGATTCCTATATGCCAGGCATTGTGCTAAGTACTGAAAATACAAATATAAGCAAAATGAAAGACAGTTCCTTCAGGAAACTTTTAGGTTCATGGAGAAAGACAACATATAAAAGGAAGTTGAAAGGTGAGGGGTAGGAATGGCAGAAAAAGTTCTGAGTCAGGAGTGGACCTGGAACGTAATGAAGACATGGCTGGATATGGGTGTTTTCCTTAAATTGGAGCTTCTGGAAAGAATCAGAAAATCAAAAGAAAGTACCTGAGGTGATTCCATTGTGAACCATCCAGAGAGTGGAATGTTTATCCTACGTGTGGATGATTCTGTGGAATGGTAATGAAGACCCCTGACCCCAACTCTCTTTCTTCGTTTCTCAGTATCTTTTCTGTGTGTCTTTCTCTCTGTGTGTCTGTCTGTCTCTGTCTCTCTCTTTCCCTCTATCTCTCTGTTTCTCTCTGTCTCTGTCTTGCTGTCTCTCTCTGTCTCTCTGACTCTGTCTCTGTCTCTTTCTGTCTCTTTTACTCGCTCTCCCTCCATCTCTTTGTGTCTCCTGAGCTCATTCTCTAAATTACCATGTGATTTATAATCCTCATTATTGAGATTTTTACCTTTGAAATTATAACTACATTATAGGGACTATTTAAACCTAAGTGATATGTATAGGCCAGGCCAAAGCCTCCTATATTCTTCCCCTTGATTGGTATGAGCAACTATTTCATTATTCCAAATAACCTTGGTAATATTAAGGCCAGGAACTCAATTCCTGATCATATTATCATGTCTTGGTTTCATCACAAGACAGAGCATTCTAACATTCCAACTACAAATTTTTTACTTAAATTACTACAATTGCTAGAATTTTAACCTAGAGAATCCATTTACACAGGGTTTCAGTTTGTCTCATTATAAAAAATTCAGATTTCTCCCACCCCTCATCCTTTTCTTGAAAAAAGCAAATATTTGATTCATTCCATGATCATATCTCCTTTATGGAGAACCATAGTCATTATCTGACCATAGGCACAACCAAATGTTTTCTCTTCCCCAAATATCTTCTATTTAGGTACTCTTGATTGGATTCCATATGAGCAAATTAAAGAACTGGTAAATAACTTTTGAAATGTGAATTTTCCTTCATAATTTAGGTGGCTATCTTTCCTCCTTGAGACAATGTCCAATTCAATAGTATATTTCTCAAGAAGGTTGATACTGGAATGTAAATAAAAAAGGATATTTTTTCAATAGAATAATGCATTACTACATTCTTGAGATCATCATTCAAAAATATTTGGGGTTGTTGTTCTCCCTCCTGTAAGCGGTTTTCTCTTGCTTTGAGTAAGCATTTAAACAGCTCTGTTATATAAAATATCTCAAATTGTTTTTGGTTTTCTAGAAAGGCTAATGGGTTATGAAAAATACCATATAAGCATGTACACATTCAAGGTTAGAAATAAAATTAACAATGATTTCAACCCCTGAATCCTCATCATTGTGTAGTCATGAATGCCTGATGATAGAATGATTCATCACAAAATTGTTGCTATCTTGGCAATAGTCAGAGAAATTTCCCATAAGATGGAGAGGTGAGTTGTGGTTTAAGCAAAATGAAAACTGTTCAGTAAGGTCGGTGTCTTTTGAATGTCCATCTTGTATCAAAATTACACATACATTAGGGGTTATAAAAAAAAGCCAGACTCATTATCTACCTTTCTCATTCAGAGACTCAAAGGAAAATACTTTCTTAATCAGAGAGACAATAGAAAAATGGGGGGGGGGATGGAGTCAATAGGATTGTGATATTATTCTTTTAAGACCGTTCCTTCAATCCTCTGACATACACTTGACTGAGTAACTTTGCAAGTACAAGGTAGCACTCTTTGTAAAAATCTGTTAGCATTTCAACTTAGAAGGAGTCTCTTTCTGCTACTTTGTTACCAAAAGTCCATCCTGTAAGTCTGAAACTTGATGTGATCTCTCAAGTTAACTTACTCCTACCACAATCCTTCTTTCTAATTCTTTTAGCCTCCACATTCAAAATCTGACAGTTTTTTTTTCTTCTGTTTATCACTTACATTGATGCACATTCTCCCCACTAATTTTTTTAAAGACAGGAGAACACTCTTGGTATACCACTGGATTGTTCTGTAAATGTTCCATGCATCCTGTCTCAATGTTAACTTATTTTTCATATATCATTTTGCCCTTTATGTCATTGTGCTAAAAACAGACACAGAGAGAGAAGCATTAACATAGTGGAAGGTAGTAGACATTAACAGTGAACTAGTTTCATCATTAAAATTACTTAATGAACACAAAACTTAGTGTCCATTTGGACCTTTGCCTTTAGATGAAATAACATGTTAAGGTACTTAAAATACTATATAAATGATATCAATATTATTGCAAAAAAACCCCACAGTAATAAAATTAATGTCATACTTATAGGACTTTCAGATTATAGAGCAATTTTCTCTAAAAAAAAAACTTTGCCATTTAGAAACTGCAAATACTACCATCTTTTTTTATCAATGTGGAAACCAAGACTCATAGGGCCAAATGGTTTTCCTAGGGTCACATAGGTGAAAAATAGATTTTGAGGCCACAACTTAAATGCAAGGCAACTTATTCCATGTTCACAACTCTTTTTTTATGTGAAAACCAGGTTTATTGCAAGAGAAATGGACATGCACATGGAACCTCAAAGGTGACCATACTTTGTAGAAATTTACATTTTTATAATAGCTAGACAAAGGGAGGAGGCGATCCTAGGAAGAGTCTTGATATTGGAGGAGAACAGTGCAGTAAACATGAGAGAAAAAAAAAGACAAGAACAGTCTCCATGATACGGAAGAAGGTGATGTTAAAAGCCTCATTCTTTTTTCCTGCAAAATGCTGGACTCTTTTTTTAATCAAAAAAGGGATTTATTAAACATTTATTATGTGCCAGGCACTATCTTAGTAGATGTTCTTATAATTCTCTACTACAAGTATAATATATCATTGTATCAAGCTTTTGCATTGTTAGATTCTTTAAACAGCCCTGAACACATGTCATTGATGCAGCTGAGGACCTGTCCTCCAAGCTATTGATTTCATACTCAGCAAAGACGTATGAGGGGACTTGTCTGTGGCAGGTACTATGCAAAGTGCTGCTGATTCAAAAAGAACAAGGATGATTTGTCTCCCCTAAAGGAGCTTACTTTCAAGTCAGGCCAAATGGAGGATAAGCTTGTGTACAGACTAGTCTAAATTTCCTCTAGGCTCATTGTTCCAGCTCCCACTCATCATACTTACAGTATGGGGTCTGAGTGGGGAGAAGTGGAACACTCCCCCTGGGCTGTCCTCTGTAGACTCCACAGAGGTACCCTCTGAAATAAGTACAAAGGTAGGCCTCCTCAAGACCCTAGGAAGTTAGGAGTTTTCCAGACCTTGGCTGTCTTCTTGGTTCATCAGTTCAGTGGTGCCTCTGGTTCTTTTCATTTATTTGTTTGATTTTTGAAGTTTAAATTTTTTTATTTATTTAAAATTTTCCCCAAGTTACGTGTACAAAGAAATTTTCACATCAATTTTTTAAAATTTATGTTCCAAATTTTCTTTTTCCCTCCCTCCCTACCCCCTTAAGAACTCAAGAAATTCAATATACATGTACAGTCATGCAAAACATTTCCAAATTAGTCAAGTTGTGAAAGAAAACAGACAAAAAAAATCTTTAGAAAGAACAACTAACAAAAAATATACTTCAATCTGTATTCAGCTACCATCAGTTCTTGCTCTATAGATGGATTACATTTTTCATAAGTCCTTTTGATAAGATCCTGCTCATCATTTCTTTCAGCACATAGAGTTCCATCCTAATCTTGTTCAACCCAAGTGATGGGCATTACCCCAATTTGGAATTCAACTTTTTAAAAAATCTCTTTTAGGACTCCAACCTGGTAGTGGCATTGCTAAGTCAAAGAGTACACATGGTTTTATAGCCCCTTGGCCATAATTCCAAATTGCTCTACAGAATGTTTAAACGAGGTTAAAACTTACAAAGAGTGTATTAATGTCTCATTTTCCCTATATCCCCCACAACATTTGTCATTTTCCTCTACTGTGCTATTATCCAATCCAATAGGTATGAGGTAGTACCCAGAATTGTTTTGACCTGAATCTCTCCAAGCAATAGTGGGTTAGAGCATTTTTCTTTCATATGACTATAGGTTGCTTTGGTTCTTTCATCTGAAAACTTCATGTCTTTTGATCATCTATAAAATTGGAGAATGGCTCTTATTTTAACAAATTTGATTCAGTTCTCTATGTGTTTGAGAACTGAAGCCTATAAGACAAAGTTGCTTCAAGTGTTTTTTTTTTCAGTTACTATTGCTAATTGTATTACCCTCCATCCTATTCCCTCCCTTTGATATTTACTCTATTTTCTATCTTCTTTAACCCCGTCCCTCCTAAAAAGTATTTTGCTTCTGACTGCTCCTTCAATCTGCCCTCCCTTCACCCCTCCCCCTTTAACCCTCTCCCCTCCCACTTTCCCACAAGGCAAGATATATTACTAGTCCCAACTGAGTGTGTATGTTATTCCCTCTATGAGCCAATTTTGATGAGATTAATGCTCACCCACTTCCCCAGACCTGCCCCATCTTCTCCTCCACTCCAAGCACTTTTTCTTGCTTCTTTTACGTGAGATACTTTATCCCATTTGACCCCTACCTTTCCTTTTCTCCCAGTGCATTCATCTCACCTCTTAATTTAATTTTTTAAAAAGATATCAACAGGGGCAGCTAGGTGGCTCAGTAGACAAAACACCAACTATGGAAGATGTGACCCTAAATCTGGCCTCAGGCACATGACACTCACCTAAATCTGGCCTCAGGCACATGACACTCACCAGCTATGCAATCCTAGGCAAGCCACCCAAAACTGACTACACCCCCCCACACACACACACACACACAAAAAACAATTAAAAATGCTTTAACGATATCATCCCTTCATATTCAATTCACACCTGTGTCCTCTAAGTATACTCCATTCAGCTGCACTAATAATGAGATAGTTCTTATGAGTTAGAATTATCATCTTCCCATGTAAGAATGTAAACAGTTTAACCTTTTAATCTCCCTCATGATTTCTTTTTACTGTTTAGCTTTTTATGCTTCCCTAGGACCTTGTATTTTAAAGTCAAATTTTCTATTCAATTTAAGTTTTTTCATCACAAATGCCTGACAGTCCTATCTTTCATTTAATTCCCATTTTTTCTCTGGAAAGACTATACGCAGTCTTACTGAGTAGGTGATTCTTAGCTGTAATCCCAATTCCTTTGCCCTCAGGAATATCATATTCCATGCCTTTGCATCCATTAATGTAGAAGCTGCTAGATCTTGTGTTATTCTGACTGTGGCTCCACCATGCATGAATTGGTTCTGTCTAGCTGCATGTAATGTTTTCTACTTGACTTGGGAGCTCTGGAATTTGGCTATAACCTTCCTGGAAGTTTTAATTTTGGGATCTCTTTCAGGAAGTGATTAGTGGACTCTTTATATTTCTATTTTACTTATTGTTTCTAGAATATTAGGGCATTTTTCCCTGACCATTTCTTGGAAGATGATGTCTCAGCCCTTTTTTATCATGTCTTTCAGGTGGTTCAATAATCTTTAAATTATCTCTCTTGAATCTATTTTCCAGGACAGCTGTTTTTCCAAGGAGATATTTCACATTACCCTCTGTTTCTTCATTCATTTGGATTTGCTTTATTGTGTCCTGGTTTCTCATAAATTCATTAGCTTCCATTTGCTCAATCCTAATTCTTATGCAATTATTTTCTTTAGAGAGCTTTTGTATCTCCTTTTACATTTGGCTTTTTAAGCTGTTGACTTTTTTTCATGATTTTCCTGCATCACTCTCATTTCTCTTTTGCCCACGTACACCTATAAATCCTCCACATGGGATTACTCAACAAGTTTGGGGACTTCCTCTAGATATCTTGACATTCCCATGGTCCGTTAATTACCCTGTTCTCTGGCTCTACCTAATCATACATCTTTAAAAATTCCATAATAATGTTTTTTCTATGTAATTCTTGGTTTGTAGTAAGTTGCTGCTTATTTAAGCTCAGCATTGGCCTCTCTGTTGCCTTCTTGGTAAGCTTCAACTTTATTCATTAAAGGAATTTTAACTCAAATAATTCCATCACAAGTATTTTTGCATATTCTAGTAAATATTAAGAAACAAGAACACTATATTTTGAAGATAAAATATCTAAAGTGACCATCCTTAATTATGTCTTTTTTGTGAATTAAAAATAAAATATGGACCTGTAATTAACTACTTAGAAACATTTCTGTGTATTGTTTCTTCAAGGAAACACTCTGTGTTCCTTGAAAAAACAAAGGGGGGAATGTGGTAAAATAGGTACCTAGTTTAAATTTAGCCAACCCTGAGGAGAGTGTGTTCTCAGAGGCTATGGACTGTGACATCAAGGGTTTTCAGTGGCTATGAACTGCGACATCAACAGCAGACCTCTTTCAGCCAATCACCTTGAAGAACCTGCCATTTCTTGGAGAAGGACAGGAAGTAGGAAACTGAGGCTGGCAGACGGGATTCTTCTTTCTTTGGTTCAAGACATAGACTTGGTGGCAGGACTTCGTGTGGGCTGTTAGGAAGCCTAGGATTTCTATGCTATAAGGAATCTATTCTCAATCTTTCTCTCTCTTCACTATCTTATATATTTTAATAAACACTTAAAAGCCTAAACTCACGGTGAATTTATCAGTGATTTTAGCCAGTTCCCCCCCAAAACTGGGGGGGGCAGATTAGAACCCACATTTAGATTTTTAAACAACACAGTATATAATCATAATATTACAAACTTGGGCTACATGGACAGTCATCTCTGAGTCAGTAAAAATTCAATAAAACACTATATCCATGAAGAAAAATAGCATTTTATATTTAAAGGTATAAATAGCTTTCTATATTTTACTAGCATGGCAAATTGTATACAATAATGTTAGGAATAAATGCTACCAGAAGGACTGTTATTGCTATTCATTTTCAGCTATACTCATAATTCATCTTCACTGGTTTTAAATTTGAAATAAAATTTTCAGAAGTCAACACAGATTTCCCCCTACCATTCTATAAATATATTGTTGGGTATGTAAACGTCCCTTTTTTGTTATTGTTGTTGTTATTACCTGGAAGAGTGAGGACTCTTCAAATTATGAATCAAATTTAAAAAAAAACAGTGAATGAGAGTGTTACATTTTTTAAAATTGATTTTTGATGCCCCTTACCTGTTTCAGACAGATGGTAGAGTGGATAGAGTGCTTATCTTCTTGATCTCAAATCTTGCTAGCTGTGTGACTCTGGTTTAATTGAAATGACTGTATAACAACAACAAATCCTTTACCCATGTGATAAGATAGGGTAAAATACTAGGTGACAGAAAAAATAATATCATACTTTACTACCATCTCATTTCCCATAATTCAAATGAGGAAAAAAGAAAATATTTATACTCATAGTAGGTATTGAATACTGTCTCAGGATTCAAGTTTATTTTTTTCATCTATATTCTGATGGTTAGGTTTCTACTTTATTATCTTTCAAACTATCTCTAGCATATAATAGGCACTAATAGGATCATATATTTATAGGAAAAAATGTCTTAAGGGGTTGTTTAATCTAAAACTCTCATCTCATCCATCCTTTCAGAAAATAGTCAGTAATTAAGTGATGTACCCTTGGTCAAACAGCAATTAAGTCTCTGAGTGAGGATTTGAACTCCAATCTTCCTGACTCCAAATCTATCATTGTCAAGTACAACAAAGCTTATCACTTAATATTTATTGATTGGTTGATGGTGTTGGACTAAATAATTTATGAATTTCCTTTTACCTCTAAATTTCTGTTCCATACTAGTCTGTTCTATTCATTATGACCTTTCCTATTTTACCACAACTATTTAGCACATATTGAAAGTTGGAAAAATCAGTAATACACATTTGGTAAATCTGAAAATGAATAAAAACATGAATTTGCTTTTTGACCACTGGTGGCAGGTCCCTTGAAGTGTATATCCACAACAGTAATTACAATTTTGTAGACTATAAAAATTTTTATAGTTTAAAGTGTTTTACAATTAGAAATGCCAAACAAAAGGTGTCTTGTATTTATTTGTGGGGAAAAGGTTAAATAGATTGTATATACAATTTGGATAATATAAATAATATATTGAAAAAATTGTGCCATTAGTTGATAGAGATTCAGATTGGTATAGCAGATAAAGTGTGGGACTTGGAGTTAGAAGACTTAAGTCTATGTCACACCTCCAAAAATCATTAGTTGTATGACCTGGGAAAGTTACTTAGCAATTATCACTCAGTTCCTTCATCTAAAAAATGGGGATGAAAATAATAGTAGCTATTATAGTTGTAAGGATCCAATAAGAAAATATACACAAAGTACTTTCCAGACTTCAAATCATTGAATAATAATAATAATAAATATAAGAATTATCATTATTATTATTGAATATATGAGACATTTGATTTTGCTTTAAAGAGATTATCTGATTGAAACATTTCAAATGTTATAGAAATGGTATGAGTTATAACAAGAGCTAGAAAAGACATTTATTTTTTATTTTTAATATGAAATTGAAGGAAAAACAAAAGAAGTAAAAAAATATTCCTTCTTATGTAAAAATGCAGAGAACAGAATACAAGGGAACTGATTCACATGACAGAATTTTTTCTACTCTCTTCACTTCCTTTTAGTAGTAGTAGAACAAAGCTTTTCATGTTTTTTCCCTTTGTGATGTTTCTTCTTTCAGAACATGACTAATATGAAAACATGTTTAACAAGGCTGCATATACAGAACCTATATAATATTGCTTATCACCTTGGGGAGGTGGAAGGTGAAGGAGGGAAAAAAATTTGAAACTCAAAATCTCATAAAAAATGAATGTTTAAAACTACCTTTACATGTTATTGAAAACAATAAAATGCTATTTACAAAAACAAAAAAACAACAAAATCTATGCAAAATAAGTAAAAATAATTGAGGAAGGGAAAATCCGTAGAAATTACAAGAGGGAAGAGTAGAGAAGGAAGAAATAATTGAAGTAGAAGGTAACTTCCCAGATAAGACTTTAAAGGATCTAAGGTGAGAGTATATTCCAAGTATGGGGGATAATTGTTCTCAATAATGAAAGTAGTAGATGGAATTTCATGTTAAGGAAAAGAAATAGCAGTACTAGTGAACTGAAATGGTTTGTGTATGAAGGAAAACTGAAAGAAAAAATTCTAGAAAGGTAGGTTAAAACTACATGGTGAGGTCTTAAATTCCACATTCGGTATATACTTATCACAGAAGCAATAAAATTCCACTGAAGATTTTGAGTAAGGAAGTAACATGGCCATATTTATGTTTTAGAAAATATTCTACTACAAATCTACCTTCCTCATTCCACTGTGTTCTTTGGTAAGCTCGCTTGAAAATTAACATATTTATTATAATCTTATATTTTTCCCCTCCTTCCATATTCTAGTATTCACTGGGACCTGCCCTACTTCTGATGATGTTAATTCCCTGGCCACCATTGTATTACTGGTTGTACTTTTACTCATGCCTCCACTTGTTGAGGGAGTCAGAAAATACCTTTATTCTCATTCCCATTTCTAGATGCTGTCTGCTACCATGACTCAGCACCTTTGAAATTCACAGTATTAGAATTTATGAACTAATCCAGATTCTGATGGTCATTATCTATTGAATCCCTGAATATTCTTTCTCAATGAGTTCATTGCCTGTATCACCGTTTTCTCCTCAGTATTTGCCCTCATTAGAATATTTCAACATATGCAATGATACTGCCTCAAATGTACTAATTTTCCATTTCCTTAATCTACCAATTCTCATGACCTATATGCTCAATTCACCTCAGATATACATATAGATGGTTTATATCCTTGACCTTGCCATCATTGACAAGTATTCCTCTTTTATGTTCAGGAACTTTGAAATTATTTTGTCTGATCAAAACTTTTTGAGGATTCTACCTTTCCTTCTGCCTTACAATCATCTACTTGGTTCATTTTCTTCTCTGTGACTTCAAGGCCTTTAATCCTTCAGTTTTTTCTTAAGTCATCATTCCTTCAAAGGCCATACTCTCCCTGCTTCCCTATCTTGACATTTTGTTGAATCAATTCAACATTACACTTTCCTATAAGCTTGAATTCCTTACTCCCTTATCCTATTGCCTATCATACCTTGAGCAATATCAATCCTGAATTATTCCCACCATCCTCCAACTTTACTTCTGCTCATAAACTGCTGAACATATCTAGTAAAATTTCACAACCATGGAAACTGGACGCATTATAATAAATGTTAGATAATCTAAACTATTACTTTACTACATTAAGGTAATTCTATGACATCCCCATAAGTATTATCTTACCACTGTGGATATTCCAAACCTTTGATTCCTCATCAAATTTCTTATGTCACTTTCAATCCCACATTCTCAACTGAGGCCCTTACAACATTTTTCACTGAGAACTAAGAATCCATTAACTAAGAATCCCATCTTCATTTTCTCTCATCTTACATTAGTAAGATGTCTCTTGGAGAAGTAGCTCTTCATTAGCAAAACAAACAGAATGTAGCTCTTCTTATTACCAAAAAAAAAAATAATTCATGCATCTATGCTTCTATCTTTTATTAAAAAAAAACCTTCTTTATCCTCATTCTAATCTAAAATATTTTCTTATATACTCACTCTGTCCTTGATAACTACAAATATCCTCGAGTCTCCATCTGTAAAGATACTATCAGTTTGTCTTCCCTTTTCACATTATTTATCTTTCTTTCTCTTTTTGGCTAGACTCTTTCAGAATGTCCTTTATAATCAATAACTCTAGTTCATATTTTCTCACTTGATTATATGTTTGCTGCAGTCTGGCTTTAGGCCTCATCAATGATCTAATTGAATAATGTAATTACCTTTTTTACTCCTCATCCTTTTGAACCTTTTTGAAGACTCTTATGATGCTTACTACCCTCTTCTTAATGTTCTCTCCTCTAAAGGTTTTTATAACACAATTCTCTTCTGGTCCTCCTTTTCCTCTTTTACAAAAAACTATCAGTGGCTATTTCTTTTTTTTTTTTAATTATAAAAGTATTTTATTATTTTCCAGTTACATGGAGAGATAGTTTTCAACATTTGTTTTTATAAGATTTCTAAATTCAAATTTTTCTCCCTCAGTCCCCAAGACAGCAAGTAATCTGATATAGGTTATATATGTAAAATAACATTAAACATATTTCCGCATTAGTCATGTTATAAGAGAAGAATCAGAGCAAAAATGAAAAACCTCAAAAATGAAAAACAACATAACCAAAAACAAAAGAAATAGTATGTTTAAATCTGCATTCATATTCCACAGTTCTGTTTTTTTTTTCTTTTTCTGGATTTGTAGAGCCTTTTCCATGATGAGTCCTTTGGAACTATCTTGTATTGTACTGCTGAGAAGAATCAAGTCTATCACAGCTGATGAAAATATAATATTGATGATACTGTGTACAATGTTCTCCTGGTTCTGCTCATCTCACTCATCATCAATTCATGTGAGTCCTTCCAGGTTTCTCTGAAATCTGCCTGCTCATCATTTATTACAGCAAAATTGGGGGCAGATAGGTGGTGCAGTGAATAAAGCACCAGCCCTGGATTCAGGAAGACCTGAATTCAAATCCAGCCCCAGACACTTGATACTTACTAGCTGTGTGACCCTGGGCAAATCACTTAACCCTCAATGCCCTACCAAAAAAAAAAAAAAAACAACCAAACAAACAAAAAAACAAAAAAAACCCCAGCAAAATAGGATCCCATTAGATTCATACACCACAACTTGTTCAGCCATTCCCCAATTGCTGGGCAGCCCCTCAATTTCCAATTTCTTGCCACCACAAAAAGAGCAGCTATAAATATTTTTGTAAATGTGGGTCCTTTTCCTTTTTTATGATCTCTTTGGAAAAAAGATCCAATAGTGGTATTGCTGGGTCAAAGGGCATGCACAGCTTTATAGCGCTTTGGGAATAATTTCAAATTGGTCTCCAGACTGTTTGGATCAGTTCACAGCTCCATCAACAATGCATTAGTGTTCCAATTTTTCCACAACTTCTCCAACATTTATTATTTTCCTTTTTTTGTCATATTATCCAATCTGATAGATGTGAGGTGGTACCTCAGAATTGTTTTAATTTGCATTTCTCTAATCAATAGTGATTTAGAGCTTTTTTTTCTTATGGCAATAGATAGCTTTGATTTCTTCTTCAGGAAACTGCCTGTTCATATCCTTTGACCATTTCTCAACTGGGGAATGACTTGGATTCTTATAAATTTGATTTAGTTCCAGATATATTTTAGAAAGGAGGCCTTTAACAGAAGTAATGGCTTTAAAAATTGTTTCCCAGTTTTCTGCTTCCTTTCTAATTGTGGCTGCATTGCTTCTATTACTCCAAAAACTTTTTAATTTAATGTAATGAATATCATCCATTATGCATTTCATAATATTCTCTATCTCTTGTCTTGTTCTCCTTTCCAAACATCTGAAAGGTATACTATTCCTTCCTCTCCTAATTTACCGATGGTATCACCTTTTATGTCTAAATCATGTACCCATTTTGACTTTATTTTAGTATAAGGTGTAAGATGTTCGTCTATGCCTAATTTCTGACATACTATCTTCCAGTTTTCCCAGCAGTTTTTGTTGAATATTGAGTTCCTATCCCAGAAGTTGGAGCCTTTGGGTTTATCAAATAGTACATTACTAAACTCATTTATTACTGTGTCTCCTGTGACTAGCCTATTCCATTGATCCTCCACTCTATTCCTGAGCCAGTACCATATAGTTTTGATGACTGCCTGTTTATGGTAGAGCTTCAGATTTGATGCAGCTAACCTACCTTCCTGTGCATTTTTTGGTTAATTGGTTCCCTTGATATTCTTGACATTTTGTTTTTTTTCAGATGAATTTTGTTATTATATTTTGTAGCTCTATAAAATAACTTTAGGTAGTTTGTTTGGTATGGCAGTAAATAAGTAAATTAATTTAAGTAGAATTGTCATTTTTTATCATATTAGCTTGACCCATCCATGATCAATTGATATTTTCACAATTATTTAGATCTAATTTGATTTGTATGAAAAGTGTTTTGTAATTATGTTCATAGAGTTCCTGGGTTTGTCTGGGCAAGTACACTTCCAAGTATCTTATATTGTCTACCCTTATTTTAAATGAAATTTCTCTTTCTATCTCTTGCTGCTGGACTTGGTTGGTCATGTATAGAAATGCTGATGATTTATGTGGATTTATTTTATATCCTGCTACTTTGCTAAAATTGTTAATTGTTCCAAGTAATTTTTGAGTTGATTCTCTAAGTATACCATCATATCATCTGCAAAGAGTGATAGTTTTGTTTTCTCCTTGCCTATTCTAATTTCTTTAATTTGTTCTTCTTCTCTGATTGCTAAAGCTACCATTTCTAGTACAATATTAAACAATAGAGATGAAAATGGACATCCCTGTTTCATTCCTGATCTTATTGGGAAGGCCTCTAAGTTATCTTATCTCCATTAAATATAATGCTTGCTGATGGTTTTAGGTAGATATTTAGAGCTTATTATTTGAAGGAAAGCTCCACCTATTCCTAAACTCTCTAGTGTTTTTATTAGGAATGGATGCCATATTTTGTCAAAAGCTTTCTCTGCATCTATTGAGTTAATCATATATTTTTTGTTAGTTTTCTTATTGATGTGTTTGATTATGTTAATAGTTTTCCTAATGTTGAACCAGCCCTGCACTTCTGGTAATAAATCTCACCTGGTCATAGTATATTATCCTGGTGATCATTTGCTGTAATCTCCTTGCTAAAATCTTATTTAAGGTTTTAGCAACAATATTCATTAGGGAAATTGGTCTATAATTTTCTTTCTCTGTTTTTGCTCTGCCTGGTTTTGGTATCAACACCATATTTTTGTCATAAAACGAATTTGCTAGAACTCCTTCACCTATATTTTCCAAATAATTTGTATAATATTGGAATTACTTACTCTTTTAATGTTATGAAGAATTCATTTGCAAACCCATCTGGTCCTGGAGATTTTTTCTTAGGGAGTTCATTAATGGCTTGTTCAATTTCTTTTTCAAATATGGGATTATTTATGGATTCTTTTTCTTCTTCAGTTAACCTAGGAAATTTGTATTTTTGTACATATTTATCCATTTCACTGACTTTCTACACTGAGGCCTCTATGGCTTGTGGATTTCTCACCTCCCTGGGCATGTCCTGTGATGGCTTAGGCGTGATCACACCTGTCCTATGGGTGGCCATCCAGCTGGCAACCTGCCCTCTTGTCTAGTGCAGGTGTGTTTCACCAGTGCCCTGATGTGCCTCCAGCTTGTTAAGCCAGGATCCAGGGGCCTCAGTTGCTTGACTGTGGCCTACAACTTCCTGCTGTCTTGCCCTGACCCCTTCTACAATGAGCTGCGCTGTGGTGATCTGTGCCTCCCTTTTGCCTGAGTGAGACTGACCTTTCCTGAAGTCTTCTAAATTAGCTCTGGTTGGAAAATTGTGTCTTTCTGTCTCTTTGCAGGATCTGTAGTTTCAGAATCTGTCCAGAGGCTTGATTTAATGTTCTTTTTGAGGGAACCAAAGGAGAGGTCAGGCAACTCAATGGTTTCTCTCTGCCATCTTGGCTCTGCCTCCTGTTATTTCTTTATCTCTATAAAACCCACTTTTTCTAGGTATCCACCAATGCTTTGTTTTAGGCCCTTTTATCTTCTCCCTATGTACTATCTCATTTGGTGATCTAATGATTCCCAGATCCATATATTCAGACCCAAATTTCTCTCCCAATTTTCAGTTTTTTATCACTAACTTTTTTTTTGGACATCTCAAGGTGCCACACATCTCTCAAATTCAACCTATCCTAAGTAAAGTTCATTCATTTCTACCTGAAATCTAACACTCTTCTGAAATTTCCTGTTACTGCCAGGGAATCCAGACATACTACCTCATTATCATTCCTAAATATTTTGTTTTTTTTCCTTGAATTCAATCCACATATGCACTCTACTGCCAAGTCTCATTGTTTCTAGCTTCAAAACATCTGTCATACATCTTTCTTTCCACTCACAGTCATCACCACCCTCCTATAAGTTCTCATCATTTCCTACCTGAACTTTTTCAGTAACCTTCTGGTTCATCTCCCTCCATCGATTTTTGTCTCACACCAATCTGTTCTCCACTCAGTTGCTGAACTGAAGTTGCTATCTCTCTCTATCCATCTATTCAGTAAACTACAGTTTGGGGTGTTCAAGGATTAGTAGCTTCTCTGGTGTGAGGGCTTGCCAAGCACTTTTGTGTCTATCTGGCAGTCAACTCACTTGTACTTCCAAAAAACTGCAGCATGTACTGTAGCCATACTCAGGTAAAACTGTCTAGGCAGATGGGTTAATATACCTTGAGGGTAATAGACAGGACCCAAATTGTTGGTGAATTAGGAGGGTTTCTACCTTAAACATGTGAAGATTCCCCCCAGTGGAATGGGTAGCTAAGAACAATTTGTTCCAATGACTAGGAAGGCAGCTGGAACAGATGTTATGGAGCAGTTAGAGCTTAGTCAGACATGGAAGACAACAAGGTCATCTACTGAATCCCAGACCATTGCCAGTGGTCTCGATTTTTATCTTGACACTGAATTTCAATGACTCTGGGAGAGAGAGTGAGAATAACGATTTTATGCCACTCTGCCTCACTTAAATCCAATTCACAAAACAAATCAAGACATCATCTTGAGATGTCATTGGTCCTCTTTGAAAATGAAGGGCGGCGGGGGGCGGCTAGGTGGTGCAGTGGATAAAGCACCGGCCCTGGATTCAGGAGTACCTGAGTTCAAATCCGGCCTCAGACACTTGACACTTACTAGCTGTGTGACCCTGGGCAAGTCACTTAACCCCCATTGCCCCACAAAAAAAAAGAAAAGAAAAGAGAAAATGAAGGGCGGCGGGTCAGCTAGGTGGCACAGCAGATAAAGCACTGCCCCTGGACTCAGGAGGACCTGAGTTCAAATCCGACCTCAGACACTTGACACTTATTAGCTGTATGACCCTGAACAAGTCACTTAACCCTCATTGCCCTGCCAAAAAGCAAAAGAAAATGAAGGGCAAATAACAACAAACTCCAGTTATTCATTATGAATCTAAGATCAGATAAGCAATACTTTGGCTTCTAAAGCCTTTTCACAAATGTTCTGACTTTCCAGCCACTTTGGCTGAATAGCAGAATAAAGAATGAGGCATAATGTCCAATGATTCTAGTATTAAAGATTGGGCCAGATTGTTTTGATATTAAAAGCTAAATAGAGTTCATCCTACAGACAAAAGAGGCTACTATAGTAATCATATAAGAGAGTTACAAGGTTAGCTCTGTGAGAGAAAAAAATTACTTTGGAAAAAGGTTAAAACATATTCTGGTGGAGGGAGGCTTGAGACAGAGAGAGACTCTTGCAATAATCTAGGCATGCCATGAGTTGATGAGATTTGGAGATGGTAGCTATGTGAGTAGAAAGGGGTCAGATATTAGATATGTTATGAAGCTAGCAATAGTAAAATTTGGCAACTGAGAGGGTGGGATGAAGGAAAATAAGGTGTGTAGTTAAATGACAAGATTATTATACTGGAAGAAGAGAGATATCTTCCACAGAAATAGAGAAGTTTGGAAGGGGGAAGAGTTTAGGAAGAAAGGTAACAAGTTCATTTTTGGACAAGTAAAGTTTGAAATGTCCATGGGACATCCAATTTGAAATGTCTGATATAAAATTGGTGATGTGAGATTTAAAGTTCAATTAAGAAAATGAGTGTGGAGATATAAGGGTGAGAGTATAAATAGACTAATATATGGCAGGATTTTCTGAGATCTTCCCTAGCAATGAGTTTTATTCATTTTACTTAAGAGGCAAAAAAGAAGTTTTTCAGAACCTGCTGGCCAATTTGCCTGACTTGACACAAACTTTTATTTTTTTTTTGCCCCTAGCCACAGTCACATAATTTTCTGGCATCCCAAGGGCACAAAAAGTCTTACTGTAATGAAATTTAATCTCAGAAGTCCAGGTTTTTCAGACTTGGTTGAAGTCTTGGGACCACAGGAGTCCCCAAAGCCTAACCTGTATTACTGACCAGATAATGTTTCATTAAAGAGCTGGGAGGGGAGCTGCATCTAGTGCTAGTGAAATTTTACTGACAGCTCTTCTAGAAATAAATGATTTAGGATCACATGAATGAATCCACAAAGCAGGCTGAGATAAACAGGGAGAATAGGAATGATCCTAAAGACTAAATATCATTTCAAGGATATTTATGTTCAATAGGAGTTGGGGGTAAGAGACATGGAAATAAAACAGTTTGTGATTAGAGAAGTAAGGTTCATAGTTCAAGATCTGGAAGTGGAGCTGTTGTGAATTATAATTATAAGTAAGGAGCAGATAATTTTGATCAATTGATTTTTCCATCCCAGTTGATATAATAACATATGTCCATAATGAATGAACAAGTAAGAGAGAAAAGAAAATATCATGATCCTGAATGATGAGTAAAATAAATTTACATTTATTTCCCAGAATTTAGAAGATAGCTATTAGCCAGATAAAGTTCAGCTTAATGGTCATTTAAAAATTAGGACCCTTTACAAAAATATGCATAGCAGCTCTCTTTGTGGTGGCAAAGAATTTGAAATTGAGGGAATGCCCATCAATTGCGGAATGGCTGAACAAGTTGTGGTACTTGAATGTAATGGAATACTATTGTGTTGGAAGAAATGATGAACAGGCAGATTTCAGAAAAACCTGGAAAGAAGTGAACTGATGCTGAATGAAGTGAGTAGAATCAGGAGGACATTATACACAGTAACAGCAACATTGTATGATGATCAACTGTGATAGAATTGGCTCTTCTTAGCAGTGTAATGACCCAAGGCAGTTCCAAAGAACTCATGATAGACAATTTTCTCCACATCCAGAAAAAAAGAACTGTGTGCTCTGAATGCAGATTGAACCATATGGTTTCTGCTTTTTTTCCTTTTCTGAGGCTTTCCCCTTGTGTTCTGATTCTTCTTTCACAACATGACTAATTCAGAAATATGTCTAATGTGATTGTAAATATATAGCCTATATCAGGTTGTTTTCTGTCTTGGAGAGGGGGGAGGGAAGGGTGGGTGGGAGAAAAATATGAAACTAAAAATCTTATGAAAACAAATGTTGAAAATTATTTTAAATGTAACTCAAATAATAAAATAATTTTATGATCAATTTAAAAAAATAAGACAATCAGTTAAGGCAAGAGAACTCTGCAGAATACACTACTGGCACCAAAAAGAGAATCAGTTACAAAGGAAGAACTTACTACCTGAGAAGAAATCATTCCCTTAATCTTAGTATGGAGAAAAGTGAGATACATAATGATTTCCCTGATGGTACTGTGTAGGAATATGACTGAGAAAAGTGGAAATTAAAAGAAGGCATTGAGGACATAAAATAATTGTGAGATTAGGGAAATCACTAAAATATCAATGTGAATCCTCAGAACACAAGGTGAATAAAAAAGAAAATTATGGGCTAGTGTTCAAAATAATTGAGGAAGCTGAATGTGTATAGGAAGACCACAGATTTTCATGAGAACAAAGAAGAACATAGTAGAAATGGTTGACAGTGACTTCATGTAATTGTTGAATGATGGTGGTAGAATATTTGCTATCAAATGTCACTGCAAAATAAAGAGTACACCAATCCATTATTCTTAACCAGTGATTGAGAGACTCCACTGGAGCTGCAATGGGACAAGTGATGTCCTATGGGAAAAGTCAGGGTTCTGTTAATATGAAAAAACAAACAAAAAAAACCCATGATGAGTATGTGAAAGTGAACCTGAATCTAGGGCACTTTGCTCTGAATTGGATAGGCATTGCATAGAACAGAAAAACAATGTCTGAAAAGTTTCTAACCTTTAAAAATTGAACCTGCATATGACATGTACCATAGGTGATGACCATCCCTTCAAAATAAAATGGTAAATAATCTAATAATCTGAGTGCACCACATCATAAAAGGCTTGAAATGAAGGTCAGAACATGGACTTTAGAAAGATAAACACACATGTTACTATAATCAGACATTCTGACATGTCAGGAAGGCAAGACAAAATTTTATCTTTCAAAACAGATGTTCTTGCAAAGTTCAAAGCTTCTAGAACTTTGTATTAATTACCTGTAGTTTCAAAGCCCCCAGCATCTTTTTTGAAGGCTGAAGCAAAAATAATTACAGAATATCAATACAACCTTTCAAAGAGTTACATGAAATGCAGGAACCATGTACTGTTAAAAGGTTTTTAGGATTTTAAGAGATTTCCACGACTTATTCTGCATTAAGACTCTGGATAAAATATCAAAAAGAATAGGAGGATACAGTTTATGAAAGATTGAGTAGGGTTATAAAAGGTGATTTACTGTAAATAATTCATGATGCCATTTTTTACAACATGAAGAAATCCTTTTCTACAGTTTCTGCTTTTAGATGTGTAGTGAATACAGAATTTTAGGACTTAAAGCAGTTGAGAGGTTTAGTATGTGTGTATTAGTTTTTATATGTGTTTGTATATTTGTGTATAATAAATGGATTAGCCAAACACTAATATTGTCATGATTATACCAATAGAAAATCTATCCAGAAGGTGGAAAAAATTTCAAGTGATATTGTTAGTTTGCTGGAATTTCATGATTCCTCTGTTAACATTTCAAATAATTGTTTTTATTGCTCTCTGACAAACTTATGGTATACCCATTGGAATGTCAATAAAAGGCATGTGTTTGAGACAATAAAGAAAAATATTGTATTATAATTAGTTAGAAAACAATTTTCAGATGGACAACCAGCATTCAGGTAGGCATGCAGTTCAACTAGCCAATATTGTTTGGGTACTTTTTTGGTGTTTTAGGTGATGTATATAGATATTTGAAGCTAAAAAATAGTACACATGAATTCATAGAACCACAGTTGCCCTGTGCAGGCATCTAGTCAAATTCTAATCTGAAACATGAATGCTGTCACATCATACCCATCAAGATGTATGTGGACCAACCACCTCTACTGACAAGGATTGGGTTACCTCTCCCAAGTCAGTCAGTTCTATTTCTGGATCATTAGGAAATTCTCCCATATATTGAGCTAAAATGTAATTTCCCATGTTTTCCACTCATGGATACTCTTGGGTGGCTATGATTTGGAACCCAGAAAATAGTAGAATACTTCTTCATGCAATAAACCTTGAAATATTTGAATACCAACTTTTCTCTGAGGGGATCGGAGGTTATTTAATCTAGGAAATACATGGTTGCCTTCAAGTATTTGAAGGACTGTCACAAAGGAGATGGGATTGATTTGCTTTGTCCATAAGGTTAAAACTAGGAACATCAGGTGTAAGTCACACACAAAAAATAGATAGTAGTTATTATGAGAGACAAAGGCACACATGAGACAATAAGAAAGCTATTGTGAATGCCAGCAAGTTATTGGATTCAACACTATTTTTATTCCCGTTAAACTTCATATTAATGTTTTCATAAGTTGCATAGCATTTTAGGGTGGAAAGCAAACTAGAACCAATTTATTCTGACATGCTTATTTTACTGAATAGAAAATTCAGGGCCTTTTGAGTCTCAGAAGTTATATGCATCTATGATTTGAGAATATGGTTTTCTTAGAACAGATTTTGGAATAATGAGTAATGATTAGATTAAAGGTCTCAACTTCTGCATATTTCATTGCTGTTAGACAAAACAAAATAACTTTTGAGCTGTGACTCTCACCCCAATGACGTTATAAACTCCTTAAGTAGCCATACACACATATTAAATGCATTATATATTTATATGTTATATATAACATATATTATGTATGCACACATATGTTAAATAACTATATTATATATAATATATATTTAATGTGGTAAGGAAATAATTCCATTACTGTCAAACAATTGTTTTTTTTACAGTAGTAATATATGACTGTGAAGCATGGATTATAAGGAAAACTGAGTACCATAGAATCAAAAATTTTGATTTGTGGTGTTGGAGAAGACTTTTGAGAGTACTTGGACATCAAGAAGATCAAATCAGTCAATACGTAAGGAAATTAATTCAGTCTACTAATTGGCATGTCAACTATTGAAGCTGAAGTTTAAAGGACATGTAATGAGAAGACAGGTTTCACTGGAAAAAAACGGATTCTGTAAATGATGTAAAGCAAAAGCAGAAGGGGAAAGCAGAGAATTTAGATAGGTAGATAGATAGATAGATAGATATAGATAGATAGATAGATAGATAGATAGATAGAGTCATACAAACCACAAATATGAGCCTGGATAAATTTTGGAAGATAGCAGAGGATAGAATGGCTTGGTGTGCTATGGACACAACTAAAGGAGATCATTTGTGGTAGCTAATAATCTGTGTAATAATTCAGCAATAAGCATAACTAATTTAATTAAATGATTTGGAAGTGCAAAATTATATGGCTATATTAGGTAATAACATTAAAGTATCTGTCTAGGATGAATGGATTGCATTTGAATGAATGCATGAATGCATTTTTTTTTAAAAAAACCCTTTAATAAATATTTAATATGTGCTAAGCTTTTTGTATGAAACATTATGTATACAAATACAAAAGCAGATAAAGATCCTGTCCTCTGGGAACTTACATTCTAATAGAAGTTTAAAAAACAACACACCTATCCCCTTAGAGTAGTGGCCAGGGAGTTGGGACAACAAATAGACGCTTGAACGTAGGCCGTTTGGGAATGGTGAATGAGGTCTTAGGGGAGTAGGTTAATATATCCCTTCTAGTAATAATGACAAAGTTGATTTGATTGTAGTTCCATAACTAGCAAGAGGGTTAATATAATTTCTAACCTTGAAGATTGACTTTTCCTTTTATTACCACTTATAGAAATTAATTGTAACAGAGTCTAATTGCTAACATAAGACAGAGGCCCCAGTCAATTTTGGAGCAAGTTCCAATATGTTTTAGACATTGATATGTAAAGTATTCTTAGAAAGAACAAAAATTAAACAGGGTTGAAGGTCTCCCTGCCTAAACTGATCTCTTCCCTATGTGGCTTAGTAGACTTTCTGTATGTATATGTATATGTATATGTATATGTATATGTATATGTATATGTATATGTATATGTATATGTATATGTATATGTATATGTATATGTATATGTATATGTATATGTATATGTATATGTATATGTATATGTATATGTATATGTATATGTATATGTATATGTATATGGAGAGAGAGAGAGAGAGAGAGAGAGAGAGAGAGAGAGAGAGAGAGAGCAGCCTTATTAAAAATATAAAAAGAGAGGCAGCTAGGTGGCTCAGTGGATAGAGCACTGACCCTGGAGTCAGGAGGACCTGAATTCAAATCCAGCCTCAGACACTTAACACTTACTAACTGTGTGACCCTGGGCAAGTCACTTAACCCCAATTGCCCTGCAAAGAAAAAAAAAGAAAGAAAGAAAATTAAAAAGAAAGAAAAAAGAAAGGAAGGAAGGAAGGAAGGAAGAAGGAAAAAAATCCATTAGGTTTTTATATAGGCATAACCAGAATTATCCAGAAGATATTCCCAGGCTAATGGTGTGGAAAGTCTTCACCTCTGAAGATCAGCCTTTGCCTACATGTGGTTTTGTTATTATTTTGTTTTATTTTGTTTTGTTTTTAACAATTAGCCATGTTGACAAGCCAATCTGTTATTATTATTTTTGCCATTGATATCTCTCTCTGCTTGCATGATTTAATAAATTATTAGTAAATATTTCTGTGAGAATGCATAACAATGAAGTTTCAATGGAGAAACATTAAATTGCTTCCAAAACAACAAAATCCCCACCCTAAACCTAAAAATAACTTTAATATAACCTTTGAAATATGTGTATAGTGTGTGAATGTACACATACATGTGCATGCATATGTTTTCATGTTTGTGCAAATATGTCTATGTGTGCATACATTAGTGTGCATGTGTAAACACCCACATTAAGTAGTTCCAGAAAAAAAAAGTTAGGTGATTTCTGACCTGAATGAGTACAATATGCAAAAAGAATGGATGATTAACAATTGTCGGATAGCAATCCTGGCTCTCTACTAGGCTAGGAGGAAGTATGAATAACATCATATTACTTTCCCTAATACTTGTATAATCAATTATATAGTCCAATTCATTTAAACCTTAAGGGAATGACTAATTTTCTTGATCATCAATACTACTTTGACTATTCTGCATTCTGAGCTAGGTTGCCTATGTAAAAGGATTTATGGTCAATTTAATGAGATTATGTTGTGATCCTATGATTTGTATAATAGGTCATGGAAATGTGTGCTTTTCTTAACAAAGTACGAAGTATAATAAGGAAAGAAAATTTAAACAAGGGATTTTTGGTGGTTTTTTCCCCTATTTTTTCTTTTCTTTTACTTTTTTTTTCTGTTCTGTTCTGTTCTGCTCCATTCCTGTCTTGTCTAGTCTCTTCTCTTCAAAAGAAAGATAGAAGCATACAATTATCCTTAAAGAAAGATCACCTTTTACAAAGCCCTACCTTTATATAAATATTTCACTAAGTTATCCAAAACGGATAGCTCTTTGTTCTTGACTATCTATAGGAGCACTGGAATCTAAAATCCTTTCTTTAGCAGTACTTCTCAGTGTTTTATACTATTAACAATCAAGGAGTTATTCATGTTCAACTCAACTTTCTCCCAATTTTAATTAAGCCCATTGACTATATCATTCTCAGGACAACATCAGCAGTCCTCTTCCCTATTAGAGCCTTTTATCTGCCCAAAGGCAGCAATTAGTTCACTCCCTAGCTATTTCTTGTTTAAATTTTAAAATTTAATTATTAAAAACATATTTTCTATTTTATTAATAGATTTACTATGAGGATTGAATATTATATAATGAAACCTATTCTACAAATTGCATATAAACATTAGATATATTTGATAGGAATGACAGTCAGAAGTTAAAGTAGGTCAAAATTCATTTAAAAATTCCATATTGTCAGACAACATTCTCAGTTCAACAGATTATATTTTTGATAATTTAAACATGAAACAAGCCATTTCTTAGATTAAACAATTAAAACTATAAATCACATTGTAGCTAATTATCTATTTTAAAAGGAAACAGGCTTTTCTCTAAAGACTATTTCTTGGACTTACATGATTAGCAGCAGATTGCATTCTAACTCACAAAAGGCTGTAAACGTCTTAAACATGGTAAATGATGTTTATTCAGTGTTCTCACCACTGGATACAATATGAGAAGAATGTCAAAAGGGAATAATAATCTGATACATCTTGGGGTTTTTCTTATTGATTTGTTTCTTTCCGTGGCAAAAAAAGAGATAGAGTGATGCATTAATGTTGAAAATAATGATATAAAATATTGGAATTTTAATAATTTCACCTGGGAAGTATATTTTTGAATTTCAGTATTCTTCCAATCCCAAACTATATAGATATTGCTTACAGAAACAGTCATCAAGTTCTAAAAAACTTTAATATGAAACTCTGATATTTAATTGATGCATACATCTCTTCTATTGACACCTAAAGCATGCAAAATATTCAATGATGTAAAAGAATAATGGGTTGCTACCTTGCTAAGATTTTATACTTTTAAAATCAGATCGCCTCTTTTAAGTAAAAAATATATTAAATAGTATCAAACAGAAATACCTTTATGTCATTTCATAAATGAACTATATGGGGTAGTTAGGTGGCACAGTGGATAGAGCACCTGACCTAGAATCAGGAGGACCTGAGTTCAAATCTGCCCTCAGACACACTAGCTGTGTGATCCTGGGCAAGTAATTTAACCTTCATTGCCCCGCAAAAATGAAATTAAATTAAATAAAAAAACATAAATGAACTATAAAACTCATATTGAGATATAATAAAAATTACTATTGAACAAATTATGACACTTAATTTATTAAAATTAAAACTGTTCCTTCCCAAATCTTCTTGCTTTATGATAGAAGCCATTAAAATCCAAGCAAAACAATTGCATGAGGCACATTTTCATATTTACCCAAATTTCAATATAAGAAATTGGAGGCCAATCACACTTGTTTGATGCCTGGATGTCTCAAATGTCAATTTTATGACTTTGGGTACTTTTGACCATAATATATATGCTATATATTTTAGATAATATATATGTGCTATATATTTAGATAACATGTATATATATGCTATATGTATTTAGATAACATATAGCAAATGTGTTGAACTTACATTCTACAACTAAATAAATTTTCAAATGATAAATTAACTATATAGATTCATTAACAAGGTACTCCAGGAAAATGTTTCAACAGAAATCTGATTTACAACATGAAAATTTAGCTTGGCTTCTTATTTTGGGGTTCTTAAAAATGTATTTACATGTCAATTTCATAGTAATGCCACAGAATTTATAGTATGACACCTGCACAATATTGTTTTTTCCTTTGGTAATTTTTAGTTATTTCCTACCTGAGATTCATCTGCTTAAAAATAGCTCTTAGTAAAACCAAATACCCTTAAGAGTAGGCTGGTTATGAGTATAAGGGAAAATATTTTCTTCAAAATCAAGTTCTGCAATCAATACCAATAAATACAACATTTAGAAAAAATAATTTCTTTTTTATCATAAAAGTATTTTATTATTTTCCAGTTACATATAAAGTTAGTTTTCAACATTTGTTTTCATAAGATTTTAGTTCCAAATTTTTCTCCCTTCTTCTCTTCCCTTCCCCGTCCCCAAGACAGAAAGCAATCTAAGTCATATATGTACAATCACATTAAACATATTTCTGTATTAGACATGTTGAGAAAGAAGAATCAGAACACAAGGGAAAAAATGAAAAAAAAATGAAAAAGTAGAAATGGTATGGTTCAATCTGCATTCAGAATCCATAGTTCTTTTTCCTGGATGTGGAGATTTTCCATCCTGGATTCATATACCACAATTTGTTCAGCCATTCCCTAATTGATAGCATCCCCTCAATTGTCAATTTTTTGCCACTACAAAGAGAGCAGCTATATTTTTTGTACATGTGGGTCCTTTTCCCTTTTTTATGATCTCTTTGGGATACAGACCTAGTAGAAATGGTATGGTTCAATCTGCATTCAGAATCCATAGTGGTATTGCTGGGTCAAAGGGTATGCACAGTCCCATAGCCCTTTGGGCATAGTTCCAAATTGTTTCTGCAGGATGGTTGGATCAGTTCAGAACTCCTTCAACAATGGATTAGTCTTCTGCTTTTCCGACAGCTTCTCCACCATTTATTATGTTCCTTTTTTTAATCATACTTTTCAATCTGATAGGTTTAAAGTGGTACCTCAGGGTTGTTTTGATTTGCCTTTATCTAATCAATAGTGATTTAGAGCATTTTTTCATATGGCGATAGATAGCTTTTATTTCTTCATCTGAAAACTGCCTGTTCATATCCTTTGACCATTTCTCAATTGGGGAATTACTTGCATTCTTATAAATTTGATTTAGTTACCTATATATTTTAGAAATGAGACCTTTATCAGAAACACTGGCTGTAAAAATTGTTTCCCAGTTTTCTGTTCATTTTAATTGTGGCTGCATAGGTTCTATTTGTACAAACCCTTTTTAATTTAATGTAATCAAAATCATCGATTTTTCATTTCATAATATTCTCTATCTATTTTTGGTCATAAATTGCTCTCCTTCCCATAGATCTGAGAGATAAACTTTTCCTTACTCTCCTAATTCACCTATGGTATCACCCTTTATGTTTAAATCAAATACATTATCTCTTTATCAAAATCTTTAGATTAAAACTTCCTCATATCTGAATGTGAAGATGTAATAGAAATTGTTGTTCAAAGAGGAGTGAATCATTTTTTTTTACTTGACATGCAATATATAGGCTGAATCACATGAAATTAAAAAAAAACTTGGTGAAATGAGGAAACAATATGGGGCAAGTACAAAATGCTGGTATTCTATATGTCAGAAGTACTTTGGGAAAATATTTAACAACTAGCTCTTCAAAAATGCATGCACAATACACTCAACTTACATATGCATTATTAACATATAAATCACTTTTACATCACTTCCTTGTCTATATATAATCAACAAATCTGCCTCTGTTTTGTAACATTTGCTGATTTTCTACATTAAAAATTCTCACATGGAAAATTTAACAATTAGTTCTCTTATATTAGTAATAGCAGACTCTAGCACATTTCTCCTTTATTATCTGAAAATTTCAGACAAAAACACTTTGAACTGAAATGAACATATAAAACACTATCACTGATTTAATTTATTATATGTGTGTAAAACAGTCTAAAATTCAAACTTCATCAGCAATATATATTGACTCAAAATAACAAATATATTTTCAACAAATATAGAAAATAATAAACATTGATGTTTTTAAAACCTTCACCATTTTAAAAGTTAAAAAATTATGAATAAAATGGAATTTTTATAAAATTAATCACTACCAATTCCTTTTATAAAATATTATTTTGTTTTCCCATTTGAGTTTCTAAAAGTCTTCAAAAGGTGTTCCTTTCACCCACCCCATGCTCCTATGGATTTTTCTTCTTCATTTTTCCTTTGACCTGTGAACAACTCACTATGACAATGATATCTTGTATCCTTAATTAGTTCTACTATTCCTTAGTGCTGGGATAGGTCACAAGTGGTAATGATGAATTTGCCCCTTGCTCCACTTGTGCTCTTGTCTCTGGATGCTTAGACATAATTACAAATTTAACTAAAAAAGTTGAGGTTTCACCTCCAGTGATATGCTTTTGTATAGAGAGGTCACCTTCTAGCTTGCTGACATTTTCATTAATAACAGTAAATCTCTCAGCTGGGTGGACACAGCCACTCTGCACTAACAATACTTCCATCTTTTCTGAGTTATGGTGAAAAGAAATGTTACCAGGTCCATTGTCATACACTGATACTTTTTAAAAAAATATTCAACATAATCCACGAAACCATATAAGGTATGAAATCAAAAGCCAGATAGTTTCAAACACCATATAAAGATAGTATCCCTCAGGTATCATGCCTGTACTGTCCCAAATATTTTTATGTTAGAAAAAATATTGATAATTCATATTTCTCATTTTTTCTTGTATCATATATGTATAGGTTCTATTCTCTATATTAACAGTTGCTTTGCAATGAATATAGGATGTTTTAAAAACTAAAGATACACATTGCATATATATGTGTATACACTTATACATACATGCATGCATACATGCATACATGCAAGTATACATAGGTGTGTTAACATGAAAACAAGTAAACTTTTTGGATATACAGTTCACACCAGAATATAGTTGCTGTTTTTGTTTTCCATTCACTGGTAAGGCGCGCAATCATTTTCTTCTCTTTGAAAGTATAGACGCATGGCTATTGGACTACAATGGACATAGACAAAATATAAGGCAAACATTATTTATTATGATTTATGATTTTCATAATATATAGATTCATTAACATATGTGTACATTTTGGTCTACATATAAATGGAAATTTATTTGCGTGTGTTCAAGCCCCAATTTCTTACTTATGTGAATTTTAGCCACTTCCTTGACATCTCTTGGCTTTAGCTTCCTCACCTATAAAAGGGGAACATTTGAAGGAGGACTAAAGGAACCCTGTGTTCTCTTTTAGTTCAGAACATAGGATCCATGATCTCATGTTATGTATATTCTTATTACCATGCTTCAATATTTCAAGGACCTATGATTTCAACAGTGAGGCTCTCCTTTACTGCCCTTGATTACAATTTGTATCCACCTTAATAAATGATCTCCAGAGGTGTTGTGTAAATGCTAACAAATAGATGTGTTGAGGGGTCACAGATATACCAATGAAAAAAAGGAAAATTAGAATTTTGCTTATATCAGGTTTTCACAATAGTGCAAGCTAGATCCTATTTTTATTCTTATTTTTCAGATGAGAAAACTGAAGCTAAATAAAGTTACATCACTTGTTCAGAGTCATAGTGTTAGCAGGTGATAGCTATAACTTCCAGATTTCAATAAGCTTTTAAAGCTTAAAATTTTACTAAGGCTTTTTGGATAACCTATTCCAATCCTTTTAGTGAATTTTCAGCTGCCAACCCTTGGAGCTTGCATGTATACTCTCTGCTCCTGATAGAAAAAGAGGGTATTCTTATGTCAACCTTATGGTCATGTATGAATCATCTCTCGGGATTCTCTAATTGCCCACTGAGCCAGAAAAGCTTAAAAATCTCAATTGTGCTTTTGTTGTTGTCATTTTGGTTTTGTTTTTAATAGAGCTTTCGTCTTGTCTTTTAGATAGACAGTAACATAGGACATCATAGAAAAACAGAAAAAAGGTGGGGTTCTTTCTTTATCCTTAAGTAATGGTGTTCCCTCCCACATGGTCACTAGTGCCAGGGGTCTAATCCAGGCTAGCCAATCCTGAGTGTTACTGCTTGTCCAGTATTTTTGAGTTTCCTTCCATTTTGTAGGTAACCTTATGACATTGATAAAAGCAGGGTAGCATCAGCAGCAGGAGAAGGTTAGCACCAAGGGAATTATTTACATTAGAGAGAAAGAGAGAGAGAGTAAGAGAGAGAGAGAGAACACATAAGTTCAAGGTTATCCAGGGCAGAGGTGAAATACAAAATGTCTAATTAATAGCCTTGCTTGAAAATGTTTTCTGTTTTGATAATAATTCTAAGTACCCCCTTACCCAGTCAACTGTATTCCATTGTTATGATTTACTGCAACCTATTTAAATCATTCCATTAAGACATGCTATGATTCTCCCATGTTAGGATTATTTAATGTAAGATTAAATTATTTGTTTTAGGCCCAATTCATACTGTGTATTTGGTAATATCCTCTTCCCCTTTCTAATGTCTTTTTCTTTGTCTTTTCTTTTTTTTGGCAGGCCAATAAGGGTTAAGTGACTTGCCCAGGGTCACACAGCTAGTGTCGAGTGTCTGAGGCTGGATTTGAACTCAGGTCCTCCTGAATCCAAGGCCAGTGCTTTATCCACTGCACCACCTAGCTGCCCCCTTTCCCTTTCTAATGAAGCTTAAGGTTTAACTACAATCTCTTGGAAAATGTGGAGGGGGTAGTGAGCCACTGAGTGTGAAAATATGAAGCCTAATTTCCTAAACAGAAATCAGTCTTCCCCTAGAATTTAACTTGTTAAGTAGCAAGACTGGATACAAGTCAGAAATTGGTAGGTACTCTGGTCCTGTGAATCTCATCAGTAATTCCTATTTGTTGAAAGACATAGATATATTGAGACATAGGTAAATAGATATATGAGGTCTTGGGTCTTCTCTTTTCCATGTGAAAAATAATTATTAATAATTGATATCTTGGGGGACCCAGTGATCTCACCTTTCTCAAGTCCTTTCTCTCTTCCTTGCACTCAAAGGCAAGCTCTCCTTGAGAGATTCCATTAAATCTTTTCATTTTTCTCAGGCCCAACCCAATCTCATAAGGAATCTTGGGTGGAGACAGATTTGTTTATCTAGATACCAGAATGCTTCTCTACCCAGGGTGGGGGACATTCAGCCCCTCCCCTCCACCCCAAGGACATTCATTGAATTGATAGCCCATGGCTGGAGATCATATCTCCATGCAGGGGCCAATTCTTGGCCCTACTGACCACCTACTCTATCAAGGGTACATAAGCTCTCTGTCCCATCACGCTGTGGTCTTTGGTCTGAGAGAGGTGACCATAGATTTCCTTTTGTTAATATCCAGCTGGACATGTTAATAAAATTATTAAATTACCCAGAAACTATATTTCTCACATTTTTAATCATCACATCCCTCTAAACTACTTCACTTGATGATATCATCAGCTCCTATGGATTTAGTTCCCATCTCTATGTTGATGATTCTCAAGTCTACTTATACCGCTCCAGCTTCTCTGCAGAATTCCAATCTAACATTTCCAACTGCCTTTCAGGTATTTCAAAATAGATGTTAAGTATCTATCTTAAAAATATCTTAAAACTTAACATATCCAAAACTGAACTCATTGTCTTTCCCTCTAAAACTACCTCACATTTATACCTGTTCTATTTGTATAGAAGGCAAAAGCATCCTCCAAGTTCTTGTAATTTATAACCTAAGATCTATCCTCAAATCTTCACTATCACTCATATCCAATTTGCTAACCATAAATTTCATCTTTGCAACAACTCTTGAATATCCTGCCTTCTCTCCTCTGACACTGTCATCTTGGGCTATTTCAGTAGACTGCTGATGGGTCTGCCTGCTACAAGTCTCTCTCTCTCTCCCCTGTTAAGGGCTAAAATTCTAGCTAGACTGTCTAAAATATCTAATGAGTGGTAGCCAATAAATTATAAGCTTTAGCAAGAGTTAGACTTTTAAGCATTTATTAAGGAGAATAAGAATTTGGTAAAGAGAGAGAAAGGCCTAGATTCCTATCTATTTAAAGGGAGAACACATTTCTAGCTCCACTCTCCACCCGAGTCCAGAGGAAAGAGAGCGAGACCGAGCGCCAGTCTCTTCCTTCCTCCTCCCACTAGTCCGCGTCACTTCCTGTCGCCAAAGAAAAGACTCCTGGTCTTGCCCTCAAAGACCTTCACTTCATGGGTAGAACTCTTCTACAGTAAGTCTCCAGCAGGTGGCGTTATTCCAATCATTACAGTTCCCCGCTTTGTTTCCTCAAGAAACGGTACGTTTCCTTGATGAAACAGTCAAAAATAACAGAATATAATAACCTATGCTAACTAACAATATGTTAATAACAATATAGAAAAGGGAGAGAGGAAAGTTTTGTCCAGAGGGATGATTTTTTTTTGTCCTCATGAACCGACGCTTTGACACTGGTCTTGCAAAGGGAGGGCCTCTGCAGAGAATACATGTTACAGATGGTGTATATTATAACAGAAAGAGAAAAAAAACAACAAAAACAACAAATCAAAACTGTTCATTTAAAGTCTCTGAAAGTCTTTTCTCAGATGTCCTCTAGGTGTAGTCGTGGAATGGAAGTCTTTTCAGGGGTTGATGTGTGGATGCTGGTAATCAGCCAGGAAAATTTCCTACAAAATTGAGCTTAACACAACTTTAAAATAGCTTTGTCAATAATCAAATCAAACAATGAAAGTTCTCAAAAACATGTCTAAGGGAATTCAGAATCTTAGTTGTTACACATGAAATATATAATAAAACAAAAATTGAACCATTCCTTAAAATTATAATATTACTATAGTCCCCCCCTTATGGAGGGTAATTGAGAAGACAATTGCTGCGATATTAATTATTAAAAATAATTTTTTATCTTTGTTTCATCACTTTTTGCATCATCTGCCTAATTATCCTCATGCCATTATGAGAAATTAAAAAATCTAATATAATTGATAACAGGTGTCAAGGCCAAATTCAACACTGTATTTATCATGACACCTGAGATAATTATGGGGGTTACCATAAAAGAACAGAGAAATGATGGGATATGAGCATTCCCACACTTGAGCAATATGTACTGCCCATACAGTATGCCAGGCTTAAAATAGGTGGATGGAATATATGTCCATGCCACCGAACATATTGGAAGAAACTGAGTCAGACTTAATCAGATGCATGGGATTGAGATGTCCATGGCATCAGGCATATAGGAGGGAGCATAGAAGCCAAGTGTAGAAGTGAGATGGGTGGGATCAATACTTCCAGCCATCTGTACAATATATTGTGGGGAAAAATAAAATAAAATATTAAACCAAGAGAATCCAACCTCAACATTTGTCAAAAGCCGTTCCCTCAGCCGTACCTTGACTTCATGCATGTCTCCCCTCATGTGACAGTTCAATGTCTGCTCTTTCCTGTATTCCTCTTGTGATTGGATGGCATCTTGGCCAACTGGCATCTGATAACTCAGAATAAAGGCAATTAATGTCTTAAATGATAAGTTCCCATAATTCAAGTCTCATATGGATTTAAAAATTGAGGATAATAAATGATTGCAAAAAATGTGAATACATCTTGACTCAGAACACAATATATAATTACGCAACAATTTCAAATAATACCCCTTTTTTTAAAACTTAGTATACAATTACTTTTTGAAAAATCTGAACATATTTAAATACAAGTTAAAGCACAACACAATCTCAAAGAAAACGTTTTTGTTTTTAAAAAGAAAACTTTTACAAATGTTCCCCTTTTTTTTTTTTTTTGGAATATGCTTATCAAAAATAATACTTCTAGAATAAATTTACACTTGCCATGGCAACCAATTTACCAGGGAAATGCTTTAAAGAGTTTGATCAAATAATCAGTTGAGAAAAAATAACAAAAACAAACAACTCAGAATATGGGAGCACAATACTCCTAGAATTAACATTGTATTATGAAATCAAAACCATCTTGCAATTTTTTCAAAATTAGATAAATGAATAGAAGAAAATATACATGGAACAATAAAAGACAGTGAAATTCAAACTAAGGAAATCTAAATGAACATGAACTTAATATTAATAAAAGTATTATAAAATATAAACTTGATCACATGTCTAAAAAGCTTTTACAAATATTCTCCTTGTTTTAAAAACTAAGTATAAAATACAATCTCAAAAGCATGAAAATCTCTATAAAAATAAACCCATACCATTAATTTCAAAATGTAGATGTAATAGCATAGAAATCCTATGTAACCTCTGAACTGACATTAATAATCTGAGTGAATTTAGAACACTTTTGATTCCGATATCTAAAATCCCCAATACTCATATCAATACCTTGCTGCTTACTTCTACATTTCTGTAAAATATATACCCTTCCATGGCAAAAGAAGCGGAGTCTTGAACTATGGTGATGATTGTCATTCTTATTCAGCTTAAGTTTTTCTTCTTTAACCCCTCTATATTGTCTGTCAGCCTTTTCACCATACAAATGCTTTATAAGATTACTAATTAAAGACAAAAGCAGGTTAGCAAAATTATGAACAAATCGAGCATATCTGGAATTTAAAGGGTTTTCTAAGGTTGTCTCAGAAGCACAGCCAGGCTGGGGAAGGACTGAGCCTGAAGCTGCAAATGTAGTTAGAGAAAGTTGAGCATGCGCATCAGATCTCTGGACTTCCCAGGCAGGGGAAGCAATGGGCTTGGCCATGGGAGGAGTAGAGGGTGGGGTCTGGGGAGGAGGGGAGGGACCAGAGCAATTTGAATCAGACTTGATTTTGAACTCAGGCCTGGATTCCTCTTCCCCCACTTTGCCTCTAGGTGCTAGGGGATTAAAAGCTTCTAGAGGGTGGGTCATTACCTCCAGGCATGCAAAATTAGAGCAACAATTAGTGTTAGAACTGGGAAAAGCTGCAGGAATCTCTTCAGGTTTCTCTGAAAAAGCATGGTTGGGAGAGTGGGAGATATTTCCTTGTGTGAGTATGTTGCTGGCTCTTCTAACAAAAATAAAAAGAAAAATAGAAAATCCACAAAAACAAAGCATTAACATGATCTTATCTCCCATTTGTCTGGTTAAACAGACTAAAATCAAAAATAGGGTAATTAGGGAGTTTAAAAGGTCCATTCGAAAAAATTTAAAGGAAAACACAGCCAGTACACCAGTACTTAGCAGTTAAAGGGAGAGGGAGGGGAAATTTCTTACCCAACCAGAAGATCAGAAGAAGACTGAGGGTTAGCTTTCCTCTTCATGGTCAGCCATCTGTTAAGGGCTAAAATTCTAGCTAGTCTGTCTAAAATATCTAATGAGTGGTCGCCAATAAATTATAAGCTTTAGCAAGAGTTAGACTTTTAAGCATTTATTAAGGAGAATAAGAATTTGGTAAAGAGAGAGAAAGGCCTAGATTCCTATCTATTTAAAGGGAGAGCACATTTCTAGCTCCGCTCTCCACCCGAGTCCAGAGGAAAGAGAGCGAGACCGAGCACCAGTCTCTTCCTTCCTCCTCCCACTAGTCCGCGTCACTTCCTGTAGCCAAAGAAAAGACTCCTGGTCTTGCCCTCAAAGACCTTCGCTTCATGGGTAGAACTCTTCTACAGTAAGTCTCCAGCAGGTGGCGTTATTCCAATCATTACACCCCATTCTAGTCCATCATTCATTTAGCCCTCTAAGTGATTTTTCTAAAATGCAGGTTTGATCTAGTTACCCCTCTACTTAATAAACTGCAGTGGCCCACCCTATTACCTCCTAGATCAAATACAAAATACACTGCCTTTCAAAGTCCCTGATAACTTAGCCTTCTCCTACCTTTCCAGTATTCTTAAACTTTACTACCCTGACACATAATCTTTGAATCAGTGACACTGACTTTCCAACTGTTCCATAAACAAAACACTCCACTCTAGGCTCCAGGCATTTTATCTAGCTGTCCCTCAGGCTTGGAATTCTCTCCCTTCTCTCCAACCAATAATATCCCTTGCTTCCTTTAATTCCCAACATTTTTACAGGAAGCCTTCCCCAACCACTTTTAATTCTAATTATTTTACTCAGTTATTTCTTATTTATCCTACAAAAAGCTTGTTTTCTCTTGCAAGTTCCTTGAAAGTAGGGTCTGTTGTTTTTGTTTTTGTTTTATTTGTGTTTTTGGTTTTTTGGGGGGTTTTGGTGCCTCTTTTTGTATCCCCAGAGCTTAGCCCAGTGTTTAGCACATAATTGGTGCTTAAGAAATGTTTATTAATTGATTGATTTTTAACCCAAAATATGCCAGAAACCAAGAGAAACTATATACTTTTAAATTCTCTTTTCCTTTTTTTTTTTTGGTGGTGGTGGTGGGGGATATCAACTATTACCAAACTTGTTAGTAAGAAATACAAATTTAATTTATAATTTCAAATCCCTATTTGTTATAACACATATGATAAGCTTGAATTGCCTACACTTCATTTCTATTAGCACAATTCAGCCTTTCAAGTAAATTTTCTCACTCAAATTATTCAGATTAATGGTCTACAAAAATCAAATTAAGAAGATAATGAGCATATCTCTACTTTCTTTTATGTTTGCCACAGTGCTAGGCACATATCAGGCACACATGTGTGTATGTGTGTGCGCACACACACACATACACTCACCCTTGTTTACCAGATGTTAGAATTTGGAATAATTCATGGAAAATTCTGAGGTAAATTTTTATTATTATGATTATTATGAAAGACAATTACCTAGTAATTGAAGAGCCAGGTAAAAGTGCAACAGTATGCTTTGACCTTTGGTGGGATATTACTTGGATTTTGTAAATGGAGAATTACTTATAAGTAAATTATAGAGGGAATTTATCCTCAAGTATATATTATTCTACATGATCACTGAAGTCTCCTTCAGTTTTGAGACTATTGCTGACTTAATTATGTACCAGTTTAGTTTGGAGATGAGGGTGCATTTTGTTTATGTTGTGTGTGTTGTTGTTGTTTTGTTTTAATTTAAAGAGAGACATTTCTCAAGCATCTTAAAACATAGTTTAATTATTTGTGTATTTCACATGGACACTAAATAGTTAAAACTATACATAATATGAGGATTTGTGGAAGTGGGGCAAGGCTATGATGACTTTCACAAAAGAATTAGTGTAAAAGGTAACATCTAGAAAATGTGAGCAAGGAAAGGGAGGTAGGATTTCCAAGGCATATCATTACTATTGACATAGGTAGGCAGATTAGAAATGGGTTATTTGTTAATCAGGATATTTACCAAATTCCTAAATGAATATTTCATGTAGGAAGCAAGGTATAACAGATAATTAGCTGAAATCATGAGTTAATAACCAAATATGTTTAAAATACTGGAGGAACTCCTTTAACAAGCAAATGAAAGAATTACTTTATTTATGAAGTTCTTTCTTTGTGTCAGCCACATTGCTCAGTATTGAGAAGACAAATAAAAAACTCAAATAGCTTCTAAACTTAAGGGGCTTAGATTCTAATAGTAGAATGAAAGCACATTTAGGGAAATGGTAACCAGGGTCAAGACATTTGGAATGGTGAGTTCATCCCTCACACAACTGATTGACATAGCTTACCCAGAAGCAAGCTATTTGGATTTGATTATTATGATCAAAGCATACAATTTATGCTTTGTAAAATATAGACTTATCTGCTGGTCATTACATATAGTGGACTGCATTTATCAATTAAGGAGATGCATAGCAAATCTATGAAGGATTTAAGAAAACGTGGACAAGAATACACAGGTTAAAGACTTGAATAACTTGAAACCGGAACCTTAGTGGGGATGATGTCATTGATAAAGCACCAGATCCATTTGTATAATAAAATACAAATATCATATTTTAAATGTACTTAGGGAGCTTGCTATTTAAAAACATCTCCTGTGACTTCTTTTATAAAATATAAAATCTTTTATTCCTGCTAATTCTTATTCTCTAATTTCTTTTTTTAATCTAGATTTTTTTGCATAATGGGTTTTCTTTTCTTTTAGACTTTTTCTATAATGAACATGATTTTCTGTGTCAGAAATGTGTCTGGATCCTGAGCACTTGAGAAAATTTTTCCAGCACACCATAAAGACCTCTGTTATCTCTACCTTCCTGACTGGTGACGTAAAGAATGAGGCTTCTTATATCCATCACTTCCATTGCTGTGGTGGTAGGGAGACTAACAATAAACAAATCTAAGTTCACTACAGTCACAGGGTTTCAGAATTGAAAGAAACCTAAGAAGCCATCTAGTCCAATCCATATAAAAAGTCCAAATATTTATATCAAAAGAAAAAATATTTATTTTATTGTATATATAACAAGTGGCCATCCAGTCTTTGATTGAGTCCTGCAATTGGAAAAATCCATCACAAATCCAGGCAACACATACTACTTTGTACAACTATGCTTGTTAGGGAAATTTTCCTTATTCCAAGAAGAATTTGCCCTCTGGAACCTTCTGTTCATTGCATTCATTTTCCCACTATGAAGTCAAGAAAACAAATCTGATTTTTCTTCTACATGACATTTTTTTCAATTATTTGATGAGAAAATATATATATAGGTAGTTGTATGCCTTCTCATATCCAGAATAAATCATTTTAGTTCATTCAACCTGTCTTCATATGGCAAAAGCTTGAAAAAAAACCCACCGTCTTGATTGTTCTCTTTGTAGGCTTTCAAGTTCATCAATACAATTCTGAAGACCTGGCAACTGAGAATTGATGCTGTCATGAAGTCATAAAATTCTTGATGTGATCTGATTAGGACAGAATACACATTGGGAATAATCTTATTTATGGATACTTTGACTCTCTTAATTTAACATTTTCACATTAAATTATTTGTCTACCCTATTATATATTTTATTCAAATTGAATTTCTATTTCATTAAAATCTCAGGATCTTTTTCAGACATTCAGTTATTCAGGTATTTCTCACCTATTTACTATATTAATTTTTAACCAAAGTTTAAGACTTGAGATTTATCCCTTTTCTATTTTATCTTTATTTCATACATGGAGAGGATTTTTACAGTATAAAAGTAAAGAGTATAGTTAATCATTATCTGACTAATTTTACTATGTAGAAGGACAAATTAATATTTAAACCAATGCATGTTCAATTATAGGAAATGTTATTAGTGAGATATGGGTAAAGTTAACCAGATACTCATCAAATATCCCTCCTTGTCTACTACTTTGGTTTTTAAGAACAATTCAATTCACTTAAAAATAATTAAGCCCTTATTATGAACATGGCATTGTACTAGGTATTAGGGATATAAAGATGACATACAAGGGATCCTTCCCTTGAGGAATTATCAATACACACGCAAATGAGTGAGCTACAAGACAGAGGGTGATAAGCACAAATGAGAAGCCTAGCCCAAGTTCTATGATCAAGTGGAGAAGAGAGAAAGATAAATTTTCCTTTGGAGCTTTTTATAATTAGTTTCTATAGAAGATGGTCCCAGAGTTGTCCTTTGAAAGAAGGAATGGATTTTAACACAGAAAAAGAGAGAATTATTAAAGTCAGAAGTAAAACATCAACATAGGAACAATCTATTACTTATAAATAATGGAATGATTTATGAAGTTCAGATAGATAGATATGGGTATGTTTATAGATATATACATATATACACACAAATATATACATGCATACACATACCTATGTACACATATAGGTGTGTGTGTCTCTCTCTCTCTATATATATACATGCATATCACACAAACTCATTTAAAAATCTTTATTTTCCTTTTCTCATATTTAAATATACAAGTTGAAAGTGGTTAGAAATTATTTTGGTACATGTCAAATACTTCTGACAGAAAAAAAAATCAGTATTATTTTTTTTAGCGTGATTTACCAGGGTTCCTGAGATTGCTTTGTGCATCCCTCTCTAAACCTGTCACAATATTGTACAGCCTCTGTTGATATATTTTAACTAGCCACTTATGTGGCATGAACATTTCCCAACAACAGTGATTTTCCATGGCATGAACATTGCTCAAATTTTACCTTTCCAGACATACGTTTGGGAAATTTCATGTTGACCAATTTTGATGTTTCTTTAGTTGAATAGATCCTCAGTATATATACACGTATGAAAAGGGGCATTAATGAAAATTACAAGGGCTACTACTTCCATCTAGTGGCAAAGCAAGGGAATAAAAAGTAAAATTCCTAATAATGAGGGGGATGGACAGATTGCTATGAGGGATTATGATACTTTTAAAAATGATTTTCATAAACATGATGAAAATTTGAATCTGAAAAATAAAAACTGAAAGGTTTTATATGTTTACAAATATGTTTTACTTCATTTTTCTTTTAAATAGGAGGGTTTGTTATTCTTGAATATTACCTTAAGAATGAAAAGCTAAATGAATTTGCATCTGCTTGCTATTGAAAACATTGCTGTGAATATTTGTTTTCCATAAACATGAAATATCTTGTAAATGGAAATGTTCACTGACCTTTATCCACTCAGCTCTCATGATATTCATAAGCATATTCTTATAATTAAAGTTTCTAAATTAGGAAAAATTTTCTAGAGAATTATGTCAATTGATCAAATTTCTGCTTAGGGCTCCTCTTCTGCCGTTCTAGGCAAACACAGTTAATGACGTACCAGGTGGGAATAGATACCCTTCAGTGCCCCCAATTTTATGAGGCTCAATTAGATCAACTACACAATTCTTTCGTTTCTAAAAAACAAAACAAAACAAAGAAAAAAAAATACCAATATGTTCACATATAAGGAATATCAAAATGCCCTTATTATTTATAAAATATATTGAACATTCTCTTTAAATTTATCATATTAGACTTCTGTTCTTCCCCGTGAGTTGATTTATCATCAGAATGCAATACAAGGAAATGTATAAAATACTTGTTTAGATTCAGACCAACTTGCAAATTGACTCTGCTTCCTGTGCAAATAGTGATATCTGTCACGGCAAATGCTTTCTTTTCCCCAGCATGAATAGAAACATGAATGCTACTAAGAAGTATATTTTTCTCTTACAACTAAACTTATTTTTATTCTCTCTTTAATGTCTGCAGAAATTTAAACTGTACACAGCCTGTGTCTCTTATTGTAGGGAGAACAAAACTACCAGCTTTGGTTATGACAGAGCAAGTTTTATATGATATGTGAAACTCTCTGGTCTATATGCTAAACATTCTGCTGAAAGAAAGACAGCATCCATGGGAGGCTGAATATCATCAATCAATCCTTTAGAAATTAAGTTTTTTTTTTCTTTATACATCATGGCCAAGTGTTCTTAATTCAGAAAGAAACAGTATTCTACATTAGAGAAAAGGAGTCAAAATACTCATCATGTCAACATGTAATCTTACTTGTTTAATTAATTTCACAAATAAAAGTTGATGACTTAAGAACTAATTTGTGACAACAAATGGCTTTACCTTTTCAGCTGGCTACAGATAAACTGCCCTCATCATTTCCCAGCTAAATCCTCTCAATATCACAATTGCTATAGTGCAGTAGCTTTAAGTAGTCTTTTCAGCATATTCTTATCACAAAGCAGAAGTACTTGTATATCATGATAAATGACACTGTTAGGTCAGTGATGCCTTATTCATTTAATAAGGATATTAATCCAATCCCTAATTGAATATATTATTGAATGCTTATATATATCAACACATAAATAACATCCCTTTCAAACTCATTTTCTAAAATCCTATTTTGGTGTTTAAAGAGAATCACTAATGTAATTATCATTACATCCAATTAGACACATTGAATCATGTTTATCCCAATGTGGATATGTGCAAATCTAGCACATGAAAATCAAAACCTACATACCTCAGATTTGCCTGTGCAAACAGGATTTCTCTCGAACACGTCCAAGCCCCAAGAGATTGTAGCTCCATTAAAAAAAAGAGGTGGCAATTATTCAGGAAGCACAGATAGGTCCTAGGTAATGTGAAGGTAATTTTGCTGAGCTCTAACAGGAAATATAACTATTCAAGCACATTGTAAGTAATAAATATAGCACTGACCCTCAAAAAGCTTACCTTCAAACTGATCAACAAGCATGTGAGTAAATAATTAAAACATACCTAATAACTACGCAGAAATCACAAAGAAAGTCTGTTTCTACCAATACATATCACATTAGAGGTGATAAAGTTGTTTTTATGGAAAACTATATAAATTGAATTTGATAAATTAAATAATAGTAATAAGCATGAGGTGTTACAAATTGATTTATAATACAAAATTAATTTACCTGCATTTTGAATTTAGGTTTTCATTTAATGGATTTTTTAAAGTGGGGCATGTTTTGGGGCCTTCTTGTCTGTGACTAGAGTTATATCTCATGGGTCTCCATTTTTTTTTTCCATACTTACCCTTGATAAGAGGTCAGAGACATTCATTGCTTATTATGTGAACTCATTGAGAAAGAGAATTGTGCTTTTCCCTTGCTTGTATCCTTCGCATTTGCACAGTACCTGGAAGATAGCAGATATTTAATCTTGCTAACAGAATGTTCTTCAAATGTAATTATATATTTTAATGACTAAAATAATATATTTCTTCTCCCTAGAATTCTTATAAAGTGCTTCCCATCAGTCAATCAAGCAGTCAGCCTCTATATCATAATTATCTACTGAATACTAAGTGCTAAAATACAAACTAAAAGTGAGATAGGCACTGCCCTCAAGGTTCTTATATTTTCCTAGTGAGATAACACATGTTCACAGAAATCTAAATACAGGAAGTGTTCAAAATAAATCTACAGTAATAGTGTTGGATAACAAGTGGAAGAATTAGGAAATGCTTCTTGAAGGACAGAGCATTTGAGCTGAACTTTGATTGGAGTTAAGGGTTCCAAGAGGCAGAGGTGGAGAGGGATAACATTACAAGCATAGGGTATTACTTGGATAAAGGCAATAAGAAGGGAGATTGAATGCTATGGAAATAGACTAGTTTAATTATAATGTAGAATATATTTTTTCAACAATATTTGTAAAGGACCAATTCTATGTCAAGTAATATAATTAAGGCCCTGGATGAAAATAGAAGAACGAGAAAAAATAAAAAGAAAAGAAAAAGCTGTCCCTACTCTCAAGAAGTTCAAAGTCTGATAAGGGAGATAGAATGTTATACACACACACATCTATACACACACCCCTATGTAGAAACAAGGTGTATATTATACATATGTTATATGTATTTATGTGTGTGTATGTGCCACACACACACACACATACACACACATTGGAGCTAATCAATGGAAGAAAATCACTACAAATAAGGAGAAGTGGGGAAAGCTTCTTGCAGAAAGTAGAATTTCAGTTGACCTCTAAAAAGCCAAAGAAGCTAGGAGTTGGCATGAGGAAAAAAGAGCATTATAGGGATAAAAGATAGACAAAGTGGCTGGAGTTGAGAAACGGATTGTTTTGTGCAAAAAAAAAAAAATCCAGTCTCACTGAATTACAGAATTATGGAAGGGAGTAAGTTGTCAAATCATTATAAACATAAGAAGAAAGCAGATTATGAAGGGCTTTAAAAGCAAAACACAGGGAAGATCCAAGATAAATGAGAGAAGCAAGGAAGTTGCTTGAGCTCTCTCAAATTTCCCTAGGAAACAACATTAAATCAAGCCTTTAAATAGATTGTGGAATTACAGAACATACAACAAGATGAAGTGAAACAATCTTCCAGCTTAATCTGTCTTAGAAGGACTTCAGGAAAGGTCTTCTTCACTTGGGTAAAAGGTCAGGATGGCACAGAGGTTGTCTGTGCATGCCAGCTGGAAGTTCTTAGCCATAATCCAGATATGCAGCTGTAGCCCCTCTGTCCTGGTTCAGCAGGCTAGTGGCACAGCAGGCCAGTTGTGAGGCACCAATGTAGAAGACAAACTTTCAGGTGGGATAACCCCTGGACAATGGGTACAACTAGGCCAGGCCACTGCATTGTAGGGAGGCCCCTGAGGCCTCAGAGCAGAAATTTTGTAATCAGGACCCTAGAACCCAGCAAACAAAGCTTGAGACATTGCCTCCTGTGCCCCAGAAGCAAAACTCACCTTTAAAAGGCACCAATAGTCTACAATATGATTAATAAAAAGAAAAGAACACTGACCATAGAAAGCTACTATGGCTATAAGGAAGACCAAAATACAAACTCAGAATAGGAAAACACTGTCAAAATGCCTGTATGCAAAACCTCAAAAGGAAAGATAAATTTGTCTCAAGATCAAAAATCATTCTTGGAAGAGCTCAAAAAGGTTTTTTATAAATCAAATAAAAGAAGTAGAAGAAAAATTTGGAAAATAAATGCAATTTATATGAGAGAGAGAGAGTAAATAGCTTTGGGAAGGAACAAAAATTGACCTAGGAAAAGAATTCCCTAAAAATACAAGGGCCAGATAGAAAAGGAGGTGCAAGAGCTGACTAAAGAAAATAATTCCTTAAAAATCAGAATTGGGCAGATGGAAACTAATGCCCATGAGACATCAGAAATCAATCCAACAGAATCTGTAATATTGCTTGGAATTTTAATATTTGAATCTCTTTTGGGAGATGATTGGTGGGTTTAACCAATTTCTATTTTACCCTCTTCCAAAATACAAACTCAGAATAGGAAAACACTGTCAAAATGCCTGTATGCAAAACCTCAAAAGGAAAGATAAATTGGTCTCAAGATCAAAAATCATTCTTGGAAGATAAGGGGGAATTTTTCTTATATGATTGCTTGAAATATGATATATTTGGGGCAGTTAGGTGGCACAATGGATAAAACATCAGCCCTGGATTCAGGAGGACCTGAATTCAAATCCAACCTTAGACACTTTACACTTACTAGCTGGACAAGTGACAACCCTCATTGCCTTGCTTCCCAAAACAAATAAATATGAAATCTATGCTCTTTTTTTGATCATGACTTTCAGGTACTTGAATAATTTTAAAATTACCTCTCTTCAATCTATAAATCTATTAGGTTTTAGTACTTCCAGAGTGGTATAATCTAAGGAGAAGTTTGTTTACTCATTCCTTGGCTTGTGCCCTTCTCCATATGCTAGTTGCCCTCCTTTCTCTGGGACTGCAACCCAGGACTATTCTCCACAGTCACAGATAGTCAATGTAACAGAATCCTGTACCCAACGCCATCAAAGAAATCACTGTAATCTCATTCTTACTAGTTGTCTTATCCCGTTACCCTCTGTGAGCTGAGATGTGGGAGCCACTGCTGACTGTTAATTAAATTCACTCAATGGCCTGCTGCTGCCTTTCAAGGGTTTTGCTCAAGCTCACTCCACTCTCACGCTGTCCCATTGTGGATTCTGACTCTATAATTCATTTTGAGGTCTTATTTAAAGTTGTTTAGAGGGAAATTTTGAAGAACTCTAGAAAGTCCCAGCCTTTTCTTTGCTACTGTGGCTCCATCCCCACAAACTCTAGGTAGAATACCTAGTTTCTTTCAAAATACAAATATTATGTCACATCCTCTATAGGCCATCCTTCTTGATCTTTCAAGCCTTTAGTAATATTCCATCTCTAGCCACACAAAAATTACTCATTATTTGTTTTGGAAGCATTGGTCATATACCTCTCATTGTATATGTTGTCTCTCTAATAGAATATAGTATTCTTGAGAACAAAAGCTATTTTATTTATTTTTGTCTTTGTATTCTCCATACCTTGACAATGCTTCAAACATAATATGTACTCAATAACTGTTTTTGGACAGTAATTGAATTGAGGAAGCTTGTACTATTATATCAACTTTTTTTTTTTTTATTAACTTATTCCATGGCCCTTGATAAATCAACTTCCCTTTATGTCAGTACAATCAAATTATATCACATGAAGGGGTTTAATTATATGACCACTATAGCTCTAAGACCTTTAATTAATTCAGTATCTCTAATCTTACTTAAATTTCCAAAGACATATCTGGTTCTAGAAAAGATCTGTGGCAATAATGTTAAAGGTTAATTGCAAGAACAAATCCAATTATACAATTTGAATAAACATGCATAAATGTTCCTTTCTTTCATGGAGTTTTAAAGAAAAACAAAATAAATTTATAATAATCTAAGGAAAGATCTTATTCATCATGACCATAATATATATGCTTCTTCCAAGAAATAGAAAGCATGGAGAAAGATTGCATGTATATTTTGGTATTGCTAGAATACATAGTTGGACCAAAGACACTGGAGAGATTATCTAATGCATTTCAGTCAAGTGGAACTATTGACCCATTTTGCATCTAATGGCAATGTCAACTTCAATTGTTGCTTAAATGATATCTGAAAGACGACATAAAATTTGTGCAAGAGCTAGTTTCAACTTCTACTTATATTTTATCAAGATTTGTTCCTTCAGTGTGATTATCCTGCAGATATGTTATGTGTCCCTCATTTTATCTATTTTAAACATAAGATCAAGATTCATCTTTTTTCTCTGGCTTTCTTTGATATGCACTTTGCTTTTCAGACTCCATTATCATATCCTATTCATGTAAGTTAAATAACTCACCTAAAAAGTAAGTCTTGAGGGAAGCAAGGTGGTACAGTGGATAAAGCACCCATTCTGGATTCAGAAGGATCTGAGTTCATATCCGGTCTCAGACACTTGACACTTACTAGCTGTGTGACCCTGGGCAAGTCACTTAACCCTCATTGCCCTGAAATAAAAAAGTAAAACTCTTCATCACAATAGATGTTAGGTGTTCCCCCAAATGACCTCTCCTTTCTTAAACCTCTCCTTTAACTACTGCCATCATCACTTGATGTTCCAGGCAAATAACTATCTTTCATAGCTGGGAAAATTACTTAACTTACCTATCTCTCAAACTGGTTGTGACAAAGGAACATTATAAAATTTAAAACATTAAATAAATGTTATCAATATAGTATACAGTTATATAGCATTGTTATTATTATTGTTGTTATTATGTGCTTTGGAAACATTGATTTGGGGGGAATGGTGTCAAATTCTATATTGCCTGATTGGGAATGATCTTTCTATATTTTATTGATAACTTTTGCTGATATTCACAATAATTATGTGAGGTAATTTTAGCATTTCGTAGATGTGGAAACTGAGAAAGAGAAATTAGGTGATTTCTCTAAAATCACATGGCTACGAAATACTGAAACTATGCAGGATAGAGAGAATTCTAAAGACAAAGTACTGCCTTCAAGGAAATTACAATATGGTAATGGAAGAAAGCTATATATACATGTTACAATAAAGCAAAGAAGAAGGTTACATGTTTAAAGGAGGTACTAAGGGCTATGAGAATTTAGAGGTAAGGAAGATAATTTTTAATCAGTCCATCCAAAACTCAACACCATTCCCACAAAATCTATGCCACCTCTTAATTTGTCCATATGAGAATTTAGAGATGAGGAAGATCATTTTTAATCAGGCCATCCAAAACTCAACACCATTCCCCCAAAATATATGCCACCTCTTAATTTGTCCTTTTCTGTCACTAGAACCAACAATCTTCGTGGTATCCAGGTTCATCACCTTTTTGGTTTTTCATCTTTTTCAAACACTGTCATTTTATTGTTGTTTTTCAGTCATTTCGGTTGTGTCTGATCCCTCAAGACACCATTTGGGTCTTCTTGGCAAAGATACTGGAGTAGTTTGCCATTTCCTTCTCATTTTACAGAAGAAGAAACCGAGTCAAAGAAGGTTGAGTGACTTACCCAGGATAATAGAACTAGTGAATATCTAAGGCCAGACTTGAGTACAGGTCTTTCTAACTCCTACGCCCATGATCTCAACCACTATATCCAGTAAATACCTAGGTGTTAGTGATTCTTTCCTACACCGGTATCTTCCTTCCTATCTCCATTGCCACAAATGAGGTTATGACTTTCTCACTTGTTGCCTGGATAGTTTGTACTTCCTTAATTTTTGCCTGTTTGATAGTCTCCTAATGAATATTCTTGACTTTATTCTTTCCTCTCTCTTATATAATACAAATGGAAAAGAAAGAACATAAATACATGACTCTGAGAATTCTATTCTCTTGCTTTCAAACCCTTAATGACTTCACATTGCCTATGTAATAAAATATAATTTCACCAGTTTGTCATTCAACCCCTTCTACAATCTGCCTACAACCTCTTTTTTTCAAGTCATTTCATATTATTCTTCTCTCCATGCTATATTTGAGTCAAATTAAAAAATTGTTCCTTGAGCTCCTCCTGTTCTCTTTCCCTCTACAATTGTACAATCCATCTTTCATGCCTGAAATAGATAATCTATTTTTATTATTTGTATGAACATATGTTCTTACTAATAGCATCCTTTGAGAATTGAGTCTGTGTTATGTGTCATCTTTATTTTCTAGAAACTAACACAGAACGTTACACATGGCAGGTTTTCAATAAATGTTTGTTGAATTGAAGTTAGTTAAAATCTTTAAGGCAAGACACTACATTTGAACTGGAAAGAATGATAGGATTCCAGTTGTTAGAGTGGAAGCACTCCAGGCTTAAGGAATGGAAAAAAAAAAAAAAGCACAAATAGCTTCTAGATGTGTTTCCTAGGAGGCTAACAATCCAGTTTAAATGAGTAAAGGAGAAATGGAAGTTTAAGAGGTAAAGACAGAAGGGTAGGGAAAAGCTAGATCCATGAAGAACCTTGAATGCTAGTCTAAAGAGTCTGGAAATAATTAAGTAGGAAACAGGAATTCATTCACTGATGGCTTTTATGCATGAGGTGGTACAATGAAAAGGTTTCATTAGGAATCAACATCTTAAATAGTGTGTTGTTTGGACTGACAGGGAAAAACTAGAGGTTAGGAGATTAGATAGCAAGCTAGTATAATGATTAAGAAAAGAAGTAACACAAACCCAAAACAGAGTGGTGGTAGTAGTAGGGATGTAATAGACTTGATAATTAAGAGATATAGTAAAAAAAAAAAAAGACATAATAGGAGCTGTTAAGAAATTGCTTATGCAATCTGGGAATAATCAAATTTGGATACCAGTTTTCACATCTGGGAATTAAGCAAATAGTATTTACAGCAAGAGGGAAGAAATAAGATAAAGTTTTTGGGGAAAGGTTTTGAGTTTGCCTTTGCCATTAGGTAAGCAGAATTGTGAACTTTGACCTATGAAGCTGTGGTGATAAAATTGTAACTCTGAGAGGGAAAATACAGTAATAATTGAAGCCATGGAAATCAATGAAATCATCAAGGAAGGTTAAAGAGAAGAATGTATAGGTTAGAAACTTGAGGAAGTCTCTCTATTTGGGGCATGTAAAAAAACAATAAAAGAGAACTATAAATAGTGATCATAAATGCAGAAAAGCCAAAAGAGCACTGAGCTATGGAAACCAATTAAGGTAAGAGGCACTCACTGACATCAAATGCTAGAGATATGTCAAGTTACGTGAACACTGAGAAAAGCCATCATAAGGCAAGCTTCATCAAAATTAGCTTTTGATTCTAATTAATCTTGCTAATTATAGACTGACCTAACCTGTCACAGCTCAGATAAACATGTTGAGCTTCACAATGATCCTCAATGATCCATCTGGAGATCCAAACAAATTACCGGATGCTGGATAAATTATTGCAGCTCCAGTGCCTAAGGAAAGTAGCCATATTTAAATATCAAGACATTGCATAAAGGCCATTTGAGATAGATAAGTAAATGGATGGAGGGATGAATAGATGGGTGGATGAATAGACAGATAGACAGAAGACATATAGATAGACACATGATAGATAGATAGATAAGTAGAATATTTATTAATACTGGCCTCTGGGAATAAAACTTAAGGAAGATAGCCCCTACCTTAAAGGAAGTTATATTCTAATGGAGGAAGAAAACCCATAAAGGGATCTATAATATGGAGGAAAAAGAAAATAAATACAAAGAGTGAGGAAACCCTTGAATAAAATGAAACAAAGACTAGGTTCCTACTGAAAAATCCTGCAAAAAATAGACTTCTACTGTAACTGGTGCTTCACAGTAGTCTAAAAAGAGGTGAAGCCATGCATATTTTTTCAAATAAAACCTAGATTTGGGGATAGCATATTTCCAAGGATTCAGATAAAGTAAAGGTTAAGACACATGGGCTAAAATCTGACAGAGGTAGTGGGCCCAAGTAGTTTCTCAAGAAAGAAATAATAAAAATATAAACCCCAATAATTTGAGTAAGGAAAAAAACAAGAGAGATATATCAGGAAAATTATATAACTATAACTATAACTATATATATATATATATATATATATATATATATATATATATATATTTAAATGACTTGTTTAGGAGATGGAAGTCAGATTTATCATACAAAATTTATCACCATTCAATAAGAATAGGATTGCATATTCACAATGGACTTTGGCTGACAAAGAATGCTAAGGACAAAAAAAACAGAAACAACCAAAATAATAACAATAACAAGAGCAATAACAACATGATGCATTTTAGGTATGGCTAAATAATGAAAGTAATCAATAGAGAGGTTGGGCCACTATTTGAGATTAATGATAAATGAATAAATAAAGGAAGATCAATAAATAGATTATAAAGGAGGAAAGAGAGAAGAAAGAATAATACAATTATGTTTTGACTTCTTTTTCAAGTAGCAAAACTTCATGGACTGGCAAGGATAACAAAACAAATGCTAAGCTATCTGAAACTTTATATTAATAAATGGTGTAACTTGCCAAATTAACAACTATTTATTAAGTAAAACACATTTTTATCATAAAAGTATTTTATTACTTTCCATTTACATGTAAAGATAGTTTTCAACATTTGTTTTCATAAGATTTTTAGTTCCAATTTTTTCTCCCTAACTCCTTTTCTTCCCCACCAAGACAGAAAACAATCTGATGTAGGTTATATGTGTACAATCACATTAACCATATTTCTGCATTAGTCATATTGTGAAAGAGGAATCAGAACACAAGGGAAAAAAACTCAAAAAAGGAGAAAAAAACAGCTAAAAAGTAAAAACATTATGGGTAAATCTGTATTCAGAATCTACAGTTCTTTTTTCTGGGTGTGGAATACATTTTCTATCATGAGTTCTTTGGAATTATCTTGGATCATTGCCCTGCTGAGAAGAGCCAAGTCTATCACAATTGATCACACAATGTTGCTGTTACTGTGTACAATGTTCTCCTGGTTCTGCTCATTTCACTTAGCATCAGTCCACTTAAGTCTTTCCAGGTAAAAACACATTTATTAAGTGCCCACTATGTGCCAGGTAATGTGCTATCACTGATCCATGATATACACAAAAGCATAAACAATCCTTTCCCTCAAGGAGCTCACAATCTAATAGGGTAAGAATATTTAAATAAGTAAATAAAAACATTTTTGTAGGAAAACTTGAAGACAATTTAAGATGGAAGGTGCTAGCAGTAAGGAGGGGAAAGAAAGACTTCTTATAGAAAGGATTTATCTGTGACTTGAAGGAAGTCAGGAAAGCCTGGAATTCAAGATGCAAGGAAGAATACTCTAGGAATTGTTATCAGGCAATGAAAACGCAAACTTGGTAGATATAATCTTATTTAGAAGAAACATCAAGGAGAACAGTGCTACTGGACTTGCAAAGTATTTAAAGGCAAATAAGGTAGAAGGAGCCTGGAAATGGAAGAAGGGACCAGTTTATGAAAGTCTTTAAAAGGTAAATGGAAGTTTTATATTTAATACTGAATGTTGTAAAGAGTCACTGAAGATTATTGAATAGTGAAATAACATAGTTAGATCTGTTCTTTAGGAATATTCCTTGAGAATTTATTAGAGGATGGACTGGAGTGGAGAAAGACTCAAGGACCATGGAGATCAGCCAGCAAACTGTTGGGATAGTCCAGGCAAGAGCTGATGTGGGGGGGCAGCTAAGATGGCACAGTGGATATAGCACCGGCCCTGGAGTCAGGAGTACCTGAGTTCAAATCCGGCCTCAGACACTTAACACTTACTAGCTGTGTGACCCTGGGCAAGTCATTTAACCCCAATTGCCTCACTTCAAAAAAAAAAAAAAGAGTTGATATGGAACTGCACTAGCATGGTGACAATGTGAAAGAGAAGGCAACATATTGGAGATAAAGGCAAAATCAATAAACCTTGGCAACATACTGGATGTGGGGGATAAGAAAAAATGAGGAGTCAAAGATGACTACAAGGTTATGAGCCTTGGTGACTGGGAGGATGGTGGTACACATTATAGTAGTAGGAAAGGAAGAAAAGAAGAGGGAGACATTGGTTTTTTTGGGGGGTGGGAGATATAATGAGTTCAGTTTTGGACAAGATGAGTTTAAGATTCCTATGGGACTTTTGGTTTACAACGTCTAAGAGAATCTTTTATATATGAGCCTGAAGGTCAAATGAGAGCTTAGGGCTAGAAAAAAATAGCTTGAAGAAATAATAACAACAATGATAACCAGTATGTATGAACATCTAGTATGTTCCCTTCATTGTGTTAAATTTTATAACTATTATTATTTTATTTGAATACCAAAACAACCTTGGGAGGTAAATGCCATTATTATCTTTATTTTACAGTTGGAGGAAGTGAGTCAAACTAAAGTTAAGTTTCCACAGCCAATAAAAGTCTAATACTAGTTTTGGACCCAGATCTTCCTGACACTAGATTCAGTGTTTATTGATTGTACCACCTACATGCTTACAAAGACATGATAATTGAATCATTAATAGCTAATGAGGGGGCAGCTAGGTGGCGCAGTGGATAGAGTATTGGCCCTGGATTCAGGAGGACCTGAGTTCAAATCCAGCCTCAGACACTTGACACTTACTAACTGTGGGACCGTGGGCAAGTCACTTAACCCCCATTGCCCTAAAAAAAAGAAAAAGTATAAATAAAAGAATTTGGGGTGGAGACAAGATGGTAGAGGAAAGGCAATGACTTTCCTGAGCTCTCCCTAAGACCACTTCAAATACCTTTAAATAATGCCATTAGACAATTCCTGGATCTGCAGAACCTAAAAAAGAGAGAGTGAAATAAATTTCCTGCCAAAGACAGGTCAGTAGAAAAGGTCTGTTGTACCAGGGTAAGAGTGGAGAGCAGTCCAGCACAGGCCCCACCAGCACAGCCACAGCCACAGCAAATCAGGAACAGGCCTTGGGAGCTTCTGAATCAGCAGCAGCAATAACTGATTCTGGAACTCTTAAGCCACAGATGGTAATGGGTTTGAACAACTAGCAAGAAGGAGACTACAGGGGTCTCTTTGCTAGAACCCAGGCAGGACTCTATTGTTTTGCCCATACTCAGATCCAGATCACAGTCTTGGGTGGTGATCCCAGGTTGGAGAAGAGCACAAGCACACAAGAGCCTGAAGCCACAGTGGAGCTGAATTCTCTTCATAGCTCCAGGGCAGAAAAGCTAGCCTCTGGTTGCTTGCAGACCAGAGAGCCCAGGAACATGCCTCTCCTTAAATCATGCTACCTGTGCATGTGTATGTATGTGTATAATTTAGAGATATTTTTTTTAAGGATCAAATGAAATTAAATATTTGCAGGGCTTTAAAAACTTTGAAACATAAAATAAATCCCACTTACCATCATAATTGTGGTTAGTATAATCATTGAGTGACTATCAGAGAGCTTCAAAAATTAATTAAGGGGTCACCTTTTGGAGAATTTAGACAGCAGAGAATTTAATCAGTTATATGTGTAAAAGTGTTTGCAGTGGTAAAGAGAAGGGTAACTTCTTCATCAGGAACTAGTGTAAAGGATGAGAAAGTATGGGAAGACATCTGAGTGATGTAAGGCAGTGAAAATGGTGAGGACAGGTGCTATATAGGACACACACATATATATATGTATGTAAAATATATTAATATAATTGTGTATTCTGACAATATGCAGTATATGTATGTATGTGTATGTGTATATATATGCATGTGTGTGTGTGTGTGTGTGTGTGTGGTATTCTGTATACCACATACATATATGGTACTCTGTAGTAATACAATTAAGTAGTAATTATATATTCTAATATAATATATATATGAATAGATATATAAGCATTTGTGTGTGTGTGTGTGTGCGTGCGCACATGAATTGGGTAGAGTCTTCAAAATATATGCCTATTGGCTTGACTTTGATTCTTGTTAGGGCTCCAGAATGTGTTTTTTAGAGTTGGTTTCTTAGCATTTACAAGAGAGCCAGTGATAACTTTTTTTTTTTTTTTTGCGGGACAATGGGGGTTAAGTGACTTGCCCAGGGTCACACAGCCAGTAAGTATCAAGTGTCTGAGGTCGGATTTGAACTCAGGATCTCCTGAATCCTGGGCCAGTGTTTTATCCACTGTGCCACCTAGCTGCCCCCGCCAGTGATAACTTAAACCAAATATAATATGATCAAGAACAAGTCATGCAAGACTAAACTTTTTACCTTTTTCTGATAGGATAACTAGGATTGCAGATAATGGGTAGTTGAAAAATATGACTATAATTTACCCAGTCATTTTTTCAAGATACTTATGAACAAGAGAGAGAGATGTCACCAGGATATACTAGGTGAATTCAGAACTTGTTGAATGGACACAAAGCAAAGAATAGTCATTAATAGTAGATGTCAATATGGAATTAATCCCAGGGGATATGGCCTTGATCCCATGTTGTTCAACATAGTTATTAATTAATTCTTTAATCTCATGAATATTTTCATCGATATATTTTTTTTTCAAATTTTTAGACGACTTCCTGTTAAGATTGGTATCATAAAAGGTCAGAGAGAATTGAAGCTTGTCCATATAAATTCCATCAAATAGTTTAAAAGGATCCAACAAATTCAAATGATAAATGTAGGGGAAAAAATGAGAGCAGAATAAAACCACCCCCATCCAGTTTAGAACTGCATGAAAAGATAACCACAATCTGGTAACAGAGTCAAATTCAAGAATTTAGTAACAAATCAGGTAAATGCAGAAGCTTGAAACCTCAGAGAAGATTGTGCTCTGGAAATCGTTACAAACCTGTGCTGGAAACTAGCAAATCAAGAACTATACTAAAGAGTTGATGGGGGACCAGAGTACACAGGATGGCAAATTAGGACTATTGTCATCAGAACTAGACAAAGGATTTTAGTGATCTGAGTTCTTATAGTGAGGATAAGTCTTTAAGATGGTAAGATGTTATGTTTTCTGTGGTGAGGGGAAAGTGGATCTCCCAAAACTTGAATTAATTTCCTTTTCTTATTCTTGCTTTTCAGTTTGGGGAACAATTCAGTGGTCTAGAAAGGGATTTTTTTTTATTATTTGAATAAGTGAATGATAGTGCTTAGCCTCATTATTTCTTATATTTTATGTTTAATGACTTAGGGTAAACATTTATTCATGAAGATTGAGGTAATTAGAAAACATCTCACAGATCAAAACAGTAAGGTTTTCTAAAATAGGATGGAGACCTTGATCCATATGATCTGACAAGAGAATGCACAATACAAACTTTTTTACAGTAGGATAAGTCAATTATATCCACAAATCCATTCATAGTTAAAGAAAGATAAGTAGTTGGATCTCAGAGAGCCAAAAAGACTGTGTTGTGACTGCTGTTGAAGAGTGTTTATTTGTGAGTACATGGTACCCCACAGCTACTTAAACATTTTTTTTCCTTCTTATCAATTCTGCAATTAACAAACATTCCATCTCGATAGCTATCTGTAGTACACACACACACACACACACACACACACTCACACACATGCACACATACACACACACATAAATCATCCATGGCAAAGGGAAGTGGGACAACAAACCTGTATAATATTAAATATGTCTTACTTAACAACATATTATAGGTATAACATAAGATATATTTGGCGACAGACAGTATGATGTGGTAGAAGACCAATGGATTTGGATCCAGAATACTTGGGTTTAAATCATATCTCTCCTACTTCACATGAGATTATTCCTCACCTCTGTCCATGGACTGATACATATGTCATATAGTATATTTCTAATTCTATGGGAAACTGTCAGAAGTATAATCTAGGGAAATTGAAAAGAAACTACTAAATGCAGATATACTGAAACTCTCCCATCACTTACAAACTGTAATTCACTGTTCTGTTCATAAGTAGAATATTTCTTTTTTTTAAATGAAACCTTTAAAAAATGAAGACAGCCATTTTATAGAGTTGGATTGCAAGGTGACACCTAATTGTTGTATATTTCTAAGTGATTTTGTTGTTGTTGTTGTAAGGAGTAGATATTTAGAGTTAGAAAAGGTCTTAGAAAGTTATCTTTTTTCTTCTTTTTTATGAAATAATAAGCAATTGTTTCCAACATCAATATAAATTAAAGTAGTAGCAGGATCCATATTTGTAAATAATTTATTTCTGTCTTCTAAGTTCTCTCTCTCAAGTGCCAGTGATTCCATGAAGTCTTCCCATATGTTCACAGATGATCCTAGGCAAGTAATTTCATTGATATGGAATTCTGTTTCTTTCTTTGTAATAAATGAGAGTATTGCACTACGTCCTTTCTGTCCTTGACCTTAGTTTAATCTATGATATAACTCCATAAGTCTTAAAAAACCCCACCCTTCTCAAATTTCTCCACTCCCTATAAATCAGCATTTGAGTATATGAGTCAATATGTTTGCCAATTATTATATATACAAATGCACATCTATGTATGTGTGTATGTACATGTGTGTGCATGTATGCATATATGCATATGCATAAGCACACATGTGTGTATCTTTTTATCCATGTATCTATGTATCATCTATGTTTTTGTTTTCCCAACTAAATCTCTTGGGGAAGGTGACCATGCTTTATATTTATATCATGTCACCTACAGTGTCTAACAAATAGTAGATTCTCAATAAATCTTAATTGACATAATGGAAAACAATGCTTTTGGGGTGATCAAAATATGGAAACACCTGATTTTTACTGATCATTTCATATGTCTAAACTGTATTTTAAATAAATCTCTGATACCACAATTACACTTTTTTCTATCTATGTTAAAACATATATGATAATTAACTGATTAAATTTTAAAATTGAAATTGAAATTATAAAGTTTTGGATTATAAATAGCTGAAAATTTATTGTACTTAGGAATGTTATATGTAATTGTTTTTAAAAGCCACTGAAATGAGTCATAAATTCATTTGTAATAGAAAAATATTTCTTAAAAATATCATTTCTTAATGCTAAATTTTGAAATACAGAGGAAAATGATAGTGAATCAGTAAAAATGTAGAGAAATATTTATTTTATTTTATTTTTGTCACAAACTAAGGTAACTGAAGCTCACAATGGGGAGAGGGACAACAAAGTTTAGAAGGAAAAAGATGTTTGAAATATAAAACATAAAATTGGACTCAAATTTACTGGTGCTAATATAATTTATCAGGAAATAGATATTTTATGTTTGAACTACTAGGTAACTTATCAGATGGCATTTTTAGAATAAAATACTGAAACTGTGTAGGACCGAATTAAATATATGAAGTAGGAATATAAAATATGAAAAAATTTTAATGAAATTAAAAATCCAAGAAAAGTATATAATCAAAATACATGACACCCCTGCTTCTTTCTCCTTATCCCCACTGACAATGGCTACTTATCTTATTATAATAATTAAGTAATTCAGAATTGTTCTAGCAATTCCTTTTTAGGAATTAGTATCACAGACAATTGATGAAAGAAATGTTTCATTATAGTATTTTTAATCCCAAATTGTATTACCCAGTTTGCAATACCTGATTATTTGACAACTTTATTTTTATCCTAAATTGTATTTCTCAATTTATCTGTCAATTTAATATATACCATATTCTATTTTAAAAGATTTTTTTTACTTCTTCCAAAAATCAATCCATTCTCAGAGATTGAATATTTGCTTCCATTGAGAATGAACCAAATCCTGCATTACTGGTTCTGAATAGAATAAAATTTTAATTTAAAATTTCATAGAAAAGAAATCTGTGGCAGGGATAGGAATGAGGTGGGAAAGTCACCGAGAAACGTCAAAATAACGATTTGTAGAGACTTAGGTTTGGAGGAAGGAAAATCTGGGTCCAAGTTCCACTTCCAATTTATTGGATATGTGACCTCGGGCAGCACATTTAATTTTTAAGAGACCAGTCAGTTACTGGAGTCTATCATTTATAGGGAAAGTGCCAACTCAAAGATGCAAAGAATTTCGTTATCCAGGATTTCCCTATAGGAAAGAAATCACAGCATCATTGTCTATCCTTATCTAATAGAAATAGACCAAATAAAGTCTGAGATTCAAAGAATATATTTTAACAAATGTATGTTTATAAAAGAGAAGCTGGTAAAATTAATTAATTCTGACTTTTAAGGAAAGAACTATGATTTCATTATAGTTTCTAAGATCATACTACAAAATTATGGCCAGAGATTCTTTCTTAATAATGCCTGGCATTTTTATAGGGATTTAAAGTTTACAAAGCATATTACTTCATTTAAGCTTTACACGAACTCAGTGAGATAGATATTACAGGAATTATTGACTTTACTGATGAGGAAATTAAGGCTTCTGTAGAAAATTAATGCTTAGGTAGCATATACACTTATCTGCTTTCTCCAGAGCTAGACAGATATATGATCTGAACCCAGATCTTGTGAAGCCCAAATTCAATGCTGTGTCTCCATTGCCACAATACTCTTTATAAATAGCCCTAAATCAAAAGGATAAATATGACTATTTTTTAATTATCATCTATATTGTCTAGGTTTGTTTTATACCTTTGACCTAGTTTTATGAGGACAACTTTTCTTCAAAAACCTTAAAGCATTTTACGTCAGTTTTAAACTTGCCAGCAATTATAGAGAGACAAAAACTAGCATTCTGAAAAAACAAATGTCGGAAGAGCATTTTTAGGGTCATAAATTTAGAACTAGAAGGGACCTTAGTCATTTAATCAAATCTCCCTCTTTTTACAAGAAACTGAGGTCCAGAGAAATTAAATTAATTTACCAAGACCACACTTCTCATAAATGGAAGTGATGATCACTATTTTATTATCTGTAAAATGAGCAGGTACATACTGATTGTATTTTTTTCTATACATGGGTCTCACTTTTTCAAAAAAGAAACAATTCATTAATTATTGTCATTAGCATAAGTATATACAAAAAGATGGGAAGAAATATAAAGTAAGATAAATATTCATAATCCAAAAATGTAGTTGACTATGATTTTATCAGAGGAGATGATCTTGGCTCAAAGTGGAATTCAGAAGATTATATTGGTAAAAAATAGGTAAAAACTGATGAAGTCATTAAATTTTCAAAAGTTATAAATTATCCTTCAAAGCTTCACTGGCTGCAAATTAGCCTTTGCTGTAGCCCTCTGCTAACAATCTATAGATCATTTTATTATTCATGAATTTTAGTAATTTCAGGACACCACAGGTCATCTTATGCTCATTTATTTGCTAAACACCTTGTGCTAGTATGCCTATGCTGAAAAATTGCTACTATTTACTTCCTATGAGACAAGCAAGCAACAAAGTGCCGATTTTGGCCCCAGACATCCAGTATGCCAGGCAGCATATACATCTTGCTGTCAGTGAAATAAATGAGGCCTTAAATTGGCTGCAAAGCTTTAAGAACTGAAATTTATATGTCTAGTTATCAAACAGAAAGTTCAGAACACCTGCCAATATGAAACATAATTGTGACAAACTGTTACATTTTACCTTTAACTTTTTAGCTTTAATGCCACAGCTTCATTTAAAAAAGGACACACACATACTCACACACACACACACACACATGTCAAAGGCAAAAACAATTATGTCCCCCCATCCATATTATTCTTTGATATATTATAAACATATTATCACTTAAACATCATATTGTACATAGATCAACAGATAAGTAACATGTCAGAAAATAGCTAGAACATCAGAATTTACTGTGAACAAGAAGATAAAACCCAGTGGATTCCTAGAGCCCTGAGTACAATTTAAATGTCTTTCAAGCCCCATACCTTCTTGACCGCTCTTCTCAGAATGTCAATGTTGAAGAAATGGAACAGTTACTTAGCCCTCATCTCTCTGCCAGATCATAGAGTTTGCAAATTATCTCAGTGATTATCTAATCCTTGATTTTTTAACCTAAATATCTGTTAACTTAAACACACTCATAGGTATGTAGTAACCAATATTTCAACATACTTGGCTTCCTTTGGAGACTTACATATTTGATTTGATTTGATTTATTTAAAAATATTATTCTTAGAAGAGATCCATATGTTGATAGATTGTACCAGACTAATTAAGGAGTCCATAACCAAAATCAAAACCAAAACCGAAAAGGAAAAAAAAAAGAAAAAGAAAAAAAGAGAAAGGGAAAATTAGACGTCTTTCATTTAATACAACTCTTTTAATTTTAAAGAACATTTTGGAATTTCAAAATTCAGAACCAGAAGGCCCTAACAAGTCTTCTATTTCAAAGTTTTTATTTTATTGAAAGTAAATAGAGGGATTAAATGACTTATTCCAAAATCAAATAGATAGCAAGGAGCAGGTCCAGTATTTGAACATGAATTCTCTGACTCCAAGTGTAGTATTATTTCCATTGAAATTGGGGTCCCTGGAAGTGATGCATTTTTCTAAGGCAATAAAGCTATCCATGGTATAGGTATCACTGGATTCCAAATATCCTAACACCCCACTGACTGTTTGTACCTGGATACTACATGGTGTCCTAACCCAGGAAGTTTTACTGAATTTCCTAATCTACAGCTTTTCAAAGCAACATTGTATTCAATTGTGAATGACATAAGATACTACAATAGTCATTTTTACAAAAAGGAGAAACCATTTCAAATGAAAAAAATTGAATTAAGATTTCTGTTATTCCTTGAAAACATCTCTAGCAAACAGGGTGTGAGAATGACTGTATGCTTGGGGTGATATTATAGGAAAAGACCTTCATATTGATTAACTTAAATGTTTTTTTCCTCAGTCTGATTTATTTAAGAATTTTTTTCTCAGCATGCCCAAATACCTTATATTTCCAAGGATATCTTTTTTTTTTTTAAATGAGGCAATTGGGGTTAAATGACTTGCCCAGGGTCACACAGCTAGTAAGTGTCAAGTATCTGAGGCAGGATTTGAACTCAGGTCCTCCTGAATCCAGGGCCGGTGCTCTATCCACTGTGCCACCTAGCTGCCCAGATATCATTTTTAATAACATAAAGTAGCCATCTAGTAAATATATATTTAAATCTCTGATTCTATTTTTAAAGGCTAATAATAGATTTCTAAAATAATGCAATCTCGGAGTAATTGCATTTTTCTTATCAATAACACAAAAAAGTCAAGGATTATATTTTCCTTCTTTTACATATTGGAGTTCTTGGATTCTCAGGGAATAAGGAAATCTTTAATAATTCCAATGAAGTAGGAATACAATTTAAAAAAAAAGAGAGATAGAACTTGGTACTTTGATTAAATTCTTTTTCTGACTCTATAATGTGCTCACTGTCAGATTCATAATAATTGGTGGTTAGTACTCTTACTAAGGAGGAAGAAAAATGGAAACATTGCATATTATTAGTGAAAGCACCCAATATTTCCCCCTAACTTTTGATTTCTTCTTTGATAACCATTATTATGATCTCAGTACATTATTATCTGTTCTGTCTTGCTGAAAAGGGAATTGAGGTATATTTGGAGTTAGTGGGCCTGGATTTGAATCCTAACTTTGATACCTTTGATCTCTGTGAACTACAGAAAGTCTCTTAATCTCCCTGGGCTTAATTACCACCCTGCCTCTCAAAATCTAAATTAGGAGAGTTTGGAGAGTTTAGAGAGGTCATCTAGACTAACCAGTACCTAAAAAGGAATCTTTTACTTATAATATCTCTGGAAAGTAGCCATCCAACTCCTCCTTAAGGACCGATAATTACAGGAAATCTACAACTTCCCAATACTCCAGATTACATTTTTTTAAATGGATTGTTGAGAGGGTAAAATGTGTCCATCTGCAACTTTCATATTTTCCTTGTTTTGTTTTCTCAACCCAAGGGAAAAAAAAGTTAATTCTTTATTCCAAAACATTGTAGCTAGAAAAACAATTAAAAGATATCATTATTCCCACTTCAAAGTATATACCATTCCAGGCTAAACAACTAAACTCTCTTCAAATTGAGCCTCAGATGGCATTGAAGCCCCTTACCATACTGTACACCCTCTTTTATAATTGTTTCATTTATCAGTATTCTATCTAAATATGTAAAATGACGAAATAAGTACTAAGGTTCTATCCTGCTAAAAGTTCTAGGAACCTAACACCTTACATTTAAAAAATAATTATAATAATTGTTATTTCTCTCCACCCCCACCTCAACTCTGTTCCACATTCTCTAATTGATAAAATATTCAGCTTCCCGGATCTTTTCATGATTTGGGATTCATACTTTTGACTCTTTTTGATAGTTAATTGGTCAAGTAATTAAATGTTTCTATGTCTCACTCTACTCAAACTGCAAAGAGGAGGGGTTGATCTCTGAGTTATCTCTGAGATCCCATCCAGTTTTTAAAAACATCTTTATATATTAGTTCTTCTATGCTTTCTTGATACACATTCCTCATGAGAACCTTAGAAGAGGACATGGAGCAAATTATAGAAAAGATAGTGATTTGTCATTAAACATAGTATTAAAATAAGAGGGGATTCATGGACAAATTGAAAGCCAGTCACACACATACATATGTGTATATGCATATGTATATGTATGTGTGTGTGCGTGTGTGTGTGTGTGTATATATATATATACCTTTTCAATACACACAAATATATATACACATGCATATTTGTATATATAAATGTATATATACTTGAGTGCTTATATGTATATATACATATATATTTGTATGTACTAAGAGGTAATGTAAAGTATTGAAAACTAAAAATAATTTAATATTATTCAAGAAGTTTATGGGCAAGATCAAATCTGAAATCTAAATAGGCATTATATTGAATAGACTATTGTAAAGAACACTTATTTTAATGGTTTGATCAATGAAATTAGAAACATTAGATCCGAAAATGTACACTGCAATTATAATTAAATTTGCAACAATATATTAATAAGGGTAGTTATGAAGTCCTGTTACTTCAAGGGGAAAAAAAATAATCAGTTTGAAGTATAGAATCCACCTAGGAAATTTAACTAACAAGTGACATTTAAGATTTATGATTCTTTTAGTATATACAATATGGCAAATTACAAACTTTGCAATACAAATTTTAAACACATATTAGGTGTTAGGTTCCCTAAGGACAAGAGTCTCACAAATTGCTTATAATATAATTTTTCTTTCTTCCTTTCTCTTCCTTTCTTTCTTTCTCTTTCTTTCTTTCTTTCTTTTCCTCTTTCTTCCTTCCTTCCTTCCTTTCTTTTTCTCCCGCCCCCCTCTCTCTCTTTCACTTTCTTGTTCTCTGTCTCTCTGTCTGAAATGCTTTTTTGCTTTTTCTGTATTTGAATAACAGTTGCCAAGGACATCATCTTATCCTAGCTGACAAAAATCAATAACTTTTTCTTTTGTATGTTAACTTTGGTTGTTATGTGTCCCTAAACATGTATAATTGCTTGTTAAGGATTTTGGGCCTTCATTGTAACAAATATGACTTGAAATCACACACACACATATACACACACCACACACACACACACACACACTCTCACAACACCAGTGCCTCCAAAAGAGTGGAATTAACTGGTATTAGTATAAATAAATGCATTTATAAGAATTAATATTAAATGTGAAATTATCACAATATCACCTTCTCAAACTGCAATCATGGGAATCTACATCTTCCTTATTGCAAATCTACTCTGTTCTTTTGTGTGTATCTTCATTTAATAATTGGGAAGATTAGAATCATGGCCATCAAATTTTCAACCTAAGAGAGGCTAAAATAAATTCATACAACTAATACTTTCATTTTATGTATGAGTAAAATAAGTCCCTAAAAGTTTAAATGATTTTTCAATGGTGATCAAATGCACTTTAAAAAGATAAATCTTCAGTCAGCTAGGTGGCACAGTGTATAGAACTGAACCTGGAATCAAGAAGACTTGAGTTCAAATCAGACCTCAGACATTTACTAGCTGTGAGACTGGGCATGTCAGAGTCTGTTTGCCTGTTACCATGATTTCCTCTACTGCAAAATGATGATAAAAAATAGAACCTGCCTCTCAGGGTTGTTATAATGATGAAATGAGATAATAAAGTGCTTGGCACAGCACCTGGCGTATAGTAGTTGCTATATAAATGTGAATTATATTCCCTTCCCTTCCCTGTAGACTATTATTTCTTTGGCAGTGTCTAACAATGACCACATCATGGAGATCCAGAGAAATCCATTTGGACTTTTGTATTTTATATGTTTTATTCAAAAGGATTTGTTGGTATTAGAATAATTATATAGAAAAAGACAGTAATATATGAGGAAAGTAAATCATAAATGTGATTCTTAAGAGGATGCTCCTAATTACAAAATCCTAAGTATGAAGGAAACCTTAGTTAAGAGCACAATTAGTTTACAACTGGCTTCAATTTAGGAATTGCTAATAAATCATTTTGGAAAGACATCTATCTACCTTTAAAAATATCATAAACACAGAAGACAACTCTGCATTTTCTCTTGGAAGTGCATTTCAGTATCTTACTAAAAGAATTCCTTGTCTCAATATGGCCCATTTCTCCAGAGAGAGACTTCCTTCTTTCTTCTGCAACTTAAATCAGGGTTCCCACCTTATCTTCCTCACTCCATTATTTTCTTTTGTTTGCTTTGTAATGTACTAACAAATATTAAAACTGTCAAAATGGTGACTTTTAAAACAGACTCCCCTTTTCATCAAAGAAATGCATCAAATTTATTACATGAATCTTGATCATATAACCTTAATAGTCATCATCTAAAAAAAAAAATCCCATAACTTTCACTTTCATTTTTGTGGCTCAACAATGGAGAGCCATATAATACAGACAGAAAGTTAGGAAGAAAGCAATTTTCTTTGTGCTTTATTATCGTCATATATGACATTTAAATTATGAGAAATGAAAGTATACTTTTATATATTTTTTATACATTTCATTCAAAAAAGTGTAGCTGTTTTTATGCCTTTGCTATGAAAATTTCCATTATCTTGGGGTTGGGAGAAAGGCAGAAAGCAAGCATTAGAAATTAATAATAATACTGAAAATATATTATTCTTTTATGCTGCTTTTTTTTCTCAAAAGGCACAAGTGCCTTAATGGTTTGATGATACCCCACCTCATCTAAATAGGAATGGCTTTAATCTTCTAGTAATGCATATCAACACAAATACTTTTATGAGAAACACATGTTCAAAAATGAATTTTGAGGAAAAATTAATTTCCTGATATATTTTGTAGGATGTTATAGCAAAAAAAAAATGAGGAACAGAAAGAAAAACAGAAGGAGAACACTAATTATACTAATGTTTTGGTAATATAGCAATATCTGAATTTAAACAAAAAAAAAAACTTGATTGCATTCCAAATTCTACTTTAGAGGAGCATCTTAAAATTGTGATGATCAAATGAGAAACACCATAAAAACTTTAAATTTATTGAACCTTTATCAGATTATGTAGAAGTATAAGAAAAAAGATAATTCCATTGTAGCCAATCATCCTCTTCTATCAAGTAAGTGCAGTTATCTGGATATCTGCAAAATTTTTGAAGCTGTGGTTTGTGACCAGGTGAGATCAAGTTCATTTGATCTAGTGAAAAGTAGCCTAGGTGTGATGCTAAACAATGCGTATTATCATGTCTTGGTAAGGGTAATATGCCCCATTTGCATTTTAACAAAATTGAAATTGGGAGGAAATGTTAGAGGAAAAGACAGTCACTAAAATATGAATAGTAAGGTGTTGAGAGCCAGAAGAAAGCTCTACACACTTTAGAAAGAGGGGAGTACTGAAGCATTCAACAGAATATAGAAATCCTCGCAGAAATAATCCCTTTAGAGCATAGAAAGCATTTATACCTTTGTTGCAAGCCCCTCTGCATCAACCCCAATAGGAATCTGGGAGGTGTAACTGTCCAGATCAAACTAAAGCTACAGTCCCTGATTGAGAGAACTTGCTGTGAGACTGGAAGAGTTGCAAAACAGGAAAGGCTAGACCCCTTCCACATATTGCCTGAAGAGAGCATACACTTAGAACTTCAGCTCAAAATCAAATTGGGGATGCTTTTGTGGTAACAGGCTATGGGTTCCTCCTCTAATGGAAAGAGCAGTTACATTCTAATTAAAGAGAATCCATGGCACCCAGCTGAGCCAATGGTTGAAAGTAGAAAAAACTGAAGAGTGAACATTGACAAATCAATCCATGAAAAAGAGATACTGTGCCCTGAGAAGAGCATAGCAATTGTTTCAGCTAACTGATCTAGCTCAACAGTAGACAAGCACAGTGAAAGGTCATTTCAGAAGGCAAGAAATCTGCTTGACTCACCTCAGAAGCAGATTGATCTGATTGGCTGAGATGTCAGTCATACAGTCAGCAAATAAACATTTATTAAGCACCTACTGTGTTCCAGGCACTCTACTAAGTGCTAGGGAGACAATGAGAGGTTTAAAAAGGTTTCTGCTCTCAGGGAGCTTATGGTCTAAAGGAAGAGGTTACATCTACATAAGTTATATACAGGATAAATGGAAAATAACTGACTAAAGAAACACATTAGGATTAAGAAGGATCAGGAAAAGTTTCCCATGAAATATGAGACTTTAGTTGGTATTTGGAGGAAATCAGAAAAGCCAAGAGGTGAGGGGGGAAAACATTCCATTCATGGCAAACAGCCAGTGAAAAGGTTTGGAGACATGAGATTGTATATGTCATATGAGGAACAGCAAGGATGACACTATCACAGGATTGAAAAGTTCACATGTGGAGGGCTGTTAAATTCAAGAAGACTATAATGGGTAATGCATGTGCATGTTTGTGTGTGTGAATATTATGAAACACTTTAATTTCCAAATAAATGAATTTATATTTGATATTGATATGATAGGGAATCACTAGAGTTACTTTGTGTGTGTATGCATGTGTGTGTGTGCATGCATACACGTGTGTGTGTGTGTGTGTGTGTGTGTGTGTGTGTGTGTGTGTGTGTTGGGGGTAGAGGGGAAAGAGGTGACAAGGTTAGAACTATGCTTTAGGAAGATCGCTTTGACAGCTGAGTGGATGTTGGACTGGTGTGGGAAGAGACTTGTGACAAGCAGACCAACCAGCAATCCATTGCTATAGTAGAGAGTACAGGATGAGTGCCGGCACCCGTGTGGTTATTCACGAAATCTTACAAAGGTAAAATAGACAGACAAAGGCAACAACTTGGATATTGGAGGTAAGAGAGAATTAAGAATGAAGGGTAACACCTAGATTGCAAGCTTAGATAACTAAAGAGTAAATCCAACTCACCAACCTGTTCAGGGTAAACACTGCTGAGCAGTGGTATGAGCAGTAAAACACCAATGGCATTGCTCACAGAAAACTTCATGAAGTCTCTCTGAAGAAAGTAAGGATACCAAGATGCCATAATTTTAGAATTCTGAGTTGCTTTGACCACATATGTTCCCTACCTTATTATGGTCCTTTATAGTTATTATAAGTTTTTCCCACTCTTCCCCTCCCCATGGACTCTTTATTTATTGGAAAATTGTACTGCAGTTCTTGTGGTGGCAGATGCCTTTTAATTAGTTTTTGCTATGCCTTTTAATAGATGACTTTGCTAAAGATCTGAGTCATACCTGTGGTGGTGATTTATGAGCTGTGGCTTATATGGTGTTAAGATATTAACACCTCTAGGACATCCAGATCAGTGATACCTACATTCCTGAGGACCCATTTTGTCAGCACTGATATGGGCTGGAAAAATAATTCAGAGAGCATGCTACATCTGTAAAATGACTAATGTGTGACCAAGTTCTGTCCCATCTATAGCTTCTTGAGAGAGATCTGGAAAAATAGGTGATTAAGTCCTGTTTATACATATATGTTATTCACATGTTATTCTCTAGAAAGTGAAAGTATCAGGTGTAGTCATTGCCTTAAGCATTTTGGTGGCATCTTTACCCTATACACTGATTATTACTAAGGTTTTAACATGCTAAATTGCTATAATCTCATTAGAAGTATTCCATGGAGATCCATTTTCACCTGAAATTTATTAGTACATTAGAAATGGACTAATGCAATCTTGCTTAAGTTTTATTAATAAGTGAACTCTGAGTAGAACATCTAGAACTCTAATATGTTTGATGTTTTATACGGTTGCTGTCATTCTGCCCACTTCTGTGGTATATGTAGTGATTCCAATCAATAATGGACACACAACAATTGCTTTTGTGACCTGCTAATCTTAGTGACCGAATAATCATCAGAATTCCTCCTCTAGGGGACAGCAAGATGGCTCAGTGGATAAAGCACTGGTCCTGGATTCAAGAAGACCTGAGTTCAAATCCGGCCTCGGAGACTTGATACTTATTAGCTGAGTGACCCTGGGCAAGTCACTTAACCCCCATTGCCTAGCCAAAAAAAAAAAAGAAAAGAAAAGAAAAAAGAAAAGAATTCCTCCCCCAGGAATTTCTATTAGCAGCACTTCTGCCACTACCCCCTCAATAATTTGTACTATTAATCCTCCTCTCCCCCACACCATACACAATGAAACAATCAATACATTCAAGAGATCATAAGCCTGCACTCCAAAGAGATAAAAGATGGAAAAGAAGGGCTCATATGTGCAAAATGTTTAAAGCATCTCTTTTTGTAGTGGCAAAGAAATGGAAATGGGGATGTTTATAAATTGGAAAATGACTGAAAAAGTTATGGTACATAAATGTGATTGAATAATATGGTGTTTTAAGAAATGATAAAGGGGATGGTTTCAGAGAAACCTGAGAGGACTTATTTCAAAATAAAATGAGCAGAACCAGAAAAACCTGGAAAGACTAACATGAACTGATGCAAAGTGAAATGTACTGGGGGCAGCTAGATGGCGCAGTGGATAGAGCACTGGCCCTGGAGTCAGGAGTACCTGAGTTCAAATCCAGCCTCAGACACTTAACACTTACTGGCTGTGTGACCCTGGGCAAGTCACTTAACCCCAATTGCCTCACAAAAAAAAAAAAAAAGTGAAATGTACTGTATATAAATAACAGCAATATTGTAAGATGATCTTCTGTGAATGACTTAGCTATTTTCAGCAATACAATGATCCAAGACAACTCTGAAGGACTTATGAAAAATGCAATCCATCTACAGAGAAAGAATTGATGGTATCAATACAGATTGAAACATAATTTTTTGTTAGTTCCTTTTTCTAAAGGTTTTTTTGGTCTGTTTTCTTTCATAACCCGACTAATGCAGACATGTTTTCCATGACTACATATGTATAACTTATATTGACTTGCTTAAGTTTTTAGGGGGATAGGGAGGGAGGGAGGAAGAGAATCTGGAACACAAAGTTTTAAAAATGAGTGCTAAGGGCAGCTAGGTAGCGCAGTGAATAAAGCACCGGCCTTGGATTCAGGAAGACCTGAGTTCAAATCCGGCCTCAGACACTTCACACTTACTAGCTGTGTGACCCTGAGCAAGTCACTTAACCCCAATTGCCTCACCAAAAAAAAAAAATGAGTGTTAAAATTTGCTTTTAAATGTAATTAGGGGGAAATTAATTAATTAAATTATAATTAATGATGATGATGATAAATTAATAAATAATAATAAATTAATTAAGATAAAATAAAGTGGGCAGAACCTGGAGAGCACTTTCTACAATAACAACAATATTGTAAAGATAATCAACTTTGAAAAACTCAATAACACTAATCAACCCAATGACCAACAATACTGCCAAAGGACTCATGATATAATATTCTATTCAGCTTCCAAAAGAAAGTTCATGGATTTAGAGTGCAAATAGAAGCATTCTTTCTGTTTTAGAAGCATTATAAGGATAATAATTATAATTTTAGGAACACATTGCTTTTTAAAAGACTTTTTAAAGCAGTAATTTGTTTTTCAAGATATTACGTATTTATAATGAGTTTTTCTTTCTTGCCTTCTCAATGGGAGGTGCGAGGTAGGAGAAAAATATTTTGCGACTGAATTTACAAGATAATTTTTTTTATTTTATTTCCCTCCAATTTTACATAAAAAATAACTTTAATGTCCATTTTAAAAATGTTGCTTTCCAAACTACCTTCCTTCCTCCCTCCTCCCTGCCCCCCCTTAAGAAAACAAGCAATTCAATACAAGTTATAAATGAATAGTCATGCAAAATATTTCCATATTTTTCAGGCCATGAAAGGAAAGAGGCCAAAAAACCTCAAGAAAAATAAACTCTCCCAAATTATGATTCACTTTGTCTTCAGACACCATTGGTTCTTTCTCTGGAGAGAGATCACATTTTTCATCATAAGTCCTTAAGAGTTGTCCTGGATCATTGCATTGCTGAGAACAGGTAAGTTGTTCACAGCTGATCATCTTACAATATTGCTGTTATTTTTCATACAGTACATTTCACTTTGCATCAGCTCATCTATGTCTTTCCAGGCTTTTCTGAGAGCATTCTACTCATAATTTTTTTAGAGCACAAGAGGGTTCCATCATAATCTCATCCTACAATTTGTTCAGCTATTCCCCAAATGATGGGCATCTACTCCATTTCGAATTCTTTGCATGAGAAAATGGCTGTCATAAATATTTTTGGTATGTATAGGTCCTTTAACTTTTTGTTTTTTATGTCTTTTTGGACATTGGTCTGAATAGTTTTATAGCCCTTTTACCATAGTTCCAAATAGCTGTAAAGAATATCTGAATCAATTTACAACTCCACAAAAAGCTCATCAATACCTCATTTTCCCTATATGCTCTACAACATTTTCCATTTTCCTCTGATGTCCTATAATCCAATACAATAGGTAGGAGGTGGTATCCCAGAATTGTTTCGACTTGCATCTTTCGAATGAATAGTGAGTTAAAACTTTTTTTTTTTAATGTGGGTATAGATAGCTTTGATTATTTCATCTGAAAACTTCATATCTTTTGATCATTCATCAATTGGAAAAGGGTTCTTATTTTAATAAATTTACTCAGTTCTTTATATCTTTGAGAAAGGAGGCACTTATCAGACAAACTTGCTTCAAATATTTTTCACAGTTATTCTTTACTGTATTTCCCTCTGTCCTATTCCTGACCCACAGAATTTCCTCTATTTTCTATTTCCTTTCACCCTGATCCTCCTCAAAACTGTTTTACTTCTGACTGCACCCTCTCCCAATTTGCCCTCCCTTCTTTCACATTCCCCTGTTATTGCCTTCCTTCCCTACATTCCTGTAGGGTAATATAGATTACTATACACAATTGACTGTGTATGCTTTTCCTTCTTTGAGTGAATTCTGATGAGAGTAAAGTTCACTCACCCCCCAGCACCTCCCCAATTTTCCCCTCCACTGTATAAGTTGTTTTTTTTTTGTGAGCTATTTTATCCCATTCTACCTTTCTCTTTCCCTTTCTCCCAATGCATTCCTCTCTCACCACTAAATTTTTATTTTTTTAAAGATACCTTCCCTTCATATAAAACTCACACCTGTTCCCTCTGTCTAAATATACTCCATCCAGTTACCCCAATAATGAGAACACTCTTATGATTAACAAGTATCATCTTCCCATGTGGGAATGTAAACCATTTTACCTTTTAATATCCCTTTTGATTTCTTTTTCCTGCTTACCATTTTCTGCTTCTCGAGTATTATATTTGAAAGTGAAATTTTCTATTCAGCTCCGCTCCTTTCATCAAGAATGACTGAAAGTCCTCTCTTTCATTGAATTCCCATTTTTCCCCTGAAAGATTATATTCAGTTTTGCTGGGTAGGTTATTTTTGTTTGTAATCCCAGTTACTTTGCCTTCCAGATTGTTTTATTCCAAGCCTTCTGATCCTTTAATGTAAAAGCTGCTAAATCTTGTGTTATCCTCACTGTGGCTCCACAATCCTTGAATTCTTTCTTTCTGGCTGCTTGCAATATTTTCTCCTTGACCTGGGAGCTCTGGAATTTGGTTATAATATTCCTGGGAATTTTCATTTTGGAATCTCTTTCAGGAGGTTATTGGTAGATTTCTTTCAATTTCTATTTTATCTTCTGATTCTAGAATATCAGGGCAATTTCCCAGACAATTTCTTGGAAGATTATGTCTAAGCTGTTTTTGAGCATGGCTTTCAGGTAGTCCAATAATTTTCAAATTATCTCTCCTGGTTCTATTTTCTAGGTCAATTGTTTTTCCAATTAAATATTTCACATTGCCTTCTATTTTTTCATTCTTTTGATTTTGCTTTATTGTTTTGTGATTTCTCATAAAATCATTAGCTTCCATTTTCTTAATCCTAATTATTAAGGAGTATTTTCTTCAGAGAGCTTTTGTACCTCCTTTTCCATTTGGCCAATTTAGCTTTGAAAGGCTTTCTTTTCCTCATTGGCTTTTTGTACCTCTTTTACCATTTGGCCCAGTCTGTCTTTTAAGGTGTTATTTTGTTCAGTATGTTTTGTGTCTCCTTTAACAAGCTATTGCCTTTTTTTTTCATGACACACTAATTTCTCTTTCCATTTTTTCCTCCAACTCTTTTTTTTTTGGGGGGGGGGTTGGTGAGGCAATAGGGGTTAAGTGACTTGCCCAGGGTCATGCAGCTAGTAAGTGATAAGTATCTGAGGCTGGATTAGAACTCAGGTCCTCCTGAATCCAGAGCTGGTGCTCTATCCACTGTGCCACCTAGCCTGCCCCAAACATTTTATTTTTCCCCCCTCTAACTCTTGCACTTTATTTTCAAAATCTTTTTTGAGTCCTTTAATGGCCTGAGACCAATTCATGTTTTAGTTAGAAGCTTTGGGTTTTGGAGCTTTGGCTTTGTTATCTGCTTCTGTGGGTGTATTTTGACCTTCCTTGTCACCAAAGAAACTTTTTATGGTCAGAATTTGTTTCTGTTTGCTCATTTTTCCTGTCTATTTCTTGACTTTTAACTCTTTGTTAATGTGGGGAACTGCTTCCATTGTGGAGGGCACACTGTCTCAAGCTTCAGGGGGTTTGTGCAGTTGTTTTCAGAAATACTTTTAGGGATTTGCAAATTTTTAGTTTTTTCCAAGGTAGCATGATTTAATAAGAGGTCTGTTTACTACTCTCCTGTCCTGTTCTCTGGTCTGTAAACAACCACAGGCCTGATTTTCTGCCCTGGAACTATGACAAGAGTCCCATTCTATTGTGGCCACCAGATCCAGTGTGCTTCACATTTCCCCATAATAATTAAAGTCATTCATTGAGAACTATCTCTTTTTTCCTAATCTTCATGTCACATCACAAATGCTTTCCTTTACTATTTCTCCTTTACATTCCTTTCTCACATGAAGAGGTGGCCCTTCTCTATGAAAAGGTGAACTCATATATATATATATATATATATATGTGTGTGTGTGTGTGTGTGTATATATATATATATATGTGTGTGTGTATATATCTTTTTTTATTCCATCCCATCTTCTTCAGAAGATTTTCCCTACTTATCATTTCTATACTCTCACTAATATTTAATATCTTCCAATATATTTTCTACTTCCCAGCTACTCACCAATATACACATCTCTCCCCATCCTTAAAACTCCCTTCCCTGATATAAATACTTATCAGTATCAATAGATATTTCTCTATATGTCTTTTCTCTGTCATTGCAAAGCTCCTTGAGAAAGCTGTCTATAACTGATGCCCTGCTTCCTTGCTTTCCACTCTCAGCAGTCTGGCTTTGAATCTCAACATTCTACTGAAATTGTCCTTTCCAAAATTATCAATTGTCACATAATTTCTAAATCTAATGGTCATTTCTTTATCCTCATCGTTTTTGACCTTTATTAAGCTTTTGATATTATCATTCACACTGTTCTGGTTTTTTTTTCACTTGAGCACATCACATGGTACTGTGCATTCTGATTTCTCCTCCTAGCATTGCTGCTCCTATTCAGTTTACTTTGCTTGACATTCCTCCAGGTCACTCTCATGAAATAAAGGTGTCCATCCTGAGTCCTCTTTTCTTTCTACACACTATCTTATTTTGTCATCTCATTTGTTCCTACAGACTCAATTATCAATAGTATGATAATAATTCTCAAATCTATTTATCTAGCCCTAACCTTTCTCCTGACATCCAAGTCTTGAATCACCAAGTGACAATTTGATTTACAACTATTTTCCTTTTAGATATCTCAAACTCAGAGTTCCAAAATATAATTTATTATCTTTACCAAATTATAATTTATTTTTTACCAAATTATAATTTATTATTTACCAAAATATAATTTATTATCTTTACCAAATTTGTATCGATGCCAGATCACCATCTTCCCAGGTACCCTGGCTCACTACCTATGTATCATTCTCAACTCCTTACTGATTCTCAGTCACATATCTTATCTGTTGCCAATATTTTTCTTTGTACCTTCATGTCAATGCTCATATACATCCACTTATTCTCACCCACACTAACCCAAAATATCTAGTTTCTTGTGAAATCTTCTTACTAAGTATTACCTACCCTACTGTAGAGGCCCCTCATCACCTCATACCTGGACCAACACAGTAGCTTACTGCCTGTTCTACTTCCCTCAATTCATTCCCCACTGTATTCCATCCTCCACTGAGATGCCAAATTAAACTTACTAAACTACAAATCTGATCATGTTATTGGACCTCACCTAATATAATCTAAAGGTTCTATATTGCCTCCAAGATCAAATATAAAATCTTCCATTTAGCTTTTAAAGTCTTATAAATTTGACTGTTTTCTACCTTTACAGTAATTTTGTACTCTACTACCATATACTCTACAATCCTGTAAAACTGACCTTCCTGTTCCTCCCACAATACACTCCATCACCTGACTCTATGCATTTTTACTGATTGTCCTCCATTTCTAGAATGCTTTCCCTCTATACATTCATATCTTTGTTTCTTTGCCTTTCTTCAAGATTCAGTAAAAATTCTTTCCCCCCCCCCTCAGGGCAATGAGGGTTAAGTGACTTGCCCAGGGTCACACAGCTAGTAAGTGTCAAGTGTCTGAAGCTGGATTTGAACCTAGGTCCTCCTGAATCCAGGGCCGTTGCTTTATCCACTGAGCCACCTAGCTGCCCCTCAAATTCTAACTTCGACAAAAGGATTTTCTGGTCTATATGCCCTAATTCTATTTTTTCCTTTTAGATTATCTGCCACTTTCCCTGAACATAATTCTATATACATAGTTATTAGCATTACAATGTGAATTTCTCAAAGTCAAGGACATTTCCTCATGCCTTTCTTTGCATCCTTAGCCTTCAACACATTTCCCAGTATGTAGATATGTGTTGAAAATATACATTTTTATAGTTGACTGACTTGATTTAAATTTTGACTCTGATATTATATTTGAGGCCATGGACACATAATCGCTCTGGACATTAGTTTCATATATAAAATGAAGGCATGGGACTAGATAATATTCTAGCTTTATATCTAGAATCCCTACAATATATAATTATTTAATTTAAAGTTAAAGACTTGTAATGACAATTCTAAAATTTCTAAAATTCTAAATTTCCCTCAAAAATCTTGCTTAGTTTTTTAAACAAACATAAACAAAAGCTCTTCACCATATCTTACCCAGTTTTAACAATGTGATTGAAAAAGAAATATACATGAGAGACATAGCAATAACAGTAACTGAAAGTTCCTTATATTCATTTGTATTTAAGATACTCAGTCACTCTGGTTGTAGACATTATAGATATTATCAAATGTTTTTGACAATATTAAAAGTCACAGAAACTGGACTGATAACGATAAATGGAGGAAATAGTGTAATATGTAATCATTCACAAAATAAAGGGTTTTTGTAATTGGAAATATCCATATGAACCTTCAGTGACTAATGAATGGGTATACTGTGGAAGAAATTCATACACTGAAAAAGAGGTTAAATTGAATATTTTCTAATATCACTTTCAACTCTGGTATTCTGTGTTTCTTTAAAATGAAAAGTTTGGGGCATCTAGGTGGCGCAGTGGATAAGGCACCAGCCTTGGATTCAGGAGGACCTGAGTTCAAACCCAGACTCAGACACTTACTAGCTGTATGACCCTGGGCAACTCACTTAACCCCCATTGCCCTCAAAAAACAACAACAACAACAAAAAACAAAAAGAAAAGTTTCAGTTAAAGCAAACAATAGCTTTCTATGAATTCATTGGATTTCTAAAAAATAAAGATATTATACACAATTATGAAAGTTGAGAAAAATAAGAAATGCCCAGGCCATGATCCATATAATGACTTTCACATGTAGAAATATTAAAGTATATAATTATATTAAAATATGATACTGTAGGCATGATAGATACTAATCTAAGATTCAAAGATACGGGACAAATCTAATATGTCTTATGAAAATGATTTATAGGACTCGTAGAGATACTCAGTATACCATTTTTCAATTTGCATCTTTTAACATAATGCAAGAATCTCTTAGAAATAAAGGATGAGTCTAAAAATATCCAACATCAGAGCTCCTAGAGTCTCATTTTTTTTTCAAAATAATGCAATATCTCTTCATTTTAAAGAGGGGTAATTCCTGGATGCTAACATCTCTTTCTGACTGATAGGAGTCAAGAGTAAGATGGTCAAAGGGATCTGTATTATTTATGTTAATAAACAATTGACTGTTGAAAAGCCTGATTCGGTACTGCCAAATTAATAGGAATCTATGACCATATGCTACTTCTCTTACCCTCTGTCACCTTGGATTGCAGCTGAAAGACTAGAGCAGCATTGGCCAAGCTCCCTCTATCCTTCCCCATTTTCTTGGGATAGGACCAGCACAGATGAGACTTCCTACTCTTCCAATACACAAAAGAGAATTGTAAGGGATGTTATCTTCCCTGTCTTCACTTCATCCAGTATATTTGAAACTGGTTTATCACTAGGACTTAGAAGTAGATATTAGTATTTTCATTGGTATCATGTGTTAAATTTAATTTTTATGGTATTAATTGCTTCTAAATCATATTATTGTTCTTATAAATTGAATTGCTTCCAATAACATTCTATTATATTTTCTAACAATATTTTATATTCTGTAATAATAAATAATAAAATATAATACATAATTACATTTTATTTTCTAAATAATTAGCACAAAATCATAGGATCACAAGATCATAGATTTTGAAGCCACAGAGGCCTTTGAGCTAAATTCTTTCATTTTATAGGTGAGGAAATAAGGCACAGTGAACTTAAGAGACTTGCTCACACAGCTGGTCTGTGTCTGAGGTGGGATTTAAAGTCATGTCTCCCTAACTACAAGTCCAGCTGTCTATCCATTACTTTGTGCTGCCATTCTGAGGTGGCTTATACCTGCAGCATACAGCCAGTGACAATGATCAACTAGAAATTTCAAAGGGGGTGTATGTCAAAGAGATCAAGAAAGGTGACTCAGATGGTGACTAGGCATCAGCAAAAACTGGCAGTCACTGGGCAGATAAAGAGTCCTTTGGCTTCTTCTTATACCTAAAGAACCAAGCATAATACTCTTGAACAATATTCTGAACAGCAAGGTTGGAGATGTTGTCGACCAATTGTCTTTGTGACAAGACAATATGCGTCACCAGTACAACCAACAAAAGAAGTTGAATCTTAAGGTCTTTTCATCTTAGTGTGTGTGTTTTTTGAGGAAATGCTAGGTCTAAGTAACTTCATTCTGGTTCCAACTATGGAAACCTCGAGAGAATTCAATATAGCTCTTTTTTACCTTTAGGCTGGATAGCCTCGTGATTTCTTATGCATCTGAGTACCAGCAGTGTTCTTTGCAGGGGGAGCAAAAACTATTTCATAAATATAATTCTATGTATTATATAATTTTATAGGCAGATAAAAGAAGTATACCATAGTAAAAGACAGAAGACTTTACCTTGGAATTCTAAATTTCTATTTTAAAGAAATATATCCTGTGACATGTGTATGTGTTTTTTAGACTAAAAGTATTTCAAAGTATTTTATTTTTCCTAACTCAAATAACTCATAAGTTTGCCTTAAATATGTCTACTGCTCTCATTCATATAAATACCCCTGAGTATTCACAAGCAGTGTATGATAGGAGAGATTCTCCTATCTACCATTACCACCACCCCACCCCAATCATGTCAAAATATCTTTTCTATTGTCCTGATCCTAGAACCTGAAATCATAAACATGGGAACCACTCCTTTGGTCTCTTAATAACAGATGACATTTATCATAAAATGGCAGAAAGCATTTAAATATGATACGTCATTTGATCTTAACATTCCTTTGAGGAAGGTACTGAAAGTATTTTACTCCCATTTTGCAGAAGATAAAATTGAGGTTCAAAGACATACCTTGTAATGGCAAGAATCAATATGAGCCAAGTTTGTTGATGACTCTATACTTGTTCTACTATTATTTGATTTTTAAAATCCTTTTTGAGCTCTTCCAAGAAGGCTTTTTAGTCTTCAGACCAATCCATCTTCCCTTTTGAGGCTTCACATGTGGTCATTTTGATAGTGTTACACTGTTTTGCATTTTTGGCCTTCCTTGTCACCATAGTAGTTTTTTATCATGAGAGTTCTTTTTTTTTGTTGTTTTTACTCATATTTTAACCCATTTTGTGACTGTTTCATTTGAGTTTTGTTTCATTTGAGTTTTGTTTCATTTTTCGTAAGCTTCTTGTGCTAAGGGCCAGAGGTCTGATCAATAGCTTTCTGCTCTGAGACCTCAGGGTTTCTCGGTGGTTAGTTCACTGCACAGGTGTGGCCCAGACTAGTAGCACTTGTTGTGTAACAGATAACCCAGCTAGCAGATTGTCTTATGCAACAGATCTGGGGGGAACTCAGAAGTTACCTCCTTTTCCACTAGCTTTCTGAGCCCAGACAGAGAGTCCTCAGCTGCTGATCTGGGCTTTGGCTAAGAGCCTTCAGCTGGCTTGCCCAGACACCTGCACCGTGCTGTACTCTCCTTTTACCCAGGTGAGACAGACCTTTTTTGAAGTCCTTCTAAGTTATGTTAAATTGGAAGATTGTTTCACTCTGTGTTTTTGTAGGTTCTACAGCTCCAGAATCCATTTAGAAGCTTGACTTAATGTTGTTTCAGAGGGAGATTTGGGAGCCCCCAAACACAATTGATCCAGCTCTACTGACTTATTGCATATGAGGCTTTTATAACTGTTATTCTTTGGAAAACAATCTATCACTGCTCTGGTCATTTTCTCTGGCTTTTCCCAATACCTGAAATTCTTTGTCTCCTTTTCCTTCCTCCTGGCTTAGCTGTCCTCTTTCAAGTTCCAACTGAAATCCTATGTTCTACAGGAAGTCTTTTTCTACACATCTTAATTCTAGTGCCTTCCTTCTTTTAATTATATACTATATATCTTGTATATGATTGGTTTTTGTCTCCATTAGGCCATGAGTCTTTGAAGGCATGGATTGTCTTTTGCCTATATTTACATCTGCAGGGTTTACCACAACACATTGTATAGAGTAGGCACTTAATAAATGCTTAATTACTTACTATTAAACTATTTTAAAGAAATAAGTGTGTCAAAACACAGAGGCATAATTGTGTGTAACAGTGTAAGAGTGTGTGTGTGTGTGTGTGTGTGTGTGTATAGGGTACATTTCTTTTTTTTTGGGGGGGGGCAATGGGGGTTAAGTGACTTGCCCAGGGTCACACAGCTACTAAGTGTCAAGTGTCTAAGGCTGGATTTGAACTCAGGTACTCCTGAATCCAGGGCCGGTACTTTATCCACATACTTTTCACAGCTAAGGGTTGGGAATACATACTTAATGAAACAATGGGTGGAAAATTACAAAAGGTAAAATAGGTGGATTTGATTATATGAAACTAAAAAGTTTCATACAAACAAAATTAATGCATCTAGGATGAAAAGATATATGGACAACAAAAAAATCCACTTTTATGCATGCATGTATATATAAACATATATATATATATATATGTATGTATTTGGATTTATGTATTATATATTATGTTTGGGGATTCTATAAACTTCATATAAATCCAGAAGTTATATGTGTGTGTATTTGTTATTTGTTCATATTCTTTGTCCATTTATTTGTTGGGGGTACTGGGGATGGCTTCTCTCTGTCTCTCTGTTTCTCTCTCCTTCACCCTCCTTCCCTCCCCTATTCCACAATACATAAGGTATATGTGTATATAAATATTATAACACATATCTATATACACATACACATATATACAAATACATACACAAATACGTGGGTATATATACACATATACACACACACACACACACACACATATATATATATCCCCAAAGAATATGAACAAATAATTCTCAAAATAATAATTGTAAGCCATAGTCACATGGAAGAATCCTAATTACTAATAATAAGAGAAATGAAAATCAAAACAAGAAAATATCTACCTCTCACAAACTCAAGAATACTCATTTCCTACTGCCATATTCTTAAGATCATCATGGAAGATGATCTGTGCCTCATTGTCAGTGACTGGTTAGTAAGAATTCTACTTCTATGATTTTCATTTTGGGTAAGACAGTGTGAATTTCACAGGATGAGCAGAGTGAATTAATTTCAGCCTGTATCACCCAAAAGCTATACATCTTCTGAACTTCCCTAATAATAGCACATATATTGAAATCTTTGTTTACAGTTTTTAAGTTAATAATAGAAAAAAATTTTTAAAAACAAATACATTGAAAGCTTGTCACCAATGATGACAGTATTAAGTTACATACCATTGTGTTAGGTTGTTTTATTTTTTTTAGTGACGCAATTGGGGTTAAGTGACTAGACCAGGGTAACACAGCTAGTTAGTGTTAAGTGTCTGAGGCCAGATTTGAACTTAGGTACTCCTGACTCCAGGGCCAGTGCTCTATCCACTGCACCACCTACCTGCCCCCACTGTGTTAGTTTTAACTTTTAAAGAGAAAAGAGAGTCAGAAGACAAGCAAATGGCTTTAAATTGAAGGAAATCAGAGTAGTAATGTTTGTCTGGCTGCTTAGATATTTTCACCAATGAAAAGAACATTTGTAATTTTTACAGCTGTCAGTATAAAATAACAAAATGACACCACTGCTTATTTAATCAAAGAATAATAAGTAAACACTCAATACTATTATTAGTTTCAAATTTACAGTAAGGATAACACAAAAGTAAGGAAAATACATTCATAAGAAGTCAAATTTCCTTTTCACAAACACTTACTATGCTTTTCTCTCACCACAATATCCTTATCGATGTTCAGATTCCACTCCTATTGCCATTTACTTATTTGAGTTACCTTCTTGTACATGCTAATCAATATTCCAGAAGTATACTTCCTTACAAATAGATTGGCAGACACTATGCCAGCAGGATTTTCTACCCTTAAATCTGGGAATGATTTATTGCCCTACATATTTAATCAAAATATGTCAAACTATGTTCAGTAGTAGCAATATGATTAAATGACAGATCAACATTGTCATCCACTCTTCTTGAAATTGATGAGAGATTTCTTAGGAACTACGTAGTCTCACAATGAATGCCTCCAGATACAAAGGTTATGAGTGCTTATACTCTCCCTTTCCACACTGGCAATGGAAGAAGAGACTAATGCAAAAATGTGTTCAGTACTTGATGCTTCACAAGAATGATTTAAGAACGAGTGAATGTGAAACTTAACTAGAATTCTTCCTAAAACCATCTGCCTATATGTAAATGTTCACATGTGTATATGTACACACATGTGTATACACATACATGCGTGCATACATGTACACATGCACATATATAACATATCCCAATATGACAATGTAGACTATTTTCCTTATTTACTTTTATTAATAAGTTATCTTTTATGGATATTATTAGAAAAAAGCAGAAAACATTTGGAAAATGTAGCATGGACTCTTGAAAAGAGAGGAAAGTAAGGGTTAATTTATATGCTGTTATATATGAGAATTAAATTTGTTTAATTTGTAAGCTTGCACAATTAAATATATTCATGGTGTCAGTAACACTAATGTTACTTTTTATTTAGGTTTATGGAATGCACAGTTTAAAAATATCCCCTTGACCTATATCTAATTTATATAACTTCCTGATAGTGTTTCCTTATAAAAAACAAAGTCATAGATTTCAAGCTAAATTGAGTTAATAATATCTGCTTTTTTTGCTTATATATTCTCAACTGCTAAATAAATAAATACTATCTCTGTTATGAAACTGAGTTTACAGGATAATAATATCCTGATGCTGGAGCTACTCCACAGAAACTTATAAAATTCAGAAACTAATGAGGAATAGTTGAGAGTAACACTGGTGAGATTTTGATGCCATTCTGGGATATTTATATATCATTGTCACTGATATAACATTTGGGAAAATTTTTATCAACATAAGGGATTTCTTGGGGGGACCCAGGGACAAAGTTCTAGTTGGGTTTCTTCCCCCACCCCCTCCACTTTAGAGAGGTCAATTTTTAGGAGGGAATTCTAATCCTGTGCAAGAAGTACAATAGGAATGGAGATAGACTTTTTTGTGACTAGGTAGTGAATTTAGGGGATTAAACCACATCTCTCTGAATGTGCCTTTGCCCCTCAGGGGGTCCCTCCTATTATACCTTGATATCATCAAGGTACAGCTCATTTTAATATGGACCACTCTCAGGTCATCCCAACCAGGGGAACTGAATGATGCTAGCCAATTAGCTTTGATCAGTATGTAGTGACATGCCTCTATCAAAAGAGAATAAAAAGAATGAACATACGAGGCTCCTGGCCAGCACCATCTTGTAACACACTTGATCTGGACCTGCTGTCCTTTGGTGAGAACTCCCCTCTTAGCACAGGGTAGGCTGTTAGGACATGTGCTCTCTCACAAATATGGCACTGGGGGTTTTTTAACTTGTGTTAACTTGCCTCGTGGTCAAAACTTCTCTAATATTTAACATACTTTAATGATAAATACTTACTGCCTAAACTGATACAATAGCCATTATTATATAAATAGCCATTAATATAAGTAGCAATAATTTAGCAAACACAATTTGGATCACAAAATACAATTGGCAACCACATATTTTAAGAAAAAAATCACCTACTTACAATTTTATTGGACTTATACGTTTATTGTTTGATAACATGAAATTTCATGTTTGATAACCTGAAATAAATTTCCTTCAAATGCTTTGTTTTTGTGTTTAAAAGTATGAAATCATTTATATGTATATATATATATAGAGAGAGAGAGACAGAGAGAGACATATGTGTGTGTTTGTATGTATATATGTGTGCATATAAGTCAATGTTTCAGAAATCTAATTAGCAAATGTTTCAGAGCTAATAAATAGGAATACTATTGTTTTCCTTCCACAACTAACACCATATGGAATATATTGGTTAAATATATTGATTTTGGAGCTCCTCTAACAACCTGCAATTTTACTGGCAGGCCAGGAGCCCATAAAGAACTTATTTAATTTCTTTAGGAATTTAGAGTTAACCTCAAGGAACTAAGGACTTACCTTTCTAATGTTATGATTCATAAAGCCCCCATCAATATGTATAATGATTATTAATTTATATCAATTAGAGAGATTTGGTAAACTTTTAGAAAGGGGAATTTAATAAGGTAGTATAATGAGAAAAATTGATTTAAAAATATCACCTTCACCAATGTCGGTGATACAATTTTTTTCACATGTCCATTGTACAGAGTAAAGTGTTCTCAAGCTTAGAGTATATATAATGGGTAATTCAGAACACTGTGTGGCTGAAAGTCCTTTCCTTCCCTTTTATGGTGGTACAAATAGTATTTCCTTCAGGAAAGCTACATTTGCATTTGTTATCAGTTTAAGGGGTTCTTATGGCATTTGGAAACATTGTTTCTTTTTGTTTCCAATTCAAGTATTGATTCAACTGTTTTAGGAAGGTTGCTAGAACTAGGATGTTAAGTTCAAAATCTTCCAAACATTAAAAGTTCACAAAGTCCCTCTCTAAATAATGGAAGTAGAGAAGTAAAAGAGAATGAAACAAGGCTGAGGCCAAAGATTGAGCACTCTGACCACCTACCCACCCACACTTAAAGCCATAGCTTCTCAGGGGCTTGTCTATAAGGCTTATACCTAAAATTGTCAGATGCTTTAATACTTCATTCATAAATAAATTGATGATTATTATACAGGGCATGAGTAACTCCCTTAACCAATATGAACAAGACTTTCTATCACAACTAATCAAAATATTTTCATTCATTCATTCATTTATTCAGTGAAGATATCTAGACCTTGTTCATACTTAGTTCACATTTCTGATTGATTAATTCAATTAAGATTTCTCAACTGATAAAGATATAAAGACCAAGTGTCTTGGGATAATCAATAACTCAATTTATCTACATTCCATTAGACATATTTGTATACATACACATGAATATACATACATATGTGTGTATATACACATAAACACATACATAGGAATATATGCATAATATACTGACCCAGTAGAAATCAAGTGCTTACTTCTTATACATGCTATTATCTAGTTTCAATGTTTCTCATTTCTAAGAAAATAAATTTGAAAACATGAAAGCCTTGAAAATTTTAAAAAGTTAGAAAAAATGACTTTAACCTTGCTATCAGTAGCAGTATTAAGAGAAAAGCAATGACTAGTTTTAGAATCTGCATGAGAAGCTCAGAAACATACCAATAATAAACTGTACACACTGAAAAAAGAAAGATTCAGAACTCTATTAGGGCACTGATTCTCAGAACCAACCTGAGATCCATATCTAAAGAGAATGTCATGAATTTTCCTTTAAGAAGGAAAATGATTTCTGATAAACAGGAACTATAAGTCACTTCTTTGCTACATGTGCTAAGCTTGATCCAACTTTTTCCATGGATCCTCTGTTCAATTATGAGAGAGAATATCTCAAATTTTAAGGAAATTATTCTTTATTCAACTATTCTTACTATACTATCTTAGAAATATTATTTTTTTAAAAAACTCAATAATTCTTGCTAGAGAATTGATAATGAGAAGCATACAGGATGGGGGCTAACTGGTGTGTGGTATATAAGACTATTCAAGGAAAATAATATTACTCATAAATTAATTTTAAGCTCTTTATTTTTCACAATATGACCCTGAATTGGCTATGTAGAAACATATATTAAAGTTTGAAGAGAAAAAAAGCTAATATCATCAATCAAATCTCTTCCTCAAATCACTTTTGTAAATTTCCTTTTACAGTATGACTCCTGAGTTGGCCGTTTCCCTGCACATGTTCCGAATATTTCTAGTTATATGCTTTCAGCTTAGAATCACTTTGTTCAATATCTGCTGTTTTCAGTTTGCTGTTTGTGAGTGTAGTAGTTTCCTTCCTGGCAGAGTTTCCTTGGTTGGCTTGGCTTTCTTCTATAATCATATTTATAGGGGAAAATAAAGGATTGGACTCTTCTCTTTCTAGCATCATCTACAAAAAATCCAATAGTAGAACCTAAGTTGGTGTTGGTTTTTAAATTTTTTTTTAGCAATTTGATATTCTAACACAGATAAGGAATAGGTATTCTACATGGCTTCTTTTCTACATGGAAAACTTTATTTCTCTCTCTATACATCAGACTGTATGTTTAACAACTTAGTAGGCAATTTATATCCATTATGATTCCCTGTAAGGTACTTTTAGTTTCTTTCCCTTTACATTGACCTATTTCTGACTGTTTTCTATGTTTTTTAAACAATTAGGTGCTGTGGCTATTTATGGTGAGAATGCTATACATTGCTCCTTAAAATAAGGATCATATTCTCACTTATCTATTGCTGCATTAGCTATGTTCTTTTTGAAAGAAGAAAATATTCCCCAATAATCTTGAGATTGATTTGAGCTATTTTCAGTCAATAAGCTATCAGAAGCCACAATTACAAATATAACTGAAGGTGTTCTTCTTACTACATCTCAAGAAATCCAACCAGATCGCTTAATATTTCCTTATGCTTTAGTCAGAAAATGTATTGAATACCAAGATTCATAACATTGTCTTTCTTATTATCTTTGAAATACATCTGCGTCCTTCTGACATGTCTTTAATGATTGGCTGATTCTGTTATTACATGTATTTTCCATTTATATAACACTATTCATGTAACTATATCACTTCTTTTACCCCTGTCTCTATGGAATTCAATTCATCATATGGTCACTTCAAAACACAGTGTCTCAAGGAATATTATGGTTTTTCTTTGAGAAATAGGCACCAAATTCAAAAGATTCCTTGACCTGTCCAGATGTCACCTAAGTACAAAATCTAATCTAGTATACAATAAAACAGGGATTTCAGCATGATATGAACTAATGGGCCATTCGTATTCTTACCATCAACTCCCAGGCATCATTTATTCATTGACCAGCAGAACATTAAAATCTAAAATCTAAATTGTTAGCTCTGAAGAGCCAATATAAACTGAGTAAAATAATAGCTTTTGGGCACAAGCTAGTCCTGTACTGACTTCTTTAAAAAAAGTTACATGATATATTTCTTCTATCATAAACATAATATAAATGTATATTGTTTACCTTTCTAATGGAATGATAGTGAACCTAAGAGTAGAAGTCAGATGATTTGGGTCATGATTTACATTGTCCACCACATAGTTACAGTGTGACTTTTTGAAAATTATTTCACTTCTCTACATATCACTTTTAAACATAAGAAATTATGCTAGATGCATTCTCATAATAATGGAGTGCTACTGTGCTATAAGAAATGATGATCTGGAAGATTTCAGAAAAAATTGGAAAGATTTACATAAACTTAAACCGAGTGAAGTGAGCAGAACCAGGAGAGCAATGTACACAGTAAAAGCAACCTTGTGTGATGATCAGCTATGGCTGATTTAGCTCTTAGCAAATGATTGATTCAAGACAGTTCCTAAGGACTCATGATGAAAAATGCTTTCCATATCCAGAGAAAGAACTATGAAGTCTGAATACACATTACAGCACACTATTTTCACTTTTTTTGAGGCTTTCCCCTTTTTTTCTGTTTCCTCTTTCACAACATGGCTAATATGGAAATACATTTGCAAAAATTGCAAATGTATAACACATCCTTTCTTGCAATTTTTAGGAGTGGGGCTGGAGAAAAAATTGAAAAAAAATATTTAAAAAATTAATGTTGAAAACTATCTTTACTTGTAATTGGAAAAATAAAATACTATTTATAAAAAAGTATAGGATTTATAGTCATATTATTCATATTCATATTATTATTGCAAGTGTCATTTCTTATTATATAACAAAGCAAAGAAGTATATCACATATTGCATTTTAAGTCAAGGAGACCTCATTTCAAATTCTGCCTCAATTATTAGCTATGTGATTCTCTTCAAAACACTATATCTCTATTGACTTCACTTTTCCCATCTATAATATGAGGATTAAAAATAGCACCTATCTCTGGGGGCAGCTAGGTGGCACAGTGGGTAGAGCACTGGCCCTGGATTCAGTAGAACCCAAGTTCAAATCTGGCCTCAGACACTTAACAATTACTAGCTGTGTGACCCTGGGCAAGTCACTTAACCCCAATTGCCACACACACACACACACACACACACACACAAACCCCCAAAACCAAAAATAGCACCTATCTCATATGGTTGTTGTGAATATAAAATAAGATAATATATGTAAAGTACTTTACAAATGTTAAAGATATATATTTTTTTTTCTTTAAGATTATGGTTATGTTATAAACATGTTACTAGCTAAAAAGTCTTAGATATATAAACACACAATATATGAAGACATATAAATGTCATGAAGAAATTTAACCTATTGATTCAGGAGAGTTGTGTGAAATAATGCATTCAGATCATGAACAAACCATGGTATTTTTTATTTCCTTTTTTTTTTTTGCCATGAAACTCTTTATTTGCTCATGATAATATTTGTATAGGTTGGGACTCTGGGTTCTAAAAATGTTTATGTGATTTAGTCATGACAATGAAAAGAAGACACTGTGACTAAGAGAGTAAGAGCAGTCATTCATGAGTGTCTCAGACATGTCCCTACCACAAATCATATTGGAACTCTTTGCCCTCTAAGCTTAAGGCCATAATGGATAGATCTGAGACTAGAGGCAAGAAATAACTCCTGGCTTCCTCACCAGGAATTTCCTCAGAATGCCAAGAGAGTGAGGGACAATAACACATGCGAGAGTATGTATTTCTGCTGTGTGTATGTGCATATATAAAAATATGTATACATGCATGGTAGATGTACACACATCCATATATACCTGCAAACATTTAAACTCTTGCTGCCTTCCCTTCTCTGATCACAAACCAACACCAAGATGGCTGAAAAAGTCTATCTTTAGAAGTAAATGTGATGTCTTAAGTAGTTTTCTTCTGGAGTTGTTCAGAAGTCCTTAAGAAAGTATAGCCATGGGGAGGCCACTAGTGGGCACAGTGGATAAAGCACCAGTCCTGGATTCAGGAGGACCTGAGTTCAAATTTGGCCTCAGACACTTGACACTTATTAGCTGTGTGACCCTGGGCAAGTCACTTAACCCTCATTGCCCCACAAAAAAAAAATGTATGGCCATAAGCAGCAACTACAAAGTCACAAATTAATACAAGAAAACTACTAGAGGAATACAGATGTCTTTATGCATAGTTATATAAGACTCCCTGGGTCCCTTGATTTATTTAAGATCCCAAATTATGTAAGTTTCCATATATTTTAGGACTTCCAGCTATAAGCAGTTTGATCCTAAACAGTTTTCCTTTATATACCTGCATTCTCTAAATGTGAAGTTCATGCTCGTCATTTTTGATTGGGCTTTATTATTGGAAATTCTTTCTTCAATTTTTAGCAAGTGAAATAGATTTGTTAACCTCAGAGTAAAGTCTTTTTCCCTGAGGGGCTAGTGGGTATGTGACTAGAAAGCCACCAGTCTTAGATAGTTTCTTCCTTTAACTGATTTTATTGCCTAAAGCATTTTTGAACAGCTAGTGTCCCTCGGTAAGTTATCCTTTATATCTCTCTTGGTTCAGTGAATTTAATTTGTTTTTCTCCTAGTAATTTTGATATTCTGTTGTCCTATTTCAGTTTATTTTAGAATAAATCTGTTGCACAGATGGGTAAAATGTTTCTACTTCTTAAGAAGTAGAAGGAGGATGAGTATTGTTTACATGGAATTCACAGATTTAGTTGCTACATGTTAACATCAATCTTTCAGCTTTTCTTCCCTTTTCCCCAATCCATTTGTTAAGAAAGTTTCTGGATACCTATAGTCTTCTATGTAGGAAGATGCTCAGTATTCTCTTGACTCCACTTAGAGTTTGTTGTGCTGTGTTGTGCTGTGCTTCACAATGAACAACGCTTTTTCCCTTCTTCCAATTTTACAAATTTATTTACTCTATAAAGGAGCTTATCTGAATGGATGTAGGGGAAAATATGCAAAAAAAAAAAAAACATGAAATCTAAAATTATCATACTAGGTTATAGTCACTATGGTCTTGTGAACTCAGTCCCTAAATTATATTCAATAATTCATGCTCTTCCCAATATAAAGTAAAAACTAAGAAAAATAAAAATAAAACAAAATAAAATTACTCTGGTTTAAAATAAGATAAGTGAGAGCTATTTTCAAAATATCGAGGAAAGGATGAACATTAGTTTTATAATCAGAGATATTTCTGAGGTTGTATAGCCTACAGTTAAAATGGATATCTTTCCAAAACATTCCTGAGGTTTGGGGCATGTTCTAAAGTCCAGTGTCATTAGATACACAACCTTGATATTTATGTTGGAGTTTTAAACAATTGGAGGCAGGCAGAGTATGATCGTGCGATTTGCCCAATATTTCTTTAAGTGACAATGGTATTGGTTATTCACTGACAGTGTACATAAGAGATAGAATAAATAGAGTGAAATAATGCCTGGTTGATTTTTTTCTATAATGACAACAAAATAAGATATGGGCAAAAACCCAAGATTATAACACTCACAGGAGGTACCTTTTTTCCTCTTCTGTTTTCTTGAATTCCCAGTCTCCCCCCCCCCCCAAAGCCTGTCAAAAAGACTTATAAGGCAGAATAACAATGAAAAAATCCCTAGAAGAAAAAAAAGAGAGATTTGAAATTTTAGAATGAAAAGACAAATAAGGTAGGGACAAAGATGTTCTTAGGGAATTACTTGGTTAAAATATGAGTGAATAACAAATTAGAAATAATTCAATATGATACAATTCATATGAACTTAATATTTTCCTTAATAAATTTTGAATTTGAAGGAAATAATATGATTAATCTAGACTATACAACCAATACACTTGGCAATTAGGAAAAGATAGCAAAAATGTCAAAAAGGTCAAGCAGATTATTTTTCTCCATTAAGTGAAATTATAGAAAGTTTGAAAGCAGAGGAGGAAGATAAAACTTAAAGAAGAATCTTGATTCTTTGTAAGAGGCAGAGGAAGAAAAAGAGACCTTGAAATGGGAGGTGATAAGCATAAATTGATGGTAAAGGCAAAGACCATAAAAAAGAACACCAAGTTGAAAATATCAAATATAGGATGTCAGTTGATTGATAAGTGACATAATTACAAATTGTTTTTTTTAAATGATTTAAAGAAAACCCTAAGGTTACCATGGCATTCTATGTAAAGGGCATTAGCATTTTATTGGGGGGGGGCAATTGGGTTTAAGTGACCTGCCTAGTGTCACACACCTAGTAAGTGTTAAGTATCTGAGGCTGGATTTGAACTCAGGTCCTCCTGAATCCAGGGCCAGTGCTCTATCCACTGTGCCACCTAGCTGCCCCCAGTGTTTTACTTTAAAAAAAATGTATTTAACTATTATTTTTTTAATTTAAATACTAAATTAAATACTAATTTAAATTTAAATTTAGTTTTTAAGTATATTCCTCTTCTTCATACTTTGATTTCTGCAATAGCATTTTCCTCTTACTGGTCTACAACATTTTCATATCCCTTTTGGCTTCCTTTTTTGCAGGTGTCTTTTGTGAGGTCAAGACCCTCTAAGGAAAATATACTATTAGTTGTTTGCTCAGGGTGCACAATTCAGGGTATTATTACAAAGCCAAGGCAAAGATACTACTGGCTATGTGACCTTAGGCAAGTCACTTAACTCAAAGACTAGACAGAATTCTGAGATATATATTTCACTGAATGTTAATGACTCTAATCTGAGGGATTCTTAACCTGGTTCAGGATGACTATCAACATAGAGGAGGAAAAAATATCTTTATTTTCACTGATGCAAAATTGAAATTAATAATTTCTTTTTTATTATGGTTATAGGCAGTAGATCATGGTAGTATGAATAGTAATATTAATTACTTTCTCAAAATAAAAATCACAGATATTTTCATTTCACATTATATTTGTTTCATTTTTCTCAAAATATTGTTTATTGTCAACACTTCTTTGAAATTTCAGTTGTTGAGGGGGCGGAGCCAAGATGGCAGAGAGGAAGCAGCAAGCTGCCTGAGCTCTCCTTCTGTTCCCTCAAAACGAACATTAAATCAAGCCTCTGGACAGAATTCTGAAACTACAGAACCTGCAAAGAGACAGAGAGACACAGTCCTCCAACCAGAGATAATTTAGAAGACTTCAGGAAAAGGTCGGTCTGACTCGGGCAAAAGGGAGGCCCAGTGCAGGGCAGCAACCCAGCACCGAGGGGGTCGGGGCAAGTCAGCAGGAGCTGCGGGCCACAGCCGAACAACTGAGGCTCCCGGAACCTGGTTCAAAAATCTGGTGGCCAAGAAGGACAGTGGAAAAACTTACCTGCACCGGCCGAGAGGGCCACGAACGGCGGGATCAGACGCCGGGGTCTTTCGCCTGGCTGGCCGAGCACAATCAGACAGGAAGTGCAGGGCGGGGCATCTCCACACACCATAAAGGCCTCAGAGTAAAAGCCCGGTCACACAGCACCTATACACCTGCACAAGAAGCCCAAAACAGGGACCCTGGTGCCCCCAGAGCAGACCTCAACTTAAAGAATAAATAAATAGGCTGCAATAATGAGTAAGAAGCAAAAAAGAGCCCTCTCCATTGAGAGCTTCTGTATCAATAGGGAAGAAGCCAACACAAACTCAGATGAGGACAATAGCCTCAAATTGTCTACATCTGAAGCCTCACAAGGGAAGGTGAATTGGTCGCAAGAACAAAAAGCCTTCCTGGAAGAGCTCAAAAAGGATTTTAAAAATCAATTGCAAGAGGTAGAAGAAAAAATGGGGAGAGAAATGAAAGCAAAACAAAAAAACTATGAAAAAAGAATCAGCAGCTTGGAAAAGGAAGCTGAAGAAAACAAAGCCTTAAAAAATTCATTTGGCCAAATGGAAAAAAAGCTGCATAATCTCACTGAAGAAAACAATACCTTAAAAAATTCACTTAGCCAAATGGAAAAAAAGGTGCATAATCTCACTGAAGAAAACAATGCCTTAAAAATTAAAGTGGGACAGTTGGAAGATAAGGAATCCATGAGACACCAAGAATCAGTCAAGCAGAATAAAAAAAATGAAAAAATAGAAGAAAATGTGAAATACCTCATTGGAAAGACAACTGATCTGGAAAACAGATCGAGGAGAGACAATTTGAGAATCATTGGACTGCCTGAAAGCCATGACCAGAAAAAGAATCTAGATACCATATTCCAGGAAATTATTAAGGAGAACTGCCCTGATATCATAGAATCAGAGGATAAAATCATCATTGAAAGAATCCACTGATCACCTCCTGAAAGAGACCCCAAAAGGAAAACTCAAAGGAATATTGTAGCCAAATTCCAGAATTATCAGGTGAAGGAGAAAATACTCCAAGCAGCCAGAAAGAAGCAATTTAAATATCATGGAGCTACAGTCAGGATTGCTCAGGACCTGGCAGCTTCAACATTAAAGGACCGCAAGGCTTGGAATATGATATTCCGGAAGGCAAAGGAGCTTGGATTGCAGCCGAGAATCTATTACCCAGCAAAAATGTGCATTTTCTTTCAGGGGAAAAGATGGACATTTAATGACATTGGGGACTTTCAATCTTTCCTGGTGAAAAGACCAGAACTGAATAGAAAATTTGATCTCAACATACAAGACTCAAGAGAAGTTTAAAAAGGTAAACAGAGGGGAAAAAAAAAGTTACCCTATTAGGTTAAACTGTTTATATCTCTACACAGGAAGATAATACTCATAACTCTTAAGAACTGTAAATGTATTTGGGCAGAGAGAAGGACTTTATATAGAGGGTATAAATATAAATTGTCTTTGATGTGATGATACAAAAGAATTAAGGGGATAAAAAGGGAGTCTATGGGGAGGAGAGGAAAGGGGAGGTGGAATGGGATGAATTATATCATATGAAGAGGTGGAAAAAACATATTATAATAGAGGGAAAGAAAGGAGGGGGGAACATGGTTTCAACCCTATTCTCATTAGATTTGACTCAAAGAGGGAATAACATATACGTTCATTGGGATAAAGAAACTTAACTCATTCTTTAGGGAAACAAAAGGGGAAGGGAAAGGGGGGACTGATAGAAGGGAGGACAAAAGCAAGGGAGAAAAGGGTAAAGAAAAGAGAGGGGGTGATAAAAAGGGAGGGCAGATCGGGGGAGGCAGGGGTAAGAAGTAAAATGTCGGTGAGGAGGAATAGGGTGAAAGAAGGGGGGAAAAGTACAAAGGGGGTAAATAGAATGGAGGGGAATAGACAGTCAGTAATAATAACTGTAAATGTGAATGGGATGAACTCTGCTATAAAACGGAAGCGAATTGCAGAGTGGATTAAAAACCAGAACCCTACAATATGCTGTTTACAAGAAACACATTTGAAGCAGAGAGATACACACAAAGTAAAGGTAAAAGGCTGGAGCAGAATATATTATGCCTCAGGTAAAGTAAAAAAGGCAGGGGTAGCAATCCTTATCTCAGACAAAGTGCAGGCAAAAATAGATCTCATTAAAAGAGATAAGGAAGGAAATTACATCTTACTTAAAGGTACTATAGATAATGAAGTAATATCAATATTGAATATGTATGCGCCAAGTGGTATAGCATCCAAGTTCTTAGAGGAGAAGTTAAATGAGTTACAAGAGGAATTAGATAGTAATACGATACTAGTGGGGGATCTGAATCTCCCCCTCTCAGAATTAGATAAATCTAGCCAAAAAATAAATAAGAAAGAAGTGAAAGAGGTGAATAGATTACTAGAAAAGTTAGACATGATAGATGTCTGGAGAAAATTGAATGGGGATAGAAAGGAATATACCTTTTCTCAGCAGTACATGGCACATTTTCAAAAATTGACCATGTATTAGGGCACAAAAACATCATAGTCAAATGTAGAAAGGCAGAAATAGTAAATGCATCCTTCTCAGATCATGATGCAATAAAAATTACATGTAAGAAAGAGCCAGGGAAAAGTAGAATGAAAATCAATTGGAAACTAAATAATTTCATTCTAAAGAATGAATGGGCCAAACAAGAAATCATAAAAACAATCAATAACTTTATCCAAGAGAATGACAATAATGAGACAACATACCAAAATCTATGGGATGCAGCCAAAGCAGTGCTTAGGGGAAAATTTATAGCTCTAAATGCTTACATGAATAAGAAAGAGAAAGAGGAGATTAATGAATTGGGCATGCAACTTAAAAAGCTAGAAAAAGAACAAATTAGAAATCCCCAATTAGACACTAAATTAGAGATCCTGAAAATTAAAGGAGAAATCAATAAGATTGAAAGCAAAAAAACTATAGAATTAATCAATAAAACTAAGAGCTGGTTTTATGAAAAAACCAATAAAATAGATAAAATATTGGTTAATTTGATTAAAAAACAGAAAGAAGAAAACCAAATTACCAGTATCAAAAATGAAAAGGGTGATGTTACCACCAATGAAGTGGAAATTAAAGCAATAATTAGGAAATATTTTGCCCGACTGTATGCCAATAAATTTGACAATCTAAATGAAATGGATGAATATTTACAAAAATACAAACTGCCCAGGTTAACTGAAGAGGAAATAAAATCCTTAAATAAACCCATATTAGAAAAAGAAATTGAACAAGCTATTAATGAACTCCCTAAGAAAAAATCCCCAGGGCCAGATGGGTTTACGGGTGAATTTTACCAAACATTTAAAGAACAATTAATTCCAATATTATACAAATTATTTGGAAAAATAGGTGAAGAAGGAGTTCTACCAAATTCGTTTTATGACACAAATATGGTGGTGATACCAAAACCAGGCAAAGCAAAAACAGAGAAAGAAAATTATAGGCCAATTTCCCTAATGAATATTGATGCTAAAATCTTAAATAAGATATTAGCAAGGAGATTACAGCAAGTGATCACCAGGATAATACACTATGACCAGGTGGGATTTATACCAGGAATGCAGGGCTGGTTCAACATTAGGAAAACTATTAACATAATCAACCACATCAATAAGAAAACCAACCAAAATCATATGATTATCTCAATAGATGCAGAGAAAGCTTTTGACAAAGTACAGCACCCATTCCTAATAAAAACACTAGAGAGTTTAGGAATAGGGGGAGCTTTCCTTAGAATAATAAACAGTATCTACATAAAGCCATCAGCAAGTATTATATGCAATGGAGATAAATTAGAGGCCTTCCCAATAAGATCATGGGTGAAACAGGGATGTCCATTATCACCCCTATTATTTAATATTGTCCTAGAAATGTTAGCTTTAGCAATCAGAGAAGAGAAAGGAATTAAAGGAATTAGAATAGGCAAGGAGGAAACAAAACTATCACTCTTTGCAGATGATATGATGGTATACTTAAGGAATCCTCGAGAATCAACTCAAAAATTACTTGAAACAATTAACAACTTTAGCAAAGTAGCAGGATATAAAATAAATCCACATAAATCATCAGCATTTCTATACATGACAAACAAGGTCCAGCAGCAAGAGATAGAAAGAGAAATTCCATTTAAAGTAACGGTAGGTAATATAAAATACTTGGGAGTCTACTTGCCAAGACAAACCCAGGAACTCTATGAACACAACTACCAAACACTCTTCACACAAATCAAATCAGATCTAAATAATTGTAAAGATATCAATTGCTCATGGATAGGCAGAGCTAATATAGTAAAAATGACAATACTGCCTAAATTAATTTACTTATTCAGTGCCATACCAATCAGGCTACCTAAAAATTATTTTATACAGCTAGAAAAAATAATAACAAAATTCATCTGGAAAAACAAAAAATCAAGAATATCCAGGGAAATAATGAAAAAAAATTCACAGGAAGGTGGGTTAGCGGTACCAAACCTGGAGCTTTACTATAAAGCGGCAGTCATCAAAACTATCTGGTACTGGCTAAAAAATAGAGTGGTAGATCAATGGAATAGGCTAGGCTCAGGAAATGCAGTAGTAAATGACACTAGGAATGTAGTGTTTGATAAACCCAAAGACTCCAGCTTCTGGGATAGGAACTCAGTATTTGACAAAAACTGCTGGGAAAACTGGAAGATAGTATGGCAGAAAGTAGGCTTAGACCAACATCTTACACCTTATACTAAAATAAGGTCAAAATGGATACATGATTTAGACATAAGAGGTGATACCATAGGTAAATTAGGAGAGAAAGGAATAGTGTACCTATCAGATCTTTGGAAAGGAAAACAGTTTATGACCAAACAAGAGATAGAGTATATTATAAAATGCAAAATGGATGATTTTGATTATATTAAATTAAAAAATTTTTGCACAAACAGAAGCAATGCATCCAAAATTGGAAGGGAGGCAGAAAGCTGGGAAACAATTTTTGAGGCCAGTGCTTCTGATAAAGGCCTCATCTCTAAAATATATAGGGAATTAAATCAAATTTATAAGAATCCAAGTCATTCCCCAATTGAGAAATGGTCAAAGGATATGAACAGGCAGTTTTCTGATGAAGAAACCAAAGCTATCTATTCCCATATGAAAAAATGCTCTAAATCTCTAATGATTAGAGAGATGCAAATTAAAACAACTCTGAGGTACCACCTGACACCTATCAGATTGGCTAAAATGACAAAAAGGGAAGATAATAAATGTTGGAGAGGCTGTGGGAAAATTGGAACACTAATGCATTGTTGGTGGAGCTGTGAGCTGATCCAACCATTCTGGAGAGCAATTTGGAATTATGCCCAAAGGGCGATAAAGCTGTGCATACCCTTTGACCCAGCAATCCCACTTTTAGGTCTTTTTCCCAAAGAGATCATGGAAGGGGGAAAGGGACCCACATGTACAAAAATATTTATAGCTGCTCTTTACATGATAGCAAGGAATTGGAAGTTGAGGGGGTGCCCATCAATTGGGGAATGGCTGGACAAGTTGTGGTATATGAATACAATGGAGTACTATTGTGCTGTAAGAAATGATGAGCAGGAAGAGTTCAGAGAAACCTGGAGGGTCTTACGTGAGCTGATGATGAGTGAGATGAGCAGAACCAGAAGAACATTGTACACAGTATCATCAACATTGAGTGTTGACCTACTGTGATGGACTATATTCTTCTCACCAATGCAATGGTACAGAAGAGTTCCAGGGAACCCATGATAGAAGAGGATCTCCAAATCCAAGAAAAAAAAAGAAAGAAAGAACTGTGGAGTATAGATGCTGATTGAACCATATTATTTCTTTTGTTTTGGGTGCTGTTGTTTTTTTTTTCTATTTTGAGGTTTTGCATCACTGCTCTGATTCTTTCTCTTGTAACAGGATTAATGCAGAAATAGGATTAATGTTATTATGTGTATATATATGTGTGTGTATATATATGTATATGTATAGAGATATATAGATATAACCTATATCAGATTACCTGCTGTCTAGGGGAGGGGGGAGGGAGTGGAGGGAGGGAGAAAAATCTGAAATTGTAAAGCATGTATAAACAAAAGTTGAGAACTATCTTTACATGTAACGGAAAAAATAAAATATCTCATAAAAAAAAAAAAAGAAATTTCAGTTGTTACTGGACACATTTACATAGTTCAAATGATCACAGTCTCCCTGCCTACATATAGATACTATCTCATTTTAATTGTTTTGTTTTGTAATCCTATGTATTTTATTTTGTGTATCATATTAAAAATATCTTTAGATAAGACTAGGCCTCATAGGCTTTACCAGAGTTTAGAGTCTGGGCCTAATGGGCCCAAAACAAAAAAAAAAAAGAAGTATAAGTATTCCTGAATTAAATAAAGTATTATGTTTAATGTTCATCCCACTTAACTGAGAGGAATTTCCATCGAATCTCTGTATAAGATAACTGAATTAATGCCCAAATAATAATTATTTTGTCTGGAATTATGATTTCACTATTGTTGGATGCTTCTAGTGTGAACACTTTCTCCACTGATGCAAATCTGCAAAATATCTGTAAATCATAGTCTTAGACAGTTCCTTGGTTTACAGAGAGATTGAAATACTTGTACAGAGTTATGGAACTACCTTATAATAGAGGAAATTATTAAACATAAGTTGTCCTGTATCCAAGGACATCTTTTCTCTCTACTATCCCATGCTATAATCTTAACACCAAATTGTTTCTTGATAGTGAAAGGTCTTTGTGAATGTTCTGGGTTATAAGAGGCTCTATGGTTTGGTGGAAAGACTGTTAGAAATGGAATTCCTTCTATGTCATTAGTCATGTGACATGGGTCGAACGATGTAACCTTTTTTTTTATCTTGGTTTCTTTATCTGGAAGATGAGGAGATTCAATTAAACCTCAACAATTTGTTCCAATACCAAGTCTATGATCCCATAGACTTAGGGTTATCTATTAGTGCTATAAATGGTTATATAGTATAGTATTATAGGTCCAGATTAAAAGATCTCAAAACCAGAAATATTCTTGGTGCCAAAGCTCTTATTTCCTACATACGCAAACATATATACATTCACACATGCAAGTCCATTTTATAGAATTATATAATACATGTATTTGTATGCATGTTACATATGTATACATAAATTCAGATAGAATACTCATGTTGCAAATGGCAGTCAGGGGAAAAACTATGATCTTCCAAATTCCAATTCTATTGCATTGAATATTTACTTAACTAATAAAACTTAGATGTGGCTTTTTGTAATATTCCACAGGTATTGACTTGTTTACTTATCATTTAAAGAAGGGCAGTCAACTAGCATTTCTTAAAATATCCCAAACAAATAAACAACAAACATTCCCTGCTCTCAAAATAGCTCATGGTCTAATGGAGGAGACAACATTTAAACAGCTATACATTGGGGCAGCTAGGTGGCACAGTGGATAAAGCACTGGCCTTGGATTCAGAGTTCAAATCCTGAGTTCAAATCCAACCTCAGACACTTGACACTTGCTAGCTGTGTGACCCTGGGAAAGTCACTTAATAATCATTGCCCTGCAAAAATAAATAAATAATGAATAAAATAAAATAAACAGTTATACATAAATATGGCACATATTGTATAATTTCGAGCTAATCTCAGAGGGAAGGTACTAAGATTAAGTAGGACTGAAAATACTTCTTTGAGAAGGGGAAAATTTGACTGAAATTTGAAGGCAGTCAGGGAAGTCAGGAGGTGTTGAGGAAGAGGGAAATATTTCCAGGCATAGTAAACCAGTCACTGAAAATGCCCAAATAATGGAGTTCTCATTTTAGAGAAGTAAAACATTTTTAAGGAGATGATGGAAAATTAAAATAAAGAAATGTGAATTACCAGTTTTTGAAGTATTATGAAAATTGCTTTTATTTCTTGATATATTAAACAAATATCCTCAGTGAAGTATGAATCTGTTTATAATTTCTCTGATTTAATTTATAATTGTTCAAAATCTATGAATGTATCTAGACATTGGAGACCATATAACATATAGCAAATGGGGGGGGGGGGTGTTGGTCAGATTCTAATCATCAGACATTGTGTTTTTTTCTCACTACTTGAATAAATTCAGACTAGTTTGATCGTTATTTCTCTGATAAAAATCACAGCATAGACCAAAAATGAAATACTTTTAAATCACAGCTATAAAGCCAAGGTAATGGCAAAGGGGAACAGTGTAAGTTTAGCCGATCTAGATCTTTTATGCATCCTTCAGATCTTTTTCAGTCTTCCTTTGATGTCTTTCCAGATCTTGCTCTGTAGTTATATAAAACATCACTTGATAGGACATTGAAATTATATGAAATAAAATGCTGTTGTCCTAAGTAGATTTATGCCAAAGTAAGAGTTACATGGGAAAGCTTTTGCTCAGGATTAGGTAATCTGGCAGTGGCTCACAAGAAATTAAGAAAAATTTTCTTATTATCTTACTTTGTAAAAATCCAATTGTATTACATTGGGAAATGCTGCATTTATATTTTATCCTTCAATACATTGATGTTTGCCTCTCTCAAAGAAAATGGGAGGAAACAAAAGGCAGGAGAAAAAGATTCCCCAAATATTATTCATCTAAAATGTTAGGTGGCACAGTGGATAACACACCTGTCCTGAAGTCAGAAAGACTCATCTTTCTGAGTTCAAACCTGGCCTCAGAGCCTTACTAGTTGTGTGACCCCGTGCAAGTTGTTGACCCTTTTTGCCTCAGTTTCCTCATCTGTAAAATGACCTGGAAAAGGAAATGGCAAAATACTCTAATATCTTTGCCAAAACAAAACACACAAAAAAACCTAGATAGGGTCATGAAGAGTGACACAATTTAATTGACTGAATGGCACCATGCTTGATCACTCAGTTATCATTCAAGAAATATTTATTTTTAAAAAAGTATTTGTAAAGTAATTTACAAATATTATCTATTTTTATCCTCTCAAAAACCTTGATAATATATATTATTTGTTCATTTTGTGTGTGAGGAAATTGTGTGAGCCAGAAGTTGTGACTTGTCCAGAATCACACAACTAATAGGTATCTGAGGCAGGATTTGAACTCAGGTCTTTTTGACTCTAGGCCTAGTATTATGCCACTCAACTGCCTTTCATCCTCATTTGTATTTGTAGTTAGGGCCAACTGGGGATAGGCAACTAAATGGGATAGTCAATGGATCATAGGACCTGAAGTCAGGAAGCCTGAGTTCAAAATTGTGCTCAGACACATACTAGTTATGTGATCCTAGACAAACCATCTAACCTCTCCATACCTCATTTGCCTCATCTTTAAAATGGGGATGATAAAAACATCTACCTCCCAATTTTGTTGTGAGGACAAAGTGCTATTTAAGTGTTGTTGTTGTTGTTATTTCTAAGTCAAAGTTCAACACTCTATCCAATGTGCCACCCAGATTCCTCCAACATATGAACAAATGAAGAAATAACAATATCCTAGGCATTGTTCTAAGGACTAGGGAAAAGAAAGCAAAACACAGCCCCTATTCTCAAGGAGCTCAAATTGTAATGGGAGAGATAATCTCTGGAAAGGCTTCTCATAGAAGGTGAAATTTTAGCTTGGACTTAAAGGGAGCTAGGAATGCAGGAAGAAAAAAAGATATTAGGAGGAAGAAAATCCCAGAGATGGAGAGATAGCCAGTGAAATTATATGAGTAGTATAATTGAGTATTTTTTCCAAAGATAGAGAGGAGGCCCAATTTACTGGATTGTATAGTACATGGAGGCAGAGATGGAATGAGGGGGGATAGTTTGTAAGAAAGATATAAAAATACTAGAAATGTAGGAGCAGACCAGCTTATGAAAGGTTTTGTAGGGCAAATAGAGGATTTTAATTTTGATCCTGGAAGTAAAAGGAAGTCAATAGAGATTACTGAATGGGGAATAATCTGGTCAGAACTATGCTTCAGGAAGAGATAAATGAAACTAAGAAGAAAAATAAAACTATTGTGGATCTGCTTCTCACAAAGATTATCAATTTGCTGGGTGTAGAAATGATAATAACTTTGCGATAGAGAAAGGGGAAACATGAAAATATTCTCACATGCACACTAGCTTTAAGGAAAGCAGATTCAAAGGATTCAGAGAAAAGCTAGGTAAGATCCATGGCTTAAAATTCTACATGGGAAGAGAAGCATAGGATTGATGCTTAGCTTTGGGGAATGATAAGCTAAAGACAAAAAGAGAAAAATGAAAATTACAGTGAAGAGGAAAGGGAAAATTGTCTAAACAGACTAATGTTGATGCAGAAGGAACTTATAGACCAATTTAAATTTTAAAAAGATGTGTCCAGAAGATGGAAACAAGGCCAGTTAACAGAGGATAAATAAACAAATCTAGCAAAGTACAATAAGAAGTGCCAGAAGTGCTATAGCTAAGAAGAAGCAGAAGTTTGGGAGTAATGCAAAGGAAAAGAAAAGGAGAAAAGAAGTAAGTATTAATTAATCCAACATCAAGCATTTATTGAGTGTCTACAAGGTCCCCATTACTGTGTTAGTTGACAGGGGATCCAGAAATGGAAAAAAAATGAAATTGTCCCTCCCTATAAGAAACTGACCTTCTCTTGGGGAGATGCAACATATTCATATTTGTATTGGTATTCATGTGCATGTGCAAATGCACCTGTGGATACATAGACACACACATGTATGTGTACTTGTATATGCATATACATATATTACTATATGAATATATAAGTATATATGTGTAAGTTTGTGTATATATTCACAAATAAATGTATATAAATATATATGTGCAAATATAAATTCACAAATTTATGAATATATACACACATATACACACACATATATACATGTGTACTTGAAATTTCAAGTATATAAGTATTTATGTATGTGCATATATATATACACACACACACACACACACACACACATATATATATATATATATATATATTTGAAATTTGAAGACTAGAGTACTAACAATTGTGAAAATCAGAAAAAGGCCTCTTGTGGGAGCTAGCATTTAAACTGATCCTACAAAGGAGCTAGGGATTTAAAGAAGAAGTAAAGAATGAAAGTATTTCAAGCCTGGGGGACAAATTATGCAAAGGTATGCAGGGAGGACAAAGAACCTTGTATAAAGGAAATAGCAAATTGGGCAGTCTGACTAGAAGATAAATGGGGTTAATTTATAACAGATTGGGAAAAAGAAACTGGAGAACAATTGCAAAGGGCTGTAAATACCAACAGAAGAATTCTGGTTTTAGCCTAGAGACAATAGGGAGCCACTGAAATTCCATAAAGTATTAAGGCTGCAACTCTGGTTTGATGGAACAATGGTAATTGCCAAATGACTGAGACTGTTTTTTCTTCCAAAGGAGCATAATCTTCATACTTAAAAAAAATAGCCAACAAGGAATTGAATTTAAAGATAAGCAAGGATATAAGTGGGACTTTAGAAGCTACCATGGATGAGTTCAAGTCACTAGGCACTAATGAACCTCATTCTAACTTTCTGAAAGGAGAACCCTGGTAAATTGGTAAATATAGCTATCATCTTTATAGTATTTTAATGTTTCCAAAATGCTTTACATATATTATCTAATTTGATTTTAACAATTCTACTAGGAAGGTATTATTTCCATTTTATGTTTTTTTTAAAAATCTGTGGATAAGAGAAATTAAATGATTTACTTGGCTAAGGCAACACAGATAGTAAGAGTCTGAGACAGAATATAAACTCAGGTCTTCCTGAATGAATCTAAGTTCAAGATAACACCTATAGTACTGAACAGATGTCACAATTGCTTGGAAGTACAATGGCTAAATGAAGAGATGCCATAGGTATTGGAGAAAGAAAATGTTGCACCAATTTAAAAAAATAGAGCAGGGAAATGAATTCAGAGAGCTGTGAAAAAATGGTATTGACTTAAATTCTTGGCAATATTCTGGAAGGTATTATTACAGGATGACTAGTAAAAATCTAGATAAAGAAAAAGTGATCACAAAGAACCAGAATAATTTTATCAATATTATGCTGTGCCAGACTCATCTTATTTCCCCTTTCTTTGGATGGATGAATGAATGAATGAATGAATGAAAAAGCATCTATCAAAGACTTGCTGTGTGCAGAGCATTGTGCTAAATGCTAAATATATGTAATATAGATTAGTTTAGGCCCCTACTATGCGGTCAGGTTTGTTACATTTTCACCACCACCTCCAGCCTCTCTATTAGGAATAATTGGGAGGTGGATCTCTCATTAAAGCCTCCACCTATTGCAGTTTTCCAAATTTTAGGAATTGAAGCACTCCAATTTCTTCTTCCATTTAATTGTCAGATTAGCTTTTACAAAGGAACTTTTCTTGAGAAGTATAACAATAGAAAACATTCAAACATTTTCCCCTAACATCTTACGGGTCTAATCTTCTTTATCCTATATCTGTCTCTGAGAGGAAAGGGATTACTTTCATAGTTTAATTCAGTTCTGTGATGAATAAAAAATATAAGACATAGTTTCTGGGTAATTTCATAATTTTATCAATGGGTCAGCAAGTTATTAATAAAAGGATGGTCATTTATGCATCTCTCTCAGCCTAAAGACCCCTAATGGCTATGGGATCTCAGTTTATTTACCTTTCTAATTGTAGAAGGTCCATCACATAGCAATCAAATCTAACATGATTTGGAGGCTTGTTGTTATTAAAATGAATTCTGAAATAAGTGACTTTGGTCACTCAAATCTTAACATGAATGAAAGCAGAGAAAGAATGTAAGACCCCCACCCACAGGATCAGAGCACAATAGTTTCCACCTAAGTGTGGTTGTGCAATGCCAAATCCCATCAGTAAAGTCCTTCAGCTATCTAGACAAATTGATCCTTCTCCACCCAGGACGCCTTTGACCCAGATGCATCTTACTTTCAAGGAAAACTTGACTTTGTAGTATGGGGAGGGGGGAATAAGGACTAAGAAAGAAGTGAAGATCACTGGGTCCACCAAGATATCGATTATTAATAAATATTTCTCACGATTTCTACCTCTAAATGTGAATCCAAAGGTCTTTGTCCTTCTCTCACTTCTGCCCTTGCTTCTGAAGACCCTGATTTCTCACAACTTGACTGCTGGATTGACTGCAACATCCGCCCTAGAATCCAAGGCTAAAAGATCCCTATAGTTCCAGATATCAGATCATGTATTCTACTCTAGGAACATAGCACTGAAGAGGAAAAATGAAACAGACAAAAACCCCAAGGTTCTTACTTAAGGAGCCATTAGCTGAGGGAAAGGATAAATAGCCCTCAGGTCTTTGCCAGGTTAATGCATGATGCCACATGCTGTGAATGAACAAATCTTTCACCACTGAATACTTCAGGAAAAAAAAAAAAAGAGAAAGACTGTTCCAGTTAGATTTAAAGGCTGTTCCAACTCTTCAGCCAGAAGAAAGAAGTTGCTCCAAAACACAATAGGTTAATGAGAAATCTGCCAAGATGTAATAGTCACATTTTCTCTTAGAACCTGGTCTTAGGAGTTTCCCAGTTGGGCACCTCCATTTTTTTTTTTTGCAGGGCAATGGGGGGGTAAGTGACATGCCCAAGGTCACACAGCTAGTAAGTGTCAAGTGTCTGAGGCTGGATTTGAACTCAGGAACTCCTGAATCCAGGGCCAGGTTTTTATCCACTGTGCCACCTAGCCACCCCAGGGCACCTCCATTTTAAGTGGCCTGGTCATGTACCAAAGTCTTACTAGTGATACAATTATCTTGCAAGATAATTCCTGCTATGGGGCAGCTAGGTGGATAAAACACTGGACCTGGAGTTAGGAGTACCTGAGTTCAAATCCGGGCTCAGACACTTAACACTTACTATGTGACCCTGGGCAAGTCACTTAACCCCAACTGCCTCACTAAAAAAAAAAAAGGAAAGGAGGTTGTTTCTGACAGTAAGATAATTCCTGCTCTTGAGAAGCTCATATTTTCATAGGAGGAGATAAAACATAGAGGAAGAATCATCAGCAATTCAGATGAGTATGCCTTCAAATTCTAAAAATGTAGAGGCAACTTGAATTGTATTAAATTACCTTTTGTGTCACTTCCACTAATATGACCATAATAATTTCTGATATTGCACCATTTGACCATTTGGAAATGGGACAGTAGGTCTGTGAGTGTGGACAGGCTGCCATTCCTGGGATTCTACCTTTACCAGGGTCAAAAAGTCCTCATTTGGTATTGGTGCTGTGGGAAAATGAACCTCTTTTCCAACAGGATTCATGTATGACACACCTTTAACTTTAATCTGAAATATTTCTATTTATTCCACTACTTACTTAATTCTAGACAGTTAACAAAACAAAAAAAATAAGCCCTAATTTGAAGTTGTTGCTGATTCCCAAGGTATACATGGCTCTTGAGAGTCTCGAGATAATTTCAGCACAACAATGAACATTTTACTGGGAGGAAACAGTTTCTTACAATATTCTTGTGGAAAATATACATTTAGGATACAAAACTTATTTTGTGGTTTAAAGTCTACTTGCAAATGTCTAGTGGAATATTCTGATACATTATATGTAGTTTAAAATGTTTATTAATGTATGAGAAAAGTACTAGGAAATGAAAACATAAGGACTTGAGTTCAAATTCTGGTTCTCTTATTACCTGTTTGATTTTGGACAAATCATTTTTCCCTCCTTGGCCTTAATTTTCTCATTGATAAAATGAGTTTAATTATCTTTATTATGGGATTGTGGAGGTAATGCTGAAATTGGAGTCCCACCTGAAATCAAATACTGACTCTAGAGCTTATTACCTCTATGACCTTTGGTAAGTCAGTTAATACTTTTGGGCCTCAGTCTCCTACTTTGTAAAATGAGTTAGATTAGGTGATCTCTAAATTCCCTTCTAATTCTAGATCATAGTGATTTGGGATGGAATTTGGGGTCAAATTGATTGTGAGTCGTCCCAAAAGAATTACAAGACTCAGTGACTCAGTTTCCCAAGTTTTATTGAAATACTGTGATTGACCACAGGGAGAGAACCAGAAAAGAGTAAAGGTATCTCTCAAATAGTGAAAGAAAAGACAGTTATATTTATAGTATGGATAAATTAATTATCAGTCTCATTATAATCATCTCCATCTTAAGGAGGTACAGGGGAGGGCCTGTTCTCATTTTAATATTCTCCACCTTTGGGATGTTTCAGGGGAGGGTTTATCCTAATTTGGAGTTCCTGGGGTCCTAAGCCAACCCCCAAGGCGGGTACCTTTTTTAGTGGAGGTGTGTTTTGGGGGTTTATGTGTCATAAGGTGAATCTGGGAACAAATTTGGCCTTTTCTGAGCATGTCTCTTTCTGGTTCCCATGACTAGTTTCAGATTATCTCCATTTTTCATTAGAATTTCTATACCCTTGTCGTTTAGTCTAAGGTCATCATGGCCTCTCTCCCTCTGTTCCCATTATGGGCACTGATTTCTGTGGGTACAAGAACCTAGTATAAGTTATCCATTAACTGGTGTCTGACTCCCTTTTGGAGCTAGTATCTGAATTAGAGCTTGGGTCTTAGGTTTTTCTATTAACCCCTTTTTGCCTCCTACATCAATAGGAACCATAGGATCTGACTTCTATGATGATTACTTTGTTTAATAATTACATCAACAGTGAAAAAATTTGAATATCAAAATTCCAAAAGAGAACATAGTTATGATACTGGAGCATGTGAATTAGAAATTAGCAAATCCAAATGCTATTCCTGGTTCGTCCTGTAACCATCTATATGACCTTGTCAGTTACTTAACCTTTCTGTAGTCCGAGTTGCTTCACTGAAAAATAAGGGCATTAGGCCAGAGAGTTTCTTTCTAAGATCCAAAATTTTATTATTCTGTGAGTCTTAAAATATATTTTCATTTTTAGCATTACAACTACTTATTTATGTATTTGAGGCCAATTAGTTATGAAATTAAACTTTCCATTTTTCCATTCTTATTTATCTACTTTTGATCCTTGCTTTATAACTCAATATAAATTGGCTAGTGACCTTTCACATTTAAAGTACACATATTCAATTTAAAGTTTTGCAACTTATTACAGCTTGAAAGGAACTGGACACATTCTACTAAGTGACTGCTTCATTGCTGATACCACATGCTACCTCAAATATTAAGCCATAGCCTTGCTCTTTTCTTGTTTTTACATGAGTAAAAATTGAGAGTAGGCTTTTATAAATGATTCTCACACATAAAGCTTCATCATGCTTTATACTCACTATGAAGCATATTGAAAATAATGAAATGTTTAATGACGAAGCTTGTTGCTGTCTGTGAACTTGCTGATTCTAAACTTTGAAATCCTTTTTGAATATGTCTAGACTTTCTGAATAAAAAAAACCAAATGCTTCAGTTTTCTAGGTCATCCATCAACCATTTTGCTAAGGCCTTTGTAGTTATTTTATGAACTAGGATCATAACTCTAAAAGCAACTATTATAGGGAGTTCAAAAGCAGCAGGCATGTGGATTCCTGAGTACTTAGTGGGTGGAATAGCCCATATAGCCTTTTGAAATTGATGGTGTCCTTGTGTTGAGTGATGTTTAATTCAGAGGAAAGGGAAAACTCAAACCAACTTGGTAATTATTAAATGTTCAAAGAAAATGCTTATCAGTTGTGCACATAAATACATATATGTAATATTCCACATCTGTGCAAGTTGTCTCAACTACTCCTACTAGATGTTAATGAAACCTAGAGTATAGATGGGTCAGTGCAATATATCACTACTGTCAACAGAATGATTAAAATTAGGTCCCTTAAGAAATAAATTGTTATTTATATGGAGGAACTATCTTAAAGCCCTATTTCCATGCTTCAATGCAACAAGGAAGTGACTCTAGTTTCCTAAGGTTACAGTGGAATATAAACTCTGGTTGAGTCTATTATGCTGGAAAGGCCTCAAAGATGGTTTTGATAACAGGCTTTATGTGCTTTCTGATGACAGAGTATCTGTGACTGTGGCTGTGGCTGTGTGTGTGTGCGCGCGCACGTGTGCGCGCACACGTGAATGTATCTATTATGAACAATTGCACATACAGTGTATATGTGCATAGATAGTGAATTGTGCATATATATGCATATGTACACCATGTGTTTCCATGTGAGTATGTATGTATATATGAGTGTGTGGATAGAGTGTAAGTTCCTTGTAAGCAGGGATTGTATGTTAATTGCCATTTTATCTCCAGCACCTAGAGGAATACCTTAGACAGTAGTAGACATTTGATCAATAACTATTCATTGGATTAAATTGAAATGAATTGAATATAGGTATTTTTTTCTCCACCTATGAAAACTATAATTAGGAACTGTGAGAATAGATGTATACTCATTTGTTTCAGTGCAATTGTCTAAAACATCAGTTCTTAAGGGGTGTGTGTGTGTGTGTGTGTGTGTGTGTGTGTGTGTGTGTGATTGTCTTCTGAAATTCTGGTGAACTATATCAACACCCCTCAGGAAAAAAAATGCATGCATTTTTTTAAACCCAACATTGAAGAAAATTTAAATTTGTGGTTAAAGAGTAGTGAAAATAAAAATGTGTTTTTCCCCCAATCAGTTGACTTAGCCTATAAAATCTGTCCAGGGACTACCTGCAAGGAACCCTGGTTTTTTAATGTACCCCCACACACACACACTTTTCTTTCAAGATGTGCTACAAGAACAAGCATTACTTATTGTGAACAGTGACATGGGAAATTTCAAACTACCAGCATTTTGATGTATTCAGTAGATGCTTTCTGACAAAGTAGGTTCTTTTGTTCTTATAAACAATGAGATCCCTAGAGAAAAGTTGTTCTTTGACTGTTTGATAAATCTTTATGTTTCCTTAGTAGAATAACCTTTTGTAGTGCTTTAAATAAGGTTTACAATGAGATTTGCAACTGGTAACTTCACAACAACTAATTTTCATAAAATCCATAGAATAAGCAGCTGGAATACTTAAAATGATATTAAAATAGGATCTCTTTTTTTTTTCCTCTGAACTGTTTTTTGGCTTTACTATGAAATTCATTTTTTATTTTCATCACTGGTCATTCTAGGGTATTTACAGAAAAAAATTAATATTTTTATCTTCACAAATTTATAGACCTGGAAAAAGACCTTGACTCATCATGGGGAAAATTTCTTTGCCTCCTTGAGCACTATGAAGGAGACTATGAGATTAGTAATATAGAGAGGAACTCCCAAAACATCAAAATATATAGAGAATACTTAGGAAAAAGCCACCTTGTGTTCATATTTATCCCCCTTAAATCAGTTTATGCAGATTTCACTCCAATATGATGAAGTTTTTTTAATAAGTCATGATAACTGAGTTTATTCTTGCTAATGATTTCTTAAGGTTTAAATATTTCCCTATTATTTGGGATCCACTTAAAATACTAGAAATAGTAGAAAATGTAAGAAGCTAGAAGTAGGTTAAGTATTTTAATTACATTATACAAAAAAAAATCGGGAGGGGAAGGGTTGCTTTGTTTCTTTCAGAAATATGGATATAGAATTTAAAGATTAGAGGGTAGTTCTTCATTTTATTCCCAATAACCATTCCTAGTTCAATGAAGAGGAATTATAAGTTTTGTATCAACTAAATTCTCTTTTTCTAGACCTAAAATTAAAGGGATTCTATAACCCGTCATCCGTTTATATTATTTGGGTCAACATTTTTTTCTTAATTACAGGTAATCATTATCATGATCGTCACTATCATCATTACTTCTTTCCAATTAAACTTTGCCATAAAACAATGAACATTCAAATTAAAAAAAAATATCTATATGATTTTCTTCCCATTTTATCCCTATAAGAATTTAACAGGGGGTTTAGATTCTCATTTTTTAAAAACATTGTATATGCAGTGTTTCTTTCTGATCTTTTTTAATCATATCCTTTTTAAACCACTATATATTCTAACACTGTCATAAAACTTGACATTCAATGACATCCTGTTGAAATGCTACACTAGACTCTAACAATATAAGCTTCAAAAGTGTAGTCATTTAGCCCGTGGGCATCTTTTTATTCAGGGTATATTATATGTGTTTTTGTATGTGTGGGCCTGAGGGAATTCATAGAGATATATGTCCTCCATGCATAGAGCTTTCAAATGTAATTTTCTGTCCTGGTTTGGCCTTCTTGTTTTATTTTCCTTCTACATAACTTTTAGTATTTTCTTCTACCATACCTGTGACCTTCATCTCTAACATCGTGCTTTCTGTCCACCCACACTCAACTTGCTCACTCTGTCATGGCTAATAAATTGTGTTGTCTTGATCTCTCTGGAATCTCCTTATGTCCTTGTAACTAACACTGCCATACGTATAGCAGGGAAACAACTTAGTCTGTGTTTTTTATTTCTTTTGCCTTCTGTAATCTCAAAAATATGGGCTCTTGTATGAAGGTCTAAGAAAGAAATGGTAAAACATAGACTCACTATGCAAAAATGGGAGACAAAAATTTATTTTCACAAATTGAGAACATAAGATAATTTTAGAATTGTCAGATCTGTCAAAAGACCTTTTTAAAGAAGGAAGTTCCATGCCTACACACACACACACACACACACACACACACACAAACACACCTACATATTAAAACATACTTATACAAACATTCATGTGCACTTGTCCTGAGGAAAAAGAAATAGTAGAGATAGACATGAAATAAAATCCTGCCTCTGACACTTCTTAGCTATGTGAGCATGGACTAATCATTTAAACTCTGTGAAACCTGAGTTTCATCCTTTAAAAATGTATATTATAATATCTTGAAGGGATTCCTGATTGAGTTGTTCTGTTAATTAAATATGATAATAAATAGAATGTTTTTTGTCTACTTAAAGCCTACATAAATGTAAGCTATCATTATGATAAATACTAAGTGCTTTGCAGACTTTAGGTGCAATATGAATTTCTGTTATAGTAGATGAAATAGAATATGATTTGAGGACAGAATACTTGTGACAATCCTAGGCCCTTCTATTGACTACCTTTATATTGGACTAGCACTTTTGGTGTGAGGGCTCATCAGGCTCTTTTTAATGTTTTTTTTTTAATTTTTAGTTTAGGAAATAAAACAAACATTTCTACAACATAGTAGAATGGAAAAAATGATTGCATATGAAACTGCAAATCTATTATGCATAACTTGTTATTTCTTTTAAATATATAATGAAGTTATCATGTAACTTTTTTTCCCATCCCCCAACCTAGTGATGGCTATTATTAGACATACATAGGTATATGTATGGAAATAAAATAATTTTATACATGCTTCTTCTTATAAGTTCTTTTTTTTCTGGATACAGTTAGTGTCTTCCTTCATAGGTCCTTTGTAGTTAATCTGGGTATTTCTTATAGTCAAGATGACTTAGTCATTCAAAGATGTTCTTAAAACAATATTGCTGGTGTTTTATATAATTATCTCTTGGTTCTACTCATTCCACTACTATTTTGTGTGAATTCATCCATGTTTTTCTGAGATCATCAAGCTCATCATTTCTTATAGTACAATAGTATTCCATCACAATCATAAACCACAACTTGTTTAGCTATTCACCAATTGATTGGTATCCCTGCAAATTCAGTTCTTTGCTACAACAAGGAGAGATGCTATAAATGGTTTAGAATATACAGGCATCTAGTGGCATTGTTGTGTCAAAGGGTACAGCCCTTTTAAGGGCTTCTCATCCTCCTTGGTTGTCCACCTTCATCCAATTCTCACCTGTGATTCTAAGAAGCTGTGGTATGCACAGTGGCCACACCCCAGAAAACCATCTCAGAAGATGTGCTAAACCAGGTTGAATAAAATGGCAGACCTCAAGCATATCAGTGTGGGAGGGGGATGCCTATCCAAGTATATGAAAACTTCTCTTGGCAGAATGGGCAGATGAGAACAATTTGGCTCAACAGCCATGAAGTTGGCTACAGTAGACACTATGGAGTACTTAAAGCTTGGTCAGACAAGGAAAACTCAAGATCCTCCCAGTCTATCACAAATCATCTTGACTTTTGTCTGGCTAGTAGACTATAATGTCTGTAGAAGATAGAATGATGCTGATGACTTTGTGCAACTCTGCTTCACTTAAATTCAATTTACATGCAAGTTAAGGCATCAACCTGTCATGTCATCAGTCCTCTTTAAAAATGAAGGATGAGGGGCAGCTAGGTGGTGCAGTGGATAAAGCACTGGTCCTGGATTCAGGAGGACCTGAGTTCAAATCTGGCCTCAGACACTTGAGCCTTACTAGCTGTGTGACTCTGGGCAAGTCACTTAACCCTCATTGCCCCACAAAAACACAAAAACAACCCCCCCTCCCCAAAATGAAGGATGAACAAGAAAATCATTTATTTATTTTTGCCTGAATTATAGCAAAATTCTAAGTTTTTACTATGATGTTGCAAGTTCAGGCAGAAATGAATTACTGATACCTCAACATATAATAATCTATGATTTCTCCACTGTGGGTATATCCTCACTTCACACAGGAACCAATTCCACTTGTCGAATCTTAGGAAACAGTACTCAAAATATTACTGGAAAAAATCATACTATGGGGAAGTGGATAATAATGCATGTCTCAAATTTGGCTAGTCTGGTCTACAGATGACCAGAATACAGTCCTAGATATAAAATTATACTAAAAAGCAGTAATAATACAAACTATTTGATACTGGTTACATGTTGTAGGTATAGCTCTAAAGCCAGCAGCTTCTTGTTTAGGTTTAAATTTGGAATGAAATGAAGCACCAGCAAGTTACTCAAACTTTTAACAAAGCAAGATATATAATTTGTCCTAACACTGCAAACATATGTAAAAAAGATGAAGTACTTACCTTCTCTGGATGAAGCCATTTTCATCTCTATCTGGAAATTCATCTGGTCAGTCCTCAAACAGTCAGTGTGTGACTTGTATTACCTCAGGCACACATCATGTATGAGAGACACAAAGTGTGTATGACTATCTTTTTATTGATGGTAACCTAGGAAGCTATGTCAAGAAATCTGGGGCCAATCAAATTTCATGGAAGGAAGAATCTTCACCAGGGAATCCCTTAAGGAAACTGGGACAGAAGAAAAATGTTTGCAGGTGGTACATGGGGAGAAATCTTTATTAGGGTAAGGAAAACTGTGTTAACAAACTGCTGTCCTATCACAGAAAGAAACAGAGATATTGGTTTGTGGAACAGATTAGCTACACAGTATAAAGAAGCAAACAAGCACAATAGTCTAATATCTGATAAACTCAAGAATTGGTAATATGATGTTTAAAATCTATATTGTGGTTGCCTTAAATTAAAAAGCTTCAGTACCAGTCTTTGGGCATTAAACATTTATTAAAGCATACAGATATTTACAATGAGTTCAGAAAGTTTAGAAAAAGAAGTCCTACCTAGCCTAGAGTTCCAGTCTGGTTGGGTTCTTCCTCAAGTCCTCCTCCACGAGCCTGCTTTAATCAGGAACTCTCTAGCAAGCTGACTGTGGAAGCTTTTTATAGTTCTGGAACAGAGGCGGTCCTTACACACTGCTTCAAGCTGATTGGTTGGCATCATACAAATCCATTGATTCTGAAGATGTTCTCAAGGTGTGATTACAATCCAGTTAACTTGAAGTAGGCTAATCAGCAGTTAATCACTCTCACTTGATTCAATCAGTCTAGATTAATCTCCAGGTGGGTCTTTGAGCATCTGCTAAATCTCATTATTTCATCACAGTAAGAATTCACTCTTCAACAAAAACTTGGGAAAACTATAATATAGTATGACAGAAACAAGATAAAGGTCAACATTTCACACCACATATCAAGATAAGCACTAAATGGATATGAGTTGGACATAAAAGCTAACATCATAAACAAATTTTAAAAATCAAAGAAGAGGGGCAGCTAGGTGGCACAGTGGATAAAGCATCGGTCATGGATTCAGAAGGGCCTGAGTTCAAATCCAGACTCAGACACTTGACACTAGCTGGGTGACCCTGGGCAAGTCACTTAACCCTCATTGTCCCACAAAAAAAAAAAAATCAAAGAAGAAATTCCCTTTCATATCTATGGACAATGAATGAGATTATGACCCAACATGAGATAAGAGGAGGAAGAATGGAAAATTTTGAACATATACAATTTTTAAAATTACAAAAATAATAATGATATATGAAATATATATATGCATATAGAGAGGGAATTAGAAGAGAGGCAGGTAAATGAGTGAGTTTTTCTGATATGTCTCATTTATAACACATATAGGAAATTGATTCAAATTCATAAGAATAAAAGTTATTCCCAAATTGAAAAAGATCAAAGGATAACAACAGGCACTTTTCAGAGGAAGAAATATAAGCTGTCCATAGTCATATGGGGAAAAAATGCTCTAAATTACTAATAACAATAGAAATATTTCTTTTTAAACTTTGAGGTTCTATTTCACACACATCAGATTGTTTTAGCTGACAACAAATGAAAATGTCAAATTCTACCATTGGTAGATCCAGTCATTCCACAAAACATCTTAGAACTTTGTCCCCAAGATATTAATCTGTGTCTTCTATCCAGTGGTACATACCACTGTTCTTATGAGCAAGGGAAGTAATATAGAGATGAACTCAGGTTAATTCACTCAAAGTAATTTCTCATTCAGTGTTTCTCTTTCTCTCTCTCTCTCTCTCTCTCTCTCTCTCTCCACCAACAAATCCATTATAGATAAAATATACAATAACTCAAACTTTCAAACTTGTACTTAAAAGTTTTATTTTCTCTCTAGTTGTTTCCCAAAATATAAAGAACATGTAGAATTTAAAATTGAGTTATGGTCTAAAAGCCAAAGTGTAAATTATAAGCAGAAATTACATACTTAGAAGTAATGATGAAATCCATGTCACATTCACGACACATTCAGATATATGCAGAATCAAAGTATATCATACGAAATCAGTTGTCCTGAAATGAAACAGTAGTAGGGGGAGGGAAAGAAAGAGAGAGAAAGACAGAGAGGAGAGATGTCAAAATATTTCCAAGATACTTAGAGACCAACCCCTCACATAAGAAGTGCAGAAGTCAGTATTTAATTTTTCATCTATCTCTTTAATTCCCCCATACTATTTTTAAAAAGAACAATTTAATTTTTGCATTTTATGAAAGAAATCCCTATATCCTTTCATTTAGTAACAAGTGGCTCATCATATTTGATCATCTGGTGAACTAGAAAAGAATCAAGTCAATAACAACATAATACAAAATCCTCACCATTCATTTATTTTTTCCAAGGAAACACCTGCTTTTAATAGTTAAAAGTACTTGAATCATTTCACTTTCTGAAGTTAGAACTGTTGCTGACAAGACTTCTCTAAAAGCCAGGCAGTTCACAACTAGTATTAATTCATGGGGACACTTGGGTATAATATTCTTTGAGAATTTCAATGTTTCTTTTAAACAAGTTTCTTGTGGTTAACGTGTAATAACAATAATGACATTAGATGTTCTGGTATATACATTTTGAGTAAATTTCTTGATTTTTATGTTTTGGTTGAGGTAAAATACCAATCATCTAATCAGTCAAATAGCACTCAAGAATCTGTGACATGCCAGCATTTCAAATGAAATATGGATGATAATTAGGGACTGTGTTATTTTGAGTATATAGGGAGGGTGTACAATCACAAATTGTAAATAAATTAATGTTCATAGTAAATAAAATCAACTTGATTTAAGCTTTTGCTTTTTTTGATATTAAATAGGTTTGGCACCTATGATTTCATCTGTGTGAACTCCCTGCGTGGTTACAGATCAGTGACTCACCTATAACTTAGTCTTAAAATAGTTGTTTGGGCTACATAGAAGATAAGTCAGTTGCCCATGGACAATCAACTAACATACTTGGAGAGCAGGCCTGAATATAGTTCTTCCTCATTCTAAGATTGATGCTTTATCTATTATGTCATTCTATTTCTCAACAATCTAATGTATAATATTGTTCAAATTGTTTCAAATGCTTTCATAAAATATGGGTTGTAAATTGTCCTCGTGATCTGACTAATTTATCAAAAGAATTTTAATTGATGTTAATTATCAAAAAAGAACAAGATAAAATAAAAATATGCTATTAGTAATGAAAGAGTCTGTTTTCCTCTGAGAAAAGCCTCTTGAAAAGGAGTAAGTATAAGAATTCTAAATCTACATTCCATATAACATATGTTAAATCCTGATTTAGGATTTTCATTTTGTGGTATCTTATAAACTTATGTATTAAGAAACACCTAAGATAATGTTGAACTCAACTCTAAGGATGCATTTCTCTTAATTGAATATATAAAATACTGCCTAGATTCTTGATTCAGTTTAGAATGTCCTTTCTCTTCTAAGTACTTTTTGGGCAGGGATTGAATACCCCCAGTCCCCCACTTTGAGATTAGGTTTTAAACATATTTTAAAAGATTATGTTGATGGATGAAATATATATATATATATATATATATATATATTTCATCCATCAACATAATATATATATATATGTATATATATATATAATATATATATATGTATATATGTATATATATGTATGTATATATATGTATGTATGTATGTGTATATATATATATATATATATATATATACACACATACTGTGATGTTTAAAATCTAAATTGTAGTCGCCTTAAATTAGAAGCTTCAGCACCAGTCTTTGTAACACAACTTTAAATAGCTTTGCCAGTAATCAAATCAAACAATGAACGTTCTTAAAAACATGAATTGAGAAGACAAGAATTTTTTAAAATCTTCATTTCATCACTTTTTGCATCATCTGCCTAATTAGCCTCATGCCATTATGAGAAATTTTAAAATCTAATATAATTTAAGGGCTAGCCAGGTGTGATTACAATCCAGTTAACTCGAAGTAGGCTAATCAGCAGTCAATCACTCTCACATACTCTTTAGCTCGTTATTCATACATTCAACCTGGCCTGAACTTTGTCCCCTAGATTTAAATCATGGAAGGAAAAATCTAAAGGACCAGCCTGGACCACAGCTCCTGCCTCATGGAGTTCACGTAGCCTAGTCTGTAATTCCTGTATATAGGAGGCAACAGAAGTATCATCTCCCACCAGTGATGTATAAACTGGGGGGAAAAGTTTTAGCTTGGATAGGAAGGTGACCTATTTTATCACAATACATACATGCATACATGCATATGTACTGTAACGATTGGAATGACGCCACCTGCTGGATACTTACTGTAGAAGAGTTCTGCCCATGAAGGGAAGGTCTTTGAGGGCAAGACCAGGAGTCAGGAAGTGACGCGGGCTAGTGGGAGGAGGAAGGAAGAGACTGGCGCTGACTCTGGGGCTCTTTTTCCTCTGGACTCGGGTGGAGAGCGGAGCTAGAAATGTGCTCTCCCTTTAATAGATAGGAATCTAGGCCTTTCTCTCTCTCTTTACCAAATTCTTATTCTCCTTAATAAATGCTTAAAAACCTAACTCTTGCTAAAGCTTATAATTTATTGGCGACCACTCATTAGATATTTTAGACAGACTAGCTAGAATTTTACCCCTTAACAGATGGCTGACCACGAAGAGGAAAGCTAAACCTCAGTCTTCTTCTGATCTACTGGTTGGGTAAGAAATTTCCCCTCCCTCTCCCTTTAACTGCTAAGTACTGGTGTACTGGCTGTGTTTTCCTTTAAATTTTTTCGAATGGACCTCCCTAATTACCCTATTTTTTATTTTAGTCTGTTTAACCAGACAAATGGGAGATAAGATCATGTTAATGCTTTGTTTTTGTGGATTTTCTATTTTTCTTTTTATTTTTGTTAAAAGAGCCAGCAACTTACTCACACAAGGAAATATCTCTCCCTCTCCCAACCATGCATTTTCAGAGAAACCTGAAGAGATTCCTGCAGCTTTTCCCAGTTCTAACACTAATTGTTGCTCTAATTTTGCATGCCTGGAGGCAATGACCCACCCTCTAGAAGCTTTTAATCCCCTAGCACCTGGAGGCAAAGTGGGGGAAGAGGAATCCAGGCCTGAGTTCAAAATCAAGTCTGATTCAAATTGCTCTGGTCCCTCCCCTCCTCTCCAGACCCCACCCTCTACTCCTCCTATGGCCAAGCCCATAGCTTCCCCTGCCTGGGAAGTCCAGAGATCTGGTACTCATGCTCAACTTTTTCTACCTGCATTTGCAGCTTCAGGCTCAGCCCTTCCCCGGCCTGGCTGTGCTTCTGAGACAACCTTAGAAAACCCTTTAAATTCCAGATATGCTCGATTTGTTCATAATTTTGCTAACCTGCTTTTGTCTTTAATTAGTAATCTTATAAAGCATTTGTATGGTGAAAAGACTGACAGACAATATAGAGGGGTTAAAGAAGAAAAACTTAAGCCGAATAAGAATGACAATCATCAACATAGTTCAAGACTCTGCTTCTTTTGCCATGGAAGGGTATATATTTTACAGAAATGTAGAAGTAAGCAGCAAGGTATTGATATGAGTATTGGGGATTTTAGATATCGGAATCAAGAGTGTTCTGAATTCACTCAGATTATTAATGTCAGTTCAGAGGTTACATAGGATTTCTATGCTATTACATATACATTTTGGAATTAATGGTATAGGTTTATTTTCATAGAGATTTTAATGCTTTTGAGATTGTGTCTTATACTTAGTTTCTAAAACAAGGATAATATTTTGTAAAAGCTTTTTATAGTCATGCGATCAAGTTTATATTTTGTAATACTCTTATTAATATTAAGTTCATATTCATTTAGATTTCCCTAGTTTGAATTTCATTGTCTTTTATTATTCCACGTGTATTTTCTTCTATTCATTCATCTATCTAATTTTGAAACATGGTTTTGATTTCATAATACAATGTTAATTCTAGGAGTATTGTGCTCCCATATTCTGAGTTGTTTGTTTTTGTTATTTTTTCTCAACTGATTATTTGATCAAACTCTTTAAAGCATTTCCCTGGCAAATTGGTTGCCATGGCAAGTGTAAATTGATTCTAGAAGTATTATTTTTGATAAGCATATTCCAAAAAAAAAAAAAGAGGGGAACATTTGTAAAAGTTTTCTTTTTTAAAAAAAGTTTTCTTTGAGATTCTGTTGTGCTTTAACTTATATTTAAATATGTTCTGATTTTTCACAAAAGTAATTGTATACTAAGTACAAAAAAGGGGTATTATTTGAAATTGTTGCATAATTATATATTGTGTTCTGAGTCAAGATGTATTCACATTTTTTGCAATCATTTATTATCCTCAATTTTTAAATCCATATGAGACTTGGATTATGGGAACTTATCATTTAAGACATTAATTGCCTTTATTCTGAGTTATCAGATGCCAGTCCAATCACAAGAGGAATACGTGCAAGAGCAGACACTGAACTGTCACATGAGGGGAGACATGCATGAAGTCAAGGTATGGCCGAGGGAACGGCTTTTGACAAATGTTGAGGTTGGATTCTCTTGGTTTAATATTTTATTTTATTTTTCCCCACAATATTGTACAGATGGCTGGAAGTATTGATCCCACCCATCTCACTTCTACACCTGGCTTCTATGCTCCCTCCTATATGCCTGATGCCATGGACATCTCAATCCCATGCATCTGATTAAGTCTGACTCAGTTTCTTCCAATATGTTCGGTGGCTTGGACATATATTCCATCCACCTATTTTAAGCCTGGCATACTGTATGAGCAGTATATATTGCTCAAGTGTGGGAATGCTCATATCCCATCATTTCTTTGTTCTTTTATGGTAACCCCCATAATTATCTCAGATGCCATGATAAATAACAGTGTTGAATTTGGCCTTGACATCTGTTACCAATTATATTAGATTTAAAAATTTCTCATAATGGCATGAGGATAATTAGGCAGATGATGCAAAAAGTGATGAAACAAAGAATTAATATCACAGCAATTGTCTCTTCAATTACCCTCCACAAGGGGGGGGGACTATATTAATATTAATTTTAAAGAATGTTACAATTTTTGTTTTATTATATGTTTCATGTGTAACAACTAAGATTCTGAATTCCCTTAGACATGTTTTTGAGAACTTTCATTGTTTGATTTGATTATTGACAAAGCTATTTTAAAGTTGTGTTAAGCTCAATTTTGTAGGAAATTTTCCTGGCTGATTACCAGCATCCACACATCAATCCCTGAAAAGACTTCCATTCCACGACTACACCTAGAGGACATCTGAGAAAAGACTTTCAGAGACTTTAAATGAACAGTTTTGATTTGTTGTTTTTGTTGTTTCTCTGTTATAATATACACCATCTGTAACATGTATTCTCTGCAGAGGCCCTCCCTTTGCAAGACTAATGTCAAAGCGTCGGTTCATGAGGACAAAAAAAAAAAAATCGCCCCTCTGGACAAAACTTTCCTCTCTTCCTTTTCTATATTGTTGTTCACATATTATTAGTTAGCAATAGTTATTATATTGTTTTTACTGTTCCGTCAAGGAAACATTTTGTTTCTTGAGGAACAACAGGGAGGACTGTAACGATTGGAATGACGCCACCTGCTGGATACTTACTGTAGAAGAGTTCTGCCCATGAAGGGAAGGTCTTTGAGGGCAAGACCAGGAGTCAGGAAGTGACGCGGGCTAGTGGGAGGAGGAAGGAAGAGACTGGCGCTGACTCTGGGGCTCTTTTTCCTCTGGACTCGGGTGGAGAGCGGAGCTAGAAATGTGCTCTCCCTTTAATAGATAGGAATCTAGGCCTTTCTCTCTCTCTTTACCAAATTCTTATTCTCCTTAATAAATGCTTAAAAACCTAACTCTTGCTAAAGCTTATAATTTATTGGCGACCACTCATTAGATATTTTAGACAGACTAGCTAGAATTTTAGCCCTTAACAGTACATAATATGAAATTTGACTTGCAAGTGTTAAAGTGATATGGAAAAGCACATGTAAGCTCTGACCTTGTCTGTCTCAGACAGGCCCTGGCCTTCCTGTGTTCCAGGTGCAGCTGCAGGCCTGTTTCTCCTTTGTCCTTTTTAGGGTAATCACTGATCTCATCCTTGTTTGATACACTTGTATGTCCTGTAATGATGACTATACCACTATAGCATGCCTACTCTTTTTGTATATAAGCAGGTGGGTTACAAGACTCAGGGCCCATTGTTGGAGGTGTGAGATTTAAAATTGGATATTAGATCATAAATCTCCCCTACTTAACTTTTCCCTTAATTTATCTCCCAGACTAGTAAATGGAAGAAGCTTCTGGTTTTCTAGATAGAGCCTTTATTGTATATAAGGTGTTGTTGATTAGAAGGATAGGAAAATAGAAATACAGTACAAATCGTCTTAAATCTAGGCTTAGTCTATATTCCTTATAAAAACTCACCAAACCAAAAAGGCCACCTTTGGAGTGAGGGAGACCGTCTGTGCCGTGCCGCCAGGAGTCCCGCCAAGCAGGCAAAAAGGCCTACTCTCGTTCTCTCCACCCTGGAAGTCAAAAAACCCGGCAGGCAGTCTGACATGCGCAGCAGGCGGACTGTACCTGGCAGGCAGTCTGACATGCGCAGCAGGCGGACTGTTCATCTCCTCCCCAAAAGGGTGGTCCTTGAAAAACTGGCGTCTTTCAGTTATCCTAACCGACTGTTAAAAACTTTCATATTTTACCACAGAGGTTTGACTCCCCCATTTGACCCACACGTAATAAACTGCCTCTCTCTCTCAACCTTGAGTACCTGGCTAAGTATTTTCCGTGTCAATCGTGTTGTAACAAAATGACAGTGAAAGCTTTAGTCATCACCACCAACACTATCACCAACTCCATCATCATGATGTTTATCATAAAACATAAAATAACCAAGATTTTTCTTGTCTTTTTTTTTTTTTTTGTGAGGCAATTGGGGTTAAGTGACTTGCCCAGAGTCACACAGCTAGTAAGTGTTAAGTGTCTGAGGCTGGATTTGAACTCATGTCCCCTTTTACTCCAGGGCAGGTGCTCTATCTACTGCGTCACCTAGCTTCCTGTCAATCTTAATTAATAAAGAATAGACTTTCTTTGAAGATTTTCAAAACATGACTTAGTAAAACTTTGTTCTACAATAATATTAAAGAATCCTCCTTATAGACTTTTTTAAACCATTTTTCTCAACAAAACACATATTTCATGTCCTCTGGATTTTTAAAAATAATCTTCACCTTAATAACTATTAAAATATTACCCCTTTTGATCATAATAGTTAGGCAATGTACAGAATAATAAGATACATTTGAGAGAAAAGATTCTAAATTGTAGGTTCCACAGGCCACAAGACCTTTGGAAATCCCCTTCCCCTATGCTGTAGCAACAAGAAGGATCAGGAAAGTAGTACTCATTCTTCAGCCCATCAGTATAGAGCAGGGACAGAATAGCATACCACAGAATAGAGAAGTTAGCCAGACCAGCCAGAACTGGCCTAGTGTTGACCTGGAGTAGACCTCTAGCTTAAACTTTACTTGCTTAATACTTATTAATATTAACTAACACACCCGTAGGAGGAGATTTTATATCATAATGAGACATGCAATGTATGAAGTAGGAGTATCGTATGTGGAGGGTGGATTCATGAAGTAGGATGGACATGAAGATTGTGACTCTCTAGTACTCCACCAATGAGGAACAAGGGGAGGGAACTTGCAATAGGGACTATGAGCTAAAAAGCCTGCTATGACAGGAATTGGTGTGGCACTTCTCTGATGTGTCCACCCACTCTGCAGACTGCTAAATAAAGCTTGTTTTACTCACTACTTCTTGTAGGTGGTCCTGAGGATCATTGTGGGGGCATTGTTCTCACACATTTAAATCCACAGCTAACATAGAAATTTTTCATTCATCATTCATTTTTAAAAACTGAGTACTGTGTGCCCCAATTAATTTGAAAATATGCTACAAAATTATAGAAAATATTATAGAAATAATCATGATTATATTGCAAAAATCAGTGGAATAAGACCAAGTATGCTATTTTGAAAGCTCTTATAAAATCCTCTTGTCTTGCTTCCTACTTTTTGACATTATTTCTTTCATTTTAGATTACTTTTATTTTCTCATTTGGATCACATCTATAATTAATTAAGATAACAAAGAATAGAGAGTCAAAAGTACACTAGCAATTTCTACCTTACAAACATTTGAGGGTTACACCATAGATTTTGCTTTAGTGAGTGGACTCCAAAGCAATTATACCTTCCCTTTACAAATAAAAAATGAGAAGAAGGGAGAGAGAGAGAGAGACAGACAGAGAGAGAGAGAGAGAAAGAGAGAGAGAGAGAGAGAGAGAGAGAGAGAGAGAGAGAGAGAGAGAGAGAGAGAGAGAGAGAGAGGGAGAGAGAGAGAGAGGGAGAGAGGGAAAGAGAGACAGAGATTCACAGAGTGAGGGACAGACAGATAGTCAGAGACAGAGACCTGTGGACACACTGAAACACAGAGATACAGAGTGAAATAGAAAGAGTTGGGGGTGGTGGTGCAGGTAGTTGACACAGTGGATAGAGCACCAGCCCTGGATTCAGGAGGACCTGAGTTCAAATCCGGCTTCAGGCCCTTGACACTTACTTGCTATGTGATCCTGGGCAAGTCACTTAACCCCAATTGCTTCACTAAAAAAAAAAAAAGAGAGAGAGAGATGCAGGGGAAGTGAGAGAGAGAGAGAAAGCGTGTGAGAGAAAGCGAGAGAGAGAGAGAGAGAGAGAGAGAGAGAGAGAGAATGTTTAGGAGAATGCTGCATTAAGTTTCAAAAACTAATGTGAGACACAGGTAAAATGTTCCTCTAGATACAATGAGATATGTAATCTGTGATAAAATAATTGAAAATAATAGATGAATACAAAAATATCCCATATAAATTTCTATATGATTTTATGATGCATATTTTGTATTGAAGGAATTATGCCAAGTACTTAGATAGAGAAGATGAAGAAACAGTCCCTGTCTTCAAGGACACCATAATATATGTGAGGAAACAAAATATTTATGTAAGTAACAACACATAATGTAAGACATAGGGTGACAAAGAGCTCTGAATATTTGAGTAGGGGGAGAATCCTTCTGCCTTGGTAAGGGAATTTTTCATAAAGAATAACATTTGAGCAAGACCTTGATTAGAAGGGTAGATTGTCAACAACTTAAGAGTGCTGAAAGAGGACTTTCAGAAGTAAAAGATTTCATGAACATACTGAGATATGACAAATATGGAGAATAACCAGGAAACAAGTTGTCCTTTTCAGCTAGAGTATTGATTGCATGATGAGCAAGTAGTATCATTTCATTCTAGAAATCTAGAAATTCTAGAATCAATTTATTAAAGGCTCTGGATATCAGGCTAAGTATTTTGCATTTTATTAGTTAGGAAGTAAAGTCCTTGATTTGAATTTCTTTTGGTTTGTTATGTAGTTGCAGTCAGAGCTATATATTAGGTACATCCACCTAATCATACTTTATAGATTATATTAGGATGAGGACAGACTAGTATAGAGGTAGTAGGTAAAGGGGCATTGTGATATGATACATGATAATGAATAAGGACCCAAACTAAGATAGTAGTATCGGAAATGGAAAATGGGAGATGTGTGAGGAATTATCTTTAAGTTCCTTTAGGCTTTGAATGTCTATAATTCTATTGGCTGAAAATAAAAGGAGAGATCAACAGTGTAAAGTAGATCAAGAAGGCATGAAAGCTCAATGTCTATAAAATCATGAGCATGGTTACAGAAATCATACTCTTTTTTTAGAAAAAGAAACTGAAGAAAGGTTAGGTTACTTGCTTACAATAACAAAAGTAGTATGCACTGGAGGTTAAGAAAATATATCCAGATTGCTCTCCTGGTTCCAGGTCCCCCAACCATTTCACAGCACCAAATTGTGTTTTAACGTATATTTAGGATATTATTGAATGAATTGAATCTTGAATTTATTTTTATAATATAACCTGTAACCTAAAGGTAATCCATTTAATTTTCATTGTAATTCGAGTAGATAATAAAATGAGACTTCAATGAAATGTGTTATGCATGTTTATTAAATACTTTACTAGATTTTGTAATGAGCTTTCTAATCCTTAATTTGAGGGATACTATACATTACTGTGGGGTGAGAAGAAAAATAACATAGGGATGTAAAAAAAATCAGGTCAAAATTTTCTCCTTTGGGTAGCTTTTTGGACTATAAGGTCAGAGAGATTTTCCTTCAAGATAGGGGAGATTTAAGTATCTTGGTATAATATTGGTGGAGAGCCAATGGAGAGGAAGAAATTAAAGATTAAAGAGGGAAAGTGAATGATTTATCAAGCAAGCCTATGGTAGAAGTTAGAGAAGATGGATTTAAGGTCACAGGTAGAAGAAAAACAGCCTTAGTCAGAGTGGGAAAGAGGGTTATACTACTCTTGGACAGAAGGGAAGATGAGAAGAAAAGTAAAAAAAAAAAAATTAAAACCCTACAAAGCATAGAAAAAAACATGATATCACTTGGACTTTATTATTTAAAGGGATTTGAAAGATAGACACATTGGTTTTCTCTGTTATTTTAGTAACAGTATTGAAAGTGAGTTAGATAAAAGATCACGTGAGCTGTTCCATGAACATTTTTTACTAATTCTATTTTTATCTGTTACTACTTACTGCTGGATGCCAAGCTGAGTCAAAATGACACCTGAACTAAATGTCTGTATGTGCGTGTGTTTGCATGTATGGTGGGAGTAAGGTGTAACTTTTCTATGTAGACTACAGAAGAAAACTGGCATTTTGCTTGGTGTAAAATATAAAATAGTTTAGCAATAAAAATAATCATCCCTCAAAGAAAATTACTGAGTGATTTCTACCAGTTTAAATCAGAAGAATAATCTTTGGTTATAAAAATGGTTAAAATTATTTTTACATGTTTTAATTTGCAATAAATATTTATAATTGTTAAAATTCAAGAGATTTTTTCTGAGACTTTTCATTGTATCACAGTGAAGTTAACTAAATCATAAACCATGATTTTTTTTCCCAATAGAGTACATTGTTTGCAAGATTTGCTTAATTAATAAAATCCCTAAGATTCATTATAATTGGTTGCACTTTTTAAGTAGCTTTCAAGTCCTTAAATTTGAAGTGAAAAGGGTAGTAAGGAAAAGAAAATCAACTTGTCCCAAATGCACAGAAACGGGGATCAGAAGTTACTGCTCTGAGTAGCAGGATAGACTCTCATTTTTGAGAAAGGACTTTTCTTTGCACTCCTTGGTTTTGACTCTACCACCACCATCATCATATCCCCCACGATAAGGAAATTCATGATCATGGAGATTGCTGGAGTGTTGGTCCTCTCAGTAGCATCAGCCCCTCTGACTGGATGGCGGAACTTCTACCAAACCCTCCATTTAAAGAGGCTTCATATGACCAGGTAACTCTTAATTTCCAATCAGCTAGGTTCCTTGAATTCCACTTTCCATCATCTTGCCCCTAAGTTCCTTCTTTCCTCTCTCCCCTCTTCTTTCCTTCCTTTAATGTATTATCTTCCCCCTTTAGAGTATGAACTCCTTGGGAGCAAGGCCAGTTTTTTTTTTCTTATTTGTAGCCCCAGCATTTAGCACAATGTCTTGCACATAAGAGATGCTTAATAAATTTTTAAATCAAATTGAATTGACAAGGTATAGGGAGATCTCAGTTCAAAGCCTGCTCCAGGTATTTGCTAGCTGTGTGAACAAGTCAGTTAATCTGTTTGCTTCAGTTTCCTCATCTGAAAATGAAGATAATATCCATTACTTCTCAGGGTTATTGTGAGGATCAAATGAGTAATAATTGTAAAGTACTTAGCACAGTACCTAACATATAGTTAGTACTATATACATGTTAGCTAGCCGTAATATGTGTTCAAGAATAATATAAAAAAGAGTTTAACTCCTTTTTAGTAGTTAAGGAGGACTTGTTACCTTACCATCACCTATATTTCCACTTTCCAACAACCAAACTTCATCAGGTAAGAAAGAATATGTGTTTATTTGAGGACAGCTAGGTGGCACACTGGAGAAAGCACCAACCCTTGATTCAGGAGGACCTGAGTTCAAATCCGGCCTCAGACACTTGACACTTACTAGCTGTGTGACCCTGGGCAAGTCATTTAACTCTCATAGCCCCCCTCCCCCCCAAAAAAAGAATATGTGTTTATTTAAAAAGGAAACAACAGGTATGGCTGAGTCTGAGGGAATTACAAAGATAATGGCCTCTTTGCACTGACAATTGGGTAAGCTGAAGAGGAGAAAGAAATAGTAGTTAAAGTAAGGAAGAAAATTGTCATTACCTTAAGTATAGGCTCTTCCTGTCTCAGATAATTACCTCCTTTAGTAAATTTATCAACTCTCATTCCTTCCTCCTGTAAGGGCCAAATTTAGTATGGGAAGAGTTAAGTGGGTGACTTGCTGTAGTATTGAAGTAAGAAAGGAAACAGCCTTTTTCAAAAAACAAAACAGGTGTATTAATGGGAACAAGTTCAAAACACAAGTGAGGTTAATACAGCTAGGGAATCTAAATCTCTGGGGTAAAAAGACCCCAGGCACCCTGAACCCACCTCCAGCCCAGCTAGCTCCAAAGAGCTAGCTTTGCTTCAAAAACAAAACAAAAAAAACTCATCACCACCTGAAATCTGTAGCTCTAAGGAGAATTAGTTTTGTAGTCTCTTCTGTTTTGGTCAGAAGGTCAAACACCAACAGCTCCTCTAACTGTCTGCCTTTCTTCCCTGTTTCTCTCAGAGCATTCTCTAACTGTCTCCCCCGCCACAGGAAGGGGGGAGGTCGGTTCTTAGTCATGCTGAGTCTCCAATTGGCTCAGCACACCCACATGGACTGTCCCCATTATAATCTGGCCAGACCTATGTGGGCATGGGGGAGCTATTAGAGGGAGGATTAGTTATGTAGTTTCAATACGTGTTCCCAGTGGTCAGAGTTCCTCTTGTTTATTCAGTTATCTCCCAAAGTATACACCCATCTTCTTGTAGGTTTTTCAAGCTTACATTTTTTTAGTCTGACCATAATTAAGCAAAGATAGGGTTATGAAAACCCCCAAATCACAATTAATTCCTTATACTCTTCATCTGGGAATGGAGGGTGAGGAAAGAGGGCCCTCTGTTCCCAAAGACCAAATCTTTCTTCAGAGGTATGGTTTCACTTTTTTTTTTTAACTTTTTACTGGCTAGGTACATATGAATGTCCTGTTAGTGTCTATACATTCATCTTAATAAATGTATAATCTATTTTGCCTAATCTTCCTCTTTCTAAATTGTTCTACACCTTATCTCCCACATATCAATCGCTACTATTTAATTTGCCCAAGAAAATTTTGAGTTGTTCTCTAGTTCCACCTCTACTTTATGCCCCATCTCATATGATAAGGCACCTCATCTTTTTGCTTCTAGCTCTAAATTATAACTTCTATCCAGCATCTTGTGTATATTTCTACTGTAACGTCCATGGCTTAGATATCTGTTACCTTTCTACTGTATTATTTTAACAAACTTCAAAAATGTCTGCTGGTCTGCATGTTTTTTCCGATCCCACACACTATTGCATGAGTAATCTTCCTAACACATAAGTCTAGGGTTATGTCACTCCCCTGCTCAAAACCTTTCAATAGCTTCCTTTTACCTGTGAAACAAAGTCAAGGTCTTAATTACTCTATATTCCCTGATGTGTCTCTTCTAATGCCCTCCTCTCATTTTATATTTCTACCATGCTAAACTACTTGCCATATCCCAAAGACATCATGCACTTTATCATCTCTAGAGATATTTCTTTTTTCTTTCTTTTTTTTTTTTAAGTGAGGCAATTGGGGTTAAGTGACTTGCCCAGGGTCATACAGCTAGTAAGTGTTAAGTGTCTGAGGCCAGATTTGAACTCAGGTCCTCCTGACTCCAGGGCCAGTGCTCTATCCACTGTGCCACCTAGATGCCCCTCTAGACATATTTCTTGCCAGCAATGCCTTTCCTCCTCAACTCTACATGTTTAAATCTTCCCTAAGCTTCAAGTTTATATTCAAATACATCATTTTCCTGGACACCTTGCAGATTAACAATCCACAAAAATTTCCCCTTAGCTTATGATCTGGAGGCAATGTGCTTTTACCTTTTTATCACATTCATTATTGTATCACAGTGATTTCCACATATTTATTTTCTTTCCTGCAAGATTTAAAGTTTTTGATAAAAGGTAACATTGTATTAATTTCCTCTCCTCTCCTCTCCTCCCTGCCAATAGCACCTGGTATAAATCTATTCAGCAGTTGGTCAAGGGACACATTTAATGCATGTGGGAGGGTAAGATAGATGTAGTACAAATTGACAAGTATGAAGCTTGATATAGCATCTCTAGTTGTATAATAGAGTCAATGATAAATTGTACTTGATGAAGAACAAGGTAGCATGAAGTAGAAGAAAAAACAATAGAAAAAGTCAGAAATATGGTTTTTAATCTGCATTCTTCTAGCAATGATTTGGTTAACCTTCTAGGAATTTCCTTAAATTATTTTGGTTAGCTTTGTATTAAAATATTTAAGTCTGTCCATTTCAAAAAACTCTACATTTTAAAAATTCTATGAATTAAATATAGAGATTAATAAAGGGGTCAAAGAGCCATAAGGGCAACGTATCTGATACCTCATAAATACATGTAACTGTTTTGAGACTTAATAAACTAAATACTTAAAAATGAGAAATCATTTATTTTTTATAGACTGAGATTATTTAAAATAGCTTGTTGATTTCATAGGGGAAATTTTGTTGAATGGGTGTGTTTTAAGTGAAAGTGAGAGATTGAATTCCTTGAGCTTCTAATTTCAACTGCTGAAAGATACAGGAGATAAAAATCTGAGGCTAAAGCAGAAGAGTGAAAAACTGGCAAAATACTCATCATGGGGTAAAAAAGCAGCTTTGTCAGAACTGGCTCAAGAGATCAGTAGTAGGAGAAATCATTTGAAAGGAGGTTTTAGAGATGTGATTCCTGGTTCTTTGGAAAGAGAACAAACCTCTGGCTAAGAACTTTGGTCTTACATATCCCTGTTCAGCTTCCCCTAAAGCTCAAGGGAAGTGAAGTCCTTGAGAAGTGTCTGTTGGACTTTTGTGCTCCCTTCTGTTTGAGGATAAAAAAATGAAAGATGTAAAAGATCATTTTGACAGCTGCATCATAGGAAATCATACTGTGATTTAATTGTCTCATAAAGAATTCGGGTAAGTCAAAATTTGACCAGGCTTGTTTGCTTTACCTGGAGAATCAACTTGAACATTTTTTTTTTTGTAGTGATCTCTATTTGCTACAATTTTATCAGACAACATAGCATCTTGAGTAGTAAATAGATTGACAAGACTATTCGGTAGTGCCCAGAGATAGCCAACCCAAAGAGGCTTGCAGTTTTTTTGCTAAAAGGGAACTTAAGTCCAAATCAATAAGGCTCTTTTAGGGTTAATTGCAAGTTGTAATTTTAAGTATAGTAGAACAAAGGATTTCCCAGCTGGGGAGGGATGAGGACGCGAGATGTATCCTTAGCAGAGAAGCAGCTTTCCTTACTGCAGATATTTCTGAATAGATCAATGACATCAAAACCTAGATTCCGGAGTTCTAAGTTACTAGAGGAATATACATTTTCATGTTTTGAATATTTTCTTGCTATGTTCCTCTATGTGTCAAATCTCCCTCAAACATGAATATTATTTCTTTTTGCCTTATTACTAAATAATTGCTTGTTTAAGATCTAACAGTGACATCATTGATAGTGACTAGTTTAAGCAATTGAAACTCACTGGTGGGAGGGAGCTCCAAAGCTAATGAAGTTAGTAGGGCAGTGGTATGGACTCCTGTACAACAGGATAATCTTTAAGACTCTTAAAGAATTCAAATATAATCATATTGTGGTAGTCCTCTGGCAACCCAGGCCTGACAGTAACAGAGTATGTGGGAATATGCAAGCTAACCCAAAGAATTAGTAGTAATTCATATGTCTATATAAAAGGTATGAGAACTACAGTGAATGTGGGAGTCATTTCTCAAGTACCCACCTATTACATAAGAAATTGACTATGATGAACTCTAGGTTAATTTTAAACTTTAAATCTTGTTAAGTAAACTTCTATCTCTGTGTCTTCAACTGAACAGGTGGTAAGTATGACAAGGTAAGTCCTGAAGAGGATATGACTGTAGAATATTTGATGTTTTCAAGGAATTGGTATTATGCTGAGAACAAAGGAGGCTTTTCTTTCAGTAGAAAATGGGCTCCACAGGGAATAATTAATTTGAAGTACTGAATGTGTAGGGGAAATGGTCATGCAAAGAAATGGTGGTTCATGTCCTTTATAAGGTAATTACTGACCTCATCCTTGTTTGATACACATATGTATCTTGCTGTCCTGTAGTGATGACTATACCACTATACTACACCTATTCGTTTTGTATATAACAAGTCTTATATATACATGACTTGGGGCCCATTGTTGGAGGTTTGACCCCACTTTGGGCCCCGCACATAATAAACTGTCTCTCTCTTTACCTTGAGTACCTGGCTGAGTATTTTCTGAGTCAATCATGTGGTAACAATTCAACCATTCTGGAGAGCAATTTGGAACTATGCCCAAAGGGTTGTGGGGCTGAAAAGGTGATTTTATTGTTGTTACTGTTGTTTTTTAATGAAGTATGCGATTGTTGTAAAAAGGAATACAAGAAAATTAGCATAAGAAGCAAAATGAAAGCAAATATAGTCAAAGAGAGAAAGATTTTTGGATAATATATAATTTTCCATGTATTGGTGAGAATTAGAGAAAAATATTAGGAAAAAAAGAAGATGGGACAGAAAAAGATATATAAAATGAACAGATATGTAAAACATGTCAGTACCATTTTAATTGGAATAAAAAAATGAGTCTTCAAAGAAATGCATTATTTCTTGTCTTGTATTAATCTAGATTAATCCCTATAGTGAATTGACCTAGATTTCTCTTAAGAGTAATGCAAACAAATCTGAAACTAAACTATAAAGTGACAGTTATCAAAACTATTTGGTACTAGCTAAGAAATAGTTTGGTGGATCAATGAAATCAGTTAGGCACAGGAGACACAGTAGTAAATGGCTACAGTAATTTACTCTTTGATAAACCCAAAGACTCCAGCTTCTGGGATAAAAGCTCACTATTTGACAAAAAATGATGGGAAAACTGGAAGATATGATGTCAGAAACTAGGCATAGAACAACATCTTACAACCTGTACCAAAATAAGGTCAAAATGGGTACATGATTTAGACATAAAGAGTGATGCCATAGGTAAATTAAGAGAGAAAGGAATAGTTTACCTCTCAGATCTATGGAGAGGAGAAGAATTTATGACCAAACAAGAGATAGAGAGTATTATAAAATGCAAAATGGATGAATATGATTACATTAAATTAAAAAAAAGTTTTGTATAAACAGAAGCAATGCAGCCAAAATGAGAAGGGAAGCAGAAAGCTGGTAAACAATTTTTAGAGCCACTGTTTCTGATAAAGGCCTCATTTCGAAAATATGTAGGAAACTAAACCAAATTTAAAAGAATGCAAGTTATTCCCCAATTGAGAAATGGTCAAAAGATATGAACATGCAGTTTTCAGATGAAGAAATCAAAGCTATCTATTGCCATATGAAAAAATGCTCTAAATCACTATTGATTAGAAAAATGCAAATTAAAACAATTCTGAGGTACCACCTATCAGATTGGCTAATATGACAAAAAAGGGAAATAATAAACGTTGAAGAATCTGTGGAAAAATTGGAAGACTAAGGCATTTTTGAAGTTGTGAAGTGATCCTGATGTGAAAAATCACATATAGGCTCTGACCTTGTCTGTCTCAGGCAGGCCCTGGCCTTGCTGTGTTCCAGCTCCAGCTGCAGCTGCAGGCCTGTCTCTCCTTTGTCCTTTGTAAGGTAATTACTGACCTCATCCTTGTTTGATACACATATGTATCTTGCTGTCCTGTAGTGATGACTATGCCAGTATACCACACCTATTCTTTTTGTATATAACAAGTCTTGTATATACATGACTTGGGGCCCATTGTTGGAGGTTTGACCCCACTTTGGGCCCCGCACATAATAAACTGTCTCTCTCTTTACCTTGAGTACCTGGCTGAGTATTTTCTGAGTCAATCATGTGGTAACAATCCAACCATTCTGGAGAGCAATTTGGAACTATGCCCAAAGGGTTGTGGGGCTGTGCATACTTTTCAACCCAGTAATACCACTACTAGGTCTGTATCCCAAGAGATCATTAAAAAAATAAAAAAGAAAATGACCCACATGTACAAAAATATTTATAGCAGCTCTCTTTGTGGTGGCAAAGAATTGGAAATCAATGGGAATGTCCATCAATTGGGACACTCCTGAACAAGCTTTGGTATATGAATGTAATGGAATACTATTGTGTTATAACAAATGATGAGCAGGCAGATTTCAGAAAAAAACTTGGAACTGGAAAAAAGACTTACATGAGCTAATGCTGAGTGAAGTGGGCAGAACAAGGAGAATATTGTACACAGCAACAGCAACAATGTGTGAAAATCACCAGTGATAGATTTAGCTCTTCTCAGCAATACAATGGTCCAAGACAATTCCAAAGGACTCATGATAGAAAATGCTCTCCACATCCAGAAAAAAGAAATTTGGATTCTGAATGCAGAGTGAACCATACTGTTTCTTCTTCTTCTTCTTTTTTGTTTGTTTGTTTTCTTTTTTGTTCTGATTCTTCTTTCACAACATGACTAATGCGGAAATATGTTTAATGTGATTGTACATATATATCCTGTATCAGATTGCTTTCTGTCTTGGGGAAGTGGGAGGAAAGGGAGGGAAAAAAAATTTGGAACTCAAAATCTTATAAAAAATAAATGCTGTGGGGCAGCTAGGTGGCACAGTGGATAAAGCACCTACCCTGGATTCAGGAGGACCTGAGTTCAAATCCAGCCTCAGAACACTTGATACTTACTAGCTATGTGACTTTGGGCAAGGCTCTTAACCCTCATTGCCTTGCAACTGACAAACAAAAGAAATGTCAAAAACTATTTTTACATATAACTGGAAAGTAATAAAAATTTTATGGTCCAAAAAAAAGAGTAATTCAAAGGGATGTTACTCTAATAGAAGCAATGCTTCTAATAGAAGCATTATGTAAGGCAGCATGTTTCACTGAAAAGAGTGGTAAACAAGGAGTCATAGGACCCAAGCTTGATTTTGCCTTTAACTTCTGAACTTTGCCCACATAGTTAAGATAGTTTATATTCTTAGAATTTTTCTCTTTAGTGTAATAGTGATGCCAATGGTTTAAATTGCTGCATTCAAGTTGACTGACAATGGAGGAGTAGGAAGGGAACAAGTATTAATTAAGCACTTAATTGGTTCCAGGTTCCATGCTAAAAGTTCTATAGATATTATGGCATTTTAATATACTAACCTCTCAGATTGTCTTATTTAAACTTTTTATATTCTTTAGCACCAGATACAGAATTCTGTAAACATCAAAAACTCTTCCCTGAATTAAGAAAAAAAACTAAAATGTATTGTGCATTTGGGGACAAGAAATCTTTAACCTATTTTATAAACTTTCCCCAATTTTTTTTAAAATTTAATTTTAATTTTTTTTTTTTTTTGCGGGGCAATGGGGGTTGTGACTTGCCCAGGGTCACACAGCTAGTAAGTGTCAAGTGTCTGAGGCCGGATTTGAACTCAGGAACTCCTGAATCCAGGGCCAGTGTTTTATCCACTGTGCCACCTAGCTGCCCCACTTTTCCCCAATTTTTGCTTTTATCTTTGTATCTCTTCAAGAACAACAACAAAAAATCAACACACTTAATATAGTAGGTGCTTTAAAAAGGGTTTTTAAATTTTATATATATGTATTGTTGAGTGAATTTTCCAACAGTTTCTTGGTTTCAGAACTATAATTTTGCCTATCCCTTTCATTTTCAAAGCTAATGTTGTCTGTACAAATGTATTATGGAGGGGGGCAGCTAGGTGGTGCAGTGGATAAAGCACCGGCCCTGGATTCAGGAGTCCCTGAGTTCAAATTCGACCTCAGACACTTGACACTTAGTAGCTGTGTGACCTTGGGCAAGTCACTTAGCCCTCATTGTCCCCCCCAAAAAAAAAGTATTATGGAAGCATTTGGGGAGCCCCGCGGAGGCTCTTGCTGGGCAGTCATGGGGCCCCGCTTCCCTTGTCAGACCTCTGCTTGTTGGTGTTTCTCTGGAGAGCTGGGAGCTGTGGCACCCCTGAGGGCCACTGGGCGACCTTTGCTGCTAGTCTGAGCTTTTGAATGGGGCCAGGAAGGGGATCTTTAAGCATCTGCTTCCACATCCGGTGACCAGGCCCTTTCTTTCACAGCAAATGGCAGATGACCCTGGTGCTGCAGGAGGAGCTGGAGGCCCGGGACCCCGGAGTCGGAGGTCAAGGGGGCTTCTGCAGTGGCTTGGGGGGGGCGGGGCACAGTCAAAGCCTGGGTCCCAGCTGCAGGGCCTGAGAAGGAGGAGTTAAGGCCGAAGATAAGGAGTGTGTTCCTGTCACCAAGCTGGGCCAGCTAGTCAAGGACAAATATCAAGTCTTTGGAGAAGATCTATCTTTTCTCCCGTCCTATTAAGGAATCTGAGAGGATAGATTTCTTCCTGTGGTCTTCATTGAAGGATGAAGTTCTGAAGATCATGCCCGTTCAGAATGAAACTTGAGCTGGACAGAGTACCAGGTTCAAGGCTTTTGTGGCCATTGGCAACTACAGTGGCCATATTGGCTTGGGAGTCAAGTGGTCCAAGGAAGTAGCCACAGTTATTCATGGTGCTATCATTCTGACTAAGCTGTCCATCATTCCTGTGAGACATGGCTACTGGGGAAACAAAATTGGCAAGCCTCACACAGTGACCTGGGTGCTGTGGATCAGTTTTGGTGGCCTGATCCCTTCCTCTGGAGGTATTGGCATTGTCTCAGCTCCTGTGCCTAAGAAGCTCCTGGTGATGGCTGGACTTGATGACTGCTATACTTTTTTTTTTTTTTTTTGCCAGGCAATGGGGGTTAAGTGACTTGCCCAGGGTCACACAGCTAGTAAGTGTCAAGTTTCTGAGGTCGGATTTGAACTCAGGTACTCCGGAATCCAGGGCCGGTGCTTATCCACTGTGCCACCTAGCTGCCCCACACTGCTATACTTCTTCAAGGGGCTGTACTGCCACTCAGGGCAACTTTGCTAAAGATACCTTCGATAGCATCTCCAAAACATACAGCTACCTAACCCCAGACCTGTGGAAGGAGAATGTGTTTACTAAGTCTCCCTCTCAGGAATTCACCAACCATCTTGTGAAGACTCACACTTGAGTGTCTGTCCAGAGGACCCAGGCAGCTGCTGTGGCAACCGCATACAATGGCTTTTTTTGTTTTTTGTTTTTATAAACAATGAATACACTGAACTATGCCTGCTAAAAACAAAACAAAACAAACAAGAAAAAACATGTATTATGGAACTATCAGCCCTATTACACATGTAATAGAATATCATCCTTTAATGAAATAGATCCTCAAAGTACACTAAATATGTTGATATAATTTCTGAGTAGCTTTGGTGTCCTGATTCTAAAGGGAAATTGAAATTTTCAATGGACATGAGAAAAAGAACATTTGAGGTCAGAAGTATATCTTTTTGGTATAAAACCTTTCTAGAAAATCAAAGTATTAAACACGTTGTGGCAATTTCTATTCCATTATTACTGCAATGAGAATTCAAAAGACTTCATAGTTCAACATGAACCCTTACTTTCTGTTTGGCCTCTCTCTTTTCCAAAACAGTAACACATGGTAGCTTTAAAAAGTGCAACATCGACACACTTTTAAATTTTATTTTTAAAGTCAGCTAAGAGATTAGCAGAGTCATATGCTTATAATATTGGAGTAGGAACAAAACAATTAAAATCTTAAGCAATTCCAACAGAACAACAGCTAATTGTCTGTGTAATTAATTTCCTTAATGAATCTGGTTAGTCTTTAATTTTCAATAATGAATAACAAATTTTCAAACCCTTTGCTTATAATGAAAGTTATTCCCTTGAGTTTATGCCTTTCTGATGAAAGAAGCAAAATCAGCCTAAATCATGCTCAAAGGAGAGCAAGTACTAACTCTCTTGGGAGTCTCTTTTTCTATTATTGTGAATTGCTTTGCAATGACACTATTTCATTTCTATGGAAAAATGGCTTGTAAATTTTCAGTTGGATTATTTATTAACAGGCAAGACTGTACTGTAAACCATAGAAGAGTCAGCAAATTTAATTGAATGATTAAGCAGGATAAAAATCAAAATAAATAGAAAACCAATAATTACCTTAACCTAAGCAATCGCATTGGTCACTTAATCCCAATTGGTTGAGCTATCTTTTGGCTATTTTTCTCCCAGAAGTCATTTTGCTATTTAGTCAAGCTAAGTATCTGGGTTTTTTGTTTGTGTGTTTGTTTGTTTTTTTATCCAATTACCCAATAAGGCTGAGTTTGCTTTTTAACCACCTTAAACAAATCAGAATATTACTTGCTGGAATCAGTAGCTAATACAACTCTTTTATATGGAAGTTTTCCAGGTCATAGAAACACTAGACTTTTAGTTTCTTACCTATTACTTTTTCTTTCATATGTATGTTCATGCGCATTTTCTTTTTAGTTTGTCAGCTATAAGAAGACAAATTACCTTAGAAAATTGAGTAAATATTTAATGAACCTCATCACCATATCTGGTATGTTAATATAATATAGAGATAAACCCTCATTTGCTTACTTATACAATGGAGATAATAGCTACTTCCTTTCTCCAATATATATGATTTAATAAAATAAATTATAAATATAGCACTAAAACATTAATGCAAATGAACTATCTTAATATACATATAGCAATGATATATTAATCATACACAATATTTACTAGAATTTCCCCATGATCTGTTATTTCATCCCTGTGGATGTTCACTCCACCAACGCAGACTGAAACCCTGACACAAACAACTTAGAAGATAATTGCATGAGTTACTGCCTCCCAAGAAAAATCAGAATTTAGAGAACAACTTTTCAAAAGGAGGTCTTTAGTCTAGCTTCTGGGTGACAGTCCATCATAAGTCCCCTTATCAAAACCTTTCTTGCTTGATAGGATGTGGTTTTGTTTTCCTGGACTTTGAGAACTCAAAGTTACCTCCACTAGCAAGAAGAAGCATTAGGTTATAAAAATAAGCAATAATGAATATAGGCTTTAGTACATGAAAGAAATAGATTCTAGATAAATAATCCTCACTATGTCTTATAGAGGCTTACAGTAACCAAATAATTATAAACTCATTTTGTTTGGCTAACATAAGGTAAAATGAATCATAGGCAAGCGAATATATGTAAAGTGATACATTTTAATATCTATTAAAGGTAGGGGGAAGGAAACACACATTTATTAAGCAGCTACATGCCAGGCACCATGCTAAGCACTTTATAAGTATTATGTCATTTGATTATCCAATTAAATATATCTCTCTAAGATAGATCGATATAGTTAGCTTTGTGAGGTTCAATTTCGGAAGAATTCTAAGACCAAGTCCTAAAAGTCTATGGGCACCTGGCATCCTAATGGATTTTGGGTGCAGAATACTCAATCAGTGGGCTTGGGAAAATTTTTCTTCCCAATTATCTTATATGTGGGTTTAATGTCTGGCTCTGGAACTTACTAGCTTTATGTTTATTCAATACCTCTATTCACCAATTATTTTCACCTATAAAATGGAAACATATCTCTCCATACTTTTTTAACATGAATACTATACAAATGAATACACACACACATCTATATATACATACACACATATATACACTTTATAAAGCACTATATATTATTGACACAATAAAATTTAAACCTCTTTCCAGAGCTAAGGCCTAGCAAGCAAGCTGTACCCTGAGCTTAGAAGGACAACAATCCTTTCCATAGAATTCAATGGGTGTTCTCTGATCAAAGACAAATACTGGATAAATTCGGGAAGTCCTGAAATCAATCAAACTTGTCACATTCTTGTTGCTCCCTCATTGTCAGGGCTACAGCCCACTGGGCAGCCACTAGTATAAGTATTGAGATCACCCCACACTACTTCAGGTCTCTCCCACTAGGGGTGTGGCCCTGGAACATGTGTTTATTATAGCCTTCCTTGCTTCCATGCCTTTTACGTCATTCTGAAAATAAAACTTTATTTAATTCCAGGCTCCCTTGTCTCTATCCTGCTCGGTTCGGCTCTAGTCATTCACAGGTTAAAGGCCAGTTCTGATCCAATTGACATTATAAATTACCATATAGAGTTCCTTCAACCATCCCTTAAGCCCTTTAAAATCATAAACTGTTATACACATATTATTATGGTGACTATTCATAAAATATCCTTCACTTTGCTAATGCTACTCTTAAAATGTACCACCCAGAACTCTACTCAAAACTCACTTCACTGACTCACTGAATTTGCCTCATATGATCACACTTACATATAAGAACTCTTTAAATGCTCTAGCATTTCTTCCCTTCAAGATTCTTTCCTTATAATATCAGACTCCATGAATCTCTATCAAGCATTAACTCTCTTAGTTAGGCTAAAATTGTAGCTAGTCTGTCTAAAATCTAATGAGTGGTCACCAATAAATTATAAGCTTTAGTAAGATTTAGACTTTTAAGCATTTATTAAGGAGAATAAAAATTTGGTGAAGAGAAAGAGAAAGGCCTAGATTCACTTATCTATTAAAGGGAGAGAGCATTCCTAGCTCCACCCTCCGCCAGAGTCCACAGGAAAGAGAGTGAGCCAGTGTGCCAGCCTCCCCCTTCCTCCTCCTCCAAGCCAACGTCACTTCCTGACACCAAAGAAAGCCCTCAGATACCCTCTCCTCATGTTGGAGCTTTCCTACAGTAAGTCTCCAGCAGGTGGCGACATTCTAATCATTATATTTGTAATACCTTCTTCTGACTAGGTAGAGATTAGACAGTAAAACTGACTTCTAGACATTTTCCTCCTTTCCCATTGTTGCATTGTAGTGGGATTAGTATTGGTTGTAGAGGCCAAATTTTGTGAAAGAGCCTAGAGAAATATGTGAAAGGAAACAGAACTAAAATCAATGCTGGACTAATTATTCTTTATTTTATAGAATATTTTCATTGTTGTTCTTCTATATTAATAAATAGGTTGCAAAGAAGCATTTTATTTGATGATAGTATTCCTACAGTCTTTATGCACCTTTGTAGGGATACAACCCAAACTAGGATTGTGCTGTTTAAAATATTGGGGGCCTCCCTCTCTCTGTTCTAAATTATTAGGGAACTCAGCTGGAGTTTCTAAGATATTTCTACTTATAAATTAATGGCTATTGCACCCATTTAGATAGTAAGCATTTATTAAATCATATTAAATGTTAGGAGAGTATTGACTGCATTGAACACAAGCCCCCCAAAAACCCATCACTATCTTGTCTAAGAGAGAGAGTGAGAGAGAGAGAGCGAGAGAGAGAGAGAGAGAGGGAGCACTTGGTTCCAAGCAGAGTTCAGAGGTCCTACATTACAGAGAGAGAGAGAGAGAGAGAGAGAGAGAGAGAGAGAGAGAGAGCGCTTAGCTACCGCAGCCTTCCGTGCCTACTGTGTCCCCCAGAATGGCCTTCACTTCATGATCTCACTCTCTTTTCCTCTTCTGATAGAGGTGGCTCTTACATACTGATCAAAGCAAACTGGCTAGTATCATTCAGTTCCATTTGGTTTATGTGACCTAAGGTTGGTCCATATTAAAATGAGCTGTGCAGTGTTGAGGTCAGGGTCTAGTGAAAGACAAATCCTCTGAGGGGAAAGGCTCTCTGGAAAAGATGTGATTTTAATCTCTATTGAGTTATTCACTCTCCATTTCTATTGATCCACCCATGGGCTCTTGGGCAGGTCCCAAAAGAGATTAGCTAAAGTTTCTGAGCTAAGCCTTTGAGTGGAGGGTGGTCCTTGTGTCCTCAAAAAGTCCATTATTAATAATTATACAGGATAATTATTAATTAATAATCTCACAGGATAAAATGCTAAACCGATGTATAACATTTGACATCTTTCATAAAATGGTGCTATGCTATGTTTCTAATCTTATTTCCTATCATTCTATATCATGTGTTCTAAGACCCAAACAAACTGACCTACTTGTTGGTTCCAATAGTTGCCATTCCATCTACTGCTTTCATGCCTTTGTATAGAACAGTCCCCATGCCTTAATTGCTCCATTACTCACTTCTAATTCTTGGAATCAGTTTGTTTCAAGTCTCAAGCTCAAGTGTCCCTTCTTACATAGGCCCTTACTATTCAAGTAGAAGGAATATTTCAGTTTTTGTTTGTTTGTTTGTTTGTTTGTTTTTTTGGTGAGGCAATTGGGGTTAAGTGACTTCCCAAGGGTCACACAGCTAGTAAGTGTTAAGTGTCTGAGGCCAGATTTGAAATCAGGTACTCCTGACTCCAGGGCCAGTGCTCTACCCACTGTGCCACCTAGCTGCCCCGAATATTTCAGTTTTGACTTAGTAACTCCAATGCCTAAAATAGCATCTTGCAGTAGGTATTTAATTAAAGTTTAATTGAATCAAATTGAATTGGAAGAGTTATATACAGCACTGAAAAGTTCAGAGACTTCTTAGCAATCATACAGCAAGTTTTTAATAACTTTTTTGAGTGGTTGATAGATTAATGATCATACAACTATATTTCAGATATAACACATGATCTTCCTAATGCTAAATCTAGCCCTCTATCCACTCAACTAGGTTTCTCTCATTTCATATAACTCTAAAATATGCTGCACTGACATATTTAGCCATAGGCTTGGACATTTAGGTTTAAATATTTCCAGAATATGGCAGCACAGATTTGAACAGAAACAATTCTATTCATTTGAGACTAGGACTTCAAAGATGCTCTGTGACCTTAAAGAAGTTAGTTTAAAAATTCTCAGATAGTTACACATATAGGATAGCTCTCCTCATCAACTTTAAATTAACAAATAGACCCTTGAGGCTAGTGTCTGGAATTTCTCATCTGCAGGAGGTATATTGAGGATTAAATTATTAAACAGATAACAAAATAATTGCAAGTATGGGTATTGTATTCTCGGCAATTTTATTTTTTGAGCTCCAGATATTTCTTGTATTAAATCCACTATATAGCACAAAATTCAGAGAACACTATTTTGAAAAAAAAATGTCACTAGGCTTTAAATGTTATCATTTTATTCAATAGCTCTTAGTTTTCAAAAATGAATGAAGCCAAACTGCAATCTCAGATATTCTACAAAACTCCCATATGAACATTACTTGGAAGAATCAGGCCCAGTGTTAATTTTCTGTTTTTACTTCATCAGTAGTTCAGTATACACACAGGAATATAAAATATAAACCTTCATCCCTGTAAAGTTGCTAAAGTCAGTCAAAAAACTTTCTTGGTAGTTTTTGGAGTTTTTCCTTTTCTTATTTGATCTTAAAGGCACCAACATTTTTTTTTTTTGGTAATTGATAAATTTCCAAAATCATACTTGTGTTGGTAATGCATTATGATGAAATTTCTTGTTGTATGGCATAAAAATGGCTTATTATAGAATCAAAATACTTGAGTTTTAATACATCCCATGAATCTTTAGGAACCTTTCTGTTTTTTTTTGTTTATTTGTTTTTTTGCGAGGGGCAATGGGGGTTAAGTGACTTGCCCAGGGTCACACAGCTAGTAAGTGTCAAGTGTCTGAGGCTGGATTTGAACTCATGTACTCTTGAATCCAAGGCCAGTGCTTTATCCACTGGGCCACCTAGCTGCCCCAGTCCCATGACTCTTAATAGCTATATGACTCTTGGTAAATCCCTTAGCCTATTTTTGCCTTGCTTTTATCACCTGTTAAATGAGATAATATCATAGTACTTGTTAATAGGAAAGTATTTTTGCAACTTAAAGAACTATACAATTATGAGTTCTGATGCTACTGCTGCCATCATTCCTGCTATTGCTTTTTTGATAATTTTGCTTTTAAAATTTACCTAGAAAAGGTCATTAAGTTATAAGAAGCAGAATGTAGAGGAAAATTGAGGTTAAGTTACTAAAATAAATAGTAGAATAACACATGACTGCTTTAGATGAAATCAAATATTCAGATTTAGATTACTTAAATTACCTGGAGCTGAAAAAAATCATTTATCTCTTCTAGGTAATCTTAGGGAATTTCTGAAGGATCAAAAAAGAATAAAAAAACAAAGCAAACAGATCAATTACCTTAATTTTCAAAGGGTGAAAAAAGAGAAAATACTACTTATTGTTTGGTGAGACATTGATTGCCAGTATTTTTCAGGTTAGATCATTTTAGATGGTTGCATGGACATACAAAAGAATACAGTGATTGTTAGAGGCAACATGTACTCACAGAAATGAAAGTATTTCAAAGTAAGCAGGAATCTCAGTAGCCATCTAGTCCTATTCAAACATGAAAAGGATCTCCAAATAATATCCAACAGTTGGACACGTAGCTTCTTTTGAAAGGCCTAAGGGTAAAGTAAGGGAATTAGACATGGAGGTGGCTTCTTCTTCTCCTTCTCCTTCTCCTCCTCCTTCTCCTTCTCCTTCTCCTCCTTCTCCTTCTCCCTCTTCTTCTCTGTTTTCTCCTTCTCCTCCTTCTTCTATTATTATACCCAGAATTGCATTTAGCAATGTGTCTCCAGACTCTAGTAAGGTCTGAACAGAAACCTATTACTTTCCTATATTTAGAAGCTACATGTTTCAATGAATCCTAACTTATCTCATTAAAAAAATACATAGAATTAACTTCATTACATTTTTGGTAGGATAATTATATTGGAAGATCAGAGGAATGATGTATTTATTTTCTATCTCAGTCTTTTGAAAACACTGACAAACACTTGTAAGAAATCTTTGCACTTTGTAAAAATGTAAAAGTTTAATGACAGTATTAAAATCTCAACATGAACAAAACTGAATTCCTTAATTCTTAAAAAAATTCCATCCTTCTTACCAAATTATATCTCTATTGATATCAGTGGTATCCATTCAGGCACTCAAATTTGGAAATCTAGACGCTTACCATTCCCTTTCACTCACATGGCCCATCCAATAATTCCTGAAGTGCTTTAAATTCTACTTTTAAAAAGTTTCTTTTATCCAGACGCATCTCCTTGCTCCAACTGTAATCAGTTCACATTTTAATGGATTTTGTAGTGTCTTATGTCTGAGGCTGGCTTTGGGCTCAGGTCCTCCTGGGTCCTGGGTGGATGCTTTGTCTGCTTTGTCACCTAGCTGCCCATTGATGATGTCTTTAAAATAAAATTAAGGGGTGAGTGGATTGCACTGGGAGAAAGGGAAAGGGAAAGGTGGAATGGGGCAAAGTAGATTACATAAAAGAAGCAAATAAAAGCTTAAGATGGGGGAAGAGTGGAGGAATGAATGAGCCTTACTCTCATCAGAATTGGCTCAAAGATGGAACAACATACACACTCAAGTGGGTATGGTAACATATCTTGCCATGAGGGGAAGTGGGAGGGGAAGGGAATAAGGGGGGAAGAATGAAGGAAAGAAGAGCAGATTGGGGGAGAGGCAGTAAGAAGCAAAACCCTTTTGAGCAGGGAAAGGGTAAAAGAAGATAGAAAATAGAATAAATATTATGGGGAGTGAATAGGATGGAGGGAAACACAATTAGCAACAGTAATTGGGAAAAATTTGAAGCAGAGGCAAGAGCAATGTAAGATGATGATGATGACGATTGTTTGGTTGGTTGGATGATTATGATGATTGATTAATGATGATAAAACGTATGGTACTTATTTTTCTGGGCTATTGTGAAGAAAATTCTTTGCAGGTCTAAGGTATTATATAAATGTCATCGATTACTGTTGTTGAAATTATCAACCTCTTAGGTTTATTTTAAGCAAATCCCTTTTTATAGTATATAAATGTAGTTTACTATAAAACAAAATGATAAGCATGATTCTATCAGAAAAATCTTCATCTAGGAAAACTATAACTCTTAATTTGTCCTACATATCCTGTCTTTGAGATCTTTATTATTTGCATACTGAGGATATTATCTTTCTTTTTAAAAATCTATCCATTACAAAGTAAATTAATTTTCCTAGAAGAATATGATGTGACAAAAAAAGCACACTGGAGGAAGTAGTAAAAGAGAACTGTAGATATTCTCTGAATATAGAAAATGAAATTTTGAAATATTTAAAAAATGAATTACAGATTGCTTCTTGAATAAAACCCAAAGCTACAGACTTCACATCACTTAGTGGGTGAAATTAACAATTCAATTAGTAAACAATATGTTTGGTGATCCATCAGGAGAAAACTTTCAAAGAGGAAGGAAAATATATTCAAATAAAACAAGACTATGTTGACCCATGATGACATCTTTTTCTTTTTTCTTCTTTTTTTTTTTATGCAGGGAAGTGAGGGTTAAATGACTTGCCCAGGGTCACACAGCTAGTAAGTGTCAAGTGTTTGAGGCTGGATTTAAACTCAGGTCCTCCTGAATCCAGAGCTGGTGCTTTATCCACCACGCAACCTAGCTGTCCATCTACTCTTCATTATTTTGTGCAAGACTTTCCATGTTTCTTCTAAGATCATTGAGCTCAACATTTCTTATAACACAGTAGTATACTCCATCATAATCAAATACCATGATGTCTTCAGCCATGCCCGAATTGATGGGCATCCCTGCAATTTCCAGTTCTTCACTACCACAAAGAGATTTGCTGTGAACATTTGAGAATATATAGTTTTTTTTTTCTTTTTTTGTTTTCCTTTGGAAATAGACCTAGCATTGGTATTACTGTGTCAAATAAATCTTATAACTTTAAATATGAGTGGATTAAACAATCTCATAAAGCAAAAAAGAATAACTGGTTAAGAAAACACAATTCTAGGGGCAGCTAGGTGGCACAGTGGATAGAGCACCGGCCATGGATTCAGGAGGACCTGAGTTCAAATCTGGCCTCAGACACTTTATACTTACTAGCTGTGTGACCCTGGGCAAGTCACTTAACCACAATTGCTTCACCAAAAAAAAAAAAAAACCAACAAAAAAGGAAAACACAATTCTACAATGTTACTTACAAGAAGTACATTTTTTTACAAGAAGCACATTGAAAAAAGGCATAGATAGGTGCAGCTAGGTGGTGCAGTGGATAGAGCACTGGCCCTGGATTCAGGAATACCCGAGTTCAAATCCGGCCTCAGACACTTAACACTTACTAGCTGTGTGACCCTGGGCAAGTCACTTAACCCCAATTGCCTCACTAAAAAAAAATGCATATATAAAATAAAACTCAGAGGATGGATTTTTTTTTCAAAATCAATTCACAATCAAGTCAGTCCAAAAAAGTAGGAGTTGCCATCATACTATCAGGAAAAAAAAATCAAATGTCTAAAAATAAAAGTGTTAAACAAGGAAATTATATTATGCTGAAAGGCAGCATAGGCAACAAATCAATGTCATTAACTTAAGTGATTCAAAAACTTATATTCGAATTCATAAGGGAAACATTATTAGAACTTCAAAATTACATGGATAGTAACACAATGGTGACTTGAGACTTCAATATCCCTTTATCAGTTTTTGATAAGTCTAAAAGAAAGTAAAACATAAGGGAAAATTTGGTACTGAACAAATTTATGGAGATACTAGAGTTAAAAAATTTATAACGTCTTCAAAATGGGATGGCAAATGAATATACATATTTCTCTTCCCTACATGGAACGTTTACAAAGATTGACCATGTATTAAGGTACAAAGATATTGTAAACAAATGTAAAAAGGTTGAAATAATGAATACATGCTTTATGAACCACAACACACACAAAATTGAAATTGATTCAGGGACTATAAACAAAAGACACAGACCCAAAAAAAAATGTGTGTATGAAAGAATTGTTCTGAGATATAACTATATAAAAGAAATTATAATGATGAAACACCACACCAAGATTTCAAAGTTCAAAATATGGCCTCAGACACTTGACACTTACTAGCTGTGTGACCCTGGGCAAGTCACTTAACCCTCATTGCCCTGCCAAAATAATTATAATAATAATGATGAAGAGTGAAATGAACAGTACCCAGAGAACATTGTATCCAGTAACAGTGATAGTGTTATAATAATGGCGTTGAGTGAATAAGTTATTTTGACTATGATAAAATACCCACATAAAGGACATATGAGGAAAGGCACTATCTGCACCCAGAAAAAAATAACCTGATAAATAGAAGTATATATAGAATAATTTTATATATGTATTTGTATGTGTGTATCTAATGATAGCCATCTCTATGCTCTAGGGTACAGAAGAAAAAAATTTTAGAAAATTACATGATAATTTTATTGTATATTAGAAAGGAATAGCAAGGTGTATAAGATTTTCTGTTTCATGTGCAATAATTTTATTGTATTATATTATGGAAATGTTTGTTTTATTCAATTTGTTAAGAATTAAATTAATTTAAACAGATGAAGCTATAAGATTTGTTTACATTTTTCTCCATTTATCTCTCAAAATTTTTTCAGTATAAACTTTTCCCCCTTCTACTATAAACACAGTTTTATATCCCTTCACTTACATCTCTTCTTCTTCTTCTTCTTCTTCTTCTTCTTCTTCTTCTTCTTCTTCTTCTTCTTCTTCTTCTTCTTCTTCTTCTTCTTCTTCTTCTTCTTCTTCTTCTTCTTCTTCTTCTTCTTCTTCTTCTTCTTCTTCTTCTTCTTCTTCTTCTTCTTCTTCTTCTTCTTCTTCTTCTTCTTCTTCTAGTGGTACTGTAGGAGCAGCTAGGTGGTGCAGTGAATAAAGCACCTACCCTGGATTCAACCTGAGTTCAAATCCAACTTTGCACACTTGACATTTGCCAGCTGTGTGACCCTGGGCAAGTCATTTAACCCCCATTGCCCTGAAAAATAAATAAATAAACAAACAAAAATAAAGTGGTCCTGTTCCCCCTGGATCCCTTCCCATCCTGATCCCTACTTTTCTTTTGTTACCCTTTCCCCCTTAGGTTTTGTTTATTGGTTCCTCTCTCCTGCTTTTAGCTGGTTACGTATCCCCCTTTCTCTTTTTATTCATTCCAGTAGATTCTCCCTTCTCTGTCCCTTCTGTTAGATTTCTTTAGATTTTTAAATTTCATTTTGGTCCCCTTTCACAAAATATAAAATGATTTCTTTCAGTCTTTTCATTATCCATCTTCTCATTATATTTACCCTAGACCCTAGTTCTGTTATTTACAAGTTGCATAAGTATCTAGCCTCTCTCTTTTCTCTATATTCTTTATTCAATCAAAGCTTCCAAGATATTTATTCTAGGCTATGTCTTCCAGGTACTTTCTGCCTTTTAGGTTATAGGGATTACCCCATAGATTCTCCTTTTCTACTGTGCTTCATTCATATGAGTTTAAGATAGCACTTTAGAATTTTCTGTGTCAAGATGGCCAAGTGAGAAAGCAACCCACTGAAGCTCTCCCAGATTTCCCCTCCAAACCAACATAAAACTGCCTCTGAACAGTCCCAGGAGCAGGCAAGCAGCCTGCAAGCCTGGCAGAAAGGGTCTGTCTTACCTGGGTGGAAGGGAAGTGATCTAGGAGCAGTAGCTGCTTCTGTGAGCTTCTGGGCTCACAGAAGGAGTCTGAGGCAGGGCTCTGAGCCTGGCACAATCTACCAAAGAGGCTCCAGCCACTTGCAAGCGAGCAGCTCCCTGGACAGGTTAGTTGTCTCGGCAGCATAGCAGAGACCCTCACCAGGTACTCCAAAGCTAACACACACCACCAGGGAGGCTTTAACCTCACCGGTGACCAGTTGTGAAGCCCCATCCAAGCTGGTCAACAGCAAATTCCCACCCCTGTGACCTCACTATTTCCAGGGAAAAGCAACCCCATGGACTCAGCAGATTGCAACAAAATTACCCTTCTAGGGCCTGGTAGCAGAGTACCTGGTTACCATAGCAAACCAGCCTCAGAGCCCCCACCCCCTCCCCCAAAACACACACATTTAGGCAGATTGGAAACAAAATTACTCCTCCAGGGCCTACTAACAAAGGGGCCCTGCTAACAGAACAACCCAGCAGCAAGGCACTATCCCTGGGGCCAACCAACAACAAGATCACTACTCCAGGGTCAGCTACCAGAAAGATTTTGTTAAATTTAGCAACCCATCAAAAGCAAGCAGCTAAGCCCTGAAGCCAATGAAAACAACTAATAAGATCCAGAGCCTCAGAACAAACCTTAGGACAGTTTAGAAAGAGAGCTGTAGGGGACAAATTTTAATTGGGGAGTATTAGCTAGGAGGCTCTCCACAATATTGGGGCAAGGAAGGAGACCAAAAGACTCCCTCAAAAACAGAACATTATTTATTAACAAGAACGAACTTAAAAACAAAAGCAAGATCAGTAGAATTAAGGGAAAGGAAAAAAAAATGGGGGAAGGGAAATGATACAACTTGAATAACAGTACCGTCCAGGGATCAGCTGAGAAAACACAGCTGCATCCTGTCGTTTTCCAGCTTCAAGCTAGAATGGCGAAAATCCTCCCTTCTCCTTCCCAGCAGACCCCAGGCTAACCACACACAGCCCCAAGCCAATTGGCTGGTAGCCCTGACTGACAGTCACTTGACTGCCCTCACTGGGCTTGCAGTCATTATAATTTTGCCAGGCCCATGGCAACAGCTACAACCAGTGGGTGGAGCACCCTGCTGTTGCTAAGGCACAGCACCTGAGCCCCAGGCCAGTGCACACTACAGGTTTTTTAAATTCTAGCCAAATAATGGGGTCATGAAAACCTCAAATAACAACTAATTCTTTATAGAGCACAAATCAAATGAAAATATCAAGAGACAAAAATGAGCAAAAAAAACCTTGACTATTTACAATTAATACTGTCAATATTAATATCAAGACATTAACATTGAGGGAGACAGTAACAAAATGGCTACAGGTGACGCTTGAAAGAAATGCAAATTGGTCTCAGGATGAAAAAGAATTCCTGGAAGAACTTAAAAAGGACTTTAAAAATAAAATTAGAAAAGTAGAAGAAAAATTAGGGAAAGAAATAAAGATAATGTAAGAGAACCATGAAAAAGAAATACAAAAATTTACTGAGGAAAATAACTCCCTAAAAAACAGATTTAGCCAAATGGAAAAGGAAGTACAAAAGGTTACTGAAGAAAATAATTATTTAAAAATTAAAATTGAAGGAATGGAAATTTATGACTCTATGAGATACCAAGATGCATTAAAACAAAATCAAAAAAAGAAAGAAAGAAAGAAAAGAGAAAATGTAAAATTTTGCATAGGAAAAACAAGTGTCTTAGAAAATAAATCCAGGAAAGATAATATAAGAATTATTGGACTACCTGGAGAAAAAAAAAAAGCCTAGGTAATATCTTTCAAGAAATTATCAAAGAAAAGTTCCCTGAAATAATAGAACCAGAGGACAAAATCAAAATTGAAAGAATCAACTGATCACCACCTGAAAAAGATCCCAAAATGAAAAATGAAAACGCTCAGGAATATTATAGCCAAATTTCAAAGATCATGGATCAAAGAAAAAGTATTGCAAGCAGCCAAAAAGAAAAAATTTAAATACCATGGAGTTGTGTGTGTGTGTGTTTTTTAAGTTCCCAACTAAACACCAAATTAGAAATCCTGACAATGAAAGGAGAAATTAATAAAATTAAAAGTAAGAAAGCCATTGAATTAATAAATAAAACTAAAAGCTGGTTTTATGGAAAAAACAATAAAATAGATAAAGCATTGGTTAATTTGATCAAAAAAAGGAAACCTGAAAACCAAATTACTTCCATCAAAAATGAAAGGGGTGGACTTGCCACCAATGAAGAAAAAATTAACAAAACTATTAGGAACTATTTTTCCCAATTATTTGCCATTACATTTGACAATCTAAATTAAATGGATAAATGTTTACAAAAATATAAATTACATGGTTTAGCAGATGAAGAAATAAAATATTTAAATAACCCAATTTTAGAAAAAGAAATTGAACAAGCCATTAATGAACTTCTTAAGAAAAAAATCCCTAGGATCAGATGGATTCACCGAAAATTTAAAGAACAAGTAATCCAAATACTATATAAAGTATTTAAAAATAAGTGATGGAGTCCTACCAAATTCCTTTCTTTGAGACAAATATAGTGCTGATACCCAAACCATGAAAAGCCAAAAGAGAAAGAAAATTATAGACCAATCGCACTAATGAATATTGTTGCAAAAATTTTAAATAAAAGAGAAGAAAAAGAAATAAAAGGAATTAGAATAGTTAATGAGGAAACAAAATTATCACTCTTTGCAGATAGTATGATGTAATATTTAGAAAATCCTAGAGTATCAAATAAAAAACTACTTAAATTTATTAACAATTTTAGCAGAGTTGTGGGATAGAAAATAAAGATGACATAAGTCATCAGCATTTATATATATGACCAATAAAGTCCTGCAACAAAAGATAAAAAGAAAAATTCCTTTTAAAATAGCTGTGGCCAATATAAAATACTTGGGAGTCTAACTCCAAAGACAAACACAGCAACTATATGACCAGAACTGCAAAACACTTTTCACAGAAATAAAGTCAGATCTCTAAAATTGGAAAAAATATTAACTGCTCATGGATAGGCAGAGCAAATATAATAAAAATTACAATCCTACCTAAGTCAATTTATTTATTTAGTGCTATACCAATCAAACTATAAAAAAATATTTTATAGAGCTAGAAAAAATAATAACAAAATTCATCTGGAAAAACAAAAGTTCAAGGATATCATGAGAATCAATGAAAAAAATTATGAAAGAGGTTGTCTAGCAGTACCAAATCTTAAACTGTATCATAAAGCTGTAATTATTAAAATAATCTTGTACTGGCTAAGGAATAGACAGGTAGATCAGTGGAATAAAATAGATAGAAATTACACTATAGTAAATGACTATAGTAATCTAGTATAGGATAAACCCCAAAATGTAAGCTTTTGGAACAAAAAGTCATTGTTTAACAAAAACTGCTGGGATAAGAGGAAAACAGTATGGCAAAAACTAGGTATAAAACAACATCTCACACCATATACTAAAATAAGGTCAAAATGATGTACACATAAAGGATGATACCATAAGTAAATTAAGGGAGTATGTAATTGTTTACCTGTCAGATTTGTGGGCAGGGGAAGAATTTAGAACCAAGGAATTTAAAGAGAATAAAATTAAATGTAAAATAGACCATTTGGTTATATAAAAGTAAAAAGCTTTTGCACAAACAAAACTAATGTAACCAAAATTACAAGGGATGTAGAAAACTGGGAAAGATTTCTTGAAACAAATATCTCTGATAAAGGCCTTATTTCTCAACTATATAGAGTACTGAGTCAAATTTATAAAAATACAAGTTATTCCCCAATTGATAAATGGTTAAAGGATATGAACAAGCAGTTTTCAGACAGAAATCAAAGCTATCTATAATCATATGGAAAAATGCCCTAGATCATTATTGATCAGAGAATTGCAAATTTAAACAACTCTGAGGTATCACTTTACACCTTGCAGAGTGGCAAATATAACAAAAAAGGAAAATATTGGATGTTTTCTGGAATGTGGGAAAACTGGTATGCTAATCTGCTATTGATGAACTTGTGAACAAACCAACCCTTCTGGTGAGCAAATTGGAAATATACCCAAAGGGTTATAGAATTGTGCATGCCCTTTGATGTAGCAATATCACTGCTAGGTTTACATCCCAAAAATATCCCCCCAAAGAGAAAAAGACCTATTTGCACAAAAATATTTTTAGCATCTCTTTTTGTGGTGGCTAAGTATTGGAAATCAGAGGAATGCCCATCAATTGGGGAATGGCCAAACAAAGTGTGGTATATGATGATGATGGAATAATATTGTGATTTAAGAAATGACAAGCAGAATGACTTCAGAAAAGCCTGGAAAGACTTGTATGAAATGATATATTGTGAAGTGAGCAGAACCAAGAGAACACTGTACACAGAGACAGCAATACTGTTTGATGAAGAACTGTGAATAACTTAACTGTTGTCAACAATAAAATGATGCAAGACAATCCCAAACGACTACTGATAAGATATACTATCCACCTCCAAAGAAAGAACTGATATTGATTGAACAGACTGAAGCATGCTATTTTTCACTGTTTCATTTTTTTCTTTTAATCAAATTTGCTTATACAAAATGACAAATATGGTAATGTTTTACATATTCATACATATCTAATTGTTTGCTGCCTCTGGGAGGGGGAGGAGAGGGAAGGAAAGAAGGATAAAAATTGGAACCCAGATATTTAAATTTTAAAAAGTATATTATTTTTAAAAATATAGAATTTAACTTATGCTTTATATTTAAAGCACTGTCCCTTGTGTCATAGCTATTTATACCTATCTCCTCCCCTGGCCCCTCACTGCTAATTCTTAACCATCATTAAGTTGTAAGCTTCTTTAAATTACTTGTTTTGTAAGGTCTAGTTTTACTCTAAACCTTAGGCATTACTTCTTTTGAATCATATGTGGGATGTTTATCTATGTATTTCTTTTTTTTTTTTTTTTAATGAAGCATTTGGAGTTAAGTGACTTGCTCAGGGTCACACAGCTAGTAAGTGTTAAGTGTCTGAGGCTGGATTTGAACTCAGGTACTCCTGACTCCAGGGCCGGTGCTCTATCCACTGCGCCACCTAGCTGCCCCTGTATTTCTATATCCATCTATCTTTCTATCTATCTATCTGTCTCTGTATAGGTATAATAGATATGTACATAAGATATAGACATATCAGATAGATATAAATAAATGCCTTAATACACACATATATACACATATATGTGTATGTATACATATGCAAGCATATACATACACACATACATACATGCACATGCACATACATACAAGTACCTCCCCTAGTAGCATTCCAAATTTATGCATGCATATGAACCTATACATATGTATATTTATGTATATATTTTGAATACTACTAGGGGAGGTACTTGTTAGCTGAATTCAGTAGCTTGTTTTGTTTCTCTAGTGGGTCTTTAGAAAATAAGAGATTGTTTTTAGTGTTGAAATTTACTTTTACTTTTTATTTTTGCAATTATTTCTCAATATGCATCAGAAGATAAATCTCACTATTAACAATATTTTCTAATAAACATTTTAGCCTCACAATAAGAATAATTAACTTCATAAACCTATGATTTATTTTAGATCTCTTGGTTTTCTCTTTGAGATCTCTTTTTGACTTCCAGTTAGCAAATTTTTTCTGGCTTGTTCATGATCTCAAATAATTAACATAGTATCTCTTAACCACTTTTGCAGGAAAAATAACTTTATTTATGTTTGTTAAATTAATTACTTAAAATATATTCTGTTCTCATCTATTATTTTTGGTGTTGAAGCTGTTTCTGATATTTACAGCATTAAAATAAATGTCAATTCAATTCCATAAGTGTTTATAAAATATGACTGTGCAAGGTACTAAGTGTTTATAAAATGACTGTGGCTTTGTACAAATGAACACATAACCACTAATCTCAAAATGTTTCCATTCTATTTGGAAGGAGGTGTATGCAAAACAGCTAAATAAAGGTAAATAAATTTGAAGTAGAGAATTATAATGTGTAGGGGTACTTCTGAAAAGTTTGTAGAGAAAGCAGAAACATTAACTGTGACTAAAAGAAAGTACAGTAAGTAGAAGTAAGAAGAATATTTGGGCCATAGGGAAACCTGAATGGAGGACACAGAGATGGGATTCTTGGTTAAGGAAAGACTATGGTTGGGTGGAATGTAGGGTGCATAAAGCTGTATAATTGGAATTTAAAACAGAATGAGAATTTAAAGCCAGATTATAAAAGTCAGTATGTATAAAACTGGGAGTTTGCATTTTATCCTAGAGGTATTTTGTGGTTACTGAAGATTTTTGAAGAGAGAAGCAACAGTGATCTTTGATTTAAGAAGGTTTTTTACAACAATCTTATGAAAATAATTGGAGAGAAGATAGACTATAATCTAAAAGATGAATTGGGTATGGGGGCACTTGCTAGTGACAAGGGTCATAATATGTGTGGTCATTGTGGGAACAAAGAGAAGGGTAAAGACTTGCTAGATATTCTAAGTCAAGAGCAGAAAGAATGACTGTGTTTACCTTAATGTGTGCTAATACATTAGGACAAAACTGGTGCATAATCTATGCACTTCTGTGATGATGGAGACACAGTCACCAAGCTGTGAAAACTGCTTTCATATAGGGGTTAAAGAAGAAACAAGAGTCAGTTAAAAAGGTTGCAACCTTGGAACCTAAAAGAATGAGTGTCTTAATGGATGTTAGCAAGTATAAACGTGAGGTTGATGTGTGTATGTATGACTACCATTCACTATCTTTTTGGTGATGAAAGATCCTGGAGAATTATATAACATTAAGCTGACCAGGCCCACTATGGTTTTATTATATAAACACAATTGGGCCATGACTGCTGCATGGCAATTCTTTTATATTTCCCTAATTGACTCATTATGCCATTCACAGTAACATTTCTTCAAAAGCATTTGCTCTATTCTAAAATCTCTCATGGAACTCCTTTCCTCCACCCTCTTAGCTGAGAACCCAGCCTAATAGTTCAGTGAAAAGAATAAGGTCATTTGTCAAAACTCCCTCTTCTTTCCCAGTTCTCTGTTCTGGGCTTTACACATTATTGGAGAATGTCCAGAGGAAAATAACCAGAACAGTAAAGCATTGAAAATCAATATTTTATTAAAATCCAATGAAGGAATTGGGGAATTTTAGCCAGAAAAAAAAACCAACTGTATTTGAGGGGAAGAGGATCTTGATTGTTGTCGTCAAACATTTGAAAGACTATTAGTAAATGAGGCATTAAAGGACAGAACTAAGAGCCTTTCTTGGAATTTGCTACATGGAAAATTTATCAAGTAAACAATAAAAAAACTCAACCTTACTAACAATTAGAAGCATACGATATTGGACTGGGCCACCTAGCAATAGATTCTCCTCCATTGTTCAAGCAGAGGCTGAATGATCACTTGTTTTAGTATATTGTTCTAAAGCTTCCCTTTCAGGTATGAGCTGAACTAGATGGTAGCTGAGGCCTCTTCCAACTTTGAAATTCTATGTTTTTGTGATAATTAAGCTTTCAGTGAACTTCCCCTCCCATGAATCCCTCAAATACATATTATAATAAAAAAGAAGAAAAAAACAACAACCTAGTTCTCACTTAAAAAAAAAATTGTGTGGTTCTTCTTCATGTTTTACTTATGTTATTCTTATCCATTCTGCTATCCATTTCCATTTTATGAGTTAGTTCATCACATTCCCATTCATAGTTAGGATTATTAATTGTATATTTACCTCTCTGAATTTCTTTCTGTGTATCCTTCTTTCTCTTACTCTGTCCCTCCTCAAAAATCTGTTTTGCTTCTGACCACTGTCTCCCTTATTCTGCACTTCCTCTTATCTGCCCTCTTTTTCTTATCCCCTTCCCCTCCAATATATATGTGTGTATATGCATATATGCATATGCATGTACATTTGCATATATAGGTACACATACACATATATCCATATACCTATGTGCCTTTACACATGTGTGTATACACAAGTAAAAATGTATACACATAGGCATTCCCTCTTTGAAACAGTTCAGATGAGAAATCATTTCTGATCTTGGATAAATTAGTCCTTTTGGAAAGGAAATCTAAAATCTCCTATCACTAAACAAATCAGTTTCTGTGTGTTTCCTGTATAGAAAGATTATGGTATCTGATAGAGAACAAAGGGTAGGATTTGAATCAAAATTCTCCAGTTCTAAATTTCTGCCTCCCTCAAATTCTTTGGAGTTATTTGAAACGCAAATATAGTAATGATTTCTCAGGCATATAAAATGTCACAGGTTTTATTTGAACCCATATCTTCCTGATTCTAAAACCAGCACTCTATACACTGTAGCTGACTAACTGTAGCATGTACATTGTCCCATGTATTCCAGAATATATACAGGTGTGTTGATCTCTGAGTGTATTTTCTTTTCTATTTGTATTCTACATTATATTTGTAGTAGCTGAATGACATACTCTAGATGCAGACTTTCAATAAAACTACATTAGTTAAAATTGAATGTAACCTTAATGAGAACTACCCACATCAAATAATATGGGTTAGTAGTGACAATAAAGAGATATGGGGGTTATTTCAATCTGACTTACTATTTTGCTCTTCATTATTCTGAATTGGTTCTTTTCTACAGAGATAATTTACCTGACAGGCACCTGAAAAATACATTTGCCAATATAATTAATTCAGATACATTTTTCATATGATGAAATTAGAGATCAGAAGACTAAACATAGGACAAAAGTCTACCACTACTTAATCACAATATCAAGACCCTCAGGAGGATCAGTCAAGGCTGAACTCAACTTCTGGTTTTATGTCAAGGTGTTAAGATAAGGGATACTGACTTCTGCTTGTTTTTGAGATATAGATAACTCACATTGTCTGTAATACCAAGGTTCAGGAGAAAATGTACTGGTCCCTTGAACCGTATAGCTACCAATTGTGGCTGTGAAGAATCTAGAAATGATTCATAGCTTTAAAATACATATTTTTATAAAAACATAAATTGAGCATACATTCATTCCAGAAATAAAACTACAGACATTTGCATATATAGCAATTTCAAATATATACAAAGTAATTTCTGAGAAGTAGAGATAGGATCCAGAACCTGGGGTGTAGTGAAGAAAAGTTTCTTCTAGAATGTGTTATTTGAGATAAATTGCTTATCTGCATTATTAAAGTCACTTTTTTTCCTAGAATACAAAATATGATGTTAACCACAATCCCATTCCATTTGGGATGATCATTCAATAAGGAAATATTAGATGCATTAAATATAACATTTAATATATATGTGTTTTAAATTTTTATGATCATTTTTTATACTTTCAGTATTGGAAGTGATGACTATACTGTGGCAGTTCATTTGAATTGTTGAACCACAAAATCATTTAAAACTTTAGAAACCAGTAGTTCTTCTTAATGTAGCTACCTGTCTATATCTCTCATTTGTGATTTATTGTACTCTTCCTCCCAGACTCAAGGAAGGAATAGATACTAGTGTAAGGGCCTAAAATTCTAGCCATGATGTCTAAAATCTAATGAGTGGTCACCTTAAATTAGAAGCTTTAGCAAAAGTTTATACTTTTAAGTGCTTATTAAAGTGCATCAGAAGTTAGTGAAGAGAGAGAGAGAGGCAAAAAGCAAACTTCATCTAACTATCTAAAAGAGCCCAGTATCTGTCCCCTTGCCAAGCTGCAGTCCCAAAAGGAAAGGCCTTTCTCCTCCCAGAAGCCTCCTGTGAAACAGGAAACAGGGCCGTACACACACACACACCTCCAAGCTAATTGGTTGGTAGCACAGATTGACAGGACCCATGGGCAGTAAGCATCACTTCTTGATGCCAATCTGACTTCAAAACCCCAGAAAAGGTCACTTCAGGGTGCTAAAGTCAGATGGTTTCTTTTCAGGCCAGAGCTCACAATGTCCCTCCCAGAAGGGGATTTCATTTCAATTCTCACACTAGTGAAGGGAAAAGTGTATCTTGCCATCCTAGTTCAGGTGGGCTAGACAAACTATCGCTTAAACAACTATACTATGGTAAATATAGCTAAACTTTAGGTCAGTAAACTAGAAGATAGAATAGATCTGCTAAATATTGTATTTGATTTTTCATATAATGTAAAAGAAGTATTGTTTGTTGTTGTTGCTGTTGTTCAGTAATCTTTCAGTCATGTCTGATTCTGTGACCCACTTGGGGTTTTCTAGGCAAAGATACTGGAGTGGTTTGCCATTTTCTTCTCCAGCTCATTTTACAGATGAGGAAATGAAGGCAACAAGATAAATTGATACTGAGGGTCACATAAGAGCTAAGTATCTGAGGCCAGATTTGGGCTCAGGAAATGGACTCTTCCTGACTACTGGCTTGGCATTCTACCCAGTATGCCACCTAGCTGCCGTATGGCGAGTAGATAAAGTTTTAAAAATCTATAAAACTATAGAAAATTATTACTGCACCATGAGTGGTTGAAACTGGAGACATACATGTCACTCAATGTGATACAACTATGAGGGCATTTGATAAATGCTAATTTCATGTACTGAGTGATATCCTTTACAGACAATAACATATGAATATTTTTTTTCTACATAATGCATAGTAATAATCTCATGTAAGTCTTTTGGTAAGTATGTATCAAGAGTACAATCATCAGCATTAAGAAGCCCCTGGATGATTATGTTAAGAACTTAGGATGGTACTTATAGTCTGCTAATTTGAAAGAGCTCCCTGTAGATCCAAATTGCAGCCTGCAATAATATTCCATATTATTCCTATATTTTCAGGCAGAATATATAAAATAAGAAAATAGAAGAACCATTTTTTCTGCTTTCTTTTTATATTGGGGCACTTATTCTGAAATCAAAAGCATAGGGAGAGGGTAATAATAAGAAAAAAACAGAAATAAAAACAAGAAAAAGTAACAAAGGGAAGACAGGAATAACTCCTGTGTGTTGTTTTTGACGTTTTATAGAAGCTAAAACATTTAAAAAATGTGAACTATTTCACTAGTAATTCGCAATATCTTCAACCTTGCTTTCTTCTGAAAGAAAGTATTTCTGTATCCTGCTTATAGTATCTGAAGATATGATACAGCTTGAGCATTTCACTTCATCATTCAGATCTACATAACCTGCAAGTTTCTGAGATTTATAAAAGAAGTCATTAGCAATGCTCCCCATTTCATCTTTTCCCCTTAATTCTATCCTTTCCTACTTAATTATCTTTCTTTCTCACATATTAATTTTTATCTTTCACAAGTTTAGCCTTCTGATTTTTCTTCAAATATTGTATATTTCTCCTTTCTTCATTTGGTTAGTTCATCTCCCAAACTGCCACTTCAAACATTTTTTAAATTTCCCATTAAAATATTTCCGTTATTCCTTTTTATCATAAAAGTATTTTATTATTTTCTAGGTACATGTAGAGATTGTTTTTATAAGATTTCTAGTTCCAACTTTTTCTCCCTCACTAACTTCCTTCCCCCCTCACCAAGACAGCAAGCAATCTGATATAGGTTATATATGTACAATCACATTAAACATAGTACATTAAACATATTTCTGCATTAGTCATGTTGTGAAAGATGAATCAGAACAACAGGGAAAAAACTTAAAAAACAAAAAAACAAAAACAAAAACCATAGATATAGTATAGTTCAATCTGCATATAGATTATACAGTTCTTTTTTTCTGGATTAGGAGAGCATTTTCCATCGTGAGTCCTTAGGAATAATCTTGGATCATTGCATGGCTCAGAAGAGTTAAGTCTTTCACATTTGATCATCACACAATGTTGTTGATACTGTGTACAATGTTCCCCTGATTCTGTTCATCTCATTCAACATCAGTTCACGTAAGTTCTTGGAGACTTCTCTAAAATGTGCCTGCTCATTTTTTTAAACATCAAAATAGTATTTCATTATATACATATAACACAACTTGTTTAGCCAGTCCCCAATTGATGGGCATCCCATCAATTTCCAATTCTTTGCCACCACAAAAAGATCAGCTATAAATGTTTTTGTACATGCATGCCCTTTTCCCTTTTTTATGATCTCTTTTGGATAAAAACCTAATAGTGGTATCGCTCAGTCAAAGGATATGAACAGTCCCATAGCCCTTTGAGCATAGTTCCAAATTGCTCTCCAGAATGGTTGGATCAGTTCACAGCTCCACCAACAATGCATAAATGTACCAATTTTTCCTTAGCTTCTCCAACAGTGATTATTTTCCTTTTCTGTCATATTAGCCAATCTGATAGGTTTGAGGTGGTACCTCAGAGTTGTTTTAATATGAATTTCTCTAATACATAGTAATTTAGAGAATGTTTTAATATGGCAATAGATAGCTTTGATTTCTTCATCTGAAAACTGCCTGTTCATATCCTTGGACCATTTCTCAATTGGCAAATGAATTCCATTCTTATAAATTTGATTGAGTTCACTATATATTTTAGAAATGAGGGTTTTATCAGAAATACTAACTGTAAAAATTGTTTCCCAGATTTCTGCCTCTCTTCTAATTTTGGCTTCATTTCTTCTGTTTGTGAAAAACCTTTTAAATTTAATATAATTAAAATCATCCACTTTGCATTTCATAATATTCTCTATCTCTTGTTTGGTCATAAATTATTTTCCTCTCCATAGATCTGAGAGGTAAACTATTCCTTCTACTACTAATTTACCTATGGCATCATCTTTTATGTCTAAATCATGCACCCATTTTGACCTTATTTTGGTATATGGTGCAAGATGTTGGTCTATACCTAGTCTCCAACGTCATATCTTCCAGTTTTCCCAGCAGATTTTGTCAAATACTGGTTTCCTAAACCAGAAGCTGGAGTTTTGGGTTTATCAAACAGTACATTAGTATATTAATTTATTACTGTGTCTCCTATGCCTAGTTTATTTCATTAATCCACCACTATATTTCTTAGCCAGTACCAAATAGTTTTGAGGACTGCTGCTTTATAGTATAGCTTCAGATTTGGCAAAGCTAGCCCACCTTCCTGTGTATTTTTTACATTAGTTCCCTCGAAATTTTTTACCTTCTGTTCTTCCTGATGAATTTTATTATTAATTTCTAGCTCTACATAATAATTTTAGGTAGTCTGATTGGTATGGCACTTAGTAAGTAAAGTAATTTAGGTAGAATTGTAATTTTTTATTATATTAGTTCAGCCTATCCATGAACAATTGATATCTTTCCAGTTACTTAGATTTGACTTTATTTGTGTGAAAAGTGTTTCATAATTGTGTTCATAGAGTTCCTGGGTTTGTCATGGCAAGTACAATCCCAAGTATTTTATATTGCCTACAGTTACTTTAAATGGAATTTGTTTCTATCTCTTGCCACTGAGCTTTGTTGGTCATGTATAGAAATATTGATGATGTATGTGGATTCATATTATATCATGCTACTTAGCTAAAGTTGTTAATTGCTTCAAGTAGGTTTTTTATTGATTATTTAGGATTCTCTAAGTATACCACCATCATATCATCTCCAAATAGTGATAGTTTTGTTTTCTCCTTTTCTATTCTAATTTTTTTCATTTATTTTCCTTCTCTTATTGCTAAAGCTAAAATTTCTAGTACAATATTAAATAACAGAGGTGATAATGGACATCCCTGTTTCACCCCTTATCTTACTGGGAATACCTCTAACTTATCCCCATTATGTATAATGTTTGCTAATGTTTTTAGGTAGATAACTGCTTATTATTTTAAGGAACACTCTACTTATTCCTATGCTCTCTAGTGTTTTTAAATAGGAATAAGTGCTGTATTTTGTCTAAAGCTTTCTCTGCATCTATTGAGATGATCATATGATTTTTGTTACTTTTGTTATTGATGTGCCTGATTATGTTGATTTTTTTTTCCCTAAAGTTGAACCAGCCCTGCATTCCTGGCATAAATCCCACCTGGTCATAGTGTATTTTCCTGTTGATGAATTGCTGTAATCTCCTTGCTAATATTTTATTTAATATTTTAGCATTTATATTCATTATGGAAATGGGTCTACAATTTTCTTTCTGTGCTTTGGCTCTACCTGGTTTATGTGTCAACACCATATTTTTTGTCATCAATGGAATTTGGTAGAACTCCTTCTTCACCTATTTTTCAAAATAATTTGTATAGTATTAAAATTAATTGTTCTTTAAATGTTTTGTAGAATTAATTTGTAAACACATCTGGCCATGGAGATTTTTTCTTAGGGAGGTCATTGATGGCTTGTTCAAATTCTTTTCTTCTAAAATGGGATTATTTAAGGATTTTATTTCCTTTTCTGTTAATCTGGGCAGTTTATATTTTTGGTAAATATTCATTCATTTCATTTAGATTCTCAAATTTATTGGCATACAGTTGAGTAAAATAACTCCTACATATTGCTTTAATTCCCACTCCATTGGTGGTAAATTCGCCACTTTCATTTTTGATAGTTAATTTGGTTTTCTTCCTTCTTTTTTTTTTAAATCAAATTACCCAAAGGTTTATCTATTTTATTGATTTTTTTCATAGAAGCAGCTCTTAGTTTTACTGATTAATTATATAGTTTTCTTACTTTAGTTTTATTAATCTCTCCTTTCATTTTCAGTATTTTAAGATCCCCCACTAGTATAGTTTTGCTGTCTATTTCCTATTGTAACTCATTTAAATTTTCCTATAAGACTTTGGATGATCTACTACTTGGTGCATATATGTTTAGTATTGATATTACTAATTTTCTATCTATGGTACCTTTTAACAAGATGTAGTTTCCTTCCATATCTCTTTTAATTAGATCTATTTTTGCTTTTGCTTTGTTGGAGATAAGGATTGCTACCCCTGTTTTTTTTTTTAAACTCCAGTTGAAGTATAGTATATTCTGCTCTGACCTTTTACCTTTACTCTGTATGTGTCTCTCTACTTCAAATGTGTTTCTTGTAAAGAACATATTCTAGGATTCTGGTTTTTAATCAATTCTGCTATCTGCTTCTATTTTAGGGGAGAGTTCAGCCCATTCACATTCACAGTCATGGTCACTAATGTTATATTTCCCTCCATCCTATTTTACCCCTTCATGTTTTTTTTTCTTTTTTCACCCTATTCCTCCTCACCAGTGTTTTGCTTCTGACTCCTGCCTCCCCCAATATACTCTCCCTTTTATCAGCACCCCTCCCTTTTCTTTGCCCTTTCCTCCCCTGCTTCTGCTCTCCTTTCTATCAGTGTCCCCCTTTACCCTTTACCATTTTACTTCCCTAAAGGGTAAGTTAAATTTCTTTATCCAAATAAGCATATATGTTATTACCTCATTGAACCAATTTTGATTTCAGTAAAGTTGAAACAATGTTCCATGATATTTAAATAGCTTCTTTTTGGCTGCTTGAAGTATTTTCCCCTTCATCTGATAATTCTGGAATTTGGCTACAATATTCCTTAGAGCTTTCCTTCTGGGATCTCTTTCAGGAGGTAATTGATGGATTGTCTCACTGACTATTTTATGCCCTGATTCAACAATATCAGGTCAGTTCTCCTTGATAATTTCCTGGAATATTTTGTCTAGACTCTTTTTCTGATCATGGCTTTCAGTAGTCCAATATTTTTCAGATTATCTCTCCTGGATTTGTTTTCCAGGTCAGTTGTCTTTCCAATGAGGTAGTTCACATTTTCTTCTATTTTTTTCATTATTTTGATTCTGTTTGACTGATTCCTGATGTCTCGTGGAGTCATCAGCTTCTATCTGCCCAATTCAATTTTTTTATTTTTTTTTTTAGTGAGGCAGTTGGGATTAAGTGACTTGCCCAGGGTCACACAGCTAGTAAGTGTTAAGTGTCTGAGGCTGGATTTGAACTCAGGTACTCCTGACTCCAGGCCCAGTGCTCTATCCACTGTGCCACCTAGCTGCCCCTCCAATTCAAATTTTTAAGGCATTTTTTTCTTCAGTAAGCTTTTGTACCTCCTTTTCCATTTGGCCAATTTTTTTTTTTAAGGAATCATTTTATTCAGTAAAATTTTGTTCTTCTTTTTTCCAAGCTGTTGATTCTGTGTGCTTTCCGTTCCTTGCTTTGATTCTTTTTTCAAAATTTTCTTGTGTAGCTTTCATTTCTCTCATTTCTTTTCCCAATTTTTCTACCTCTCTCATTTGATTTTTAAAATCCTTTTTGAGCTCTTCCAAGAAGACTTTTTGGTCTTCTAACCAATTCATCTTCCCTTTTGAGGCTTTACATTTAGGCATTTTGAGAGAATTGTCCTTACCTGATTTTGTGTTTTCCTTTTTCCTGTCGACACAGAAGCACTCAATGGTAAGGGTCCTTTTCTGTTTTTTACTCATATTTTGGCTTTTAAAAAAAAAAATAAAGTTGAGGTCTGCTACTGGGGCACTGGGACCACTGTTTTCAGCTTCTTGTGCTGGTGGATATGGGCCGGGTCACTGGCTTTCTAATCTGAGGCCTCTGTGGCTTGTAGATTCCTCACTGCCCTGGGCTTGTTCCCATTGCTTGATTTCTGTGCTGGGATGACTTGGCCTAGTTGAGTCTGTCCTGTGGGTGGTTCTCTAGCTGACAGTTTTCCCTCTCAGCCTATGCTGCCACATCTCAAAACTGGCCTGCTGTGCCACAAGCTTGCTCAGCCTGGAACAAGGAGCCTCAGTTGCTGTTCTGTTGCCAAGAGCCTCCTGCTAACTTGCCCAGATCCTCTCCAAGGTGTACTGCACTGTGCTGATCTGTGCTGTGCTCCCCTTTTGCCCAAATGAGACCAATCTTTCCTAAAGTCTTCTAAATTATCTAAAGTTGGAAGATTGTATCTCTCTGTCTTTTTGTAAGTTCTGTTGTTTCAGATTCAATGTAGAGGCTTGATTTAATATTTTTGTTTTTTGTTATTTTTTGGTGGGGTAATGAGGGTTAAGTGACTTGCCCAGGCTCACACAGCTAGTAAGTGTCAAGTGTCTGGGGCTGGATTTGAACTCAGGTCCTCCTGAATCCAGGGCCAGTGCTTTATCCACTGTGCCACCTAGCTGCCCCTAATGTTGTTTCTGAGGGAAACTCAAGAGAGCTCAGGCAACTTACTGGCTTCTTTCCACCATCTTGACTCCACCTTGTTATACTTAATTAAAAAAAAAAAACCTAATAAGAATATCCATCTCTAAATACAAAGTATAACAGAAAAAGAGAACTGTATATACAATAATGGTTCTTAAGTATACCTTTGAAAGTGTATGTTTAATTAAATTTTCAGCTTCAAATCTGTCCCCCCAACTTATTTATTAAGCATTGCCAATCATCCCCGCCTTCACATTCTGCCTTAATTCCTCACCATTCTCATAGTTTTCATCTCATAGTTTACCTCATTACCTCATACAATGTTCTCTTCAGTCCTCACTGTTCTTGATCCTCCTGAAGCATTTGATGTTTTTTGACTTCCTTTTTTATTGATATTCAGTTTCCCTTTGCTGACTATCATACTGCATTCTGCTATCTTTTCTATCACCCCACTAAAGGGTCCTTGCTTTCTCCTTTGCTGGCAACTATTTCTCTTCCAGCCTAAATGACTATTTTATGGAAAACTCATGCAAAGCAGGCACTCACATGGTGGTGAGATGAAGCAATAAAAGGGTGCTCCTAAGGTCTCTGTGAAGAACTTTGACATCAATTGTGTGACACGGGATACACTGGCACAGGCCCACCCAGCATGGTGTGCCTGAATCAAAGAATGTCCTGTGATCCATAAGCAAAACAGAATTGAAGTGCCTAAAAAGAAACATGAAAGATGCAACCTTGGAGACATTTCTGCTCCAGATGTTTATGTGGACTATTTGTGCACCATCTCTGGTAGAGCCTTCTGAGCTCATGTTAGTCTGATTAGCCACAGTTGGCCACATGCTATCTTGACCTGTCCTGATGTCATTTTACTCTTCTGTGAGAATGAAGGACAACAACCAACTGATTGATCTTCACCATTATTTTAATTCACTACTTATCTAATTAGTTAATATCAGGATATCTATTGCCAGAGGGTACAATGATTGCTAATGAAATCTTTGCATTGAAAATTCTCCATCAGATTGAGTAAAGATTGAGAGATTTTAAACCTTTAACATATAGTAGATTTTCTTTAAAAGATACATTCTTGAAAGCTAAAACAAAATTGTAGGGAGCTACTTAGACTGACCATATAGACAAATAAATTGGATGCTAGAAAGAGTACACAGCCTATCAAATCTTACCAACTATTATATGATATTAATCAAAGGAGTTTATGAATATAATTTTAAAAAGAAAATTAGACACCACTTGTGTTGTCATTTTAAAAATCAATATATGTATTTTCAATCCTAAGTAAGTAAAAGAAAATGCAACTGATATTGCCAAAATATCAGATATATTAAAAATTTCTTTCCACTATTATTTTACAAATTCAAATTTAAGCACACTTAACAAAGGTAAGGTTAACCATAAAGGTTTTGCCCTTTCTTGCAGTTTTATCGTTCTTTTTGTTCAGCAAAATTTATCTTAGGGTTATCTTTTTTCCTTATGAAAGCAAAGATAATTTCAAGTAGCATGGATTTAGAGTGCCCACTAGTGCCAGATTAAAAAATAAATATTTTCCCATAATTGGTTTTAAGAAAAATAAGAAATTATCTAAATAAGTATTAAAAGGAATGTATACAGAATTTTTCCTTGATTGTTTTATTAAATATTATATACTGTGTAAATGAAAATATAGGTTTATACCTATAGATAGATAGATAGATAATGCTTGCATTTATTCCACTATATATTCACCAATCATATAAGAGAGAATGAAAGCTTATATACGTATAATAATGATTAAATGTGTTAGCACTGCCTAACAATTTCCTTTCTGCCATCTTGAAACTGAAAGTAAATTACATTGTGAGGTATTTCTGATCACTTGATTGTATAAATATCTACTTATCAGATTTGACTTAGATGTAGAAGGGAAAAAGGGAAAAAAACCACAAAGGTTCTATTATACTTGCTACATTTATCTGAAAGAGTGAATTTGAAAATATAGATTAATAATACTAATATTAATAACAATAATAGTTACTATTCAAGAGACTAAGTTTCAGCTATCTTTGAAGGAATAAAACTTTCTAATGAAACCTTTTAATTGGAAAAGAAAAGCTCAGCTTTGTTCTTCCCTTTCATCTAGAAGGTATACCAAGAATTATATGAAAATATATTTAAAATAAAACAAAGGGAAAATTTTTAAAGCTTTCAGTGGGAAGATAATCCTCAATTCTTCTCACTTAGGTTCAGTAGTTTAATTATGTTTAGTAGCTCTGTAAGGGGTTGCTTTTTTGTTTGTTTGTTTCTGATTTTGATTTTGATTTTTAACCTCAGGGGAAAATTTGCGTCCCTCCAGTCAGCCCATATAGGAAATATTGTTGCCCACAGATTATTCTTTTCCTTGAAATTTCCTGCTTTGCAAAAATAGAATGTGCAAATTCCTTCTATTGCCTCTGGCTCTCTATCTAGTACCATGTTTGGACAGAAGGCATAGTACTGTAGCAGAGTATTCATGCATCTACAAACCAAAAGAATCATTCATATGAGGGAAGGGATCCACAAACCCATTAAGAACATCACTATGTCAATTAACAGCCCTAAATGATCACTCAACAGCTACTATGACTGTGTGGAGAGCTAAAAGGGATATGTTCAAGTGTTAATGTCATAGGAGTTTAAATTGTAAGAAACAATATCATTGTGAACAAAGAAATTGGCCCACAGTGCTTTAAGCCTGATTTAAGTATAAAAGAATCTATGCCCCCTCAGCTCAAAAAATTTGCAAGGAAATAAATAGAGGAATAAAAGCATGGCATAATAAATAGACAGTCTCAGAGTTATGAAAACTTAGGTTCAAAGTTTTCCAATGATACATACTTACAGCATGACACTGAGAATGTCTTATAATCACTCAGTGCTTCAGGCAACTTTATTTTTACATACATACATGCATAAATATACATGTATATTATATATTTATATAGATATATGTATATACACAAGTAATTGTACCAATAACATAGATAATTTTTAAAATTCTTTTTTTTTAATAATTGAGTTCCGAATTTTCTCTCTCTCCATTACCTTCAGCCTCCCTGTGATGGTAAGCAATCTGATATATGTATATATGTGTGGGCATTGAAATTGGCCTCAGGCTCCCTGAGCAGAGCTCCCACTTCCCCCTCCACCTCTGCTTCAGCTGCAGGGGGTGATGGGTGGGGCTCTGAGCCAGGCTAAGCTGAAGGGACTGAAAACCACGGGTGGGGCATGGTACAGCTCATGCACAGAGTGGAAAGGCCCACAAAAACCCTCAGGGATGCTGGGGTTTACTTCACCCATCCCCAGCTGTGGGCTTGCGCAATACAGGCCTTGGCTGGCCCCAGGGGCAGCCAGTCCTATGTTTCACCTGGGAGAACAGGTTAATAAAAAGGGGGCTGACAAGAGACAAGGGGGGATGGTACAAGGAAGTTGGAGAAAGCAAGGAAGGGCTACGATACAGAGATGGTCAAGGCACCAGGGGGTTGGTAATAGAGGTGAGGACTCTAAGGGGCTTTTCAGGAGGGTCGACAAAGTGAAAGGGGTTTGGAGTTGGAAGAAAGGAGCAGAATAGTAAAAGTGAAGCAGGGGAGCTGGAGTGAAGGAGAAAAATAGTGAAAGTTGGAGAAAGCTGGAGCATACCTTAAGGCAAGAGGCTGCAAAGGTCCTTATTAAAAGCAGACAGGTAGTATAATTTGCATTTCTTTATTCTTATCTCTTACATTTATTTTTATAAATAAACCCTGCTTTGATTATTTAGTTAAGAGGCTTCTTAATCTTTTGCTTATCAATTTGGGAGAGGAGCAGTGTGGAGAAATTTTTAAATGGCCCATATTAAGTTAATAGCAGTCAGATTGCCAGCCAGTCAAAAGTCTCCGGATTAGTCCCCCCCAAGTCAGTTAAAATATTCTTACATTTGAATGGCGACCGTGAAAGGACTTATGGCCTAATTATAATTTTTCTAAACTTATAATTTTTCATATAAGTCCAATTATATAATTTTTTAGATTAGTAGATATAGTTAATTTGTTTTTACACATATGTTTATGTCTATGCATAGGTAGTTATAGGTATAGTACAGGGGTAAGTGCGGGTGTAGGTTGTCATTATAGGTGTATGTGTATATATATGTATACTTAAATGTAAATGTATATGTACATTACATGTATTTATATATGTATATTTACACATATTTTTTATATTAGTCATGTTGTAAAATTTAAAAAAGAACAAACATGAAAAAATAAAGTGAACAATAGGATGCTTTGCTCTGCATTCAGACTTCAACAGTTCTTGCTCTGGATGTGGATAGCATTTTTCATCATCATAAATCCTTTAGAATAGTCTTGGAACATTGTATTGCTGAGAAGAGCTAACTTATTCATAGACATCAGGCAATAGTGCTGTTACTACATACAATGTTCTCCTAGTCCTGCTTACTTTACTCTGTATTAGTTCATGTAAGGATTTTTTTTTTAAATCTGCCCACTAATCATTTCTTAAATCACAAATAGCATTCAATTACATTCATAAACCACAACTTTTTCATCCATTCCTCAATGGGTGAGTATCCACTCAATTGCTCATTTTTTGCCACTGCAAAAACAGCTGTTGTAGATAGTTTTGTACAAATAGGTCTTTCTCCTTTCCTTTTAAAAAATCTCTCTAGACACAGACTGGGCAATAGAATTGCTTGATCAGAGGGCATTATCAGCTTGATTACCCTTTGATCATAGTTCTAAATTGCTCTCTAGAATGGTTAAATCAGTTCACAATTCCACCAACAATGAATTGGTGTCCCAATTTTCACATGCCCCTTCCAACATATATCATTCACCTTTTCTAATAGGTGTGAGCGGTACCCCAAAACTGTTTTAATTTGCCTTTCTCTAATTAATACTCAGAGCATTTTTTCGTATAACAATAGATGGCATTGATTTCTTCATCTGAAAACTGTCCAGATAATTTTCTAAAATTAGAAATTGCAAAATAGATGCTGATCTGCACTGGTAGAAAGTTTCCTTACATCAATGAAATCACAGACCTGGTGAAAATAATAATAATAATAATAATAATAATAATAATAATAATAATAAATGTCATTTTACATATAAAAATTATAAAAACACATTAGCAGATATATCCAATTTGGGGTGCCTATGTTGCTTGATAAATATGAAATATAATACAGGTAACTCCAAAGATGGCTACATAAATGAAAGAAATCCAGAAGTTTTGCAAAGACCTCTCAGTATTGACATCAGTGAGAAGTGACGGCGTGGAGAGATAAGGTCAAAAGAAATAATAAATCTTCCATCTGTGAATGAGAACAAACAACAGAAGATTTTCTATAAAGCTGCCAAGAAGAAAAAATAGAAAATAATCCCTGAAGATTTGAAATCCTCCAGATGTAGATATGTTCCAGAATTTGTGGTGAAAACAAAGAATCAATAGCACATACAGCCAGGATGCAAATAATTCATTACTAGTCCATCATCATCTATCAAGGTGCTCTTTTGATGCTTCTTCTTAGTTTGGATGTGGTTCTGGGATATCAAAGGAAGTCTTTTTGTTAGGAAAGGAAAGTTCAGCTTTACTTTCCCCTGCCTCTAGAAGAAGTAGGAAGAATTGTATGGAAATGTAAATGATGTAAAAAAAATGAATTAAAATAAGAATTCAAGTTTAGGCAGAATGTACAAAGATAGAAGAGATTTAAATATAGCCTTGAAGACCAACAACTCTAATCACATCAGAGGGTGACAAATTTCCTTGACTACAGAAATTTATAAAATCTACTGAGGATTGGAGGGCACTAGAGTCCATTTATGATACCCACTTGGATTCAATCTTGGATTATGAAAGCAGCAAAGTAGCCAAGTGTATAAAATGGATTGTTAAAAGTTATATGGAGAAAATGAAAGTTTTCTTGACTAGAAGAAATGGTAATAGTATTTAATGGTATAGATTGCCTTTCCCCACCCCCCACCATGTGTTTCAAAGATAAATAATATTAGCAATGGTAGTAACAACAATAGTTGACATTTATATTTCTTTTAATGTTTGCAAAACATTTTAGATTATATCTTATTCAATTTACAGAAAACCTTGCTAAAGTAGGAAATTGAGACTGACAGAGGTTGTGTTTCACACACATCTAATAAATGTCTCTATCAGGATTTGCATTCAGGTATTTCTGGATACTACTGCATCACCTAGCTGTATGAATTCACTTTTTTTCGCCTATAGGTGATTGAAATAGAAATACCACAGAAATGCTATTTCTTTTCCAGCACTTTAAGGTGTCACATGAAGTTGGGTTCTGTCTTCTCTAATAAGAAGTGTGGGTATATTAAAAAGTTCTAATATCTTGAACAGAGAGATATGGTAATAACTGGTTCAGAATAGTAAAATGGAGGATAATCTCAGGAAAAAATATTGGCAGTCTATTGACCAAAAGATTGGATTCTAAATATAAAGTTGATCTCATAATTTTCTCAATCTCAGATTCTCATAATTTAAAGGGATTTTAGGTGACATCTAAACTAAATTCATACATAGGAAAGAATTATTTTCATAGTATAACAGAAAGATGGACATCTAAGATGTGTTTAAAGACTTCTAGTTATAGGAATATCATTTCTCTGTTCTTCTTCTATAGAATCAAGCACCTTGCATATCTATTACTTTTTTTCCCATCATTCCTTTTTCCTAGAATGCCCTCCTAGTATTTTCTGACAATTGATAATCTTTATGGAATTAAAAATGCATTAAAATGCATCTCATGTGGGAAGGTACTACTGAATGATCTCTCTGACCTTGACCTTTCCTTATTTTTAATTATATTAGGTCCTAATTTTTAAAGATAAGCATGTCTCTTTGTAACTCTTTCTCTAAGGTTATATGTGGAGGCATATTATTTCATATAATAGGTTATGAATTCATTGGAAAATATAATGCTGACTCATATTCCATACTTATTATTTTCGTGAAACTACTCTAAATGTTTTGGCTCTTAATAAGTCATTTTTCTTTAAAATATTAGAAATAAAGACAAACATAGAACAGTTTGGTGAATCGCAATAGTTATTACTTTGAAGAGGATGGAATCACATATAAAAATAAAAAATAAATTTGGAGATATAAAACTATTAAAAGAATATAGGATTTTGGCAGCAGACAGGGAATTTATTCCTCCAAGGGAGATTAGAACTTGTTTATGATTTACTAGCAAATTTCTGTGGAGTTCTTTTAGGTAAATAGAAATAAAGTGACTTGCTCTGGTTCTCACAATAATAAATGTCTAAAGTTGGATTTGAACCTGAATCTTTATGACTTAAATGTCAAAATTCTGATTTCTATGATGTTTTTTTTTAACTAATTTTAAATCTATTTGAGAAAATTACACCCATGACATTATTTGCCTGTAAAGACTTCTGTGGGTAAAACCAAAGACATATGATTTAGTTTTGTTATATATATGTATATTATATATGTCTGTTTGTATGTGTAAATATATATGTGTATATATGTGTATATACACATATATATTTACACATACATATTTATTTAACAAAACTAAATCATGTATACATATATGCATGTATTTAACAAAAATAAGCCATATATGCATATGTATGCATATATATGTATATATATATGTATGCATATATATGCATATGTATGCATATATATAAACACACATGTGTGTTTATACATATTTTTTATTCACAATGTCTGCCAGTTTTCAGAATAATTATATCTATTGTCTAATTTAATCATCATGGTAACTATATGAGAGAGGAAAAGTTTTATCATCTCAATTTTACAAATGAGGAAGGGAAATTCTATTCAAAGATTTAAATGTATTGCCCAAATCAATCAATTAATATATATTTTCAACTCATTGATTTATTTAGTCATTCATTCACTAAATTCTTACTAAATACAGAGAACTTTGTGCTAGAGGTTTGGGATACAAAAAATTGAAATATTATTTTCTTAAGGAATTAAGATTCTAATAGTGGAGATTACATTCGCTTAAATAAGAGCATACGGAATAAATATTAATACAAAGTGGTTACATAAAAAATCATTAGGAAGGAAAGGCACTGGTACATGAGGAGTATCAGGGGAAAATTCATATAGAATATAGTCATTCAGATGTGCTTTGAAGAAAAAGAGGGATTCTCTGACGTGAATGTGAAGAGAAAGTACATATTTAACATAAGGGACAATTAATGGAGTTTCAAAATGAAGAAAAAATGAAGAGAAAAGACCAATTTGGCTCAAGTATAGAGTGCAGAAAAGGAAGTAATATACAATGAGGTTGGAAGGTGTATTGAAAGAGGAAGAAGAAGAAGAAGAAGAAGAAGAAGAAGAAGAAGAAGAAGAAGAAGAAGAAGAAGAAGAAGAAGAAGAAGAAGAAGAAGAAGAAGAAAAACAACAACAACAATGAGAGCAACAACAAGAAGGAGAAGAAAAGATGAGGAATGGGGGGGTGTTGAGTGGGTGAGGAAGAGGAGGGATGAGGGGAAGGGTGAGATAGAGAAAAGAAAAGATCCCAGGAGAGATATTTTATATAACCCAGAGTTAATGTGAATGATGCTGATGATGAGCCAGCAAAGGAGATTGAAGAGTACAGGCACAAGGAGAACCAGGAAAGAATAATGTCAAGAAAACACAGAGGAGAAATTTCACAGGATGAGGATGTCAGCAATGTCAAGTATACCGGAGATCTCATTTAAAGGTGAGGATATATAGAAAGGACATCTGATTTTAAATTTAGGAAGGTGTATATAACTGTAGAATATAATTTCAGTTTAGCATTGTGTTCAGAATCTGGAGTTGAAGAGTGAATGCTAACAGAGGAAGTGGAAATAATGAATGTACCTGGCATGAGAAATAAGAAAAGGAAGAGAGCCAAAAAAACAAGCACAGTAATTTGCAGGGATAATAACATCTAGTGACTAGGACATTATACCTATGATTTCATTGATTTGGAAAAATAATAGGTGAGGAGACTCCTTCCACCAATTCAGATCAGCACCTCACCAATCTATATTATAAGAGAAATGATACCTTGAGGTAGAATCCACAAAAGATTTTTAAGGATGGAGGTGACTTGGGCATATTTCAAATCCTGCATCCACCAATGACAGAGAAGCATGTGGTTTACCAAGGCCTTGCCAAGCACCCCTTCTTTTCTCACTCCTCCATTCTTTGCAATATAAATTGCCCAAAAGAATACTCTCTAAAGTTGTAAGTGATCTTTTCTTTGAACTCAAGTCCTCCTGAATCCAGGGCTGGTGCTTTATCTACTGCACCACCTAGCTTCCTGCCCCACCCCACCCCCATTTAACTCTTAATTGGAAAATCTGATAGTCATTTCTCCATATTCATCCTTTTTGGCCTATGTGCTTACATTTAACCCTGTTGATCAAACCCTCTTCCTGTACTCTCATCTTTCTTCTGTGAGGAAAAAAATATAGATAGATATGTGTGTGTGTACATATATATATATATATATATATATATATATATATATATATATATATATATATATATAAAGCATATCTTGGAGGACAGAGAGATTTCCTGCTTTTAGTCCTCTCTTCCCTCTACCCAGAGTCAAGACCTCCTTGAGAGATTTCATCAAACCTCATCTAGGTCAAACCCAAACCAAAGGAAAGCTAACAAAAGAAGCCTTAGGTGGAGATAGATTCCTTTGTATAGAAAGCCCAAGGACTTTACAGAAGCCATTAAACCATCCTTAGATGAATGGATTTTGCTCTGACCAGTTTAAATATGCATCTAACATTCCTTTCTCTAATGTCATTCCTGGCCTTCATTTTAAAATAACCTTTAAATTCATGTCAACTGATTAGATTTCAACAGTGGTAACCAATTACATTTGTTTTATGTATAATGACCCAATTATATTTGATTGATATATAATGACCCACCTCTTACAGAAAAGGTATATGTAGTGTCTCTCTGGAAACCACACATGCACTCTTGGGACCACATGCTTACTCTGGGGAACATGAGAAGCTAAGGAGATACTTGGTCAATCCCTTATCTGTAAAAATTGATAAATTAATAATAAAGTTACCCCAAACTTTTGTCTATAGTAATAATTTCAGGGGAAGCTAGGTCTCGCAGTGGATAAAGCACTGGCCTTGGATTCAGGACAAGCTGAGTTCAAAGCCAGCCTCAGACACTTGACACTTACTAGCTGCGTGACCCTGGGCAAGTCACTTAACCCTCATTGCCCCACAAAAAAAAGTAATAATTTCACCCATCACACTTCTCTGAGATTTTCTGACTACTAAAAAAGAAATCGTTGAGATTTTTCTTTCTACCCATTCTCCTCCTATCTGACTGACCACTCCTCAAGTATCCTTTGCTAGCTCATATGTATAAATCATTTGTCCTCATGTTTACTCATTTATCAACAAAGGTGACAAAAATACATGAAATTTGAAATCAATACACACAGACACACATACATATATATGTGTGTATATATGTACATATTAAAATGAAAATTGTATTTAGCTTCCTAAAGACATTTTTCTGTTAGATCTTTATTAAAGTTCTATTATTCATGTCCCTAATCATTCCTACAAAAAGCACTTTTGTATTTTGAAATTCCTATTTAGCTATTTTGATCTGTGTCAGGCTAGCTTCAGTAAGATCAAAAGATTATAAATTGTGAAGTCTAGACTTGATTGAAACATAGCAAGACTATAACACCCTGTGATAGCTGTTTTTGCCTCAGAAATGCCTCTTTCATTATTGACTTTGTTGTTTTCTGCCTCTTTAGAAAATGGTGTTGATAGAAATGGAGCTCTCTTGCATAACCCATTCTGAAATCTACATTTATTTTATTAATAAATATTGCTGCTGGGACAGTATTGTGATGATGAACAAAATTCAATGATATGCATATCAAATCCTTTTAAAATTTTTCGATGGGGGGCAGCTAGAAAAATGTGACCATGTATGTTAAAGTATTAAAATTTATAATTTTATAAAATTCAAAATGTTTATCTTTGTAGTAGAAAAGAAATCAAAACAAGAAAGTTGCCTGTATACATAGGGATGATTAAACAAATTGTGGCTCTTTGGTTAGGGAAAGGCAGGGAATATATTAGAAATGAAGGTGACACTAAAAGTGGTACAAATAATCACATAAAGATAAAAGAGATTAAATTCTGAGTATGAGGGTGCTTTTTGAGCAAGATCCAAAACTATAGACAATAAAATTATAGCTTAAAAAGATAGAGATGCAAGCAAAGGGGTGAAAAATAACTCCAAATTATATTTAAATTACTTTTGATATTTTTATTTAGACTACCCCAGCTTAAGAATAAAATAAACCTTACTCTGGAAAAACATGTCAGTTTAAGATGTGAAGTATATCTTACTCTGTGCATAATCTTTCACCTTTTGCTTTGGTTGTTTAATTGTGATTGTGTCTCTCTTTATATCTGTATTTATGTGGATAAAATAAAAATTAAATGACATATATTTCAGAGAGGAATGGATTTTGAAATGTAGAATGTTGGAAAAATTGGAATCCTTACCCTTAAATTAAGATGATCAAATCTAAAAGAATTAGGCATTGCCCATATTCAAATCATATTTAAAATATAGAAACAATAAATAAAGAACATTTATGGAGAATTGTGCAATGAATGCAAAATGAACATTTGGAAGTGCACATATACTTTAACCCCTTTCTTAGAAATTTCTTTGTAATTTAAACTCAGTCAAATATTTTGAATAAATTTATAGAAATTCTGAATTGTTAATATAGAAATTTAATATTTTTTTCATTTCTTCATTCATTAAAATATTTATTATTATCCACTATGGATTACAAAACTAAGCTATGATCTATACTGATGGGCTGTTTATAATTTCATTGGAGCAATACAACATAAACATGAGAAACTATTTAATGATGGCATAAGAAAGTATACAATTATATACCTAAAGAAGTAATATGACAATAATTGTTAGACTACTTCAGAGAAGGGATTTGTATTTTATTCATCTGGTTATCCATTCATCATTCTATCTATCCATCCATCCATCCATCTAGCTAGCTAGCTATCTGTCTGTCTGTCTATCTAATATGGACTGGGGTAGGCAAAGTGCTATACTGTACTATGTCTATTATTGTTTGCATCACATCCAGTATCTAGTAAAGTGCAGAAATATAGTAAGTACCTGAAAAGTGGTTGTTAAGTGGAGGGGAAAGGGAGAAGGAAATTTTAAAAAAGAAGGAAATAACGAGGAAGCTTTGAAATAACTGTGTTGATGTAGCTGGTGGTATAGTGCTCAGAGTTCAGGTTTTGTGGACAGGAATATTTGAATTCAAATCCAGCCACAGATACTTAACTAGCTATGTAACACTTAAATTCAATTAGCCTTAGTTTCTTCAACTGTACTGTGTAACTAAATAATAGCACATACCTTGCAATGTCGTTGTGAGAATGAAATGAGTTAATATTAAAAAAACAAACAAACAAACAAACTGTTTAGCACGGTGCCTGACACATAGTAGGTGCTCATTCTTAATACCTAAAAGATTTGAAAATACAGTAAAGAGATAACATTATCATCTTCTGTCTTCCAGATAGTGCAATAGCAAAGCTCATTGGTGAGATATGCATCCTGTATATGGGGTTTAGGGTACATGGAATCAGCTAGGTGGAACAATGGATAGGGTACTAGAACTGGAGTCAAGAAGATGCATCTTCCTGAGTTCAAATCTGGCCTCAGACATTTACTAGCTATACAGTTCTGGACAAGTCACTTAATCCTGTTTGTCTCAGTTTCCTCATCTGTAAAGTGAGCTGGAGAAGAAAATGGCAAGCCACTCCATTATGTTTGCCAAGAAAACCACAAATAAGAGTCAGACATAAATGAAAGACTGCACAACATCATCATCATCAACAACAGCAACATATAGAGGGGTGGAAGGATTATTATTAGATAAATTTGCAGGCCTAGAGGACTCAAATAGGGAAACTGGGATATAGGAAAATTGAGATCAGATAACGGATAATGTATCCCAAAAGAAGGAGGTGGTTAGACATTGTTCTATTTGCAATTTGGAGGTACTAAAGTTGTAATTGATTGATCGTTGGTGTGGATCAGAGAGAGGGAAGAGAGAAAGCTTCCTTAGAAGCCACATGGAAGACCAATCTCACACTACCAGGAAGGATCTTTAGTCTATTGCACCAATCTTATCTGTGATCTGATCATGATCTATGGCCAGCTTTAGGTGGTCTGAAGTTCTCCATTGCCCAAAGAAAGATATGCAAAAAAAAAAGTAAATTGAACCTGACAAATAAGTTTTTATCAAAGAAAAAATTGTTTCCAAATGCATACACCTATTCATATGCTTATATCACCCTCTTCCATGATTGTACAAATAAATAGAAAAACAAGAAGGAAATTATTATGGCATTGTTATTAATAGGAAGAAGCAACTAGATGGTTCAATGGATAGAACATAGGCCCTGGAGTCAGGATGATCTGAAATAAATCTGGCCACATACACTTACTACCTGAGTGACCCTAAGCAAGTAACAACCTCTGTTTGTCTAATTCCATTGGAGAAAAAATGACAAAGCATTCCAATATCTTTCCAAGGAAACACCATGGATATTATGGTCTCTGGCATCACAGTGAGTGTACATGACTGAATGAATTAACAACAATTGATAGGAAGTTCCTGTGTCTGTAGCACCAAGTCACTCACACATAAGAATCAGTTTACAACACATAACCCTAAAATGTCAGAAAGGAGTGGCTTCAAATAACATAAGATCATAAATTTAGAGCTGGGTGGGACCTTAGAAGTTGTTGGGTGACAGTTTTGGGCAGGGCTTCACTACTGGTCAGTAGTGGTATCAAAGCTTCCCTGGTGGTCTCTGCTAGCTGTGGGTTGCCTGGTGAGGGTCCTTGCTATACTTCCCAGGCTGTTCACCTGCCCAGGGAGCTGGTGGTTTGCAGATGGCTTGAGCATCACTGGTGATTTGCTGCAGGCTCAGAACCCTGCTTCAGGCCCCCTTCTATGAGCCCAGAAACTGCTGATGCTGCTGTTGCTCCTGGATTTTACTTCCCTCCCACCCAGAATCCTGGTTGGGTTGAAATTCAGTCAAATGGAGGACTTCCTGGGTGGAGCCAAGATGGGGAAGGACAGGCAGAGGATCCTTGGAGCTCTCCCCCAAATCCCTTCAAATAATATCAGAAGACAATTCCTGGAACAGCAGAACCCAAAAAAGGACAGGGTAAGATTATTTTCCAGCCGAAGATAGCTTACAAGGTCAGCTGGAGGGATTTGCTGTCCCGGGGTGGGAGTGGAACTCAACCCCAAGGTTGTGCCATCACAGATTTAGCCCCAGGAAGGTTGTACCAGAGAAAGAAACCTCCAGAGTCTCTGAATCAGCTACAGCGCTGGTGTCTTCTGGAACTAAGCTCATGGTCTCAAGAGAGAGCTGAGAAGTTGGTGGGGAGAGATTACAGGTGTTTTACTCCTGCTGGCAAAAAGGAAGCAGCCTTGAGTGGCAGTGACCCAGGTCGGGGAGGGGCATACTCTTCCCAGAGATATCAACCCAATGAAACAAAAAATGTATTTTCTTGTTGAAGAGCAAGTAGGACTGGGTTTATTTACAGACCAGGCAAGTGAAGAACCTGTCAATACTTAAATCATGCTACCTTGGACCCCCCTGAAGCTTCACACAGTGCAGCCTGGGCCCCATTTTAAGGAGTTAAAAGTCAAGAAACAGACAGAAGAATGAGCAAACAGAGAAAGATGAAGGCCATAGAAAGTGTCTTTGATGAAAATGAAGATTGAGGTGCACCTCAGAAGAGGATAGCAACATCAAGGCTCCTACATCCAAAACTTCAAAGAAAAATATGAATTGGTCCCAGGCCATAGAAGTACTCAAAAAAGACTTTAAAGATAAAGTCAGAGATGTAGAGGGAAAAATGAGAGTGATGCAGGAAATCATGAAAAAAATTCAATAGCTTGAAAAGCCAAATGAAAAAGTTCTCTGATGAAAATAATTGCCTAAGAATTAGGATTGAACAAATGGAAGCTAGTGACTTTATGAGAAACCAAGACACAACAAAGCAAATCCAAATGAATAAAAAATAGAGGGCAATATGAAATATCTTCTTGGAAAAAATGCTGACCTGGAAAATAGATCCAGGAGAAATAATTTGGAAATTATTAGATGATATGAAAACCATGATCAAGGAAAGAGGTTAGACATCATCTTCCAAGAAATTGTCACGGACAAATTGCCCTGATATTCTAGAAGCAGAAAGTAAAATAGAAATTGAAAGAATTCACTGATCACCTCCTGAAAGAGATCCCAAAAGGAAGACTTCCAGGAATATTATAACCAAATTCCAGAGCTCCCAGGTCAAGGAGAAAATATTGCAATGAGACAGAAAGAAATTATTCAACTACTGTGGAGCCATAGTCAGTATAGCACAAGATCTAGCAGCTTCTACATTAAAGGATCAGAGGGCTTAGAATATGATATTATGGAGGGCAAAGGAATTGGAATTACAACCAAGAATCACCTAACAAGCAAAACTGCGTATTACCTTTCAGGGGAAAAAATGGGACGTCAGTTAAAAAGAGGAGTTTCAGGTATTGTGATAAGACCTGAACTGAATAGAAAATTTGACTTTCAAATTCAAGACCCTAGAAAAGCATAAAAAGGTAAACAGGAAAAAGAAATTAAGAGGGATATTAAAAGGTTAAACTGTTTACATTCCTACATGGGAAGATGATACATCTAACTCATAAGACCTTTTTCAGTATTAGGGCAGAGAATAGGAGTAAATTTAGACAAAGGGCACAGGTGGTAATTGATTATGAAGGGATGATATCTGTAAAGCATTTATTTTTTGTTTGTCATTTTTTTGTGGGGTGGTTGGGGTTGGGTTACATGCCTTGAGTCACACAGTGGGTGGGTGTCTTGTGTCTGAGGTCAGATTTGGGCCTGGGTCCTCCTGGGTCCAGGATGGGTGGTTTGTCCACTGTTTAACCTAGCTGCCCCAGGATGACATCTTTAGGGTAAATTTGAGAAGGGAGAGGATTGCTCTGGGAGAAGGAGAGAGGTCGAATGGGGTGAAATCCCACAAGAAAGAATCAGGAAAGTGCTTTATGAAGTTGGGGGAGAGATAGGAAAGGAGTGGGGCAGTGAATGATCCTTACACTCATAAGAATTAGCTCAAAGACCTAACTCTCATTAGAATTGGCTCAAGGAGGGAATAACATAAACACTCACTTGGGTGAAGTAATGTATCTAACCCTGCAGGAAAGTAGGAGGGGAAGAGAATAAGGAGGGAAGAGTGAAAGAATGGAGGGCAAATTGGGGTAGGGGGTAGTCAGAAGCAAACACTTTTTAGGAGGGATAAGGTGAAAGAAAATAGGATAAATATCATGGGGGAGGGAATAAGATGGAGGGAAACAGTCAACAATATTAACTGTGCAAAAAAAAATTAAAGCAGAGGCAAGAGTAAGGTAAGATGAGTGATTGCTGATGATAATTGGATGAAGAAGAGAATTAATTCATGAGGATTGATTGATGATAAGAACTGATTGATGATGAGGAGGATTAATAGATGAAGATAAGGACTGATTGATGATAATGAGGATGGATTGATGGTGATGATGATTGAGTGATGATTGATGATGAGAAAATGTATGGTACTTACTTTGATGGGCTATTGTGAGGAAAATTCTTTGTGAGGTATAAGGTACTATATAAATGTTATCTATTACTGTAGTTGCAATAATCAACCTCATGGGTTTATTGTAAGGAAATTTCTCTTGAAAGCATTATATAAATGCAGTTTACTCTAAAAAATGATGAACAGGATGCTATCAGAGAAACCTGGAAAGACCTACATGACCTGATACAACATGAAAGGCAATGTATACAAAATAACAGCAATATTTCAAGATGATCAGCTGTGAATGACTTGGTTATTTCCAGCAATGCAATAATCCAAGGCAACTATGAAGGTCTTATGAAAAATGCAGTCCATCTCCAGAGAGAGAGCTGATGGCGTCTGAATACAGATTCGAGGAAAATTTTTTATTAGTTCCTTTATCTGAAGTTTTTTGTCTGTTTCACAACCTGGCTAATGTGGAAATGTTTTGCATGACTGCTCATGTATAGCTTATATCGAATTGCCTGAGTTCTTGGTGTGGGGTAGGGAGGGAGGGAGAAAGAGAATTTGTCACACAAAGTTTTAAAACATTGATGTCAAAATTTGTATTTAGAACTAATTTGAAAAAATAAAATTCTAAATTAGAAAAAAAAAGAAGTTATTGGGTCCAAATGCTTCATTTTACAAATAAAGAACTTGAGGCATAGAGAAGTTAAGTGTTTTGCCCAATGTGGTATATCAGTCCACCAGGGTTACACCCTGATAACCACAATATACTGAGAACTGATTGAACCTCACCTATTCTACATTCCCAGGCTAATAAATTGCCTGGGGCGGACCAATCTTTATCAGTTCCAGACTTGATTTGTTTTATAGATCTCTCCAAAAAAAAAATATTCCCTCCCCCAAATTCCCAAGCTTACTTCCTGGACTTTAAGTTATTATGTAAAAAAAGGTTAATTTACATTAAGTAGATTCTATCTGTGAGGAAAACACTTTTCTTAAGGACAAACTTATAGCTCCATCTTTTCTGTTACCCTATATAAACCCTGTCCTTGGTCCCCAATTTTGGGTATTTCTAACAATCAGCTTTGTTATAACTCCTCTGACTCGATTAAAGACCTTAATTCTCCTGCTGATTATTTGAATAATTTTAAGGTTAACAACCCTTTCCCATGATTCTTTCCCTAAAAGGTAAGAAACTTGTCCTCAAACCCTGACTGGCTCACTGGCTAATACTCAAGCATCTCCATTGACACAGCTTCCTAGTGACTTCTGGGCCTCTGGCTTCCATGGTCATTTAAAGGCACAAAAAGGCTTGGCCTTGGGACTTTTAGACTTGATAGACTTCTTAAGGTTATAGCAATACTCCCACCTTTGCCCAGGGAACCAGTTTCTTTTCCTTTGGGAGTCTAGGGAACAGGGTGTGCTTAAGCCAATTCTAAAAGGTTATAGAAGCCTATTGTTTAGTTTTCAGTGTAAACATTTATACCTCAATAATAAGCAACAAATGAGGGTTTGAATTATTGTTTTGCTAATTGTCTAAAGTGTTAATGATGGAAGCTTAATTTAGAAGTGATTATGTGTGAATATATTTCCTCCTCACACCACAGGCTGGTTGTTAAACATTTTTAGCCATACTCTGTATTGCTCTGTAAATATTATTTGAGTTTAACAGGAATACAGTTGAAAACTCAGGGAATAAAGTTACCATCAGAAAGGAGGCCTGATGAATGTCTTATTGTTGTTTGTCTTTCAAAAAAGGACTAATGACATCAAGGGACAATGTCTTGACTCATATATTAATTGGATTTAAGTGAGAGAGTTGTTACAATGTCATCAGACTCACTGTCTCTTCCCAAGTTATTGAAGTTCAGTGGTAGGACAAATGTCTAGATGACTAAATTTGACCTAGGATGCAGTGGATGACCTTAGCATTTTCAATGTATAACCAAGTTCTAAGCTTTCCATAGTGCCTGCTTCAGACTCCTTTCATGGCTTTTGGGGAAAAAAATGTTTTTATCACCTATTCAACTGAGGGAAATCCTCATATGTATATGCCCCCCTAATATGGCAAATTATTTGAGGCCTCTCAGTTACTCTCAAGCTGATTTAGCCCACCCTTGAAGGCAGTTTACCCTGGTGTGACTGCTATGAATATTATATCTTATTGTTGCCATAGGTAAGACATAAGTGCCAGGTGAGCACCAAATGTATTTGAGCATCCCTGCAAAGGGCCCAGTAAACCCTTGCATAAAAGATGCTAGTCTTCCTGAAATATCCCTACACTGCAGTGAGTGTATTATAACCACCACCACCACCCCAACAACACTCAGTGACCTTTATATAATACTTTGAGGTTTGAAAAGTTATCTCATTTGAGCTTATTTTATCATTATCTTATTTGAGGCTCATAGTTCCCCTATTTAGTGGGGCTTATACCCAAGTATGTGATATAGTTTTCTTGTTGAATATGCTATAGCTAAGTAAACTTCCTTCTACTAACTTTTGATTAACCAAATAATGTTTGGTTTTATTACATTATCAAACCTAATCTAACAGATGATAAACTAGGATTAGGCCTGCCCATTATACCCAAAGTCAAACAACTGAGAATGGAATCCTGGTCTTCCTGATTGCAAGTTCAAGGGCCTATTTACTATTTCTTGTCTCAAATAGCCACTGGAGAGGCAACTATGTGGCATAGTGGATAAAGCACTGGCCTTGGATTCAGGAGGACCTGAGTTCAAATCCTGCCTCGGACACTTGACACTTACTAGTTGTGTGACCCTAGACAAGTCACTTTCCCCCTGTTGTCCTACCAAAAAAAAAAGACATCGAATAGCCACTGGATACATGTGTTTCCTCATGGCTTTTATTCTCCAGCTAAAAAGTGCTTTCTAGGGAGAGAAGAGGTGAATGGAAATTGTGGCAAGTGCAATGACTTTATGCAAAGAAACTGTTTTTCCCTGACAGTTAACATCTATTTTCTACAATCACCAAATGCTTTTCTTGTGGCATTGCTTAGATTTCTTCTAGGAAATAATCTTGTAATGTGGGAACACTTATGGTAGCAAAATAGAAAAAAAAAAGAACAAAAGTCCTGTTTTCTTCTTGTAATTCTTCAGAGCATGGATGAATGTTGTCTTTGATTGGAGAAAATCTTTCCTAAATCGTTGTCTTTGAGTCTTTATGGAAAGTAGCTTTATATCTAAGAAATACCTTGTTAATTAGTGGATACCTACCATATAAATGGAGCTGTGTTATCTTTATATGCTTTTTTCATGCTACTACAGAAAAGCATTGGTCATGAATAAAGAGTTAAGTAGCATTCAGCACTTTTAACAAATACTGCCCCTGGACTGCCAACCACCAATACCATGTTCTCAACCTTTGCTATATATTTATATGTGGGATTTTCCCAGCCCAAGCCTAATTCAGAATATGACACCCTTGTCGTACAACCAGTTACTTTATAAAATCTAGAAAGGATGTGTGGGATGACTGCTTTTACTTTACATATTGGTAATGCTACCATAGATACAAAAAAAGCTAACAAAACTAATATGATAAAATGTTTTGGAAATTGTAGTGGGAAGTTGCTAGGGTAGGATTAAATTTTGTAGATTTAGAAGGAAATATTTAAGATATTTTTAAACTTTATTTTGTTTTAGAATTACAAAATGTATAGGTTGGTTAAATTATTTTCTTTCTTTTTTGGGGGGTTTTCTTTCAATTTACCTTCTTAGGATGAGATCATAGATCCATTGGAACATGAAGCTATCAAAGTAATAATATGTGAAGTCGTTCAAAATACTTTTCATTTCTGTTTTATGGTAAGTGTAGTTTAGAAATATAAAGTCATCACCTCTTGGGGGTGAATAAGCCAAAACTTCAACAACAGAATGTAAATCAGCTTTGCAGATAGCCACAAGGGCAGCAAAAGTAACTCTGTATGCCAGGCAAGAAACAAAGGGCACTGACTTCATTTATTTTATTACCTATGTTTCTGAAGAGGGATGGAAAACTAGCTAAAATGTTATGAACTAGTAAATATGTTAGAATTACAGTATTTGAAAAATGATATAGCAAGAACAGTTTAAGTTTGAAAAAGATTTGTGCTATTTCCTCATCTACAAAATGAAAGGGTTGGAATGTATGATTTGCAAGGTCCCCTCTAGCTCTAACTTTCCACAAATATAAGCTACTATGAATGAGTAACTTGCTTGGAAAGATAATGAAAATGACATCATGTATAGAGTGCACTCAAGTATTTGATAAAAATTATAGTGATATTGGTAATGGGAGCAAAATTGTTTCAGGTATTTTCAAATTTAAGAATTTGGTATTGCTTGTTTTTTCTTTCTCAAAGTTTTCCTCATTCAATGTGGTGATTACTTTTCAAATCCCAAATATTGATTTTTCTTTTGGGCCAATATTTCTAATATAAAATTATCTCTGAGAAATCTACTATCCTCATGAACTCTTTAGTGTTAGCAGAAAGTGAAGGAAAACAAAACAAAAAGAATATTTTGCTTTGATTAACTGAAAATATTCTATTAATCAGTACTGCTTTTCAATATTTCTGCAACTTAGTTTTGTAATATTTCTTTTCTCCATATAGCAATGCCCATGGGATTCTCAATTACTTTAGAGAATGAGATTTTAGAAATTACATAAAAGAATCGATTATTGGTTTTGAAATGGAAAATGATTAAGCGAAATAAAAGTTTAATTGGCAATAGTAGCATCTGTATAAGGATATAATAATGAAATATTATGGTTCTAGTGATAGAATTATAGCCAAATGGGAGTATCAAAGAAAAATGGCTAAACTGGTAGATCATTTTATATTATTTTACTTTGAGAAAAATTTTGGGAGAAAAACATTTTCTGATAGAAATAACATAAATAAAATTGTATTTTCCTATAATACATAGGATAAAATATGTTTAATGATGAGAAAAAATAATTCTGGTAATTTTATTTATTTCTTAATCTCTATCAAGATAAGACCTATGAATTCTTTAATATTGAAGGCTCTTAGTTAAGAAAACTACCCTTACCAATAATGTACAGGAGTTTTCATGCAACATATGGTGTTTTTAGTTCACATAACCTTAGAACTGTAAAATGACTCATCCAAGATCACACAACCAATCTGTGTTAGTGACATAACGAAAATCTAGGTCTTTCTTGTTATGAGGATATCTCTCTATTAGATATCCCATGTTGCCTCACTAGCTCATTTCTTTATTTGTTTATTTATTCATCCATCCATCCATCCATCCATCTATCTATCTATCTATCTATCTATCTATCTATCTATCTATCTATCTATCTATCCATCTATCTATTTATTTTTGCAGGGCAATGAGGGTTAAGTGACTTGCCCAGGGTCACACAGTTAGTACGTGTCAAGTGTCTGAGGCTGGATTTGTACTCGCTTTATCCACTGTGCCACCTAGCTGTCTCTACTAATTATATTCAGATAGGGAGCAGTTAGGTGGTGCAGTGGATAAAGGACTGGCCTTGGTTTCAGGAGGACCTGAGTTCAAATGCAACCTCAGATGCTTGACACATACTAGCTGTGTGACCCTGGGCAAATCACTTAACCCTCATTGTCCTATCCCCCATCTAAAAAAAAAAGATCCAGTTAGATAGACAGATACGGATTTAAAATAACTAAAATAACTTCCTGTGTTAATGTCTAGGAAAGTTACTCATCCACATTTTCTGATTGAGGCATTACCCTAACCATTTAGTTTTACTATCATCATTTTGTAATGATTGGAATGATGCTACCTGCTGGAGAGCTACTGTAGGAAAGCTCCTCCATGAGGAGAAGGCAACTGAGGGCAAGCCGTGTGGCTTTTCTTTGGCTTCAGGAAGTGACCTTTGCTTGTGGGTGGAAGAAGGGGCAAAGCTGGCTCTCTCACTCTCTTTTGTGAGGACTCGGGTGGAGAATGCAGCTAGAAACACGCTCTTCCTTTAATATATAGATGAATCTTGGCCTTTCTCTTTCTCTTCACCAAATTCTTATTCTCCTTAATAAATACTTAAAAGTCTAAATCTTGCTAAAGCTTATAATTTATTGGCAACCACTCATTAGATATTTTAGACAGTATGGCTAGAATTTTAGCCCCTTACAGATGGCTGACTATGAAGAAGAAAGCTGAATCTCCATCTTCTGATCTTCAGGTTGGGTAATATTTCCCCTACCCTGTCCCCTTAATTTGGAAAGTACTTCTAAGTATTGGCTGTTTTCACTTTCACTTTTCAAATGGATCTTTTAAACTCCCTAAGTACCCTGTTCCTGATTTTAGTCTGTTTAACCAGACAAATAGGGGATAAGATCATGCTAATGTTTTGTTCCTGTGGATTTTCTATTTTTATTTTTATTTTTGTTAGAAGAGCAAGTAAGGTACTCATGCAAGGGAATATAAATATACCCCCCTCTCCCAACCATGCCTTTTCAGAGAAACCTCTGACACCTGCAGCTTTTCCAAATTTTAACACTAATTGTTGCTCTAATTTTGCATGCCTGGAGGCAATGACCTAGCCTTGAAGCTTTTATTCCCCTAGAAGCAGGGGAAGGGGAACCCAGGCTTGAGTTCGAAACCAAGCCTGATTAAAATTGCCCTTCCCCTCCTCTTGGGACCCCACCACCTCCCCTTCCTCTGACGCCACCTCCTACTCCTCCACCCTCCTCAGATCCTGAGCTTGAGCATGCTCAGCTTTCTCTATCTACATTTGCAGCTTCTATTCTGTTAACAGAGCAGTCAGGCTCAGATCTTCCCCAGCCTGACTGTGATTCTGAATTGACCTGCTGTGGTTCTCTCAAACCAACCTTAGAAAACCCTTTAAATTCCAGATATGCTCATTTTGTTCATAATTTTGTTAACCTGATTTTGTCTTTAATTAGTAATCTTATAAAGCATTTATATTATGAAAAGACTGACAGAGAAAATAGAGGGGTTATAGAAGACAAACTTAAGCTGAATAAAAATGACAATCATCATATTTCAAGAATACATATTTTACAGAAATGTGGAAGTAAACAGCAAGGTCTTAATATGAATATTGGGGATTTTAGATACCAGAATCAAAAGTGTTCCAAATTCACTCAGAGAAATAATGTGAGTTCAGAGGTTGCATAAGATTTCTATGCTATTACATCTACATTTTGAAATTAACAATATGGGTATATTTTCGTAGAGATTTTCATGCTTTTGAGATTGTGTTTTACACTTAGTTTAAAAAAGGGACAATATTTATAAAAGCTTTTTATAGTAATGTGATCAAGTTTATATTTTGTAATACTCTTATTAATATTAAATTCATATTCATTTAGATTTCCCTAGTTTGAATTTCATTGTCTTTTTTTCTTCCATGTGTATTTTCTTCTATTCATTCATCTATCTAATTTTGAAATAATGCAAGATGGTTTTGATGTCATAATACAATGTTAATTCTGGGAGCATTGTGCTCCCATATTCTGAGTTGTTTGTTTTTGTTATTTTTTTCTCTCAACTGATTATCTGATCGCACTCTATAAAGCATTTCCGTGGCAAATTTGTTGCCATGGCAAGTATAAATTTATTCTACAAGTATTATTTTCAATAAGCATATTAAAACAACAAGGGAACATTTGTAAAAGTTTTCTTTTTTCAAAAAAGTTTTCTTTAAGACTGTACTGTGTTTTAACTTGTATTTAAATATGTCCTGATTTTTCACAAAAAGTAATCGTGAATTAGTAAAAAAAAAAAGGTATTATTTGAAATTATTGCATAATTGTATATTATATTCTGAGTCAACATACATTCACATTTTTTGGGATCATTATTACCCTCAATTTTTAAATCCATATGAGACTTGGATTGTGGGAACTTATCATTTATGACTTCATTCTGAGTTATCAGATGCCAGTTGGCCAAGATACCAACCAGTCACAAGAGGAATACATGTAAGAGCATACATTGAACTGTCACATGAGGGGAGACATGCATGAAGTCAAGGTACACCCAAGGGAATGGCTTTTGACAAACTTTGAGGTTGGTTTCTTTTAGTTTAATTTTTCCCCATAATATTTTACAGATGGCTGGAAGTTTTCATCCCACCCATCTCATTCTACACCTGGCTTCTGTGCCCCCTCCTATATGTCTGATGCCATGGACATCTCAATCCCATGCATCTGATTAAGTCTGACTCAGTTTCCTCCAATATGTTTGGTGGCATGGACTTATTTTAAGCCTGACATACTGCATGAGCAGTATATATTGCTCGAGTGTGCTCATATCTCATCATTTCTCTGTTCTTTTATGGTAACCCCCATAATTATCTCAGGTGTCATGATAAATACAGTGTTGGATTTGGCCTTGACATCTGTTACCAATTATATTAGATTTTTTACTTGTTCATAATGGCATAGGGATAATTAGGCAAATGATGCAAAAAGTGATGAAACAAAGATAAAAATTATTTTAAAAAATTAATATCACAGCAAATGTCTTATCAATTTACCCTCCACAAGGAAGGAATATAGTAATATTAACTTTTAGAGAATGTTTCAATTTTTGTTTTATTTTATGTTTCATGTGTAACAACTAAGATTCTGAATTCCCTTAGACATGTTTTTAAGAACTCTCATTGTTTGATTTGATTATAACAAAAGCTATTTTGAAGTTGTGTTAAGCTCAATTTTGTAGGAAATTTTCCTGGCTGATTACCAGCATCCAAACATCAACCCCTGAAAAGCTTTCCATTCCACAACTATACCCAGAGGATGTCCAAAGAATCATCTGAGAAAATACTTTCAAAGTCTTTAAATGAACAGTTTGATTTTGTTGTTTCTTTTTTTCTTCTGTGATTATACCTTTTATAACATGTATTCTTTGCAGAGGCCCTCACTCTGCAGGCCAGTGTCAAAGCACTGGTTCATGAGGCACTGCCCCCCTGGACAAACTTTCCTTTCTCCCTTTTCTATATTGTCATTAACATATTGTTTGTTAGCATAGGGTATTACATTATGTTATTTTTGACTGTTTCATAAAGGAAACACAGTGTTTCTTAAAGAAACAAAGGGGAGATGGTAATGATTGGAATGACACCACCTGCTGGAGAGCTACTGTAGGAAAGCTCACCCATGAGGAGAAGGCACCTGAGGACCAGCCATGTGTCTTTTCTTGGGTGTCAGGAAGTGGTGTTTGCTTGCGGGAGGAAGAAGGGGCAAGGCTGGCTCTCTTGCTCTCTTTCATGAGGAATCAGGTTGAGCGTGCAGCTAGAAATGTGCTCTCCCTTTAATAGATAGATGAATCTAGGCCTTTCTCTTCACCAAATTTTTATGCTCCTTAAAAAGTGCTTAAAAGTCTAACTCTTGCTAAAGCTTATAATTTATTGGCGACCACTCATTAGATATTTTAGACAGACTAGCTAGAATTTTAGCCCCTTATAATTTCAATATCTGTCAGGTTAGGGGACATTAAAAATTAACTCTCAGAGTCATATTGCTCAAAAATTAAAATGGCATCAAAACAGTAATAAATTGAAGTATTATGAGATCATTTTAAATGTAGTATTCAGGTGGGTCTTTGGGAAAAAATAGGAAACAGGGAAAAAAGAAAAGATAAAAGAAAGGGACAAAGTAAAAGAAAGAAAAAGGAAAGGAGAAATAAAGATAAAGAGAAAGAAAAAGAAAGAGATAGAAAGAAAGCTATATTGATATAGTGAAGGAATTTTGAGGCAACAGATTAAAGCTTGCCACTTTCCTTTGCTAAAATGAAATAGAATAAGTTGTAAATCATTTTCCAGGAATGAGCAAATACTGTTTACAGATGAAAGCCTAAATCAAGAAAGCAGATGTCTCATATTATTGTGCTAACTTCTTTTTGGTATACTCAAAAAAGGACCTCAGACTGAATCTCTTTAAAAGCCATTCTTATTTCAAATTTACTGCATGAAGTTACCAGTAACCACAAGCACTTAGTGGACTATTTGCCACAAAAGAAGGTCATTTCAGATTCTTGAAATATTTATGGATTGATAAACCCATAAGGAAAAAGAAACATAAAAAATGGATCAAATTTTTAAAAAGCACAAAAATCTCTATTTTCTTTTCTTTAGGTAATTTTTCCAGAAAAAAAAAAAGGGCCATAAAATTTTGTTAAGAACTAAATTTATGTAGAGGTCATACAAATTACATTATTTCTTCCTTTTCATGGCATAAACATTCTCATAAAATAACTGTTTGGGGGGGGGGGGGTAAGCTAGGTTGCACAGTGGATAAAGCACCAGCCCTGGATTCAGGAGGACCTGAGGTGAAATCTGGTCTCAGACACTTGATACTTACTAGCTGTGTGACCCTGGGCAAGTCACTTAAACCTCATTGCCCCACAAAAAAAAAAATAAAAATAAAATAAAATAACTGTTGAGGGCCCAACTTTTTTCATGAGGCATTTCCATATCACCCATGTTTTTATTATTCCCTGACCTCAGAAAAAAATACTATTTTCTATATAATTTGTATTTACTTACTTTGTTATAGATTGGATCCCTTTGATAGAAGGAGGTGCTACCTTAATTTTTGTCATCTTAGCAAGTATTTATCATATAAACTTTCACATATTATTAGATGCCTTGATGTTTGTAGAATTGAATTGAATAAAAGCCAAATATAACAAAATATTTTCAATAGGTAAAAAAAAAAGAAACATATACTTAGATAAGCATGTATTACTGGGATTTTATTTTGGGAAATGTAATTTGCCATTCTTTAATTCCAGATACTTTAAAATAATAGTACAATGGTCACTGTCACTACATCCTGACACTACTGAGGTTTCCTTGTACAAAGATATCTAGGATTTAGTATTTCTTTTTGTCAATGCATAAACATACCAGTAAAATATGACAGCTAGGGAGCACTGTGACCAGGTTTTATCATTTATTTTGTTTTGTTTTGTTTTGTCTTTAAACTGGGAGGATTATACATGATTCTGCAATAACACTAAAGTTTGTTTTGGGGAAAAAAATGATTGGTGTGAATTGATGACTAGGAAGCAGGTTTTAGGTGATGTGGAGGCCGAGTCAAGGGGCAATGATGCCTGGTACAATGAATGTGTTATGGGAAAACCTAGACCTGAGAAACCCGAACTGCCTCTGACACTCTGGGCCCAGAATGCATGTCCAAGCTGCAGTCATATACCCTTTAGGTGTGAGTACATGTGGGTTTCATGGGTATATGGTGGTGGCTATATTGTGGTAATCTGCTCGCATACAGGAAGGCACAGTTCAGTAAACAGAGGCATACAAGTAATGGAAACAGTGGATAAACAGGAAAGGGTATGCTGACTGGGGTGCAGGTGCTGAACCACAGGCTTCAGGGGAAAAACAGTTTTACTTTTCAGGGGGCCTCAGCTCTATTCCCCGTATATTCCCATATTAAACGAAAGCCAGATTCAAATTCCACCTCTGATATTTACTGCTTATGTCACCTTGAACACCAGTCTCAGTTTGTTAATCTGTAAAATGAGTCAGTTAGACTGGATGGTTTCTGAGGTTCATTCTAGCACTAGATCTATATAATGAACTTAAGGAATGTAGAGTCCATTTTGTTCAGGGTGTAAAAGCTTACAATAGAAACTTCATTTTAACCATAGTAGAAATTGCATAGACTATAATACTCTGGGACAAGTTCTTAAGATTCAGATTATAAACCAGGTATAAACTATCAAGGAAAATTAGTTGTTAGAATAGAAAGAAGGACATTCTCTGACATGTTGTCAAGAATGAAGTCAAATAATTTATATAAAAAATTGTCATGTAGGTATACATTCTATTTCTATGAATACTATTTAAAGATTACCTGGTGATGAAACCACATTATAGAGAAATCCTAAGCAAATTTTTTTGGGGGGGAGAAAAAATGAGACATGACATTTGAAACACTTTCAATTTTCAATATTATCAATCTGTTTGAACTGAAAAAAGGAAGCACTGGAAATGCAAGATTAATTAGAAGGAATGCGATCTACATGAAACACCTACAGAGATTCTATGGCTAAAATTACAAACCTTATTGAATCCAAATAGAGAAGAAGCCAACGTCTGGTGTCCTGAGAAAAAATGTTACACATAGTTTAACAAATCTATAAATGTTTCTGTTCCAATTTAAATTATACGTTGGTATCAAATGTCACTGTGATGCCAATGCCAGGGATGTTTTGACAAGAATGATTTCAAATTGAGGAATTTAAGCTGAACTAATGAATATACTCTCAGCTTTAGTGTAAGCATTCCCCAACTGAGGAGAATTAGGTTGACATTTGGGGAAAGCTGTAGAAAGAAAATGCTACTTGATCCCTCCCTTAAGATTCTGGGGAGAAAGACACATTCAAGTCAGTGCTCCTTTGGTACAAAGAAAGTGATTTGAAAGTCAAATAATTCAGGAAGAGAAACAATATGAATCATTCCCTCTACTACTACACCTGACCCTTTTGGTCCTTTCTGTTCATCACACTCATGGACAAGTCTAAAGGCATTCTTTGTGAAGCAATCTTGCTGTGTTACATGACTGTGTTTAAATATATCTTCGAAGAACAGAATGAACTCCATCTCTCTAGTTATATGTCAGTCTCTAAAATTAAGCTAAATCAAATTCTTTACACAAAAGAAATTATTAAATGCTGATGAGAACTTTCTGATATTTGAAATTGTTCCAATATTAAATTTCTGTTGTTTTAGAAATTGGAAATTTAAAAAATTTTAAGAAACAAAGCAAAGTGGATTAGAAAAAGAACCATGCATCTTATATTCCTAAAACTTTTCTTGAAAAGACCTAAGACAGGGCAGCTAGATGGTGCAGTGGATAGAGCACTGGCCCTGGATTCAGGAGAACCTGAGTTCAAATCTGGCCTCAGACAATTAACACTTACTAGCTGTGTGACTCTGGGCAAGTCACATAACCCAAATTGCCTCACCAAAAAAAAAAAAAAAAGAAAAGAAAAAAAGATATAAGACAGTATGGCAACTTTATTCCTCTGTGTCCTCTGAATAGAGAGAATAACTTTCAAAGAGGAAAGCATAACTATAAATCAATTATTATTCATACTAATATAGACATTCCTCAGATTTTATATGATATTTTCCATCTGAAATTAAAATACATATAATGACTACATGATATAGATCAAGAGGAGAGACCATAGGACTGAATAACTTTTATTTTATTTTTTCCTTTTTGTCACTGGAATCAGGCCATACGTGAATAAAGATAATGAGGCCAACAAATTTAATTTCCTTATTTCACTATAATTAGTACAACTAATGCTTTTCTCTTGTAAAAGAAATCATAGTGATTTTTTTTTTAATGCAAGAAAGTTTTCATGGCCAGAGAAGCTCTTTTCAGTGGACTGGATTTCCCTAATAAATAAGAGAGACATATATGTGTTTTAAGTAAAGATGATTCAGAAACATGGTTGTTCCATACAAGGTCATAGATTTTGATAACTGAAATCCAGTACTAGATTATGAAAATATTGATATATTCTGAAAGTGCATTAGAAATAGTTCTCAAGTACTTCTCTTGGTTTTTTTCCTTCTCTCTGGGGAATGCTGGTAAGCCTTCCCAATTGTTCCTATGTATCTTTAATAACTCCCAGAAGTAGACATATTTTTTCCCAAAAAATATTAATAAATAGTATAGTCCACCTTACCTTACCTGATGTTCCAAGAAAAATAAAAGTTTTTGGTTCTTTTTAGAAGTAGTTGATCTTAATGGATCTTGGGGTTTGTGTTACTTTCCAACAATGGTGATGGATTTGCATGGATCCATTCATACTCTTATCTATTCCCTTATGTGAACTCACAACCTTTTCCCTAATATTTAATTTAAATCCCTTCTGTTAAAACTGTTCAGCTCTCTATGGACAGAAAGAACAGCTGCTCACCACCTGCACCATATCCCTTCATGTATTTGATGACTCTGATTAAGTCCCCACTTCTCTAGGCTAAATAACCCCAATTCTGTAAGTCTTTTCTCAAAGGCTCTTTTCAAGCTCTTTAATCATTTTAAAATTCATACTATCCTGAGTCCTCCAGAATAGAAAATCACTCATGTAAGAAAAGGATTTTTGAAGGTGTATTAACTATTTCAGGTAACTAAGTTTTATTCCACAATGTGATAGTCATTAAATCTCTGACTTGAATATATTTAAATTGTGACCTTAGATTAAAAACAAATTGTCTCCCTATTTTCCCCTTTTTTATTCACAAGTTAAGATTTTTCTTATCATTTTTTAGATTATTTCTAAAGAAGTCTAAGAACCTATTCTAAGAAGACATTTTTTCTGCTGTTGTTAGACTGAGTATCCCTTGCTATGATGAAACTAATACAACTCGCAAAAATGAAGAGCCAATGAAAAAAGGGCATAGGTTTACCAGAAAATGATGAAACTAATACCAAATTTCTAATTTTTTTAAGTGTCTGCCCCAAATGGGAATTTATTATATTAACCTATTTTACTTAGAAATTAGAGCCCAGAGCTAGAAAAACAATACTAATCTATATTTCATCTTTCTTATTTTTTCTTATTTTTATTTGTTTTCCAGGACTTATACAAAATATGCATACAATTCCAACTCTCAGGAATAATAATATTCAATGTATATTTCTAATAATCCTGTCAGTCTTCCTGAAGTACTCAGATATATTTCACTTTCATGGTTTGTGGTCAGAGCTAAGCACAGAAAGTGAGGAATAGAAATGTCAGGGCAGAATGCAAAGATTTTTGAAAGTGAAGGGAAAGAATAGGAAAAAAACACACTGTTTATAGGAAAGAGCCCATAGCTGTCCATATTGAACTTCATTGTTGGGGCAGAGTCAGGAAGGCAGGCAGTTCATACCCTTGCAAGAAACCCCTACATTTTACTCCATTACTAGAGGAACAAAGACAGAATTAAAGTGATTGTACCTGAAAGTATACAGAATATAGTATTTTATATGTGGAAGTACAGATATGATCTCTTGAAAGTGAAAATATGTCTAGTGATGGGCCACTCACACCATCTGCAGAGACCAGAGCCTAATTCTTCATTTCCTGTAGTGTATCAAAGGACTAATCCTTTTGATATAGGGAAGTTTTAGCATGTGAATGAAAAATGCTGTGGAGATGTTTTGACATTTTTCAGAGGGATTCTCTGGGGGAAATTGAACTTCCAGGGTTTTTGCTTGCCTATCAAAATGGGATTGCAGCATGGGCTGGGTGAGGTTGGAGGTGTGGGCCCATGCTGGATGCATTGATGCTATTTAATAAAGCTTAGGATTCTGATTAAAATTTTATACAATACATTCTGAAACTGAATCAATGAGGTGCTCAGCAAGTAGATTCATGAATGGGAGAGGTTACTAGAAATGGAGCTAAGGCTATTATTTGACTGAATATATTTAGATTCCTACCACAAGAAGAGAAAAATGGTTATCACCCAAAAGGGGCTGGGCCAAGGGAAGCCAGTGCTATAAGAGTCAGATGAACGTATCATTTTTCCTAATGTTACCCAAGTTGGGATTATATAAATGACAGGTAAGGTTCTGTTTCATTGACAGCATAAAGTTAGTCAGTCAACATTAAATGTCAAACTTGTGCCAGATGCTCTGATTGGTACTAGGAATACAAATATTAGAAATGAAACAATTACCACTGAAACAATTCCATTCTCAATGTACTTACAGTGTAATTGGGGGAATAGCAATTATACATGCAAATATAAACAAGTCATTTCCAAAGTTTTAGTGTAGTTTTAAGCCCCTTGGGATACCCTGTATCAAATTAATATAAAGAGGTGGAAAGGGAGTACATTCATTGAGGAAACTGAGGCACACACAGAAAAAATTAAGATCTGCGTGTAAGGAATAGAGAAAATGAGACATTAGGTGTTTTGAAGAGTGTGGGAGAGGAAGTAGTATACACAATGAAGCTTAAAAGATAAGTTTGCTCCAATATCAGTATTGATTTAAAAGCCAAACAGAGGAAATCTTTGAATTAAGGAAATGGAATTTTGTGGATAATGGTGATTTCCAAGGTATGACTATCCTTCTTTATAACTGAGGCAAAATGAAGGTGAATTTAAGGAAACTGAAGAAATGTGAAATTAAGGTACATTAATGTGATTGTTGAAATATGCTACTATGAAAAACACAAGTTGGGGATGAATGAAAACAATGAGACAAGCTCCTAGGGAACATCCAACTTCTTGTTTAATTGCCTTATAATTATGCATATTTCTTTACTTTATGCTAATTTGATACAGGGTATCCCAAAAGTCTTAAAAACTATACAAAATATTTGGCAACAATCAGTATATATTTACACGTGTTAACAGATACTGTTGTTATTGTTAAGTTGTTACAGACTTCTGTGACCCCATTTGGGGCTTTCTTATGGCAATACAAGAGTGGTTTGCCATTTTCTTCTCCAGCTTATGTTTCAGATGAGGAACTGAGGCAAACACAGTCAAATCACTTGCCTAGAGACACACATTAAATGTCTTAGGCTGGACTTGAACTCATATCCTCCTGACTTCATGACCTGTGTTCTATCTACTATGCCACCTAGCTGGCCCAGGTGGACACAACAGCTACCACTATTTGATGAATATGACCTTTTACTATCGAATAGGGATTAGACACTGGTCTCAGTATCTCACAACTATTATATATTTATTGACATTAATATGGCATTTGACAAGCCCTATATCCCAAATTTCTTTACACAAAAGGATAAACTGAGAAAGATAACTTCTTTTAGGAAGGGCATGTTACCTGTCAATAAATGGGTCAATGGCTTTTCACCATTATGCCAAAGACGCCAAGCAAATATAGATAGCTCCCCTTTTATAGGCTTTGGGTACAAAGAACAAAGGTTGAATGGCATTATGGAATTAAGGGCAAATGATTGGTTACAGAGCTGAAGAGCAGAAAAGAACATGATTGGTTGGAAATTTGGTGATGGGGATGGACTAGCAACATTCTTCCCACCTCCTGAGACTAGGAGGAGGTCATTGTTTGTGTCTAGGTACATCCCAGACTTTGGAAGAACAAACCTGACATCCTTGAAAGATAGCTTTACTTGGTAGAGTAAATGTATCAGGCCAGACTCCCTTTCTTTTACTAACATTCCCTAAGGTATGTGTTTGATGAAAGAAAAGAAAAGTAGGGGGCAGAGCCAAAATGGCAGAGGAAAGGCATTGACTTGTCAGAGCTCTCCCCAAGACCCCTGCAAATACCTTCAAATCATGCCATAAGGCAATTCATGGAGCAGTAGAACCCACAAAAAGACAGGTTGAAATCATTTCCTCCACAAAGACAACTTAGAATGTTGGCAAGAAAAGTCTTTTTTACAGTCCAGCACAAACTGCACTGGTGCAGACCCAACCCCAGTCACAGCAAACCAGGATCAGACATTTGGATTCTCTGAATCAGTAGCAGCAGCAACTACTTTGGGAACTCAGCCTACAGAAGGTAAGGGAGGCAAACAATTGGCCAGAAAGAGATTACAGGGATCTCTTTGCTAGCAGAGGCAGGACTCTGTTGTTTTGCCCATATTCAGATCCAGTTCACAGTCTTGGGTGGTGGTCCCAGGCAGGGAAGGAGAACAAGCACACCAGAGCTTGCAATCATAATTGAGTGGTATTCTGTTCATAGTTCCAGGGCAGAAAAGCAGGCCTGTGGTTGCTTGCAAACCAGAGCACAGAACAGGAGAGTAGTAACCATACCTCTCCTTAAATCGCACCACCTTGGAAGAACAAAAAACTTACAAAGTCCTGTAACTATTTCTGAAATCAGTTGCACAAACTGCCTGAATCTTGGGACAGTGTGCCCTCCACCCTGGAAGCAGTGCTCCACTTTAACAAAGAGTTAAAGTAATAAAATAGGCAGAGAAAATGAGCAAACTGAAAAAAAAATGCTGAGCCTAGAAAGTTTTTATGGTGACAAGGAAGATTAAAATACACCCTCAGAAGAGGATAATAAAGTCAAAGCTTCTCAATCCAAAGCTTCCCAGAAAAATATGAATTGGTCTCAGGCCATTTAATCACCCAAAAGTCTTTGAAAATAAAGTAAGAGAGGTAGAGGAAAAATGGAAAGAGAAATGAGAAGGATTCAAGAAAATCACGGGAAAAAGTCAAAAGCTTGGTAAAGGAGACACAAAAAATACTGAAGGAAATAACACCTTAAAATATAGACTAGGCCAAATGGTAAAAGAGGAAGAAAACACCAGTGAAGAAAAGAATGCCTTGAAAAACCAAATTGTCAAAATGGAAAAGGAGTTACAAAAACTCTCTGAAGACAATAACTGCTTAAAAATTAGGATTGAACAAATGGAAGCTAATGACTTTAAGAGAAATGAAGAAACAATAAAGCAAAACCAAAAGTATGAAACAATAGAAGTTAATGTGAAATATCTCACTGGAATAACAACTGACTTCAGAAATAGATCCAGGAGAGATCATTTGAAAATTATTGGACTACCTGAAAGCCATGATCAAGAAAAAGGCCTGGACATCATCTTTGAAGAAATTGTCAGGGAAAATTGCCCTGATATTCTAGAACCAGAAGGTAAAATAGAAATTGAAAGAATCCAATGATTACATCTTGAAAGAGATCATAAAATGAAACCTCCCAGGAATATTATAGCAAAATCCCAGATCTCCCAGGTAAAGGAGAAATTATTGCAAGCAGTCAGAAAGAAACATTTCAAGTTTTGCGGACCCACATTCTTGGAATATCATATTCCAGAGGGCAGAGGAATTGGGATTACAACCAAGAATCACCTACCTAACAAAACTGGGTATAATACTTCAGGGGAAAAATGGGAATTCAATGAAAGAGAGGATTTTCAGGCATTCTTGATGAAAAGACCTGATCTGAATAGAAAAATTTGACTTTCAAATATAAGACTGTAGAGAAGCATAAAAGGTAAACAGGAAAAAAAGAAATCATAAGGAATATTAAAAACTTAAACTTTTTATATTCCTACATAGGAAGATGATACTTCTGATTCATAAGAACTTTCTAATTATTAGGGCAGCTGGATGGAGGATGTTTAGACAGATGACAGAGGTGGGAGTTGAATATGAAGTGATATTATTTTAAAAAATAAAATTAAGGGGTGAGAGAGAAATGAACTGGGAAAAAGGGAAAGGGAGAGGTGGAATAGAGTAAAGTATCTCACATAAAAGAAGCAAGAAAAAGCATATACAGTAGAAGGAAGATGGGGAAGGAACAGGAGAGTGAGTGAACCTTACTCTCATTAGAATTGGCTCAAAGAGGGAATAACATACACATTCATTTGGGTATAGTAATCTATCTTACCCTGCAGGAAAGTAGGAGGGGAACAGGATAAGGGGGAGAGGTGATAAAAGGGAGGGCAGATTGGGGGAGGGGGCAGACAGAAGCAAAACACTTTTGAGGAGGGAAAGGGTGAAAGGAGCTAGAGAATAGAGTAAAAGAAAAGGGAGAAGGAATAGAATGGAGGGAAATTCGGTTAGCAATAGTGACTGTGAAAAAAAATTAAGCAAGTTTTTCTGTTAAAAGCCTTATTTCTCAAACACGTAGAGAACTGAGTCAAAGTTGTTAAAATAAGAGCCATTGCCCAATTGATAAATGATCAAAAGATATAAAGAGTTTTCAGATGAAATAATGAAAGCTATCTATGACCATATTAAAAATTCTCTAAATAAGTAACGATCAGAAAGATGAAAGTAAAAATAATTCTGAGTTATTACATGATACCTATTGGATTGGATAATAGGACAGCAGAGGAAAATGACAAATGTTGTAGAGCATGTAAGAAATTAATGAGAAAATAATGAGAAATTACTGCACTGTTGGTGGAGTTGTGAACTGATTCAAACATTCTGTAAAGCAATTTGGAACTATTGACAAAGGGCTTTAAAAGCATGCATACTCTTTGACCTAGTAATACTACCACTAGGTAAGTATCCAAAAAGAGATTTTTTAAAAGTTAAAGGACCTATATGTACAAAAAATATTTGTGACAATCCCTTTCTGGTGCAAAGAATTTGAAATTAAGGAGATGACCATCAATTAGGGAATGGCTAAACAAATTGTGGGATGAGATTATGATGGAACAATATTGTGCTGTAAGAAATGATGGACAGGATGCTCTCAGAAAAACCTGGAAAGACTTACATGAGATGATGCATGAGATGTATAGAAAGTAACAGCAATATTGTAAGATGACCAGCTGTGATGACTTTGCTATTCTCAACAATGTGATGATCCAAGACAACACTGCAGGACTTATGAAAAACGTGATCCATCTACAGAGAAAGAACTGATGGTGTCTGAACACAGATTGAAGAATTTTTAAAATTTTCTTTTTCTTAAGTTTTTTTGACTATTTTCTTTCACAACTTGACTAAGGTGGAACTGTTTTGCATGACTACACATATATAATATATATTGAATTGCTTGCCTTCTTAAGGTGGGATGTGGAGAGAGGGAGAAAGAGGATTTTTAACACAAAGTTTTAAAAATGTATGTTCAAATTGTTTTTACATGTAATTGGGGCAAAATAAAATCCTAAATACAATATATAAATAGGAAAAGAAAGAAACAGTAGGAGAGCTGGATTCCTAAAACTAACCCATTACAGGCCACCTGAGTTCTGAATTAAATTCAGAGACAAAGAATCATGACTTTAGCAGTTATAGGACAAAATCTAATAATTGTAATTAGGATCTGTAAGAAAATGATAATCTTCTTACCGAGAAATCTTGGAAAGCAGGATATGGTGATAATGGTTATATTTCTGAACTATTAAAGTATGTTCCATAAGATTAGAACAAGGGAAAGATCATGACAAGAGACCTCTACTGTTATCGCAGTTATTCTTATTGCTATTGGCTTTGAAAGTTATCTACTCTCTTTACCAAGCTTCCAATATCACTAAGTACCAGAAGTCAGATTGTCTGAGATGTTCAAGTCACCCCATATCAATCGTGTTATGAGAAAGAAACCACAATATTACTCCCTTCTGTTTGTTCCTTTTCCATCATAACACTGCACATAAATAGCTATGTGGCCCATATGTAGTTATAAGAAAGATAAATATCCTACTTCTATTCCAATTCCTTTATTTAAATGGCATTTAGTGAAATCAGAAATCAGTTCACCCATTTACATTTCATTGGTATTGGTTATATCTATGATTGCATCTTATATATAACAAATATTAAAATAAACTTATCTCTTTTCCCTAACTTTTCTTCTGTCAGGGTCCATCCTGATGTATGGCTTCAGGCTGCTGTGATCTAAATGGTCTATAGTCCCAATTCCACAAAATGGAAGAAAGAGAAGAAAGTCTTTTTAAAAATATAGATGATGTTATAAAAATGGATAGTTTAAGGGGGGCTTCTTTTGATTACATTTTCATTTAAGCATTTAAATTCCTACTGTGTGCAATATGGGGCAGCCAGCTAGCACAGTGAATAAAGCACTAGCCTGTAATTAGGAAAATCTGAGTTTAAATTTCACCTTACTAGTTGTGAGACCTTGGGAAAGTCAGTTAACTCCAATTACTTTAAACATCAGGGACCATCTCCAGTGATCCTGATATATATCTTGCCACTGGACCCAGATGGCTCTGGAAGAGAGAATGAGGTTGGTGACCTTGCAGAATCCTCCCTTACTTAAATCCAAATGACTGCATGTTATGACGTCACCCTGATGTCATAGACTTCTTTCAGAATGAAGGACAAACAACAACAACAACAACAACAACAAAAACAACAACAACAACGTGCAGTATACGTTGTGTCAACTCCTGAAGATAAACAAACATGATCCCTGACCTCAAGGGTATTAGAATAGCTATTTCCTTTTTTGTATACATCTGAATAAATAATTGAATGAATGAAGTGTGATCAAAGTATATATATGTATATATATATATACACACATATATATGTATGTATGTATATGTATGTATATGTATATATATGTATATGTATACACACATGTACATATATATATATATATATATATACATATGATCTGTAGAATATGACTGAGTACCTTCTCATTACTTCCTTAATGACTTTAGGCAAAGTACTTCTTTCACTTTCTTAGCCTCAGTTTCTTAATTAAAAAATGAGAGCTTTGCAGCTTGTAGGCACAATTCATATTTATTTTGGGCTTAAATACATTTATAGTCTGCATTCTGTTCACTCTCTGAGGTATTTTAAGAAAGCTAAAATGCTCATGTTCTCTAAAGAACTTTGAGATCTGCATCAGGATAGGGAAATACGATTATAATTTGATTTATACCAATACTCACCACAACTCTTCTCTGCCTTCAAAGCTAGTTAGAAATAGTACCCAAGGGGTTGCCATTAAAGTGAAGGCCATTTTCCTAAGCTAGTACTACTTCATGCATGTTTCCCTTAAGTCAGTCTATTCAAATAGTTATAAATTAAGGGGAAATGAACAGTCCCTTAAGCAATGAGTATAAAAAGCTGGTCAGAGCAGTGCATACTTAAGTTAAAGGTGACCATAATTTTTATTGCTCCAGGCATGTAATATTTTGGAAGCTCACTGGCCCACACTATTCTTCAAAAACAATTTAGCTCAAAGATGAATGCCTATGTCTAGCCACTATCACCTGGATATTTCTGTGTTGCTTATGCTAACAATCTTAAGCTTCAAGCACATATCCTAATGAGAGAGCCTGCTGTGACAATCTGCCAGCTAAGCTACTCTATGCAGACCAATTTCATTATTTTTAATGTATGTACCCTGCCTTGGAATACAAGATGTTTCATTTTCCTCCTATCTCATCAAGTTCAGGTAAAGAACCATGAAAAAGAGGCTCTGGAACTGCCAGATGATCTAAGCCTATTCCTCTCTTTGCATTTATAAACTTCTATTGGGGCTTTGCTTTTGTAATTGAATTTGCTGATAAGCACCTGGGACATCTTTTTTATCCTAAGATTAGCAAAGCCCTTTTCTAATAATGCAGAACACTGATATGTTCTCCCTTACTTAACTAATAAAATAATTTATGACAAAGTACATTTTCTTACTTCTCTTTACACAACATAAACAGTTTAGAAGGGACCAAAATGTAAAAAACATTTATTATAATCTCATTTTGGTAAATTACAGCTCTCGAAAAATTTGCAGAGATACTTTTTTTTCTTAACAGACCTGAAATTTGAAATAATGAACTCTGGATTTAATGTGCCTTCGAATACCATGCAGCAAGATTGCATAGTAGAAGTATCACAGGACTGGCATTCAGAAGGCTAGGAATCTAACCTCAGTTCTTATTAGCTATAATACTATGGACAAATCACCTATCTTCTCTTGGCCACCATCACATCATCTGTGAAACATCTATTTCTCTGTTTATGTGTGTGTGTGTTTGTGTGTGTTTGGAGGGGCCAAAATCTATGACTTCATAAGGAGAAGAAGGTGCTTTTATGGAAACTTCCTTTATTGCTGCAGATCAGTAAATCTAAATCTGTTCCTTAGAGTTTTAGAGATTTTCTGGGACACAAAGTAGTTAGGTAACTTCTTCAAGTTCACCAACCAGTCTGTGTCATAGATTAGACTTGAATCCTAGTCTTCCTTATTCCAAGATCAACTGAATCCACTATGCCAATCATAATATTTTTGATACTTCCCCCACAGAGTTGTGTGGAAAGAATTCTGGAAACTGTAAAAATAGAGGCAGGGAGGTCACATAGAGGATAGAGCGAGCATTGGTCCTGAGGTCAGAGAATCAAGCTCAAATCAGAATCAGGTCCTTTTTAAGTTGTGTGAATCTGGATATGTCACTTAAACTCTGTTTTCATTAGTGACATCAAATGTAAAACTGGGGAAATAATAGTACCTAATTCCTGGGGTTGTTGCATAGTTTAAATGACATAATACTAAGCATGGAAATTGGCACATAGTAGACCTTTAATAAATGTTTGTTTGTTTCCTTCTGGGGACAAAGGAATTTTTTTCTTCATTTTCCCATACCTCTTTTTGAGGTTTGATTTCTATTAAATTGTCTTTCTCAAAATTTGAGGCCTATTTCAGACTTTAGGTCTTCTTAGAATATGTATTATATTCTGTGTTCATCTAATTTATGCTCCTTTTCATCTCTCAACAAAAACTAATGCTTCAACCTGTAGGAAGATAAGCAGTATAGGTGGATATAATGCTGAGCCTAAAGTGAAGAAAATTGGAGTCCAGACTTGATCTAAAATACTTACTAGCTGTGTGATGATGGGCAATTTATTTCACCTCTGTCTACCTTGATTCCCTCAATTAGAAAATTAGCATAGTCATATAACAGTTCTCTCCAGGGTTACTATGAAGATCAAATGATATACTATTTGCAAAGCACAGAACCCTGGCACAGATTAGATATTTAATAAATATTTGTTTTTAACCATAAAACTAAATACTATTCCTATAATTATTTGTGATAAAGATGAAGTTAGAATCCTTTTCCTTCCCTTTCCCTGTCTCAGCATCCTCTGCTTCTCAGCTACCATCCATCTCCTTAAACTTTCACCTCATCCCTCATAACAACTAACCTTCAAGCCACGTTCTTTAGAATCACTGAAATGCTGAGGCAAGTATCTGATGTTTTGTCCCTTTCCCTTTGCTGTCTGGCAGCACCCTGAAAAGATACTGCTTTTATAGAATGTGTAGGCCAATTTAGTGGATATGAGAAGGCTGAATCATTTTAATTATCTCCTGCATCTGAACCTTTCCAGCTTTGTACTCATCTATTTATTTGGGGATATAAAGGTTAATGAAATCCTCCTATCAGGAATCCAATACCTCAGAAGGGCTCTTGACAAAGTGTATGCTCTTCACAGTGTTGTTAAATTTTGGCAAGGATCCAATAATAACTCCATCACTGCCCCTGTGTTCTCAATTGTACTAATGTTCCTGTCTCCTCTCTCACTTCTTCAAAGGAAAGTTGGGTAATCTAGCTGTATTGTTGGAGAGTTTAATGTGAGGTATAAATGTCCATGAGCCCACAGATAAGACTCCCTACAACTGTTCTCCGCTTCAGCTGTGAAGTGAATGTAACTTTGGGTTCTTCTGAAATGTTTAGAGATAATAAGGTGTTGAAACTTAATGCATGTGATAAAAACCTCAGAGGTATCAAAAATACTAATTGCCTGGCAAAGGCAGAAGATCAAATTCTTGTAATTTTAAGTACTTTCCCCTATATTTCAATCAGATACATGAGACATTAAAAGTCAGTGAGAGGGGCAGCTAGGTGGCGCAGTGGATAGAGCACCGGCCCTGGAGTCAGGAGTACCTGAGTTCAAATCCGGCCTCAGACACTTAACACTTACTAGTTGTGTGACCCTGGGCAAGTCACTTAACCCCAATTGCCTCACTAAAAAAAAAAGAAAAAAGGTCAGTGAGACTTATTTGTATAAACCAAAAGATTCTATGAAAGGTCATTCACAGTGGGATTAGGTACGTCTTATAAGAGAAAATAATGGGCCGGTTTGGTTTAATGTAACTGCTGAAGTTTCCAGTATTTTAAAAAGTTATGATTTTGCTGCCTATGCACAGATACATATGTATATATGAATAAATTAAGTCCAGTCATCTGCAGAACCTGTGTCTACATTATGCTAAAACTATACTTAATCTTGGGGAAAAATAATTATTTAAAATCAGTTCAGTGAAATTTCAGTGAAACTACTTTGAATTAATATGAACAAATAATTGATTGATAGGCTTTTTAATTCTCCAGTTGATTTTAGTGAGGTATGGACAAAACCTAAATTTAAAAAAAATAAACAACTTCAAAATGAACTTTTGATTTGTTCTTTCTTTCTCTGTGTGACTGCTTCCATGTGAATGCTATAAAACTAGCTATTAAAAATAATCTCAATTTGACTACTTGAGATGAATATAAAACAAAATATCTGCCTATCCATATAATTAAAAAGTCTTTTCTTGCAATTCTTTATAAAGTAATACAAATTCTCATTTTTTATAAAATAAAGATGTATTAAATTTTCTTTTAAATCTTTTTTTAGTTCAGTTCCTGTAAACATTATGATTTTTGTAATTTTTAAAATTATGTATGGGGATCCTTTTCTGTGGTTGCTGTAGGGGGGCTAGGAATTCATTAACAGCTTGTACAAGATGCTTGGCCTGAAATTTCCATGATATTTTGAGAAGAAAACATGGGATATTTAATAAGCACATCTTCCTTCCTTCCTTCCTTCCTTCCTTCCTTCCTTCCTTCCTTCCTTCCTTCCTTCCTTCCTTCCTTCCTTCCTTCCTTCCTTCCTTCCTTCCTTCTTTCCTTCCTTCCTTCCTTCCTTCCTTCCTTCCTTCCTTCCTTCCTTCCTTCCTTCCTTCCTTCCTTCCTTCCTTCCTTCCTTCCTTCCTTCCTTTCTTTCTTCCTTCCCTCCTTCCTTCCTTTTTTCTTCCTTCTTTATTTTCTCAGTTTCTTTATCAGTTTAATGGATAAATAAATACCTGCATTACTTCCATTACAGGGTATTGTTTAGCTCAACTTAGATACACATAAAAGACCCTTAGAAGAAAAAATTAAATCGCTATATAAATGTCTTATTGTTATTCATTTGCTCTTGGAAGGGCAACTAGGGCAGTGAGCTAACCAAAACTTATGTTCTCTGAGGAACTGTTGAAAGAACTGGAGATGTTTGGCCCGGAAAAAAACAAAAAACAAAAGACAAAAAACAAAAAACAAAAAACTAGGACTTGGAAGGGGACATGACAGCTTCCTGCAAATATGTAAAGGATTCTCATGCAAGAGGGGTCTAACTTGATTTGTTTGGCTCCTAAGCTCTGGAAGCAGAGAGCTGGAGTTGCAGCGAGGCAGATTTTGAATCTATATAAAGAATGAGAACCATCACAAAGTACAATTACTTATCTCATAATTTAATAAGGTCCCCCTTTTCAGGCAAATGCTGGATGTTGACTTGTTGGATATTTCAGAGTGTAGTATTATTAAATTATAGAATGGATTATTTAGCCACTGGGGTTTTTCCCATATCTGAAATTCTGTAATCAATAATAGACATACTTGATTTCTCAAAATAATACAACTTTGTGTATATTTAAAACAGTTTTTAGAATTCATTGAGGATGGCTCTCTGGGTGAACAAATGTTGGAAAGCAAGGAATCCTTGAAATGCCACCAGACAAATTTGTTGGTTCCTACTATATTTATTACAACCCCCTTGCATCAGATAATATTTTAAAGTAGGTTTATTGTTAAATGTGGTAAGGTGATTTCAACTAAGGCATAAATCAGCTTGTTGTTTCTTGAGGCCCATAAACAAAAAGAAAGTAATATTAAATTCTCTGGTAAACAGAGAGAGAGAGAGAGAGAGAGAGAGAGAGAGAGAGAGAGAGAGAGAGAGAGAGAGAGAGAAAGAGAGAAGAAAAAAAATCTTGACTATTTAACAAAAGCAATTCTCATATAATTTAGGAATAGCATATACATATACATACATATATAGTATGTATGTATGTATATATATATATATATATATATATATATGGAAAGTCTTCCATGACATTTCTCAGAACATTTCTCTGAACAAAAACATCAATTCTTAATTCTATGAGAATAAAAAAAATTCTCATGTTTTCCTTTTATTTTAATAAGCTGTATTTTTAAAAACCAAATATCATAATTACTAATCATAGATATATCATCTTGCCTATTTTTCCCCAGTCAGGAATCAAAACTGAAAATAGAAGTGTCAAAATAGGTCCTAATAATGCCCATATATTCCTTTTCTTGAGCTGATTATGTGGCTTCTTCATCTCAGCTTTAATTGCTGTAACAGGCCTGTAACTCAGACTTTATAAAATAAGATAGTAATGACTATAGGATATAAAATTGGGAGAGGGCATCTAAGGAAACTTTTTCTCTCCCTGATTTCCAATAGATACATAGCCAAATCCTTCCCTATATGAAGGAAAAAAAGACTCGAACTTCTTCTGTTCACCAAATCTTATTTAGAAAGAATGTATAAAATAGGACATGTTCATCTGAGATATATTATATTTCTGCCATTTTATAAAATAGATACAGTCTCCAAATCACATTAAAATATTTAATTTTTATTATATCTAATGAGATGTTATTGTTTTAAGAACAACTTTGAATAAATAAGTCATTTCGACTATTATAAATACCCCAAATCTATGACAAAGGATCTATGAATATAAATAAACAACAACAAAAACAAAATACTACTTCATGACTTCCATTGATATAACTCCTGATACCAGTGATTATTTGCTGAATAGAAAAAGCAAGTAATTTCTGTATCCATCTGATATGTATTTACTTATAATATAGATTTCTTTACCTAGTAACACTTGATAATGTTGTACATTATTAATTTTCCTCCTGGTTTGGGTAATGAAATTCTACCTTCATCAAAGATGTAACCCCTTCAATATTAACTTTTCCCATTCTCTACCACTTACAATTGAAAACTGAAGAAAGCTTCAAGTTTAACATATTTCCTGTTTTTGTAGTCATAGATATGAACATTAAACTTAAATTAATCATTGCCAATTGAGAGATATTGTTAATAGACATTGATATTTCTTTTGTAAGTGGTGTGGTTAAAAGGCAGTCAGTAAATAGAGTGAGGAAACATAGCTTTGAATATTAGCTCTGATGATGCTACCAAGGATAAATCATATGACATCCCTGTTCCGGTTTCTTCATTTTAAAATTGTTTTTTTAATAATACTTGCAGGTGGGGGCAGGTAGGTGGTACAGTGTATAAAGCACTGGACCTGGATTCAGGAGGACCTGAGTTCAAACCCGGTCTCAGACCCTTGACACTTGCTAGCTATGTGACCCTGAGCAAGTCACTTGACCCCCATTGCCCTGCAAAAATAAAATATAATAATAATAATAATAATAATACTTGCACGTGGTACAGTGTATAGATTACCAGGTCTGAAGTCAAAAAGATTCCTCTTCCTGAGTTCCTATCTGTTTTTAAACCATTACTAGCTGTGAGACCTTGGGCAAGTCAAGTTTCTCTCAGTTTCCTCATCTATAAATGAACTGGAAAAGGAATAGCAAATCACTCCAGTATCTTTGCCAAGAAAACCACAAATGGGGCCACAGAGAGTTGGACAATACTGAAAAAACTAAAGAATGCTTTCATAGCCTTCTTTGCAGAGTTGTGGTAAAAGAGCTTTAAACATAATAAAGTTATTTAATAACAAATTTTCATTCCCTCCCCCCCTGGACACCTCTTCCTCAACCTCTTAGCCTCAGCCCTCTCAGCATACAAGAGAAATTATGACCTCAGACTTCTTTCTTTGGGTGTAGCTTCACTGATTGGTGACTGCCTTTCCCCAACCACAAATGTAGCAAGTTCTCTGCTAGCTTTCATTCTATCCCCTCCACTCTGGACACTCATTTCAAAACACCCTTCCCTCATTATTACTCCATACTCTTCTTCCCCTTACCCCCATCCCCTTTCTAGAATTAGAAAGCACTATCAAATCAACTCTGCCATTTTCCTTCAAATGGGCTGTGTCAATATATTCCCTATGACTAATTTCAGGATCCCAGTAGTATTTTGGACTGAGGTGTCCCTCTTTGGTTTTGTCCCCTCTATGTTGTTATTGCTATTAGAATATAAAATCCTTGAGGGTAAAGACTGTCTTTATCTTTGTTTCTATATTGTTAGAGCTTATCATATATTAAGTGATAAGTTATTTTTAATTCTGTCAAGAAATATTTAGTTAAATTTCTCAAAACTGAAATTTGTCTAAGTCCATATTATTGCTAAAACCAAGAAAATAAAAATAAGAAAATATAGACTCTAAAAAATTTTCCTCCCTTTTCCTCCATTTCTTCTTCTTCTCCCTCTCCTTCCTCCCCTTTCTCATTTCCTATCCTTCCTTCCCTTCCTCCCTCCTACCCTCCCTCCCTCCCTCCTTCCTTCCTTCCTTCCTTCCTTCCTTCCTTCCTTCCTTCCTTCCTTCCTTCCTTCCTTCCTTCCTTCCACATTTTTGAATTAGCTTCTATGTACACATTTTTGGTATTAAAAAAAAGTATAAGGCACATATTTTGCTCACAATGACCTCACAATATAATTAAGGAGAAAAGATTTACACACATGAAAAATGAATTTTTCCTTACAATAAATCCTCTTAAGATATGCATGATAATTTCCTTAAGTTATCCTTTACTGAATGAATAAAACTCCATTTTATAGGTCCTGCAAATTCCTTGTTAGTCCTATATCCATAAACCCTATAGATGTAACCCATTCAATACATTATGAGTTAATATGGAATTTACAAATGGAATATGGAAAATATAAATGCCTTCTTTTAATGTCCTTCTTGTAATTGGGAATTTATAATGGGAAGAATTCCAAGCATAGAAACTATTATAACTTAAGCTAACTTTCTAAAGTTAAGGAGCTGTAGTAATTAGCAACTATGAAATAGTTCTATTGAATATATTCAGCCAAAAAAAATTGTAAAAAAAGATAAATGTGTGAAGTTCCAAAAAATTATCTATTTACATGTGGTATTTAATAAACATGAATGTGATTTGGGGGACTGAAGGAAAAATTTCAGAAATATAGGCCCAGGTCTTGGTATCAGTATGTCAAAATCCTACGTCTGACACTTATTGGGCATTACTCCAAATAAGTTGTTTGATATACTTGTGCGTTGCTTTGCTTATTTGTAAAATGAAAGATTCAGATATAATATATGCTAAAGACCATTATATTTCTAAATCTATGGTGATATTATTTTTCTATAATTCATAGTAATAACATCAGGAATTTAAATACAAATGCATAACCATAATGTTTAAAAAACTATATACATGAGCTTAGTTGATACAGTAAATGATCCCTATATATCCATCATACATTCTTCTACAAGTGAGACATTTATAGTAGTTTGGATATCTGAGACAGCAAAACAGCTTCTATTATTTTTGTTTGTAGGGAAAGCAAACATATACATTTATTTATATTAGCTATTATAATAATTTAATATTATTGTTGTTGCTATTTTTACATTTTGAATAGTTTGATTGACTTGGAAAACAGAAGCACGGCTCATAGAGTATATGATTAATACAGTCAATGCAATGAAGAGTGGGTGCATACAGCAAATTCAGAGCTGGAAGGGACTTTAAAGGAGATATATTCCAATCTTTTCATTTCAAAGATAAAGAAACTGAGGCTTAAAAACTTTAAACAAAATGTTTGCAGTTACTGCCAGGTAGTGGAGGTATCATTTGAAGCCAAATTGTCTTAGCTTGAAATCAATTTTTTTTCCACCACAGCATTTCTTATGTAATGTTGAGGACTAAATAGAATGTTTGCATTTTTATTAATATCATAAAATAGCTTTCCTTTTTTCATAACAGCATACCATAATGGAATAGAAGGTAGAGTTGTTGACTTAAAGTCAGGAGATTTGGGTTAAAGTCCTGATGCAATCATTAACTGTGGTTTAAATTCTCAGGGTGTAATTTTTTTCTCATTTATAAACCAGGGTAAGAAAATTATACTATCCAACTCACAAAGTTGTAAAGAAAGCATTTTGTAAATCTTAAATTATACTGGAAAAAAAGGTATTCTCCAGAGTCATAAGAAACAAGTTTGAATTCTAGTTCTCCTACTTATGACCTCTGTGCCTTAAGACAAATCACAATCTGTCTGGGCCTCAGTTTCCTTGCTGTAAAAGAGGTTGGATTACATTATCTCCAAGGTCATTTCAAGCTCTAGATATGTGATTCTACAGTTTTGAATCATCATCATCATCATTACTTAAAAAAACCTTTGAATGTCAGTGTTCTATTGAAAACAATTATTTCTAAGAAGAATTAAATATAATTACATGCCAAGAAAAGAGAATAACCTACAAAGAATTACAGATATGAAGTGATTGTTAGGTAAGAATGCTCTTGATATCATATTAATGATTTCACATAAATTAAAATCTGTTGTCTTCATATTAACTGATATTTTCAATAGTTTTTCAACAAACTATACTTTATTGTAAAGACAATTTTTAAGGATAAGAATTTAGTATTTGGTAAAGAATTTTGGGAAAATTGGAATGCAGGATGGCAGAAATTGGCCATAGACCAATATATTATACCATTTTCCAAGATAATATGAAGATAGCTACATAACATATATATAAAGAGTTATATTTTAAAAAGTAAAGAACCTGGAATATATTACCTATTAGATTTATAAATTATTAGATAGAGGCAGCTAGGTGGTGCAGAGTATAAGGCACCAGTCCTGGATTCAGAAGGACTTAAGTTCAAATCCGGCCTCAGACACTTGATAATTACTAGCTGTGTGACCCTGAGCAAGTCATTTAAACTCCATTTCCCTGATAAAGTTTTTTAAAAGGCAGATTATTTATGAATACATAAGAAATAGAGAGCAATGTGAAGTGTAAGATACACAATTTTACTTACTTATAATTAAAAGTTTTATTTTTTACAAATAAAACAAATGTAGCCAAGATCAAAAGGAAAGCAAAACATTTGTACGGGGGTGGGTTATATAGATAATTTTTCAGATAAAAGTCTCATCTCAAGTATATGAAGAACTTTATCATATCTATAAGTACTTTGAACATAAAACTACACATCTATTATGTACATCTTGCTGTTCCTTTTAAATATATAATAAAATTATCATGTATTTTCCCCTTTTTTCTTCCTTCCCCTCTACCTTAGAGACAGTTTCATTTGGCATTATTGATTAGAGAAATGTAACTTAAAATGGCCTTGAAATATAATTTTACATCTATGAGATTGGCCAGAATGACTGAAGGTAAATGTAACAAATATTGGAGGGGATGTAGAAAAATTGGGACATTAATTCACTGTTGGTACGACCATAAACTAATCCAAGGATTTTGTAGAGCAATCTGGAATATGCCTAAAGAGTTATTAAACTGTCTATACCTTTTAACCAAGCAGTACCAATACTAAGTCTGTTTTCCAAGATGATTAGGGGAAAAGAAAAAGAATCTAAACATTCTAAAATATTTATAGCAGCTCTCTTTTTTGCTGTAAAGACTTGGAACTTGTGGGCCTGCCTATCTATTTGGGAATGGCTGAACAATTTCTGGTCCTTGATTATGATGGAATACTACTGTGCTATAAGAAATGATGAACTCAATGATCTTAGAAAAAATATGCATAGAATATGCTATTCCAAGATGGTCTAATGAGGAAGCTCTCCCAGATTTCCCCTCCAAACCAACATAAAACTGCCTCTGAATGGTGCCAGGAGCAGAGAAGCAGTCTAACAGTATGGCAGGAAAGGTCTCTTACCTGGATGGGAGAGAAGTGAGGTCCAGGAGCAACAGCAGAAGCAGCAGCTTCTGGATTCACAGCAGGGGCCCTGAGACAGGACTCTGAGCCTGGGGCAATCCACCAATGAGACTCCACCCACCCACAAAAGAGCAACTCCCTGGACAAGTGAGCAGTCAGGGCAGCATGGCGGAGACCCTCACCAAGTACCTCAATACTAGCACACACCACCAGGGAGGCTTTGACCCCACTGGTGACCCATAGTGAAACCCCACCCAAGCAGGGCAACAGCAAGTTCAAATCCAAGCAGAGAGACTATTTCCAGGGCAAAGCAGCCCCAGGGACTCAGCAGATTGCAACAAAATCACCCTTCTAGGGCCTGGTATCAGAATGACTGGTTACCATAGTAACCCAGGAGCAGGACCCACACTTCCCCACCCCTACATTCATACATGCACATATGTGCATGCACACACACACACACACACACACACACACACACACATATTCGGCTGACCAATAAGACTGAGAGCCTCAACGCAAACCGTGGGACTGTTCAGGATGAGATCAAACTAGAAAAAAAAATATCAATTCATAAAAATCCTCAAAAACCAACCAAATAAACAAACAAAAATAAACATGAAAAAAAGCTTGACTATTGACAGTTACTACAGTGATAGGGAATATCAAAGCATAAACATGGAGAGGGACAGTAACAAAATGGCAACAGGTGAAGTTTCAAAGAAAAATACAAATTATTCTCAAGCCCAGAAAGAATTCCTGGAAGAGCTTAAAAAGGACTATCTAAATCAAATTAGAGAAGTAGCAGAAAAAATGGGGAAAGAAATAAAAATAAAGCAAGAGAACTAAGAAAAAGAAATACAAAAATTTACTGAGGAAAATAACTCCCTAAAAAATAGAGTTAGTCAAATGGAAAAGGAAGTTCAAAGAGTCAAAGAACAAAATAATTCTTTAAAAATTAAAATTAAACAAATGGAAACTAATGACTCTATGAGACATCATGATACAACAAAACAAAATCAAAAAAGTAAAAAAAAAAAAGAGAGAATGCTAAATTTCTCATTGGAAAAACAACTGACATAGAAAATAGATCCAGAAAAGATAATATAAAAATTATTGGACTATCTGAAAACCAGCACCACAAAAAAAGCCTGGACATTATCTTTCAAGAAATTATCAAAGAAAACTTCCCTGAAATATTAGAAGCAAAGGGCAAAATTGAAATTGAAAGAATCCATTGATCACCACCTAAAAGAGATCCCAAAATAAAAACTCCCTGGAACATCATAGCTGAATTTCAAAGCTCACAGATCAAAAGCAAAAGTATTGCATGTAGACAAAAAGGAACAATTCAAATATCATGACATTTTGTTTTTTGTTTTTCAAGTTCCCAACAAAACACCAAATTAGGATTCCTGACAATCAAAGGAGAGTTTAATAAAATTAAAAGTAAAAAAAAAACATTGAATTAATAAATAAAACTAGAAGCTGGTTTTATGAAAAAAAAAACAATAAAATGGATAAACCATTGGTTAATTTGATCAAAAAAAGGAAAGGCAAAAAGCAAATTACTTCTATCAAAAATGCAAGGGGTGAATTCATCACCAATGAAGAAGAAATTAAGACTACTATTAGGAAGAATTTTGCCCAACTATACACCAATAAATTTGACAATCTAAATGGAATGGATGAATATCTACAAAAACATAAATTGCCCAGATTAGCAGAAGAAGAAATAAAATATTTAAACAATTCAATTTTAGAAAAAGAAATTGAACAAGCCTTCAATGAATTTCCTAAGAAAATGTCCCCAGGGCAAGATGGATTCACAAGTGAATTCTACCCAATATTTAAATAACAATATTATATAAATTATTTGAAAAAATAAGTGGAGTCCTACCAAATTACTTTTTTTAGACAAATATGATGCTGATACCCAAACCAGGAAGAGCCAAAACAAAGAAAGAAAATTATAGATCAATCTCGGTAATGACTTTTGATGAAAAAATTTAAAATTAAATACTAGCAAAAATATTACAGAAATGTATCACAAAGATCATATACAATGACCAGGTGGTATTTATACCAGGAATGCAAGGCTGGTTCAATATTAGGAAAACTATCAGCATAATTGACCATATTAATAACAAAAGCAACAGAAATCACATGATTATTTCAATAGATGTAGAAAATGCCTTTGACAAAATACAGCACCCATTCCTATTAAAAACACTAGAGAGTGTAGGAATAAAAGGAGCTTACCTTAAAATGATAAGTACTATTTATCTAAAATCATCAGAAAAAAAAATAAAATCATCGGCAAGCATTATCTGTAATGGGTATAAGTTAGAAGCCTTCCCAATACAATTATAGGTGAAGCAAGTGTTAAAGGCTAAAATTCTAGCTAGTCTGTCTAAAATATCTAATGAGTGGTTGCCAATAAATTATAAGCTTTAGCAAGAGTTAGACTTTTAAGCATTTATTAAGGAGAAAAAGAATTTAGTAAAGAGAGAGAAAGGTCTACATTCATCTATCTATTAAAGGGAGAGCTCATGTCTAGCTCCCTTCTCCACTAGCATCCACAGGAAAGAGCGAGACAGAGCGCCAGGCTCCCCCTTCTTCCTCCCACAAACAAATGTCACTTCCTGACGCCAAAGAAAAGACCTGTGGTCTTGCCCTCAAAGACCTTCACCTCATGGGTGGAGCTCTTCTACAGTAAGTCTCCAGCAGGTGGCATCATTTCAATCGTTACACAAGGATACCCATTATCACCGCTATTATTTAATATTGTATTAGAGATATTAGCTATAGCGATAAGAGAATAAAAATAAATAAAAGGAATTAGAATAGGTAATGAAGAAAGAAAATTATTACTCTTTGCAGATGATATGATGTTATACTTAGAAAATCCTAGAGAATCAACTAAAAAGCTACTTGAAATTATTAACAACTTTATCAAAGTTGCAGGTTACAAAATAAACCCAAATAAATCATCAACATTTCTATATATGACCAATAAAGTTCAGCAACAACAGATCAAGAAATTCCATGTAAAATAACTGTGGGCATTATAAAATAATTGGTCTAACATCCAAGACAAACACAGCAACTATATGACCAGAACTACAAAACACTTTTCACAGAAATTATGTCAGATTAAACAATTGGAAAAAGTATTAATTGCTCATGGGAAGACAGAGCCAATATAATGAAAGGGACAATTCTAAGTTAATTAATTTATTTAGTGTTATACCAATCAAACCATCAAAAAACATTTTATAGAGCTAGAAAAATTAATAACAAAATTCATCTGGAAAAACAAAAGTTCAGGGATATCATGGGAATCAATGAAAAAATATGAAAGAAGGTGGTCAAGGAGTTCCAGATCTCAAACTATTGTAAAGTAGTAATTATCAAAACAATCTGGTACTGGCTAAGAGAGGTAGATCAGTGGAACAGAATAGATAGAAATTACACTATGGTAAATGACTATAGTAATCAAGTATATGATAAACACAAGGATCCAAACTTTTGGAACAAAAACTCATTATTTGACAAAAACTGCTGGGAAAACTTGAAAAAGGTATGTCAGAAAATAGGTATAGAACAACATCTCACACCATATCCTAAAATAAAGTCAAAACGGGTACATGATTTACACATAAAGGATGATACCAAAATCAAATTAAGGGAGTATGGAATCATTTATGTGTCAGATTTATGGGCAGGGGAAGAATTTAGGACCAAAGAAGATATAGAGAATAAAATTTAATTTAAAAACATATAATTTTTGATTATATAAAATTAAAAAGCTTTTGCACAAATGAAACAAATATAATCAAAATTACAAGGGAATTAGAAGATTGGGAAATAATTTTTGAAACAAATATCTCTGATAAAGGCCTCATTTCTCAAATATATAGAGAATTGAATCAAATTTATAAAAATGCAAGTCATTCTCCAATTGATAAATCATCAAAGCAAATGAACAGGCAGTTTCCAGACAAAGAAATCAAAGCTATCTATATTCATATGAAAAAATGGGGAAGCTGGCATGCTAATCCACTATTGGTGGAGTTGTGAAAAGATCCAACCTTTCTGGAGAGAAATTTGTAACTATGCACAAAGGGCTATAGATCTATGCATATCCTTTGTTCCAGCAATACCACTGCTAGGTTTATATCCCAAGGACATCCCCCAAAATAGAAAAATATCTATTTGTACAAAAATATATATATTGCAGCTCTTTTTGTGGTGGTTAAGAATTGGAAATCAAAGGAATGCCCATCAATTGGGGAATGGCTAAACAAACTGTTGTATATGATAATGATGGAATACTATTGTGCTGTAAGAAATGACAAGCAGGATGACTTCAGAATGACATGGAAAAACAAGTATAAAATGATTGTACAGAACCAAGAGAATATTGTGCATAGAGATAGCAATATTGTTTGATGAAGAACTGTGAATGACTTAACAATTTTAAATAATACAATGATCTAAGACAATTCCAAAGGACTATTGATGAAATATACTATCCACCTCAAAAGGAAGAACTGATATTGATGCAATAGATTGAAACATGGCGTTTTTACCTTTCACTTTTTTTCCTTTTTATCAAATTTGCTTGTACAAAATGACAAATATGGTAATGTTTTACATAATTGTACGTGTATTACCCATATCTGATTGTTTGCTACCTTGGAAAGGTGCAGGGAAGGAAGAGAAAGAGGATAAAAATTGGAATACAAAGCTATAAATAAAAATGTTTATTTAAAAAAAAATGGGTAGACTTGCACAAAATAATGAAGAGGAAAATGAGCAGAACCAAAAGATCATTGTATACTGTAACAACAATAATTTTTTAAGAAAAATTTTGATTGACTAAGTCATTTTGACTATTATAAATACCCACATTAACAACAAAGGATATATAAAGGAAAATAGTGTCTGCACCCAGATGGGAAAAAAAAAAAACCTGATAAATAGAAATACATATATGATGGTTTTTCACACACACACACACACACATAGTGGCAGCCACCTATAGGGTAGGTATGTGATGGGAAGGTAAAAAAAAGTTACATGATAATTGCATTATATAGTTATATAGATAGCAGGTTATACATAATAGGTTTAAAGTTTTGTGTACAATCATCTTTTTTTTATTCTAATATGTTATTGAAATGTTTGTTTTATTTCTTTGGTTCAGAATTAAATAAATACAATTTAAAAAGAAAAACAATCTAGAGATTCTTAAGGCTATGGATAAATACTGGAAGGTATTCATCAAAGGATATGAGATATTTATACTTTCTATACACAGATTCTGATCACTACTCTTTTATATTGCAAAGGTTGTTTTTTTTCTTAAAATATTTTAAATGGGAAGTAAATTAATAGTAGAAAACTAGCTTTTTAAGTTTACTATAGCTCTACTGTTTTTATTGCAATCAAACCAATTAATTTAACTAACATTTTCTAGTATAGTTTCATTACTATGTAATTAATACACTGCTTGAAAGTTGCAGAAACATGAGGATGTATCTATGAGGCACAAAGTAAAGTTTTCAAAGTGAGCATACATTTTGTAGAAAATTTAGAATCTGAAGCATTGTTCTTGCATTGCAATTTTTTACAGAACATCCAGATGGCAGGAAGAATAAATTTTAAATTGATATGAAAAAGTAAATGTCAAAAAGGACAAATGAAAAATATTAATCTTGAGGTACTCTAAACATTTTGAGAATCTCAATATTTCCTTCAAAATTATGTTTGTCAGTTCTGGAGTTTTAAACCAAGGATTCACATTTAATTTGATCCCTCAATAATTTTAAGTTCCCCTTATAATTAAGAGTTGGGCACAAAGCAGAAATAGAAAGGAAAAGAGGTTTTGATTCCTGCTTTTGTTTTGTTTTATTTTGTTTTCTTTGTTTTTTAACAACCCATCTAACTTCATTTTATTAATACTTAATAGCAACCATGCTTGTATCATCTCTAGCCCTAGAGCCATGTCTGATTTAGACATAAGGCCACAGTATATATGTTCCTGTTAGTGTAATTTTTCTGAACAACACATTTCGAACCCTCCTATTCTAGTTCATTAGGCTTTGGTTCCCAAGGAAATGAGAATATTTCTTAAAAAGAGATAAAAGAAATCTGTTGTTATATAGCCTTTCATTGTCCAGAGATGTAAAAACTTGTTTCTAATGTCTACTCTTGGAAATTACTGTTTCAGAGAATGCATTTACCCTTCCTTTTTTTTCCACATTTAAGACAATAGGAGTTGTGGACTACTTATCTCTTAAGATAACATATTTCCTTTTGTATGTTGTATTTACAGATCTATCTGGTTTTGTAAGGTTTTCTGGGAAACTATCCAAATAAATTGATCTGGGACGGAAAAACAATTCAAAAAATCAAACAACAACCTTTTCTCCCCCAGATGCTTAGCATTTTTTATTGTTTTCTGTTTTTTTTCTTTTTGACTAATAATCTTGACCTTTTGAAAAATACTTATTTTATAAAAAATTTTTTTCTTATATATTTTCTTTCAGAATATGGGAAGCTACCATCAACTTGATGACCAGGTATAAACATTTATATCCTATTGAACTCAGTCCTCTGGGGCCTTGTGCTCCAAAGTGAATTTTCTGCTTTCTCTTGCTTACAACTACCAAATTGTATTACTTTACAGACATTTCCAAATGATGAGTATCCCTACTCCATTTCTAGATTTTTTAATATGTTATTTTCTATTGAAATATGAGTTCCTGAAGGTCAGTGTCTGGTTTACTTATACTTGCTAATACCCTCAGAGCCTATCAAAATGTTTAACACATAGCAAGAGCATTATAAATACTTCTTTTTCATTCATTCATTCATTCATTCATTCATTCATTCATTCATTCATTCATTCATTCAAGAACCCATCCATTTGCAATTTTTATTAAGTTGGGAATAATAAATATTAGATTATGAAAACTTGGAGCCACAAAGGAATAATTAGCAATCAGTGATTTAAAAAAATATATATATATAGGTTCAATTGCAGTAAAGTTTTTATTTTATGTTTATTATTACAAAAGTAGTTTTTTATTATGAAAGTAGTTTTGAAACATCTTCCTAAAATATAAAATGGCATATTATTGATTCCTTTAACAGTGATTTTTAAAAAGGACTGTACAGATATTCAAACCCTGTTCAAAATCAGAAAGATTGGGGATTACCAGAAAGTTCAGGGCCTTTAAAAATGAGGAAAAAAAGAATGATAAAAAAAATGCTGAACTTAGCCTTTGTCCATCGTTGTACAAAAGAGCATACTATTTCAGAAATAAATGGATCAGCTCTTTTTTTTTCCCTTTGCCAAGAAGAAAAAAAAAAACTAGAAAGGCAAAGGTCCAGTTCACTTTTTCTCCCCAACAGATAAGCTGAATTGAAGAAGATTAAAATGATTAAATTAAGACATAACTCCAAATTCCTCTGAGAGTGTTTAAGCAAAAAAATTGGAGATAGCTCTCTGAAATAGGAATAATATGAAAACTTTTCAATAAAGTCTGAAGAGTTATAATGTTACCAGCTTATCATACAAGTCACACTAAAAGAGAGTACAGTAGAGTATACATAAACACTAGACTGGATTCAGATGATGTTCATTTGATGACCAATTCTGAAACTTATCTTTGATTATTTCTCTGAGTCTAGATTTCTTTCACTATAAAATAGGGATAATAATACTTAATTACTCCATTCATAAATGTTCCAGAGATCAAATAATCTGAACTTTATCTGATTATGATTTCCAATAATTTCCCTCTTCCCTTACTAATTAACTAGTCTTTCATCCACACCATAACTCTAATTCTTGGACCCCTCAGTACTTTACCTAGCCAGCATCACTATTCAGTTCCCACTTCCTTCTCTTCCCTCTTCCCTTGTCCATTGGGGAAAAAAGTGGACTGAATTTTTACCTATTTTTTTTCATTTTGGCAAAGGAAAACAAAAGAGCTGATCCATTTATTTCTGAAATAGGATATCCCATTGTTTAGAGATTAGTTCAAGATCATGGGGTCTGCTACTTTAAAGTCCTTTGTAACCTTGTCTTATTACTATTTCTCTACTGGCAAACACCATGTCCAGCATTCTTGGTCAGGAATAATATTGGTTGGTCTAATAATTCAGATTTGAAAATTAAACCATAACAAGGAACTCAGGAATTATAAAACATAAATAAAGCCAAGTTTCTTGATACTGAATTAAAACAATAAGTTTTGTAGTAGTTAAAAAGATATAAAATCTCTAACAGTATAATCAGGACCTCACTCAAAGAAGTATCTGCTGGCTATGAAAGATTAGATATACACTCTGATACTTTAACTGTGTCTTTTTTGGGGGAGGAAGGGGGCAGCAGAGTAATGAAATAATCCCCTTACTTTCAAAAGGACCAGCCCTGAAAATGCCCCAAAGTGACTACCTGTTATAAAGGTTCTTGTTCAGGAACAAAAAGTAAAAGTGTAAGGGCAGGGAAAAATGAGGCTCCAACTGCAGCAGCAGTAAAAAGCATGGCTTTCATATGGGGAAAAAAGATTGCTGCTTCTCCTCAGTGTTAATCCCAATACCCTAACTTCTAACCATATCCCTGTCATGGTCATGGAACAGCAGTGAGCTTGGCAACAGCAATGTAAGAAGAATTCCCTCTAGACTTAATTTGACTCCACTCCTATTCAGATGCTTGTAAAGGTAATGGAAAAATCACACAACCATGATCAGTGGGTACTGGGCCTAAATCTCTGAACTAAGCAAGGTAACCCTTTTATTCAACGTTAAGTTACTTGCTAGGTGGTGCAGTGGATGGAGTGATTGGCCTGGCGTTAGGAAAACTAATCTTTCTGAATTCAAATCTGACCATAGACACTTAGTAGCCTTGTTAGCCTGGGGAAGTGACAACCCTGTTCACCTCATTTTCCTTATCTCTAAAATTAGCTGAAGAAGGAAATGTCAGACCACTCCATTATCATTTCCAGGAAAATCACAAACGGTGTTAAGAGTTGAAAACAACTGAAAAGAAAGTTATTCTCTCTTGCACTCACCACAACAACTGTCCAAAGCAGTTCTGAATCCTTATCCATCTTTTCAACTGAGGACCTTAACTCATATTTCTCTGAGGAAATACTGACCATTTATCACCAATGTGTGTTTCTCCTGTTCTGTATATCTCTAAATCTCTTGACATCATTCCACATTTTCTCCTCTTTTAGTATAATTTCTGATGAACAGGTTACTCTTCTTGTCAAGTCACTCCTCATAGATGTACCTATGATTCCATGCCTAGTACCTCTGGTGTGAGTACTTGCAGTGTTTTTTTCAGGGATGCTCATCCACCTTTGGTGTCTAGTTGGTAATCAACTCTCACCTCAAGTTGCAAGATGCACAGTGGCCACACCCCATTTATTATCTCAGCAGACAGCCTAAACCAACCTAACCAATTGACCACAAAACCATCAGTGAGTTAGCTGAGTGTCTACCCCAAGCATGTGAAGACTTTCCCTAGTACAATTAGCAGAAGAAAACAATTTGTTCCTATAGCCAAGAAGGAGGCTGAAAAGGTGCTTTGAGCTTGTTCAGGCATTGAAGACATCAAGATCATCCACTGTATCCCAGGTTATCATCAGTTGTCCTGACTTTTGTTTTGCCCTTGGACTTGAATGTCTCTGGAAGAGAATGTGAGGCTGATGACTTTGTTCAACTCTGCCTCATTTAAATCCAATTTGTGCATGAGTCAAGACATCACTCTGTGATATCATTGGTCTTCTTCAAAAATGAAGGACAAACAACAACCAGATAATAGATTGTACCCAAGTAATTCTTGTTCTCACTTTAATTTTTAATATCTTCCTAACCACTGATTCCTTCCCTGCTATGAACAAACATATCTAAGCTTTTAACAGTCAAATTCCTAGAGGAGAAACACATTCTGATACTTATTATCTTTATTGTTTCTCCTCTCAATTCACTTTCCAAACCTTTTCAATGTGGCTTCCAAATTCATCATTAACTCAAACCACATTCTCCATACTTATCTAGTGTTATGGTCTTTTTTTTACGATTTTCAACATTGCACTTTTTTTTTTTTTTAGGCAATGGGGGTTAAGTGACTTGCCCAGGGTCACACAGCTAGTAAGTGTCAAGTGTCTGAGGCTGGATTTGAACTCAAGTACTCCTGAATCCAGGGCCGGTGCTTTAACCACTGCGCCATCTAGCTGCCCCAACATTGCACTTTTTAAGAAATCAATTATTTGTGGCTACCCTGCATTGAGCAAGGTTTTTGCCACCATTTTTTCAAACACCATGTTTTCACATTGTGTCTCTATGTCACATTTTGTTAATTCTCACAATATTTTAAAATTTTTCATTATTATTATTTCTATTATGATGATGTGTGATCAGTGTTACTAATGTAATTGTTTTGGGGGTTCCATGAGCCCTACCAATATAATATGATAAACAATTAATAGATGTTGTGTGTGTTCTGACTGCTCCACTGACTGGCCTTTCTTTGTTTTTCCCCTTCTCTATAGGCCTCTCCATTCCCTGAGACAAACAGTATTAAAATTAAGGAAATTAATAACCTTACAATGATTTCCAAGTGCTCAAGTGAAGAGTTAACTCATGCCAGAAACTTCATTGTCTTTTTTTAAGAAATCACCAGTCACCCTCATCTTCTGTGACCACTACCATAAACAGTCAACAGCCATCAACATCAAGGCAATACCCTACACAAACAAAAATTATTAGTATTTTCTGAAGGTACAGATGATGAGTAGATTTTTTTTTTGGTGGGGAAATGGGGGTTAAGTGAGTTCCCCAGGGTCACACGCTAGTAAGTGTCAAGTGTCTGAGGTCAGATTTGAACTCAGGTACTCCTGAATCTAGGGCCAGTGCTTTATCCACTGCGTCACCTAGCTGCCCTCTGTGAGTAGATTTCTTAAAGCAATTAAGTATTTTTTTGCAGGGCAATGAGGGTTAAGTGACTTGCCCAGGATCACACAGCTAGTAAATGTCAAGTGTCTGAGGCTGGATTTGAACTCAGGTTCTCCTGAATCCAGGGGTGGTGCTTTACCACTGCACCATCTAGTTGCCCCAATAAAGTATTTTTTTTTTCTTAAGGTATGTACAAAATTGTTTTTTTAAGAAACATTACTATTGTACACTTAAAAGATTACAGTATAGTGTATACATAACTTTTATATGAACTGAATCACCAAAAACTTCATGTAACTCACTTTTTATTGCGACATTCACTTTATTAAGGTGTCTATGACTGAACTCAATAATATATCTGAGTTATACATGCATGGATGCATGCATACAGTTTGTGTTTCTATATGTATACATAGATACAGGTGTGCATATACATAGACATAGCCATACAAATACATATGCATGCACATGAATATACACACATATAGGTGTGTATTAGGAAATCATGGAGAATAGGTTCCAATAATCCTTTAATTTTTTTACCCCATCACTGGAATGTCTCCTTTTACTTCCCCACCCTTAATTTTGTTCATTTGACTTTGTTCTTTTTACTCAGGCAAGCTAAATGTTTACCAAATATATTAAGATTTTAAAATATTTTTCTTTTCAAATACCTTCTTTAATTTTTCTTATTTATCTTTCTCTTTAACTTTCAATATGTCCTCTTTTGTCTTCTGGGAATTTTTTTGTTGATTTTCTTATATGTTATGCTTGATATTCTTCTCATCAGTCATTTTTGTTTTCTTATTGCATATATTCAGATATTTCTCCCCTTTAAGGACAGGTTTAGCTATAACCTAGAAATTTCCACATGTTGTCTACAGTGTGTGTGTATATGTATCTATCTATGTATCTATGTATCTATTTATCTATCTATTGTAAGGGCCTAAAATTCTAGCTGTGATGTCTAAAATCTAAGGAGTGGTCACCTTTATTAGAAGCTTTAGGGGGCAGCTACGTGGCGCAGTAGATAAAGCACTGGCCTTGGATTCAGGAGGACCTGAGTTCAAATCTGGCCTCAGACACTTGACACTTACTAGCTGTGTGACCCTGGGCAAGTCACTTAACCCTCATTGCCCTGAAAAAACCAAAAAAAAAAAAACCCAAAACAAAACAAAACAAAACAAAACAAAAGAAGCTTTAGCAAGAGCTTAGCCTTTAAGTATTTATTAAAGTGCATTAGAAGTTAGTGAAGAGAGAGAGAGAGAGAGAGAGAGAGAGAGAGAGAGAGAGAGAGAGAGAAAGAGAGAGATAGATTGAGAACAGATTCCTTATAGCATGGGAAATCCTAGTTAACATCTATTTTCTACAGCCAGAGAGAAAAAAAAAAAAAACCTTCCTTTCCCAGAAGCCCATGTGAAGTCCCCCACCACACCAAAGTCTGGAAAGAAAAGGATCTCTCTCTTAAGCAGCTTCTCCCAGAAGCCTCCTGTGATACTGGAAACAGGGCTGTTCACACACACAGCTCAAAGCTAATTGGCTGGCAACACTGATTGACAGGACCCACTGGTGACAGATATCACTTCCAGCCGCCAAAGTTACGTGGTTTCTTTTCAGGCCAGGGCTCACAATATCCCTCCCAGCTGGGGGTGTCATTCCAATTCTCACACTATCTATCTATCTATATGTATAGTTTTAAAATTTTTTCTATGATTTTTTTCTTTATCTACTAATTATTCAGGATTTTGTTATCTTTCAAATTTGGTCTATACTATTCTTGTTTTTTTATATTTATGACTACGTTAATGATATAGTCTGAAGGATGTGCTCATTATTTCATTTTTATATTAATTTTTTATGTCCTAGTACATTGCCAGGTTTTTTTTAAAGGTGCCATGTGGTACTACAAAATCTCTAGATTATTGTTCCAATTCAAATGATGCCATAAGTCTATAAGCTCTAAATTACCTGGTTGCTTGTTGCTTTGTATATTTTATTATTTTACCTTTATGTTATTTTTTACAGGCCCCAAGAGAGGAACATTTAAACCTGCTACAATTATATCAGTATATTGTATATGGCTTTTTGAAATTCAGTTAACTTTTTATGAATTTAGATATGACAATTATCATTCATAATGATCTGTTATTAAGTGGTGGTTCTCTGTTTATCTCATACATTTTTTAAAATTTCATTCATTTTTTAGGTATATGTAACATTTTTTGTTTTAATTCACTTGATTAATCTATAGTCATTATTTTCAGTCACCTATGTTAATTCTGTATTTTTTTCACACATCATAAATATACATCCATACATGGATACATATGTGTGGTTTAAAAATCTAAGTGTGGGCTCTAATCTGTCCCCCCAGTTTTGGGGGGAAACTGGCTAAAATCACTGATAAATGAGTTTAGGTTTTTAAAGGTTTATTAAAAGATTTAAGATAGTAAAGAAAGAGAAAGATTGAGAACAGATTTCTTATAGCATGGAAATCCTAATCTTCCTAAAACACCCACTTCTGAAGTCCTTTGCCACCACACAGATGTCTTGCACCAAAAGAGAGTGAACTCTTCCACCAGTGTTCACTTCCTCCTTCATGTTCTTCTCCCAGAAATGGGAGGTTCTTCAAGCTGATTGGCTAGTGTCATTCAAATTCATTGGTTCCCTGGACCCGAAGGTGGTCTCAATGTAAAGTTCAAAGTTTTTAGCTTCTGAGAACAATACCCTCTTTTTTTGTTTTTTGTTTTTTGTTTTTTGCAGGGCAATGGGGGTTAAGTGACTTGCCCAGGATCACACAGCTAGTAAGTGTCAAGTGTCTGAGGCCGGATTTGAACTCAGGTACTCCTGAATCCAGGGCCAGTGCTTTATCCACTGTGCTATCTAGCCGCCCCGAGAACAATACCCTCTTAAGGGTATAAGCCAGATGTGCTTACAAGCAAGTCAGCAGTCACTCACTCTCACCCAATTCAATCAGTTTAGATCAATTTTCAGGTGGGCCCCTGAGTATCTGCTAAATCCTCTCATATACCACATTCCATTATCTTGACACACATACATACATACATACATATTCACATCTATACCTATCTTATATGTGGCATATTATTGTGTTTTGTTTTACTTTGCATTCTATCATTTTAATTTTATTGGAAGTTTTTATTTATTCACATTTAAATCTATGATGTTTAAAAATTTTTATGTATGTATTTATTTGTTTGTTTATTTCTTTTATCACCTCCATCCCATTTTCCTATACCCTCACACCCCACTCATTTGATGAGTAACTGTAAGAATCACTGGGCAGCTAGGAAGCTCAATGGGTAGAGCATTGACCCTGAAGTTGGGAGAACATGAGTTCAAATCTCACCCCAGACACTTACCAGCTATGTGACCCTGGGCAAGTCACAACCTCAATTGCTTTGAACATCTGGGGCCATCTCCAGTCCTCCTGCTAGATATGTTGCCACTGGACTTATATGAGTCTGGAGGAGAGAGTGAGAATGGTAACTTTGCATAACCCTCCCTCACTTAAATCCAATTCACTGCAAATCATGACATAACCCAATATCATGGTACTCTTTGATAAGGAAGGACAAGCAACAATAATGATAAAAATCACTATCCTTACATTGACGACACATAGACTTGGTACGAATGCATCACTGTTACCTCTCTGCCTTATCCTATCCTTCTACCAACCTCTTCATTCTACTATTACCTCCCGAAAGGGAGCCTGATTCAACTGTAGTGAATTTTAAAAATCAGTCCATAATACATAAAATCAATTCCTCACATATGATGACACTAAAGTAAAGAAGAGCAAATGTTGGCCTCCCCCCAAACCCTATTAAAGGGAACACAATAATCTTTACACATAAGCCACTGAACTTGATGATGATTAGCTGTAAAATTATAAGACATATTTTAAATACATGATTTATGAACATCTAACAAAAGATAAAAACATATGTATGCACATATGCATACACACATACAGACATATATGTATGAAATCTAACGTGGCTTCATTAAGAAAACATCATGCTAGACTAATTTAATTTATTCTGACAGAATTACCAAACTAATAAATGAGAGAAAAGCTTTAGATAACAAAACTTTTGACAAAGTAGGTCACATTTTTTTCTCACACAAATTATAGAGAGATATGCCAGCTAGATAAAAATATAATTGGATAAATTCAGAACTGATTGGATGGATAGAATCAAAGAGTAGATGTTAATGGTTTAATGTCACTGTTGTAGGAGGTTTCTAGTGCAATATGCCAAGAATTTATTCTTGAACATATGCTGTTTAATATTTTTTGTCAATCATTTAGATATAGGACATGCTGATCAAATTCTAAGATAATATAAAGCTAGGAGACATAGCTCACACCCTTGGAAATAAAATTAGTGTCCAAAAAGCAATGGATTGAATCTAAAAGTTACAAGATATATAAAGCATATATTGAGAATAATATCATAAGGAAAACATTAAAATTAAGGGAATTTAGTTAACATTCATTAATCCTTTAGTGTTAATTATGCATTGACATAAATGTTTCTTGTAGAAGATGGGCTTTTAGCTAAGACTTAAGTATGACACAGATGACATGGGGAAGAAATGATGAGGGAGATTATTCTAGTACTGGGGGAGATGCATTGAAATTGCATGGATACAGAATTTTAGAGTATGAGATAGGGAGTAAAATGCAAGAAGTCTGGGAAGGGAGGAAGTTTCCAGGTTAATAAATGCTGTACAAACTGAAAAGAACATTTTATATTTGCTGTATTAGCAGTAAGGAATCACTGGAGTTTATTTAATGGATCTAACATGACTAGACCTGCACTATAGGAAGATCATTTGGATAGCTGAGTGGAAGATGGAATGGAATAGAGATTTGAAGCAGGGATGCTAAACAGGAGGCTATATTGCAAGTCTAGGTATGAGGTTATTAGGGCCTGAAACAAAGTTTTGTCAGTGTCAGAGAAAGAAAGGAATATATAAGGAATAACTCACGATTTTAGAATCAATAAGACTTGAGACACTGAGGCATCAAGATTAATAATTAGTTTGTGAGCCTGGGTGACTTAGAGGATGGTGCTGTCCTCATTAGTAGTAACATGGAAGTTAGGCTAGAGTTTGGAGAAGGAAAGATAATGAATTTTATTCTGTATATAATGAATTCCATATGAATATGTCATCCATTTAGAGATATTCAATAGGTAGCTGAAGATTTGAGACTATAGGATAAAGGTAAGAATGGATAAATACATGTGAGAATTAGGTATATGGACATAATATTTCCTGTGAAAGAAGTTGATTAATTCACCAATCAAATTTATATAATGAGAAAAGATAAAAGGGCCCAGGATGTAGTATTGAAAGGCACACATAATTTGTAGGTGGGGACTGGATACAGCAAAGAGACTCAGAAAAAGTAGTACAGAAGAGAACAAAATATGAGTAGGGTCACAGAAACTCAAAGAGAAGAGAGTAGCAAGGAGAAGAGGGCAATCTGTGATGTCAAAGTAAATAGTGAAGTCAAAGAATGTGAGAACTGGGGGTGGAGCCAAGATGGTAGAGGAAAGGCTGTGCTTCTGACAAACCCATCAACATACTCCAAAAACGATGCCAAAAGACAACTTCTGGAGCAGCATAATTGACAAAAGAATAGAAAAATATTATTTTCCAGTCAAATATGGATTAATTAGGTGACTGGGATCACCTGCTATTCTTGGTGAGAGGAGCTTAGCATGAAGCACAGATCTAGCCTCAGGGAGGCCATGCCTCCAGAGCCTCAGAATCTTCAGCAGCTACTTCTGAAACTTGGTTCATGGACCAGTGAGGTACTTCAGCAGTTGATCAGGGAAAAATAGCCGCAGTCTTTTCTGGAGCTAAGACAGAATGCTCATATTCTGAACCAGTAAACTGACTTGAGTGGCAGCAGTCCAGTGGGGTCGGGGCACAGGCATTCCAAGCTTCTGACCAAAGAGAATCAGACATTTGTGATGAAAAGACTTGAACTGAATAGAAAATTTGACTTTCAAATACAAGACTCTAGAGGAGCATAAAAAGGTAAACAAAAAAAGAAAAGAAGAGTGATGTTAAAAAGTTAAATTGTTTACATTCCTACATGGGAAGATAATACTTATAACTCACAAGAACAGTATTAGGGCAGATGAAAGGAATTTACTTAGACAGAGGACACAGGTGTGAATTGAATATGAAGGGATGATATCTATTATGCATTTATTTTTTGTTTATCCTTGTTTTTTGTGGGGCAGGCAGGGTGGGGTGGCTTATGTCTTGGGCCAGATTTGGGCTTGGGGCCTCCTGGGTCCAGGACTGGTGCTTTGTCCTGTAATGGAATTTATTAATTTGATCATTGACAATGCTATGCTAAGGTTTAGTAAAAAAATACAGCAATTCAAAAAGTTAAAGAAGATAATCCAGCTTTCCAGACCAGAGTCCAGAGTCCAGAATCCAGACCAGAGTCCAGAATCCAGTTTTCCAGACCAGAATCCAGTTTCTTCCTGATGACATCTTACCACTTCAAGAAGACAAGAGAACTCAGAGACTTTATATGAACTGTTTTGCTTTATTAGCTTTTACTATCTCCTTTCTGTTATGATATATACTATCTGTAACATGTACTCTCTTCAAGGCTCTCCCTTTGCAAGACTAATGTGAAAGCGTCGGTTCATGAGGACAAAAAAAAAAAATCGCCCCTCTGGACAAAACTTTCCTCTCTTCCTTTTCTATATTGTTGTTCACATATTATTAGTTAGCAATAGTTATTATATTCTTTTTACTGTTCCATCAAGGAAATATTCCATTTCTTGAGGAAGCAAAAGGGGGGAAATGTGGTAAAATATGAAAGTTTTTAACAGTCAGTTAGAATAACTGAAAGACGCCAGTTTTTCACGGACCACCCTTTTGGGGAGGAGATGAACAGTCCGCCTGCTGCGCATGTCAGACTGCCTGCGGGGCACTTGACTTCTGGGGTGGAGAGAACGGAAGTAGAGGCTTTTGCCTGCTTGGCAGGACTCTTGACGGCGCGGCACAGACGGTCTCTCTCCAAAGGAGGCCTTTTCAGTTTGGTGAGTTTTTATAAGGAATATAGACTAAGCTTAGACTTAAGACGATTTGTATTGTGTTTCTACTTTCCTATCCTTCTAATCAACATCACCTTGTGACTACCATAACAATAAATAAAAAGGTCTATCTAGAAAACCAAAAGCTTCTTCCATTTACTAGTCTGGGAGATAAATTAAGGGAAAGGTTAAGTAGGGGAGATTTATGATCTAATATCCAATTTTAAATCTCACAGTCCACTTGTGTCACCTAGCTGATCCATGATTACATATCTTTATTTTTCTTTTGCACAAAGATTTTTAAAAATCAATGTGAAAAAAATTTAGTTTTTTTACATGTAACTTGGTGAAAATTTTAAATAAAGATATTAAAATGTAAAAAATAAATGTGAGAACTAAGAAAAAACTATTAGTGACAATTATAAGAGTATTGTTGACTGGAGAGAGCTATTTCATTTGAATGATGAAGACAGAAGCCAGACTGGAGGGAGTCAAGATGAGGTGGAGAAGAAAGAAAATGGTGACACAAAATGTAGATGGCCTTTCTCAAGGAGTTTTGCTAAGAAAGGAAGAAGTTAGGAGAAGAAGGAATCAGATTAGGGTTTTTTGATGATGGGTAAAATATAGATATTTTTGTAGGCAGTAGAGAAGTCAATACACATGAAGAGATTGAAGATTAGTGAAAGAATGAAGATGGGACAGCTAGGTGGTGCAGTTAATAAAGTACGGGCCCTGGATTCAGGAGGACCTGAGTTCAAATCCAGCTTCAGACACTTGACATTTACTAGCTGTATGACCCTGGGAAAGTCACTTAACCCTCATTGCCCCTCTTCCCCCCAAAAAAATAGTGTGAAAAATTATAATCTTTTGTAGACAATGGGAGAGAACAATATTACTTGTGCTTTCAGAGATGTCTGACACCTTGACAAGGTGTCAGTACATTACAGTGGGAATTCCTTTAACTTAGGGTTTGGAGTAGGTGATCACTAAAGTCCCTTTCACAATCAAATTCTATGATTCTGTGAATTTCTTCTGTCTTCACTTTTGTTTACTCTTTAATTTCCCCTTTAAGTAATTAGGCCATTAATTTCTTTCTTTTCCTCCTCAAGGACCATTTCAATCTTAAATCTATGATGCTTTTATCTTATGTTCTATATGTCAATATCTCTTTTTAGAAAAGTAAAATATACTGAAAAGCCCAACAATCATAGCACATACATTTTTTTTCAGTCCTTAGGAGCTCTGATGGACACAAATACAATGATGGATACCATATCTCAGAACTATTTTTTGTAAAGATTCTACATTATCTATTTGTTTTCTTTTATCTTATTATGTGGTATTTATTTTAAATCCTGTATTGAGGTCTCTGAATTCTAAATTAATTGTGTTCATAATTTCTGATGTAAGAAGTCTCTTTTTATGTTTAGTCATTCCATGGGGCCATGCTGTTTTCCAATGATCTCTGAGGATTCTGTTTCTCTCTTTCATCAGGTGATAATTGTTCATTTTGCTTCATAGAATAAGACTTATTTTAAAGAAATTCCTTGACTTCTCTTTGATTCTTTTTTATTTTCCTTATTCTTTTGGCCTCCACCATGTTATTTTTATGCTTTTCTCTCCCTCACTCCTTTTTAGTAACAACTCATATTTAGATAGCACTTCCCTCACAATATACCTCTGCAGTAGATAGTACATACAATAATTTTTATCCCTACCTTACAGAAGAGGAAACTATGGGCAAAGGAGGTCAAATTATTTGCTCCTGATCATGCAATTGCTAAAAATGTTGGCAGGTGGAAATGAACCTATAATTTTTACTTCCACCGCAATCTCTCCATGCTCATTGAAGGTAGGGTGGTGAATAGCATGCCTCTCTTTCTCCTCAGATAATTCTAGGTTGTGAGTTAAATGAAGTTCCTTGTAGCAGTGCTTCCCTAGCTCTTCTATTCCCTCTTAATGCACATTCACACACATTTTGTTACAAGGGGAATTATTTATTTTTAAAAAAAATTTTTAATTTGAAAAGTTGTTTCCTTCTTCAAAAGTTGTTCAACAATATTCCATCTTGCAACATCACCCAAACACATAATTCAGTCTTGGGCAATTCTCGCAGAGTTTGTGGATTTTCTAAAACCAGTCTCTATGTGCATTTAGCAGAATATATAGGTAGCTATATTATTGGAGGGTAGTCAAGGTATGAAGGATAGCCCCCCAAATTTAGACGTCTCCTGGTTCCAACATAGGGACAATGCCTTCCAGTCTGAGAAGTACTAGCTGTTAGTAAAAAAGGAAGGGGAAGCATGCATCAATAGGAAGTATGCAGGAAAAGCATTGATCATAAGGACAGGGCTCTTCTGGCCCCTATAGTTCTCTTGTAAGAGCTAGATTCCAAGGCATGGGGAAGAGAAATGTCCTAGTAGTTCCTTCTGTGACTTCTGTGACCCCAAATGGCATAAACCTTGGGCTCAGGCAGGCACTAGTGGTGGGACATGACCAGGGGAATGACTAGCAGAGTGAGGCTGGCTAGGCCCAATTTCAGTTTGGAGATTGAAGGGCCAGTACCAAATAATACCAACGTAGGATCAGCATGAGGAGCATCAGGGGTAGCAGAAGAGATTGCCTATTCCAAAGGCTAGTCCCAAATAAAAGATTTAGGAAATATATTTTATTTCTCTCAGTATAGAAGAAGGGAATTGTGAGCGTTGATTGTTGCACAGTACTGTCAGAAGGGGTTGCTTTGTAGATTTGTGAAGATTTTACTTTATTTAATAAGAGAGGATTAATTAGGAGGGAATATATTGGCAAATAATTCTCATGTAAATAAAAGATGAGTAAAATGGGAATTAATTGGGAAAAATGCTTTAAAATTATGCCTGGGATGGCAGGAATGGAAAGGTACTCTAGTTTTTTACAACACATAAAAATTTTCTTCTATATTTTCATCATTTCATTTTATGTTGTAATTAATTTCTATATATGTCTTATCAGAACTTAAGCTTTTCTTTTTGAGGTAGAGAAAACAATTTCATTCTTTACATCCCTTTCATCAAAGACAATAAATGTATAGATGTTCCTAATAAAATATTTGCCAAATTGTTGCAAAATTGGGCATTGATAATGAGCACACATTCTCCAAATGACTCATACCACTCCATGTCTGTACCAGTAAAAATAATACTGTGGTAGTGGCAGGAATTTGCATTACTGAAATCCTTTAACTTCCCCTTTTAAAATATCATAGTATTAATATAATTGTGATGTGCATAATTTTAAGTGAATTTTTTCAAATCTTTCATTATTAATATTCCCTTGTGGCATCTAAATAGTGATCTGAAAGTTAATATCTACAAAGTGGCCATGAAAGAAATAAACATGAATATTTATTAAGTGGACAAAAGAACCTGAACCTAGATGTCTTGAAAAGAAAGATTTTGTTCATGATTAAATTAATGGAACTCTTTGAAAAAAATAATTGAAGTGAAATTCAAGGAGTTCAAAATAATAATCAATTACTTTGACTCCATCTCCATTACTTCAAAGCAAATATTATAGTTTGAAGTTGATGTGCCATGTATGCTTGTCATCTTTTCCTCAGCAACTCACCCAGTATGTTTCAGCTGTCAAGAGAGAAAATAAAGAGTAAAACATATTTTATATTTGATAAACCACCAATGTTAAAAAAAAGAAAATGTCTTGGTTATATAGACATTCAAATTTCACTAACTTTTCTATGACATTCTAAAAACTTCAGTAAGCTTACTCCTAAAAGTAGGTAGGAAAAATGAGTTTATTGTGTTCCTGGGGGACAGATGATGGAGAGACCTCTTCCTTGACTTCAGAATACCAAAGAAATTTTCTGACTCTTATCTGCCAAACTGATCCTTTTAATTGGCAGCTGACTGGGAATTCTGTGGATATATTAAAAGGATAATATTTATACCTGATGTCTCCTTTTTTATGCCAGGCTCAAAGGGTAAGAACAACTATATTTTAGTTGGTTAAGGTAGTGAAAAATGAGGGGAATATTGAGTTAGAAGTAGGATATAAATCTCTCAAATTAAACATGACTGATCATTGCTACTCCTATCTACACATTAAACAAAAACTGATTTTTATCCCCTAAATAAAAAACAAACAAACGAACAAAAAAGAACTCAATTACTCCATGTATGAAGTTGGTAAAATCATGAAATACTTTTTGTAGTGTTGTCTTCAAGGCCCAATTCTTCTCCTACCTCCTAAATTAGGCCTTTCCTAATGCATGTAATTATTACTGACCCCACAGAAATGACATGTATAGATGTGTGTATGTATATATATATATATATATAAATGTAGGGATATATATGTTGTTTTTATATGTATACATGGATATATAAACATTAATACAAAGATATATATGCAAATCCAGAGTGTGTCCATGTAAATGTATTGCATATACATAACTATATTTTATATGATGCATATACATATAGTGAGGGCGGCCTCCAGCACCTTAAGTAGAACACCTGTGTTGAATTTATGGCAGGATAATGTGGTAAAATATGAAAGTTTTTAACAGTCGGTTAGGATAACTGAAAGACGCCAGTTTTTCAAGGACCACCCTTTTGGGGAGGAGATGAACAGTCCGCCTGCTGCGCATGTCAGACTGCCTGCCGGGTTTTTTTGACTTCCGGGGTGGAGAGAACGGGAGGAGCCTTTTTTGCCGGCTTGGCGGGACTCCTGGCGGCGCGGCACAGACGGTCTGACTCACTCCAAAGGTGGCCTAAATCGGTTTGGTGAGTTTTTATAAGGAATATAGACTAAGCCTAGATTTAAGACGATTTGTACTGTATTTCTATTTTCCTATCCTTCTAATCAACAACACCTTATATACAATAAAGGCTCTATCTAGAAAACCAGAAGCTTCTTCCATTTACTAGTCTGGGAGATAAATTAAGGGAAGGGTTAAGTAGGGGAGATTTATGATCTAATATCCAATTTTAAATCTCACAGTTTGGCGACCCACGAAGGGACCTTAAGGACCCTCCCACCCTCCCTAGTTTGGCCATAAGCCGGCTAATTCGGTGGATTTTCCAAATACCCCCCCCCCCACGGACTTTCCCTTTGTCTAATCTCCCTTAAAGACTTTAAGCCTCTGAAAGTCTTGCTTTAAACAGAAAAGCCAGCCCAGTTTAAAGGGCAAGATGCTCGAATATTCTATTATCCCTTTGATTTTTCTCATCGGAATGTATTGGGACAGCATAACATCCCGACATAGAGGAATAGTTTACTCAATGGTCCTTCATAACATTATTGGTTTTTTCCTCATTCAGGCAGCAAAAAGTTTTTTGTATAATAGTATACGTGAGAATCTTTGGGAAAATACATTTAATATAAGTAGAAATTTTATGCCTGCAATTGAAATACCTTTTAATACCACATCCATAGTTCATACGACTAAGGATTTTATTTTTTTTTGTTTTTTTTTTGTTGTTTTTGTTATTATCATTGTTTTTGTTATTATCATTGTTATGATATGGGGGAAACTCTCACATATGGAGAGAGACCTCAAAATGGCTGTTTCTACTAGAGATGATCCAAGTTTAGAATCAGATCAGCAGAAACTACTCCCTCTGCAGGAAGCTATAGAACATAGTAAAAAGGGAGTGCCAATTCAAGTCAGAAAATATAGCCCCTTTAGACCAAGTGACTTGAGCGCATGGAAATCAATCATCCCTAGTTTTGAGAAAAAATCCAAACACTGTAATTTCACAGTTAAGGACTATATTTAATGCATATCAACCCAGTTGGGCTGATGTTACTTGCCTTTTGGAAACTTTACTGTCCCCAACTGAGATTACAGATATTATCTCAGCAGGAAATGCCCTTGTTGCGAAAGGTAAGGCCGATGTGGAATGGCCTCTAAAGGATCCAGAGTGGAATTATAATGATGATAGGGATTTCCAAAGATTAAAAGATGCTAGAGAAACACTTCTGAAGGGAATGGAATCTTGCTCTAGAAAACCGGAAAACTGGCAGAAATTTTTAAGCCTACCTCAGGAGGCTAATGAAAGACCAAACAGATTTTATGATAGACTTTGTGAGGCCGCTAGACAGTATACCAGATTGGATCCAGTAGATTTAAGAGATTCCTGTATCGTTCTCAACACATTTGTTTATAATTCACTGCCAGAAATACGCAGATACTTTCTGAAACAATGTCCAGACTGGAGAAATCTCACAGTAGATAGAATTAAGGAACTTGCAAATTATGTCTTTGACTCACGTGAGGAAGATCCAGATCACCCTAAACAGAGCATTCTGGCACCAGCGATTCCTAGTCAGCCATGTGGACACCGGAGCAAGGACACTAAGGTGTGTTGTTACTGTCGTAAGGAGGGGCATGAATTGAGAGAATGTAGGACTTGGAGAAGAAATTCTAATTCTAATTACAGGCGAAATCAAAATAGAAATAGATCTTTTTGGAGGAATACAGAAAGGCAGTACCAGAATAATGGTAACCAAGATCCCCCTCAGAAGAGGACACAGGAATGATGGTGTCTTGGGGAGGAATGGAACATAGATAATGAAAGCCATATATTCCCAGATCCGGATTTTTTGAATGCACTTGTGCCAGTCCATTCACCTCCCCAGAGTAATGAACCACATGTCACCTTAAAAGTGGGGGAGACTTATTATGATTGTCTGCTAGACACAGGAGCCTCTAAATCAGTATTAGTAAGCAAACCAGATGCTGGGTGTAGACCTGTAGGATTTTTGAATGTAGTGGGAGTCTCAGGAAAGAGCCAGAGAGTGGCAAAATTGAATCCTCGCATGGTATCTATGGGGCCCTTAACAGTAGAACATTCATTTTTACTCATGCCTGATGCCCCTGTAAATTTATTAGGTCGTGATCTCCTTTGCAAGCTTAGAGCAACCATATCTTGTGCTCCAGATGGGGCTGTCTCCTTACAATTGCCAGAGGATACTGTTCATTTATTACCAATTTTACTTACAGAAGCTCAAGGAACAGCAGGGGAGGTATCCAAAATCCCCTCTGACATTCCTGAGTCTTTATGGGCCTCATCCCCTAATGAGGTGGGGCTCCTTAAGTCTGCCATGCCTGTTACCTTTAAAGTTAAGGGGGGGACCACCCCCCTCCATTCCACAGTATCCATTGTCTAGGGAAGCAATAGAAGGGATCACCCCTATAATTGAGGCTTTGAAAAGCCAGGGTATTATTATTCCATGTCATCACTCTCCATGCAATACTCCCATTTTGCCAGTTAAAAAACCCAAGCCTGGGCCAGATGGTAAACCTGTTTATCGTTTTGTGCAAGATCTTAGAGCGATTAATAATTATGTTATTCCTAGACATTCTATAGTTCCAAACCCGGCTACGATAATTTCATCGATTCCCTATGAATCTACATGTTTCACAGTGGTAGACCTTTGCTCTGCCTTTTTCTCCATACCAGTACATGAGGACTTCCAATATTTATTTGCTTTACCTGGAAAAATAGACAGTGGACCTGGACTAGACTCCCACAGGGATTTGTAGACAGTCCCACATTATTTTCCCAAATTTTACAGCAGGATCTGGCCTCTATTACCTTTAAGGGCTCCATACTAGTACAATATGTTGATGACTTACTTTTGGCCTCTCCTAATGCTGAAATTTGTCAGGAAGATAGCCGTCACTTACTGCTGGAGCTGCACAAGAGAGGACACAAGGTTTCCAAGACAAGGTACAATGGTGTTTGCCCCAGGTAGAATATTTAGGATTTATTTTGGCTGCTGGAACTCGCTCTGTCTCTTCTAAGCGAGTCCAGGCCATTCAACAGCTCTCTGCCCCCACTACTAAGAGGCAGTTGAGAGCCATTCTGGGAGCAGCTGGGTACTGTAGACAATGGATACCCTCTTTTGGTGAAATTACTAAACCCCTCATAGCTCTTACAAAAAGTTCTGTTCCAGACATTTTACAGTTGGATCCCCAGCATCTCTCAGCCATAAAAGAATTAAAACGGGCCTTGTTATCAGCACCTGCCCTAGGACTGCCAGATTATAGTAAGCCTTTCACTCTCTTTGTGCATGAACAAAGGGGGGTGGCTTCTGGAGTCCTGACTCAGTCACTGGGGCCTAACCAACGTCCTATAGCCTACTATTCAATTCAGCTGGACCCTGTAGCGGCTGGAGCGCCACCTTGCCTTAGAGCAGTGGCGGCCACAGCGCTTTTGGTGGAAAAAGCCTCTGATTTGGTCCTAGGTAACCCTCTAACTGTGCAATGCCCTCACGAAGTGGAGGCTCTCTTACTACATCACAGGACACAAGCCTTTTCAGATCAAAGGCTGGCTAAGTATGAAATAACCCTGTTAGGTAATGAGAATATCACTTTAAAACGTTGCACAGTTCTTAATCCAGCAACACTACTCCCTAACTTACCATTCTCGGGGGAACCGTTGCATGACTGTGCTTCTTTAGTTGATATGGCTGAAAAACCCCGTGACGATCTTTTTGATACACCTTTAGAAAATCCTGATCTTGTCCTCTATACAGATGGTTCCTCATTTATGAGAGAGGGAACCCGTTTTACTGGAGCTGCTGTAGTTTCTGATTATGACACCCTCTGGGCAGCTTCTCTGCCTTCCCATTTTAGTGCACAGGCTGCTGAACTTGTGGCTCTTACACAGGCCTGTAATATAGCTAAAGATAAGAGTGCCACCATTTTTACTGACTCGAAATATGGCTTTGGCATATGCCACTTTATTGGTATGATTTGGCGTCAACGAGGCTTTCTAACATCCTCGGGCAAGGCTATTGCCAATGGGGACCTTATCAAGGACCTCTTAGATGCCCTAAAACTGCCTTCTTCCCTAGCCGTTGTACATTGCCCTGCCCACACAGGGAATAGTGATCCTGTTTCAAAGGGAAATGCACGAGCCGATTCTGCAGCCAAGCTTGCTGCATTAGAAGCTCCTGAACATGTATTTAACCTTTCACCTTCTGAGGATATTCCTTCCAACCTAACCTATGACGATTCTGAAGTAGAAAAGTGGAAAAAGAAATTTAAGGCGAAACAGATCAATGGCATCTGGGTGTCTCCGGAAGGTAAGCCATTTCTTCCCCGGAAATTCTACCACCAGGTATGCCTCTCTGTTCACAGAAAAGGCCATTTTGGTACACAAGGCATTGTAGACTCTATTAAGAGAACCTGGATAGCACCAGGTGTGACTAATACAGCATCTCGAATCTGCTCGGGCTGCTCCACATGTCCGTCTTATAATCAGTATGCTTTTAAGGCCAAAGCTTATGGAGGGCGTCCTCTAGCATATACACCTTTTGAGCACTTACAAATTGATTATATTACTATGCCAAAAGCAGGACATTATAAATTTTGCCTTGTTATAGTTGATCAGCTCACTCGGTAGGTGGAGGCCTTTCCCAGCCCCCGAGCCACAGCTGCCTTTGTTGCCAAAATTCTTCTTAAAGAGATAGTACCTCGTTTTGGCCCACCAGCCCGCATCGATTCTGACAAAGGCACACATTTCACTGATTCGATTTTATCCCAAATCTACTCTTTCTTGGGAGTGACTCCAAAATTCCACACGCCCTACCATCCACAAAGTTCAGGCCACGTCGAACGTATGAATAAAGAGCTTAAGAGTATGATTGGCAAATTATGTACTGAAACCCATTTGAAATGGCCTGATGTTCTACCATTGGCATTATTCTATCTACGAAGTAGACCAAGAGGAGAACTTCATATATCTCCTTATGAAATGCTTTTTGGTCACCCTCCTATCCAAGCTAAAACTTTTTCCCCAGTTTATACATCACTGGTGGGAGGTGATACTTCTGTTGCTTCCTATATACAGGAATTACAGACCAGGCTACGTGAACTCCATGAGGCAGGAGCTGTGGTCCAGGCAGGACCATTAGACTTTTCATTGCATAACTTCAACCCAGGAGATAAAATATATGTAAAGAATTTTCAGAGAACCAGTGGAACTCAACCTGCCTGGGAAGGACCTTTTCAGGTATTATTGACAACTCCTACTGCCATTAAAATTGGTGAAAAAGACTCATGGATTCATTGCTCTCATATAAAGCCTGCACCATTCATAGGTGAAGAGATTTCAGATAGACCTGAGGTAGACGCTAAAGAGGTAAAAACCCTAACGATAGCAACTGTTAAAGAGCAAAGAAAGTTCAGAGGAAACAGGCAGTTCCCATTTAAGAATCCCACTGATCAGTTAAATGCTTTGGGACTCAGTCTTCGTAAAGTATCAGGAGACGGAAATTGCCTTTTTAGGGCTTTAGCAGACCAGCTAGAAGGTCACTGTAGAAATCATCTCAGACACAGACAAGAAGCTGCTTCTTATATGATTAACCATAGACAAGAGTTTGAGTCTTTTATAGTAAATGACTCCCCTTTTGAAGAATATGTTGATGAATTAAAGAAATTTGGAAAGTGGGGAGGAAATGATACAATTGTAGCATTTGCTAAGCAGCATCAGCTGAATGTTGTGGTTCATCAATTAAATCAGCCTTTATTGAAAATCAGTGGCACAGACAAAACTGATGCTAGAGAACTCCACATTTTCTACCATAAAGAACATTATGACAGCATTAGAAAGATCAATGACAATTCAGAAACCCCTGCCACTTTGGCATGCAGAGAATTGGGGAACCAGTTAAAACAATGTGGCATACCCCAAACTCTAGCAGCTTAAATACCTCAAAATTTAACAAGCATTTCCTTCCACAGGCAAAAGCACTGAAGCACATGGCCTAGTTTTCTGGCCCACCTCAATTTCTCCCACCCTTTTCCCTACCCTATACCTATTTTTTTTTTAATCCTTTTTGTTTTTTGTTTTGTTTTGACTTTTGAAAGGCACTGAAAAGACCTGGAATTCACCACACCTTTAAATTCTTTAAGAGCACAAAAGGGTGCTTAGCGAATCTTTTGCCTTTTATTTTTGGTTTTTGGTTTTGCTTTGTTTTTTTTTACTTTTGTTTCTTTTGCTTTTCTTTAAAGACCCGATTTTGTAAACTAAGTGACTTTTCAAAGGCATTTTAAGTATATGCTATTGAATATTGAATCTTGCTTATTGAAGTCTTATTTCTTTTTGATGAATTAATCACCACTTTAAGTATCTGCTACTGTTATATGAGAGAATTCATGTATAAGATGATGTGGTCTACTTGCTAAAAGAAGATTATGTAATAATGTCTAAAAGAAGATTATGTAACAATGTCTAATATAATCAGCTATTTACATTCGTTTATTATTTATATGTCATTATACTCTGGGTATGGTTTGGAATTATTGTATATATCACTAATATATTCTCAGTTCTGCAGCATAGCAGCATAGCACACATTTTTACCATCATATTGTCTTTGGTGAAATTAATGAGATTTCAGAAATATGGAAACTTATCATTTCAGAGACTAACTTGCTGTGAACTCTGATGCAGGCCCTGGAGAGAATATATGTGCAACAAAAGGAGAGACAGGTATACATAAGTCCATGGTTTGCTTATGATGGTGACTATGTAGAGCACAATTACTAGGCACAGTCCAGTATTCATCCTCTCTCCCTCCTAATTTAACCTAATTTAACTGAACTTACTTATCTTTTTATCTCACTCAGTTGAATTCACCTGTGGCCTAGCACAATCACTGGCTGTCTCGGAACCATGAGATATGGTATGATAACCTTTCCATACCATTTTCAGGTGTCATGAACACATACTAAATTTGCTTTGATCCAGACACATGGTGGTAAAAAGTGTTACTGATTGCAAAATGCTATGCTAAGGTTTAGTAAAAAAAAAAAAATACAGCAATTCAAACAGTTAAAGAAGAAATCCAGCTTTCCAGACCAGAGTCCAGAGTCCAGAATCCAGACCAGAGTCCAGAATCCAGTTTTCCAGACCAGAATCCAGTTTCCTCCTGATGACATCTTACCACTTCAAGAAGACAAGAGAACTCAGAGACCTTATATGAACTGTTTTGCTTTATTAGCTTTTACTATCTCCTTTCTGTTATATACTATCTGTAACATGTACTCTCTGCAGAGGCTCTCCCTTTGCAAGACAAATGTCAAAGCGTCGGTTCATGAGGAAAGAAAAAAAAATCGCCCCTCTGGACAAAACTTTCCTCTCTTCCTTTTCTGTATTGTTGTTCGCATATTATTAGTCAGCAAAAGTTATTATATTCTTTTTACTGTTCCATCAAGGAAACATTCCATTTCTTGAGGAAGCAAAGGGGGGAAATGTGGTAAAATATGAAAGTTTTTAACAGTCGGTTAGGATAACTGAAAGACGCCAGTTTTTCAAGGACCACCCTTTTGGGGAGGAGATGAACAGTCCGCCTGCTGCGCATGTCAGACTGCCTGCCGGGTTTTTTTGACTTCCAGGGTGGAGAGAACGGGAGGAGCCTTTTTTGCCGGCTTGGCGGGACTCCTGGCGGCGCGGCACAGACGGTCTGACTCACTCCAAAGGTGGCCTAAATCGGTTTGGTGAGTTTTTATAAGGAATATAGACTAAGCCTAGATTTAAGACGATTTGTACTGTATTTCTATTTTCCTATCCTTCTAATCAACAACACCTTATATACAATAAAGGCTCTATCTAGAAAACCAGAAGCTTCTTCCATTTACTAGTCTGGGAGATAAATTAAGGGAAGGGTTAAGTAGGGGAGATTTATGATCTAATATCCAATTTTAAATCTCACAATAAGTATATTTAAATAATACTCTCACAGTATGATCAGGCATTTCTGAGATTCAATTTAATCATTTATAAAATGAAAGTATTTGTATAATGTTTAAAATCACGTACATGTTAGCTATTATCATTTTGCTCCATTTGATTCCTCTTTTATGCTATGTAATTTGTTTTTTAAGACCACTGAGTGGCACATTGGAAAAAATGTGGAACCTGGAGTAGTGAGCCCTTAGTTGAAATTCAGCCTTAAATAAATACGACTTGTGTAACCCCAGGCAAGTCACATTCTCTGTCTCAATTTCATCAACTAGAAAATGAGGTTTATGATAATACTTCCCTCATAGGGTTGTTTTGTGGATCAAATGAGATATATTTGAAAACCACTTAGCATAATTTATGGCATGTGGTAACTGGTGCTTAATCAATACTTATTCCCTTTTTTCCCAGCCCTCTTTTGGATTTGAATTTACAAGTCTGGTGAGGATGCTTAATCTGTGGCTATCCTGAGGAATGCCTTCATTCACATAAGTTGGGAGCAGGCTGAGGGAATGTTTTACTTAAGCCAGCCGAGAGTGACTCCTACTTGGCAATCCTAATAGACTGACCAACTTGTAATTATATCACTGAAATTTCCATTTTCCCCTTGAGACTTGTAAAACCCTGACTACTGGATCCAAAGAGAGATTATGAAATTTACCTTTCCTCTGATCTCAGAAGAGAATAAACTTGTGCCTTCCTGAACCTAATGAACTTTAAGCCTGATCTTCTATCAACTTCACCATCTGGCTGTCCCAAATACTTGAGTACATTTATTTAAATGTCCCTTTCCAGTATATATATATACACACACACACACACACACACACACACATACATATACATACATAGATACATATACACACACACACACACATATATATATATATATATATATATATATATATATATATACATATCTTTTATAGCTACAAAATGTTGTTATATGTCACAGTTAGTAGTTTCCTTTCCACTTCTAATTACCTATTACCCAGAAAAGCTCTAGCTTAGCATGGTCTCTTCTAAAATGTGGTATCTACTACTGAACACAATATTTTGGATACATTCTGGCCATGGAAAAGCAAAACAAGATTGTAACCTATCCCTTTCTGGACATTCTTATACCTACTTCACTGAATGTTTATGGGAACAAAAAGAGGCTAGAGCAGTAGTCTGGCGTAGTATGATTACACCACCAAGCCATCCTGTAGGGATGTCTAGTTTAAGCAAAGAAGTCTGTTCTGCTATTTCTGTCCTTAAAATACTGCTAGACTCAAACAATGAAGATTTCTTTGTCACAGAAAGAAAGAAGGGTTTGTTGCTAGTCCTCCTTCCCAATTTCCATCCAATTATATATTTTTCCATCTCTGGTGCTAGCCTACCTATATTCTGCACTACCTAAAACTATAAAAGAGAGCTGCTCCCTCACCTGTCACCCCATTTGGGGTGTTAGAATTGCTAGGGAAGCTGAGATTTTATTTATTGCTAAAGTTGTGCTTTACCAATAAATTGATTTTGCTTAGAACTTTGTGTCTTAGTCTAACTTAATTTTAATTGTTACATAGATAAACATGGACACTGAAATGATTAATTTCATATATATATATATCAGAATATTTTAACTGCCCCATTAACAGACTGATTGACATATAGGAGGAGACCCAATTTTTACTTCAATATCTAGAAATGAGTTTTTTGTTGTTTTATTCTCATAATCAAAGAAGACTAAAATAACATCATTATGTATCTGACTGGGTGATCAAAAAACGTGAGCTCAGAAGGCTCTACCACAGGTCAGGCACAAATACTGTATATGAACATTTGGAATGGCAATATATTTAAACTTGCAATTCTCACATTTCTTTTAAGTCACTGCCATTCTTCTTTGCTCAAAGAATACATACTAAGGGCAGCTAGGTGATGCAGTGGATAGAGCACCGGCCCTGGATTCAGGAGGAGCTGAGTTCAAATCCGGCCTCAGACATTTAGCAATTACTACCTGTGTGACCCTAGGCAAGTAACTTAACCCCAATTGCCTCACAAAAAAAAAAAAGAGTACATACTGAGCAGTCCTGTGTCAGTGTCAGTGTCTCTTTTGTCTCACAATTCAGAGGGCCCTTGAAACTGTTCTTGCATCACTTTTTTTGTCCTCCATCTGAGCACTTACCTTGGATGAAATGTCCATAAAAATCTTGTAGGCAAAAGTATGGTTGTCATTTGAATATGGCCAGCTAATCAGAGTTATGCTCTCTGTGGTAGGTTTTGAATGCTTGGCAGTTCAGCTGGAGAAAAGACCTCACTGTCTGGTACCTTATCTTGCCAGGTGATCTTCAGAATATTCCTAATACAATTCAAATAGAAGCAATTAAATTTCCTGGCTTGGAGCTTGTATAATGTTCATGTTTCACAGTCATGCAGCAATGAGGTCATCATAATGGCTCTGTAGACCTTCAGTTTGGTAGGCAGCCTAATATTTCTTTTCTCCCACATTTTTTTTTTGTGTAGCCTCCCCAACAGTGAACTAGATTTGGCAATATATGTATTAACCTCACTCCCTATGGGTACATCCATGGAAAGTATATTGCCAAGGTAAGTGAACTTATCCAGAGTATTCTTTTTTTCCCATTTACTGTAACCGATGGTTCCCTATATAGGTGGTACAATGCTGGCTGCTGAAGTACTTCTCTTTTATTGGTGTTACTTGTCAGGTCAAAAATAGCAGGAGTAATAATTAATCCATATTCTGTTCCATCTCAGCATCAGAGGCTGTATACAATCATCTGAGAATAAAAAAAAAATCATGGTGCAACTCCTCCTCCATTTTTGTCTAGGCTTCTAGCCATTTAAAGTTAAATAATTTACTATCATAATGGTAGCTGACCTTGGTGTCATTTTTGTCCTTGTTGAAGGAATCATACATCACTGAAATCAGTGCTTGGAGAAAACTCAAGGATTTGGACAGTATTATAAGACTTTCAACAGCAGAAGATGAAGGGAGTTTGTGCTTTTAATGATTCCACAATGAGAAAATTATGAATAAAGTGGTTGTTGTATTACCATTGGTTACTGAATAGGATGATGTTGAACAATGAATGTATGACTTCAGTTGGAAGATGCAAGAGGATCTAGCCTTTTGCCAAATAGCCAAATCTGTTACCCTCAACACTGATATGACACTCTTTAGCCTATAATCTACATATTTTCCAGGTTATATTAATTATTTCAATATTCCTATGTATTCATTATCTCATCAATGCCATTTCATCTCTAATAGTGCAGATCAAAACCAGTACTATGCTTGTTAATACTGTATCATTATCCAAGGTAATTGATCTATCCAAGGTATTAGTGGTCTTCATCCAGGCATTCTATGGATACCAGTGAATGACTTGAGTTTTGTCCTGGGCTTAAAGAACTAATTTCAGGGACGGGAATAATATATCAGTTCTCGTAATGCCTCAACACTTAGGAACAAAAGATTTCTAAATGGACAATTACTTGGTAAGCATTAAAACTATGCCATCAAAAAAATGAGACACATCACTTATAAATCCAAGTGGGGTCTAATGAAGGATATTAACTAGCTTATTCAATCCCAAGATGATACACTTGGATGCTGGAATATAACTATCTCATATGTCCCTCCTGGGCCTCTGAGACACCTTCATGTCTCATTACCGCCTTCATTTGTGGGTTAGAGGCATTCGTGAATCAATAGGCAACAATTCTCTTCAGCAAAAGTACAACTTAAGGCTGGATTAATCTTGTATGTATATAGAAAAGAGTTTTCTGGTTATTGTCATCTACAGAACTTTACTTCTGATCAAGCCTTTGAAGCATAGAATGAAGTGTAGAAAAGAAAATAAGTCTGAATGGTGTGTGACATGGAATAAGTGGATACACTCTTAAACATATTTTCTGAACTCACAATAAGCCCTTGTACAACTCAACTTTATACATATTCATCACCCTCTGTAGCCTTGGAAATTGGCAGCTGTATTATTGTTATGAGACCTGAACTGGGCAATTATTTAGTATCCACTTAAGGATGACCTTGGAAGAAGCTACCATAAATTTAGAAATAAGATATGAAGTAGAATGGTAGGGAAAATAATTTTCACAGTAAAGTTTCTCACAGAAGTTAGAAATAGGGAGGAGACAGTTCATCTCTCCTTTTTGTTGGTTTCATTTTTAAATTGTTTGTTCAATTTAATGCTTTCTGATATATTTTTGGCACCAACATTCCCCAATGTACCTTTCCTCTCAGCCAAAAGGTTACAAATAAGCTTTTTCCACATTTTTTTCTTTTCCTGTCAAACTGACACATGAAGACTTCTTTTCCAAGATTCATTCTTTTATGAGATGTAATCTACCATTCATCTCTGCAAAATTTTAAGTGACTTTTTATTCTAAACAAATATTTTTCTTAGCTATCATGTCTTATACTCAGCACAGAAATTATTTTTTTTCTGACTTCAAGTGGTTTCTTTACTATCTTGGCCTTTTTGTGTACATAATTATCTTAAATTTTGTAAAATTTTGTAGGATATGGTGAGTTATATGCCATTTTTTTCCTTTTCACACCTATCATTTTTCAATAAAAATAGTTTTTTTGACTTTGTCAGAGTTGATAGCTGTTTTAATTTGACATATTCTGATATGCATTTTAGTAATTTGGTTTTGCTTTTGATATGTACTCTAATGAGAAAATTTATTTATTTTACAAATAATCATTTTAGGTCCTTCTTTAGAATTTTATTTTTTCCAATTATACATAAAAACAATTTTAATGTACATATTTAAAACTTTGTGTTACAAATTCTTTTCCTTCCTCCCTCCTCACCCCCCCCTTAAGAACATAATTCAATACATGTTATGCATATGTAGTCATGCAAGACATTTCCATAATCATCAGGTTGTGAAAGAAAATAGAAAAAAAAACTCAAGAAAAATAAACTAAAAAATGCTTCAATTTATATTTAGACACCATCAGTGCTTTCTTTCTCCAGAGATGGATCTCATTTTTCATCATATGTCCATCAGAGTTATCTTGGATCATTGTATTGCTGAGAATTGCTAAGTCACTCATAGTTGATCATCTTATACTATTGCTATTACTCTGTATACATAAATTTCACTTTTCATCAGCTCATGTAAGTCTTTCCAGGGTTTTCTTAAAGCATCATAATTTCATCACACAATTTTTTCAGCCTTTCCTCAAATGATGGGCATCTCCTTAACTTCAAATTCTTTGCACAAGAAAAGAGCTGTCATAAATATTTTTGTACATATAGGTCCTTTAGCTTTTTTAAATCTCTTTTTGGGTATTGGCCTGGTAGTGGTATTCCTGGTCAAAGAGTATGCATGGTTTGTAGCCCTTTAACCATAGTTCCAAATTGCTCTAGGGAATTTTTGAACCAGTTCACAACTCCACAAACAATGCATTAATGCCTCATTTTCCCCATATCCCCTACAACATTTGTCATTTTCCTTTGCTATCCTATTAATTAATCAAACATGTATGAGGTAGTACCCCAGAATTGTTTGGCCTTGCATCTTTCCAAACAATAATCAGTTAGAGGATCGTTTTTATGTGGCTATAGATAGTTTTGATTATTTCACCTCAAAACTCTTCATATCTTTTGATCATTTATCAATTGGAAAATAGCTCTTCCTTTAATAAATTTGATTCAGCTTGCTATGTGTTTGAGAAATGCCTTTAAAAGCAATTTTGGGGGCAGCTAGGTGGAGCAGTAGATAAATCACCAGCCCTGGATTCAGGAGGACCTGGGTTCAAATCAGGCCTCAGACACTTGACCCTGGACAAGTCACTTAGCCCTCATTGCCCTACAAAATAAATAAATAAATAAACAAATAAATAAATATAAAGAAAAGAAAAAGAAAAAGAGAAATGCCTTTATCAGATAAACTTGCTTCAATTTTTTCAGTTACTATTGCTAACTGTATTTCCCTTCATCTTATTCCTTCCCCATGCCATTTATTCTATTCTCAATCTCTTTCATCCTGTCTCTCCATTCTATCACCCCCCATACCCTTCTGTGCCTACATTCCTGCTGAGTAAAATAGATTACTATACTCAATTGAGTGTGTATGTTATTCCCTCTTTGAGCTAATTTTGATGAGAGTAAGATTTACTTACTCCCCAGCACCTTCCTCATCTTCCCCTATACTGTATAAGCTTTTTCTTTCTTCTTTTATTTGTAATACCTTACCTACTTTCAACCACTACCTTTCCATTTCTCCTCATGTATTACTCTGCCACCCCTTAATTTCATTTTTTAAATGTATCATTTCTTGATATTTAACTCATGCCTGTACTCTCTGTCTAAATATACTCCATCCAGCTGCCCTAATAATGAAAAAGTTCTTATAACTTCTCATGTATGAATATAAATAATTTACCCTTTTAATATCCCTTATGGTTTATTTTTCCTGTTAACCTTTTTATACTTCTCTTCAGTCTTGTATTTGAAAGTCAAATTTTCTATTAGCTCAAATCTTTTCATCAAGAATGCCTGAAAATCCTCTTTTTCATTAAATTCCCATTTTCCCCTCTGAAGGATTATGCTAATTTTGCTGGGTAGGTGATTCTTGGTTGTAATCACAGTTCCTTTGCTCTCCAGAATATCATATTCCAAGCCCTCTGATCCTTTAATACAGATGCTGCTAGATCTTGTGTTATTCTGACTATGGCTCCACAATCTTTGAAATGTTTCTTCTGGCTGCTTGCAATATCTTCTCCTTGACTTGGGAGATCTGTAATTTGCCTATAATATCCCTGGGAGTTTTCATTTTGGGATATCTTTCAGGAGGTGATTCAGTGGATTCTTTCAATTTCTATTTTACCTTTCCATTCTAGAATATTGGGGCATTTTTCCCTAACATTTTTTCTGGGAAATTGGTCTTGGCTCTTTTTTTTCATCATGGCTTTCAAGTACTCCAATAGTTTTGAAATTATCACTCCTGGATCTATTTTCCGGGTCAGTTGTTTTTCCAATGAGATATGTCACATTGCCTTCAATTTTTTCCTCTTTTGGTTCTGCTTTATTGTTTATTGAATTTTCATGAAGTCATAGCTTCCATTTGCTCAATCCTAATTTTAAAGAATTCTTTTCTTCAGGGAACTTTTCTACCTCCTTTTCCATTTGGTCAACTTGTCTTGTCAAGCTGTTGACTTTTTTTTTTCATGATTTTCTTGCATCATTCTCATTTCTTTTTCTATTTTTTCCTCTACCTCCCTAACTTTATTTTCAAAGTACTTTTTGAGTTATTCTATGACCTGATACCAATTCATATTTTTCTTGGAATCTTTGGATATAGGAACTTTGACTTTATTATCTTCTTCTGAGGGTGTATTTTGATCTTCCTTGTCACCATAGAAACTTTCTAGGGTCAGCATTTTTTTTTGTTGGTTCATTTTCCCAGTTTATTTCTTGATGTTTAACTATTTGTTAATGTGGAACCCTGCTTTCTGGGAGGAGGGTGCACTGTCCCAAGCATCATAAGGTTTGAGCAGCTATTCTCTGAGATACTTCTAGGAATTTCTAAATCTTTAGTTCTTCCAAAGACTGTATGATTTAAGGAGAGGTATGTTCACCACTCTCCTTGCCTGTTCTCTGGTCTGCAAGCAGCCACTGGCCTGCTTCTCTATCCTGGAACCCAGAACAGAGTCCTGCTCCACTGTGGCTGCAAGCTCTTATGTCCTTGTGATCTTCCCCCACCTGGAACCACTACTTAAGACTGAGACCCGGTTCCAAGCATGGGCAAAGCAACAGAGTCCTTCCCCAGCACCAGCAAAGAAATGCCTGTCATCTCCCCCTGGCCAGCTTCTTGACCCCTCACTGTTTGTGGGCTGAGTTACAGAAGCAGCTTCTGCCACAGCTCATTCAGAGGCTTCTGAGGCTTGGTTCTCTGGGGCTGTGTCTGTGCTGGGGCTGTGTTTTCACTGGAACATCATGTGGTGGGCTGTACTCCACTCACCCTGGTAAAACAGACCTTTCCTGCTGACCTTCTAAGATGCTGCTGACTGGAAAAAATATTTCACCCTGTATTTTTGTGGGTTCTGCTGCTCCAGGAATTGTCCTATGTCATTATTTGAAGGTATTTGGAGGGGTCTTGGGGAGAGATCAGGCAAATCACTGCCTTTCCTCTGCCATCTTGGCTCTGCCCTCACCCCAAGCTAATATTTCTAATACAATATTGAATAAAAGAGCTTATAATAGGCATCCCTGTTTAACCCTCATTTATTGGGAATTCCTCTAACTTATAGATACTGTTTATCATTTTAAGGAAAGCTCCATTTATTCCTGCGTTCTCTTTTTTTTGTTTGTTTGTTTTTAAGAAAGGTGCTGTATTTAAAAAAATACCTTTTCTGCATCTATTGGGATAATAATGATTTCAGTTGTATTTTTATTAATGTATTCAATTATATTTATAGTTTTCCTAATGTTGAACCATCTCTGCATTCCTGGTATAAATCCCACCTGGTCATAATGTGTGACCTTGTGTTAAATTGCTGTAATCTCTTTGCAAATATATTATTTTTAAAATTTGCATCAATATTCATTAGGAAAATTCCCCTACAATTTTCCTTCTGTTTTGGCAATCCCTTGTTTAGGTATACACCATATTTGTGTCATAACAAGGATTTGGTAGAATTCCTTCACCTATTTTCACAATTATTTTATATAGTATTGGAATTAATTGTTCTTTAAATGTTTGATAGGATTAATTTATAAATCCATCTGTCCCTGGAAATTTTTTTCTTAGAGAATTTATTGATGGCTTGTTCAATTTATCTTTCTAAAATGGCCTTATGTAGGTATTTTATTTCCTTTTTGGAAATTTATATTTTTTGTAAATATTCATCCATTTCCTTTAGATAGTCAAACTCATTGGCATACAATTGGGCAAAATAGCTTCTAATTATTACTTTAATTTCCTCTTAATTTGTGGTGAATTCACACCTATCATTTCTGATTCTGGTAATGTGGTTTTCTTCTATCTTTTTTTTAAATAAAATTGACCAAAAATTTATCAATTTTTTGGGTGTTTATTTTAAATAAAACCAGCTCTTAGTTTTATTTATTAATTCTACAGTATTCTTATTTAAATTTAATAATCTCTCCTTTGATTTTCAGTATTTCTAATCTGCTTTTTAATTAGAAATTTTAAATTCATTCTTTTTCTAGCTGTTTTATGTGAATAACCCAATTCATTGATCTCTTTGTCTATTTTATTAATGTAAATATGAAGAGATGTAAATTTTCCCCTAAGACCTGCTTTGGCTGTATCCCATAATTTTCATGTGTTGTCTAATTGCTGTCATTCTCTTTGAAGAAGTTATTGACTGTTTTTATGATTTGTTGTTTGGCTCAATCATTCTTTAGGATGAAATCATATATTTACTCATTAATTTTTTGTCTCCTTTTCTGTGGCTCTTTGTAACATGTAATTTTCCTTTTTTTCATCAAGATCTGAAATGAAGGTTTTAACTACATCTGCCTTTTTGCATTTGACTATGAAGTTTTTATATGCTAATACACGTTTAATTTTTGTGAAGGTGTCATGTATCACTGAGAAAAAAAGTATATTCCTTTTTATTCCTATTCAATTTTCTCCAGAGCTGTATCATATATAACTGCTCTAAAATTCTATTCACATCCTTAACTTTCCTTATTTGTTTTCTGGTTATATTTATCTATTGCTACTGTTTATTTCTTCCTATAACACATAACATTTACTCTAAGAATTTGGTTCCTATACCACTTGGTACATATATGTTTAGTATTGATATTATTTCATTGTCTATGGTACCTTTTAGCAAGATGGAGTTTCCTTCCTTATCTCTTTTAATTAGATCTATTTTTGCTTTTGCTTTGTCTGAGATCAGCACTGGTACACCTCCTTTTTTTTTTTTATGTCAGCTGAAGCACAATATATTCTGCTCCTGCATTTTACTCTTACTCTGTATGTATCTCTCTGCTTCTAATGTGTTTCTTATAAACACTATATTGTAGGAATCTTGTTTTTAATCCACTCTGTGTTTCATTGCCATTTTATGGAAGAATTCATACCATTAAATTTCACAGTTATGATTGCTAACTGTATATTTCCCTCCTTTATTTCTCCTTTCACCCTGTTCCTCCTCACCAGTATTTGCTTTTGATCCCTGCCTTCTTCAATCTGCCCTCCACTTTATCAACCCCTTCCTTTCTTTCCACTTTATAGTCCAACTTCTTCCCCCCTTTATCCTTTACCTTTCTACTTCCCTGTGGGGTAAGATAAATGTCTTTATCCAAATGAGTGTGTATGTTCTTCCATTTTTGAGCCAAATCCACTGACTTAAAACAACATTCACCTTTTGCTTCCTGGCCTCTATTGTAATAGGGCTTTTGCACTTCTCCATGTGATATAATTTATCCATTCTACCTCCCTTTCCTCTTCTCTTAATCATAATCCTTTGTATACCCCCTTTTTATTCATCCACATCAAAGTCAGCTTCTAGGGCCTGACAATGGTTCCATGATATTTACTTGTTTCTTTCTAGCTGTTTGCAGTATTTTCTCTTTCACCTGATAATTGTGGAATTTGGCTGCAAGATTTCTTGAAGTTTTCATTTTGGGATCTCTTTCAAAAGGTTATCAAGAAATAGATCCTTTCAATCACTATTTTATGTTCTGGTTCTAGGATATCAGGGAAGTTCTCCTTGATAATTTTGTAGAATATGCTGTCTAGGCACTTTTTTGATCATGGCATTCAGTTAGTCTGATAATTCTTAAATTTATCCTCCTGGATCTATTTTCCAGGTTAGTCATCATTCTGATGAGGTATTTCACATTTCTTCTATTTTGTTTCATTCTTTTGTTTCTGCTTGACTGATTCCTGGTGTCTCATGGAGTCATTGATTTCCAACTGTCCAGATCTAATTTTTAAGGCATTGTTTTCTTCAATGAGCTTTTGCACCTCCTTTTCCATTTGGACAATTTTATTTTTAAACAGTTGTTTTCTTCAGTCAATTTTTTCTCATTTGGCAAATTGCATTTTTTTAAAGAATTATTTTCTTCAGTTATTTTTGTGCTTCCTTTTCCAGGCTATTTTTTTTCATAATTTTATTGTAAAACTCTTATTCATCCATTTTTCCCCGATTTTTTCTTCTTCCTCTAGTATTTTATTTTTAAAACACATATTTGAGCTCTTCCAAGAAGGTCTTTTGGTCTTGAGACCAATTCATCTTTCCTTTTGTGTCTTCTTATTTAGGCATTTTGACAGTGTTGTCCTCTTCTGATTATGTGTTTAGTCTTCCCTGTCACCATAGCACCATAGTAGCCTTCTATGGTTTGGGGTTCTTTTTTCTTTCTTACTCATGTGTTAACCTTAAAAAAACAAACAAACAAACATTTAAACATGACCTCTGCTCCTGGGACACAGGAGCCATTGTTGAAAGCTTCCTGTGCTGGGTGCCAAGGACCTGATCCCTGGCTTTCTGCTCTGAAGCTTTTGGGGCTCATAAATTCCTCACTACTCTGGGCTTGCACTCTGCACTGGGGGGGCCTAGCTTACTTGTTCCTTTCCTATGGGTGGCTCTCCAGCTGGCATTTTGCCCTCTATACTGCGGTTGGGGGGCAGGGCTTGCAACCATCCTACATGTGAGCTACATGTAGGGGCTTGCAACCATCCTACATTGCTGAGCTTGAATGGAGGGGCCTTAAGCATTGATGTGTGCATTGGCCAAGAGCCTCCTCTTGACTTGCCCAGATACCCTCTGTCCTTTGCTGCAACTCCCCTTTCATCCAAGTGGTATGGAACTTTCCTAGAGTCCCTCTAAATTATCTTAAGCTGGAGAATTGTTTTTCTTCATTTTTTTTTTTAGCTTCTGTACCTCCAGGATATATTTTGAGTCTTGATTAAATGTTTTTTTTTTTGTTTTTGTTTTTTTTTCTGAGGGAAAGTTGGAATAGGTCAGGTAACTTCTGGGGTTTTCTAGATCACCATCATGGCTCCCTCCAATTATGATAATTTTGATCTTCTGGGAGGAAATAAAAATGAAACTATCTCTATCAGTCTTTTTGTTTCAATAAGGAGATCCTACAAGTTAACATTCCATTTTGGCAGCAACTTCCTTCTATTACCTGCTTTTATTTATAACAAACATGTAGAGATGATAAGGCCCAGATTCTCCAGTATTGCAACTCATTGGGTATTGGGTAGGGAACATTGTATTGAGTAAAGTTAATGTTTTATTGAGAGTGTATGAACTGAAAGTCTTGAGGAATTTCCTTTTTTATTCTTCATTATCTGTTACTAAAGAAATAGACTAGAACTACATAGGATAAGGGACCTTCTTCATTTTTTTTTCTTTGATACTTATGTTGCCAGAGCCAAATAATACATTGTCTAGGAACCAACCTACTTCAGATGAACATTATCACTTATCTATGCTAGTTGACACAGAACACTTGGCTTATATTTGAAACCATTATTTTCTCAGACAGCATAGCAATGACAATGTTCTGCCAATATGCTTTTGTAAACCCAGTGTAACCTCCCCCCCCCCACACACACACAATATAAAGAGGTATCACAGTAGGCTTTCTGTGAAAGTCTTTTTTATATTAGAAAAAAATGTTATACATATGCATGTATACACATATGTGTATGCATACATGTTATAAATGTGTATGCATGCGTATATATGTAATACATAATTCACAATACATACATACAAACATATATAACAAACTTAAGTGATTGGGCTTTGGAATATGTGTGCAATCTAAAAGCACTATGACAATCCAGGAAATAGATTTTTTACTTTAAGAGTCTTTTTTAGTAGAAAAGTTTATAAAACAGTGATTTTCATGGGTCCCTGAAAACTTAAAAAAATAATATAATGCTTTGCCTTGGGATACAACTATTGGTACCTTAATTGGTTGATAACTTTCTACTTTTTAAACTGATCAATTCTTATTGAAAAGAAACTTAAGTGTTCAAAATTCATCTAGCCTCTTTCCTGCATCTAATAATCCCACTCTTTTGTGTTTCTACTTCCTTTCCCCAACACAGTAAAAGTTTGAAAGAAAAAAAAAGTCAAAACTATTTGCTATATACTTTCTAGAATGCATTTTTGTGCTATTCAAAGTCCTTGGGAAGACACCATCTGTCAAAGGTCACAGAAATTACTTAAACTTTCTAGGAACAGATGTGATTTCAAAGAACAAGAGGATGTTTTATCTGGAAAGAATCTGAAGGAGAACCTCATCCAACTTCATTAGTTTTTAAATGAGAAATTATAGATAGATATTTAGATGATAGATAGAAAGACAGACAGACAGATAGATAGAGACATGTAAATGTAGACATAGATAAAGTGATATGAAAAATAATATGGAGAAAAACACAGCTTTGAAAGGAATCAGAATTTGACTCCTAAATCTGATTACCAAATATATGTTCCAATTCCCAAAAGAGAGGTGGTGATCTAGGTATACAAAATAAAATATGTACTCTTATAGCAAATAATGATTTGTTTAGCTATATTCTACAAACTTGATATATTAGAGGGCTTTTACTCAGGGAAGGTTGCAGTAGTGGTGGGTTAGTGGATAATGATAAATGTATTCAAAGAAGAGCAACAAGAAAGATTTTAAAGCATAGAAGAAAAATAAAGTATAGAAAGGGATATAAGCAATTTTTATAGTTTTATGAAACAGTGTTAATTTCTATATAGATATATTTCAATTACTACCTATATCTATATCCTCATTTATAACTATATATATATAACTATATATATATATAACTATATATAAACTATATATATATTTCTTATAAAACAAACTATACAAAAACAGAGGCCACAGCGTATCATAGGTGCCTTTTATGTAGTATATTTTGAAGATAGGATAGAGTTCTGGGTTTCGAGTTAAGAAAAGAAACATCTTCCTGATTTCAAATCTGGCTTTAGACATTAATGGTTATGTGACCCAGGGAAAATTACTGACTCTGTCTCTGTTTTGTCACCTATAAAATTAAAGCTAGAGAAAGAAATTGCAAACCACTTCCAGTATCGTTGCCAAGAAATCCCAAATGGGATCACAGTCAGACTCTACTGAAAATAACTGAACAACAACAAGGTCTCCTGAATCTCAATTCATTATTCTTTGCATCAAAGGGCAGCCATTATTATTTAAATGGAAAGAAATGTCATATTGCAAGTACTTTAATGCACAGCCTTATTTTGATTCAGTATAAGGCTAAAGGTTAAAAATTCATGAGCTGCTGTTTTATCACAAGGAAACACAAAAAAAAATTGTGCCATTCTTCTATTTCCAAAACCACTTAGAGAACATTAAGTGCATTTTATCCCTTTATCCACTCAATATGGTGCTTAAAGTAACGAACCCTCTTTTTTTAAGATTGTACTAGTTCTGTTACATTACACCAGTACTGCTGAACTCCTTCAGTTAAAACCACATCCACAACTACCAGGAATCACTTTCAAGTTTCTGAAAAAAAATTTTTTTTAAACTCCAGGTGCTGCTGTAAGATGCCCCTAGATGTGAAGGTCCATATTTCATAAGGCAATTACACCAGGAAAGGACCACTAGAAATCTTCCACCGAATCAGCACCAAAGCTAGAGAAGGCGCTCCATCCTTCCATAAAAACTGACAAGCAATATCAAATCAAATCAAAATAAAATAAATTTACTCAGTAGCTCACTCTTTGTAAGATCAATAGTGCATCATCATTTTCTAAAGCAAAGAATCAATTGTTAATGCAAATGCTACCAATTTCTCTAATTTATAACACTATATTAGTTTCAAAATATGGCAAATCTATATGTAAAATATCATAGAGCAGGTTTCATCAGCCTTGCAGATAGTGGTCTAGACATATGTGTGAGGAGAGTTCTTTTAAGTAAGGGCACAATTGCTATATGGGGAAACAATCAAGAAGGACAAAATAAGATCTTTTTGGCTTTATCATAACCTGATCTTCTTGTGGTTGCAGAAGCTAAACAGAAAACACTAGAGAAGAATATGGATTTTTTCTCCTCTTATTAAAAGCCTAAAATCTTACTCCAAGAAATACTGATAAATTCGCAGACTATATATGTATTTTAGGATTACATCCCATTTTCGTTTTGTATAGATACATACTTTAAAAAGGTCACAATAAATATTATACTTCTTAAGGCCATACATTAACTCATCTGAGTACTGGACCTTAAGGCTACCCATCATGACCTTTACGGATCTTTACCCTATTCATCCTTACAATAATCCCTAAATCCCTGGGGTCATTAGAGCCTAGCCAGATATCTCTCTAAACCAAGGTTGAACTTGACATGCTGTCAATAGAGGACCCAAGCCTTCTGAAGCCAAATAACTTTGTACTTATTGAATGTAAGAAAGATAAAATGTAAGGAAGGAAAAATAAAAAAAGTAAGAGTCACCTAATAAATGTTCTTTCTCCTTTTTTCATTATCCTCCTTGATATTCTTGACCTTTGGTTTTTCCAAATGAATTTCATACTCTTTTTTCAGTTGTATAAAAATAGTTTCATTTGGCCCTGAAAAAGTAAATTAATTTAGGTCCTATTGTCATTTTGTTACTTGGTTCCAGGCATATCAATGAATAATATCTCCCTAGCTATTTATAGTCTCCTTCTATAACAAGTGGTTTGGTATTAATATTTGTGTAGTTTCTATATATGACTTGAGAAGAAAACTTCTAAGTAATTGAAACTTTCTCCAAGTAATTTTAAATATAGTGTCACTATTTCTTCCTGCTGAGTTTTGCTTGTAATATATAGACATTGTCTGGATTTATGTGGTTTTAATTTTTGCATAGCATCATTGCTGAAGTTATTCCAATTTTTTTTAATGTACCTTCTAGTGATCTTAAAATAAGTTAATGGGTGTCCTAGATGTCATTCAACAGTTTGTTTAGATTACATTCTTAGTCCCCATTGCTGGGTTTCCTCTGACTTTCTGACATTTATGTTTATTAAGAACTGCTATGTATTAGTGAGCAAGCCCACAGAAACCCTAACTAATTCTTCTTTTATTCCTTTAAATTTTGCTCAGTAGCACTTTTTCTTATGTTTCTGTTTATTAACTATTTTCTGCATTTTTAAGTTAGTTGATAAGTTTCAGTTCGGGTTAATCTAAGATTTATTCTACTCCTCAGTTTTAGACTTTTAGGAATAGATATTTCATGTACTTTGTGAATCCCTTATAATTTCTGAATATTTACACCTTGGTAAAATTTGGATTTTTGGGGGGCAGCTAGGTGGCGCAGTGGATAGAGCACCGGCCCTGGAGTCAGGAGTACCTGAGTTCAAATCCGGCCTCAGACACTTAACACTTACTAGCTGTGTGACCCTGGGCAAGTCACTTAACCCCAATTGCCTCACTAAAAAAAAAAAAAAAAATTGGATTTTTTATACCTTAATTTAAACTGTGATTATTCTTTCTCCACTCAGACTGAGAGGGTTTCAAGTGTACATCTTTTTTTTTCTTTTTTTAGTGAGGCCAATTGGGGTTAAGTGACTTTCCAGGGTCACACAGCTAGTAGTATTAAGTTGTCTGAGGTCGGATTTGAAACTCAGGTACTCCTGACTCCAGGGCCGATGCTCTATCCACTGCGCCCGCCTAGCTGCCCCAAGTGTCATCTTTTTTATGTGAGATCAACATGCAGATATTCTCGTTTTACAGAGGTACAATTGATAAGGACAGTGCACGACATTTGATAGACTACTGCACCTTGTTTGTGAAGTGAGGTTTTGTCTTTTCTTCCCTTTATTCCCCCTCCTCATCATAATTATAAATGTATTTTTTTTTTTTTTTTTAGGCAATGGGGTTAAGTGACTTGCCCAGAGTCACACAGCTAGTAAGTGTCAAGTGTCTGAGGCCGGATTTGAACTCAGGTACTCCTGAATCCAGGGCTGGTGCTTTAACCACTGCGCCATCTAGCTGCCCCATATAAATGTATTTTTAAAACAAACATACCTAGGCAGTACAACAACCCTCAAACTTTCATTGTTATTCTGGGAGTTAACAGAAAAGGGAAAAAAAAACCATATCAACAAATCAAACTTTGTTTTGCATTTCACTGTTCTTATCTCTAAAATGACAGGATTGGATTAGAAGGTCTCAAAGGGTCCCTTGCAGTATTGCTTCTCCATGAATCCAACACTTCTAGTTCAAGTGCTTTCAAACAGCTTCTGAAGCACATTTTCACTGTGGAATGTTTTATTTATTTTTAAAAAATGGATAATACCCTGACAACATAAGGAAGCCATTAAAACATCTTTTCAATTTAAATTTTTAAAAGAACTAAGTGAATTGACTCACATGTATACACACATACATTCATATATACACTCATGTTTATTTTTTGGAAATATTATATTTACATATATACATGTATATGTGCTGTTCATATGCATTTTCATGTTGATTGCTTTCTTATGAAAGTCAAATTGTGTGAGGTGTGTTAGGGCTGACAGTGGACAGAAAGGTTTACAGCATGACCATTGCCCTCAAGATATATTCAATCTAATTTAAAAAGACCCTGGGGTCTGTGAAGGATTAGGTATGTATATATTTAAGTATGTGTGTAATATGATCTATTTATCTATGCATATATATGTTTGATTCTATCTATCTATCTATCTGTCTCTCTATCATCTATCTATCTATCCTTTATTTGTCTCAGTGGTCAGATATCTATGATGTTAACATAAACATAGCACACACTCCTATAATAAGTTTCTGGAATTCTTGCATAGATTTCATCATTTATTTATTTTTCTCTGTACTAGGAAGGTAGCCAACATATGTAGCTCCACTAGGATGACACTTGGCAACTCTAGCCTTCCAGATGTTAAGAGATACAGTTGGCTGGACCTGGCAGCTGTATCTGTGTCTGCTCCCTGGTCATATTCCTTGTCTGACCTCTTGATTGCCTCTTCTGTTAACTGTGGTGACAGATGTTGAACTGTACTGAAGGTTTTTTTCTCCTTTTTATGATTATTTATTAGAAATACAGCCCTGCACATTTAAACAGCATTATCCACTGGATGTAATTGTGCTGAACAAATTCCCTGACCCAGAAGCACTTTCTTTTTTTCAGTTCTCTATCTAAAGGCACTGGAAGAGCAATACAGTAATGAGAAAAGCCACTAATGTGGATTCCTTCTTATACTCTGTATTGATTTGCCAAGGGACCACCTTGACCCACTTTGGCACAGAAGCAGCTGAATATATAACAGCAGTTCTTATATTTTGGGGAAAAAAATACCAGTTATAGGTTTATTTTTCAGACTATTTCAATACTTTGTGTGTCAGCCAGCCAAAACCTTATCTTGAAATCTCTTTGAAAAGACTAAACACACATGACATACATGTGTGTATATATTAAACATATGTATGTTATGTGTATGTGTGTACTTCTATCTAGGGACAGGATTTAATCAGAGTCTGTATATAAAGACAGATAGCAATGAGCTCTACGACCAGCAATATAGGCTTAAGAGGGTATAGAAGAAAAAGACTAATTTTAGATAAGGAAAATGGGATCATGAGAGAAAGGAAAAGGCAAGGAGATGTTTGAAAAAGGAAAGGGAGAAAGGGGAAGTGAATAAGCATTTTATTAAGAGCCTACTATGTTCCAGGATCTGTGCTAAGTGCTTTACAAATATTCTTTCATTTGATCTTCACAACAACCCTGCGAGTTAGGTACTCTCGTTATCCCAATTTTACAATTGAAGAAATAAGGCAGATGGAAATTAAAGCAATTTATCTAAGTCACACAGCCAGTAAGGATCTGAGGTCTGGGTCTGGATTTCAACTCAGCTCTTCTGACTTCAAGCATAGCATCATATCTACTATCCACCTAGCTGCTGAGAGAATAAGAAACTATGTATCTATCCATCCATCCATCTCTCTCTCTTTCTCTCTCTAATAGTTCATATGTGTGTGTGTGTGTGTGTGTGTGTGTGTATCTATCTATATCTATATCTAGCTATCTAGCTATGTTAGAGCTGATTCTTACTAGATGGACAGAATTTTAGATAGAAAGGTAAATCAATCAAACTGAACATCAGAGTAATGAAGAAAAATAAGTAACCTAAATTTCTTCATTTATGATTAAAAACAGTTCAGCATTATGTTCAGGATCAGTCAGAATAGTCATAGAGCATGTAAAAATATTGGTTTGATATTCATAGTCTTTCATTATAAATGTCTAGTTTCAACTGGGGTGGGGGTGGTAGGTTCATTTTCCTTAAGAGCAAAATTTATTTCAATAATTATTTAATGCACACCTTCTAAGAGCAGTACATAAACAGCCAATACAAGTGCTATGATTTCTAGAATCATGATTTCCTTAAAGAGTAGGCTTTCGGGGGCAGCTAGGTGGTTCAGTGGATGAAGCAGCCCTGGAGTCAGGAGGACTTGAGTTCATATCCGCTTCAGACACTTGACACTTATTAGCTGTGTGACCCTGGGCAAGTCATTTAACCCCAATTGCCTCACTAAAAAAAAAAAAAGAGTACGTTTTCTCCTCCTTTTTTTTTTTATTTTGGGGATTTTTATTTTTGTATTTGAGAAAGAGATAATCTTTCTCTTTTTTCTTATTTTTTGTTTTTAAATTTACTTTGGTTCCTAAAGTGGTCCAAAGCAAAAGTTGTTCTAATTCTCATTAATTAGGTGTCCTAGAAATCTTGCAGTTGCCAAGGAGCTAACAGAATTTGGGACCTAGAGCAACTTGTTTTTAAATCCTGCTCCTGATATGTAAGGCTTTTCTGGATGTTGGTTTTTTGTTGTTGTTGCTTTGTTTGTTTTGGGGTTTTTTTTTGTTGTTGTTTGTTGTTTGTTTGTTTTGTTTTTCCCTTATGTATATAAAGGAATATTTTGCTAAAAAAGTAAATGTGAGTGTCACAGGAGACCATTATCCTGTAAAGCGTTTTGCAACCTTAAAGTGCTCTATTTTTTCCCATTTTTTGCTGTTATCTTTATTTGTCTTTTATCCCAGACACACTCAGAGAAGTACTCTTCTCTTTCAATATTTATAGATCCGATGTGGAGGGACAGGGTGAGGATCAGGAGTGGATCCATGGAGTCCTCAGACCCAAGGGTGGGCCCCTCCACAGAATCTCTTTTCAGGCCCTAGACCTTTTCTTGAGGGTGCTCCAGGGTGGCAGCACACACTCAGACACCTTCACTTAAAACTAGGTTTTATACATGTTGTCATTTGTTTCTGAAGACCATCTTGGAGTGGTGTTTGGAGTATTCAGCTTCTCTGTGAGAGAGCACAGGAAATTAATATGCAATTATTTATAGAAATATGATAGCAGTCAATATCTCAGAATCTAATAGAACACCTGGGTCAAGGAGAGAAATCAGATATCTACATGATTGGGGAGTCATCAGTATAAGAACTATGGGAAGAGCATCCATCAATCAACCTGAATGCTAGACTATCTACCTCTTCTGTGAAGAATATCAACAAGTAAAACAGACAGTGTGGCCTAAATAAATTGTGTTATGTGAATATAATGGAAAACTATTTTGCTGTAAGAAATGACAATCAGAAGGATTTCAGAAAAACTTGGAAAGACTTAAATGAATTTATCCTGAGTGAAATTAGCAGAACAAAGAGAAAACTGTACACAGTATCAACAACATTGTGGGATGATTAACAGAGATAGATTTAATGCTTCTAAGAAATATAATGATCTAAGAAAATGCCAAAAGACTTATGGTGGAAAGTGCTCTCCACATTCAGAAAAAGAATTAGGGAGTCTGAGTGCAGAGTGAAGCATATTCTTTTCATTTTTGTTGATGTTTTTTTGTTATTGTTCTTGTTTATTCTTTCTTGCATTTTTCCTTCTGTTCTGATTAATGGTGAAACATGCTTAACATGATAACAATGTATAATCTATGTCAAATTGATTGCTGTCCTTGTAAAGGGGAGTAAAGAGAGGGTGGAAGAAAAATTTGCAACTCAAAAATATCTTTACATGTAATTGAGGAAAATTTTAAAAAAACAACAGGGATAAAGCAGTAGCCATTATCCCACAGCCTTCCCTTTAAAGGCTGGAGGTATTCTAAGAACTATGGGAAAAGCATCATTCCCCAGTATCTACACTAAAACTTCTGCCTCTTCTGGAAGAAAATAACCAAGTGAAATAGAAGACAGCATGGATGATATGTTGGTAGACAAGCAAGAAACACTGAAAAATCAGAGAGAAAACATCTCTCTCAAAGGGGGAAGATAATCTATACACAGTGATATGGTTTCTGGACAACATATTACTCATCATTCAGTGACCATACTTTCAAGTCCAGAGTCAACGCAAGAATTGTGGGAAGAGCATCCATTCCTCAATGTTGACACTAAACCATTCACCTCCTTTGGAAGATCACTAATTGAAACAGACAGTATGAATGAGTTGGCTTTATGGACAATCAAGCAACCTTCAGAAATCAGAGAGCAGCATCTCTTACTCAAGTTGGACCATCTGTATGTAGTGTTGCAATCTTTGGACAAAGGAGTAGCTCTCCCTGTATTTTATTTTATTTTTTTAATTTTTTTTTTTTGCAGGGCAATGGGGGTCAAGTGACTTGCCCAGGGTCACACAGCTAGTAAGTGTCAAGTGTCTAAGGCCAGATTTGAACTCAGGTACTCCTGAATCCAGGGCCGGTGCTTTATCCACTGCACCACCTAGCCGCCCCTCTCCCTGTATTTTAAAAACAGTTTGGTGTGTAGTATGAAGTGGAGTCTGTGAAATCTGATGATTACAGCCCTAATAAGGAAGGGCAGGAGCTGGGCCTGGCCCCAGAGGGCTTTTGCAAATTTGCTATTTGTGAGATGAAACCTCCCCTGTTGAGACAACACAGCTGTACGGAATATTTAGCCTAGCCCTCCACACAATCAGATGAATGGTCAGTGGTGTGACTCTCAAGATCCCCAGATCAGGGCGAGTGATACCAGGGCAGTTCCAACATCAAGTTTCCTGGGTTACTCAAATGATTTTATCCCCTCCATGTCTCTGGCAACCTCCTTGAACAATCTAGCATAGAAGGAATCTGTGCTTCTCTTGACCATCAAGGGGACCTGAATCATCTGTCTAAGCCAGCCCAAGAATGTCTGCATCAAGCAGAGTAGCACCAAGCATCCTGTGATCTGCTTTCATGTATGCCAAGAAGCTACAGTGATGAAACAAGCCCTGTCCTGTGTGCTGCTAGCCCATCCAGATGATTGTGCACACTTACCTCCTCCTGTTCTAGGTTTCCCCCTCGCCTACCAGCTGGTGGATTCCTTGTGCAGTGTGCACTGAGGTTTGCTTTGGTACACTTTTTCCCCAATGAAATGATTATGTTAATCAGCCCATTAAGTAGTGTAATTTGCTTATTTGGAGAGATTTTTTAAAAAATCTTTTAGATTAGGAGAAAAATTCTGGCTGCTTTTTTTTTTTTGCATTTGTTTTTTACATGACACAAAATTTAGAGGTAGAATAATGCAATGGGTGGAGTATTGGGCTTGGAAACTGGAAGACCCAGGTACAAATCCTGCCTCTAACACTTGGATCCTTTATATCACTAAGCAAGCTTGTGTGAGCCCTAGGCAACTCCCTAAAACTAATAAGTTTAAAGTTTGCTTAGATATTGCTTAGAGCTACTTGAACTTTGCTGTTGGTATATAATATAAATAGGTGCATACTAGTTATTCTGCAGGTTGGATGGTTCTTTTTTTAAATGAATGCTGCCTTATCTAATTTATGAAGGCCTGATTTGGGGGGTGGGAGTAGGGATTGTATTGCAGCTACTAAAGTTAACAAATATTATGTCACAGTTGAAAAAAAATCACATTTCTCAGAATCATAAACCCTAAAAGGGACCCTAAATTTAACTGAGTCTAACCAAGACTTGTATAAGAATCCTGTCTACAACTACAGGACACGGCTGAGTGTAGAGTGTCATGGCACATCAGTAAAAGCCCCCTTTTAGTTTGATGTAGACAATTGGTAACATTTATCTAGTGCTTTCAACTTTTCAAACCAGGTTACTTACATTATTTCATTCAATTCTTAGAATAACTTTACAAGAGACTTGCTATATTTTTTTATTACTTCCATTTTACAGATGAGTAAATAGACTATTTTTTTAATCTTAAGATACCATGACTCAAATAGCTCTGAATATTTCTAACTATATAATCATCCAACTTAATTTCTTTCCAAAGACATCATGAGCTATTTTGTAAGCTGTTTTACAGAAATCAAGACATACTATGTGACAGCGTTCTCTTGATATGCCAATTTAGTCACCTCATTAAAAATATTCACTTAGTTTAGCATAGTATATTGACTTTTGTGATAAGATTAATGAAATTGATAAGTATTATCAAACACCTCCCCTAGATGCTGAAATTGACAATGTGAGAAATTATTCTAGTAGTCCCAAGGAAGTGAATCCAGTAAAATTCACACCTCCTAAAGAGATGAGAAGCTCTAAAAGTTGACATTTTAAAACTGTACTGGCTGAGATACATGGCCATAATAGTATGATATTGTAGCTAGCACTATGACTTTGGGAAGACAACTAAAAGATGGTTTTAACTTTGTCTAGGGAAGGAGTCCTAAATGTTTTGTTTGTGTGTGAGTGAGTATGTATATGTCACATGTATGTATGTGTGTAATGGAGTCCTTTGGCAGATTAGTGAAGCCTATGAACCCTTTTTCATTATGATGATTTTAAATAATTAAAGGAAATTATGAATTTAGCTAGCAGTTATGAAAAATAAGTTTCTTTTTTTCCACTCAAGTTCATAAACCCCCTGAAATATATTCATGAACCACTTACATAGATTGATTAAGAAGCCCTCATCTAGAGAAAACAGCTTTTATAGAATCAGACAATTACAGAATTTCAAAGTTGAAAGCATTATAATATCACCTACTCCAACTTGAAACAGAAAAGGAATCTTCTTTGCAGTTGCTTAACTAGGGGTTATTGGTATTTACTAGGAACATCCAATAATGATGAAACTCTCTTTGGCACACTTCAATCTTGGTTAGACATCAAAGAAAGCAAGGTTTTTCAGTGCATCCTGAACGTTATCTAAAAACTATCTTTTGATTATAGATTGTAAGGGCCAAATTTATTATGGGAAGAGTTAATTGGGCAGTTCGCCGTAATATTGGGGTTCAGAAAATAATGAGAGACCTTTAGGTCCAAAGTTTCCTCTCTTCCAAACTGCCAGACTAATAAGAAAGGAGATTTACAGCCTCTTTTCCACAAACAAACCGGGTTTTATTAATGGGAACAAAATTTACAATAAAGGTGAAATTAATAAAGCCAGGGACAAGGGAATAGGGGAATAGAAAACAAATAAGCTCCCTGGCTCTAAGAAAGGCTGATTCAAACCCCAACCTTACTTTCAGCTCAGCTAGCTCAAAGAGCTGGCCTTGCTTCCACAAACTCACCACCTAGAGTCCATAATTTCAATGAGAGTCGGCTGTGCAGTCCCTTTCTTCTAGGCTCCAAAGGTCGCCAAAAAAAAAAAAAAAAAGAAACCTTCTTTTCAGTGAGCACCCCCTTCCTAGTTTCTCTCTCCCTCCCCCAACAGGGAGGCCATTCAAACTGGTTGGCTGAGAGTGGTCCCCTGCTGATGTCAGTAGTACACCAACACATCGCTCAGGGCCAGCCAGGTGTGGCCTCCATCCAATCATCCCCAAGTAGGTATTTAGTCAGTTTCTCATTCTCACCCAATTCAAAACAATACTAAGTCAATCAGGTGGGGCCCTTGGCATCTGCCAAATTCCATTATTTTATCACAGATAAATGATTGGGAAATGACCCTTATTTTTTATAAATTTGTCTCAGTTCTCTATATGTTTGAGAAATGAGGTCTTTTTCAGAGAAACTTGATTCAAATTTATTTTCACAGTTACTATTGCTTACTGTCTATCCCTCAATCCTATTTCCCTCCCCATTTATTCTATTCTCTCTCTACTTTCCCCCTCTCCCTCCTCAAAAGTGTTTTGGTTCTGACTACCCCCTGACAAATCTACAGTCCCTTTTATCACTCCTCCTCTTATTTTCTTCCCCTCCTACTTTTCTATAGGGTTACCTAATTGAGTGGTTATGTTGATCCCTCTTTGAGACAATTCTGAAGAGTAAGGTTCACTCATTCCCCCTCACATCCCCTACCTTCCCCTCTACTATAAAAATTTTTCTTGGCTCCTTTATGTGAGATAATTTACCCCATTCCATCTCTCTTTCCTTTTCTCCCAGTGCCTCCTTCTCTCACCCCTTAACAATAGTGATTTCTTAACCAAAAACTTGGGTCTTTGGGTTTGTCAAATACCAGGATACTATGGTAATTTACTTCTGTGTATTCTCTATCTAATCTATTCCCTTGTTCCACTATTTTATTTCTTAACCAGAACCAGACTCTTTTGATGATTACTGCTTTGTAATACAATTTGAGATCTTGTCCTATTAAGGTACATTCCTTCTTATATTTTTCTTGATTCTCTTGCAATTCTTGATATTTTGTTCTTCCAAATGAATTTTGTTAATTTTTTAGCACTATGATTTTTAAAAACAATATAATCTGATAATTCATTTTTAATGGCATTGAATATTCATCTATTGTCTTAATGTTGTCATTCTCTTTAATGGCATTATTGTTTCTATGATTTTTTTTATTCCATCCTTCTTAAGGAATAAATTACATAGATTATATTATATGTCATATGGCCCTTTATTGTATGATTTTATCACATTATGATTTGAAAGAGATGCACTCAATATTTATGCTTTTCTTTATTTGTGAGGTATTTTATGCTCTAATATGTGGTCAATTTTTCTGATGGTACCATATATCACTGAGAAAAAGGTATATTCTTTTCTATCCCCATTCCATTTTCTCCTGAGATCTATCATATTTAACTTTTCTAAAACTTTATTCTTCTTGTTAACTTCCTTATTGTTAATTTTTGTTTAGATTTACTTATGTCTGAAAAAGAAAGTTTAAGGATGCCCCACTAATATAGTTTTATTGCATATTTCATTGTGTATCTAATTTAACTTTTCCTTTAAGAATCTGGATACTATACCATTTGGTTCATACAAAGCAAAAGCAAATATATATATATATATATATATTTTTTTTCTGATGTCATGATTTCATTCCCTGTTTTTTCTTAGATGAAGCATAAGAGATTCTGCTCCAGCCCTTTATTTTTACTCTATGTATGTCTCTCTATTTCAAGTGTGTTTCTCGAAAACAAGATATCATCTTATTCTGTTCTTTAATTCATTCCACTATTTGCTTATGTTTTATGGGTGAGCTTATTCCATTTACATTAAGAATCTATTGTTAACAGTATATTTCATCTACCCTTTTTGTCCTCTGTTTATCCTTCTCTTTATTATATCCTGTACATACTCAAAAGTCTGTTTTGCTTCTGACTTCTGTCTCCCATAATCTGCCCTACTTGTTATCAGTCACTGTGCCCTTTCCTTATGCCTTTCCTTTAGGATAAAATATATTTCTATACCCAGTTGAATTTGTTTATTGTTCCCTTTTTTAGCCAATTCCAGTGAAAATAAGATTCAAGTGATGCCTGACAAAGCACCATATTCTCCTTTATTTTAAAAGGTCTTAATTGTGGGCCTCTTTCATAAGATAATTTTCCCCTTCCTTTCCCCCCTTTCCCTGTTTTGACAATGCATCAATTATTCTTATACCTTTGTTTTATTTTATTTTTTTCAAAAAGCATCCTATCATGTTCAATTAATATTTGTACCCTCTATCTATGTATACTCCTTCAAATTGTACTACTAAAAATAAAATTCTTAGGATATACAATTATCCTCTTCCTCATGTAGTAATATAAACATTTAAGTTTTGTCAATTCACTTTATTTTTCTTTTATGTTTACCTTGTTATACATCTTTTGTGTCTTCTTTTTGAAAGTCAAAATTTCTATTCAGCTCTGGTCTTTTTATTAGAAATGCTTAAAAGTTATCTATTTTTTTTAAAAACTCATTTTCCCACTGAAACATTATACTTAGTTTTGCTGGATATGAAATTCCTGATTCTAATCCTAGCTTATTTGTCTTTCAGGTATCCTAGAATATTGGGGCAATTTTCCTTTATACTTTTTGTAAAATATAATATCTAGACTTTTTTTTGATCATTGTTTTAGTCAGTGTAATAATTGTTAAATTATCTGTCCTCAATTTAATTTTCCAGGTAATTCATTTTTCCAATTAGCTAGCTCATATTTAAAATTTTTTTCATTCTTTTGATTTTAATTTATTGTTACTTTATGTCTCATAAAGTCATTAGCTTCCACCAAAGGAATTATTTACTTCAGTGAGTTTTGTAATTTGTTCCCTCCCATTTATCCAATTATTCTTTTAAAGGGACTCTTCCTTGTATTTTTGATTATTTTTTAACTATTTAGTCAATTTTTTAAAAGATATTATTTTATTTAATTTTTTTACTATTTGTGTCTCCTTCATCAGGTTGTTGACTCTTTTCATATATTTTTTTCTGCATTAATCTCATTTCTATTCAATTTTACTCTATCACTCTGATTTTATTTTTAAAATCCTTTTTGAGTGCTTTCGGTAATTCTAATTAGACCTGTGAACAATTGAAATTTTTCTTTGAGACTTTACCTGTAGATATATTTACTTCATTATCTTTTTTTCTGAATTTGTTTATTGATCTTTCTTGTCCCCATAGACACTCTCTATGCTCAGGTTCATTTTTGACACTTGTTCACTTTTCCACCATATTTCTTGATTTTAACATAAAGTAAAAGTTGGGCTTTGTTCCCAAGGTAGAAGAACATTCTTAGGCTTTTTGTACTGTTGTTTTCAGAAATAGCTCTCTAGGCTCTCTATGTTTTTGGTGCTTACAAGGTAGTATGTTATCAGGAGAGGTGCATTCACCTACTGTCCTCTACTCAAGTGTTTACCCAGAAAGGGACCTTTTTCCCTGTAGTCACCAATGGTAGCTCTCCTCAAATCCCTAGCATTATGATTAGGTCTCCTATTCTTCTAAAGCCACAATTGATAGTGCTCACCTCTGTCTTGGAATTGAGACCAGGGTCCCTACTTTCCCATGAGAGACAACAAATAATCTTCTTTGCTGTGGAACAAAACTAGCACTCCTACTCTCCTGTGGGCATAAAGTTCTGTAACTCATTTTGTCTCTGGGACTATGACTACAATTGCTTTTGGGTTATGCAATATGGTCCTGAATCCAGTACCAGCAAATGGTCTCCTGCAATCTCCTTCTGAATAGTTGTCTGATTCCTACTCCCCCAGCCCCATGTCCATCCCCAACCATCAATGAACTAAGAGCTCCTGAAGCTTGTGTTGTTGTCAATACAGCCACCTCCAAAAATAGCTACTGGTTTGCTGGTGTGTGGCTTGCAGTATGCAGCCTGCCTTATGCTTTACACCTGACTGACAAGGACCATGGTAAGAAAGACCTTTCCTAGGGGCAGCTAGGTGGTGCAGTGGATAAAGCACTGGCCCTGGATTCAGGAGTACCTGAGTTCAAATCCAGCCTCAGACACTTGACACTTACTAGCTGTGTGACCCTGGGCAAGTCACTTAACCCCCATTGCCCCGCAAAAAAAAAAAAAAGAAAGAAAGACCTTTCCTGCCAACCTCTGAAGTTGTGTTGGGCTTAAAAATTATTTCACACAACATTTTGTGTATTCAATTTGAGGCATTATTTTACAGTTGTTTAGAGGGCAATTGGTTAGAGCTATGATGAGTGTTTCTCTATTCTGCCTTCTTGGCTCAGCCAATGTATGAGCCTTAAATCGCAAAGAACTCTAATGTAATCGATCTCTGGACCTACTCTCTTGAGCCACACTTGTGCTGGTACATGAGCAGACCTGGTCTATAAAGCAAATATGGCCATATATCTTCCTCAAGGTCATAGGATTACCCATCAGGGTTTAGGAGTGTCTAATGGTCTGAGTCCAAATTCCAGTATATTTTATCCCTAATAACAATAGTTCCATGCCAATTAATACAGCTTCAATATCACCAATGCTAATGATTAGTACCAGGCTATCAATGTAATCAATTAACATATTAAATTCTATGAAAATTATATGTACTGAAAAGATATAGCAAGAACCAGAGTACAAAAATACCCCCTCAAGCAAGCATACCCTCCCTCCTGTACACCTTTGTCCTTGGTGAGAACAGATGGAAACCTAAAATAATAGTAAGAAACATTCATTCCACCATATATTTTACTAGTAGGTACAGTACTGTCAATGGTCAAGCCACTCCTTTGCTTGAAGGATGAGAAAACTGCTTACCAGGTTGATCCACTTCTGGCTTGGGTCAACCACACTATACTTCCATTCTATTGCAATCACTCATTATCCTGAAAGCAAGAAAAGTTTTGGGGAAAAGGATAGGGGGAATAAAAGATCCTCAGAATATATTCCTGTCTTGATGTATGTTTGAAGGGAAGAATAATACTATTCTCTCCTTTACTGGAGTCTTACATTCTCTCTTGAATTGATTACAACCAAGAGTTAGTAGGACAGAACATATTTTCTACTCCAGTTCATTAATTCCATTGCTGATCAGCTAGGATCCAGAGATCTAACTGCATGTTATGATTTCACTAGTTAGAACTAGAACACTGAGAAGTTTTGTAAATTCCTAAAAATCAGTATTCTGTCTTTGATCTTCTGTTATGTTGGCAATGTCATTGAAGGTGAAAGAGAGGATTCCATCTTTCAGGATTGTCAACTCATGAAAAAAAGATATTCTTTTGTTTATTCATTTATTTTTAAGAATAGCCAAGATAGATAAATTTTGAGTACATGTACACAACATATATTTAAAAGGTACTTTTGCATGATAAGATGAAGTTGGATTTGACAGCCTATGTAGCAAACAAAGAGAATGATAGATATATATTAAGTTTCTGGTGGTAAGAGGAAGAATAGAAAGAATGCACTAAAAAGGTCACTAATGGGATGACCCAGTATTTACTGGTTTTGTGAGTGACAAAATGGAAAAAAAAATTTAAAAGTCCAAACACTAGAGCTTCTACTAAATGCTTGAGAATGCATACCCATTACTCAAAGAAAATTTTGCTTGTCTAATTGAGAAAAAATCAATTAACCTGGTATGACTTTTCTGAATTATACTGTTAATATTGCCCAGCTTCTAGATCACAATGCATGTGTTTAATATGCTCAACATAGGTCCTTCCTCTGCATTCTACATTCTATACTAGCTGAAGTTAAGGAGTTATTAGTCAACAAGAAACTCTGGAAAATTATTTGCAGACATCCTCAGATAGAAATACAAAATCTGATAGTGACTACAGAGGACATTTGTTTTATCCACTCCCTTTAGCTATTAATCATCTGTCTAACATACAATTTTATTTTTCAAAAATTTCCAACATAAATGTTTCTGTAATCCTTCAATAATCCTTTGCAAAGTTTAACAGGCAAGAGATTTGGAAAGCCCTTTATTGCAGTGATAAAATTTAAACCCCTTTCCCTTTTCTGTCTTCAAAGCAGATTAAAAAAATGTAAACTGTGGATAGAGCACTGGCCCTGGAGTCAGGAGTACCTGAGTTCAAATCCGGCCTCAGACACTTAACACATACTAGCTGTGTGACCCTGGGCAAGTCACTTAACCCCAATTGCCTCACTAAAAAAAATGTAAACCAAATATTAAGTAAATAATATGGTCATTAGTAAAGAAGTATGTTATGTGTGTCATGTTGCAGATGAAATATTCATTGAGACACATAATTAGGGTACTTTACTACAAAGTTACAAAGTTGATTGTTTTTTGTTATGTTAGGCTTTATTTTTATGTGAAAATACTTTCTCATGTGTTTATCATATAGTTTTTATTACATTAAAACTATAAATCTTTCAAAAAATTTAGTTCAAATACATAGTCACTTAACATAAATTAATTTAAATTAAATTTTATGATTTACTTTATTAAAGAAGAAATTTTTACTACTTGTTAAAAAATGCCCCTTATCTCAATGCCCCTTATCAACTTAGAGCAAAGTTGATGATTTGCATTTTTTTTTTAGTGAGGCAACTGGGGTTAAGTGACTTGCCCAGGGTCACACAGTTAGTAAATGTTAAGTGTCTTTGGTCAGATTTGAACTCAGGTCCTCCCGACTCTAGGGCTGGTGCTCTATCCACTGCACCACCTAGTTGCCCCCCGATGATTTGCATTTTGATAAGGAATTTCCTACTAGGATGAATCAAAACTGATGAAATCACAAACCATGTCTAATGATTATGAAATGTTAAGCATTATTACCTTATTGTTTTTAACTTTTTAAAAAAATTTATAATTTGCATATGGCCTTGTACCTTGTAATCATATTACCTTATGAAAGTTTTGGGTTAATCATTGTATGCAAGAGAATGTCATTGATGTTTCTTTTCTGAAATTTTAATTAATAAAAGGGAAAGAATAAAGAATGTAGAAAAGTTACACAGGAAAAAATGAAGACCATAGCTTTGTTTAAAATATGCATAATGATATCATTATGGGGCTTGTCATACTGTGGCTGTCAAATATAAAGTGACAGGATTCCCATGAACATTTTGTAATCACCTAATGTCACTAATTGATCATCATTTAACCATTCAGATTACTATAGCATCATGTTATAGCATAGTATTTTGAGATTCTGTATAAAAGTATAATGATTTTAACATGCTTATTGTCTGCTAGAGCTAGAGAAGTATATATCAATTTAAAACTACATAGATTCGGGGGCAGCTAGGTGGTGCAGTGGATAAATACTGGCCCTAGATTCAGGAGGTCCTGAGTTCAAATCTTGCCTCAGACACTTGACACTTACTAGCTGTGTGACCTTGGGCAAGTCACTTAACCCTCATTGCCCTGCCCCCCCAAAATAAATAAAAAATAAAACTACATAGATTCTACTGGAAAATGCAGTAATTTTTTTTTCAATAAGAGATATTTCTGTATCAAGTAGTCAATATCCTCTAATGCTCAATCCATATTTAACTTTACTAAGCAGTGAATATGTTCATTCAGGGTTAAAAAATATTTCTATATCTATATGAGTTTTTTGCAAATTTTGAGATTTTGCAAGTTGAAGAGGACAACTTAGCAAACTATAGTTTGATATGAAGGTGGAAGCAGCAACATGGACCAGATAGAAAAGTTAAATCAACCTCTGATTTCATTATTATTAGTAGTCTTGCCATTAATGCAGATGATAGTTTCTCCAATCATCATCCTGCAAAATTATTATTGATTTTTTTCTCTTAAATCCTCTCTATGGTATCCAATATACTGAAAAACAATCTCTTAAACAATAAAACCAGATGATTGGGAGATTATAAAGAGGAATACTTTTGCTACGTAAGGTATCCTTTTATTGGCTCTCCTTTCTGCCTATATGACTCTTACCCCTTTATCTTTCCTTACAGATTTATTTTGTGTAACTTTTTGTGAAGAAGCCATCACTGGAGATATGTTACAGGTAACAAATCAATCATTTAATCATGTGAACATATGACCTCATATTTCCCAATACCCAGAAGATCACACATCAGAGTCATTTCTTTAACAACATTTTACAATGCAATGTAAGATTTCCCAGTATGGGTGGGAGATCCCAAATGAGAGAAAAGTCTTCCAGACTACATTTTACCTTGCCAAATAAGTCATTTAAAAATAGCATCCTTTGATATAGAATTAACATTTCAAAATATATGCTACAAAGAAATAAAAGAAGGAAAAGTATCATATAAATTAAATAGATAAATATAGAGCAGCAATTTTGTGGCAGCAAAGTACTGGCAATGAAGGAGGTACACCTTTATTGGGGGATTGCTAAACAAATTTTGCTACAGTAAAGTAATAAGATATTATGATATCGAAAAAATGACGTGTCTTCTATACTATTTGATTTGATTAAAATCTCAGTTCATAAAATAGTGGGAAGAGCGAAGGAAGAAGCATGTATGAAATGCTCACTTCTTTTCTAATTTGACTTTACTCTGAATTCTGCTTTAATTAGTTGATAATTTCAATCCCTCTCCCAAATTGTTCTGGAATATATTATAATACATGCATGTGTACATACATAAACTCATACACATATATGCATGTGTGTTTTCCATTAGGACATAAATGACATCTTTGTTTGGGTTACTATGACATATTTGACAAGAAAAGTTACAATGACAAATGACAAATTCTCTTGAGCTAAATGAAGAGTGATGTATATAACTTCAATTGCCAAGCCCATCCACAATTCCATAGTTTTTCATACCAGTGTAATGGTGGTACTGATGTAATCTACTACATGTAATAGAATATGGAGCATGGTTCTGGAAAGACCTGATGACATAAAATGGAAATGCTTTGGAGAGATTTGGAACATGTGTACATAATTTATACTTGCTACCACTTTAGAGGTTCCGAAAGGTTTGTCATGTCTGGTTGGGAGTGGGGATAAGCTCCCACTCTGTATAAAATGCTCCAATAGCATGCTTCTCAAATAGCCTCTGACAACCAAAGCCCAATTCCTGGCCTTCTCGTGGTAGAACTGTTTCCACTAACAGGAGAAGGGGCGAAGGAGTTGTCACTGGCGTCTTCAAAACCAGTCACTTCGGACAGGTGGAGCTAGTTAGGTTTGGCAGGCAACCCGCCTATGGGAAGGAACCTTGATTTTAAACCTCCACTGCCTTGTGGCTATACCCATATATGGGACAGGCTTCAGGAGTTAACCCCAAGGAAAAATCAGGAGTTGGAGTCCCTTAGGCAGTTGGATATTGGACATTACATCCCTCTGGCAACTCCTGCGGCGGCACTGGTGCCAAACTGTATTGGCTCTGCCTCTCCTTTGGATCCACCAATGTCGCAGAGAGGGAAAACCTGCTGTGTGGGCAACAGCTTGTTTTACATATTGATATGCCCAGGCCAGCGCGCTGGAGAGGATACTCCAGCTACTCCTTATGGGGTAGATACAACATGGGATGCAGCAGTTACCAGTTATAAGTCACTCAGGAGCTGCGGCTCCCACATCGGACTGCACAGCCACACTGTGGCCTGTGGCTCTTCAACGTGCTGATCCATGGTCGTCTGGGACTTGTGGAGGCCTACTACCAGTCTAGAAATGACATTGTGAAAAGGAAACTCTTTGATTGCCTAAGGAGTCAATGGGACCTAGTATACGTTCACAAAGCACTAGTCAGTGAAAGCCAGTGGTCTTGGAACAGGATCATTCTAGAGTTTTTGGAATTGTAGAAGGATGATTAGCTACTGAGGGGTTCAAGCCCTCTTTCATCTGGAGAGAGCAGGAAGTAAAAATGCATGGTCTTGGGGCAGCTAGGTGGCGCAGTGGATAAAGCATCGGCCTTGGATTCAGGAGTACCTGAGTTCAAATCCAGCCTCAGACACTTGACACTTACTAGCTGTGTGACCCTGGGCAAGTCACTTAACCCCCACTGCCCCGCAAAAAAAAAAAATGCATGGTCTTGCCATTATTTCTGTGTCCATTTTCTCCAATTGTTCTTGTTTCTAGGTAAAGATTAGAAATGGTTGTGAGTTTGGTAGCTTTGTTAGGTTTGTTAGGTCAGAAGAGTAAGGTACTTCAAAGTCTGATATGAAATCAATGCCAGGATTTACAGGCAGTTAGTAGAGCATCAGTGTTTCTAAATGAGCTTGAGGACCAAGCCCAGTGGTAGCTAATACATATTTTCATCAAACAATGTTGACACATTTGGATACAAAGTATATGGGAACAATATAATACAAAACCTAATTTATGTCTCCTCAGAGACTGACATATTATGAGTGTGCCTCTGATATACTAGGAGGAAAATTTTGTACATGCTGTATCTTCAGATAAATTGCCAACTTTAAAGTCTAATCCATGTTGATTGGTTAGATGAAATTGGAAATTAATCACTGACTGCTAACAGTGAGAGAATACACCATAATGGGGACTCAGAAACATATCATTAAAGACACCCAAAGTCTTCAAATGTTTTTTCTAAAATACAAAGGATGATGGGGCAAGGAGATGCAGTCTGGCTCTGGAATTATGTTACCAGAAGATTTTGATTATACTGGATTGTGAAATTAGAAAATAATCCTCACATCTCTGGTATGCGACGCAATGTTGGAGTCAAGAAATGGTTTTCCAACAATGAATTTGCCCCTTCAGGTTGGCCTGAAACCAAAAACAATTTGGTCAAGCATACCATTTACTGACATTACTCAATTTCATATTGAAATTTGAGTGTTCACAGAAATCCTGGTCCTGCTTATCCAACAGTATTGACATTTAAACAAGATTGCATTTATCAAATGTTGAGTCTCCATGACAGCCAAACCAAGAAATCCGTTGAATCAAACATGGGTTCTCTTAATACCTACACCTAATCGATTGTTCAATTTCAGCCTTGATAGAATTGACTGATTTGACTGGTTTTTTTTCTTCCCTATTCTTGCCAATCTATTTTAGGCTTGTCAAGACAGCAGCACAAGTTTGACTGATTTCTCTTCCATTCAGGCATCTTTGCATGCTTTGATGTCAATGTATTCATTCTGTTCTTTTAGAAGTTCAGTTCTTAGTGCTAAGCTCACAATGTCTGAAAAGCATCCCAGTATGGATCCAGTAGAATTCTGAAGATTAAAGTCCAGCAAATAAAATAATAGTTATAACATACAGATACATGTATGCATATGTATGTGTATGTTTATGTGTATTTGTGAGTAGATCAGATTCATGGCCTGCTTTTAAGACTGGTCTTTGGCCAATATAATTCTTGTTTTTTTGAAGATTTTTTTATAACTCAAAATACAATTAATGTCTGGATTCTTTCACCAATAATTGTTAGACCAAATTTAGTTTCAATTTGTAAACACTGATATCCTTTTAAAATAATAATCTATGTTCATCTAGGAAAACCTATACTCAGCACCAGTGTATAGACCAATTCATAACCATCTGTGTGTGTTTGTAAATAATGGACACTTTTGGCAATCTGGTAGAGCCAATTTTTATCTTCTCAGAATAAAGTTCTTATAAATAAAATCCATATAATTACAAAGGAGACTACTTTTATTGAAATAAAGTTATCAAAAATATTTTTACATTCACAGAATTCAGGATAATAACCTCTAGCATATATCCAAATGTGTCCCATTTTAGTAAATCAATCAAAACTAAATTGAGACTTAACAAGCAGGGACTTGGAGGACTTGGAAGACTATGGGTATCATCTAAAGATTTACCACAATGTTCCCCAAATTAACAAGTCCTCTTTTTGGACAGAACATTTAATCTGTAAATTAGAAGATAAGAAGAAAGTAGCCAATATCATATTGTCAATAGGAAGAACATGGGAGCAGCTGAAGTCATTTTTTTCTAATATGAATGTGAATGTAGGGGTAATGTTTATTTCCAACATCCCAGCTGATGGAGAGCACCTGTGCATAAAATCTGATTTGGTCTCTGAGAATTTTCAAGGTGAGGGAGAGGAGGATCAGGGCTTATTAGCAGGAGTTTAGTCTGTTTTTCTTAGAACATTGGTAGAATTAAGGCAAGATATGTAGTTTTGTATCCATGATGAAATGTGACTACTATTATAAGCATAAAGACAAAAAATAAATATGTTCACCTGAAAATCATTGATATAAATGGACAGTTCTCACTTTACTTAAGTGGATGGGCCTCTATGTTTCACCAGCTGTGTGGATGAGAGAGGAGAGCCCTGCCTGTGGAGAAAAAGAGCTGGGCATAAGGTTCAATGACATTTAGGGGCCAGGGACAGAGAAGTGAGTGTAGGAGGAACACTTGGGGGTGTACCCAGCTATGTGGGAGTCTGACAGCGACACAGACAGAAGATGCCCCACAACATGAGGATGGGGAGGGGCAGGGACTGACAGGTGCTACAGAAGAAAGGTGTGAAAGGCAGGGAGTGGGGCAAAGGTCTCCTCTCTAAGCTTTGCAGGCCCAGAATCAAGGCCTGGATCCACTGGCCACAGGCCAATATTCTACTTGCAATTTGGTTCTTGAGCTTTCATTTAGATGTTCTTTTATTTTTATTTTGTTTTGTGGGGGGCAGGATTTTAGGTAGAAAGCTGCTAGCATTTTCAGGTGAGGGACAGGAGTAGGGAAAGAGGCAGAGAGAGGCACATAGAGGCACAGACTGAGGCAGACAGAGAAAGACAGAGAGACAGAGAAAGACAGAGAGATGGAAAGAGACACAGAGATAGAGAGACAGAGAGCACAGTACTATACACTAAAGTTAACAAAGATCATTTTTTGAAATACAGATTTCTTTCTGAATTCTTAAAGTCAAATTTCCATAATGCAAATGTACATAAAGCAAGAACTGTCTGTAAATTTGTGAAAATAGGTCAAAAGTTTGGGGCAGCTAGGTGGCACAGTGAATAAAGCACTGGCCCTGGATTCAGGAAGACCTGAGTTCAAATCTGTCCTCAGACACTTGACACTTACTAGCTGTGTGACTCTGGGCAAGTCACTTAACCCCAATGCCTCACAAAAAAAAAAAAAAAAAGAAAAAAGAAAAGAAAATAGGTCAAATGTACTCTACCTACTTGGAGTGGGTGTTAGTTGCATTTTATCAATGAGAGTTTAACTTTAGATAAAGTGGATGCATGAAAAACAAACAACCAAACAACTTCTTTACTAAGCTCCAAAATAGGAACATGAGAACTGAACTTCCAGGTTAGTTTTCTCTCTGTGTGGAAAGAGAAAAAGATAAAATCTTTACATAGAAAATATTTCTAAGGTTTAGATCTAGGGTGGAATCTTAAATCTCCATAATATCTAAACTTTTGTCCCTGCTTTATTTTCCTTCTGATGTTATCCAATTAAATTCTCATCACAAAATATGCTTGAAATCAAGGATAATAAATAAACAGGAGAGAAGGGATTGGTGCAGTATTTCCCCCCCTAGTTGAAAGGGGTCAACATCAGATGTGATTAGATAAATCAACAACAAACTCAGACTAAGATACAAGTATTTTTACCCATATACCAATCAATCAATCAATAAGCATTGTGTCAACCACAGCACCAAAAACTGAAAATACAAAGCAAAAATGAAATAGTTTTTGTCCTCTGGGGCATTATTGAATTATAATTCTATGAAGGCAGACATCAGTACAAAGACTACTATATCAAGATTCAAATTCTACCCTTCTGAACTGTTTTACTGGAAGTATATCATGTAGTTTGTCTTACCTTTAGTTTTCTCATGTGTAACGATTGGAATAACGCCACCTGCTGGATACTTACTGTAGAAGAGTTCTGCCCATGAAGCGAAGGTCTTTGAGGGCAAGACCAGGAGTCTTTTCTTTGGCGGGAGGAAATGACGCGGACTAGTGGGAGGAGGAAGGAAGAGACTGGCGCTGACTCTGGGGCTTTTTCCTGAGGACTCTGGCGGAGAAGGGAGCTAGAAATGTGCTCTCCCTTTAATAGATAGGAATCTAGGCCTTTCTCTCTCTTTACCAAATTCTTATTCTCCTTAATAAATGCTTAAAAGTCTAACTCTTGCTAAAGCTTGTAATTGATTGGCGACCACTCATTAGATATTTTAGACAGTTTAGCTAGAATTTTACCCCTTAACAGATGGCTGACCACGAAGAGGAAAGCTAACCTTCAGTCTTCTTCTGATCTTCTGGTTGGGTAAGACATTTTCTCTAACCTCTCCCTTTAACTGCTAAGTACTGGTGTACTGACTGTGTTTTCCTTTAAATTTTTTCAAATGGACCTTTTAAACTCCCTAATTATCCTATTTTTGATTTTAGTCTGTTTAACCAGACAAATGGGAGATAAGATCATGTTAATGCTTTGTTTTTGTGGATTTTCTATTTTTCTTTTTATTTTTGTTAAAAGAGCCAGCAACTTACTCACACAAGGAAATATCTCTCCCTCTCCCAACCATGCTTTTTCAGAGAAACCTGAAGAGATTCCTGCAGCTTTTCCCAGTTCTAACACTAATTGTTGCTCTAATTTTGCATGCCTGGAGGCAATGACCCACCCTCTAGAAGCTTTTAATCCCCTAGCACCTGGAGGCAAAGTGGGGGAAGAGGAATCCAGGCCTGAGTTCAAAATCAAGTCTGATTCAAATTGCTCTGGTCCCTCCCCTCCTCTCCAGACCCCACCCTCTACTCCTCCTATGGCCAAGCCCATAGCTTCCCCTGCCTGGGAAGTCCAGAGATCTGATGCGCATGCTCAACTTTTTCTACCTGCATTTGCAGCTTCAGGCTCAGCCCTTCCCTGGCCTGGCTGTGCTTTTGAGACAATCTTAGAAAACTCTTTAAAATTCCAGATATGCTCGTTTTGTTCATAATTTTGCTAACCTGCTTTTGTCTTTAATTAGTAATCTTATAAAGCATTTGTATGGTGAAAAGCCGGACAGACAATATAGAGGGGTTAAAGAAGAAAAACTTAAGCTGAATAAGAATGACAATCAACATAGTTCAAGACTCTGCTTCTTTTGCCATGGAAGGGTATATATTTTACAGAAATGTAGAAGTAAGCAGCAAGGTATTGATATGAGTATTGGGGATTTTAGATATCGGAATCAAGAGTGTTCTGAATTCACTCAGATTATTAATGTCAGTTCAGAGGTTACATAGGATTTCTATGCTATTACATATACATTTTGGAATTAATGGTATAGGTTTATTTTCATAGAGATTTTAATGCTTTTGAGATTGTGTCTTATACTTAGTTTCTAAAACAAGGAGAATATTTGTAAAAGCTTTTTATAGTCATGCGATCAAGTTTATATTTTGTAATACTCATTAATATTAAGTTCATGCTCATTTAGATTTCCTTAGTTTGAATTTCACTGTCTTTTATTGTTCCATGTGTATTTTCTTCTATACATTTATCTAATTTTAAAAAATTGCAAGATGGTTTTGATTTCATAATACAATGTTAATTCTAGGAGTATTGTGCTCCCATATTCTGAGTTATTTGTTTTTGCTATTTTTTCTCAACTGATTATTTGATCAAACTCTTCAAAGCATTTCCCTGGCAAATTGGTTGCCATGGCAAGTGTAAATTGATTCTAGAAGTATTATTTTTGATAAGCATATTCCCAAAAAAAAAAAAAAAAAGAGGGGAACATTTGTAAAAGTTGTCTTTGAGATTGTGTTGTGCTTTAACTTGTATTCAAATATGTTCTGATTTTTCACAAAAGTAATTGTATACTAAGTAAAAAAAAGGGGTATTATTTGAAATTGTTGCATAATTATATATTGTGTTCTGAGTCAAGATGTATTCACATTTTTTGCAATCATTTATTATCCTCAATTTTTAAATCCATATGAGATTTTAAATTATGGGAATTTATCATTTAAGACATTAATTGCCTTTATTCTGAGTTATCAGATGCCAGTTGGCCAAGATGCCATCCAATCACAAGAGGAATACATGCAAGAGCAGACACTGAACTGTCACATGAGGGGAGACATGCATGAAGTCAAGGTATGGCCGAGGGAACGGCTTTTGACAAATGTTGAGGTTGGATTCTCTTGGTTTAATATTTTATTCTCTTTTTCCCCACAATATTGTACAGATGGCTGGAAGTATTCATCCCACCCATCTCACTTCTACACCTGGCTTCTATGCTCCCTCCTATATGCCTGATGCCATGGACATCTCAATCCCATGCATCTGATTAAGTCTGACTCAGTTTCTTCCAATATGTTCGGTGGCATGGACATATATTCCATCCACCTATTTTAAGTCTGGCATACTGTATGGGCAGTACATATTGCTCAAGTGTGGGAATGCTCATATCCCATCATTTCTCTGTTCTTTTATGGTAACCCCCATAATTATCTCAGGTGTCATGATAAATAACAGTGTTGAATTTGGCCTTGACATCTGTTACCAATTATATTAGATTTTTTAATTTCTCATAATGGCATGAGGATAATTAGGCAGATGATGCAAAAAGTGATGAAACAAAGATAAAAAAATTATTTTTAATAATTAATATCGCAGCAATTGTCTTCTCAATTACCCTCCATAAGGGGGGGACTATAGTAATATTATAATTTTAAAGAATGGTTCAATTTTTGTTTTATTATATGTTTCATGTGTAACAACTAAGATTCTGAATTCCCTTAGACATGTTTTTGAAAACTTTCATTGTTTGATTTGATTATTGACAAAGCTATTTTAAAGTTGTGTTAAGCTCAATTTTGTAGGAAATTTTCCTGGCTGATTACCATCATCCACACATCAACCCCTGAAAAGACTTCCATTCCACGACTACACCTAGAGGACATCTGAGAAAAGACTTTCAGAAACTTTAAATGAACAGTTTTGATTTGTTGTTTTTGTTGGTTTTTTTCTCTTTCTGTTATAATATACACCATCTGTAACATGTATTCTCTGCAGAGGCCCTCCCTTTGCAAGACTAATGTCAAAGCGTCGGTTCCTGAGGACAAAAAAAAAATCGCCCCTCTGGACAAAACTTTCCTCTCTTCCTTTTCTATATTGTTGTTCACATATTATTAGTTAGCAATAGTTATTATATTGTTTTTACTGTTCCGTCAAGGAAACATTTTGTTTCTTGAGGAACAACAGGGGGGACTGTAACGATTGGAATAACGCCACCTGCTGGATACTTACTGTAGAAGAGTTCTGCCCATGAAGCGAAGGTCTTTGAGGGCAAGACCAGGAGTCTTTTCTTTGGCGGGAGGAAATGACGCGGACTAGTGGGAGGAGGAAGGAAGAGACTGGCGCTGACTCTGGGGCTTTTTCCTGAGGACTCTGGCGGAGAAGGGAGCTAGAAATGTGCTCTCCCTTTAATAGATAGGAATCTAGGCCTTTCTCTCTCTCTTTACCAAATTCTTATTCTCCTTAATAAATGCTTAAAAGTCTAACTCTTGCTAAAGCTTGTAATTGATTGGCGACCACTCATTAGATATTTTAGACAGTTTAGCTAGAATTTTAGCCCTTAACACATGTATAGAATAAGGATAATACTTAAATTGACTTCCAACTCATAAAGTTCTTGTGATGTGATGACTTTGTACATTTTAAAGAAAAAAAACAAACAAACCCGAATAGGCTTTTATGAAATGATGAGAAGTGAAGTGAGAACCAGGGAAATATTTTATACAATGACAATAATATTGTGAATACAACTTTGAAAGACTTTGAAAATTGCATTAATGAAACAACCAACCACATCTCCAAAGGGCTCCTGATGAAACATGCTATCCATCTCGAGATATGAACTCAGAGTAGTTTGACATTCTTTCTCTCTCTCTCTCTCTCTCTCTCTCTCTCTCTCTCTCTCTCTCTCTCTCTCTCTCTATATATATATATATATAAATATATATATATATATATATATATATATAAATATATATGTATATATATATGTATGTATACATACATACATATATATATAAACAGGTTTTGTTTTTTTCTTGCTTTCTTAATTGATGGGGGGAAGGAAGGTGGAAAAATTGGAACTGAAAATAAAATAAAATTGAATTTTAAAAGCAACAAATTAAAAAAATCTGTGGTAAAAAAATAGTTAAGCACTATATAAATGTACTGCATGTTTTGATGTTACTTTTTTCCATGTGTCTAGGACATGGCTTTGTCTATAATAAGTGCTCAATAAGTGTGGAATGTTAAAAGAAGAATAAATGTTACTTCCTCAAAAGAATCCATTACTTAGCATTAAGCAGCATGTGAAAAATATTTTTGATTATATTTCAGAAGCAGATACAAAAATACAAAAAGAAAAAATAATTCCTTATCTCAGCTTAGCAATTATTCAATTTTTTTCTATAAACTCGCCATCAGGGTTTTTTTTCCCACTTTTGTTCTTATGCATATTTACCACCTAGGGCCTTTTGGCAATGCGTCATTTTTGGAAATTAAAATAAGCAAATGCATACCATGCCAGGAAGTTCTCTGATTCTACTTAAACAAAGAAAAACTAAGCAGAAGGTTAACAAAAGTTGGTGCTTTCTGTTCTGTAGATTAAGGAAATAATGTAAGAAAACATATTTAATAGAACTGAAGGCAAAGAAGATATTTCTCTCAGTTTTAACATTTGATGGCATAATGACATTGTGATTTCTTTTGCCATTGTGATGTGGCACTTTCCAATGGGGTTTCAGTTTTTAAAGCAAGTAAGATATAGGCTATCTTTTGCCAGCCTACAAGTGTGAATTTGGTGATCTTGCTTCTGGAAATGCATAAGGATGTGTCATGGAAGGTTCTTGTCTATAACTCAGAACTTGTAAAAAGTTGTGACTGTTTCTTGCATATGTGTAGCAGAAATCTACAAATGGCTGCTTAGTCAGAACTGAGTGGACATAAAAAAGAATCCAAAACAGTAACTTTATCACTCCTTCCCTACTATTCATGAGGTGTCAGCATGATTCTCCACATATGGGAATGCAGGAACCCTTCTTCCCATTTGTCCAATTGATGAGTTTATATCCTTCTACAAAAGCCTGTGTCCAGGACAAGCCCTCCTCCTGTGCATGTGCCATCTTTCTTTTGGTCCAGGGCCTTGTCAGTTCTTAGCAGTTGGAAGAGTCATGAGAAATACAATACATGAGACTGGAAGGATTCTACTTTGAGGAAGGAAGTGATTAAACAAATCCAGCAATCAGTCTACCTAGTATTTGATACACTATACCATGCAAGTAAGATAATGACTTACTGATCAATATGTTTTTGCTTTTTTCAGGGCAATGAGGCTCAACTGACTTTCCCAGGGTCACACAGCTAGTAAGTGTCAAGTGTTTGAGAACATATTTGAACTCAGGTTTTCCTGAGCCCAGGGCTGGTACTTTATCCACTGTGCCAACTAGCTGCCTCATCCCATCAATATTCTAAACCCAAACAAGAACTTGGTCTTGGAAATGGTCTTGGAAACTGCTTTCTGTTTGAGTATAGTATTCCTAGGGACACCCTTGATAAAGGGAAGGTTTGCAGGGAGAGGGGTGGAGTTTGTATTTCTATTCTTGCTATATCTAAGTAAATATTGCTTTATAAAAGGTAATTAATATTCAATTAATTAATTATTCAATTCAATTAATATTCAATTCATTTTCAATTATAAGAAAATACTATTATACAATTATATACAATTATATACAATTATTATACAATTATAAGAAAATACAGCTTAAATGATATTGCAAGATAAGACGTTGTTGTTGTTTGTCCTTCATTCTTGAAGAGGACCATGACAGATGTCATGACTTACAGTGAATTAGATTTTAAGTGAGGAAGGGCTGTGCAAAGTCACTAGCCTCATTCTATCTTCCAGAGCCATCTGGGTCCACTGGCAAGATATACATCAGGATGACTGGAGATTGCCCAGGATGTTTGTGGCAATTGGGGTTAAGTGACTTGCCCAGGGTCGCACAGCTAGTAAGAATCTGAGGTAAGATTCAAACTGACACACTCTTGATCCCAGGACCAGTGCTCTATCCACTATGCAACCTAGCTGTCTGCAGCATGACACTGGTGATAATGTTGGGGCAAACACTGTTGATTGGAAACTTGAACCTTTTGTGTAAAATCTTTGGGTAACTGAACCTGCTAGTGAAAGTGTGAATTGGAAGAGTTAGTCCAGAGCTTCACTATACCTAAGAAAGCTTAAGGTAGCATTGTTGTACTCCCCATCAGGTATATGTTCTCAACCTTTCAAAAGATAGCAACCAAACTTCCCCTGTCTCATGGCTCTGTCTTTGTACTCTTTTGCTAACAACTGTAAAAGTTAAACAAAAACATTTTAATAAAATGGCCATGGACCTTCTGGCCCTTTCTTCTGAGTTTTGATGCTAGCTGACAAGTACCATTCTATTTTTCATGCTTTGCCAATAAAATAAACTTATCAAGAATAGTGAATAATATATTAATAAACTTTGTACAGTTGTTTTCTTATTTTCATTCTGGGCACACTGAAGGCATCTGGCATATTTATTATTCATAATAAAGTCCATGATGGTTTTTATTTCTTTTTTATAGCATGTTATATATGTCATATACATTTAACACAAATAACCAGATGCTTCACTACTAATGCACAAGACCCATAATTGTGAAAAGAACACACTGCGCTACGCAAACCCAATGATATCTGTAAAAACATCACTGGTATATAGTACTGGCAGTACTTGGCTTCACAGGCTATTTTACACTGCTACTACTTGAAAAGCATGTTCTAATATGATAACACAGGGGAAGATTGTTTCTATTTTCAATTAAATATGAAATTATTTATTATTAAATTTGCATACTTAAATGGTAACACAATTAGAAATGTTGACAGAAAATAAAATTCAATTAAAAAAATTCTTAAAGTTTTCATTGAATAAGAATTAAAGTATAATACTTTGGAAATACACAGAATAAAATGATCTTGGAAGTGACTAGAGAGGAAGGCTAACAGTAAATGAAATATTGTGAGATATAGCAACTGAAAGTGCTAACATATTGCTTTTAGAGAGCATTACCTCACACATACAGATCCTATTTACCTCAGGAAAAGACGATATCAAAGGGGCAAAGGATCATCCAGATGGCAGCATGGTTGTTTTCTTCATACCACTGAAACCCAACAACTACAAAAGGAGAGAATATGTACCAAATTTAGGGTAATTAAATTAAGTAATAATAAAAAATATATAAAACAACAGTAATAGTGGTAAGGGAAAATCTCATTGAATAACATCAGAGAATGTGAAAAGGGAAAGCTTCTCTTTACCCTCTCCATTTCCAGCTCACTTTCACTCCTGGATGAAGTTAGCCAAAGCACTCTCAGAGACATATGGGCAGGATCTTGTTCCTCCCTGGCACTGACTCAGTCTGAACTACTCTTCATGCCAGAAGAAGCATTAAAATTTTGTCCAATCCAGCCATACATAGAGGAAAAATATGATGGCGATCCTGGGGTTTCGGGTTAGATATCACAGAAAAATCACTGACAAAGAGTTGGGTAAAGGGAAGCAGACTTCTATGTCATTGGAAAAGGTCTGATTAAAGACTAGCTGGGGTTCATTCTCTTTTCCAAGCATTTTTCTTGGGGGAGGTTTGAGGGGGTTCCCCTATAAAAAAGACTGAACCTTCTCAATGGTCCTTGTAGGAGAAAAGTTTGACACAACAATTGAAGACAGAGGTTCAAAAAATGAGGAGGAAATTAAAGAAAAGCTATTGAAAAAAGTTGTATAAGAATAGGGATAAAAGAGAGAAATCCAAATAAGAAAAATTCTCCCAAGTCAAAAAACAAACACTCATAAAGAAGAAGTGGAGGAAAAGTGGAAAGAAACATTTATTAAGTACCTACTATATTCTGGGCACTATCCTAAACTCTTTAATTTTTTTCCTTTAATCCCCACAAAACGTTGGAATTTAATTGCTATTATCCATCCCATTTTACAGTTGAGGAAACTGAAGCAGAGGTTACTCAGCTAGTGTCTGAGGCAAGATGTGAACTTAGGTGTCTCTGCCTTTAAGCTCAGTGCTCTATTGCCTATGCCACCTGTCTAAAGAGAGAAGAAAAACCCTGAGTAACTTTTCAAAAGGTGCCAACGCATAGAATGGCATTATATATGAAATAAAATGTACTAAAAACCCAGATGAGATAAAGAATTTCCCTGAGGTCATGAAACAATGACAAACAACACCAAAATTATTTAGAAGATTAAAAAAGAGAGAAAATATTAAAATGGCATCTAGGCACAAAATCAAACCTGCCAAAGTTGAAATAATGAAAAAAATAACATTATAGATCATTTGCAACACACATTAGAGAATCATGCCAAAGTATTGTGAGTTCTGAAAAAATAGAATGATGAATTCAAAATAATTTACATATAGTGTGTGTATGTATAGTATATATGTATGTATATGGAATTAAAATGGGCAAAATTGAAGAAAAAAATCAATATTTTTTTCTAAAAGCACTTAATTACACATAAGCCAAAGTGATTTAACTTGAAAACAGAATATTGAGGGATATAGTGACGATTATGTGTTGTACCACAACACATGATAATTAAAATGTGTCTTCTATAGAAAATAACATCAGCAAATTGCTAAGAACTTCTTCACAAGGAGGGCAAAGTATTCCCTTTAATCGAACAATGCAGTAGATCCCTAGAAATTTCATGATTAAAATTTTAAAACTTCAATTCCACATGACAATTTTTGAAATGGGAAAGAAAACATAATCTTTATTTATGAAGGAACATCAGTTTAAGTATGCATTTATTTAGAACTTATCATGTTTTAGGCACCAGATATGAAATGTTATATTTGACAAACTAGAAGTAGGTAATATCAAATATCAAATATTCTCTTTGATATTTTAAAGCTCTTCATAATATGGAAACTTCCTTCTTTTCAGTCTTCTTATACCTTTCTTTTTCTCACATACTCTATAATTCAGTTAAATTGACCTACTTGAAGTTTGTACAATATAACATTCCATCTTTGGTTTTCAAGCACTTATACTGGTTATTCACCATTCATTGAATGCTGTGCCCCCTCACCACCACCTCTTGATTTTCCTGGCTTCTTTCAAGATAGCTCAAATTCTACCTTCTGTGTGAAACTGTAGCTTATTGAGTGAGGTAGAGGAGGGTAACATGGTCAGACCTATGATTTTAAAAAAATCACTTTGGAAATTGAGCAGAGGATAGAATGAACTGAGGAGAAACTTTAAGCAGGAAAACCAGTTAAAAGTCTATTTATTGCAGTAGTCCAGGGAGGAAGTGAAGAGAGTATGATTTAATGTTGTGGCTGTGAACAGAGAAGAGAGAATTAATATAAGAGATGTTGTAAAGGTGGAAAAAGCAAGATTTTTTATGCCAAGGATTGATGTTTGTCATTAATGGAAATTAGAAAAAAGAATGAGATCATTCTCAAAAGCAAAGGAATTCAAAATGCATCACAAAAGGGATGTTAAGTAACCTATATAAAGGTAGATATACTGGCCTTAGAAGGCATGGGTGAACATAGTGTTCATGACTCAGTAAATACAAAGTAACTCCCATAATAGACTATTGCTTAATTCTTGAACTGAAATTGTTGAAGTGAAACACAATGTATTGAAGAAGTTTCTGGTAAAATAAAAATGAAAAAAATATTCATATATATTCATATAAATACATATATGCATGCCAAAGGGCCAGGATGTGTTATTATATTTACAAATATTCAATCATAAAAAGTGAGATAAGATTTAGAACCCATGTCTTACTTCCAAAATTTTACCTTTTATTAGAAACATAAAAGACACAAAGAAGTTTATTGAATGGGAAGATAAAATTCAGAATCATCCAGTAGAAAATATTAATGAAGATAAAGTAAATAGATTGTGGGAAAGGTAAGGAAAAGAGAATATATATTGAAAAGAAGTTGTGACTGGTTGAGGCTATGATTTTATTTTTTTTTAAATATCTATTCATTAATTTTAACATTCTTTTCTTTTAAAAATTTTGAGTTCCAGATTCTATCCCGCCCTTCCATCTCTACCTGACCCACTGGGAAGATAAAATATGATATTAATTATACATGTGAATTCATGCAAAATATGCTTATATTAACTATCACAAAAAAACCACAAAAACATAAAATAAAGAGGGAAAATTAGACTTACATTTGCACTCAGAGATCATTAGTTCTCTCTCTGGAAGTGGATAGGATTTTTTTTATCATAATTCCTTTGGTATTGCCTTGGATCACTGTATTGATCAGAGTAGCCAAGTCTTTCACAGTTGATCATTATTACAATATGGCTATAGTTCTCCTAGTACTGATCTCTCAGCTATTTTTACTTCTCCTTGCATCACTTCAAATGGATGTTACTATGCCCCTTCTGAAACCACCCTCTTCATCATTTCTTATTGCACATTAGTACTCAATCATAATGATATGCCACAACATCTTCAGCTATTTCCCAAACTATGGGCATCACTTTAATGTCTAATTCTTTGACACCACAAAAAGAGCTGCTATAAATATATTGTACATATAGGTACTTTAATTTTTATTTTAATTTCTTTAGGATACAGACCTAGTATTGTATTCCTGAATCAAAAGGTATGCATAGTTTCATAGCCTTTGGGGCATAGTTCCATATTTTTCTTCAGAATGTTGGACCAGTTCACTTCTCCACCAACAATTCATTAATGTACCTGTTTTGCCTCATGCCCTCCAACATTTCTTATTTCTCATAGGTGTACGGTGGTATTTCAGAGTGGTGTTAATTTGCTTTTCTCTAATTAATAGTGATTTTGAGCATTTTTATATGCCTATATATAGTCTTGATTTTTTCTTCTGAAACTACCTGTTCATATCCTCTGAACATTTATCAATTGAAGAATGTCTCTTATTTTTATAAATTTGACTCAGTCCTTTACATATTTGAGAATGTAGGCCTTTATCCAAAAACATGTTGATTTTTTATTACTTTATTGTCTATGATATTTTTTAGCAAAATCCTATATTCCTGTTTATCTCTTTTAATGTGCTCTATTTTCCCTATGCTTTTTCTGAGATAATTATTACCATGCCTGCCATCTTCACTTCAGCTGGAACATGATACACTCTTCTCCAGCCTTTCATTTTGAATCTTTATATGTCTTTCTGGCTCAACTGTGTCTCTTATTAGAAATATATTGTTGGATTCTGGTTTCCCATCTGCCATCTGCTTCTTTCTATTGATCAGCTCATCCCATTCACATTCACACATAAAATCACTAACTGTACGTTTCTCTCCATTGTATTTTTCTTACTTCATCCACTCTCTTTTTATCTTATCCTTCCTCAATAGTCTATCTTGCTTCTAACAACTGACTCCCCTATTCTGCTTCCCCGCTTTTCATTGCCTCCCCTCTAATCTCTCTTATCCTCCTCCCTTCCTATCTCCAATTCAGTAAGACATATTTCTATACTCAAGACAGTGTGTATATATTCTCTCACTTTTATTTTTTCAAACATAATAGGATTTCATTATTTTCCAGTTACATGTAAAGATGGTTTTCAACATTTTTATAAGATATCAAGTTCCTAATTTTTCTCACAGTTTTCCCTTCCCCATCCCTAAGACAGAAAGCAACTTGATAAAGATAATATATTTATAATCATATTAAACATATTTAAGCATTATTGGTGTTGTGAAAGAAGAATCAGAAGAAAAAGGAAAAAAAAAACTAAAAAAAGAAAATATATAAAAAAGGAGAAACAGTATGGTTCTATCTACATACAGACTCCACAATTCTTTTTCTTAATGTGGAGACCATTTTCCATCACGAGCCATCTCGAATTGTCTTGGATCATTGTATTACTCAGAAGAGGTAAGTCTATCACAGTTGATCAGAGCACAATGTTAATGTTACTGTGTAAAATTTTCTGGTATTGCTCAATTCAGTCAGCATCAGTTTACTTAAGTCCAGGATTTCTGAAATCTGCATGCTCATTATTTCTTCTTTTCTTTTCTTTTTTTTTGAGGGGCAATTGGGGTTAAGTGACTTGCCCAGGGTCACACAGCTAGTAAGTGTTAAGTGTCTGAGGCCGGATTTGAACTCAGGTACTCCTGAATCCAGGGCCGGTGCTCTATCCACTGCGCCATCTAGCTGCCCCATGCTCATTATTTCTTAAAGCACAATAGTATACCATTACAGTAATATAATATAGTTTGTTCAGCCATTCCCCAATTAATGGGTATTGCCTCAATTTCAGTTTTGCCACCACAAAGAGAGTTACTATAAACATTTTTTGCACATGTGGGTCATTTTCCCTTTTTAATAATCTTTTTGGGAAGCAGATCTAGTAGTGTTATAACTGGGTCAAAGGGTATGAACAACCCCATTGCCCTTTGGGCATAGTTCCAAATTGCTCTGCAGGATGGATGGATTAGTTCACAACTCCACCAATAATGCACTTAATGTTCCAATTTTTCCACAGCTTCTCCAACATTTATTATTTTTCATTATATCCATTGGGATAGGTATGAAGTGGTACCTCAGAGTAGTTTCAATTTTCATTTCTCTAATCAATAATGATTTAGAGCATTTTTATATGGAAATAGATAGCTTTAATGTCTTCATCTGAAAATTGTCTGTTCATATCCTTTGACCATTTCTCAATTGGCGAATGACTTGCATTCTCATAAGTTTGATTTAATTCTCTATATATTTTAGAAAGGAGGCCTTTATCAGAAACACTGGCTGTAAAGAATGTTTCCCAGCTTTCTGCTTCCCTTCTAATTCCTGATGCATTTCTTCCATTTGTAAAGAAATTGTTTAATTTAATGTAATTAAAAACATCCATTTTGCATTTCATAATATTCTCTATCTTTTTTTGGTCATAAATTCTTCTCTCCATATATCTGAAAGGTAAACTATTCTTTCCTCTCCTAATTTACACATGGTACCACCCTTTATGTCTAAATCATCTACCCATTTTCACCTTATTTTGGTATAAAGCATAAGATGTTAATCTATGCCTAATTTTCACCATAATATTTTCCAGTTTTCCCAGCAGTTTTTATCAAACAATGAGTTCTTATCCCAGAAACTGGAGTCTTTGGGTTTATCAAACAGTAGATTACTTAGATTACTGTATTCATTTACTACTGTGCCTCCTGTCGATAACCTATTCCATTCATCCACTATTCTATTTCTTAGCCAATACCAAATACTTTTTATGACTACTGCTTTATAGTAGAGCTTCAGATTTCATACAGTAAATCTGCCTTTCTGTGCATTTTTATTAGTTCCCCTGATATTCTTGACTGTAACGATTGGAATGACGCCACCTGCTGGATACTTACTGTAGAAGAGTTCTGCCCATGAAGCAAAGGTCTTTGAGGGCAAGACCAGGCTTCAGGAAGTGACGCGGACTAGTGGGAGGTGGAAGGAAGAGACTGGCGCTCGGTCTCACTCTCTTTTGCTCTGGACTCTGGTGGAGAGCGGAGCTAGAAATGTGCTCTCCCTTTAATAGATAGGAATCTAGGCCTTTCTCTCTCTCTTTACCAAATTCTTATTCTCCTTAATAAATGCTTAAAAGTCTAACTCTTGCTAAAGCTTATAATTTATTGGCGACCACTCATTAGATATTTTAGACAGTTTAGCTAGAATTTTAGCCCTTAACATGACCTTTTCTTCTTCCAGGTGAAGTTTGTTATTATTTTTCCTAGCTCTATTAAATAATAATTAGGTAGTCTGATTGGTATGACACTGAATAAGTAAATTACTTTAGGTAGAATTGTCATTTTGTTATATTATCTCAGCCTATCCATGAGCAATTGATACATTTCCAATTATTTAGATTTGATTTTATTTGTGTGAAAAGTGTTTTGTAATTGTGTTCATAGAGTTCCTGGGTTTGTCTCGGGAGGTAGACTCCCAAATATTTTATATTATCTACAGTTACTTTAAATGGGATTTCTCTTTTTATCTCTTACTGCTGAGCTTTGTTTGGTCATGTATAGAAATGCTGATAATTTGTGTGTTATTTTATATCTTGCAACTTTGCTAAAGTTGTTAATTGTTTCAAGTAGTTTTTCAGTTGATTTTTTAAGATTCTATAAGTATATCATCATATCATCTGCAAAGAGTGATAGTTTTGTTTCCTCCTTGCCTATTCTAACTCCCTTTTCTTCTCTTATTGCTTGAGCCAATATTTCTAACACAATATTAAATAAAAGATGTGATAATACATATTCCTGTTTTCCCCCTTTTCTTATTGGGAATGCCTCTAACTTGTCCCTATTACGCATAATGTTTGCTGATGATTTTAGGTAGATACTGTTTATCACTTTAAGGAAAGCTCCATTTATCCCTTTGCTCTCTAGTCTTTTTAAAAGAAATGAGTGCTGTATTTTGTCAAAAGCTTTTTCTTTATCTATTGAAATAATCATATGATTTGGGTTAGTTTTGTTATTTATGTAGATTATATTTGTAGTTTTCCTAGTGTTGAACAAGCCATGCATTCATGGTATAAATCCCACCTGTTCATAGTTTATTATCCTGGTGATAATGCTAATGTCTTGTTTAAAATTTTTGAATCAATATTTATTAGAGAAGTTGGTCTATAATTTTCTTTTTTTTGTTTTAGCTTTGTCTGGTTTAGGTATCAAAACAATATTTGTGTCATAAAATGAATTTGGTAGAACTCCTTCTTCATCACTTTTACCAAATACTTTATATCATATTATAATTAATTTTCTTAAAATGTTTGGTAGAATTCACTTGAAAACCCATCTGGCCCTGTTTCTTCAATGGGGCTATTCAGGTTTTTTATTTCTTCTTCTGTTAATCTGGGTAATTTATATTTTATAAGTATTTATCCATTTCACTTAGATAATGAAATGTATTGGCATACAGTTGGGCATAATAGCTCCTAATTATTATTTTAATTTCTAGTTTATTTGTTGTGAATTCACCCCTTTAATTTTTGCTACTGGTAATTTGGTTTTCTTCTTTATTTTTTAATCAAATTAACAAAAAAAATTAACTATTTGATTGATTTCATAAAACCAGTTCTTAGTTGTATTTATTAAGTCTATATTTTTCTTACTTTCAGATTTATTAATCTCTCCTTTGATTTTCAGAATTTCTAATTTAGTATATAATTGGTGATTTTTAATTTGTTCTTTTCATAGCTTTTTTAGTTGCATGCCCAATTTATTGATCTCTTCTTCCTCTATTTTGTTCATGTAAGCATTTAGAAATACACAGTTTATGCTAAGAACTTCTTTGGCTGCATCCCATAAATGTTGATATGTCGTCTCATTGTTGTCATTATATTGGATGAAGTTATTGATTGTTTCTGTGATTTGTTGTTTGACCTACTCATTCTTTCAGATGAGATAATTTAGTTTCCAATTATTTTTTCAGTCTATATTTCTATACATCTTTCCATTTAATTACATGTAAATTTACATGTGATTACATGTAATTTTTATTGCATCATGATATGAAAAGGATACATTTACTATTTCTGCCTTTCTACATTTGAATGTGAGTTTTTGTGCCCTAATACATGGTCAATTTTTTTTGTACATGCCATGTACTTTTTCTTTCTTTTTTTTTTTTAGTGAGGCAATTGGGGTCAAGTGACTTGCCCAGGGTCACACAGCTAATAAGTGTTAAGTGTCTGAGGCCAGATCTGATCCCAGGTACTCCTGACTCCAGGGACAGTGCTTTATCCACTGCACCACCTAGCTGCCCCATGCCATGTACTTCTGAGGAAAAAAAAATATATGTGTGTGTGTGTGTGTGTGTGTAGATATAGATATATTGATATAGATGATAGATATTCCTTTCCACTCCCATCCAATTTTTTTACAGATGTCTATGATATCTAACTTTTCTAAAATTAATTTGATGAAAAAAAAAGAGAGAAAACCTAATTACTGGCATAAAAATGAAAAGTGCTAACTCATCACCAACAAAGGGAAAATTTAAACAATAATTAGGAGGTATTTTGCCTAAATATATGCATATGAATTTGACAATCTAAATGAAATAAATGAATATCTACAAAAATATGCACTGCCCAGATTAACAGAAGAGAAAATAAAATCCTCAAATAAACCCATTTAGAAAAAAGAAATTAAAGAAGCCATCAATGAACTCCATAAGAAACAAGCTCCAGGGTTAGATGGGTTTACAAGTGAATTCTACCAGACATTTAAAGAATAATTAATTCCAATACTATACAAATTATTTGTAAAAATAGGTGAGGAAGAAATTCTACCCAATTCCTTTTATGAGACAAATATTCTGTGGATACCTAAACCAGGAAGAGGAAAATAGAGAAAGAAAATTAAAGACCAATCTCCTAAATAAATTGGTGAAAAAATTTTAAATAGAATATTTGCAAAGAGATTATAGCAATGTATCACCAGAATGACACATAATGACCAGGTGGGATTCATATCAGGAATGCAGGGATGGTTCAGTATTAGGAAAACTATCAACAAAATAGACCACATCGATAATAAAGCTAACTAAAATCATATAATTATCTCAATAGATGCAGAGAAACTTTTTGATAAAATATAGCACCCATTCCTATTAAAAACATTAGAGAGCACAGGCATAAATGGAGCTTTCCTTAAAGTGATCAACAGTATTTATCTTAAACCATTAGCAAGCATTATATGCAAAAGGAATAAGTTAGTGGCATTCTCAGCAAGATCAGAGGTGAAACAAAGATGTCCCTAATCACCACTATTATTCAATATTTTACTAGTAATGTTAGCCTTAGCAATAAGAGAAGAAAAAGAAATTGAGGAAATTCGAATAGGCAAGGAAGATATAAAACTATCACTCTTTGCAGATAATATGATGGTAAACTTAGAGAATCCTAAAGAATCAACTTAAAAAAAAAACACTTGAAACAATTAACAACTTAACAAAGGTGCAGGCTGTAAAATGAAACCACATAAATCATCAGCATTTCTATATATGACCAACAAAGTCCAGGAGTGAAGACATAGAAAAAGAAATTTCATTTAAAATAACTGCAGAGAGGGGGCAGCTAGGTGGCACAGTGGATAGAGCACCGGCCCTGGATTCAGGAGGACCTGAGTTCAAATCTGGCCTCAGACCCTTGACACTTACTCACTTACTACCTGTGTGACCCTGGGCAAGTCACTTAACCCCAATTGCCTCAACAACAACAACAACAACAAAAAAGTTAGATTTAGGGGCAGCTGGGTGGCGCAGTGGATGGAGCACCGGCCCTGGAGTCGGGAGTACCTGAGTTCAGGTCCGGCCTCAGACACTTGACACTTCCTGGCTGTGTGACTCTGGGCAAGTCACTTAACCCCAATTGCCTCACTAAAAAAAATAAATAAAAAAAAATAACTGCAGACAGTATAAAACATTTGGGAGACCAAATGACAAAGCAAAGATAGGAACAATATGAAAACAATTACAAAACAATTCACACAAATAAAATCAGAGGTAAACAAATAGAAAAAAAAATGAATTGCTCCTGGGTAGGCCATGCCAATAAAATAAAATGACAATTCTTTTTTTTTTTTAATTTTTAAAATTTTTTTTAGTGAGGCAATTGGGGTTAAGTGACTTGCCCAGGGTCACACAGCTAGGAAGTGTTAAGTGTCTGAGGTCGGATTTGAACTCAGGTACTCCTGACTCCAGGGCCGGTGCTTTATCCACTGTGCCACCTAACTGCCCCTAAAATGACAATTCTACCTAAATTAATTTACTTATTCAGTATAATTATATGTAGGGACCAAATTTTAATTGGGGAGTATTAACTAGGCAACTAGCCACAATGTTGGGCCAGGGAAAGAGATTAACAGCCTCTTTCAAAAACAAAACAGGGATTATTAACAAGAATGAATTTAAAAACACAAGCAAGATTAGTAGAATTAAGGGAAAGGAAAAAAAAAATGAATGGGGAAGGGAAACAATACAACCTGAATCACACTACCACTCAGGGCTCAGCTGAACACAAGGCTGAGTTTTGTCTCTTTCTGGCTCCAAGGCCAGAATGGCAAAACTCCTCCCTTCTCCTTTTCAGCAGACCCCAGGCTGTCCACACATAGCCCCAAGCTAATTGGCTGGCTGCCCTGACTTACAGTCACATGACTTCCCTCACTGGACTTCTAGTCATTATAATTTTGCCAGGCCCATTTAGGCGTCAGCAAGTGGTGATGACATGAGCTGCCAATGCCATGGTGCTGGCTATAACCAGCAGGTGGAGCATTGTGCTGTTGTGGAGGCGAGGCCAGTGCCTGTGCCAGGGTTTTTTTTAATTCTAGCCAAAAGATGGGGTCATAAAAACCTCAAATCACAATTAATTCGTTACACATACCAATCAAACTACTAAAAAATTATTTCATAGAGCTAGAAAAATTAATAACAAAATTCAATGGAAGAATAAAAGGTCAATAATATCAAGGGGATTAATAAAAAATGCAAAAGAAGGTGGCCTAGCTGTACCAGATCTAAAACTATATTATCAAGCAGCAACCATTAAAATTATTTGGTGCTGGCTAAGAAAGAGAGAGGTGGATCAGTAGAACAGGTTAGGCACACAAAACACAACAGTAAATGAATATAGCAATCTTCTTTTTGATAAACCCAAAGACTCCAGCCTCCAGCATAAGAACTCTGAGTTTGAAAAAAATTGCTGGGAAAACTGCAAGTGTATAGCAGAAACTTGGAATAGACTAACCTCAGTACAGAAAAGTAAAGTCAAAATGGGTACATAAAGGGTGATGATACCAAAGGAAATGAGTAAAGGAAGGAATAAGTCACATATCAAATCTAACCAAAAACTAGATGGAGAACATTATGAAATGCAGAGTGGATAATTTTGACTACATTACATTAAAAAGGTTTTGCACAAAGGAAACCACTCCAAAGAAGATTAGAAGGAAAGCAGAAAGCCGGCAACCAATTTTTACAGTGTTGCTGATAAAGGCCTCATATCTAAAATATAGAGAGAACTGAATCAAATATATAATAATATACGTCATTCTTCAGTTGAGAACTGGTCAAAGGATATGAAAAGGAATTTTTCCAATGAAAAAAATTAAAGTTATCTACAGCCATATTAAAAAATGTTCTCAATCACTACTGATTAGGGAAATGCAAATTAAAATAATTCTGAAATACCACCTCATACCTAACCAATTGGCTAATATGACAAAAAAGGAAAATGATAAATGTTGGAGAAGATGTGGGAAAATTAATGCACTAATGCACTCTTGATGGAGCTGTGAACTGATCCAACCATTCTGGAGAGTAATTTGGAACCATGGCCTAATGGCTTTAAAATTGTTCATACCCTTTGACCCAACAATACTACTACTAGGTCTGTATCCCAAAGAGATCATAAAAAAGGGAAAAGGGCCCACATGTACAATATATTTATAGCTGCTCTTTTTGTGGTGACAAAGAATTGGAAATTGAGGAGATGCCCATCAATTGGAGAATGGCTTAATGAAGTTATGATATATAAATGTAATGGAATACTATTGTGTTGTAAGAAATGGTAAGCAGTTGAATTTCAGAAAAACCTATTAAGACAGAATCAATAGAACATTGTATACATTATCAAGAACATTGTGTGATGATCAACTGTGATATACTTAACTCCTTTCAGCAATACAATGTTCCAAGATAATGACAAAAGATGCATGGTGGAAAAGGTTCTCCACATTCAGAAAAAAGATCTGTGGAGTCTGAATGCAGATTGAATTATATTGTTTTCACTTTTATTATTGCTTTGTTGTTGTTGCTGTTGTCTAACTTGTGTTTTTCCCTCTTTTATTATGACTCTTCTTTTACAACATGACTAATGTAGAAATATGTTTAGCATGATTGTAAAGTATAACATATATTGCAAAGTATAACATATGCTGGCTTCAGGAGGGCAGAGGGAAGAGAGGGTGGGAGGAAAATTTGGAACCCCCAAACTATCTTTACATATAATTTGAAAAAAATAAAATAAATTTTTTAATGAAGAAAGGACCCCATAAGCAAAAAAATAAATTAAAGAATGCCTCCATATAATACTTCTTCATAAAAGAAATGCTGGAATGTATTGTATCTTCTATATTAATAGTTAGGTCAAGGAAAATACAGCAGCTTTAAACTGGGCATTAGTCACTCCAAGCTGCCAACAGAAGTCCTGATGCACTTAAGGGTAAATATCCTGAATTGCAGTTTTTGAATTGCAGGTTTTGAATTTATAGCCTTGAGCCACATAATTAGTGGTTCTCCACACTTGAAAAAGTCATGTTTATGACTTTTTGCAAAATGGAAATGTAAGAGGTCAAATGATAATACAGCTTCCCTTTGTCATCTTGAAAACAGCAATAAAGATGCCAAATATAGGGCAGAAAAGAGAACAAAAATAAATTGTTAAAAAATTACTGCAAAAATGGAACAAAAGATAAAAATAACTGGCATTTATAGAGTCTTTTATTGTTTGCAAAGTGCTTTACTTATTTTATCTCATTTCATCCCTCAAATAAGCCTGTGAAATAGGTGGTATTATCACTTTTATAGATGCAGAAATTGAGACTTATAGAAGCCAATAGACTTGACTAGAGTACCAGCAAGTATCTGAAGCAAGATTTGAATTTATATTCATAGTACTAGGTTTCTATTGCAGATTAAAGAAATGAAAAGCTTATTACTGTCAATTAGACGTATCCCAGGACTATCTAATAGTGTAATAGGATTTTCAACATTCATGCAACCATCCAAAGTATTTTCAGTATAAGAATACATTTATTTCACATCAATTCAATTTTTAAAAGCCCCAAAGGATTATTGTTTGTAAATTGGTACAGAAAATAAACAAACAAAAATCCCTAATATAGTAATAATTTACTCTCTAAAAGGAATAGAATGTGGTGCAGAATCAAGATGGTGGGGCAAATCTTTATATTTGCTAACCTCTAACAACACACCTCTCTAAAAATTGCTGCTTTAAAAAAAAAATTGTGAGGCACTCAGGGTTAAGTGACTTATACAGGGTCACACAGCTAGTTAGTGTCAAGTGTTTGAGGCTGGATTTAAATTCAGGTCCTCCTGAATCCAGGGCCAGTGCTTTATCCACTATACCACCTTGTTGCCCCCACCTCTCTACAAATTGAAAAAAAAATGCCAAACTGAATTCTGAGCAGGAAATCCATCAAAAAACAAGTGTTATTTTTTCCACTTCTTAGGAAGAAAGAAACCAATGTTTGTAGACACAGGGGTTGAGACTGGCCAGGAAAACAGTGTGGTAGGACACACACTAGAAATGGACTGTCCAACAGCAGCAATTTCCAAGGATGTTAAGTAGAATGAGCACTTTGTCAGAAAGAGATTCAAGTGGACCCTGTACTAGCCCTAGGTTCAGGACCAGGTACCATTTGTCAGTTTTCTTGTCCATTACTCAGTTGTAGGTGACTGTTCCAATGTAAAGAAAAGTAGTTAGTCACAATGGAGCAGGGGCATACCTGTACAAGGACAAGTCATCAAACCAGGTGAACAATGACCAGACCTTTGCCTGGATCACTCCATTTTAGAAGCACCAAAAAAGTGACAGGCCTTCACTGAGTCATAAAATCAGCAGTTGTTCATAAAAGATAGAAACTCAGGCCAGACATTCACTTACCAACACCTCCCCTACTCCACTCCCCAGAATGAACATAGCCAAAATCTAACCTAAAGGCAAACATCAAGAAATAGCCTGAAAAAAATAATTTTAAAAATAGTTTTACAATAACAAGCTACTATGGGGGTAGGGAAACTCTACAAAAAACCAAACCAAACCAAACCAAAAAAAAAAAAAAAACCTCAGAAAGAGACAACTTAGAAAGACCTACAGGGAAATACTCAAAAACAATGCAGAATGGACACAAGCCCCAACAAGAATTCCAAGAAGTGCTTTAAAAAAGTGATTTTTAAAATGAGCCAAAAAAAACCCCACACAACTAAAATCAAATAAGAAAAGTAGAGTAAAATAAAGGAAAAGTAATACAAAAATATGAAAGAATATTAATATTTTGGTAAAAGAGGTACAAAAAGCCCTGAAAGTTATGACCCCTTAAAAGTCAGAATTGGCCAAATGATTAGAAAAGGTACAAAACCTCACTGAAGAAGGTAAACTCTTTAAAAACTAGAATTGGTCAAGTGGCATCTAATGACTCCATGACACACCAAGAAAAAATAAAATAAAACGACTGAAAAAATGGAAAAGCATGTAAAAAAGGAATAGGATTTGGGATTGCTATCAGGATAGTATTTTAACCTTTTATCATTTCACATTCCCATAAATTCATACATAATATTCTTGAGGCTCAGTATCATTTTATGACTTCCATTTTTCCCCCTCACCCTTTTCATTAAAGAAAGAAAGAAAGAAAGAGAAAGAGGGAGGAAGGAAGGAAGGAAGGAAGGAAGGAAGGAAGGAAGGAAGGAAGGAAGGAAGGAAGGAAGGAAGGAAGGAAGGAAGGAAGGAAGGAAGAAGGAAAAGAAAAACCTCTTTTTGGGATGTGATTGTATAAGTGGGATTGCAATCACCTTTCCATCAAATTGGCATCATCTAAATCATTTAAGTAATACTAGATTTGTTTTTCTGATAGGATACTCTATAGAAGGGTAATTTTTTTTTTGTGGGGCAATGGGGGTTAAGTGATTTGCCCAGGGTCATACAGCTATTAAGTGTCAAGTGTCTGAGGCCAGATTTGAACTCAGGTACTCCTGAATTCAGGGCCACTGCTTTATCCACTGCACCACCTAGCTACCCCTGGTAATTATTTTCAAAGGAAAAAACACTAAGAAAACAATTTTAAAAAAATTATTCAAATTCTAGTTCTTGAACTCTTACAATTGAGAACACTCAAACTAAGGGCCAGCTTAACTTGGGGAAAGTCCATTTCAGATTTTACACAGAGTTTTGCTCAATAATCACTTTTGTATTTCTAGAATACTAAAACTGTAGTAAAAAATTTCCTAAAAAAAAATTAAAATATTCACTTCCACATAAGATTTTGGCATTTCCAAATATTATCCATGAACTACCTTCTTATGCTATATACAAATAAATTTTAATTGTATTTTTCCACTGCAAGTCTATCTATGAATACAAGAAAAAACGAAATTGCTTGTGGGCAAAATTTCCTACATATACCCCTTGGGTGGAATTCAAGTCCACTTTGTTGCACATTACTCTATTTTTTGAACAGGCAACATGAGAAATGAAGAAAGAAGAAAAGGGAAAGAAACAGAGAGAGAGAGAGAGAGAGAGAAAACAGAGACACAGAGACAGACACAGAGACAGAGACAGAGAAAAGCACAATCCATGTGAACTTATCAAATTGATTAGAAATTCATGAAAATCATGAAACTAATCAGGATATTCCCCAATCATCCTCTCATAGCTCATTGTCCACATGGGCAAAACAAAATGGATAAAAATATTCTTTATCAAGGCAAGAATATATATATGAAGTCAGGTCCCCAATATTTTTACATATCCTAGAAAGATATTTCATATGAAACATGCCCTTTGAAGAAGGAGTATTTGAAAAAGAAGCCAAACTGAATTCTGAGCAGGAAATCCATCAAATATGACAATAAGTATAGACTAGCTAACAATTTTATACTGAACTTGTTGACAAAAACAGTCTATCTCTTTAATACCAATATTGCACCAGTATTGTTACTTTATGGATATGTTAATCATGCAATTTCATGAACACATAAAAATTAAAATCACAAATAAACCAAAAACAATGTAATAATATCTACTAATAGCATACTATTAGCATTAAATTTAATTTAAAAAGATCAAAACATATCATGGTAAATCAAATGAGCTAATGTATGCAAACATTAAAATACAACAGATAAAAAGTTTCTGTTGTTGTGGACCATTCATTATAGCAAGAGGAAGAGACAAAAGATGTACATTTCTACATTGGTAACTAGTGTAAACCAACTAGGTAGTAGAAAAATGTTTGCTGGTATCAGATTACTAGGTTATCTTGAATAAATTAGTTTTATTAACTTTCATGGACAATTCAGCCCTAGTTTAATTTGCACTAAAATAAACCGACCAAAAAAATTAAAAAATGAATGAATGAATGAATAAATAAATAATTGAATACATAAATGAATGAATAAGTGAATAAGCAAATAAATAAATGAAAAATGATCAAATAAATAGATATATGAATGAATGAGCAAATAAATAGACAGCCTCATTAACTAGTTAATTAATTAGTTGATGGAGTGAATAAATAAATAAATGGATCATCTTAGTATGAATATTTGTACAGGCTAAGTATTACTATAATGATAACAATGGAAAGGATAAAAATATGCCAGTAAAAATAATACAAATTAGCCACTTCATTTTAAAAAGTCAGGATTTTGGATTCAAAACCCCATTTCAGTACAATATGTACTGAACTGTATTTACATCTACTTTTTGAACAGATTAATGTAATCAAGTTACAGTTTAACCTCACTTAAAGCCTGTTTATTTAGAATGCCTTTGGTAAAATCAAAGAGAATGCACATTACTATATATTTTAAATTGAAACAAAATTTAAGATAAAAAATGAAATAATGAATTTATTTTGTTTTGTCCTTAACCCTATTACTGATGGAACATTTTCAACAAAATGTATTCCTTGTTCCCTTATTCTGTTTCATTTATGGTCATATAGACAATCCCAATAAAGTAAGAAAAAAACCATATTTCTAAATTACCCGCATAGTCTACCATATATACTTGACTTATACTTGATCTCAAAGTGATATGGCCTGACAAGTGGTCGAAAGTTCATGTAAATGCATCCATAGGAGAAAAAGGGGGGAAAAAGTATGTTTCCCTAAATAATTCAGAAAATAAAAATGTTTCTCTTGTAGCTCAAAAATAGAAACTTGGCTATGGATATTCAGTTTATTCTTGTGATGGCCTAACAAGGCCTCTGAGGATATAATTTTTTGTGATCCCGATTTTATTAAATGTCAAAAAGTGTAATGCTGAAGGCTCATGCTGAAGTTTCATGTAATATAGTTTACCTTACACATCTAACCTTCACAAAAAAAGCTTTCAGAACCACTTTCTAAAAGATTTATGGCATCATACAAGTTTTACACTAGAAAATGCACTAATGGATTTTTCCAATGAATCCCTTAGGAGTCACTCTTCCTGGAAAATGCTCTAGCAGAGGATAGCACTTAAACTTCTCAATAGCATACAAGTGAGTGTGAAAAGTTTTAGGATATAGAAATAGCATACTTAGTTTAACAAAATCTCAGAATTGCCATTTTAAGAATAGAATACATTTTGCTACATAAAAAATACATATGTTCAAATACCAGTCATCTGAATTTTATATGCTTAATATTAATCTGTTTTAAATGAAGAATAAAAATTCACATTTGATTTTTGATAACATTCATGCTCCTCTACCATGCAAAAAAGCAAAGTAAACAAAAAACCTTCCCTGCTTTTTCTTCCCAGCTCACCACCCCACCTGACCTCCCCACATACACACGGCTTCTGTTCTCCTACAAACTAGTTGAAACTTCTGTACTCTAATTCATAAGGGTAGTCATAGCAGAGAAGAAGAAAAAAAATTCGTCATTGCCTAGGATAAATTTATGATTCATATCAGAAAAAAATAATTTTACTAAATAGAATAGTTTTAATCAATATATATACTTAACTGAGGGAAAGGAACACAAATCAATAACGGGTAAAGCTGAACTAAACTAATTTCCTTTTTAATTTTTTTTTTTTTTTAGTGAGGCAATTGGGGTTAAGTGACTTGTCCAGGATCACACAGCTAGTAAGTGTTAAGTGTCTGAGGCCGGATTTGAACTCAGGTACTCCTGACTCCAAGGCAGGTGCTCTATCCACTGCACCATATAACTGCCCTAACTTATTTCCTTTTTAAGCAAACTTTAAACTGGTAGATCACAGGAAAATTATAGATAAAATTTACCTACATTTGAGCAATGTGTTTAACAGATTAGAACCACTCTAGCTGAGTAGTTGTTTCAAGAATCACCTGAAAAACAATGGAAAGAACCCCCACCCCAAGATAAAGCAGAAATGTAAGAGAGAAAAGTTATAATGTATATCTGTTAGGTAATATCAGAATTTGAGATAGAATATAGAACCAGGTAGGATTTACACCAGGACTAGGAACATTGTCAATCTCCTCTTCTCTGTAGCCCCATCCAGAATAGAAAGAAGGGGAAGACTGAACAGAACAGAATTTGGTGAATGGACTGACTTTTTTCTACCTCCTCTTTACTTGATCTCCTCCTCCTCTTACCCTTCATCCACATTCCAGTTTCTGGTCATAAAATTCTTTAGAAATTGTACTTTTTATGAAATCTCATTGTTTCCTCTGACAAGATATTAAAGGGATATTTTCTATTTTTTCCAACTTGATCACTTTGTAACATTCAGCAGTATTGAATGTCCTATACACAATGAGGATATGACTTCTCAGGTAATGTGTTTTATTTAGGTTCTCTTTGTATATTCTGTTAGGCCAGACACATTAAACTTCCTTCTGAGTGTTGCCTGAACAATAGTAAAATATAATTGGGAAATGTTTAACAACATAAATATAAATACCATAAAACATAGAAAATTTGTGGTTTTCTAGATCAATATGTGGCTCACATGAATGCTTATCTATGATTTAGTGGCCTTGTTTCTATTTTGAGTTTAACACCATTGCTTTAGACAATGATGAGTTCCTTCCCACTTGTTTTCCTACATTATTCATCTCAATTCTCTATTATTTTGTATGCTGCCACTGAAATCAACTGCAAAAAACTAAAGGCTTTTAAATTTCTAGTATACTTAAGTAATTCAACATTTGGAACAGCCCATGGATTCAAATTTCTTGTTAATATTTTGTGTTTGTTTTTCTTTCCAAACCCTTGTAACAAAACAATTTTAAAATCATTTGTCTTAACTTCAATTGGGAGACAAAAGTTATAGAGTCAGTTTTATCACTAAGAATTATTATACAATGACCTTTGAAAGTGATTTTGGAATATTCCCATCAAAGGGAATAAAAAATCCCAAGACCTGGAGGCTCCTAATACCCAGATCATAGCAAAGGCTTGTTATATGACCTAGTAAGTTACTTGTCCTCTGTGTATTTCATTTTGTTCATCTCTAAACACTCTTCCATATGTCAAATTGTTCCATCCATTTCTAAGGAATTCAGATGAATGCTGAAAGAATCTGCTAAGATATTAATGTTTGTATAAATATATTTTAGGGTACCTAGGTGGAATAGTGGATGGGCTACTGTGCCCGGAGTCAAGAAGAGTTATCTTCCTGAGTTCAAATCTGGCCTCAGACACTAATTAGCTATGTGATCTTGGACAAACCACATAACCCTGTTTGTATCAATTTCTACACCTATACAATCAGCTGGAGAGGGAAATGGCAAACCACTATAATATCTCTGCCAATAAAATCCCAAATTGAGTCACAAAGAGTCAGAGTGTACTGAAAAATGACTGAACATCACCACCACCACCACTTCCATCATCATCAATGTTTAATATTTGTCTATACAAAAGCTTTATATACATAAACATATACACAATATGTGTATATGCACTCATATGTATATATTTAGTTGTATGCATATATCCACATAAATGTGTACGTGTACGGAATGTGTGTTTACAGATATGTGTGTATATATGTATACACATATACAATGTAAAATTCAAACCAGAAAATAAAATAATTGTTTCAATTAATTTATTTATCTGTATTATTTATATTTAAGGTATATTTAATTGAGGGGAAAGAAATCAACAACAGGTAACGCTGAACTAAACATTGATTTTGTGAGAGAACTTCCAAGGTGGTAGATAATAGGAAAGTTATAGATAAAATTTACCTAAATTTGAGCAAATCATTTAACAAAGTATACCTTTATATTATAGGAAAGAAGAAGAAAAGGTATGTGCTAGCTGGATATCAATAAGAGGGATTCAAAATATGAATTTTAACTCCCAAAATAATAATGATTTGGTGTCAATTTTGAACAAGGTTTTGTAAAGACTAACACAAAGAAAATCATGTATTTTTCCCTAAAAAAAAGCTAATGTCAAATGTATATTGATATGACAAAGACCTATGCTTTCTTTGGTGTAGGGAACTCACAGAAAAGTAAATTCATTCTATTTTTGCAAACCAGCACTATCTCTATAACTTATTAATTTTAGAGAGTTGAGATCACTGAATGATTTGTGCTGTCACTAAAACTATTAAGAATCAGAGAAGGGACTTGAACCTATGACTTCCTGGCTCCAAGGCCAAATCTTTTTATCATTCTTTTTCTTGATTTAAACAATTTAAAATATCCAATTATTAAAATATCCAATGATTTCTATAGAAAAACTAACAAATTCATTTTAATTATTAAATAATATATTATCAAATAATTAAAAAAGTATTAGTTTCTACCTTTTCCTAATCATAGCAAATTTGAGCTAGGTGGTACAATGATTGATATCCCCAATTTATACATGAGACAAATAGGACTTATAGAGGTTAACTGATTTATTTGCCTAAAATCACACAGATAGTAAGTAGACAGAAGAATTGCAAATTTTTTAGCATTCTTTTTTTTTAATTTGAAGTTGAAGTTCTCTCCCTCCCTCCCTCCCTCTGTGTCCCACTCAATGTGAAGGCAAACAATTTGATACGAGTTATTCATGTGCCGTATGCAAAAGATATTTCCATATTTGTCATTGTAAACGAAAACAATCCCTCTCTCAAAAACAAAGGAAAAAATTAAATATGCATCAATCTACAATAAGATTTTATCAGATTTGTTTCTTTATTAGCCTTTATGTCTATATAAGTTACTCATTGAGGCCTTATCTCTGTATACAGTATGAAATATTGGTCTATACATAGTTTCTGCCATATTATTTGTGGTTTTCCCAACAGTTTTTGTCAAATAATGAGGTTTTGTACCAAAAGCTTGGATCTTTTTTGTGCTGAGTAAAACTATATGTGGTCCCCTTATATCTGTCCCAAGTTTGGGGAAAATTAGCTGGAGTTTTTAATATATTGTTACTTATAAATTAGAAGCTTTAAGCACCAGTTTTGGGACACTAGGCATTTATTAAAGCACATTAGGTATTAGTAAAGATAGAGCACATTGCCCTGAAAGTGAGGAAAGCCTCATTAGGATATAGGGAAGAAGAGAGAAAAAGACACCTTCACCTAAGAGTCTTTGACCAAAAAAGAAAGATTTTCTCCCTGTGTGACCAGAAGCTTCCTTCAGATCCCAGTGAGAGGTGTTCTTTACACACTGCTTCAAGCTAATTGGCTAGCATCACCCAGATCCATTGGTTCACTAGACTTGAGGGCAGTCCATGAGCCGAATGTACCGAGGTCAGAGTTCAGAGAACACACCCTCTGATGGCCAGGCCTTCAGATAGGTGTGGATCAAATCAAGTTAACTCCAAATGAATCAATCAGTAAAGTCAATACAATCAATCTTCATATAATCCTCTTGAGCTGGAGCCTCTGGGTATCCAAAAACTCATTATTTTCTTACATTGTGTTTACCAAGCACTAAATTTTGATGATCACTTATTCCAAGGTAATATGTACCTAAACTATTCCACTAATCAACTGTTCTTTTTCAGATTGTTTTAATAATGACTGCTTTATTATATATATATACATATATATATATGTGCACACACACATATATGTATATGTATATATATGTATCTATAGGCAGATACACACACATTCACATCTATGCATGTATACACATGCTTATACTTATGCGTATTGTGAGAATTAGAATGACAACCCCTGCTGGGAGGGACATTGTGAGCTCTGGCCTGAAAAGAAAGCATGTAACTTTAGTGTCCAGAAGTGACCTTTTCTGGGGTTTCTTGGCATCAGGAAGTGATGTTTGCTGCCCTTGGGTCCTGGCAATCAGAGCTACCAACCAATTAGCTTGGAGCCATTTGCGTGTGGATGGCCACATTCTGGGAGGAGCAAGGCCTTTTCGTGTCAGGACCTTGGCTTGGCTGGAGGACTGATGCTGGGCTCTCTTAGATAGTTAGATGAAGTTTGCTTTTTACCTCTCTCTCTCTCTCTTCACTAACTTCTGATGAACTTCAATAAATACTTAAAAATCTAAACTCTTGTTAAAGCTTCTAATTTAAGGTGACTACTCATTAGATTTTGAACATGAAAACTAGAATTTTAGGCCCTTACAATACATACATACTATATACATGTGTGTATAACTATCTATCTAGAAATACATACAAACATACATACATATAATCTGTGTAATGATAGGAATGATGCCACCTACTGGAGACTTACTATAGGAAAGCTTGACCATGAGGAAAATGCCTCAGAGAGCAAGGCCATGTGGCTTTTCCTTGGCATCAGGAAGTGACGTTTGCTCATGGGTGCAGTCTATCAAGGCTACCAGCCAATCAACTTGAGGAGCCTCCTATTTTCTGGGAGGAGACAGGAAGGAGGAAAGAGGGCCTGCGTGGAGAGCTCTCCCTCTTTTGGGTTCCTGACTTGATGGTGGTGGTGGTGGCAGAGGACTTCACAGGAAATTTGAGGAAAGATAGGAATGCCAGGCTGTTGGAATTCTGTTCTCAATCTTTTTCTTTCTATTTTTCAATAAACCCTTAAAAACCTAAACTCGTTTTATCAGTGATTTTAGTCAGTTTCCCCCAAAACTGGGGGAACAGATTAGAATCCACATTTAAAATCTTAAATTACACATCTGGCATGTCTAGGCCATCTTCTTTCACATTATTTTTCATTGATTCCCTTGATATTCTTGATCTTTTGTTCTTCCAGATGAATTTTGTTATGATTTCTAGCTCTATAAAATAATTTTGGGTAGTTTAATTGGAATGACACTAAATGTATAGATTAATTTAGGTAGGGTTGTCATTTATATTACATTGTCTCGGCATATCAATAAGCAATTCATATTTTTCAAAAATATTAAGATCTGACTATTTATGTGAAAAGTATTTTATAAGTGTTTTCATATAGTTCCTCAGTTTGTCTTTGCTGGTAGAGTCACAAGTAATTTATACTCCACAATTACTGTAAATTTATTTTTATCTCTTGTTGCTGGATTTTGTTGGAAGTATATAGAAATGCTAATGGTTCATATGGATTTATTTATATCCTGTAACCCTGCAACTTTGGTGAAGTTGTTAATTATTTCCATTAATTTTTAAAATAAGTATTGGGGCAGCTTGGTGGTGGAGTGGATAGAGCACCAGCCCAGAAGTCAGGAGGACCTGAGTTTAAATCCTGCCTCAGACACTTAGCATGTACTAGCTATGTGACCCTGGGCAAGTCACTTAACCCCAATTGTCTCACAAAGAAAAGAGCATATATATATATATACATATATACATACACACACACATATATACATACACACACATATATATCTACCTATATTTATTTTTTTTACCAATTGCATGTAGATATTTTTTGAGTTCCAAATTTTTCTCCCACACTCCCTTCCCTCCCCCCTCCCAAAGACCACCAAATAATCTGATATAGGTTATACATAACAATCATGTTAAACAATTTTCTACATTAGTCATGTTGGAAGAAAAGGATCAGAAAAAAGAAAAAATAAACAAGGAAGAATAAACAAGAACAAGAACAAAAAAGGAACAACAAAAATGAAAATAATATGCTTCAATCTGCATTCAGATTCCATAGTTCTTTTTCTGGAAGTGTAGGACATTTTAAACCATAAGCATTTTGTCATTGTCTTGTATTATTGAGAAGATTTAAGTTTATCACAGTTGATCATCCCACAATGTCTTTGATACTGTGTACAATTTTCTCTTGGTTCTTCTCATTTCAGTCAGCATCAATTCACGTAAGTCTTAACAGGTTTTTGTGAAATCAATCTGCTTATCATTCTTATAGCACAAGAGTATTTCATTCCATTAATATACAACTTGTTTAGCCATTCACCAGTTGATAGGCATACCCTGAATTCCCAATTCTTTGCTACCACAAAAAGAACAGCTATAAATATTTTTGTACATGCGGGTGCTTTTCCCTTTTTTATGATCTCTTTGGGATATAAACCTACTAGTAGTATTGCTGGGTCAAAGGGTATTCACAGTTTTAAAGCCTCTTGGGCATGGTTCCAAATTGCTCTCCAGAATACTTGGATCAGATCACAATTCCACCAACAATGCATTAGTTAGTTTTCCAATTTTCTCACATTTTCACCAACAGTTATCATTTTCCTTTTTTGGCATTTTAGCTAACTATATAGGTGTGAAGTGGTAGCTCAGAGTAGTTATAATTTGAATTTCTCTAATCAGTAGTGATTGAGAACATTTTTTTCATATCACTGTAGATAGCTGTTCATATCCTTTGACCATTTCTCAATTGGGGAATTACTTATATTCTTATATATTTGATTCAGTTCTCTATATATTTTATATAGAAGTCCTTTATCAGAAACACTGTTTGTGAAAAAATTGGTTCACAGCGTTGTTTTCCTTTCAATCTTACTTGCATTGGTTTTGTTTGTGCATAAACTTTTTTAATTAATGTAGTTTAAATGATCAACTCTGCATCTAAAAATGATCTCTATCTCATCTTTGGCAATAATTCTTCCTCTCTTCATAGATCTGATATGTAACCTATTCCTTCCTTTTCTCATTTGCCCATGGTATCACTCTTTATGTCTGGATCTTGTACCCATTTTGAATTTACTTTGGTGTACGGTATAGGATATTGGTATATTCCTAGTTTCTACCATACTAATTTCCAGTTTTCTAAGTAGTTTTTGTCAAATAATGAGTTCTTATGGAGGCTAGAGTCATGGAATTTATCAAACAGGAAATTGCTACATTTAATTTACTGCTCTCTTTTGTGTGCCACTGATCTACCTCTCTATTTCTTAGCCAGCACCAAATAATTTAGAAGTTTTCTGCTTTATAATATAGTTTTTGATCTGATACAGTGAGGCCATCTTTCCTTTGCATTTTTTCATTAATTCCTTCAATATTCTTCACCTTTTCTTATTCTATGTAAATTTTATTGTTATATTTTTCTAGCTCTATGAAAAATTTTTTGGTAGTTTGTTTGGCATATCACAGAATAAGTAAATTAATTTAGGTAGAATTGTCATTTTTATTATATTGGCAAGGCCTACCAATGAGCAATTTACATGTTTCAATTTGCTTAGATATTGTCTACAGTTAATTTAAATGAAATTTCTCTTTCTATATCTTGCTTCTAGTCTTTATTGGTCATATATAGAAATGCTGATGATTTATGTGAGTTTATTTTATATTCTGAAACTTTCCTAAAGTCGCTAATTGTTTCAATTAGGTTTTTTTATTTGTTTCTTTAGCATTCTTGAAATCTACCATCATATCATCTGCAAAGATGATATTCTAATTCCTTCAATTAAGTTTTCTTCTCTTATTTCTAAGGCTAACATTTCTATTACAATATAGAATAATATGATATTAAACATACTTATTTCACCCCTCATTTTATTGTGAATGCCTCTAACTTATCTCCACTACATGTAATACTTGCTGATGGTTGAAGTTAGATACTTTTGATCATCTTAAGGAAAGTTCCATTTATTCCTATGCTCTCTAGTGTTTTTAATAGGAACGGGTGCTTCATTTTGTCAAAAAAAATTTTTTTTCTGCATCTATTGAGATGATCATGATTTTGGTTAGTTTTGTTACTGATCTGGTCTATTATGTTGATAGTTTTCCTAATAAGCCCTATATGTCTGCAATAAATCCCACCTGATCATAGTGTATTATCCTGGTGATACATTGCTGTAATTGCTTTGCTAATATTCTATTTATAATTTTTGCATTAATATCCATTAGAAAAATTGGTCTGTAATATTCTTTCTCTAATTTTCCTCTTCCTGGTTTAGGTATCCACAGAATATTTGTCTCATAAAAGGAATTGGGTAGAATTTCTTCCTCACCTATTTTTCCAAATAGTTTGTATAGTATTAGAATTAATTGTTCTTTAAATGTCTGGTAGAATTCACTTGTAAACCTGTCTAGCCCTAGAGATTGTTTCTTATGGAGTTCATTGATGGCTTATCCAATTTCTTTTTCTAAAATGTGCCCATTTAAGGATTTTCTTTTCTTTACTTTTAATCTGGACAGTGCATATTTTTGTACTATTATCCATTTCCAATTTATTGGCTGATAGTTGGGAAAATAGCTCCTAATTATTGTTTTAATTTCCTATTCATTGATTTCATATTTGATGCTGATAATTTGGTTTTCTTCTTTCTTTTCTTAAAATCAAATTAACCAAAGGTTTATCTATATTATTTATTTTTTCATAGAACCAGTTCTTTGTTATATTTGTTAATTCTAAAGCTTTCTTATTTTCAATTTTCTTCATCTATCCATTAATTTTCCAAATTTCTGATTTGACGTTTAATTGGGGATTTCAAGTTCTTGGCCTGGGATTCTGGAGGATGCAGTCAGGTGGTCCCTCTCTGCTCTCTAGTTCTAAGTAATGAAGGGCCTTTGAATTTTAGGAGCCACATGCTCACTCTCTATGGTGCCAGGGATTTTCAGGTTGCCTTAAACATGGTCAACTCTTTACTAATATTTAATATGATTCATAAATGCTCAATGCCAAAAATGGTGCACTAGTCTCTAATTGAAAAGTAGCAATATATTAGAAATCCCAGCTAAGTTCCTCAATAACTTAGAACAGGGATAGGCTCCCCCAAATATTTCAAATGGCACACATTACAGATGGTACTTGCTTTTGATTTTACATAGATATTACTTCACATTTTAAGGAAAACTTCATTTATTCTATGCTCTATATAATTTTAATAGGAATGGGTGTTGTATTTTGTCAAAGTCTTTTTCTGCATCTATTATAATAATATGATTTCTATTGGCTTTGTTATTGATATGGTCAATTATGCCGATAGGTTTCCTAATACTGAACAAACCTTGTATTCCTGCTATAAATCCCACGTCATCATAGGGTATGATCCTTGTAACATATTACTGTAATCTCCTTGCTAGAATCTTTTCAATTAATTAATCAATATATCAATCAATAAATTAATTTATTTAGGTGGCATCTATCTATTTATCTATTTTTGCCTCAGTATTCATTAAGAAATTTGTCTATAGTGTTCTTTCTCTATTTTTACTCTCACTAGCTCAGGTATCAGCACCATAATTGTGTCATAAAAGGAATTTGGTAAGACTCATTTATTCACCTGTTTTTGTAAGTAGTTTTTATTATATAGGGATTAACTTTTCTTTAAATGTTTGATAGTATTTTCTTGTGAATCCATTAACCCAGGGATATTTTTTTTTCTTATAGAGGTGAGTGATGGCTTATTTTTCTAAGATTTGGTAATTAAATATAGTATTTCTCTTCTGTTAATAAGGACCAATTATATTCTTGTAAATGTTCATTCATTTCACTTGGATTGTCAGATTTATTGGCATATAATTGGCAAACTTGTAGGAATCTGTTTTTGAATCTTTTTATTATATACTTCATTTTTATGGATGGTTATACCATTTACATTTACAAACATGATTAAGTAATTGTGTATTTCCCTCAATTCTATTTTTTCTTTTCCCTCTTAAATTTTACCATTTCCTCCTCACAAATATTTTAATTTCAATGACCACTTTTTTCAATTTCCCTCTCCTCTAACATTTGCCCCCTTTTATTATGCCCATCCCTTTTTATTATCCTGTAGGGTAAGATAAATTTCTATATCTGATTGTGGATGTATGTCATTCCCACTTTGAACCAATTCTGAAGAGAGTAAGGTTCAAGTATTGCTTGTCAGCCCCTATCTTACTCTCTTCTGTAATAATTCTTTTATGCTTAATATATGTGAGATAATTTATCCCATTCTGTTTCCACCTTCCCTCTTCTCTGAGTGTAATCTTCTTTCTCACCCCTTAATGTTGCTTTCTTGGCTATCTTCCATCCCATCATAGTCAAATCACTCTTACACCCTCTGTCCATGCATACTCCTTCTAATTGTCCTTATAGTGTTAAAATTCTTAAGAATTATAAATGTTATCTTGTCATGCAGAAATATAAACAGCTTAACCTCATTGAAGCTCTTATACTTTCTCTTTCTTTTTCCTTGTTTACCTTTTCATGTTTCTATTGAGTCTTATATTTTAATATTTTTTCCCAAGTCATTTAATTTAAACTAATTTTTTTTAAACTGAAGGTCCTGTATTTCATTAAATATTCATTTTACACCCGAAGGATTAAAATCAATTTTGCTCAGTAGGTGGTTCTTGGATGTAATCCTACCTCCTTTGCCTTCTTTAATATAATATCCCAAGCCTTCCAATATAGAATGTAGAAGATACTAAATACTGCATAATCCTAATGTAGATCGGTAATATTTGACTTTTTTCCCTGGTTTCTTGTAATATTTTCTCCTTGGCTAGGGAACACTTGAGTTTGACTATGATATACCTGGGAGTTTTTATTTTGCAATTTCTTTCAGGTGGTGATTTGTGGATCCTTTCAATTTCTATTCTTCGAAATGGTTCTAGGCTATCAAGGCAGTTTTTCTTTTTCTTGATAATTTCTTGAAATATAATGTTCAGGCTCTTTTTAAAATTACAGATTTCAGATAGTACAATAATTCTTAAATTATATGTCCTGGACAGATATTTTTCAAGTGGGAAATATGACATTTTCTATTTTTTCATTCTTTTGATTTTTAAAAAATCATTTCTTGCTGCCTCATGTAGTCATCAGCTTCTACTTCTTCAATTCTAATTCTTAAAGAATTGTTTTCTTCAGTTAGTTTTTGTACCTTGTTTACCATTTGGCTAGTTCTATTTTTTAAAGATTTTTTTTTTAATCAGTGAATTTTTGCACTTTTTTCATTTATTTGTGTTCTTTTAGGAAGCTGTTGACTCTTTTTTTCATGGTTCTCTTGTATTACTCTAATTTATTTTCCAACTTTTTTTCTACTTATTTGCTTTTTAAAATTATTTTTGAGCTCTTCCATGACTTTTTTTCCTAAGCCTATTTACATTTTCTTATGAAGCTTTGCATGTAGTCATTTTGACACTATTCTCCTATTCTGTTTATGCCTCAGTCCTCCCTGTCACCACAGGAACATTCAATAGTCCTGTTTTTTTCCCCTTTCTTATCATTTTTGGGCGGAGGGGGTAATTTTTCTGCCTATTTTGTGCTTTTATATTTTTATGTAAGAGTTGGGCTCTGCTCCTGTACTGTCCCTAGTTTCTTTCCTAGGGCTTGGGGCCTTGCTTCTGGCTTACACTGGATGGGGATGGAGCCTCCCTGTTGCCTTATACTCAAAGCAGGGCCTCCCTGTTGGCCTGCCATATGGGTTGGAGCTTCACTGCTAGTCAGTAATGGGGGCAGAGCATCAATGGTAACCTGAACTGGTGGTTTTGTTTTGTTGTGGTGCTGGCCTGCACAGAGTGTTGACTTATCTCAATGCTGCTGGTTTGCAAAGAAGCATGGCTAGCTCCATGTCTTGCCCCCAGGTTTGGAACTTTATTCACAGGACTGCTGGGGTATAGCCAGATGCTGCTATTCACTGCTTACATTTCCCAGTTGCTTCACTAAGACAGACCTTTACTGATGAGCTTCCAAGGCATCCTGAGCTGTTAAGCTGTTTCTCTGTTCCTAAATTACTTCTGAGGCATTTTTCAAGATTACTTGAAGAGGAACTTGGGAAGCCTCCAGGGAGTTACTTCCTCACTCTGGCATCTTGGCACTGGAAGTCCCACAATGCCCAGGAAATATATTTTTAACATTGACATAAAGGAGCAGAGATGGTTAAGACTGACATACTTTTTGAAATATTTTTAATCTTAAGAAAGCAGCAATAGTGAAGAAAGTCATTGAACAAATCTTAGGTTTAGTCCTTATCATTATCCTAACAAGTATGTCATAATATAACATTTCATTTTGGTTAAGATAATAATAGACAAATCTTTGATATTAAAAAAGAACTCCTACTGGGATTTACTTTATTATTTTTCTTGAGTTAATGTCAAAAAGCAAATTTGCTCTAGCAAATGGCATTGACCTAATAAAATTGTAAGAAATGTAGGAAGATTCCATTATAAAAAAGAGAGAGATAAGCTAATGGAACCTATGGAGAGAAACACAATGCAGAGGAAAAGTGACAGGTAAGTTTTCTAAGGAGGATCACATAATTAGTTTAAAGACCCTCATTCTACACACCAAACCAAAGAAAAGTCCTTTGTGGCCAGTTTTCTTGCAAGGTTCAAACCGTGACTTTGAAATTCATTTTACCGCTTTTCAATAGCCAGAAAAAAAATAACATTTAAGCAAAAGTCTGGTTTTTAAGTACTCAAAATAAAGTTATTTAATAAAATGTTCTGAAATAATGTTCTATAATCACAAAGAAAAGCTCGCTCAAAACATAGATTCCTTAGTTAGCACAGAGTGTGTTCTAAATGATTGTGGTCAACTATGAAACTTGTGGGACTTAAAATATTTCTCTTATTTTTGCTTGAGAAACCAAAAAAAAAAAAAGAATAGAAGTGAAGAACAAAAGGCAAAGACTCAAACAGAAATGGTGCCATAATTCAGGACATTGGCCTTAAAAATTATAGTTCTGTATTTTAATTTAACACATTTGATCTATTTAGTTTTAGAATTTTCAGATAGTATAATTAAATAGAATTTAATAGTTCATGTCACAAAAGATGTAAAACATTACCAATGATCAATAACAAACTGCAGATAAAAGTATGGTGTTCTGAATCCTTCATCACTTGAAATTGTCCCAATGTTTCAGGAGTTCAATTAATTCTCTGATCAATGAATTGGAGATTGAGCTCATGTAAGCTAAGGAGGACAATACTTTTATAATTCATGAAAAGCATATTCATAATAACAACTCAAAATTTACAGACAATAAAACCATTTCAGAGGTAGAATATCTTGTCCTGACTTCCACATTGAGTATCAGAGACAACATTCAAACCAATATCTCTCCATTCAGTAGGGTCAAGTGCTTTTCTTCAAGATACAGAACTATTGTCTTGATTCCATTACTGGTTTAATCTGTGATTTAATTACAAACATTTTCCTTTTTAGTTGCTTATACAAGGGGATTCTTGTTCCTTATAGCCCAAATAAGTTTCACATTGAGGTTGGGATCTTTCTTTTTCTGTCTTTTTCTCTAGAGAAATGTGTTGGGGGGTTAAGCACAGAGAAGTATTCCTATATGATTAACATCAAAACCAGGGAACAGGCATTGAGGAAATCAGGAAGAAATATATGAGAGTGGGAAACGGACTGTTATCTGAAATAAAAACTCAAAGTACCTTACAGCTTGCTAGCAAAGAGCAATAGGGAGTTGCTGGAAAGGAATTGAAGAGGAAAAATGCTCAAGTCACAGATTTTATGTAGGAGCAGCCAAGGTGCCAACTCTGAGTTAGCAGCAAAAGGAAGTTTTAAAGTAAGCACAGTAAGAAGATAATTGACCTGGGCAAGAATGAATGCTCAACCATTGACTATGACATAAATTGAAAAACTTCAATTGATTAGAATGCTTGAGATTTCCATCTCAACAGATAAATTGCAAGTAAAAGAAAGAGAATATACACTACAGTCTTGCCAGCAGATATCAGAAAAAGAGGAAAAGTTAGAGAAAAGTCTTTATTCATTAAATGGAAATCCTTCTTATATGTAGGAATATATTATTCCTAATTATACATATTTAAAATGTTAATTTATCTGCATGTTTCAACTTATGATAATATATCCTGAAGATTTTTGGGAAAAGAATATGTTTTAAAATGATTTAAGTAATTTGCAATAAAAAATTTCCCTTTACATTGCAGGATAAATTTATATAAAAAAAATACAATAGCAAAGCAGTGAAATAAATATTGGCAGTAAAGCATTTTTATGGCCAGTATAAGATAATTGTTAGAGGAGAAAATAAGACAAAATATTCAGGTATCTATTTATATCTATATACCTACAGCTATATATCCCTCTATTTATCACTAGGGATACAAAGCCCAACATGAAACAGTCAGTTCCTACCCTTAAGGAGCTTGTAAGTAATCAAGGGGGACATCATACAAAAATAAATTTATGACACAAAAACAATGGACAGGAAAGAAATGTAAAAATGAGGGATTCAGGAAAGACTCCACAAAATAGTGATTAATTTGCTCAGTAGAGTTTTTTTTTTTTTACAGAAACTGTTCATGAACAATGACAAAAATATGGAATGTAGAATGTCATGAAGGAAGTACAGCAAGCAGGACAATTTTACTGAAAGATAAAATGTGTGATGGTTAATAATATTCAGTAAAGGGGCGGCTAGGTGGCGCAGTGATAGAGCACCGGCCCTGGAGTCAGGAGTACCTGAGTTCAAATCCGGCCTCAGACACTTAACACTTACTAGCTGTGTGACCCTGAGCAAGTCACTTCACCCCAATTGCCTCACTAATAATAAAAATAATAATAATAATAATAATAATAATAATAATAATAATAATAATAATCAGTAAAACTGGATACAACGTTTTCTTTTTGACCTTTTAAGTCTTTTAAAGGATTTACTACCAATTATAGTATGCTGGAACAATGGTTTCCAAAGTATAGGCTAGAATCTGCTAGGGAAATATCTTCATGGGGTAAAGGCATTACAGAATGGACAAAGACTGCAACTAAAAGAACTGGGTGGGTAGGTTTCATAAAATCCTAAATGAGACCACCAGTCATGTATCTTTTCTCTGATGTGAAAACACCAACACTTATTCCTGTATACTAACTTTTTTGTTTTACCCCACTACTATGAATGTTCAATTACTGTCACACTCCTTCAACTAGTCATCCTAACAGTGAAATTCAAATCTAAAGTATCCATTCCCCATAGCAATTGTTTAGGGGCCATTGGGAAAATTCTTCCCAGATCGCCTAACATCCAGATCACCTCATGAATGAAGCAAACGCCACTTAGAGAAGAAGGTAAGGTGAGGGGGAATAAGTATGACACACTAGCTTTGTGGCAGGCACTATGCTAAGTACTTCGTAAATATTCCATTTGATTTTCACAACAACCTTGTAAAGTAGGTGTTTTTTTTTTATTTTAATTTTACACTTGAAGAAACTGAGGCAGACAATTTTTTTTACATTTAATAGTATTTTATTTTTTCCAAATAAATATACAGTTTTCAACTCCCATAACCAGTAAGTCATGTTAAACATATTTCTACATTAGTCATGTTGTGAGAGAAGAATCAGAATAAAAGGGAAAAATACAAGAAAGAAGAAACAAACAAAAAACAACAACAAAAAAGTAAAAATAGTGTGCTTCAATCTGCATTCAGACACCATAGTTCTTTTTCTGGATATGGAAAACATTTTCTACCATACAACTTTTGGAATTGTCTTGGATCATTATATACCAGAGAAGAGCTAAATCTATCACAGCTGATCATCACACGATGTTGCTGTTACTATATACAGTGTTCTCCAAGTTCTGCTCATTTCACTCAGCAATAGTTCATGTAAGTTTTTCAAGGTTTTTCTGAAATAGCACATAGTTTCAAAATTATTTCCCTAGGGTCACACAACTAGTAAATATCTGAGATTGCATTTTAACTCAGATATTCCTGACTCCAGATCCAACAATCTATCTGTTGTACATCTCGCTACTTCTGTGGCAGGCTCCACATGGGAGTCAAGGAACTGCAACAGTCTTATCCAATTCTTTATTATGGATGGGGTAGAGAAAGTCATAGTAGGTAAACTGGCATGTACAGATTGTAGTCAATCACCCATACTCCAAAGTCCCCTTTCAATGTCAAAGGGCACCACTGTCCAAAAAATTACCCAAGATCCCACAATGTAACATCTCTTAGAGAGTTTCCCTTTTTGCTATTCACACAGTCTCATCACTTCTTCCCTGTAATATTGCTATGTTCTTTTAATTTGTATGCATACCTCCATCCTCACCACTCCAATCCATTCTCTGAATTTCCAAAATGATTTTCCTAAGCAATCAGACATGCCACTTTCCTACTTAATAAATTCTAGTCACTCCCTATCACCTCTAGCATCAAATATTATTTCACAATAGCATTTATTTTTTCTTTTGTGTTTCATATCAGATAAAATTACTATAGCAGAACACATACAATTTATAAATGAGTAAATATATATTTTAATTGATAGCATGTATAATCAAAAAGTCTGGAGGCTACTGATTTATCACATAGATCATCTGGGACTTGGGAAAAACTCATTGAATTAAAATCAAATTATTATAATTTCATTGCCTATCTTAATCATCAAATAACCATAAACCAGTTTTAAACCTTTTCTTTCAAGTGTTAGAGCTGCATCTTGAACCCACTCTAATGACTATCACTTGCCTACTATGGAACCAAAGATAATTAAAAACCAAATAATTCTAAATAATTGAAGACTACCTTATACTGAGACCCATTCATTCCTGTTACAACTTTAAGAAATCTTTTTTAATTGAAAATTTCCTTATAAAAAGGTGTGATGTATAACTGTTTGAAAGTGTCCTTAGGAAAGGGGCAGCTAGATGGTGCAGTGGATAAAGCACCATCCCTGGATTCAGGAGGACCTGTGTTCAAATCTGTCTTCAAACACTTGACACTAGCTGTATGACCCTGGGCAAGTCACTTAAACCCCATTGCCCCACCCCCACCCCCACAAAAAAGTGTAATTAGGAAACCATCTGCCTAAGGGACATATTATTAATTCTTTCTATTGATTATAAAAAAAAGAAGGTATTGATGAACTATAGATGGGATTGTCAGATTCCCTAAAAAATAGAAAATGGACAGGTGGAGCTTGGATTACAAAAGTTCTCAGATATACTTTCTATTGAAGGAGTTTTATAGGGTGTCTTTCCAAATGTATTTTGAAATTTGAACAATAGATACTCTTTATCCTTTGGTCTTTAAAAAGTATTATGGGGGAGCAGCTAGGTGGTGCAGTGGATAGAGCACCGGCCCTGGAGTCAGGAGTACCTGAGTTCAAATCCGGCCTCAGACACTTAACACTTACTAGCTGTGTAACCCTGGGCAAGTCACTTAACCCCAATTGCCTCACTGAAAAAAAAAAAGTATTATGGGGGACAGCTAAGTGGCACAATGAATAAAGCACCAGCTCTGGATTCAAGAAGACCTAAGTTCACATCCATCCTCAGACACTTGACACATACTAGCTGTGTGACCCTGGGCAAGTAACTTAACTCTCATTGCTCTGAAAAAAAAAGTACCATGGACAGGCCAAACTCCTTTAAATAGTTATATATCTCTTCTAGTGTGATCTACAATCTTTAGTTTTGAGGCAAGTGAAAAAATGTTACGTTTAAATAGCAAAATCTAGAGTAGTGGTGTCAAATTCAACAGTCCATATACATTTCTTTTTTTGTTAAACACTTCCAAATTTATTTTTAATCTCTTTAATGAGGTACTAGTGGATTTTGCATCTCTCTTGAAACCCAAAAGCCAAATCTGATACCAATGATGTAGAGGAACTCACTATTCTCAGGGAATGCTACCTCAAAGTAGATTCTGAATTTTTTTTCTATCTCAGTGGCAAATACATTTGGCAAAAATTCATCTCCTCCTATGAATTGTCTCATTTTTATAAATGGAATATTGAACAGTGCTATTTCTGTTGTTGCAGATTTTGAGGAATTTTGAATGATTATCATATTTGGATGGTACAAACTATTATAAAAATAATAGCCAATAAGGCAAAATTTTGCTTTAGCAAATCAAATGTTGCTTTCTCATAATCAACACACCATAAGCATAGTGGAATCTGATATTCTCTAATTCCCAGTGGCAGCTATGAAATGGTAAAGTTGGGCTCTATTGTTGAATGTAGCTAATAATTCTGTTATCTATAGAATTCCTTATCAAAGATGTACTTAATTTGTGTATAGTTGACTAATAAAAATTAGTCTTGAGAGGAGAATAAATATACAGGTATTTTGTTATGTTCTCTGTCATCCTTTTCAATATTAATAAGGGTATGAGAGGTTTTGCACACTTCTTTCATATATTCCACACCTTTGCTATCTTTAGCATTAGACATCCCAGAGGAGAAAGAAAATTGAGTCAGGCACACAGTATTCCAAACTCTCAATATTCAATTTTGTGAGTGTAAAGATCTGACTATATATAGCTTATAATTTCTGAAAGTCTTTTTCCCTCATACTTTCTTTATTAAGGAGGGCTCCCAAATATATTTAGATTATTCTCCTACAACTTTTAAATGATAGGAATGTTGGTATATGATCCAGTAATTAATTGAATTTCATTAATATGCCCTTTTCAGGATGACAGCATGGGATTTTTATTTTAAGTTTTTGATATACTCCCTTTTAATATCTTGAATACTGATTCTTCCTAACCCATAAAATTGTTTAGCCTCCAAAATATCTTTCATTTGTGCTCACTTTGTCTAAGCCAGCTTTTTTTCTTTTTCCTCCATCTTTATTTTCTTTCATGATACCATCCTCAGGTAGCATGTTGGAGACAATGATATGTATTTCTCTGCTTGATAACTCAATTTCCATTGAAAGAAAAATAGTTTTTGTTAAATAAATAATTATATACTTTTTTTTCCTTTAACTCTCCAATAATTGTTTTTCTTCTATAATATATAACCTTAAAAGATCCCAGAAGGGTATGGTTTAATTGAATCAACAAACTTTCTAACAACTTTTTTTCCCTTTCCTTCTCATTTTTATATGAAACTATATGATTCATAAGTTTACTGTAAGATTTTAAGAATTTAATCCTATCATGGTCTTCTTTGAGAACAAAGTACAAACAAAAACACCTTCTTGATACTGCTTCCACAAAAACTCAAATACATTTTTTTTCTCTTTTCACAAGACTTCTATTCTGGTTCAGGCTCTTATCACCTATATTAACCAGGACTTTAACAAAACTTTCTGATTGTCCTTCTTCCCTCTAATCTGTACATTTTCCTATACATCTTGCACATAGATAAGAAATTTATATTCTTAAAACACAGATCTGGCCATGTCATCCCAAACTCAATAATGTCTCATGGCTCCCTATTTCCTCTAGGATATAATACAAAATTCACATTTAGTATTTTAAAACTTGTACTCTGTGACAACAAGCTGTATTTTCAGATTTTGTTTTCAAATTAGCTACATTCATAATTCTCCATTTCTTTCAAACTAACCTATTAGTAATTTCTCATATGAAACATGAATGTGTATGGGGATGAGGGAGGGAAGTAATCTATCACACTTCTCTTTTGAAGAATGCCCTACTTTTGGAAAGCAAAATTAAAGGACTTAGGTGCTATCTCCCATATTTCCTAATTTATCTAGTAATTGGAGTAGTCCTTTGATAATATTTGTAAAGTACTTAGCATAGTGCCTCATATATAGTAGGTATTACATAAATGTGTATTCCCTTTCTTTCCCTTCCCTTTCTGTCTCTCCCTTTTCCTTCCCTTCCCTCTTCTTCCTTCTTGAAATCACTTTCTTTGTACTTTGTATCACCTTATATGTGAAGAAGCTACTTTTGTAGCTCCTTTTACATTTGGCCAATTTGGCTTTTTAAGCTGTTGACTTTTTCATGACCCTCCTTGATCACTCTCATTGCTTTTTCCACTTTTTCCTCTATGTCTCTTACTTTACCTTCAAAGTCCTTTTGAGCACTTCTATGGCCTGAGACCAATTCATATATTTCTTCGAAGTTTTTTATGTAGGAGCCTTGATGTTGCTATCATCTTCTGAGTGTGCATCTTTATCTTCCTCATCACTAAAGAAACATTCTACGGTCTGCATCTTTCTCTGTCTGCTCATCATGTCCCATTTTACTTGACTTTTAAGTCCTTCCTAAAGTGGGACACTGCTTCCAGGATGTACTATTCCAAGCTTCAGGGAGTCTAAGGTGGTATGATTTAAGGAGGACCAGGTTCTTCACATGCCTGGCTTCTTCTCTGGTTTGTAGATAACCCCAGGCCAACTTGCTAATTAACGAGGCAGCAAAACTTGTGTACTGTGGTTGTTAGCTCTGTTGAGCCTGTACTCCTCCCCAACCAGGCCACCAACACTAAAGCCTACTTTCTGGTTCCCAGCAGGGGTGAAACATCCAGGTTCTACTTCAGTGCCAGCAGAGACACCTGTAATCTCCCCCTGGACAGCCACTCAGCCCTCTCACCAGACCATGATCTTAGTTCTAGACAACACTGGTGTTACAGCTGATTCAGAGGCTCTGGGGGGTCTCTTTCTCTGGAGAGGCCTGACTGGGACTGGATCTGTGTCAGCGTGACTTCAGGATTAGGCTCCACTCCCTCCCCAGCATAGCATCCCCCTCCTGCTGACCTCCTAAGCTATCTTTGGATGGAAAATTATCTCAGTCCATTCTTATGGGGTTTCTGCTTCTCTAGGAATTGTCCTATGGAATTATTTGGAGGATTTTTTGAGCAATGATGATGTGAGTTCTGAGAGCTTACTGCTTTTCTTCTGCAATCTTGGATCTGCCCCAGAAGTCCGCTGTGCTCCATTCTCACCCAGGCACAACAGAGCTATTTTGCTGACCTTCTAAGTTGTCTTTGGCTTGAAAATTATTTTACCCTGACTTTTTGTGGGTTCTGCTGTTTGTCTTATGGCATTATTTGAAGGTATTTGGAGGTGTATTGGAGATAACTCAAGCAAGTCACTGCCTTTCCTCAGCCATGTTGGCAACAGTCCCATTTTTGCCTTTTTACAAATATGTATCATGATTTTGAAAGAAATAATTTTTTCAAATTATCTTTTACATATCTATGACTTGTTCTACCAATTCCTTTTTATTCCTTTTCAAAGAGGACCTTTATTTGACTACACCAATACTGTTATCAAAACTGACATGATTGATTTCCTCCACTTGTTGAAAAGTGTCTTGAATGGGTTTTAGAATAATTTTGTATTTTTTTGTTAATCACTAAGACAATTTAGTCAAGCTATTGCTATTGAGTTTCTGTGTTTAAAAATCATAGTCTTATGAGCAGAACCAGAAGAACATTGTACACAGTATCATCAACATTGAGTGTTGATCTACTGTGACAGACTATATTCTTCTCACCAATGCAATGGTACAGAAGAGTTCCAGGCAACTCATGATAGAAGAAGATCTCCAAATCCAAGGAAAAAAAAAAGAACTGTGGAGTATAGATGCTGAATGAACCATACTATTTCTTTTGTTTTTGGTGCTGTTGTTTTTTCTATTTTGAGGTTTTTCATCATTGCTCTGATTCTTCTCTTATAACATGACTAATGCAGAAATAGGACTAATGTTATTATGTGTGTATATATATATATGTATGTATATGTATATATGTATGTATGTATGTGTGTATGTATATATGTATGTATATGTATGTGTATGTATGTATAGATAAATATATAAGTATATATATATATAACCTATATCAGATGACCTGCTGTCTAGGGAAGGGGGGGGAGGAAGGGGAGGGAGGGAGGGAGAAAAATCTGATATTGGAAAGCCTGTATAAACAAAAGTTGAGAACTATCTTTACATGTAAAGGGAAAAAAATAAAATACTTTATTAATTTAAAAAAAGGAAGAAAAAAATTCTCAAGAGCTCTTGAAATAAAATGCTATATTTATCTTTTAAAAAAATCATAGTCTTTGTAAACAATCTTCCAAGTACACACTTGAAGTCTTTTGAGTATAACTAAAGATTACAGAGCTTATCCTTCACTGTAAAATCCTTTGAAAATGATATTATTCCCATTGCAAAAATCACAGGAATATCTCTTTGTGGGCATAGGTTTTAGGATGTTCCAGAGTGGCTAAGAATTCAGTATTTCATAAAATGGGTTCGTGATAAAGAAAAGGAGGACACTCCCACCCCTAGAATTTATGATATTTTCTAGAAAGAGAGGATTAAAAGATGAGAAAAATAGAAATTCAAGTTAGCAAAAAAAAGATGTAAGGATTGGGAAATCAATTCATTTTTTTCTTCAGTACTTAAAAGTCTGACATATTGGTATGCTCCTTCTATTGATTCAAATGCTGGTATCTCATCAAAATTTCAGGCAATTTCATGAATTACTGTTACAAAAAGAACCTAGAAGCCAATCTTCTGATGATAAGCTTCATCAAATTAGTATAGCTAAGTTTTTCCTTGAAAGAGACACAGAGTTTGACAAGTATTCACATATTTGAAATTGAGTTATGATTTACAATATTGACTATTGTCTAATCAGAAGCTCTCTACAAGAGGAACAACAAAATTGCAGGTCCTATTAAAACAAACACTGTATTACCTTTTATAATAGTAGGCACTCTGTGAATGCTTATTAATTCAATTATTATTTTTTAGAATAATTATAATTTGATTTTTAACAGGTGTGTAAATATGCATATTGGGTACCAGGGTAGGATAAACCCCATACTATATAGTCCATTTAAGAATTTATGAAGCACAATGATTTGAGAAGTCACCTTTAATTCGTAAGGTGAGAAAAAAATGACTCAGTTTTAATTGATAAGTTTTAGAATTCTTACTATGTCCTTTAAGTGTAACAGTATATTCAGTGTATTTACATAGAAAGATAGAATATTGCTTCCATTACTCCTTCTTACTCCCCTGCCTACCCCTTCAACATCCCACCATTCCACATTTTACCCCTTGAAAAAAGATTGAGTATGATATTTCAACATAAATATTTAGCAAAGAAACCATTTTCACACCTAATTAATGGTGATGATGTAGTCCATATTACTTCTGAATGCAATTCTGTAGTCCCAGTTTCAGTTTCAATGATGACAAAGCCTATTCTCCTTTTTTCAAGGCATAAAACAGAACATAGATCTGTGGTTGCCAATCATGCTTTTAATAGAAATTTTGACTTTCCAGATTTTTTTTTTACTTTGCCACTCAAACCAAAAGGTAGTTAATATTTTCAGCTCACCTTTTCCACATTCTTAAAACTCCTTAGGGGCTGAAAGAGAAGTGGCTTTTAAAACTTCAGAGTATTCCATAAACAACAAAGATAACATTTTATCTGTTACCACTTTGCACTCTATTTCTGCACAGAAGCAAGGAGGCCAAGTCATTTGGGGATCCAGGCTTTAACTTCCTTACAATAAGGTTACCTTCCAATTTTGGACAAATATAGAGTTTTCCAAAGAGGCATATTTCATTCAGGTTGTACTATTAATGTCAAGGTCCCAGAAGGTCATTATTCCTTTCAACTCAGTCTGGATGACATCTGCCTCTGGCAACCCAGAGGCATAGCTGATTGTTGTAGTTTTATAGTAAGAATATAAGCTCTTCCAATAACTTTTGGCTTTAAGTCTATAGTTATTGGTAAGTGTTGGAAGAGGTGGAACTGAAAAAGAATAGGAGTTTTGAGTAGGTTTACTTAGCACGAGGTAAAGGGAAAAGAAGTAGATTCAAGTAAACAGGATGAGAAAGGAAGCAATCTTTAAAATGAAGCAGTATAGTTAAAGTAGAAAAAAAGTTGATTCTTTACACAGGGGGTAACCCTTTATTCATCGATAGACATATAGATGATAAAAATAGAGTATACATATGTGCGTGTGTATATATATATATACACATACACATATGTGCATGTGAGTATACACACACATATATACACACAACCATTTCCTTATTTGAATGTTGATTTCTTCCTAACAACTTCCTCCAATCTACATGAAAAGACATTGCCAGCCAGGGCCCAAATGGTAAGATATAAGAGACCTTTGGTTTTCATTTGTTCACTTCTTTTAAATGTCATCAAAATTAGAATGTTTGCTTTCACTAAAGCAAAACAAAGTAAAAATAAATGAATGAGTAAATAATTGAATATAAGTAAATGTATATAAATATATGTATATGTGTATATATACATATACATACATACACATATGTATGTATGTTTATGTAAATTTATTGTGCCATGCTATCTAGCTGCCAATTAAGTATGCATTTTTAAAAATCCATACTCTATCCAGATTTACAAGTGAGGTATGTTTTGTGTGTTAATATAAATTTGCCTCACATATTCAACATTTTTACTTGAGGGGCCATAAACTTCTTAGTTTCTACCTCAAGTAAAGGCATCATTGCTATCAGGTAATAATAATAAAACCTTCAATTTATATAGCACTTATAATGTTCCAGGAATTGTATTAAGTACTTTATACTTAACATTTCATTTGATCCTCATAGCAACTCTGGGATGTGGGTACTATTATTAGCCCCATTTTATATATTAGGAAACTTAGGTAAAAAAAGACTTGAGTGCCTTTCCCAGGGTGACACAGCTAGTAACAGATTTGAACTCAGTGCTTCCTGACACCATGTCAGGTGTTCTATCCACTACCATGCCTGCTTGCTCTATGATTACAGAGATACTATAGAGTATAGCTCCTCTGAATTAATGGGCATTTATGAGCCCCCTGCTAACAGGTTTCAAAATCTTGATATTTTACTAATTGGACTTAGTAAGAAGCTTTGAGAGAAGGGGGCAGCTAGATGGCACAGTGGATAGAACACCGGCCCTTGAGTCAGGACTACCTGAGTTCAAATCTGGCCTCAGACACTTAACACTTACTAGCTGTGTGACCCTGGGAAAGTCACTTAACCTCAACTGCCTCACTAAAAAAAAAAGAAGCTATGAGAGAAAACAAATAATCACATCTTAGATAATCTTCTAATGCTATTTCTTTCCAGAATTTTCTATGCTTGGGCAAAAGTCCATTGTTTCATTTTGCATTTTAATTCTTTCTGTTTTGGTAGACTGATTGAACATGTATTCTGGCAGAAGTGTGAGCTGAGAGACAGGGCAACCTCCTCATTATTTAGGAGCATTACAATTAGAATCTTGTGGCAGAGCTGTGTGACCCTGGGCAAGTCACTTAAACCCAATTGCCTCACTAAAAAAAAAAAAAAAAGAATCTTGTGGCAGACTATATCAATGATTTATGTATGAATGACTGGTAAACCATCCTTTTTGATTTGGTTCTGCTTCTACTTGGAGGTACCTTGTATATATGTCATCTTGGTATCACGGAAAGTCACCTAGAGTTCAGGGTGGTTAATTTCTAGTTCCCTAAGATAACAAACAAATAAGTAAGGGAATGAATGAATAAGAAATAAATGTACAGATAGGCAAAAATTTAGTAAGTGCCTATGGTATGTCAGGCATTGCATTAAACACTGAGAATACAAAAAGAGGTGACAGTCTCCGCCCTCAAGTTTATAGAAATCTATCTACAGGATAAATCAGAAATAATTAAGAAAAAGAAGCTTCCAGAAAGCACTAGTTGGGGAAGGTTTCCTCTAGAATTTAGGATTTTAGTTGGGAATTAAAGGAAGCCAGACATGTCTGAAGTTGGAGAGTGTCCCAGGCATGAAACATATCCAGAAAGAATTCCCAGAGACTCAAGATTGAACATATAGTTCATAGGACAACCATGATATCAACATCACTGTATCAAAAAATTCTTGCTTAGGAGTAAGGTGTAAGAAAAATGGGAATATAGGAGGGTCCTAGAATATGAGGAACTTTGAATGCCAAACAGTACACTTTGTGTTTGCTCCTGGAGACAATAGGAATACCCTAGAATTTATTGAATGGTGTTGGGGTGTTGGTGGTGAAGGGTGACATGACATATATCTTAGGAAGATCACTTTAGTGCTTAAATGGAGGCTATATTGGAATGGAGAGAGGCTTGAGACAGGCAGACTAACCAGCAGGTTATTGCAATAATCAAAGCATGAGTTAATGAAGGCATGCACTAGAGTGGTGGCAATGTTAGAAGAAAGGAAGGGGTGTATTGAAGAAATGTTGCAAAGTTGGAATTGCCTGGACTTACAGTTTTGATATGACAGTTGAGAGATAGTGAGGAATTCAGGATGGCTCCTAAGTAGTAAACCTGAGGGATAAAGAGGTTGGTGTTACCCTCTATAGTATGGAGATGAAAGGGAAGTGGGGTGATGGAGATTTAGGGCAAAAGATACAGTTATGTTTTGGACATAGCAATTTTAAATTTAATTGGCTAGAAAAGTATACTTCAAAAATACCCAAGCTGACTACATCTGTGGTTACAAGGAGATAGAGATTTCTGTAACACTTAATGGTGTGCCATGATGTCTTCAATTTAAGTACAAGTCAGTTATATTTTGTAAAACTATCGAAATGTGCTAGAGAAATGTTGCTGCTCTGTCAAAATCCTTCATATTAGGTATTTAAATGTTTCATAACATCAAATAAACCATTAGTATTTATTAAGACTTAGGGGGCAGCTAGGTGGCGCAGTGAATAAAGCACTGACCCTAGATTCAGTAAGACCAGAGTTCAAATCTGGCCTCAAACGCTTGACACTTACTAGTTATGGACCCTGGGCAAGTCACTTAACCCTCATTCCCCTGTACCTCTCCCCCCGGAAAAAAAGACTAAATAATACTGCTTCATTTAAATGTTTCACTCTGTCTTTCTTAAATGACATTTTAATCAACTTTATACCTCTTCCATTAACTAACTTCTATTTCTCCATGTTCTTTTCTTTTAAAGGCAGAATTGGAATTAGTTCTCCAATGAATTCTAAATGAGCAATACATATGACCTTGGGGTTATTTGTTGTGTTCCCACTATAGCATTATAGTGTTAATATGACTTTGATTTTGCTTTCTTTAAAAGCTTTTATTACAGTAAAAATTTTGTGGTCAGTTTGTCATCCAACTTATATAACATTAGTAGCCATTTGTAAATTGACACACGAATTTAGTAGCTACTATATCCAAAATGCATTAGTAGGTGTTTAGAACAATATAAAGACAAATAATATCAGATTCCTATGGTCATTTATCTTCCAGTCTATTAGGGGAAAGTGAAAAAAAGACATATCTTTAAATAGGTACAGTAGAAAATCGTTTGATAATTACATATCTTAGGTAAAACAAGTTATTACAGTTATTTGCATACTTTCTGAATTATCATAATAATCACCAAGGAACTAGAGGCCTTGCCATGAGACTGATATATTGAATTCACAATTAACACCTATGGGTTCAAATCCATGCACAAACTGATGCTATTTTCTCACCTTGATTGAAAATCTGTAGAGAAGTCCGTTGAGATATTTCCAATAATTCCAATATCCTTCTTCTTCCCTGGAAATATGCTCACCTACACTAATTATTCAAATGATGATTTCTTAGCCATATATAACTGCCCTTTCTTCTACTAAGGTGTACAGTTGTAGCTCATGAATTTAAAAGAAAATTACACAAGAATTTTAAGCAGTAACAATAAACAAATACAAAATTTAGGGGAGGACAGAAAAAAAAGATAAAATTCAAAAGCTAAATTTGCCCACTAAGGAATAATTGTTCTGTTATCTATTTTTTTTTACCTATTAAGTTAAAAGCAACGCAAGATAAAAATATGACAAAGCAAATATTTAATTCTTTGAAAACTGTTTCCAGGACTAGGATGGAAAGTTGATCTTATAAATGCTATAGCTATATAGCACAATTCATTGTCTTTGAGGGCTTAATGGGAAGATACAACAAAATTTGTCTTCATCTCCAATAAATTATGATATTTCTCACTATAAATAAATACAATTAAAGTTTACAAATGTTTCTTCACATTCATGTTAGCATTTAGCAGCATCTACTTAATCTACTTTATATTTATCAGTTATTTCTATTGAGAGATGATGAAAAAAGAAAATAGTTAATGTTAATTTAACTTCAAACACCAAAAGTAAAGAGGACAAGTATAATATTAGAAATACATAGCTCTTAGTTTTGCTAAGGAATTTTACTTACTATAAAATGTTCCTACATGATTCTAAATAACTCCACATACATGACAAGGATTTTCCAGGTATTTAAATTTATGGTTAATTTTTTAAAAAATGTGTAGATAGATGATAGATAGATAGATAGACAGACAGACAGATAGATGTATGTATTCAACTATTTTCAAGTAACTTTCTTTTAATCTATTACTGGAGCCAAAAATTTTTCATTAAGATAATAAATATGGGAAAATTCACAATTGGAGAAAATGTGGGAAAACAGCCACATCAGTTCATTACTATCATAACCATGAAGTGGTTCAATCATTTCAGAAATCAATTTGTAATTAATCAAGAAACAATTTTAAATTTCTCCTAGCCTTTGATTTGGAGCTCCCAAAGCTCTATATTTTAAGTAGGTTTTTGACAAAGAGAATGTATGTGTGTGTGTGAGTTGGTGTGTGTGTACACATACACATTATTATTATTTTTTTGCAGGGCAATGAGGGTTATGTGACTTGCCCAGGGTCACACTGTCTGAAGCTGGATTTGAACTCAGGTACTCCTGAATCCAGGGCCAATGCTTTATCTACTGTGCCACATAGCTGCCCAACACATTATTTTTGATAAGTAAAATATTGAAAAAATACAGGCATTATGCAAAATTTTGCAATAGCTGAAGAAATTATCATACAGGAATATAATAGAATATCACTGTTTTTAAAACAATGAAAATATGAAGAATTTGGGGAAATAGGTGAAGCCTTGCAGAGGAAGTAAGGTAAAAGAAGATGAATTAAAGTAATTTAAAACAGAGTAATGGCAGCAATATAAATAAAAACAACATTTAGAAGCAACAAAACTAATACCAAATAAAAGAAACAATATTGGTATCATTCTGTCAAATTTAAGATACACAGATTCCCATACTGTTAATAATCGGTGAACTAGAAAAAATCAAAATTGTCACAAATAATCAATTATAATAGATCTAGTAAATGAATTTTCTAAATTTTAGGGAGTGAGGAATCCAATGCATATAGTAGTATATTTAGGGTATTTGTAGGTAAATGATGGTCATGCTAAAACAAACACATATACACATTATTTTAAAGTTATGAATATGCAAAAAATAAGCTAAAATTTGCCTTACATCATATTCTTATTTCAAATTGGATTGAAATTAATATGATAATTATTACCTAACAGGCCAAATTTAGATATTGAGTTTCTTTTTGTTTCCTGCCCTCCCTATTTTTTTTTTTTGTATTTGTTAATTGTCATTGTTTAAAATAATGTGATTTTTGGGCAGCTAGTTGGTGCAGTGAATAGAGCACCGGCCCTGGATTCATGAGTACCTGAGTTCAAATCTGATCTCAGACACTTGAAACTTACTAGCTGTCTGACCCTAGGTAAGTCACTTAACATTCCTTGCCCTACCAAAAAAAAATAATAATACAATTTTCTCATAAATTTTCAGACTACAAATATAAGTTACAATTGTACTCCTTAGTGGAAGAAAGGACAGTTATATCTGGCCAAGAACTCATTTTTTGAATGAGTAGTATAAGAGTTTCATTCCTAGACTTACATGAACTAATATATAGTGAAGTGAGTAGAACCAGAACAACATTGTGCATAGTAACAGCAATGTTGTTTGATGAAGAACTGTAAATTTCTTATCTATACTCAGCAATATAATGATCTGACAATCCCAAAGTAATGTTGAGGCATACTATCTACCTCCAAAGAAAGAACTGATAATGATTGAACACAGATTGAAGCATGCTATTTTTCACTTACTTTCTTTCATTTTTTTTCTTTTATTTGAGCCTTATACAAAATGACTAATATGGTGATGTTCTACATAATTGCACATGTATAACCTATATCTGGTTGCTTACTGCCTCTAGGAGGGGCTAGGGGAGAGAGAGAAGAAGGGAGGGATAAAATTTGGAACTCAAAACTTCAAATAAAAATATTCATAAGAATAGTTTCTTTCCTTTACAGAGAAGAAGAAAAATCACTCAGTAACTTTCAAGGGTTCAAGTGTAATCCCCATGAAACTTATCCCCAAATCTATATTTCTATTTCTAATGCTTCTCCTTATTTCCAGACATGCATAATAAAATTCTTTATAAATATTGCTTTCTGATTGCCTCATGACCCTCTTCTAAATGTTGCCATTTCTGTTATTTCTCCCAATCAAATAAATTTGTAAATTTTCAAATACTTTTGTCACATATTTGTTCTATCTCCTTTCCCAACATATCTAGTCATAGTTCATAAATTTAAAACTGAGAAGGAATTAGGAACCATTTATTTCTATTCCCTGATTTTATAGAAGGGCAGAATGAAAAATAAAAACAAAGAGAGGAGTTTTAGTGCTAGCTGATATAAAACTATACCAAGAATCAGTAGTTTTCTACCTTTCTTGATATTGCATAAAGTGAATTAACCTTTGAAATGTCATAATATGCCAACTCACCAATCAGATACTAGGTCTTATGGAGTCGACCTTTATATCAGCTTTTGCTTCTGTCTTTTCTCCACTCACAAAGTCCCTACTTTTGTCTAGATACTCATCACCTCTCATCTGATCTTCTGTAATAGAATCGTAAATTAGCTCCCTGATTTCAGTCACTATCCCCTTTCATTTATCTTCCACACAACATACAGAATAATCTTTCTCAAGTGCTGGAATAACCATGGCAATCTCCTGCCAAAACAAAACAAAAACTATAAAATATATAAATAAAAAATATTCATTCATACATATGCATATATTTTATATACCCCAAAGAGTTGTGCTTTCTTGAATACTGTTTGCTTTCACCTTCTTATTGATTGCTGAACTTAATTAATTTTATTTTCATTGTTTTTCATATATCTGTATGTATGTTTATATACGTAGAGCTATATGGCTTACTTATATTTATGTGTCTATCATTTACATGCATACATACATAGATGAATGTATGTTCTTTACCTATATGCATATACATATGTGTGTATAAAAACTCCTTTAATAATTAAAATCTCCTAGAAACAAATGCTTATCATTTACACTGTACCAGACACTATTCTTTCCATAGAATTGTACAAAAATTAATTATTAATAAGTATATCTAATTTTGAATTTTTTTAATTTTGGACTTCTGAAAAATTATGATTATATTAAAAATTATAGGTTTAGAAAAATTATAATTGGGCCATAAGTCCTGCCGCGGTCTCCATTCGAATGTAGAAATATTTTTAAATGACTAGCCTAATTTGGGGGGACTGATCTATGGAGGACTAATCTGGGGACTGTAGACTAACTGGCTATCTGACTTCATTAATTTAATATGGGCTGTTTATAAAGTTCCACCACACTGCTCTACTCCCAAATTGATAAACTAAAGATTAAGAAGGCTCTTAACTGGTGCGCAAGATGGCGGAGAGGAAGCAGCAAGCTGCCTGAGCTCTCCTTCTGTTGCCTCAAAATGAACATTAAATCAAGCCTCTGGACAGAATTCTGAAACTACAGAACCTGCAAAGAGACAGAGAGACACAGTCCTCCAACCAGAGATAATTTAGAAGACTTCAGGAAAAGGTCGGTCTGACTCGGGCAAAAGGGAGGCCCAGCGCAGGGCAGCAACCCAGCGCTGAGGGGGTCGGGGCAAGTCAGCAGGAGCTGCGGGCCACAGCTGAACAACTGAGGCTCCCGGAACCTGGTTCAAAAATCTGGTGGCCAAGAAGGACAGTGGAAAAACCTACCTGCACCGGCCGAGAGGGCCACGAACGGCGGGATCAGACGCCGGCGTCTGGCGCCTGGCTGGCCGAGCACAATCAGACAGGAAGTGCAGGGCGGGGCATCTCCACACACCATAAAGGCCTCAGAGTAAAAGCCCGGTCACACAGCACCTATACACCTGCACAAGAAGCCCAAAACAGGGACCCTGGTACCCCCAGAGCAGACCTCAACTTAAAGAATAAATAAATAGGCTGCAATAATGAGTAAGAAGCAAAAAAGAGCCCTCTCCATTGAGAGCTTCTGTATCAATAGGGAAGAAGCCAACACAAACTCAGATGAGGACAATAGCCTCAAATTGTCTACATCTGAAGCCTCACAAGGGAAGGTGAATTGGTCGCAAGAACAAAAGGCCTTCCTGGAAGAGCTCAAAAAGGATTTAAAAAATCAATTGCAAGAGGTAGAAGAAAAAATGGGGAGAGAAATGAAAGCAAAACAAAAAAACTATGAAAAAAGAATCAGCAGCTTAGAAAAGGAAGCTGAAGAAAACAAAGCTTTAAAAAATTCATTTGGCCAAATGGAAAAAAAGCTGCATAAACTCACTGAAGAAAACAATACCTTAAAAAATTCACTTGGCCAAATGGAAAAAAAGGTGCATAATCTCACTGAAGAAAACAATGCCTTAAAAATTAAAGTCGGACAGTTGGAAGATAAGGAATCCATGAGACACCAAGAATCAGTCAAGCAGAATTAAAAAAATGAAAAAATAGAAGAAAATGTGAAATACCTCATTGGAAAGACAACTGATCTGGAAAACAGATCGAGGAGAGACAATTTGAGAATCATTGGACTGCCTGAAAGCCATGACCAGAAAAAGAATCTAGATACCATATTCCAGGAAATTATTAAGGAGAACTGCCCTGATATCATAGAATCAGAGGATAAAATCATCACTGAAAGAATCCACCGATCACCTCCGGAAAGAGACCCCAAAAGGAAAACTCCAAGGAAGATTGTAGCCAAATTCCAGAATTATCAGGTGAAGGAGAAAATACTCCAAGCAGCCAGAAAGAAGCAATTTAAATATCATGGAGCCACAGTCAGGATTGCTCAGGACCTGGTAGCTTCAACATTAAAGGACCGCAAGGCTTGGAATATGATATTCCGGAAGGCAAAGGAGCTTGGATTGCAGCCGAGAATCTATTACCCAGCAAAAATGTGCATTTTCTTTCAGGGGAAAAGATGGACATTTAATGACATTGGGGACTTTCAATCTTTCCTGGTGAAAAGACCAGAACTGAATAGAAAATTTGATCTCAACATACAAGACTCAAGAGAAGTTTAAAAGGGTAAACAGAGGGGAAAAAAAAGTTACCCTATTAGGTTAAACTGTTTATATCTCTACACAGGAAGATAATACTCATAACTCTTAAGAACTGTAAATGTATTTGGGCAGAGAGAAGGACTTTATATAGAGGGTATAAATATAAATTGTCTTTGATGTGATGATACAAAAGAATTAAGGGGATAAAAAGGGAGTCTATGGGGAGGAGAGGAAAGGGGAGGTGGAATGGGATGAATTATATCATATGAAGAGGTGGAAAAAAACCTATTATAATAGAGGGAAAGAAAGGAGGGGGGAACATGGTTTCAACCCTATTCTCATTAGATTTGACTCAAAGAGGGAATAACATATACGTTCATTGGGATAAAGAAACTTAACTCATTCTTTAGGGAAACAAAAGGGGAAGGGAAAGGGGGGGACTGATAGAAGGGAGGACAAAAGCAAGGGAGAAAAGGGTAAAAAAAAAGAGAGGGGGTGATAAAAAGGGAGGGCAGATCGGGGGAGGCAGGGGTAAGAAGTAAAACGTCGGTGAGGAGGAATAGGGTGAAAGAAGGGGGGAAAAGTACAAAGGGGGTAAATAGAATGGAGGGGAATAGACAGTCAGTAATAATAACTGTAAATGTGAATGGGATGAACTCTGCTATAAAACGGAAGCGATTGCAGAGTGGATTAAAAACCAGAACCCTACAATATGCTGTTTACAAGAAACACATTTGAAGCAGAGAGATACACACAGAGTAAAGGTAAAAGGCTGGAGAAGAATATATTATGCCTCAGCTAAAGTAAAAAAGGCAGGGGTAGCAATCCTTATCTCAGACAAAGTTCAGGCAAAAATAGATCTCATTAAAAGAGATAAGGAAGGAAATTACATCTTACTTAAAGGTACTATAGATAATGAAGTAATATCAATATTAAATATGTATGCACCAAGTGGTATAGCATCCAAGTTCTTAGAGGAGAAGTTAAATGAGTTACAAGAGGAATTAGATAGTAATACTATACTAGTGGGGGATCTGAATCTCCTCCTCTCAGAATTAGATAAATCTAGCCAAAAAATAAATAAGAAAGAAGTGAAAGAGGTGAATAGATTACTAGAAAAGTTAGACATGATAGATGTCTGGAGAAAATTGAATGGGGATAGAAAGGAATATACCTTTTTCTCAGCAGTCCATGGCACATTTTCAAAAATTGACCATGTATTAGGGCACAAAAACATCATAGTCAAATGTAGAAAGGCAGAAATAGTAAATGCATCTTTCTCATATCATGATGCAATAAAAATTACATGTAAGAAAGAGCCAGGGAAAAGTAGAATGAAAATCAATTGGAAACTAAATAATTTCATTCTAAAGAATGAATGGGCCAAACAAGAAATCATAGAAACAATCAATAACTTTATCCAAGAGAATGAAAATAATGAGACAACATACCAAAATCTATGGGATGCAGCCAAAGCAGTGCTTAGGGGAAAATTTATAGCTCTAAATGCTTACATGAATAAAAAAGAGAAAGAGGAGATTAATGAATTGGACATGCAACTTAAAAAGTTAGAAAAAGAACAAATTAGAAATCCCCAATTAGACACTAAATTAGAGATCCTGAAAATTAAAGGAGAAATTAATAAGATTGAAAGCAAAAAAAACTATAGAATTAATCAATAAAACTAAGAGCTGGTTTTATGAAAAAAACCAATAAAATAGATAAAATATTGGTTAATTTGATTAAAAAAAAGAAAGAAGAAAACCAAATTACCAGTATCAAAAATGAAAAGGGTGATGTTACCACCAATGAAGTGGAAATTAAAGCAATAATTAGGAAATATTTTGCCCAACTGTATGCCAATAAATTTGACAATCTAAATGAAATGGATGAATATTTACAAAGATACAAACTGCCCAGGTTAACTGAAGAGGAAATAAAATCCTTAAATAAACCCATATTAGAAAAAGAAATTGAACAAGCTATTAATGAACTCCCTAAGAAAAAATCCCCAGGGATTTTTACAGGGTTTACAGGTGAATTTTACCAAACATTTAAAGAACAATTAATTCCAATATTATACAAATTATTTGGAAAAATAGGTGAAGAAGGAGTTCTACCAAATTCGTTTTATGACACAAATATGGTGGTGATACCAAAACCAGGCAAAGCAAAAACAGAGAAAGAAAATTATAGACCAATCTCCCTAATAAATATTGATGCTAAAATCTTAAATAAGATATTAGCAAGGAGATTACAGCAAGTGATCACCAGGATAATACACTATGACCAGGTGGGATTTATACCAGGAATGCAGGGCTGGTTCAACATTAGGAAAACTATTAACATAATCAACCACATCAATAAGAAAACCAACCAAAATCATATGATTATCTCAATATATGCAGAGAAAGCTTTTGACAAAGTACAGCACCCATTCCTAATAAAAACACTAGAGAGTTTAGGAATAGGAGGAGCTTTCCTTAGAATAATAAACAGTATCTACCTAAAGCCATCAGCAAGTATTATATGCAATGGAGATAAATTAGAGGCCTTCCCAATAAGATCAGGGGTGAAACAGGGATGTCCATTATCATCCCTATTATTTAATATTGTTCTAGAAATGTTAGCTTTAGCAATCAGAGAAGAGAAGGGAATTAAAGGAATTAGAATAGGCAAGGAGGAAACAAAACTATCACTCTTTGCAGATGATATGATGGTATACTTAAGGAATCCTCGAGAATCAAGTCAAAAATTACTTGAAACAATTAACAACTTTAGCAAAGTAGCAGGATATAAAATAAATCCACATAAATCATCAGCATTTCTATACATGACCAACAAAGTCCAGCAGCAAGAGATAGAGAAATTCCATTTAAAGTAACGGTAGATAATATAAAATACTTGGGAGTCTACTTGCCAAGACAAACCCAGGAACTCTATGAACACAACTAGCAAACACTCTTCACACAAATCAAATCAGATCTAAATAATTGGAAAGATATCAATTGTTCATGGATAGGCAGAGCTAATATAGTAAAAATGACAATACTGCCTAAATTAATTTACTTATTCAGTGCCATACCAATCAGACTACCTAAAAATTATTTTATACAGCTAGAAAAAATAATAACAAAATTCATCTGGAAAAACAAAAAATCAAGAATATCCAGGGAAATAATGAAAAAAAATTCACAGGAAGGTGGGTTAGCGGTACCAAACCTGGAGCTTTACTATAAAGCGGCAGTCATCAAAACTATCTGGTACTGGCTAAAAAATAGAGTGGTAGATCAATGGAATAGGCTAGGCTCAGGAAATGCAGTAGTAAATGACACTAGTAATGTAGTGTTTGATAGACCCAAAGACTCCAGCTTCTGGGATAGGAACTCAGTATTTGACAAAAACTGCTGGGAAAACTGGAAGATAGTATGGCAGAAATTAGGCATAGACCAACATCTTACACCTTATACTAAAATAAGGTCAAAATGGATACACGATTTAGACATAAGAGGTGATACCATAGGTAAATTAGGAGAGAAAGGAATAGTGTACCTATCAGATCTTTGGAAAGGAAAACAGTTTATGACCAAACAAGAGATACAGTATATTATAAAATGCAAAATGGATGATTTTGATTCTATTAAATTAAAAAATTTTTGCACAAACAGAAGCAATGCATCCAAAATTGGAAGGGAGGCAGAAAGCTGGGAAACAATTTTTGAGGCCAGTGCTTCTGATAAAGGCCTCATCTCTAAAATATATAGGGAATTAAATCAAATTTATAAGAATCCAAGTCATTCCCCAATTGAGAAATGGTCAAAGGATATGAACAGGCAGTTTTCTGATGAAGAAACCAAAGCTATCTATTCCCATATGAAAAAATGCTCTAAATCTCTAATGATTAGAGAGATGCAAATTAAAACAACTCTGAGGTACCACCTGACACCTATCAGATTGGCTAAAATGACAAAAAAGGAAGATAATAAATGTTGGAGAGGCTGTGGGAAAATTGGAACATTAATGCATTGTTGGTGGAGCTGTGAGCTGATCCAACCTTTCTGGAGAGGAATTTGGAATTATGCCCAAAGGGCGATAAAGCTGTGCATACCCTTTGACCCAGCAATCCCACTTTTAGGTCTTTTGCCCAAAGAAATCATGGAAGGGGGAAAGGGGCCCACATGTACAAAAATATTTATAGCTGCTCTTTACGTGGTAGCAAGGAATTGGAAGTTGAGGGGGTGCCCATCAATTGGGGAATGGCTGGACAAGTTGTGGTATATGAATACAATGGAATACTATTGTGCTGTAAGAAATGATGAGCAGGAAGAGTTCAGAGAAACCTGGAGGGTCTTACGTGAGCTGATGATGAGTAAGATGAGCAGAACCAGAAGAACATTGTACACAGTATCATCAACATTGAGTGTTGACCTACTGTGATGGACTATATTCTTCTCACCAATGCAATGGTACAGAAGAGTTCCAGGGAACTCATGATAGAAGAGGATCTCCAAATCCAAGAAAAAAAAAGAAAGAAAGAACTGTGGAGTATAGATGCTGATTGAACCATATTATTTCTTTTGTTTTGGGTGCTGTTGGTTTTTTTTTTCTTTCTATTTTGAGGTTTTGCATCACTGCTCTGATTCTTTCTCTTGTAACAGGATTAATGCAGAAATAGGATTAATGTTATTATGTATATATATATATGTGTGTGTGTATATATATATATCTATATGTATATGTATAGAGATATATAGATATAACCTATATCAGATTACCTGCTGTCTAGGGGAGGGGGGAGGGAGGGGTGGGAGGGAGAAAAATCTGAAATTGTAAAGCATGTATAAATAAAAGTTGAGAACTATCTTTACATGTAATGGAAAAAATAAAATACCTCATACATAAAAAAAAAGAAGGCTCTTAACTAAATAATCAAAGCAGGGTTTGTTTATGAGATAATATTTAAAATTAAGAATACAGGGAAATAAAATGTACAACCTGACTACATTGCGGTGCCTCTCTTTCCACTGAGTCTCTTTTCCACCTGCTGAGCTTTGAACTTTTTAAGTGCCTCAGGGCACTCACTTGCTCAGCTACTTTTACTAACTCCACCTGTACCCTTTCACTTTGTAAATCCCCCTGCTTCTAACTTTCCTCTCCTTACTGCCACCGCTGAACCCCTGTGTTTCTCTCTCACCGACCTTCTGTCAGTCTGCCCTTCAGCCTCTCTTTTCCCTGCTCCTAGTCCTTCTCATCTTCTCCTGTGTCCTTGTAGGCCGGTCTCTAGTCCCTTCTTTGCAGTCTCCTCAGCTGCCTCTTGACCTCTTGTTGTCCGACCGAACCTCTTCTCAGCCTCTCTCAACTGCCCCGCTCCAACTGAACCTCTCCGTCCTTGTCTGCCCCCCTTTGCTCTCTAACTCCCAGGTCTATATATACCTTTTCTTCTCTCCACTCAAATCTCGGGGCTTCCTGCGCCCCCACAGACCAAGCTAATCCGCTACCCAGGGCTGCGGCTTGGGGGGGGGGGCGGTGCTCAAGCAGCTCGTGTCTCAGCACAGGCTATCTGGGATCTTTCGGATAGTTCTGCTCAGGTCGGAGGGAGCTGGGGGCTTTTTTTTCCCCCCAGCTGTCTGACCTGGCATCTTGCACAGCCCACGGAGCTTTTGGGCTCAGCTGAAGCAGATGGGGAGGGGAAGAGACCCTGAGGGCCTAAGGCTTTCTAATCTCAGCCTAAAGGTAGGGTCCCCAAATCAAAATAAATTTCCACAGTATGAATAAATTTGGGTAGGTTATCATCTAAATCCCTGGAGGCAGTATTCAAATTCATGAGATCAATATTAAATTGAAGATTATACTTATTTGTATACATGGCATAAGATTTTATTAAACTAACAAGGAATATTTCTTTTGATTTTTGCGTTCTTCAAATTTAATTCATTTTTTATGAGTTTAATGAATTTCATGTGACTCAGATTCATTGAGATTGAAAAATAATCTATCCTTTGCACGTAATTTTGATTCTGTAAAGTAGGGAAACAAAAAAAAGATTAACAAGATCAGCATTGTACTAAAGAAGTTGTTAATTATTTTTCCTGAAATTAGCAATATTAACATATATAACTAAAACAAAGCAATTGATGTAAAATGGCCACTATGGCATCTGCTTACTGCCATTAAAATAACATCTAGTATTAATAAACAAAATCATCTGTAATTACAGGTATACATTACTTACTTTCCAAAAGTTTTGATACTAGTCAAAGTATTAATGGCATGGGCATGATTATTGGTGCTTAAACAATTGAAGATGTTTAAGCTTGTTTGTTTAATGTATTTCTATTTTGTTTAAATTTAATGAAAAATTAGATTAGTTAAAGTAGGAGCTAAAGGAGTAATGAAAATTTCTATATGCACGAGGCAACATACTATACATGTTTGTGTATATATAGAGGGGGGACATGTATGAATATAAAATTGATGCATATGGACTAAGAAACTGATATCAAGTGGACAATGGGGAAAGAAAACCTAGTTCTGGAAATTAAAGCAGTAGAAATGCATTAAAAATCCAGAAATTTTTTTGATAAGAAACATTGATCTTCCTTTAACTGCTAGTTTGGTCAATTATTTGGTGAGTTTTATTAGTTGAGTTTCACTGAGCTGAGTCCTGAAAGGCACTTGTTTTTTTTCTTTCTCACCTGTGCTCACATTCCAAAAGACAAAGATACAATTTCCTAAAGAAGGGCTACACTGGGTTAGGTAAAGCAGGAAGCCCTTCCACAAATCTTCCTGGCAATGCTATATTCCCCATTGCCTCTCATCAATGAATATTATCAAAATGGTTATCCCTTCCTGCCATGAAAGAACCCAATCCTTCTCTCTGTGGTTCAGGCCATATTCCCAACTGTGGCAGACTGGATTTGATTATTAAAGTCAGCATGCTTTTGAGTGAGCTGAAGGAGCACTCAGTCGTTTCTGAGTTGCCATTATATTTTTGAGGTCCCTGGACACTTCCATCAGAGCTGCAAATTCACCATAAAGATTCCTGTATTTTTCAACCACCAACCTACATCCTCTGTCCACAGCTAAATCCACCCAGCTACACTCCTCTGAACTTTCATTTATTTATTTATTTATTTTGGTGAGGGAATTGGGGTTAAGTGACTTGCCCAGGGTCACACAGCTAGTAAGTGTTAAGTGTCTGAGGCTGGATTTGAACTCAGGTCCTCCTGAATCCAGGGTTGGTGCTCTATCCACTGTGCCACCTAGCTGCCCCCCCACTCTGAACTTCTATAACATGCACCAGGAACATCTTCATTCTGCAGGATAATATCAGCCTTGGAACTCACAACTTATTGGTAGGTTATTACCTTAGGGGCACTCTAATTGTGGAAGGGGAGAAACTGATCAATTTTTATAAAATGATTAATCTGAAGCCATATAGTTATAATTAGATATAGAGAAATCAGGGTATAGAATTATAAAAAAGGGGTGTAGAGATAACTCCTTTTAGGGGAAGAAAAGTCTTAGGGAAGAAAATCATTTCACTGATATTTTGCCCATTCAAAAAATGTTAAATCAATTCCATCCCAGAGGGAATGACTGGCAGTTTTTCACAAGTAACTTAATTTTGAATGAGTTTTCCAGATCAGCCTTAGCAACCAGAGATTGTCCTCAAATAACTCATCACTACAGTGTAATAGCCTGGGTTAAGGACAATTAGATGCCAGCAGAAGTTCCCTGGGTCCTAGCTCATTTGGAAAATTAGAACACAGGATGATATGGTTCCCAATGTCCTTTCTAGGTCCAAATCCTCAGGGATAATGATGTCCATGACTCTTATGATTCCATCTAATTCATATCTGTTTTTTCCATTGAGTATACTCTAATTTTGTGTAAAATTTTCATGTAATATATCTAAATCAGTAAAGTAGTGACTAAATTCCCCTGCAACCAGCAAAGGTATATAGAGTATGCATACCAGTGAAATTCAAAAGTATGTCAGAGAATCAAGGATATAAAAGCAAAAGATATTTCCTTCATTTGTATTTCTTTCTGTTGACAGTATTATTCAAAAAGCCTCAAGATAAAATACTAATATGTTTTATATGTGCAAGCACAGTAATTTATAGACTTTTAGCTATGGTTTATCCACTCAGCTCTTCTAGAAGATGTTTTATATTCCTATTCAAGCTCAAAATCTTCAGTTCGGGTCAATAACATCTGGTCTTGCATGGATTCATCTCATACTTGAAAGATTAATTAAAATAAAATTAAGCTTTAATATAAGCTAATCATTATTCTGGCTTACCATTTAATGGCATGATAACCACAGTACATTCAAGAGAAATTAATATCTGACACAATTCATCAGTTGCATTTTCTTGACTTATTGCAAATTATATTTGCTTCTCTTCTATAATTATACACACATATATAATACATATATGTATATATACATGCATACAAACACACTATATATATTTAACCCATAATTCCTATAAAAGAAAAGATTCAGACCAGTTACATGTTATTTCAATGGACCATAGAGTAGCATCAGTAAGAGTTTAATATATTCTTTTGAATTCAACTGGTACGTTTTCTTCTATAATTGCAACATATTTTTCATTATTGTTGGATATATATGTATGTATGTACATACATACATACATACATACATACATACATACATACATACATACAATTATTACTGTACCCCTTTGGGGAGAATTTTGGAGTTTTATCTCAATCGATAGAAAATGCCAATTTAGATACATTAACATCAATGTGCTATTTTGGCTTCAATGATCCTACTAGAAAACTTTAATAATGTCTAGTGACTATAGATCAGACTGCACTCAACTTCATATCTTCTCACATAATTTCTCCTCATTTGTACCTTTAAATTTATCTAAACTGAATTCACTTGATTATGACTGGCTTCTTTTTTATTTGGCACAACTTAATTCAGTTCAGTAAAAGATAAATTTCTTTAGCTATCTTTTAGATTAAGTTGACTTAAAGATTATGCATATTTTTGAAGACTAAATTTCAATAAAAAAGCAAGCAACCACATTCTCAACTTGCAATTTTAAATGTTGTTATACACTCTTTTCCTCAATCTTTAAGAAACATTGAAAGAAATGTTGACCAAACTTTATCAATGTAATAGAACTGTTTGACATTCAACATTCAGTTCACCAATTAAAAAAAAATATTTCCTAAGCATCTATAATGCTCAAGGCACCTTTCTAGGTACTGGGAATTAAATTCTTCTTGTTCAATCAGCTTGGTTGTATGAATATCTATTTCCTCAATCAGGCATCTTTCACACAGATGTTCATTTCCCAAAATAGTCACCAATTCCATCTGCTGGCATGATAAAGGACCACTTAAAAATAAATAAACCATGGCATCATTTTATCATGGATCCAATAATAATGAAAAAATATATATTGTAATTATAAGAGGAAAAGTGTCAGCTGAGGTCACAAGAAAACATTGAAATCTCACTGAAACTATTTTATGGTCTATTAACATAAAATGTGAAAGGTCTGGATCTTTTCTTTTATAGGAATTATAGAATTAAAAACACTTATGATATAATCATGCTATGTTTCATTATAAGAGTCAATATTTTTTTATTTTAGTAAATAAATGATTAACTATTATTTTCTATATGAAAATGAATTTGAGAAATACTTTCTTTTAACTTGAATCTTAGGAAAGCATCTCTAATCTTCTAATGGTGAATTAATTTCAATAAATGTGTAAATCCTGAAGGAAGTCCTGTTTAATGGCTAGGAAGTATCTTCCCAGAAACTAAGATGTCCAAATATTCTCAGTCTCCATGGCCACGGGCTATATTTAAAATCATTACATTTTGTTTCTTTATTTAACTTTCCATTGTCCATATTATATAAATGTTTAAATTGAGTCTGTCCACTTTGTGGTCTTATAAATAATTAATATAAAAGGAAACACAGGACCTGTTTTAACTTATTTTGCCAATCTTCTAATACAGAGGTATATATCAAATCTAGTTGTTTAATAATTATATAACTATAGAGTGATATATTTCCATAGAGACACTAAAAATTTCATATTGAAAATATAAGTTGTTTTTTTTTTTCAAAAGAGAGGAAAAGCCAGAGACTTAATCAATTATTTTGATACTCTGATTCCAGTAAGTGAAGTGTACCCAAATCATGAATGGGGGAAAAAAAAACCCAAGACATTTCTATTCCTAGTTTTCATTACAATGTAATGAAAATATCAGAATATGTCCTTATAGTTTTCTATTAATCTAAACAAGTTCCCAGACACAGGAATAAAATAAATAGCATGGATAGCTGTTATACTTGTACATTTTTAGCCTGTGATATGGCATAAGAGGAGAAAAGAAATAAGGAGAAAGGGGAAGGGAGGAAGAAAAAAAGGAAGACAGAAGAAAGGAAAAAAAGTTAAGAAAAAGGAAAAGAGGAGAATGGGAAGAGAAATAAAAAAGAAAAGTGAAAGAAAAGAAGGAAAAAAAGAAGAAAACTACTTAGGCCCATTGCTAAGAACTTGAAGTAATATATTTTTCTTATAATATGCTAGAGCATCAATTGAAACTCTACAAAACATTCCATTCTTTGTCTTTTAGAAGAAAAAAATGATTTGGCAGAAATGATATATTTCAGTGAAATATTTCTATGCAAACTTTGAAGACAAGAAATATATGTATGAGTAAAGGTAGATGAGAGGAAGGACAATGACTCCACCCTATTTCGAATGACAAAACACTATGACCAGATTCTTTCAACAGGTGAGAATATATACCAATTTTTCACTAGATATAAACAAAGCTTGTACATTTTGATTATATTAACTCATAAACCAATCATGGATTATAGACCCTGTGAAAATTCCTTGATTAATTTAAATGTTTGTTGAGAGCTATTGGCTAAACTGCAGTGATGTAATTTTATTGGGAATAATTGAGGGACTTGTTTATCTGCTAAGGCCCCTTACCTAAAATAAGAGAACAATTTCAAATGAGGGGTGCAAGTACATAGTCATTTATGCTGAAAACCTTTCATGGAAACAAACAAACAAAACAAGTAAACAAAATTCCAAAACAAGCAAAAACACCAAGAAAGTTTCACTTCTGGGGCATGGAGACCACCTTAGCCATGATGTCCATCTTCTTGTTTTGCACAGACGAAGGCCTGATGGTAATGAATGGTAGGGAGAGAAGCTCCAGAGAATGTGTTAAATGTGCATGCATTTATGCATTAATAGATGTATAAAGTGAATGTAAATGTATATTTTAAAATAAATTTTCCAAGGCACATACTATATTGTGTGAATATAATTACTTTCAATTATAATAAATCATTCTGCTATGATATCTTACTACTACTGCTGCTACTACTGCTACTATTACTACTACTGCTCTAGATTTTAATAACACTTTAAGGTTGCTAAAATACTTTATATGATCCTCTCATATCATCCTTTTTAGGGATCTCTGACAAAAGTTCTATGGATAAAGAATGATCTACCCATTACAAAATAGCTAGAAAACCTTGTAAAAAGTTTATGAATTTTGGTTTTCTGATTCCAAATTGAGACACCACACTAAACTGAATTTTATGAGGCTAATACTAATTACATATGGTAGAGCAGTGGTTCTCAAGCATTTTTGGCCTCAGGACCTTTTTTAACTGTTAAAAGTTATTATGGGAGATTTGGTACCTCTGAGCCATGTGCTTTATGCCAATCTTCCCATGAAAAAGTCCAAGGATTTCTTTCATGGTTTCCCTCCCCCCACCCTTCCTTTCCCTTGCTCCTAAATAAACTACCACCTTATTCTAACTAAGTTTTGTGTGCAAGAGGGTGTAATTCTTTAAAGAGGAATTCCCAAGAACCCCAACTCCCACCCCAGCCTGTACCCCATTTCCCACCATTACATCTGGCGCCCGAACGTTGTAGGGACGTGGAATTTTCCTCTTTCCTCTTAGCACACAAAACTGGGGGGTGGGAACCTCCCTTCTGGGTTTCCTTTCTCTCTCTCCCGCCTGACTCAACCTCCCATTTGAGTCACAGAGAGGTAGAGAGAGGGTCAGCTTTCGCACGCGACAGTGGAGGGCAGCCTGAGTCTCCCTCCCTTGCCGAAAGCTCAAACAGACATCTGGACCACGCTTGGCATAGAACCTGGAGGTAAGGCCCTACCTTCTGGGTTTCTCTTCTCCCTCTCCCGCCTGACTCAGCCTCCTGTTTGAGTCACAGAGGGGTAGAGACGGTCAGCGTCTGCAGGACAGCAGAGAGCAGCCTGGGACTCCTAGATGTCTGAACCATGCTAGGACCCTCAGACTACACGTTTCTGGGCTCAAGGATTCATGACAGATACCCATTGTGCCTATGTGTCGACTCTGGACTCTCTGGGCCCCTCACAGCTCTGCGCACTCCAGGCCTTCTCCACTTCTCTCCCCTCCCCCTCCCTTGTGCAGTGATTTCTTCGACCCCCGGTCAGCATGAAGCAGTTTCAGAAGAATCTTCGACCCCTTTCCTTATATATAGAGAAGTGGGGAATGTCATGGGGTGCAGAGCACCCCAGAAGTTCTCTGGGGCACATCAAGGAAGCTTCTCCTTGAAAACTAAACCAGAGGACAGATAACGCCTAGAGAGGTAAGCTGAACCAAATCAGACTGAGCTAGCTTGGGATTCCTACCCTTCATTCTGGTCTCCCTTACCCTGGGGAGATAAATTTGGGTGTGGCTGCGGCCTTTGTGTCCTGAAGAGGGATCCATAGCCACCCCTCACCCAATTCCTCTAGTCACTACCAGTGGGGGATGGTCCTCCACTCCTCACCCAATTCCCCCAGCTACCACCAGTGGGGGATGGTCCTCTCTCACTAAAGGAACTTTTCACAGGCAGATGATCCACCCCCATCAGTCCTCTATAAAAGTACCTTCCAGTCTCCTGTTCGGGGAGATTTGGTACCTCTGAGCCTTGTGCTTTATGCCAATCTCCCCATGAAAGTCCAAGGAATTCTTTCATGGTTTCCCTCCCCCCACCCTTCCATTCCCTTGCTGCTAAATAAACTATCACCTTATTCTAACTAAAAGAAAAATTATGAATCCTCAAAATATTTTTGTATATCTGTGTAATATAAATCTATTACTGTTATTAAAAAATTTGAATTTCATAGTATTGAGGTAAAATAGTTTTGACCTTGTGGATTGCTGAAAGAGATTCAGACATCCTGAGAGGCAGTGGGCCACACTTTGAGAAATACTGCAATAGACATACAGAAAAGAATCTATTATCTAGTAGAATCACTTAACCTCTTTTGACGTCTCTACAAACCGATAATATGGAGGACTTAGACTCACTAACTACTATGTTCATATGATTCCTTCTAGCACAAAATCTATAATACTTAGAATTAATATTTTCCTAAAGCTAATTCTTTTGGGGGGTGGGGCAATGAGGGTTAAGTGACTTGCCCAGGGTCACACAGCTAGTAAGTGTCAAGTGTCTGAGGTCGGATTTGAACTCAGGTCCTCCTGAATCCAGGGCTGGTGCTTTATCCACTGAGCCACCTAGCTGCCCCTCTAAAGCTAATTCTTAAAATATTTTGAAAAAGTTTTCAATTTTATTTTTGACAATAAAGGAGAAAATTATATTTTTTGCTTTCATGTTTTTTTTTTAATCAACTGGCTTCGTTAGGAAAAGACAAAATTTGGGGCAGAAGTTCAAATCTGATAGTCTCAGGATTTTTTTTTCCCCCACAGGGCAATGAAGGTTAGGTGACTTGCCCAGGTTCACCCAGCTAGTTAAGTGTCAAATGTCTGAGGCTGGATTTGAACTTAGGTCCTCCTGAATCTAAGGCCAGTTCTTTATCCACTGTACCACCTAGCCGTACCAGGATTTTTAATAATTAAACATAGAATTGCAAGGTTTTCTCCTTCTTTTTGAGGAAGTCTGTTCACTAGCTATCATCAGGAAATTTTTTTGTTCCCAAGTTTAGATGAAAATAAAACAAGACAAAACCCATTTTACTTCTTTTTTAAGAGAATTCTTCAAGAAGTTATTTTTATAAACAATATAACAAAGTATCTATATTAGATCTATATTACATGAAAAAGTGAACATGATCCTGTATTTAAAGGTAGTTTTGAAGAGTTTACCAATAAGTGGAATTAGAACAGAAATAGTTATCTTCTATATTTTGGCTAGTTCCCAAAACTCCTTACAAACACCATCAAGTTTGAGAATATTTTATTTTTATTTCTTATGAAACATTAATTCTCTGAGATATATTTAAAATTATATGATATTAGAGTAATGGAATGGATTTATCTGTAAGCTCATTAATTTGAGATTTCCCTCCAGTGATAAATTATAAGTCATCCATAGCTGGCAATACTATTCTACCCTTAGACATAATTTCCCATTATTTAAACACAGTTGAATGATCCCAAATATTTTAGATATTATTTAATACTTGTGGATAGTCAAGGCTGACCATTTTTTGATTCCTCAATCTTGTCACAAGAGCTGCTCATTTTCCTTCCCTATTATACATTCCCTTGAGTATATCTAATACACCTGTTCTTCCTTTAAGTACATTATTGGTGACATATTGTACTTTGTCCAACTGCACCTCTCAACTGTCTCTTGTGTGATGTTGATTTGGAATTATTTGGAGATATTTTAGTTTTGTTATAGAGTGACACTTGAATAAGGGTGGTATTTTAACAAACAAAACAAAACAAAACAAAACAAAAGCTGGTTGTTTCCTGAAAAATCTTTGTAATTTAATTCCCCAAGGTTATCTAGGTCAGTCTCCTTAACCAATTTAACTCTAGGTCCAATTTGTGTTCCAATTGTTCTACCTGCTCTAATTATAAATAAATGCACATTATAAATTATATAGACTGCCCATCCAATTGCATGGAAATAGCTATTATTCATCTACTTTCTCTTTACTATGTGGATCCTCAAGTTAAAATCTTTAGCGTAGTCATACATCTCTTAGAAAAGAAATATTCCAGATCTTGATTATTCTAACATCTATTCCAGATCTTTATTAATCTATTATCTCCACAATTGAGACATCTGGAGAACCTGGTCATCCACAAAGAAATCTCTTCAAACTGGACTCATACCACATCTCCTCCATCAGTGTCAGATGTCTTTGTTGAGATTACATCTTCCTGTTTTATGTAAAGGGTCATCAAACATTCTTTTCTCTGCTGTCATATTTTGTAAGAAATCTTAAGTAGTTTTGAAATGCCATGAAAAATTTCTTGAGATTTTTTGGCTCTATGGATTAAATGGTTTTATAACCTGAAAAAACAATGGGATTTTCAACAAATTAAATAGCATAGTTAATAAAGTTCTGGAGTTAGATTCAGGAACACTGGCATTTAAAATCTACTTTTAGACACTTACTAGTTATGTTAACTTGAGTAATTCAATTAGTTCCTCTTATAATCAGTTTCCTTAGGTATATATAATGAGGATAATAGAATCTAACTCTCAAAGATGTTGTGAGGTTCAAATGTGATAATATACATAAGCTTCTTTGCAAACTGTGAAAATGGTAACAATGCAATCTATTGTTGAATATTTTCAAAAACTTGCTTGTTCCCTACTATATACTCTCATTAAAGATTCCCTTAGTTCATATTTATGAGTCACTAACTTTCAATATTGTATGAGATTGACATATATGTTTGAAGTTTGTTGACATTTTTTCATTTGTGTTTTTTGTGTGTACTAATAAGGTAAGGTAACATATTTTTCACAAAGCTTTAGCATCCTTCCCTATTTGAAATGCCTTGCATATCAATAACTCAACATGTTTAAAAGTTTGTCCTATGTAAAAAGTATCACTTTTGTATACACTCACTATACTATACCTATTTAAAAAAATATTGCAACTTCTTCCTCTTCTATAAACATATCTGGGATTGTTATATTGGACTCCAAGTGAAGAGACTTCATTTCCCTTGAGGCTAAAAATACAATTCCTAAGACCAAATTTTAAGAGATCTTTTCTATTTTACTTTTATTTTTTTGTTTCCCTTTTAATTATCAAATATCTTTGAGATTAATATATTTGATAGAATCTTTTTCCAAGTTTTCTTTAAGCTTATTTCATCTTCTCCTCTTTCTCTCTATTACCTATTACTTTCCTAATGAAACATTATATTTCTTCATAATATATGGTTTTTAATTTATATTTTAAATTGGGATAGAAATATGAAACCCAGAGACAATATGCCAACAAATATAACAGAGACTTATAATAAATTTTGACAATATATATTCTTATTTGTTCAGATTACATTTTGAGCACCCACTATATAGAATCCAATGCAATAGATACTATGGAAGTTTAGTAGATAAGACATTTATATAAAATGATAATGTTAAGAAAAGTGTAAGTGAAATAAAATAGATATGCATTCAAAAGGAAAGAAAATTTGCTTCCTCTTGTATCGGTTAAATAAACTGTCAGGGAGAAGTAAGAATTTGGCCTAAGCCTTGAAGGATGATGCCATTAAAGCTGGAGTAGAAGGGGAAGCATTAGAGATAGAATGAACAGCATGATCAAAGAAACAAAGTGAGAAAAAATGTGGGCTGTGTTCAGAGAAAACAGACAATGATTATAATGTAAAGAGCATGAAGATAGATATAAGATAAGGTTGAAAAAGTCAGTTGGGGGGCAAATAATGCAGGTACTTGAATTCGTGGCATGGGAATTGGGAATTTTACTTCTTTAAAATGAGAAGCCATTAAATGTTTTTAAATGAGATTCAGTGACATGATTAGCTGTATGCTTTTGGATGATTCATCTGGCAACATTGGAGAGGATGGATAGGTAAAAGGATAGAATGGAGATAGGGACATGGACTGAATTAGTATCAACCAGCAGTGCAGTATGATTTATTACATTGGCCTATGGTGAAATCAATGGTCAATTAAGTCAGTCCACAGGGAGATCAATGTCAACCCTCTGGCTCTGTCTAGAATAAGTGCTGGCTGTAAAAATGCACAGTGAAATAGTTCAGTTTCATCTTTGTGCCCATTTTTTTAGTAAGTTCTATATTGACATACAGTTTATTGCACAAATCTAGACTTTACAACTTTTAAATTGATAGATAAGGTTTAGGTAAAAAGGTATAAAATGTTAAGAATTACAATTTGTCTTTTATTGTTTTATGTGGTATTGAAAAAAATCCCTTTTATGTTCATTAAATATTTGTTGAATTGAATTAACCTTAATTTTACTGCTCTGGCTAGAAAAGAAATATGTTTTATAACCAGTAGTCAATTTTGCTCCATATTTTTTTAAGATAAAGCTATATCATAGGTTTCACAAGAAAATCTCTTTGAAGTCACTCGTAAATAATCTTTCTCTCGAGTGATCACTTTATTTCCAGTATCACCTCATATTTCGGGCCGAATCCAATCAAAAAACTAAAATTATATTTTAAAATTAGGCATATACATATGTCTACACACATATATACATATACATATTTATGTGTGTGTGTATATACATACATATTTGTGTATATGTGTGTCTATATGTGTGTATATGGATAAGTATATGTATATGTATGTGTGTGTATATCTTTGATGGAATGTTAAGAAGTCAAAAGATGAAAGACATACTATGGAAGACAAAGATGGAACCCAAAGATACATCCTAAATTCTTAAGATATGGAGTCAACTCATCAAATATTTATCAAGTGTGCAAAGCACTGTGAACAGGGCCAGATACAAATGCAAACATGGAAAGATCCTACCATTAATGAATTTCAATTAGACTGAATGGTAAATAAGCTATGTTAAAAAAAGACGTCATTTTCACCAAGTTCAAATTTTGCCTAAGAGAGGGAAAGAAAGAAAAGAAAGGAAGAAAGATACAGAAAACAATGTGTGCTATTTGAATGTAAATTGATTTTCTTGAGTGTGTGATAGCTATGAAGACTGATGGACTTCTCCAATTTGTTTAGTAGACTTTAAATGCATGATTCCTCATTGGTATAACCATTACCAGTACCATTCCCTTTTCAAGAGAAAAGAGAAGCAAAATCAGGAGTTAACTGTGAATTATACCACTAATTATAAAATTGTCATATAAATAATTTTAAGGAATACTAGAACTATCAATTTAGGTAATATCAATCATATAGGTTGTTCAGTGAATACAGTGGCTAGTCTGCAATCAGGAATATTCATTTTCTTAAATTCAAATTATGCCTCAGTCTCTTACTAGCTGTCTGACCCTAGGTAAGTCACCCATCCCTGTTTGTCTCAGTTTTCTCATCTGTAAAATGTATTGGAGAAGGAAATGGCAAACTACTTCAGTATCTTTGCCAAGAAAACTACTTCAGTATCTTTGCCAAGAAATCCTCAAATGACATCATAAAGAATTGTACAAGACTGAAATGACTGAACAAAACCCAGTACTTTTGTAATATACGAACAAAAAGTTAAGTGCCTTGCAGGCCAGGAAAAAACAAATAAAATAGAAAACTATGAGATACTCCCCTGTAATTACCCAGTGTCATGTTTTAGATATACTCTTTCTCAATCAGGTCATATTTTTCTCAAAATTTCATTTGAAGTTTGCATATCTTGGGTGGATAAATGTGTTTTGTCTCTAGTGTAAAAACTAATAGTTATATCTCTAGGCTTAAAATGTGATTTTACTTTCTATATCTCTTGTTAATATCCTGGATCACCTGGATTTGATGGAGCTGCCTTATTATCCAAATAGATTTTATGAGACCCTGGAAAATTCCCCTTTTGACTAAACTTCAACTAATAAGTCCCTATTAACTATATTCTTTCCCCAAGAGAGTAAATAGACCTTATTGTTCTCCTCAGCAAATATCTAGGCATCCTTGTCCTTGGTAAATCCTTCCTGTGTCTTTAAAGAGCCTGTTATAGTATTTGCTTTAGGTTAATTGGCATCATGCTAATGAAATTATTCTGTAACCAGTGAATAAAGAAACCTTAAAAACCCTTAGAAAAAGGGAGTCTCCTTACAGAGAGATATCAAGCACTGCCATTGTAGAACGCACTTTAGAGAGCTGCTGAATGTCTGTGGAAATGTATTAGAATTTTATATTACAATCAAATGTACACAGAGTAGAATACAAAAGCAGAATGTGGGGCAATAAAAGCTAAATGACTTGCCCAGGGTCACAATGGTAGTAAGTGTCAAGAGAAATGTCTGAGGCCATATTTGAACCCTCAGGTCCTCCTCCGAGAGAAACACACACACACACACACACACACACACACACACACACACACACAATTGTTCTCATCATATATCATTTCAAGAAACCTGACACAACTAAAACACAAGATGGATCAAATAACAATCAGAAAACATGTATCTTATTAGTTAAAAAATGGAAAGTAAAGAGTTAGATAAGATGTACAATGATTTCTTCCTAAGTTTCCCAGTTGTATATGAATCATCAACCTGACAGTTTCCCATATTTGTCCAGATAATAAGCTTGATCTCACCTATTATAATGGAAAGCACCAATCACCTGTTACAAAAGGAAGGGAACACTACTAACTGTTCCATATAAAGGGAGATTATTTGCTTATATTCTCTATATGATGAATTTAAATGTATAAAATTTAAGGAACCTATAAATATAAAGAAAACAATATTAGCTTTGGAGCACAATGGGTTTGACAAAATGTCTCTGATAAAAAAGAGCCCTTTATTATCATTTTGCTAATTATTGAATAATCACTCAAAATATCACAATATGTAGACTGAATGTTAGTTATTGCAAAGTCATTGACTAAATTTCACAATCATAATATAGTCATATCCAAAGCATAGTGAGAATATTAGAATATGCTTTGCATAGTGCCTACAACATAGTAAACTTTTCATAAATATGTTTCCCTAATTTGTTGAATATATAGAAAAATACTCTGTTTAAAAGATATACCAAGTTAATAACATCAAGGCCAACTGAAATTTGATGCAACATTTTTTTTCTGGGATCATAGGAGTGAAGAATGGAAATTTAGGTGTCATTTATCTACCTGTATAAAACATCCGTAATATACAGATGAAATAATTGAGTTCTAGAGTGGTTAAGAGATTTTTCCAAGATCAAACTGCAAGTGTCTGAGGAAGTATATGTATCCACATCTTCTGAACTGCAAGTCAAGAGCTCTACCCACTATTAAAATTAATCAACAGAAATAAAAATAAACTAAGGACAAAATTGTCAATCTATTATTTAATTTGTAAAGCTTACATTTTCTCATAAAATCACATCACCTAACTTATCAGGTCAGAGAGAAGGATTGATTTGCACAGCTGATTTTTATGACAGGAAAGAGTATAAAAATATTACAGAAACTTGTTTAGAACATAATTAAATTGGACAAGGCAGGTGACCTGACTAGTTAGCTTCTCTCAGGCTTTCTTAATCTTTACCCAGAATTCTTTGCCTTTCAGATGGTGTTTTGTTTTTTTTTGTTTGTTTTTTTTTTTGTTTTTTTTTTGGCAAGTAGAAATTGTATTGGGAAAGATGAAATTGTGGTTAGTTGTTAGCAGTCATGCCCCATATTCCTTAGAAGATTCTATTCCTCAACTTAGACTCAAGCTCAAGAAAAAAAAGGGAAATTATTATTAAGATTAGAAAGAGGAAGTTAACCTCTGATTAACCTTTATCTAGCAGCCAGAAACCGGGACTTAGTTTCTGATCAATCTTCCTTTCCGCTAGAAAGGAAAATAAATTTTAAAATTAGTAATTGTATGATGATTTTGTTACGTCTTACTTAAAGTTATCTGCTACTAAATGATAAAGTCTTCCAATCTATCAGCTCACTAAATTTATAGGTAACCTAGATTTAAGACACTATCTGAGTCTTGCTTAGTTTAGGACCAGCTATTCCTAAAGAAGGGAACTTAATCCTAAAATCAAATGAAAATAAATTAAGATAATCAGTAATACCTGATTTCCTTTTTACTACTAAAATATTATGGTTATATCTGGTCTTAAAACTATCATCATCTCACAAAAATGTGACTAAATGTAGCTTCCAATTAAAGAGACAATTGAAGCAAAGTATGTTATTAACCAATTGATATATTTAGATGACACCTAAAAACATGACATCCCTAGAAAACCATACTTCATGTTGTTGTTGTTGTTGTTGCTGTTTTGTCAAGGATGTCCTCAGCTCCAAGTTAAGAGTAAACTATTACATATTTAAGAGCTGGAAATTTTTTTTTGTTGTTTTGATTTTTTTTTTATAATAAAGCATTTTATTTGTTTCCTGTTATATGAAAGATAGTTCTCAACTTTTGTTTATATAAGCTTTCCAATTTCAGATTTTTCTCCCTCCCTCCCCTCCCTCCCCTCCCTCCCCCCTCCCCTAGACAGCAGGCAATCTGATATAGGTTTTAAATAGATAGATAGATAGATAGATAGATAGATAGATAGATAGATAGATAGATAGATAGATAGATAGATATAGATAGATATATGTACAGTAACATTAAACATATTTCTGAATTAGTCATGTTATAAGAGAAAAATCAGAGCAATGAGGAAAAACATCAAAGTAGAAAAACAACAGCACCAAAAACAAAAGAAATAGTATGGTTCATTCAGCATCTATAGTCCACGGTTCTTTTTTTATTTTTCCCTGGATTTGGAGATCCTCTTCTATCATGAGTTCCCTGGAACTCTTCTGTACCATTGCATTGGTGAGAAGAATATAGTCCATCAGAGTAGATCAACACTCAATGTTGATGATACTGTGTACAATGTTCTTCTAGTTCTGCTCATCTCACTCATCACCAGCCAATGCAAGACCCTCCAGGTTTCTCTGAACTCCTCCTGCTCATCGTTTCTTACAGCACAATAGTATTCCATTGTAGTCATATACCACAATTTGTCCAGCCATTCCCCAATTGATGGGCATCCCCTCAACTTCCAATTCCTTGCCACCACATAAAGAGCAGCTATAAATATTTTTGTACATGTAGGTCCCTCTCCCCTTTCCATGATCTCTTTGGGAAAAAGACCCCAAAGTGGTATTGCTGGGTCAAAGGGTATGCACAGCTTTATAGCCCTTTGGGCATAATTCCAAATTGAAGAGCAGGACAATTATAAAAAATACCTTCTTAAATTCAGATTAGATAGAATAAGTATGGAAACTGAGGAGTTGATATCTGATTAATGAAAAATCTGAAGAAAAGGCATTGAAAATGCAGAGTGCCAACTCTAAAAGTACTAATAATGAAAGGGATTAACATAATGCCAATTTCTTGGATGGTTTGAAAAGGAGATGTGCACAGTTAGAATAGAATTTCAATATGTTTATTTTCATTTTTGAGGTTCTAAAAATATTTCTGAGTCTGAATACAACACTATTGTTATAGTTGGTACCATGGTAATAATAAAAAAGAATAATCTAAAACAAAAGTGTGATTCCTAGGGAGTGTTCTAATGATATGAATAAAATGTTGTTGTGTGTTGTTTTCAGTCTTTGACTCTTTGTGACCCCAAATTGGGTTTTCTTGGCAAAGATACTGCAGTGCAGTGAGGAGCAAAGATAGTGGAATAAGCAGTAAATCATCATAACTACCCCATATTCATCTCCAAACAAATGTAAAATAGCACCCTAAATCAAATTTTGGAATAGCAGAACCAGCAAAAATATATTGAAACAATATTTGAGCCCCAGAAAAGCTCAGAAGATTTGCTGGAGAGGTCTGTCTCACTTTGGTAAAAGGGAGCACCATCCAGAACAGGAAGCATCTAACCAAGGCTGCTGCAATCCCTACCTCAGCAAACCAATGGGAGATTCTGAGCCCCAGTGTGGTGGAACAGGCAAACATCAATACCAGAACTTCACCCTCACACACACACACACACACACACACACACGTGCTTCAGAATAGTCAAAAGAATGGACAGACTCCAGCTCTGAGAGCTGGATGGCTTTAGCATAGCCCTTTTAAAACATAGATAATTTACCATTTCATATACTTTGTACAAAATACTTTCAACTTGTATCTCTAAAAATAAATTTTAAATACTTACAAGAAAACAACAAATCACCTAAGAACCTAAATTATGTGCCAAAAAGTTGGAGGAGAGTATAAATAGCAATATATTATTGATTTAAAGATAGCTAAACATATTGCAAAATTTATTCCTTATATTGATGATAACAAAGCATTTGATTCAGTCTTAAACTTATAGCTTAGTAATGTGTATAGTATATAAAATGGATTCAAAGGATGTAAGAAGAGTTGATAACCACATGGGAAATAGCTCTTAATAATAATAATAAAAAGAATGTGATATCATCAAAAGTAATTGATATAAAATATGTTTTCAGGGATAGAATTTAAGCTTATGGTACAATGCAGTACTAAACCCATTATCATCAATACTGAAAAAGTTTCTAAGTCAGAAAGGGAGTTGTACAAAAACAATGTATTAATGTGTATGAATGATGCATTTATATGACTTTAAGGTATGTCAACATTGAAAAACACGTTAAACATCTAACATGGAAACTTTGTCCCATCACATAAAATATAACTTTGCCTCAATAAATGTAAAATGTTCCTCTTCATTTGCAGTAAAGTAAAATTAGGCACAGAATCATTCAAGGTCAGAATTTTGGCAATTTTAAAATAAAAGCCCAGATTCCACACTCCTCTACTCAAATTCAGGTGGCTTTCTTCTCAAGTATGCTACTACCCCAATGTGCAATTCTCTATATTGAGTTTGTTATTATGTAAGCAAAAATGAGGGCAGCTAGGTGGCACAGTGGATAGAATGCCCAGCCTGGAATCACGAAGCCTCATTTTTTTAAAATTCAAATCCCACCTCACACACTAGCTATGTGCCTCATTACAAGTGATTTAATGCTGTTTGCCTCAGTCTCCTACTATGTAAAATGATTTTGAGAAGGAAATGCCAACCACTCTACTATCTTTGAAAAGAAAACCCATTTGGGGCCAGCTAGGTGGCACAGTGGATAAAGCACCAGCCCTGGATTCAGGAGGACCTGAGTTCAAATCCAGCCTCAGACACTTGATAATTACTAGCTGTGTGACCCTGGACAAGTCACTTAACCCTCATTGCCCATCAAATACCAAAAAAAAAAAAAAAAAAAAAGAAAACCCATTTGCTGAAGAGTCTGACACAACTGAACAACAACAAATCAGACATTTCCCCAATACTTCAAACACTCAAGACTAGGAGGTATTTTAGGAAGAGAAAAAAAAGGAACAAAATATATAAGGGAACCTAATGATTTTTCAGATACTGTTCGTAATGCACAATAAAATTTATCACTTTATGAGAAATTTTCTATTTTTTTTGACAAAAGATTTAGATGTTTGGATAACAGCAGGATTTTCTAATACATTTTCTTAAAATCATTTTAAATTAGTTATGGTGACATACTCCCATAATCTCAGCTACATGGAGACCGATACTGTAAAATCTTTTGAGTTTGGGAGTTCTGAGCTGAAGAAAAGTAAGCCTCTCAGGTGTCCATACTAAGTTCTCCATTAATATGGAGAGATTCCAGGAAAGAGCAGGGGGAGACAATAGTTTTCCTGGGAAATACATTTGTCTATGTCAGAAACTGAATAGGTCAGAGCTCCTGAGCTAATCAGAGGTAACTTGAGCCAGTGAGGATTGGGTAATTCTAGCTTAGGTGAGGTAGGTATACCCATTCTTTAAAACATAGCAGAGAAATAACATCATTTAAAATGTGACAACAAAATCACCTGTAGAATTTTGAGTGTTCAACAACAGCCTTCTATGTGATTTTCCTAGCCTGCAATAATAGACTTACATAAGATATAAAAATCAATCTTTGGTATCTCTTTTTCAGCTTTGTGATTATTATGGGTATTTGCTCCTCAATGTTTTTTTTTCATTCAATAAGCAGAGATTCATAAAAGACACATAATATTGACATTTTATAATTTCCATCAGAATCCAAGCAGATCAAGTTCTTCATTTTCAGCATCTCTTTATTTGGCAAGCAAAACAAGGATTCTTTCTGTCTTTTATTACTTCCTTTCCATTTGAGGTAACTAAGAGCAGAATATTTTTTGTGGCTAAGGGCTCTTATTACTAGAGAAATGAATGTTTTGCTTTTAAATCCAACTAGCAGAAACCATTCAGACTGCAAAAGCTCTTTTTAGTTCCCACAATATAATTACATTTTGCATTAAATTATACTAAATAACCTTATTTTTTTCAAAAGAAACTTTTTAAAATTAAAAAAAAGCTTTTTAGAGTGAAAAAACATAGAGCTCCAGTAAAAACCCCACATCAGAGATCATGTGATACATAGTGATTTCTGAGAAGCCCCATTTAAATGTGACCTATAATTAAATGTTAAAGACATATAATTAGAGACATAATAAGTTTGATGATTTTTGTTTAGATATTGATAGAAAATTGCCATAAATAAGAAAAAGTAAAGAAAACTCACTCAATTGTACATGATTGAGTATGATTATCAATTGAGATTGAGAATCCTGAGTATTAAATGTACTTGGGAAGTTTCTCAGGGCAACATCCACCAAAAAATTAATCCCCCCCTCTGCCCCATGTGTTTTTCAACACCAGACACAGTTATACCAAATATTTTGAGTGTTCAACTTTTGGGCTCAGAATACATTTTAAATGTTATTTTCTACCAACTAGATGATGGGGCCTGATTCTCCAAAGATATATATTTTTAATTGCTGTGAAAGTTCTTGTGACTGACCTAAAAATATAATTAAAACATATAAAGTTTGATACACAAATGATATTTTAGGAGAGAGAAAATACATTTTATCTAGTGTACCAAACACATTTACTGAAAATTATCTATTTTAATACTAAAAAATACTAAATAGATGTATGAGATCACCTACATGGATATTCCTTCCAGTGAAAAACAAATAAGATATCCGTACTTTCCAATCCTGTATGATTTTTGTCCATACCTTCCCATAATTTGGGGCATGGTGGGGAGAATCCAATTAATATGCTTTGGGGGAACACCTATTTTTTTCTCTTAAATTATGAGGACACTTCTGGAGACTACAGACTATATAATTATTCTTTGGTCTTGCCACATGACCAGATCATCATTTTTGAGTATACATTTCATACTTTATATGGTTTCCCTTTTATCTTTTTATGCTTCATAAAGTAAATATTACTTAATCCCTTTAACTTCTTCATTACCTTTTCAGATATCCTCAGGTTTGGTTATTTAGAAATTGTAGTGTTTGATACATAGATATAAAAGAAAAAAAATGTTGGTTACTTTTAAATGGAAGAACAATTTGGGTAGCTAAATCAAAGCATATAATCTCACTCATTGAACATGCTATCATAAAAAATTATTTAACTTCAAGTTAGCCTTGCCTAAAACCTCTTTTCATTTTCTCACTGTTTTATATATACTGATATGCCTACAAACTTTTTTTTTCTGTAATAGACTGTAAATGTTTTGAGTACAGAATCTATTTAATTTTATCTTCATATACCCAGAGTCTAGCACAATGAATGGGACATATTAGATGTTTAATGCATATGTGGTGAGAAGTTGACAAATGATACTTAAGCATTTAAAAAAAATAATTATTGAAGGAAGGCATAAAATGTGTCACGTAATGTATTTTATGTAGCATGGTGTAATAGAAAGAACATTGTATTTAAGGATGGGAAATACATCAATCATTAAATCAATAAACAATTATTAAGTGTTTACTATATTCTAGCAACTTGAAACATCTTGAATATTCAATAAAAAGATCAGATTACTCCTTCTACTATAGGCACCACTGATCCTACTTGAGTAGAGGTATTGTCAGACCTGAACTAAAGGAATATTAATTTGGCAGATATATAAGAGCTATTAGAAGGAAAATATTGGAGAGACAGAAGTTAATTAGGATAATATTATGATAATATAATAATAATATTAATGGCATTTATCACTTACGGTTTGCAAAGAACTTTACAAATAATGTCTAATTTTATACTCACAACAATTATAGAAGCATTTTATTAGCCATCTTACAGATACAGACACCAATTTTCTGAAGCTGTATTTCAACTTATAGGTTTCTGCCTTCAAGTATACAATTATTTCTAGTACAAAACCAAACTGACTATATATTGGAGATAAGTGATAAGGGTCTATACTTGATTGGTTATGACATAAGTAAAGAAGAAGAAATGAACACATGAAAGAGATATGGAAGAGTTGTAATCAATAGGACATACTGACTTATGTAATATGAGTGGGTGAGGAGGGGATGGGAAGAAAAGTGAATAATTTAAAATGACTCTTAGGTTATAAACCCAGATAACTGGAAGGATGAAGAAGTATATGAGAGAAACATGAAATTTAGGACAAGTAGTGGGATACTTGGGAAATATAAGCCTGACAAATAAGAGTATCAAAATATAGGAGTATGAGGAAAACCCAGAGAGAACAGAGTATCCAGAAAGAGAACATATTCAGTAGTGTTAAATGAGATGTCAAAAAGGTTGAAGATAGAGAAAAAGATCATTGATAATCTTAAAGAGAGAAGTTCCACTCATGTGGTGGAAATGAGAGACAGACTTCAATTTTTAAAGTAGTTAGTAGGAGGTAAATAGCCTAGATATTGTTGGTCCCACTAGGAGTTTTGCTGAGAAAGTGAGGATATATAGGATGATAACTTGAGGGGATGGAAGGGTACAGTGAAGTCTTTAAAGGCTAGGGAGAATGGAGTATATTTAAATGTAGCAAATGTAGCAAAGAAAGATTCAATAGCCTGGGAGAGATTGGAAAACTATGGAGGGAGAAGAGCAAGTTGCACAAGAGATGGAATGGAATAACAACAAGGTAACAAGTAGAGGGATTTACACTGGTTACCTCTTTCTCTGAAAGACCTTTATTCAAGTCACAGCTCTCATACAAGCTGTGTGGTTTTGAATAATCAAACTTCTAAACTTTATTTCACTTATTTGTTAAATGAGAATAATATTTTTACTATTGACCCCACAAGTTTATTTTGAAAAAGGTTCTTTGTAAACCTAACATACGATAGAAATGGCACTAGCAGGATAGCAATGATTAAAATGGTGGTGATAATTATGTTATTAGTATTTTTTACCTAGTCATTTCATATTTATCTCCCTTTAGTAATGCTATGCTTTATGTTGCTCATTATACTTAAGAAAAAAAAGTAGTGTATGTAGGTATGCTAAGTGTAATATATATAAAATATATTTTCAATTATCTTTTTGGGCAATGCAAATGCATGCCATTAGCAGTATATTATAAATTTAGTCTTGTAATATAATTATGCTCTTTACATTTTAATAAATCTTACTACTATAATGTAGCAGTAAGTCAGATTCTTAACATGTTCTTCAATAATTGGAGGTCCTTACTACTTATGGCATATGAGAGGGCACAAGCCAATAATAATTTATGAAAACTGCTTATTATTTGAAGGACTATTTGATATTCCATCTTTTATCTACTATCTTGGGCATTAGTGTTAAATTTAATTTACATAACTGATTATTTACCCTTGCCTTGCTGCTTAATGACAAAATTTAAAATAAAAAAGTATAGAGATGAAAGAAATATATATATACATACATCTATATACATATACAGATATTTATAGATACATACATGTATGATATAGATACCCATAGATAGATATAGTATATTTATGTATGTGTATATATAGAGAGAAAGAGATGATAGATAGCAGAGAGAAAGAGATACCATATATTAGTGTTTAGTTTTGTAATATAATTATGTTCTTCATGTTTTACATATACATACATATATACATATATATGACATTTATCTATCATCTATCATCCATCTATCCTTAGGGTTTATATAAGAATTTCATCTTCATCTGAACAAATCAGATATCTGAGCAAGAAAAGTAACCATCCATTGCAGTAGTATATATCTACTCACCAAATTAACAAGCAGATTTCTATATTGTATTCAAATACAAATTAGTATATATACAAATACATAATATATAGCATATTGTATATATGTGTAAATACACTATGTTACATGTTTATGTAAATGAATTATATACATAAAAATATATGTAACTATATGAGAAAGAGAGTAAGGGAGGGAGAGAGAGAGACAGAGAGAGGGAGAGAGAGAAATGTGTGTTTGTTTTCTAGATAAGGCAAAGATCTGACACATGTTTAGAAGTCTGATTGAATTCTCATAATATTTAACCAGGGAGGAAGCACAAAAACAAAATAAAGGTAAGCAAGTACCTACTGAGAAAGGTTCTTGTATAGTATGTACTTTCTAACATTTTAAAATTCTATACACTTGTGTGATGCAGTGGATAGAGTGCTAGACCTCGATTCAGGAAAACTTGAATTCAAATTCAATCTCAGACTAGTTGTGTGACCTTGGGCATGACCCTTAACTTCTTGTCTGAGTTTCCTCATCTATAAAATGGGACTCATAATAGCACCTACCTGCCAGCTCTTGTACAGATTACATGAATTAATAATTGTGACACATTTACCAGTGTCTGGCACATCTTAAGTTTCTACATTAATGTCAGCCATTATCACTGTTTTTATTATTACTACTATTATGACTACTACTACTACTGCTGTTGCTACTACTACTACTGCCACTACTCCTACTACTGTTACTACTACTACTGCTGCTTCTGTTGCTGCTGCTACTGCTGCTACTACTACTACTATTAGTACAACACACAGAATCTGACTCTATACAGTACTATCTCAGTTGTGCCACAGAAACTTCTTCACCCTGGATGCTCTCCCTTTTCCTAGACTATTTCTCACATTAGAAGTATCCACTGTGCCTATAGCTCCTCTCCTTTAATTGATTGCTCCCTATTCCAATGTTTATTTCAAGGAAAATGCTCCAGGCCCACCATATATTCATTCCTCTACAGGCTTTACTCTTTTTTTTTTTTTTTGTGAGGCAATTGGGGTTAAGTGATTTGCCCAGGGTCACACAGCTAGTAAGTGTTAAGTGTCTGAGGCCACATTTGAACTCAGGTACTCCTGACTCCAGGGCTGGTGCTCTATTCACTGTGCCACCTAGCTGCCCCAGGCTTCACTCTTGACTCTTCATAGGACTTTACCATGCTCCTTCACTCCATAAATTTATTTCCCCCATTCCCTAGCCATTCACCCAGGTTTCAGTTTCTTTTTATAATGGCTTCTGCTACTAGCTCCTTAGAGCAAGTTTAATCTTCCTGTTTGTATTTATACCCCTAATGCTTAGAACAATATTTGGCATATAATAAGTATTTAATACATGCTAGTTTCTTTTTGTTGTTGTTGAAAGAATGTGGTAACACCACCTTTAGAATACCTTACAGATAATTCAGACCAATTCATTCATTTTTATAAATGACAAAATTGAGTCAGATTAATTTGTACAAACCCATATCACACTGTCTTTGTTCGAAATCATATTCACTGCATCAAATTAAGCCCATTTTCTATATTTCAAAACATGTGTATATGGGTAAAATGCAAAAAATGAATATTATGCAAATTCAATTTTTGTGTGTATATTTTTATTCCCTTGGGATAATGGTTGATGTAAAAATCACACTGGATAAAATCCACATGATTTTATGTTGGCCACAGACTAGCTCTCTAGTGTCACTTTCCTGAAATATCTAATTGTTGTTGGTTAAACCTGTGAAGACTTAATTAACAAGAAGTGCCTGAAATGTTTGCATATGAAGGATTTTCCCATTGTATTCACAAGCAATGAATCTAATGTCAACACAAATTTCTAGGTATATTGTGAGAATTAGGAATAGAATTTTATTTTTTCTTCAAATTCCTAAAGATAATCAAAGTAGAATTGAAATTCATTTAGATTCTTTTGTGCTGCTTATGGCAAAATGCATAGAGACCTGCACTTAAAGTTAGGAATATATTGGTTGAAATCCTGTCTCTGGTATACAGTGACTGTGAACCCAAATAATTCACTTAATCTCTCAAATCCTAAGCAACTAAGATGAAGTTTCAAAGAAGATGCCAATTTGCATTGGTAAAGAAAGTTTCTTTTTGGGAGATTGCTCCCTCTTTTAAATCACAAGTCCATTTTAAAACTCTTACAATTTCAAATCCTAGAATGATATAATATTTCAACAAATTTCATACTTGTTCAAAGGAGATTTAAATACAAGTAGATGAAGATGCTTTATTCCTCAAAATACTGCATACTTTTGGATGGGAAACATTTTGAATTATTTTATCCATAAACATCTTAGACTATTGCTATGGATAGACAATGAACTGGGCTAGGATTAGAAAAAAGGTGGATAGTAAGGTGGATTGCATTTGTGAAAATGGAAAATTTTTCATTGTTTTCATTGATGATGACCTATGTATTTACAAAAGAAGTCCACTTTTGCAACTCTAACATCTGCAATGATATTGAAATTTTTTGGCTATGAATTAGAATAAATAGCATCATGTCTGAAGTGTTCAAATTGGAAAATAATACAACAGGCTTTAGAAAAAATTGTAGTGGGAATATACAAGTTAAATAACATTTTAGTAGTAATGACACATACAAGAAATTGAGTAATAGACTGAAACAAATATGTTTGAATCTATCTATCCATCTATCTATCTGGTTGGATGTAATGAGAATGGGGTGACAGCCCTGATTGGGGCAGTTCAGTACTATCCATTTTCCACTCATTCTTATTGCATGATAAGTAAAAATTTACATAGATAGATAGATAGATAGATAGATAGATAGATAGATAGATAGATAGATAGATAGATATAGACATAGAAATAGACAGACAGATAGATATGCATATATATGTAAATCTTTTCATATATAGTTTATTGAAAGATTAATATATAAAATACCTTTAAATAATCATTCATGTGCATTTATATGCATTGATATAGATATAAATACATATAAATTTATTTAAATAATTAATTTGGTAGATATTCTGTGGATGAATATGGATCCATAGAAGGACATGTACAAGTATTTTCTGGAAGAAAAGACCATTGATTCATTTCTTTGGAATATTCATTTATATGTTTATATTTTTTTTTACTTTTTTTTAGTAATGTTGTTCTCTCAGTGCAGCCACATACTTCAAATAATGAAATACCCCAATCTCAGAAGAATAACAATACATTTCTTTTTTTTATTATGTTTTCTTTGTTTGTTTGTTTTGTGGTGCAATGGGGGTTAAGTGACTTGCCCAGGGTCACATAGCTAGTAAGTGTCAAGTGTCTGAGGCCGGATTTGAACTCAGGTCCTCCTGAATCCAGGGCCGGTGCTTTATCCACTGCACCACCTAGCTGCCCCAATACATTTCTTTTAAAAAAAAAATACTTAACTTTATTTCAATCTCCCATCTGGAAGATGAGATTTCTACTAAGGAATTTCAAACTCCTATTTATAAGTTGTACTCCAATATAAAATCAAAGTAATATAAAAGTTGTCATATTAACTTTAGTTTTAATAACCTCTAATAAAAGAGGATATCTCTTTAAAGTATTTGCAAAAGAATCCACAAGTTATGCTGATATACCTTTCTTTAAAACAAGACTGAGGTAATCGTGACATAAACTAAGAAAATAATTTGTATCCTAGTTTCATGATTCTTTGTTTAATTTTCTAATTATCCCCATGCTATTATGAGAAATTAAATAGAATTTAAGAACACTAAGAAAACTATGAATACCAGAACATGCCACATAATACAGGAGTCTCCCTTAGCAAAAATAATCGCAGCATGGGACTCTCACAAGGTACAAATTAAGCCAGGCAGGCCAAAAGCAAGGCTTATCAAACAGTGCTTTATGTGGCATAAAAATATTCTAGCTTACTGGAAAACAAATGGTTTGAGAATGGATCTTCTGACTACTTAACACTGAAAAATTTACAAATAATCCTGCTCTTTGAGTACCCCAAAGTTTTAATGTATTGGGACCTGTGGAATAAAGCCAGCAATTTACACAGGAGAAGGCATCTTTTCCAAATTGTAACACTAAGCCTTTCTCTCCTTTTGCATGACTGGAGGCAACAATCCAGCATCTAGAGGGGAACCCAGACCTGAGTTTGAAAACAAGCCTGATTCAAATTGCCTTAGTCCTTCCCTGGCTGTGTAGCATGTGGGAGAGATGGTCCTTCCCCCTCCTCTTAGGAACCCACCTCCTCCACCTCCTCCCCCTCCTCTGGTACCACCTCCTACTCTGCCCATGTCCATGACCCTTGATCCTCCTGCCAGGGAAATCAAGAGATCTAATCCACCTTTTTCAGGTCCTGATCTTGCACATGCACACCCTTCTCTACCTATGTTTCCAGCTTCTACTCTGTTAAAAGAGCAAACAGCCTTATCCCTACCCCAGCTAAACTTTGATTCTGACTCGACCGGCTGTGGTTCTCCCAAATCCACCTTAGAAAACCCTTTAAATTCCAGATATGCACATTTTGTTCATAATTTTGTTAATCTGCTTTTGTCTTTAATTAGTAACCTTATAAAGCATTTGTATTATGAAAGACAGAGAAAATAAAGAAGAGCTACTTAAGCTGAATAAAATTGGACAAGACAAGACTCATTGTCATATTTCAAGATTCCACTTCTTTTGTCATGGGGGGGTACATATTTTTCAGAAATGTAGAATGAAAAAAAAAACGAGGTATTGATATTAGTGTTGGGGATTTTAGATATTGGAATCAAAAGTATTCTAAGTTCACTCAGAGAAATAATGTCAGTTAAGAGGCTACATAGGGGGGCACTTAGATGGCTCAGTGGATAGAGCACCAGCCCTGAAGTCAGGGGTACCTGAGTTCAAATCTGGCCTCAGACACTTAACACTTACTAGCTATGTGACCCTGGGCAAGTCACTTAATCCCAATTGCCTCACTAAAAAAAAAAAAAAAAAAGGGTACATAGGATTTCGATGCTATTATATCTACATTTTGAAATTAACAGTATGGATTTATTTTCATAGAGATTTTCATGCTTTTGAGACTGTTTTATACTTAGTTTAAAAGGGGTGGAAATATTTGTAAAAAATTTAAGTCATTTGGTCAAATTTATATTTTATAATACTGTTATTAATGTTAAGTTCATATTCATTTAGATTTCCCTAGTTGGAATTTCATTATCTTTTATTCTTCTCTGTGTATTTTGTTGAATTTATTTATCTCTATTATTGAAATAATGCAAGATGGTTTTGATTTCATAATACAATGTTAACTCTGGGAGTATAGTGCTCCCATATTCTAAATTGTTTTTTTTCCAACTGATTATTTGATCAAACTCTATAAAGAATTTCCCTGGCAAATTGGTTGCCATGGCAAGTGTAAATAAATTCTAGAAGTATTATTTTTGATAAACAAATTTTTTTTTAAAAAAGAAGGGAGAACATTCTGGAGGTGGAGCCAAGATGGCAGAGAGGAATCAGCAAGCTTCCTGAGCTCTCCTTCTGTTCCCTCAAAAAGAACATTAAATCAAACCTCTGGACAGATTCTGAAACTACAGAACATGCAAAGAGACAGAGAGACACAATCTTCCAACCAGAGGTAATTTAGAAGACTTCAGGAAAGGTCAGTCTTACTTGGGCAAAAGGGAGGCACAGCACAAGGCAGCAGCCCAGCGCCGAGGGGGTCGGGGCAAGTCAGCAGGAAGCTGCGGGCTATAGCCAAACAACTGAGGACCCTGGATCCTGGCTCAAAAATCTGGTGGCCCAGCAGGACAGTGGAAAAACCTACCTGCACCAGCCGAGAGGGCAAGTTGCCAGCTGGAGGGCCACGAACAGGATGAGGCATGACTAGGCCCACTGATCCTAGCTCGCTCAAACAGGAAGTGCAGGGCAGGAGAACTGCGCACACCATAAAGGCGTCAGTGTAAAAAGCCAGTGACACAGCACCTATACCCCTGCACAAGAAGCCCAAAACAGGGACCCTGGTGCCCCCAGAGCAGACCTCAACTTAAAATATAAATAAATAAGCTGCAATAATGAGTAAGAAGCAAAAAAGGGCCCTCTTCAGTCAGAGCTTTTGTATCAACAGGGAAGAGGCAAACACAAACTCAGATGAAGACAATACCCTCAAATTGCAAGGTGAAGGAAGGGAAGGTGAATTGGTCTCAAGAACAAAAAGCCTACCTGGAAGTGTTCAAAAAGTACTTTAAGGGGCAGCTAGGTGGCACAGTGGATAGAGCACTGGTCCTGGATTCAGTAGGACGTGAGTTCAAATCCAGCCTCAGACGCTTAATAGCGGTGTGACCCTGGGCAAGTCACTTAACCCCAATTGCCCCGAAAAAAAAAAAAGGTACTTTAAAAATCAAATGAGAGAGGTAGAAGAAAAAATGGGGAGAGAAATATAAGCAAAACAAGAAAACTATGAAAATAGAATCAGCCACTTGGAAAAGGAAGCACAAAGATTGACTGCAGAAAACAATTCCTTAAAAAATTCATCTGGCCAAATGGAAAAAAAAAGGTGAATAATTTCACATAAGAAAACAACCCCCCAAATATTCATCTGGACAAATGGAAAAAAAGGTGCATAATCTCACTGAAGAAAGCAGTACCTTAAAAAATTCATTTGGCCAGATGGAAAAAAAGGTGCACAATCTCACAGAAGAAAACAATGCCTTAAAAATTAAAATTGGACAGTTGGAAGATAAGGAATCCATGGGAAACCAGGAATCAGTCAATGAAAAAACAGAAGAAACTGTGAAATACGTCATTGGAAAGACAACTGATTTGGAAAACAAATCCAGGAGAGACAATTTGAGAATCATTGGACTGCCTGAAAGCCATGACCAGAAAAATAATTTAGACACCATATTCCAGGAAATTATTAAGGAGAACTGCCCTGATATCATAGAATCAGAGGATAAAATCATCATTGAAAGAATCCACCGATCACCTCCTGAAAGAGACCCCAAAAGGAAAACTCCAAGGAATATTATAGCCAAATTCCAGAATTATCAGGTGAAGGAAAAAATACTCCAAGCAGCCAGAAAGAAGCAATTTAAATATCATGGAGCCACAGTCAGGATTGCTCAGGACCTGGCAGCTTCAACATTAAAGGACCGCAAGGCTTGGAATATGATATTCCGGAAGGCAAAGGAGCTTGGATTGCAGCCGAGAATCTATTACCCAGCAAAAAATGTACATTCTCTTTCAGGGGAAAAGTTGGACATTTAATGACATTGGGGACTTTCAATCATTCCTGATGAAAAGACCAGAACTGAATAGAAAATTTGATCTTAACATACAAGACTCAAGGGAAGTTTAAAAAGGTAAACAGAGGGGAAATAAAAAAAGGTTACTCAATTAGGTTAAACTGTTTATATCCCTACATGAGAAGATAATACTCATAACTCTTAAGAACTGTAAATGTATTTGGGTAGAGAGAAGGACTTTACAGAGAGGGTATAAATATAAATTGTCTTTGATGTGATGATACAAAGAAAATTAAGGGGTTAAAAAGGGAGTCAATCGGGAGGAGAGGAAAGGGGAGGTGGAATGGGGTGAATTATATTATATGAAGAGGTGAAAAAAGCTATTATAATAGAGGGAAAGAAAGGAGGGGTGAACATTTTTTCAACCCTACTCTCATTAGATTTGATTCAAAGAGGGAATAACATATACATTCATTGGGATAAAGAAACTTAGCTCATTCTTTAGGGAAGCAAAAGGGGAAGGGAAAGGGGGGACTGATAGAAGGGAGGACAAAAGCAAGGGAGAAAAGGGTAAAGAAAATAGAGGGGGTGATAAAAAGGGAGGACAGATTGGGGGAGGCAGGGGTAAGAAGTAAAACATCAATGAGGAGGAATAGGGTGAAAGAAGGGAGGAAAAGTACAAAGAGGGTAAATAGAATGGAGGAGAATAGACAGTCAGTAATAATAACTGTGAATGTGAATGGGATGAACTCTGCTATAAAATGGAAGCAAATTGCAGAGTGTATTAAAAACCAGAATCCTACAATATGCTGTTTACAAGAAACACATTTGAAACAGAGAGATAAACACAAAGTAAAGGGAAAAGGCTGGAGCAGAATACATTGTGCTTCAGCTAAAGTAAAAATATTAGGGGTAGCAATCCTTACCTCAGACAAAGTTCAGGCAAAAATAGATCTCATTAAAAGAGATAAAGAAGGAAATTACATCTTGCTAAAAGGTATTATAGATAATGAAGTAATATCAATATTAAATATGTATGCGCCAAATGGTATAGCATCCAAATTCTTAGAGAAGAAGTTAAATGAGTTACAAGAGGAATTAGAGAGTAATACTATACTAGTGGGGGATCTGAATCTCCCCTTCTCAGAATTAGATAAATCTAGCCAAAAAATAAATAAGAAAGAAGTGAAAGAGGTGAATAGATTACTAGAAAAGTTAGACATGATAGATGTCTGGAGAAAATTGAATGGGGATAGAAAGGAATATACCTTTTTCTCAGCAGTCCATGGCACATTTTCAAAAATTGACCATGTATTAGGGCACAAAAACATCATAGTCAAATGTAGAAAGGCAGAAATAGTAAATGCATCCTTCTCAGATCATGATGCAATAAAAATTACATGTAAGAAAGGGACAGGGAAAAGTAGAATGAAAATCAATTGGAAACTAAATAATTTCATTCTAAAGAATGAATGGGCCAAACAACAAATCATAGAAACAAGCAATAACTATATCCAAGAGAATGACAATAATGAGACAACATACCAAAATCTATGGGATGCAGCCAAAGCAGTGCTTAGGGGAAAATTTATAGCTCTAAATGCTTACATGAATAAAAAAGAGAAAGAGGAGATTAATGAATGGGGCATGCAACTTAAAAAGCTAGAAAAAGAACAAATTAGGAATCCCCAATTAGATACTAAACTAGAGATCCTGAAAATTAAAGGAGAAATTAATAATATTGAAACCAAAAATATTATGGAATTAATCAATAAAACTAAGAGCTGATTTTATGAAAAAACAATAAAAAAGATAAAATATTGGTTAATTTGATTAAAAAAAAGAAAGAAGAAAACCAAATTACCAGTATCAAAAATGAAAAGGGTGATGTTACCACCAATGAAGTGGAAATTAAATCAATAATTAGGAATTATTTTGCCCAACTGTATGCCAATAAATTTGACAATCTAAATGAAATGGATGAATATTTACAAAAATACAAACTGCCCAGGTTAACTGAAGAGGAAATAAAATCCTTAAATAAACCCATATTAGGAAAAGAAGTTGAACAAGCCATTAATGAACTCCCTAAGAAAAAATCCCCAGGGCCAGATGGGTTTACAGGTGAATTTTACCAAACATTTAAAGAACAATTAATTCCAATATTATACAAATTATTTGGAAAAATAGGTGAAGAAGGAGTTCTACAAAATTCGTTTTATGACACAAATATGGTGGTGATACCAAAACCAGGCAAAGCAAAAACAGAGAAAGAAAATTATAGACCAATTTCCCTAATGAATATTGACGCTAAAATCTTAAATAAGATATTAGCAAGGAGATTACAGCAAGTGATCACCAGGATAATACACTATGACCAGGTGGGATTTATACCAGGAATGCAGGGCTGGTTCAACATTAGGAAAACTATTAACATAATCAACCACATCAATAAGAAAACCAACCAAAATCATATTATTATCTCAATATATGCAGAGAAAGCTTTTGACAAAGTACAGCACCCATTCCTAATAAAAACACTAGAGAGTTTAGGAATAGGTGGAGCATTCCTTAAAATATGAAACAGTATCTACCTAAAATCATCAGCAAGTATTATATGCAATGGAGATAAATTAGAGGTCTTCCCAATAAGATCAGGGGTGAAACAGAGATGTCCATTATCACCCCTATTATTTAATATTGTACTATAAATGTTAGCTTTAGCGATCAGAGAAGAGAAAGAAATTAAAGGAATTAGAATAGGCAAGGAGGAAACAAAACTATCACTCTTTGCAGATGATATGATGGTATACTTAAGGAATCCTCGAGAATCAAGTCAAAAATTACTTGAAACAATTAACAACTTTAGCAAAGTAGCAGGATATAAAATAAATCCACATAAATCATCAGCATTTCTATACATGACCAACAAAGTCCAGCAGCAAGAGATAGAAAGAGAAATTCCATTTAAAGTAATGGTAGATAATATAAAATACTTGGGAGTCTACTTGCCAAGACAAACCCAGGAACTCTATGAACACAACTAGCAAACACTCTTCACAAAATGAAATCAGATATAAATAATTGGAAAGATATCAATTGTTCATGGATAGGCAGAGCTAATATAGTAAAAATGACAATACTGCCTAAATTAATTTACTTATTCAGTGCCATACCAATCAGACTACCTAAAAATTATTTTATACAGCTAGAAAAAAAAATAACAAAATTCATCTGGAAAAACAAAAAATCAAGAATATCAGGAAATAATGAAAAAAAAATGTACAGGAAGGTGGGTTAGCAGTACCAAACCTGGAGCTTTACTATAAAGCAGCAGTCATCACAACTATCTGGTACTGGCTAAGAAATATAGTGGTAGATCAATGGAATAGGCTAGGCACAGGAAACGCAGTAGTAAATGACACTAGTAATGTAGTGTTTGATAAACCCAAAGACTCCAGCTTCTGGGATAGGAACTCAGTATTTGACAAAAACTGCTGGGAAAATTGGAAGATAGTATGGAAGAAATTAGGCATAGCCCAACATCTTACACCTTATACTAAAATAAGGTCAAAATGGATACACGATTTAGACATAAGAGGTGATACCATTGGTAAATTAGGAGAGAAAGGAATAGTCTACTTATCAGACCTTTGGAAAGGAAAACAGTTTATGACCAAACAAGAGATAGAGTATATTATAAAATGCAAAATGGATGATTTTGATTACATTAAATTAAAAGAATTTTGTACAAACAGAAGCAATGCATCCAAAATTAGAAGGGAGGCAGAAAGCTGGGAAACAATTTTTGCGGCCAGTACTTCTGATAAAAGCCTCATCTCTAAAATAAATAGGGAACTAAATCAAATTTATAAGAATCCAAGTCATTCCCGAATTGAGAAATGGTCAAAGGATATGAACAGGCAGTTTTCTGATGAAGAAACCAAAGCTATCTATTCCTATATGAAAAAATGCTCTAAATCTCCAATGATTAGAGAGATGCAAATTAAAACAACTCTGAGGTACCACCTGACACCTATCAGATTGGCTAAAATGACAAAAAAGGAAAATAATAAATGTTCAGAAGCTGTGGGAAAATTGGAACACTAATACATTGTTGGTGGAGCTGTGAACTGATCCAACCATTCTGGAGAGCAATTTGGAATTATGTCCAAAGGGCAATAAAGCTGTGCATACCCTTTGACCCAGCAATACCACTTTTGGGTCATTTGCCAAAAGAAATCAGGGAATGGGGAAAGGGACCCACATGTACAAAAATATTTATAGCTGCTCTTTATGTGGTGGCAAGGAATTGGAAGTTGAGGGGATGCCCATCAATTGGGGAATGGCTGGACAAATTGTGGTATATGACTACAATGGAATACTATTGTGCTGTAAGAAACGATGAGCAGGAGGAGTTCAGAGAAACCTGGAGGGTCTTGCATTGGCTGGTGATGAGTGAGATGAGCAGAACCAGAAGAACTTTGTACACGGTATCATCAACATTGAGTGTTGATCTACTCTGATGGACTATATTCTTCTCACCAATGCAATGGTACAGAAGAGTTCCAGGGAACTCATGATAGAAGAGGATCTCCAAATCCAGGGGAAAAAAAAAAAAAGAACCGTGGACTATAGATGCTGAATGAACCATACTATTTCTTTTGTTTTTGGTGCTGTTGTTTTTTCTATTTTGAGGTTTTTCATCATTGCTCTGATTTTTCTCTTATAACATAACTAACGCAGAAATATGATTAATGTTATTATGTGTGTGTGCGTGTGTGTGTATATATATAAAACCTATATCAGATTACCTGCTGTCTAGAGGAGGGGGTAGGGAGGGGAGGGAGGGATAAAAATCTGAAATTGGAAAGCTTGTATAAACAAAAGTTGAGAACTATCCTTACCTGTAATGGGAAAAAAATAAAATACTTTATTAATTTAAAAAATTTTAATTAAAAACTTTGTTTAAATGTTACATAAGTGTTTCTTTTTTATGCTACTGCAACTACATTTTGAACTCAATAATATGGGCTTATTTTTGTAAAGATTCTTATTCTTTTAAGATTGTGTTGTGTTTTAACTTGTATTTAATTATGTACTGATTTTTCACAAAAATAATTGTATGCTTAAAATAAAAAAGTATTATTTGAAATTACTGTATAATTGTATATTATATTCTGAGTCAAGGTACATTCACATTTTTTGTGATCATTATTATCCTCAATTTTTAAATCCATATGAGACTTGGATTATGGGAACTTATCATTTAAGACATTAATTTCCTTTATTCTGAGTTATCAGATGCCAACTGGCCAAGATGCCATCCAGTCACAAGAGGAATACATGCAAGAGCAGACATTGAACTGTCACATGAGGGGAGACATGCATGAAGTCAAGGTATGCCTGAGGGAATGGTTATTGACAAACATTGAGGTTGGTTTCTCTTGGTTTAATTTTTCCCCACAATATTGTATAGATGGCTGGAAGTTTTCATCCCATGCATCTCATTCTACACCTGGCTTCTATTCCCCCTCCTATATGCCTGATGCCATGGACATCTCAATCCCATGCATCTGATTAAGTCTGACTCAGTTTCCTCCAATATGTTTGGGGTCATTGATGTATATCCCATCCACCTATTTTAAACCTGGCATATGCATGGGATATATACATTTCTCAAGTGTGGGAATGCTCATATCCCATTATTTCTCTGTTCTTTTATCATAACCCTCATAATTATCTCAGGTGTCATGATAAATACAGTATTGAATTTGGCCTTAACATCTGTTACCAATTATATTAGATTTCTTAATTTCTCATAATGGCGTGAGGATAATTAGGCAGATTATTCAAAAAGTGATGAAATAAAGATAAAAATTATTTTTTAAATTAATATGACAATTGTCTTCTCAATTTACCCTCCACAGGAGGAACTGTAGTAATATTAAGTTTTAGGGGACTGTAGTAATATTAAGTTTTAGAGGAGTGTAGTAATATTATGTTTTAGAGAAAGTTTCAATTTTTTTTTTATATGTTTCATGTGTAACAACTAAGATTCTGAATTCCCATAAACATGTTTTTGAGAACTATCATTGTTTTATTTATTAATGAAGTTTTTTAAAGTTGTTTTAAGCTCAACTTTGTAGGAAATTTTCCTGGCTGATTACCAGCATCCATACATTAGCCCCTGAAGAGACTTCCATTCCACAACTACACCCAGAGGACATCCCAAGAATCATCCGAGAAAAGACTTCCAAAGACTTAAATGGACACTTCCCTGTTTTCCTTTTCCACATTGTATACACTGTTTATAATGTCCACTTACTAAAGGAGAGTGCCCCCTTTAAGTTTTTTTTCTGTTTGTGATGTCCACCTGCTAATAGGGGAGTGTCCCCTTTAACCTTTGTCAATATGCCACACAATTTCTTTTACTCTCTTTTTATTCCCTTTACTTAGTCATAATGATTTGTAATGTTATTTCTTCAGGTGAGGAAACCATGTCTCTTCACTTGAAGCACAGGGGGGACTGTGCCAATTTGAGTGATGCCCCCTGCTGGAGAAATACTGTAGGAAAGTTCCACCATGAGGAGAAGGCATCTGAGGGAAAGTCATGTGGTTTGGAGGGTTGGTTCCTTGGTGTCAGGAAGTAACATTTGATGTTTCTGATTTAGACAGGAGGCTTGTGGGATGAAGAAGCTGCGTGGCTCTCTCTTTCATCAGGAACTCATGGTTAGTGGAGCTAGAAATGCTGGCTCCCTGAGATAGATAGATGTAGGCATCTAGGCCTCTTTCTCTCTTTTCACCAAATTCTTATGCTCCTTAATAAATGCTTAAAAGTCTAAATTCTTGCTAAAGCTTCTAATTTATGGGCAACCACTCATTAGATTTTTAGACAGACTAGCTAGAATTTTAGCCACATTACAGCAACCAACCATTCAAGGTATAGGTATAGGTATAAGTATATGCATACCAATAAATATAAACATATACACAATCATATGTGTGTGCATATACATTTATATGTACATGTATATGTGCATATACATGTATATGTAATTGTATTTTGTTAAGCATAGTTAATATATTACTGCTAAAATACATCTCTAAAGAACTGGAAATGAAAGGGAAAATGTTCCTATATGTAGAACAATAGTGGAATTCCATAATGCCAAATCATCATTTTCCATGAACAATCTATATTTATATAACATCAAAAGGGAATTTAGTCAGTATAATATAATAATCAGATTTACTGGTTGTTTGTTTGGATGTAGATATAATAATACATTAAATTAATTATTTTCCCACTATTCAGCTATTTCATTTTGTCATATATTTGACTAGACAAAATCACTTCGCATTGAAATGCCACACCCAGCTATGAAATTCTATACTGATACTTTCCCTCTTTCACGTAAGGCTTATAATGTATATTAATCAACACAGCTCTTTGAATTTAATCCTAATTCCAGAGGGGCAGCTAGGTGGCACAGTGGATAAAGTATCAGTCCTGGATTCATGAGAACCTGAGTTCAAACCTGGCCTCAGAAACTTGACATTTACTAGCTGTGTGACCCTGGGCAAGTCACTTAACCCTCATTTCCCTACCAAAACCCCCCCCCCCAAAAACAAATAAACAAACAAAAAAATTACCCAAATAATGAAAGTTAGAATGGACCCAACAAAAATCAGTGAGTCTGTAAGACAAAAAAGAGTATCAAAATAAAATCAAAAGATGGAAAAATATATATTGAAGAGTGATTTGTTAAATAGATCAAGAGGGAGTGGCTGCAATTATTCTGAATAGTTTAACATGTAGTATACCATTAGAGGTACATAATTATTATAAATTAATTAGCATGAATGAAGCATCTATTTTTCATAGCAAGGATGAATATGGAAATTATGCTATATAAATTACCTGTATTAGGCATGATTGACTTGATTAGGTATTATTTTTTACATTTATTTATAAAATTAGGTCAAATTACACACAGCTGAATAGCAACTTGCTGGTGCTGAGGATATTAGAAAATTTATTTAGATCCTTGCTTTATTCTTGCACTGGCTTCAGTGAAATAAAACTCTTTAACTTGATCTATATTCAGTCCAGAATCTATGATATAAATCTCGAATAAAGCATAACCATACCATACCAAATCAGATTCTATTGAAACCCTTTTTTTTTTTTTTTTTTAGTGAGGCAATTGGGGTTAAGTGACTTGCCCAGGGTCACACAGCTAGTAAGTGTTAAGTGTCTGAGGCCAGATTTGAACTCAGGTACTCCTGACTCCAGGGCACTGCGCCACCTAGCTGCCCCGAAACCCTTTTATTCTTTAACCCAGGGGGCGGGGGGGGGGGTGGTGGTGGTGGTGGAAGAATTATCTATTTATGTCAGTTGTTGTTTGAAAGAGAATATTTTCATATTTTTCCAGTTGGGAAACAGTAATTCCATTTTATCTGTTCAATTAGCTCATTTCACTATTCCTACTCTACTATAGAGACAGAAAAAATTTTCACAGAAAATAACAAAATACAGTGTCTGTATCCATTCGAAGTTGTCAGAAAGAACAGTGGAGTGGGAGTCAGAAGACCTGGTTTCTAGTCTCAACTGTGTCACTAGCTAGCTTTGTGACCTTCATTGAATGTTTTTGTTTGTTTGTTTATCTCCCGGGGCTCTGTTTCTTCTTTTGTTAAATGAGTGTCATAGATCAGGTAATCTCTATAGTCTGTTGTAGATCTGACAGCCAATGATTTTAATTAAACTATATTGGATCATTTTGAAATCAATATTTTAAATTCTAATTCTGATGAAAATTATCTTTAATAATTACCCTAATTATGAATAATAACCAAAGGGAAAGTCTAATGTATTTACATGCCTACATTTAATGTGAACTACAGAAGCTACTGGAATTTAACAAGTAGCATGGAGGGATTTAAAGTGTTAATGGTAATTTTGATGGTAGACAAAAGCAGTTTTATGTCTACCTACCAAGGAAAGGGAAGCAGTTGCAGGTCAGTAGTAAAGTAGTTATATTAGGGCTAAAAGTTATACAATGCTTATTAAAGTTTAAAATATATTCTAAACACATCTTCTCATTTAATCTTCTTAATGCACACATACCCAGGGAGGTAAGTAGCAGTCACAGATGAAGAAACTGAGATCCATAGGGGAAAAAAAAAAAAGCAACTTGCCCATGACTACAGAGTTTGTATGTAGAAGAGCTAGGATTTGGACATAGGCCTTCAGACATTTAGATTAGTCCTGCTTCCAGGAAACCAAATGTTTGTTAGAGAATTTAAGAATGATAGGTATTCTGAGCACTGTAGTAGGAAATCATAAACCATCAAAATGAGGTCTTCTAATCTATACATATTCAGAAGTGAATACGTGTATTCCAAGGTCCAAGTGTCAAGTATCAAGTGTCAATACCATGGATTATACTTATATGGGCAGCTCTGTTAAATTATTTATTTGAAGACTTAAGAATTAACTATACCAGGATCAAACAGCTAAAACATCAAGGGAAGCTAGAGATGATACTAAAAATGAAAGTGTAAAATTTGTAAAATCTAAATTGAAATTTAAGACTAAATACTATTTGAAAAGCATAAAATGTCCCTATATATAAGTATATTTATATATGTAGGCATGTTTGTATAAAAGCATGATATATGTATGTGCATACCATAGATCTATGTGTATATATCCATGATTTAGATATTTGTATATGCACATGAGTATATGCATATGTAGTATAGATATACAAATGTGTATATGTGTAACCACATATACACACATGTTTAAGGGGCTAAAATTCTAGCTATGATGTCTAAAATATGAGTGGTCACCTTAAATTAGAAAATGTATAGTACCAATCCTTGGGCAGTAAGTGTTTATATTAAAGTATATTAGGAGTTAGTAAAGAGAAACACATGGATCAAGTATGAAATTTTGCTTGCTCTCCCTATCCTGCCTGTCTCTTGCTCCCAGCTGAAGTCTCCAACCAAAAGCCCGCTTGCAACTTGACTTCTCCAAAAAGCCTACTGAGAAACTGGAAACAGGGTGTCCACACAGAAAACTCCAAGCTAATTGGCTGGTAGCTCTGATTGACAGGTCCCACAGGTGGTTCTAAAGATATAACTTCCGGACCCCAAATAAATTCTGGATGCTAAAGTCACATGGTTTCTAAATCACATGCATTGAATACTTTATGGTCACTATCTGAATAGTTGCTGTCTGCAAGGTGGCTAAGATTCTAGCTATACTGTTTAAAAATCTAATGAGTGGTTGCCAATAAATTAGAAATTTTAGCAAGAGTTTAGACTTTTAAGTATTTATTGAGGAGAATAAGAAGTTGGTGAGGAGAGAGAGAGGGCTATCTATCTATGAAAGGGAGCCAGCATTTCCGCTCCACTCCTCACGAGGTCCTGTCAAAAAAACAAGAGGGAGAGTGAGAGCGAGCCTTTCCTGTTCTTCATCCCACAAGCCTCCTGTGAAAACTGGAAACATCACATAGCTACAAACTAATTGGCTGGTAGCTTTGATCGACAGTACCCATGAGCAAACGTTCCTTCCTGATGCTAAGGAACTGACATTTGTTAAAGGCTAAAATTCTATCTAGTCTGTCTAAAATATCTAATAAGTGGTTGCCAATAAATTATAAGCTTTAGCAAGAGTTAGGCTTTTTCAGCATTTATTAAGGAGAATAAGAATGTGTTAAAGAGAGAGAGAAAGGCCTACACTCATCTATCTATTAAAGGGAGAGCGCATTTCTAGCTCCCTTCTGCACTGGAGTCCTCAGGGAAAGAGCCAGAGTCAGAGCGCCAGGCTCCCCCTTCTTCCTCCCACAAGCAAACATCACTTCCTGACGCCAAAGAAAAGACTCATGGTCTTGCCCTCAAAGACCTTCACCTCATGGGTGGGGCTCTTCTACAGTAAGTCTCCAGCAGGTGGCATCATTCCAATCATTACACATTCCAAGCCACATGGCTTGCCCTCAGTCACCTTCTCCTCATGGCAGAGCTTTCCTACATTGTCTCTCCAGAAGGGGACATCACTCCAATTTTCACAGCATACATATTTTAGTATAAGTTTAATGTAAATATAAATAGATGTATGTATCCATTACATATCCATGTTCCTATAAATATGTATATATACATATTCATGTGGCAGCAAGGGTGGTGGATAGAAAGCTGGCCTTGAAGCCTTGAAGATCTGTGTTCAAATCTAAACTTGGGCAGGTTACCGAACCTCTCAGTGCTTTAGGTCACTCTTGTAAGATATAATGGGTTTTTCATCAACTCCCAAAGGAGTTCTCAGAAGCTAGGGATTTTGAATTCAAGAAGACTACCTTCAAGGCCAGTGAATCAAGGAATTTGGGTGATGCTGACCAATCAGCTTGAATGACAGCCTCTTCTGGAGGAGGGAGGCAGGAAGAGGAAGGGCTGTTTGCTCTCTCAGTTTGGTTCCCAAACATCCACGTGGTGGAGGACCAGGGAGAAGAAGGAGGCTAGGTTGAACCATTATCTTTATTATAGGATAGATAGGCTTTTTCTTGGTTTTCTGACCCAGGTATTCTCTCTTTCCTCTTTAATAAATACTTAATGCCAAAAATTGGTGCTAACACTTGTAAATTATAAGTAAATTCTAGCTAGTTTTCCCCCCACACTGGGGGAAGAAAAAAGGTGATCATACATTGGATTTTAAAAGTCACATTCTCTAAGATTATAATTTCAGAAATACTGTTGATTTGCATTGATAGAGGTAATTTCTTCACTTGGAAATACTTTATATCAATGAAACCCAAGATCTAATCCTGATTCCTATCTTATACAAATACATATACAATATATATATAAATATAAATATATATATATATATACATATATATATATATATATACATATGTAGACATCTACATGTGGGGGGCAGTCTGTAACTCTATCAGCTTGTACTTTTTTTTAAAAAATCATAAAAGTATGTAATTATTTTCCATTTAAATGTAAAGATAATTTTCAAAATTTGTTTCCATAAGACTTTTAGTTCCAAAATTTTCTCCCTTCCTCCTTTCCCTCCATCCTCCCCAAGACAGAAAGCAATCTGATATAGTTTAAATATGTATAAACACATAAAACAAATTTCTACATTAGTCATATTGTGAAAGAAGAATCAGAACACAGGAAAAAAAAAACCTCAAAAAACAAACAAACAAACAAAAAAAGAGTGCAAAAGTTGAAACAGTATGGTCTAATCTGCATTCAGAATCTACAGTTCTATTTTCTGGATGTGGAGAACATTTTCTATCATGATAATCTTTGAAATTGTCTTGGATCATTGCACTGCTGAGAAGAGTTAAGTTTATCACAGTTGATCATCACACAATGTTGCTGTTACTGTGTACAATGTTCTCCTGGTTCTTTTCATCTCACTCATCAGCTTGTACTTTCAATAATTTTATATGATTCAATATATATTTAACAGATATCATAGATTGGGCAGCTAGGTGGTACAGTGAATAAGGCACCATCCCTGGAATCAGGAAAACCTGAGTTTAAATCTGGCCTTAAACACTTGACACTTACTGGCTGTGTGACCCTAGGCAAGTCACTTAACCCTCATTGCCCCACAAAACAAACAACAACCAAATGTCATAGATTAAGGAGAAATTACTGACAAAGCATCATGAGAGGCATTTCTGTGTCTTGCCTGACTTCCCTAATCGAATATGCTCTTTCTTTCTTTCTTTCTTTCTTTCTTTCTTTCTTTCTTTCTTTCTTTCTTTCTTTCTTTCTTTCTTTCTTTCTTTCTTCCTTCCTTCCTTCCTTCCTTCCTTCCTTCCTTCCTTCCTTCCTTCCTTCCTTCCTTCCTTCCTTCCTTCCTTCCTTTCTTTCTTTTTGTGAAGCAATTGGGGTTAAGTGACTTGCCCAGGGTCACACAGCTAGTAAGTATTAAGTGTCTGAGGCCGGATTTGAACTCAGGTACTCCTGACTCCAGGGCTGTTGCTCTGTCCACTGCGCCACCTAGCTGCCCCATGAGAGGCATTTAAAGGGGATCATTTTATTTCTGTAAATAGAGGACCTGGGTTAGGATAAACTCTATTATTTATGATCTGAATGATTTTGAGAGAATCACTTAATCTCTCAGGGCTCCAATGTCTTCATTTATAAAATAAGAAAATGTAGTAATGACCACTTTCAGTTCTAAATTTATGATCCTTTTAGCTTATAATGTACCACAAAAATGATAATTGAGAGGATTAATTTTCTACATGAAGAAAGTGAAGAAAAGAATTAAGGTCAATAAATGCTTTCATCTTATATGGTGAACCTGAGGGTTCACTATGGGTCAACATTTTGTATCTTTTGGCTAAGTCTGTCAGAGCAAAGAATAAATACAGTGTGGTCTTAAAAAAGAAAAAAAAGAAAAAGAAAAATATGGCTAAGAGAGTTTGTACTTTTCTTAGTCTAAAATTAGCTAACATTTTAGAGTTCATTTCATAAAAGGAAACATCAAACCAATTTATCACCATGAAATTTTGAGTGTTGTGTTTAAAATAGCTTTCTTTGACTTTTTCTAAGCATTCAGTGACCATAAACAAAAATGAATAATTATCCAAGCCCGTGTTTAACAATAAATAGCTTCTCTGCTATCATGGTAAAGTAAAGTCAAGAAGTATGAAACTTAAGCTTCTCTTGTGGTTTCTGATGTATGAGGCAGCATAAATAGGAGTTAGAAAGCTCTTTTACACAAAGGAGTCTTCTAGGGATTCTAGTGGGTTCTGCTACTTCTTGAAGATTATGGGAATAGATTCTGAACTTGTTAAACCTGCCTTGAGTCTCTTTCCTCCTTATACTTCATTCAATAAACCATTGTTGAATTAATTTTCCAAAAACACAGCTGTTTTTATTTGTGCACTTAAATTAAACCATGATATCTTGAATGATAATGTATTGCTTATTGATGGTTAACATTTATACAATACTATATGCCAAATGCTGTGCTAACTGTTTTTTTTTTAATTATTATCTGATTTGATCCTCACAACAACCCTTCAAGGCAGGTATTATTATTTTCCCTATTTTATAAATGAAGAAGCTAAGGCAAACACAGCTTATGTGACTTGCTTAGGGTTAAACAGGTAGTAAGTGTCTGAGGTTATATTTTAACTTAGGTCTTACTGACTCTAGGTCCAGCTTGTCATTTAGCTGTCTTGTTTATTAAATAAGTTATTATAATTATAATAATCATCATCATTTGATGCTTGCTAAAAGGGTCTTCTAAAAAGTGAGACTAATAATTCCATAAAAAAAGAAAATTATCTGTTTATTTTAAAATTATACAATTTTGATTATAACTCAAATCTGAGACAGGTTCATATTACCTTTTTTATTTAATTTAATGTAATCAAAATGATCCATTTTGCATTTCATAATTTTCTCTATGTCATCTATGGTCATAAATTCCCAGCCTCTCTATAGATCTCCCAAGTAAAACAATCCTTCCTTTTCTAATTTGCTGTGGTATCATTCTTTATGTCTAGAGCATGGACTTATTTTGACTTTACTTTGGTGGATGGTGTAAGATGTTGGTCTATGCCTAGTTTCTGTCATATTATTTTCCAGTTTTTGCAGTGGTTTCCTTCAAATAGTGTATTATAATCCTAGAAACTAGTTTTTGGGTTTATCAAATAGGAGATTGCTATATTCATTTATGACTGTGTTTTGTGTGCCTAAATTACTCCACTGATACACCATTCTATTTCTTTACCAGTGCTAATTTTTTTTTTTTTTTGGTGAGGCAATTGGGATTAAGTGACTTGCCCAGGGTCATACAGCTAGTAAGTATTAAGTGTCTGAGGCCAGATTTGAACTCAGGTCCTTCTGAATCCAGGCCGGTGCTCTATCCACTGTACCACCTAGCTGTCCCCAGTACTAAATAGTTTTGATAGTTGCTGAGTTTTTGTATAGTATTAGATCTGGTACAGCTAAGCCACCTTACTTTGCATTTTTTTCATTAATTCAATTGATATTTTTAACCTCTTATTCCTCCAGATCAATTTTGTTATCATTTTTTCTAACTGTATGATTTTTTTTTGTTAATAAGATTGGTATGATACTGAATAAGTAAATTAATTTAGGTAGAATTGTCATTTTTGTTGTATTAGTATAGTCTTCCCATGAGCAATTGATATTTTTCCATTTGCTTAGATCTGATTTTATTTGCATGAAAAGTGTTTTGTAATTGAGTTCAGATAGTTCCTGGGTTTGCCTTGACAATTAGACTCCCAAATATTTTATATTATCTACAGTTATTTTAAATGGAATTTCTTTTCTATTTCTTGCTGCTTCATTTTGTTGGTTATATATAGAAATGCTGATGAATTATGTGGATTTATTTTATATCTTGCAACTTCACTAAAATTGTTCATTGCTTCAAGGAGTTGATTCTTTAGGATTCTCTTAGCTTATCATCATATCATCTGCAAAGAGTGATAGTTTTGTCTCTTCCTTGCCTATTCTAATTGCTTCAATATATTTTTCCTCTTTTATTGCTAAGGCTAACATTGAAAAGAAGTAGTGATAATGTACATCCTTGTTTCATCCCTGATCTAATTGGGAACTCTTCTAAATTATCCCCATTACATGTAATGCACATTTATGGTTTTAGATAAATACTTTTTATAATCTTAAGGAAAGCTCCATTTATTCCTTTAATCTCTAGTGTCTTTTAACGGGTATGAATGCTGTATTTTGTCAAAAGCTTTCTCTGCATATATTGAGATAATCATATGATATTGGTTAGTTTTTATTTTATTTTATTATTGATGTGGTCAATTATGTTGCTAGTTTTCCCAATATTGAACTAGCCCTGTATTCCTGGTATAAATCCCACCTGGTCATAGTGTATTATTCTGGTAATAAATCGCTGTAATTTCTTTGCTAATATTCTATTTAGAATTCTTCTTTTTAGAATTTTTGCACCAATATTCATTAGGGAGATTAGTCTATAATTTTCTTTCTGTTTTTGTTCTTCCCTGTTTAGGTAACAGCACCATATTTTTCTCATAGAAAGGAATTTGGTAGGATTTGTTCTTCACCTATTTTTTTCCAAATTCTTTGTATACTATTGCAATTAATTGTACTTTAAATGTTTGGTAGGATTCACTTGTAAACCCACCAGTACCTGGAGATTTTTTCTTATGGAGTTGATTCAAGGCTTGTTCAATTTCTTTTTCAAAAATGGGCTTATTTAAGGATTTTATTTCCTCATCTATGAATCTGGATAATTTATATATTTTTTGTAAATATTCATGCATTTTGTGTAGATTATGAAAGTTATTACCATATAGTTTGGCAACATAGTTCCTAATTATTCTTTTAATTTCCTCTTCATTGGTAGTGAATACATCCTTTTTATTTTTCATACTGATAATTTGATTTCCTTCTTTCTGTCTTTCTTTCCTTCCTTCTTTCTTTCTTTCTTTCCTTCCTTCTTTCTTTCTTTCTTTCTTTCTTTCTTTCTTTCTTTCTTTCTTTCTTTCTTTCTTTCTTTCTTTCTTTCTTTTTAGTGAGGCAATTGAGGTTAAGTGAGTTGCCCAGGGTCAAACAGCTAGTACATGTTTTTTTTTTTTTAATAAAATCAATCAAAGGTTTATTTATTTTATTGTTTTTTTCTGAGAACCAGATCTTCGTTTTATTTATTAATTCTGTAGTTTCCTTACTTCCAAATTTGTTAATCTCTCCTTTAATTTTCAGAATTTCTAATTTGGCATTTTATATTATTTTCTATAATATTATTTCTATTGGTATTTTGTAGTTTTTTCTACCTTTTTTAGTTGCATGCCCAATTAATTGATCTCCTCCTTCTCTATTTTATTTATGTAGGCATTTAGAGATATAACACTTCCCCTAAGCACTGCTTTGGCTGCATCCCATAAGTTTTAGGATGTTGTCTCATTGTTGTTGTTGTCTTTGATGAAATTATTGATTATTTCTCTGATTTGTTGTTTGACCCACTCATTCTTTTTTTTTTTTTGGTGGGGCAATAAGGGTTAAGTGACTTGCCCAGGGTCACACAGCTAGTAAGTGTCAAGTGTCTGAGGCCAGATTTGAACTCAGGTCCTACTGAATCCAGAGCCAGTGCTTTATCCACTGCACCATCTAGCTGCCCCCCTCTCATTCTTTAGGATGGGATTATTTTGTTTCCAATTAATTTTTGGTCTATCTTTCCATGGCACTTTATTATACATGATATAAAAAGAATGATTAATTATTTCTGCCTTTCTACATTTGATTGTGAGGTTGTGTACATACCATTTACGACAGAGGAAAAAAAAAGGTATATTCCATTCTATCCCCATTCATTTTTGTTCAGAGATCTATTACATTTGATTTCTTCCCTAAAATTCTATTCACCTTCTAATTTTTTTTCTTGTTTTTTTGTGGGTAGATTTATCTAGTTGTGAGAGGGACTGGTTGAGTTCCCCCCACTACTAGAGTTTTGCTGTCTATTTATTCCTGTAACTCACAACTTCTCTAAGAATTTGGATGCTATACCACTTGTTAAATATATGTTTAGAATTGATATTAGTTCATTGTCTATGGTACCTTTGTGTAAGATATAGTTTCCTTCCTTATATCTTTTGATTAGGTCCATTTTTGCTTTTGGTTCATCTACCTCTGCTTTTTCTTTCTTCCTTTTTTTTTTTTTTTGCTTATATATTCTGCTACCAGACTTTTTCCTTTACTCTGTGTGTCTCTCTCTGTTTTGAATGTGTTTCTTGTAAACAACACATGGTAGGATTATGGTTTTGAATCCACTCTGCTATCTGTTTCTGTTTTATGGGAAAATTCATCCCATTCACATTAACTTTCATGATTCCTAACTGTGCATTTCCCTGTATCCTATTTTACCCTGTTTATATTTTTCTCTTTCCTTTTCCCATCTCTTCTCACCAATGTTGTGCTTCTGCCTACCACCTCCCTTTATCTGCCCTCCATTCTATCAGCACCCCCTCCCTTTTCTTTCATTGAATCATTTTTGTCTCTGTTCCTATCTGTAAGATGAGCCAGAGAAGGAAATGGCCAATCACTCCATTGTCTTTGCTAAGAAAACTCCAAATAGTGTCTCAAAAAGTCTGAGATGACTTAAAAGTGACTGAAGAATTACTTACAGAAATATTTTAATAAACTAGTCAGCCAAACAGATATATTTTCTACAAAGATTACACTTCAAGTTAATATATAACATTAAAGGAATTCATAAACAAAATGGCTAATAAAAATATTGATAATTGCCAGTCAAGATAGAATAGTTAGAGGAAGCAATGAATTCAAGTTCCTCCACAACTACAGAAATCGGCTTCCTCATAGAACTTAAGCACTGGGCACAAGGAGCCACAGGATTGCCACTTAGATCCAGTTCCCAGGAGTGGAATAAGGGCCTGAGCTTTAGTACTCAGAGTGAGAAAAAGAACCTCACCATGTTTGTTCCCAACTAGGATCCTGAAGGAAGTGATAACTACAAATTTACATCCATCCACTCTCCCTTCCCAGACAAATGAATTGCCTGGGGCTAAACCAATCTTTGTCAATTCCAGACTCTTGATTGTTTATGGATTTCCCCCAAACAAACTGTCCCCTCCCAAAGATTCCCAAGCTACTCTCTGGACTTTAGGTTATTATATAAAAAGTTTCACTTACATTAAGTAGTTTCTCTCTGTGAGAAACTTAATTTTCCCAAGGGCAGTTTCATAGCTCCCTCTGTTCTGTTACTTCATAAAAACCCTGTCCTTAGTTCCCATCTTTGGGTATTTCTAGCTTCTGGCTTTGCAATACCATGAGCTATAGTTGCTCTGCCCAGATTAAAGACCTTATTTCTCCTACATTTATTGTTTCCTTAATTTCCAGGTTAACATATGGGGGGCTCTTTCCAGGACTCTGTGTCCAGCCAGCCAGTTTTTGACCTCCGGAAGCTCGGTGCCAGCAGGAATCTTTTGTGTTCCAGTCTGGACTCAAATTCAGAGGCCTGGCCTAGGTAAGGATCTCTCAAATTCAGAACTCTTGTCCTTTTTCCTTGAGTTCCTAAAAGCTCTTCGATCGGGGGTCTGGTTATATCCCTGGATGATGTCATAATGGGTCCATTCTGACAGTTCCCCCAAAAGGGGATGGCTGCAGGTTGTTTTTATGGACCATATGTGGCCACTCCAACAGGTCCTGGAAAGGCTACTGGTTTTGTTTTCAAATCATGGACTGCATGATTGCAAGTACTTGGGAAATTAACAGAATTTAAGTCTGACCCACAACACTGATGGCCACAGTAGGTCTCCTTTTTTTTGAATTTACTCTTTTTTTTGTGTGTGTGTGAGACAATTGGGGTTAAGTGACTTGCCCAGGATCACACAGCTAGTAAGTGTCAAGTGTCTGAGGCTGAATTTGAACTTAGGTCCTCCTGACTCCAGGGCTGGTGCTCTATCCACTGTGCCACCTAGCTGCCCTTGAATTTACTCTAAATTCTGCCAGTGTAAAAGTTAAAGACCCTGAGTGGGACTTTGTTTTTTCTTTCTCTTTTTTCAATGACATTTTGAATAAATTAAGTGAGAATCTGAATCTGAACCCTCCTCCCTAAAAAAAGGGGGGGGATGAAAATAGGATTTTTATCCCTCAGAAAAATGTCTAATTTTTTAAGGAAAAAAGAGACAAATTGATCTGGCTCAAAATAATGGGTCTTTGAGGATGGAAGAGGACTAAATTTGTGCATGCTAAATTAGTGCTAAATTAAGAATCTTTACCATTATTGTTTAATATTTTTGTGTCCTTGCGGAATGCTATTTGTGTTAAAATGTTCTATATGTGCATGTGTGTGTCCCTTGCTATTGGAGCTGAATCCTTTATCTCACATTTGGTTAGCAATCCTCTTTTCCACTCAAAGCATAATGGTCAGAAAGGTAATTATATAGAGAGAAGCAATTAGATAGTGACTATAACTTGATTTTATTTTTACCTGTTGTGAGGGTAAAAACAATCCTCTTCTCAATAATTCTCAGGAACTCAGCAGCGATGTGACAAAGGCTCTTTCATTGTGAGAAGTAGGCACACTAGTGTACAGCTAGTGGGTGCAAAGAAAGGGGGCTTGCAGGCCCTTTTTTATACCCTAGTCCCTAATGCAAATGGACCCTCCCCTTTTTCATCATTGGTCTGATTACTCAAGGTTTACAATCAACACGCAAAAACTAGCTAATAAGAATGCAGTATTCTCACCCCTCTTCCTTGTATGGGCATAACTCAGGAGTGGACCCTATACTTCCTTATATGGACATAACTCCAGAGCAGAAGGTATTGAGACCAGGGCTCCTTGAATGATGTGATTTTGTTAGCCTGAAGGAGAGGATGGGATCTGAGACCTCTGTCCTAAAAACAGGTCAGAATAAGTATGATTGACTGTTATATCCTCATTGAGAGGAGACAACTACCCATTTTCTCACACCTGTTTTTAAGAAATTTGTTAACACTTTAATTGAAAATTGATCTCCAATATTGGATATTTTAAATCCAGGTTATATGAATCCCAAAATTAAGGTTAATTAGGTTGTATTTAAATTTGAGGAACTATCTGGCTTCTCAGTTACCATGTAAAAAGGAGTATTGATAATAATGGTCTGATATTGCAATGCTACTAAATGGGCTTCAGATTGATAACTACAAAATTTACTGAGAACTGACAGATTCCCCATCCAGCCCCCCTACCCGGGCAGATGAATTACCTGGGGCTAACTGTCTTTGTCATTTCCAGATTCCTGATGGACTTCCCCCAAGCAATTTATCCCCTCCCAATGTTCCCCACCTTACTCCCTGGATTTTAAGTTATTATGTAATAGTCCATCTACATTATGTAGTTTCTATTCAGAGTCTTTAGCTCCTATACTTAACTTAGGACCAGTTCTATTGTTTCTTTTGTTAAAGGTTCATTTATGTTAAGTAGTTGTATGTCACTCTGGAGCAATCTTTTGGTTCCCTTTTTGTTCTGTTATCCCATTAAAAACCCTGTCCTCTGTTCCCATCTTTGGATATTCCTAGCTTATTGCTTTGCAATGCCATGATCTATAGTTCCTCTACCCTGATTAAAGACCTTATTTGTCCTATATTGATTGTTTCCTTAATTTCCAGGTTAACAAGATAAATTGAGAATTTTACCATATGGGAATAGTTCCAGTTGTAACTGAATTTTATTCATCTTATTTTAAGGGAAACATGTCTTTGAATTAGATGTGTGGGTTTTAAAGTTGTGGTTTATCTTGAGATTTGCATTAAGATTAAAAAATCTGGACCTGGAAAATTTTTAATTGCATGATCTTAAAACAAGTTACTTTAGTTTACCAATCTGTCATGTGAATATTTGATAATCATAGAGTATTCTTTTGCATTATAAATTGTTATAGATGCAACTGTTAAAAGAATGCCAAATATTTGAAACTGTTTAGAAATGTACTATTACTATGAATTCACAAAGAAGTGATCTCAACGTCAGGAACATCTGGGTTCAAATTTTCCCTATGGGATACTCCCTATCTAGGTATAATGAATGCTTTACTCTGGGAAAAATAATCTGGCTTCTAGGTTTTGATAGCAAAAACAAAATTTAAATATCTGAAAACTGCAGATTTCCCTAATATGCCAGAGAAACTTGTTCTATTTGTCAGTGGTGGTGTTTCATAGTTCTTCTCAATAGCTCTGTTAAGCAGTTACTGTTGAAATAATTACACACATTAATAATGGTGTGGTAGTTAATAATTGTGTTTTAACTTTGTTAAACTTTTACTGTTTTCTTTCTCCAAGCTTCACAGGTATTTCAAGTTTTCATACCCCTAGCAATTCAAATATTATGATGGCTTTGTATGTTTAATAACTTTCAATTGATAGATGTTTGAGTAAATTTTATTTCAAAATAGAATATTCAAATGGAATTTGGTTTACTATCTAGTTTTTAAAAAACATTTATTCTGTTTTAACCTTTTTCTTTCCCTTAATATTCTATTTCATTGTCAAGATTACAAACTTCCATAGCATTCATATACTTTTAAATGTTGTCCTAACTATTAATGGTATTTTTAGGCAAAAAGTGTGAATTATCAGAACCAACTTTAATGAGGTAGCGTCTATTTATTTTTTTCTTAAAGATATGATTATTGTTACAATTAATTTCTAATGAAGATGTAAAAAGATGCACCTCCCCACCTTCTAGGCTGCAACTTTCACTGGATATATAGAACTTTATTTAATTCTCTCGCCATAATTCTATTGAAGTTCACACTGATAGAGGTACTTCTTTTACTGGTTCATTGTCTCCCAATTGTCAGCTTCCCGGCCAGTACTTCAATATTTACACTATGCTTACCACCCCCAATCCTCAGGTTTGATAGAACATACAAACAGGATCATTAAGGTTCAGCCTGGCAAGTTTATGGATGGTCTGCCATAGCCAAAAGCAGTTCTCCTAGTTCTTCTGAACCTTAGGGTAGGTACCCTTTTGGTAAATACTCTCTTTCACCTTTTGAAATCATCACTGGGTGATGCCTCTCTTTTCTCTCTCAAGTGACTCCTTCTCTATTAATGCCTCCCTTCTGTCCAATCATAACGGCCTCACCCAAACTCTTCATCACCTTAATCATCTTGTCTCTGTTATTTTCTGGAGGCTCAACCTTAATTCAGTCCAACCTATAGTTGGAACCTGGAGACTGGGTCTATTGGAAAAGGATTCCCTACAAAGTGCTGCTGACCAACCCCTAGGCAGCTAAACAAAAAGGAATTAACATCTGAATCCACTTATCACATCTGAAGAAGACTCCAACCCCTGAATGGATGGCTAGGCAAACTACCAATGACACCAAGCTTTGTCTGACCAGGAAAAAAAAACAGATGACAGGAGTGTAGACTACTGTTCCAAGATACGCTTACGTGGCCTGAGAATCCTGTTTCATGTCCCAACACTATTTTTGGTCATGGACAAATTCCAGAATTCATCTTGACCAAAAGGAAGGTATGATAACTACAAATTTACGGAGAACTCACTGATCCCCACCCACTTCCCCTTCCCAGACAAATGAATTGCCTGGGGCTAACCAATCTTTGTCAATTCCAGACCCTTTTTTTTTTTTTTTTGGTGGGGCAATGAGAGCTAAGTGACTTACCCAGAGCCACACAGCTAGTAAGTGTCAAATGTCTGAGACCACATTTGAACTCAGGTCCTCCTTAATCCAGGGCCAGTGCTTTATCCACTGCTCCGCCAGACTCTTGATTGCTTAAGGATTTCCCCCAAACAAACTATCCCCTCCCAAAGATTCCCAAGCTTACTCTCTGGGCTTTAGGTTATTATGTAAAAAGTTTCATTTACATTAAATAGTTTCTCTCTGTGAGAAACTTAATTTTCCCAAGGGCAGTTTCATAGCTCCCTCTGTTCTGTTACCTCATAAAAACCCTGTCCTTAGTTCCCATCTTTGGGTATTTCTAGCTTCTGGCTTTGCAATACCATGAGCTATAGTTCCTCTGCCCAGATTAAAGACCTCATTTCTCCTACATTTATTGTTTCTTTAATTTCCAGGTTAACAGAAGCAAAGGTAGAACTCAATTCCAGTAGGGGAGGATGACTTTGGAAGTTTCCTCATGGTGGTCTTAGAGATAGAGTTATTTGTGACACTTCCAGGTACAGGGTCTCAACTGTGAATTTCCTATCTCTAGAGGGAGAAAAGTCTTTGATTCACTCTCCAGGAAAGGTCCAGGGAATCTTTGGTATCGTAGTTATCTTCCTGAAATGGAAAATAAATGAGCTCAGTGACACTTGGAAAGGGAATTAACAGATTAGCAGAAAAAGTACAAAACCTAACCTAAATTACAAAGTATGAATTTTTACAGGATCTAACAAGTTAATGACTCTTAAGAGAAAATAAGAAATGATAAAACAAAGTTAAAATCATTTTGATTTTAATTTTAATTTTTTTTTTTTAGTGAGGCAATTGGGGTTAAGTGACTTGCCCAGGGTCACACAGCTAGTAAGTGTGTGTTAAGTGTCTGAGGCTGGATATGAACTCAGGTACTCCTGACTCCAGGGCCGGTGCTCTACCCACTGCACCACCTAGCTGCCCCAAATCATTTTGAAAAGCAGTAAATATAATGTGCCTAAGATAAAAACTAATGTGGAAAACACATCAAGGAGAATTTAAGAATATTTACAATGTCTGAATGCCACAATGAAAAGAAAGAATTTAGATATCATATTTTGAAAAATCAGGAAACAGTCCTCAAACTTACCATTTGTTACTTCATTTTGGTTCTATTAAAAAACAAACAACTTTCATTTTGGATATTACAAAAAAAGCAAAGCATCAATTTCAAGATATAGAAATATATAAATCTTTATATTGTAGATGATATAGTGGGAAAATGGGATACGGGTTGGTGGGAGGGGTTCTTGGGAATTCCTCTTTAAAGAATTACACCCTCTTGCACACAAAACTTAGTTAGAACAAGGTGATAGTTTATTTAGGAGCAAGGGAAGGGAAGGGTGGGGGGAGGGAAACCATGAAAGAAATCCTTAGACTTTTCATGGGGAGATTTGGCATAAAGCACATGGCTCAGAGGTACCAAATCTCCTCGAACAGGAGACCGGAAGGTACTTTTATAGGGGACTGATGGGGGTGGCCCATCTGCCCGTGAAAAGTTCCTTTAGTGAGAGAGGACCATCCCCCACTGGTGGTAGCTGGGGGAATTGGGTGAGCAGTGGAGGACCATCCCCCACTGGTAGTGACTAAAGGAATTGGGTGAGGGGTGGCTATGGATCCCTCTTCAGGACACAAAGGCCGAAGCCACACCCAAACTTATCTCCCCAGGATAAGGGAGACCGGAATGAAGGGTAGGAATCCCAAGCTAGCTCAGTCTGATTTGGTTCCTCTAGGCGTTATCTGTCCTCTGGTTTAGTTTCTCAAGGAGAAGATTCCTCGGTGTGCCCCAGAGAAATTCTGGGGTGCTCTGCGCCCCATGACATATAGTTATGAGTTGTCATAATCAATTTTAACAAACTTTCCAAATAACTAATATCTGAGTGGGTATAGTAAAATATCCAAAGAAATGGGAATTCATTCCTCTATTAACCATTATTAATTTATTTCTACATTTGGTACCAATTTCAGTTACATTTTTTGAAACTGAGAGCAGTTACTCAATATGATTGCTTTCTAAACCTCTATTTTATGTAGAATTAAAAGTTATTTAACTTTCTTTACTATTGACATTTTCTAAGAATTCTTTGCTTTTAAAAGTTTTTATGTCTCTTTCATTGCACTACCTTTTCAATCATCTATTCTTCTGACATTTAGTACAATGTGTCTGACTTTCTTGGCCTTGATTATTTTGAAGTCTTTTTCGTAAACATTGACTTTTCTACCCATAGAATATTTATAGAAAAAATGACATGAGGGCTCAATATTAATTTTCTTTTCAATGCATTGTATTTCCTTGAACACAATTCCTTTTGCTTTATCCTATTCAATTTCAATCAATATCTAATTTTCAAGATTCAGTTGTTCAAAAATATGTCTGCCTATTTTTCAGTGTTTTCAACCTTGCAGTCTTTTTTTAATCTATATTATAAATCTATACAAATATGTTGTTTTCGACGTCCTACTTCTCTAGCCATATCTACTTGATATTTATATTACAGAACAAAAATTGATTCTTCAATGTCACATTTCCTTGAGACATTTTTAGATCAAACTAACTCAAAATACACACTATATGTGTCTTTCTGTGGCTCCATGAAGTATAGTGATATAAAAATATATTGTCTGATAAAAAAACAGATTGGTTCTACTTGAAATAAATATCTAATTTTAAATGCTAAAAGTTTTCCATTTATAAATATAGTACTTCCTCTATAGATTACTATCAAATTTATATTTCCTGTTTGGGTCATTTGGGAGTAAACTCTTCTAGAATCAAGCCTCTCTATGTGTTTATACTTCTATAAAGAGAGTAATTCCCTACAAGTATGTTCAGGTTAAATAGTTATCCATTTCTAGTATTCTGGGTCAGTGGACAAATGTGAACGAGGACTAGACATTCTCTTTAGTCCCCACAAACAATAAAACAAAACAAACAAAAACAACAACAAAAAATACTACAATGGTCTGACCTGACACTGTGAGATTATGAAAAGCAATGATACACTCATAGTTGATTAAACAGTGAATGAACAGAGATTTAGTTAACCATAGCAAAGGAAGAGTACAAATAATAGATAGTACATTTAGCACTTAGCTTGGATAGACATACTCTGCCTTCACCTTTAACTAGGCAGGGATTGGTAACTCATGTAGCCTTAGGACATTTGCAAAGACTAAAGGCATTGATTCCATATGGTGGGCTTTTTAATGCTGTAGGGCACTCAGGAAGTTACTTATCCAGAATGATAGCCAAAACAAAAAAAGGAAGGAAGGAAGGAAGGAAGGAAGGAAGGAAGGAAGGAAGGAAGGAAGGAAGGAAGGAAGGAAGGAAGGAAGGAAGGAAATAGCTAAATAGACATGAAAGCAAGAGGGTAACCTAAGTTCTCTTACCCACAGTAATCAGTACCCATAACAGGAACAGGGGGTATTAAGCCATGAAGACCTTAAATAAAATGACAGGCTATAGAAATTCAGAGTAGAAATAAATGATAAATGAAGATGTTTTGAAACTAAGCATGGGAACCAGAAAGAGACATGCCCAGAAAAGGCCAAATTTGTCCCCAGATTCACCTTATATCTGTAAATCCCCAAAACACACCTCCACAGAAAAATGTACACACCTCAGGGGTTGGCTTAGGATCCCAGGAACTCCAAATTAGGATAAACCCTCCTCTGTACCTCCCAAAGGTGGAGATTATTATAATGAGATTGATAATCAATTTATCCATACTATAAATATAACTGTCTTTTCTTTCACTTATTGGAGAGATACCTTTCCACTATTCTGGTTCTCTCCCTGTAGTCACTTGCAGTATTGCAATAAAACTTGGGAAACTGAGTCACTGAGTCTTATAATTCTTTTGGGATGACTCACAATCAATTTGACCCCTGATTCCAGCCCACATCAATATCGCAAACTTCAATAAGGAATAATATGCCAAAAGTGAAGCAATTATATCTCAATTCACATGTTAAAAAAGCAAAGTAATGGTTTTACAAAGTAATGGTGGAGAATTCTAATATTTGAAGTATTTAATCAGTACCTCTTTTCTATCCCTAACACTACAAACCAGATGACTTTTTCTTGGGAACAATAAAGAGATTCTTCTTCTGTGAAGAAATATTGCTAATATCTGAAATTTTCTCCTTTCACTACCAGGCTGCAACAAGAAGTAGGCATAGCTAGGTGAAAACAGTGGTCTTGGAGTTAGGAAGAACTGAGTTCAAATCAGACCTCAGACAGTTGACACTTACTAGCTGTGTGACCCTGGGCAAGTCCCTGGACCCCAATTATTTAAACATTTGGGGCCATCTCCAGTCATACGGATATATATCTTACCATCGGACACAGATGGCTCTGGAAGAGAGAGGGAGGTTGATGACTTTGCACAGCCCTTCCTCATTTAAATCCAATTCATTATGTCACTGGGGATATTGGTGGTGGGGGTCCTTAGGTATTTCTCTTTAAAGAATTACTCCCTTCTCTCACACAAGCTGATTAGAATAAAATAGTTTTTTTTTTATTTTGAGTGCTAGAGAAAGTTGACTAAGAGAGAAGTAGGGAGACAATGGCTTAGAGATCACGTCATTCTCTGAAATGCATTTCTCCTTTATAGGTGGTAGATGGGGTGATCATCTTGAGAGTGGAATGTCCCTCATTGGGGTGTATTGGGAGAAGTCAGGTGAGGGGTGGTTGTTTTGATTTCTGGATTTATCTCTGACCTGTGTAAAGTTGCTATCTATGTGGTGGCTAAAATTCTAACTAAACTGTCTAAAAATCTATTGAGGGGTTGCCATAAATTATAAGCTTTAGCAAGAGTTTAGACTTTTAAGTATTTACTAAGGAGCATAAGAATTTGGTGAGGAAAGAAAAAGAGGCCAAGATTCCTTCAACTCTCTATCTCAGTGAGCCATCATCTCAGCTCCACACAAACTGAGGTCCCGAGTGAAAAAGAGCTTGCTTAGTCCTTCCTCCTTCCAGAAACCTCTTCTCTAACAGGAAACAGGGCCATTCACACAGACACACAGCTCCAAGTTAATTGGCTGGTAGCTCTGATTGACGAGTCCCACAGGTGGTTCTATATGATATAGTGGGAAAATGGGGTACGGGTTGGGGTTGGGGTTCTTAGGAATTCCTCTTTAAAGAATTACACCCTCTTGCACACAAAACTTAGTTAGAACAAGGTGATAGTTTATTTAGGGCCAAGGGAAGGGAAGGGTGGGGGGAGGGAAACCATGAAAGAAATCCTTAGACTTTTCATGGGGAGATTTGGCATAAAGCACATGGCTCAGAGGTACCAAATCTCCTCGAACAGGAGACCGGAAGGTACTTTTATAGAGGACTGATGGGGGTGGACCATCTGCCCGTGAAAAGTTCCTTTAGTGAGAGAGGACCATCCCCCACTGGTGGTAGCTGGGGGAATTGGGTGAGCAGTGGAGGACCATCCCCCACTGGTAGTGACTAAAGGAATTGGGTGAGGGGTGGCTATGGATCCCTCTTCAGAACACAAAGGCCGAAGCCACACCCAAACTTATCTCCCCAGGATAAGGGAGATCAGAATGTAGAGTAGGAATCCCAAGCTAGCTCAGTCCGATTTGGTTCCTCTAGGCGTTATCTGTCCTCTGGTTTAGTTTCTCAAGGAGAAGATTCCTCGGTGTGCCCCAGAGAAATTCTGGGGTGCTCTGCGCCCCATGACATATAGATGTAACTTCCAGATGCTAAAGTCACATGGCTATGTCCTCAGGCCAGAGCTCACAAAATGTTCCTCCCAGCATGGGGTATTATTCCAACTCTCACACTTGGCACCGGCCAAGAGTAATGTAGTAGTCCTACTATAATCATACCTGGTAGTCAGACTCAGAAGAATATCAATTAACAGTCCCATAATGTCTTAAATAATAAGTTCCAGTAAGTAGAGCCTCATATGGATTTAACTTTTGAGGAAATTCAGATTTCCTATTTTAACAAAGAAAAAAATCTTTTTTCTTTTAATTTGACATCCAGATATAAGAGAAATTGCTTTTCTACCAAAGCTGATACAATTGTTCAACAATTTACAAATTATAAGGAGATTTAGAAACATAATTAAAAGTTAATTAATTAAATTTAATTAATTACCAATCAGGTGTTCTTAATTAAGTTTCATGTACTTTACTCTATACACATCAATTTAAGGTCTAATACTCCTAGCACTTTAAAAGAAAAAGGCTATACAATTCACATAGTACATTTTGATAACATGGTGAGTTTCCCAGCTATGTTTTAAAATTCCTTTACTTGTTTCTCTAAAGAGCTGAGAAGTCTGCCTATACCTTAGAAACTTAGTAGATAAGGTTTGGGCATGGCAGCTTTTCTTATCTTTTCTTTTTTTCTCCCAGGCTTTTGCAGCCAGCAAGCCTTCATGCAGACAGGGCATGGCCCATTTTACTAGAATTAAATAATTAAATCACAGACAAGAGCTGGTCATAGTGTGATTCAATGGTTAGAAACTTTAAAAAACATATTTTTCTTAAAAACTTTTACACATTACAAATAATTATTGATTTTAAACAATTCTACTACAAAGATTTCAAAAGTAGCACTAAGTAACAGATTAACAACTGTGAGATAGCTAAAAGTTATTTCTTCTGTCTATGAAATGATGTAAGAGTCCATAGGCTAGTAATTTCTCAATGACAAGCTGTAGCTCCCCCTCCCTCCTGCTTTTTCTTGACATCCCATCTCAATAAGGGACAGGGTGAGGATGATTAAACTAGGAAAAGATGATGAGATCTGTGATATTGATGGATACCTATTAAAGTCAAGGTTGGCTTACATGTAAGGGGTCTTGCCCCTCTCCTCACAACTTGCTGCCTTGATGGAACAGTGGGACATGAATGAGAGAGTAAGATGGAGTTTGCCCCAGTGTCTATTAAGGAATCAATAGACTTACCTCCTATATCCAGCATAACTTTGGGTTTGGCCATAGAGATGTCAGTACCAGGGGTCTGGCCGTTACCAGCCCACCATTCCAAGTACACAAGGAACTGGACTGCAGAGAGCTTGATTTCTTCTTGGCTAATGTTTTGGGGGCCTCCCTGGGGACAAGGGGTTAGGGGATATGGCCTCACCTTTGAGGAGCATCCCTCACTTCAGTGTCTCTGTTTATCACAGTTTCCACAATTTCTGGCACCTGGAGATCTGCTGGTAGCACAAGTTATGGCTGATGCTATTAGCGAGGCTTGCTCTATGGAGCAGTATTCACCCTTCTTTTCTCTTTCTTCAACTGCCACAAGATCCCCATTATTAAAACCTTAAAAGCAGCATCAAGGAGTTGTGAGGGTGGCATTTAAGGACCCAAGTCTAATTTCTAGGGTTTTCTCCTAATATCAATAGCACATTGGCTAATAAAATGCACATTAAGGACATTCCTACATCCCTTTCTGGGTCTAGATTAGTATATTTCTTCAGAGATACCATGAGGTGACTCATGAAGAGAGCTGGGTTTTGATCAGAACCTTGGGTTATCTCTTTTACTTTCTCAAAATTGACCTGTTTCTTAATCCCCTGCCTCATTCCCTCAAGGAAGCAAATAATCATGTGGTCTCTGTTAGGCCTGTGTACCCTATCATAACAGTTCCATTTTGGATCCACAATTGGAATTGCTGTTATTCTAGAGAATCCTTCTCAGTTGGTTCCAACTTGTGAGTGTTCATCACCCACTTGTAGATCTAGATCCCCAATCCATTTTTTGTTAAACTCATCAGGGGTACAATAGCTGACAAGTATAATTTGCAAGTTGTCCCAGGAAAGGTCAAATTGTATTGTCACTGGATTTAAAGCAATCTGTGAATTTCATGGGATTCTATGAGCAATATCCCAATTGTTCTTTAATCTGAGCCAAATCACTCATGGAAAAAGGAGCATGTATTCAGGTCCCCCTACCCCCAGCCGGAACCTCCTATAGTGGAAGCAAGGAAGTGATTGAAGATGCCTATAGAATTATGGGTAAAGCAGGTCCCAGAGGGGTAAAGGAAACATGGAGAATGAACATAGGCAACTGCAGGGGATCAGGTAAAACAGATGAGAGTGGCTGTTGAATGGAAAAAATAGGAGAATAGGGAACCTGAAATCTGCTCCAAGTATGACAGGAGCTCGGCTGTGGGAGGGCACAGGAGATTGGTTCTGCAATCAGCTGGTAGGAAAAGAGGTCAGAGTTTCAGGCATAGAATGCCATGAAAGAGTTTGCATGTAGAGAGGGAATGATACAGTGGAGCCATCAGGGAAGAGGGGTAAAGGGAGGAGAATGAGTGGAGTGAGGCTGAGGAATGGGAGGGGATGAAGTCTCAGAAGAAGAGGAATTGTCAGAAAGATTTGCTAGTGGCATGGACTTGTGGCTTTCTAACTATCAGAGGAAATCATCTAAGAAATCCCTGAGGTCCTATGAGGAAGGAGGCTTTTTAGGGTTATTGATAGCATCCTTAGGTTTGGTTAGTTTTACCTGGTGTATCCTGCTTTGTTCCTTCCCCTTTGAGTTCTGGATTAAGGCCATAAAGGCTAGTATATATGGAATTTCTGTCCATTTCCCTTCATGCCAGAAAAACAGGTCTAATTGCAAAATGGTATTATAATTAAGAGTCCCTGGGTGGTGCAGTGGATAAAGCACCGGCTCTGGACTCAGGATCTGAGTTCAAATCCAGCCTCAAACACTTAAACCTTACTAGCTGTACGACCATGGGCAAGTCACTTAACCCTCATTGTCCCCCAAAAAAGAAAAGAGCCCCATGCACTGGCCAATTTTCTTGGGATTCCAACTGATATTTTGGACAGTGTTATAGTAAAAGATAATGCATTTCTTTTTTCAAATGTATAAGGTCCAATTTAGTCCAATTTCTCAGGATGCATCCCAAAAAGGAATCCTTTGAGACACTTTCTCAATGCCCCATGTGTGTACCCAGATATTATCCTCTCTAAGGAGATATTAAATCTGATGGTCCAAATGTGGTTTGGACATTAGGCTGAGCTTTTCTTGAGGGAGGACAATGCTAGCTGACCATCTCCTGGAAAAGTTGAGTGCTGGCAAAGGATAGACATACATACACAAAAGTTCTTACCCAGATCAATTATCAAAACAAATGTTTCAGGTTCCAGAAGGTTGTGACAAAAGGAAAGAGCAATTTTCTGTGCCCCATGTTGGGTGCCAGAATTATGTCACAGGGGAAATTGAGTGATGGGCATGGTTGTTCTGATTTCTGGTGTTATCTCTGTTCCCTGGCAATTATCAGACAGCAGACACACCTAATGGGCTTATCTCCCTTACTTCTCAAGTTGTGTCTTTCCTTTCTTTTAGTTTCTCAAGGAGAGTTTTCCCAGACACATGTCCTTTATTCTAGCTGGTCAGTTTATCTACCAACACCATAACAACTGGAAGTCATGCTATCTATCAAAGTCCTCTTGAAGAACAAAAAAAAACCAACAACAGCAATAGCTAAAATAGCAACAAGCAGCATTCATTGACTTTCTAGCCATATGTAAATGAGTGAGGAATTAAGATTTATTTAGTGCATCCCTTATGTTGGGCAATTCTAGGACTGCAGAGATTGTGCCAAGGGTGCCAAACCCACCCTCCACTAAATGTGCAAAAAGTGATGAATAGAGATGCAGATTCAGTGCAGTCAGAGTATTAAAGAATGAATTATGCTGGTGGTGCAGAGTTAAAAGATGTCACAAAGAAAAGAGTACTAACCCTTTTAGGCCCCCTAACTGGGGACCATTTTTTTTTACCTCCCAGAAGCTAGTAGGGACAGGGATTGAAGCCACTGAAATATAAACAGTCGAATGTGTCAGAATGCAAAGATAGCGTTGTGTTAGTATATTTACTTTTGGGGTGAGGGGCATCAGAAACAGAGTAAGAAGTGTATATAAGTAGAAAATGCCAAAAAAAAAAAAAAAACCAACCAAAAACAAAAGCAAAGCTTTTACGGGGAGATGATTAATTTAAAAATAAATAGGGTTAAGGTACTATATACAGGATGCTATCAGAAAAACCTGGAAAGACCTACATGAACTGAAGCAGAGTGAAATGTACTCTATACAAAATAACAGCAATAATGAGGGATGATCTTCTGGGAAGCATGTGGTTATTTTCAGCAAGGCAATGATCCAATATAACACTGAAGGACTTATGAAGATTGCAGCCCATCTGCACAGAAAGAACTGATAGTATCTTAAAACAGATGGAAACACATTAAATTTTTTTTTCTTTTCCTCTTTGACAATTCCTTAATCTGAAGTTTTGGATTTTTGACTATTTTCTCTCACACCTAGCTAATATGGGAATTTTTCCATGACTACTAATTTTGAATTGCTTGAGTTCTTGTGGGCGAGGGGTGGGAATGGAGGGGGGAAGAGAAGTTGGAACATAAAGTTTTAAAAAAATTGATGTTAAAATTTTGTTTTTACATATATTTTGGAAAATAAAATTCTTTTAAAAAAATAGGGAAAAATAGGGCACAAGCAGATAAATCAACAAAGAGGTTGCTAGAACCGAAAGGGAAAAAATGAGTACCAAAACCTAAATGAAATAGAAACACATCAAAATAATTACTATATGCCATCCTAATACAAACCAATGAATGAAGAAACATAATGATAAAACTAAGTGTGGGTTTAAAAAAAACATGGAACAACAACAGGATGTTCTAGATTTTTATTTTCAAAAGATAACTTAAAATATTAAGAGAAAATGATAGAAGGAAACCAATAAGATTTATAGACTTCAGTAGAAACATTTAGAATAGAACAATCTTAATCCAAAGTGAGGAGTATTTGCAGAAAAGAAAAAGAAAACACTAGATTGCAAAGAGAAATATACTTAAATGAAAGATGACCTATAAAAAATGAGAAAAGGATCATAATGGTCAAAGAATATATGTTCTCCTTACAAGCATAACACGGATCTCAGAGTGGCTGGGTCGTCTCCCTAGCAGTTGCCCCATGTGCATGCTGACAACCAGTGACTTCTCTCCTTCCCCAAAAATAATTTTACCATGGAAGGAATGCCCTCTCCCAATAGTCCTCTTCAATAATTAGTGGCTAGGATTTGGGGATTTGGCCTGAGATACTTCTGAGAAAGATCTATACTGACATAAGATGCTGGAGAATTATGGCTTGCTGGCTACAAAACCTGGGAGAAAAAAAGAAAAGACAAGAAAATCTGCCTCACCCAAACCTTGTTTGATAAGTTCCTAAGGTATAGGCAGACTTCTCAGCAATTTAGTATAGTAATTACTAATAATGAATTTCTTGAGAGGTCCCTAGGCCTGAGAGGATGAGAAAGTTAGGGAGACACACAGTCAATTCTTTACTGGTATATATGATATAAATTAATAAAAAAATAATTATTTAGTTAGTATCATTGCCTTAAGACAGCAAAAGAGAATGAATTTTAAAAATCAATTCCACACTACAAACTTTGAAACACGTAGTGACAAAAATTTTATAAGAGCCAAATCACTCATGGAAAAAGGAGCATGTATTCAGATATAAAGGAAAGGCAATTAGAATAATAAAATGATTCTGCAAACACTAAAACTACAGAATGAAAAGGACAAATATACCACAAAAAACAAAGGGAATATTGATACAATACAAAACTATATAACTTAAACATCTGAGCTTAATCATTAAACCAATCATGGAATAAAGGAAAGTTATTTGAAGAATTATTGCAAAAAAAAAGTGGTTGTACACACACACACACATATATATTTTATATGTGTGTATACATGCATAAATAGGTACATATAAACAGACATACTTTTGTATAGGGTTTTGGAACTTCAAATGAAAATTATCTCATTTTATCATCACAACAACCCTGAGCATCAGGCCTATATCACAAATTCCCTTTTCCAGCAAAAGTGATTATATTATTTTTATTTTTATCATTTAATTATTCACACCTTAGAAAATCTTTGCCACTCAGTCAGAAGACCATCTGGTGGCACTTATGCAAGCTGTCTGCAGTAGCCTTAATGAGTATTAAGGAAACTTAAAGAGGAGATGCTAGATAATTCAATTCAATTGCATTGAGCATTCAGATAATAATGCTTGATGAAGCGGGCCAACTAAATTATGTGTCACTGACTCAATTGTTTATAGTCATCATGGGTCATGAAATTACAGAACTGCAATATCTAAGATGTTCAAACAGACATCAGAAGTGTATCTCATCTCTATGTTACCAAGAATAATTTCCTTGATTAATGCAAGACATTGCTGCTTCTCTAGGAAGAAAGGTGAAGAAAAATCAGGCGAGGAAAAGAATTTTATTTGTTTGTTTTTTTTCAGTGTCAAACATCTAAAACCTGTTTGGAAAAGAGGAAATAGATTTAATCTGACCCTATGTCAATGTTTTTTTATAGACAGGGATAAGCCAAAAAAATAATGGAACACATTTTCAAGCAATATTTCATACTAAGTCTACAAGAAGAAACAGTCTACAGAGTTTCAGTTAGCCTCCAAAAGTTATACTTGCGTATAAAATGGCCTTTTTCCACCTCACTTGACAGTTTATTTTATTAATCCCTAGGCATTTTTTTTTCAGTCCAGACCCCTATAGATTATTTGTGAACACTTTTGGCTCTTTCATTTTCTCTTGAGAGAAAGCTTTCCAAAGCTGTCTTGTAGTTGCTATCCTAAGGATCTCATCTTGTGATATTTAAATGACTTGACTGGACTAGGATAGAAAGAGTTTCTATAAATTTAAGTGATTTAGTTCATTGAAATGTCACCTAGTTTATTAGTCAAACTGTATAGGATTTTATGACTGGTGTGAATATAGCTAGAAATTACTAAAATATTTTACCATTTCAGTTCTGTGGTGTATAAGACTATTTTACAAAGCTAATTAAAGAACTTATTTGGGGAGCATTTAAAAACTTGTTTAAATTAAATTTTACATTACATATGTGTGCATATATATACATATACATACATATAGCAGAAACATTATTTTTCCCATATCAATCTTAGAGTTCAGACAAATATACTAGCTATAAACCTACATATATACATGAATTACTACTACTGCTACAACTATTACTGTTACAGCATGATTGAGATGGAAAATTCTCAGCCAGGTACTTGAGGGAAAGAGAGAGAGAGAGTTTATTACATGCAGGCCCAAAGTGGGTTTTCAAGCTTCCAACAATGGGCCCTGAGTCTTGTAGCCCGTTTCATTATATACAAAAAGAGTAGGCATGGTATAGTGGCAAGTTTATCAAACAAAGATGAGGTCAGTTATTCACCAAACAAAGGATGCATAGTGGCACCTAGAGGTTAAGGGAGACCTGCCATTATAGATGGGGTACCTGAAGGCCAGAGGCTGTCTGAGACAGACAAGGTCAGAAGGCAAAGAATACAGGTGTACAGCTATAGCTGGAACACAACAAGGCCAGGGTCTGAGACAGATGAGGTCAGAGGCTACATGTGATTTTCCACATTACTAATACTACTACTACTAATAATGACAATATATAGCTTTAACATTTTTACAAACTGTTTTACATTTATGTTCTCATTTGATTCTTACAACAACTTTGTGGGTATGTGCTCTTATTTTCTCACATATGGCAGCTTTACAATATAATTTTATTCTTTTGGTGGGGCAATGGGGGTTAAGTGACTTGCTTAGGGTCACACAGCTAGTAAGTGTCAAGTGTCTGAGGCTGGCTTTGAACTCAGGTTCTCCTGAATCCAGGGCTAGTGCTTTATCCACTGTGCCACCCAGCTGCCCCCTACATAATAATTTTTATGCTGAAATAGAATATAAGGCTCATCGTTACTTAATTCTGAGACTACCTTAGTAATATTGGAAATATATAGCTTTTGCATATTAATTTATTATGCATTTAATTAGTGGTAGTCCTCATTTTAAAATAATTATATATATACATATATATATATATATATAATTTCTTATAAATAAATGTTATATCTTCACAAAAACTGTCTTTTAGGTACATAAGACATTCATCCTCATTTTTACTCATAAGGAACCAAGAAACTTGACCTGAAAGGTCAAGTACTTTGCCAAAAATATAAAACAAATAAGTAACATAGCTAGAATAGAAAAAAAAATCTGACTCCAAATCTATTGCACTTTCTATTTAACAGTGATTAGGCCATAATTTTTTTTAGGTTTAAAAAAATTGAGTTTTATGTCTTGGTGAGTAAATGGAATGATTCTTACATTTTATGAGGTCCAAACAAGTGCTGTGATTGAGTTTATATATCTGAATCTTTTCTCCATTAGCAAACAGTAGTGCTTAATAGTAGTGCATTTTTATGTAAGTTGCAGTAGAAAATAATTAAGTGTAATAGAACCTATAGTTTATAAATGAAGATATATTTGTAGACATAGGTCATTAGCCACAGAATGGAAAAAATTGGTAGATAGTATCTAATTATGAGATAAATAGTATTTAAAAAGTGAGACATTGTTCTGTGATACCCAAGGGCCACTTAATAATCAAAGTTTCTTCCAGAAATCAATCACTTGGATTTTAATTAGTCCCTGATATTTTGTTTTGTGAGAATTTCCTAATTGTTTTTTTCCAGATTGTCTAAAATCAGGCTTTAGAATAGATAATATAGTAACAAATTAAACAATGGTTTATCTATTTTATTGTTTTTTTTTCCCTAAAACCAGCTCTTAGGTTACTTGATTAATTCTATAATTTTCTTGCTTTCAATTTTATTAATTTCTCCTTTAATTGGGGATTTTTAATTCATTCTTTTTCTAGCTTTTTAAAGTTTCATGCCCAATTCATTGATTTTCTCTTTTTCTTTTTTATTGATGTAAGCATTTAGGGTTATAAAATTTCCCCTAAACACTGTTTTGGCTGCATCCCATAAATTTTGGTATGTTGTCTTATTATTGTTATTCTCATGGATGATGTTATTGATTATTTCTATGTTTTATTGTTTGACCCACTCATTCCTTAGAATGAGATTATTGTTTCCAACTAGTTTTCAGTCTACCTTTCCATGGCTCTTTATTACATGTAATTTTTATTGCATCATGATCTGAGAAGGATGCATTTACTATTTCTGCCTTTCTACATTTGACCATGAGCTTTTGTGCCCTAATACATGGTCAATTTTTGAATATATGTCATGTACCGCTGAGAAAAAGGTATATTCCTTTCTATCCCCATTCAATTTTCTCCAGCCATCTATCATATCTAACTTTACTAACATTCTATTCACCTCTTTAACTTTATTATTTATTTTGTGGCTAGATTTATTTAATTCTGAAAGGGGAAGAATCAGATCCTGCACTAGTATAGTTGTGCTGTCTATTTCCTCTTGTAGCTCATTTAACTTCTCCTCTGAGAATTTTGATGCTATACCACTTAGCCCATACATGTTAAGTATTGATATTTCTTCATTATCTATGGTACCTTTTAGCAAGATGTACTTTCCTTCCTTGTCACTTTTAATTAGATCAATTTTTGCCTTTGTTTTGTCTGAGGTAAGGATTGGTATCCCTACTTTTTTTTTTTACTTTTGATGAAGCATAATATATTCTGCTCCAGCCTTTTACCTTTACTTTGTGTGTATCTCTCTGCTTCAGATGTGTTTCTTGTAAACAACATATTGTAGGATTCTGGTTTTTAATCCACTCTGCTATTTGCTTCTGTTTTATGGCACAGTTAATCCCATTCACATTCACAGTTATTATTACTAAATGTCTATTTCCCTCCATTCTATTTACCTCCTTTGTACTCCCCCCCCTTCTTTCACCCTATTCCTCCTCACAAATTGCCTTCTTCTTACCCCTGCCTCCTCCAATCTAGCATCCCTTTTATCAGCCCTCCTCCCTTTTCTTTACCCTTTTCTCCCCTGCTTCTGCCCTCCCTTCTATCAGCACTCCCCCCCATTTCCCCTTAACCTTTAACTTCCTTAAAGATTAAGCTAAATTTCTTTATCTCAATGCACCTATATGTTATTCCCTCTTTGAATCAAATCTAATGAGAGTAAAGTTGAAAAAATGTTCACCACTCCCTTCTTTCCCTCTATTGTAATAGGTTTTTTGTACCTCTTCATAATGTTGTAATTAACCCCATTCTACCTCCCTTATCCTGTTTTCCCCTAAACTCCTTTTTTTAATCCTTTAATTTTCTTTATATCATCACATCAATGACAATTTATATTTATACCCTCTGTGTATAATCCTTCTGTCTACCCAAACAGATATACAGTTCTCAAGAGTTATAAGTATTATTTTCCCATGTAGGGATGCAAACAGTTTAACCTTAGTGAATAGCTTTTTTCCCTGTTTACCTTTTTAAACTTCTCTTGAGTCTTGTATGTTGAGATCAGATTTTCTATCCAGTTCTTGTCTTTTCATCAGGAAACATTGAAAGTCCCCTATTTCATTGAATGTCCATCCTTTCCCCTGAAAAAGAATGCTCAGTTTTGCTGGGTAATAGATTCTTGGCTGTAATGCAAGCTCCTTTGCCTTCTGGAATATTGTACTCTAAGCCATGCAATCCTTTAATGTTGAAGCTGCCAGGTCCTGTCCAATACTGATTGTGGCTCCATGATATTTAAATTGCTTCTTTCTGGCTGCTTGGAGTATTTTCTCCTTCACCTGATAATTCTGGAATTTGGCTACCATATTCCTTATAGTTTTCCTTTTGGGTTCTCTTTCAGGAGGTGATTGGGGGATTCTTTCAATGATGATTTTATCCTCTGATTCTATAATATCAAGGCAGTTCTCCTTGATAATTTCCTGGAATATGGTATCTAGACTTCTTTTCTGATCACGGCTTTCAGGCAGTCCAATTATTCTCAAATTGTTTCTCCTGGATCTATTATCCAGGTCATTTGTCTTTCCAAAGAGGTATTTAACATTTTCTTTAATTTCTTCATTCTTTTGATTCTGTTTGACTTTTTCCTGGTGTCTCATGGAGTCATTAGCTTCCAACATTCCAATTTGAATTTTTAAGGCCTTGTTTTCTTCAATGATATTATGCACCTCCTTTTCCATTTGGCCAAATTAATTTTTTTAAGGAATTGTTTTCTTCAGTAAATCTTTTTGCTTCCTTTTCCAAGCTGCTGATTCTTTGTGTTTACTTTTCCAAGCTGCTGATTCTTTTTTCATTATTTTCTTTTGTTGCTTTCCTTTCTCTCTCCATTTTTGCTTCTACCTCTATCAATTGATTTTTAAAATCTTATTTATGCTCTTCCAAGAAGGCTTTTTGTTCTTAAGACCAATTCATCTTCCCTCTTGAGGCTTCACATGTTGGCAATCTGAGAGTATCATCCTCATCTGAGTTTGTTTTTCACTCTTCCCTGTCAACACAGAAGCTCTCAATGGTAAGAGCTCATTTTTGTTTCTTACTCATATTGCAGCTTATATTTTTAAGGTTGAGGTCTGCCCCTGGGCCCCCAGGGTGACTGTTGCAAATTTCTTGTGCTGGGGTATAGGGGCTGTGTCACTGGCTTGCTATGCTGAGGCCTCTATGGCTTGTGGTTTTCTCAATTCCTTGGGCTTGCTCCTGGTGTGCTGGGAAGGCCAGGTCTGGTTGCACTGTTAATATAGTATCAAAAGACATTTTAATTTCCTATTACTTAAGTTAATACTTTAGAAATTATATGATTACATCTATGCATATATATAATCTAAATTTCTTTACAACTCAAACCAGTAAAGGAACAAGTGCAAAAAAAAATGCTAGGAATCTTTACACATATGTAATTATTAGTAACTTTGAGATCTTGAGCAAGCTAGTTAATCTCTCTGGTTTCAGAATGAAATGAGAGGGATGTTTTAGTTAAAGTTCTTTCAAAATCTTTGAACCTGGCAAAAAAAAAATTGGAAATTGAGGGGATGCCCATGAATTAGCAAATGGTTAAACAAGTTGCAGTATATGAATATAATGGAATACTATTTTACTTTAAGAAATGATAAGCAGATGGATTTCAGAAAAACCTGGAAAGACTTACATGAATTGATGCCAAGTGAAATGAGAATAACAAAGAACATTGTACACGGTATCAAAAATATTGTGGGATGATCAACTGTGATAGACTTAACTCTTCTCAGTAAGACAATGATTAAAGACAATGCCAAAAAACTTATGGTGGATAATGGTTTCCGCATTTAGAAAAAGAACTATGAAGTCTGAATGCATACTGAAGCATACTAATTCCACTTTTGTTGTTGATTTGTTATTGTTACTGTTGTTGTTGCTGTTGTTGTTTCTTTTTTTCCCTTTTGTTCTGATTCTTCACTTACCACATGAATAATGTGAAAATATATTTAAAATGATAATGTATAATCTATATCAGATTGCTTGTTGGCTTCGGGAGCAGAGAGGGAAGGTGAGAGAAAAATTTGCAGCTCAAAAAATATCTTTACATGTAATTGGAAAAAAATTAAATCATTTATTTGATTTAATTTTTAAAAAATAATCTATGAACCAATTATCTAAATACTGACATAATGTGGTGATGATGGCGAATATAACCATGAGGGAAATAACAATCATGATGTTCCCTGAAATCTTAGTTTGATGTTTAATTGTAGTGTAAATCTGACTCCTGGGCTGTCAAAGTGAATTCAAATCTTCTAAAAAATTCAGAATATTTCACCATTTTTATTACACTGTTGAAATATTTTTCAGAGTAACAGATTATGTAAATAATGAGAAGTTTGGTCTAAGTGAGGCTGAACACTTGGCAATATTTGTTATTACTTCGGCAACACAATGAGCAAAGGAAAAGAAAAAATGGCCCTCATTTTCATATTCTCATCCTACTTCTGAAGTGATTAGAGCAGAATGGTTAAAGAAGGTGAGAAAAAATGATGAGATTCATAACTTTTAGAAAGGTTTTGTTGGTGAAACCCTTGTCCAAGGGTCAGTGACTGAATCAAATTAATCTTGATATCTTCACTATAACTTAAACCAGTTTTATGGAGAAAGAGGAACAGAGAAAATATGAGAGACATCTTACATGCACCATTAGTATGCTATTCAATATCAAGATATGAGATTTTATAAAATATATATTGGTCATCTACGTGGAAGAGTGGATAAAATCACCTGATTTCAAATCTGTACTCAGACACTAATTAGATGTGTGATTTGGATAAATTGCTTAACTCCATTTGCCACAGTTTACCATCTGTCAAATGGATTGAAAAATAAAATTACAAACCCCTCCTGTACGTTTTCCAAGGAAACCCCCAAAAGGGTTCAGTCAGACATGATTGAAACAATTTAGCAGCCACATTAAAAATAACAGACATATATATTAGATAGATACTTAGATAGACATAGATGAAATATGCAATATAATGATTCAAAATGAATAGGAACAAAAGATGCATGATATGAGAAAGTGAAGATGGGTCACAAATTAATTGACTGGAGATAGTGCTCAACTATTGAGATTACTCATCTGTTGAGATAAGATAGCACATTTATCCATAGATAAGTATATCCTGTAAGAGGGTTTTCTTTTTATTCAAATTTTTCCTTTGTGTTTGAACAAATATTTTTGTCTTTAATGTTCTTGGGGTTGAAGATCTACAATGGAATTGCTTGCTTAAACATCAATAATTGTTATGTTTTATGCATAATTCAAAATTATTTTCCAAAATGGTTTAACCGACTCATAGACATACTGATGATGCATTAGTTATCTTCCCACAATATTTTTTATTATATCATTTTAAAATGATTTAAAGGAATCTTCCACATGATTAATAATAGTTTGTACCACATCATTTGAGGGATGATCATCTTTACAACTGGAAAAGACTTTAGTTTATTTTTGAGCCATACTACTGATAAGGAAATTAGTGTGCAGAAAGGTGAATCTTGAGCAAGGTCAGGTGAAAAGCAAAGCAAGGCTTTGGAATCAAGTCCTCTGACTTCAAACGTTGCTTTATTTTCATGTTGGAATGTTGCTTCTCTGGAGTCACAACTAGGAAAATGTTATATAAATAATGGGCAGTGAGTCAGGGTGGAGCAAAAGAATGAGATCTCACTAGCATGTGGTTGTGTACAATAATTAATGTCCTTTAGGACCCTACAGTGACAGGTAGAACAGTGGGGCATTCTCTCAATGAAAAAAAAGTTATAATCAATGATTTCATTATGAAACATTTAAATTATTCTACATCTCTTGATGACAGATAAGGGGAGCACAGATGCCAGGAAAGAGGATAGAGCAAGTCACAGCTATACCTATACCTATGTCTATGTTTATGTTGTGTCATTTGAAAATATATAGGGGTGCCTGTCTCTTGTTCTAGGTTTTAAGGAACTTATTTGGGTTTTCTAATATATTGCTACTTATAAATTAGAGGCACCAGTCTTTGGTATTAAACATTTATTAAAGCATATTAAGTGTTAGTAAAGAGAAAACACATTGCTCAGAATTAGAATCCCTACATACATATGTGAGAAAATAATGGGTTTTGAGGGACCCAGAACCCCGCCCCCAACTTGAGGAACTAACTGCCTGACCTCTTTTAAGGCCAGCCCAGAGTCAGTCAAGTTCAACCTTGGACTCTGAATAGAGGCAATAGAGATTAAAACCACACCTATCTGAAAGCCTTTCCTCTCAGAGGGTCTGTCCTCTGGACTTTGACCTCAGCACCTATTGCTCATGGGCCACCCTCAAGTCCAGTAAACCAATAGATTTGAATGATGCTAGCCAATTAGCTCAGTGTGTAAGGGTCACCTCTCCTCCAGACCACAGGGAGCTTATGCTCTCTCACATGGTCTCTTGGCCTGGGATGCTAAAGGAGTCAGCCACATGGCCTCTCAATCTCTATCCCCTCTTTAATAAATGCTTAATGAACCAAACTGGTGCAGTAGCCTCTAATTTCTAAGTAATAATATATTAGAAACTCCAGCTTAAGTTTCCTAAAACCTGGAACAGGGACAGGTACCCCCATCTAATTTCAAATAACACACCTAGATAGAAAAGAGAGATAGCAGAAGCAGTGTGTCTGTCTCCTCCAGAATCCCAGGCCAAGAAAGTGTAAGGGGCAAATTTAATATGGGAAGAGTTAATTGGAAGGCTAGCTGCAATATTGGGACTCAGAAAACAATGGGGGACCTCTAGGTGCCGAGCCTCCTCTCTTCCACACTGCCCCCTCCCCAACTGTTTCTCCCAGACTGATTAGAAACAAGATTAAAAAGCCTCCTTTCAGAAACAACAACAACAACAAAAGGATTTATTGATGAGAACAAATTTAGAAATAAGGACAAAGAAAAGCAGGAAATACGACCTTTAAACTCACCCGCCAGACTCAGCTGCTTCACGTTTAACTCTCTCTATTCCCCTGCATGTCTGCATTTAATTTTCTCACCTGCTGCTGTGAACTCTTCTATCCCTCTCTCTCCTCTTTACATCTCCTCCTCCCTTTCTTCTATCCCCCCTCCAGAATAGAAAAACCCTTCTCTTACAAGAAACCTTGGCCAACCACCCACAAACCCCAAGTTAATCCATTGGCATCCCTAGGGGTGATGCCCAAAGCCAGCTGGAGCATGGGGTTTCTTTGCATACACCCACTTGGCATAGGGCACCAGGGCTCAGGTTTTCCATGCATACCCCTGCTGGGCAAAGGGAGCCCATACAGGGTTTAACAAACCTGGGGGATCTTTGAAAATACCTGTTACAGATTGGCAAGCCAGGTAGGAGTTACTAACCTGGTAAATCTTTTTAACCACACCCCCCTTCCCCGCCTCCCTTAATTTCAAAAGCCTCTCAAGCTTTAGTGTTTATTTTGCTGGTCAGAGAAAGGCCAGTCCATTTTAAAATGTACCATGATTGAATATTTTTTTTTTTACTTCTTGCTTTTTTCCATTGGAGTATTCTGGAACTGCATAATGTCTCATTTCAAATGGATGACTTACTCATTATTTTCTTATAGCTTTACAGGATTTCTCCTCATCCATATAATAAAATATTTTGGTATAATGGGATGAGTGAGTCTGTTTTCCCTGATAAGCACATGGTTAATATTACTGGGAACATTTTAACTAAATTTGTCCCTTACTATGGTAGTATAATAATAGCTCAAGTAACTGTAATTTTTCTTTTCTCCATTATTAATATTGTTGCATGGCATTTTCTCATAGAATGCTGGAAAGAGAGGAAGGATTGTAACCACAGTGGGCCATGTGTTCAGTGGGATGCCAGAACGACTCCCTCTGCTAGAAATGACCTGAGTTGAGAAACAGATTTTGACTGGTCTTTAAAAACAGGTCAGCAGAAACTGGCCCTCTCCTCACCCTCTACCTGACCAGGATGCTGAGAAACATACCAGCAGAAGCATTCTAGCACTAGCGCTTTCAGTTCAGGCATTTAAAAGTCAGTACAAAACCTCTAAAGTCTGTCAATACTGTGAAAATCAAGTACACTAATTGAGAGAATGTAGAATTAGAAAGTAGGAACTAAGGCAAGCAATGACTGAGAGGCTTAAAGAATTTTTCAGGGGAAATAGGAGTAATCATGGAAACTTTTACCAAAGAGGAAACAACCAAGGCAATTACAGGCCTTATTACAAACAGAATTAGAATAATCATAGACCCTATCAGGGAAGTAATGAAGGACAGAATAAGAATCAGAATAAGTCTAGAATCCATCAGAGGGAGACACAGGAATGACAGTGTACAGGGAAGAAATGGACAAAAGATACTGAAAGTTTTATTTTTCCAGACCCTGAATATATTAACCCTCTTATACTGATTCATTCACTTCCCCAGAGTAACGAATTCCATATCACCCTCAAAGTTCGGGACACATATCATGATTACTTATTAGACGCCTGAGCCTCTAAATCAGTTTTAATGAGTAAACCAGACCCTGGATGCAATGTTAGTGGATCTTTAAATATGGTAGGAGTCTCAGGTAAAGCCCAAAGAGTGGCAGAATTAAACCCTTGCATGGTATCTATGGGGCCTTTAACAGTAGAACATTCATTTTTTACTTATGCCTGATGCCCCTGTAAATCTATTAGGTCGTGATCTCCTTTGTAAACTTAGAGCAACCATATCTTGTGCTCCAGATGGGGCTGTCTCCCTGCAATTGCCAGAGAATACTGTTTATTTATTACCAATTTTGATTGCAGATGCTCAAGGAGCAGTGGTGGATACATTCAAGATCCCCTCTGACATTCCTGAGTCCCTATAGGCCTCATCCTCTACTAAAGTGAGTATCCTTAAATCTGCTATGCCTGTTACCATTAAAGTTAAAGGGGGACCACCTCCATCCATTCCACAGTATACATTGTCTAAAGAAGCCATAGAAGGGATCACCCCTATAATTGAGGCTCTGAAAAGTCAGGGTATTATTGTTCCATGCAATCATTCTCCATGTAATACTCCTATTTTGCCAGTTAAAAAAACCCAAGCCTGGGTTAGATGGCATGCCTGTTTATTATTTTGTACAGGATCTTTGAGTGATAAACTCATATGTTATACCAAGACATGTGATAGTTCCTAATCCTGCCACCATAGTTTATTCAATCCTATGTGAGGCTACATGCTTCACAGTGGTAGACCTCTGCTCTGCCTTTTTCTCTACACCAGTGTATTAAGATTTCTAATATTTATTTGCCTTTACTTGGAAAAACACACAGTGGACGTGGACTAGACTCCCACAGGGATTTGTAGACAGTCTTACATTATTTTCTCAAATTTTACAGCAGGACCTGGCCTCTCTTACTTTTAAAGCTTCCACTTTAGTACAGTATGTTGATGATTTACTTTTAGCCTCCCCTGATGCTGAAACTTGTCAGGAAGATAGCTGCCACTTATTATTAGAACTACACAAGAGAGGCCACAAGGTTTCTAAGGCAAAGGTGCAATAGTACTTACCTCAGGTAGAATATTTGGGCTTCATTCTGTCTCCACTAAGCAAGTCCAGGCTATTCAACAACTCTCTGCTCCCTCTACTAAGAAGCAGCTAAAGGCCATTCTGGGAGCAGCTGGGTATTGTAGATAATGGATACCCTCTTTTGGTGAAATTACTAAGCCTCTTATAGCTCTAACCAAAAATTCTGTCCCAAAACTTTTACAGCTGGATTCCCAGCATCTCTCAGCCACATGAGCTGAAGGGAGTGGATTCTGGGGTCCTGACTAAATAATTAGGACCTGCCCAGTGCCCAGTAGCTTATTATTCCAGCCAATTAGATTCTGTGGCCTCTGGGGTTTCACCTTGCCTTAGGGCAGTGGCAGCAGCAGCCCTTTTGGTAGAAAAAGCCTCTGATTTGGTCCTAAGTAACCCTCTTATAATACAATGTCCTCACAAAGTAAAGGCCCTCTTACTACACCATAGACCACAAGCTTTTTTGGGTAAAAGACTGGCTAAGTATGAAGTAACCCTGTTAGGTCATGAGAATATCATTTTAAAATGCTGTACAATCCTTAATCCAGCAACACTGCTCGCTAACTTACCACTCTTGGGGAGCCATTACATGACTGTGCTTCTTTAGTTGATATGGCTGAGAAACCCCATGATGATCTTTTGGATACACTTTTAGAGAACCCTGATATTATCCTCTATACTGATGGTTCTTCTTATATGAAAGAAGGCACCCATTATAATGGGGCCACTGTAGTTTCTGATTATGCTATTATCTGGTCAGCTTCTGTGCTTTAACATTTTAGGGCACAAGCTGCTGAATTTGTGGCTCTCACAAAAGCTTGTAACACAGCCAAAGGGAAGAAGGCTATCATTTATAGCAACTCCAGACATGCGTTTGGCATGTGCCATGCTGTGGGCATGTTTTGGGTACTGAGGGGCTTTCTAACATCCTCAGGCAAAGCGATTGCTAATGGAGACCTTATCAATGACCTCCTATCTGCCCTGAAACTTGCCTCTACTCTAGCAACTGTGCATTGCCCTGCCCACACAGGGAATAATGATCCTGTTTCAAAGGGAAACACATGAGGTGATTCAGCAGCTAAACTCACTGCTTTAGAAGTCCCTGAACATGTATTTAATCTCTCAACTTTTGAGGATGCTCCTCTCCACCTAACTTATGATTATTCTGAAGTAGAAAAGTGGAGAAAGAAATTCAAGGCTAAACAGATTAATGGAGTCTGGATGTCTTCAGAGGGAAAACCACTTCTCCCCCGGAAATTCTATCACCAAGTATGCCTCTCTATTCACAGGAAAGGCCATTTTGGCACACAAGGCATTGTGGACTCAGTTAGGGGGACCTGGATAGCACCAGGTATAACTAACACATCATCTCAAATCTGCTTGGGCTGCTCCATATGTCAATCTTACAATCAACATGCTTTCCATGCTAAGGCATATGGAGGACATACTCTGGCATATACACCTTTTGAACATCTACAAATTGATTTTATTTCTATGCCTAAAGCAGGACATTATAAATTTTGCCTTCTTATTGTTGATCAGCTCACTTGATGGGTGGAGGCTTTTCCTGCCCCATGAGCAACTGCTGGCTTTGTGGCCAAAGGTCTCCTTAAGGAAATTGTTCCCTGCTTTGGGCCACCAGCATGCATTGATTCTGTTAGGGGTACATATTTTACAGATTCAGTTCTCTCCCAGATTTATTCTTTCTTGGGAATAACTCCTAGATTTCATAATCCTTTATCACCCTCAAAGCTCAGGCCAAGTTGAACGTATGAATAAAGAGTTTAAAAGCATGATTGTCAATTTATGTACTGTAACCCATTTAAAATGGCCTGACATTCTACCCTTGGCATTATTCTATCTACACATTACACCAAGAGAACTCCATATATCTCCTTATGAGATGCTGCTTGGTCACCCTCCTATCCAAGCTAAAACTTTTCCCCCAGTCTATATATCACTGGTGGGAGGTGATACTTCTGTTGCTTCCTATATACAGGAATTACAAACTAGGCTACATGAGCTCCATGAGGCAATGGTCGCTGTACAAGCAGCTACTTTAGATTTTTCCTTATATGATTTGAGTCCTGGAGACAATGTATATATTAAGAATTTTCCACTCTGCAATTCGCTTCCGTTTTATAGCAGAGTTCATCCCATTCACATTCACAATTATTATTACTGACTGTCTATTCCCCTCCATTCTATTTACCCCCTTTGTACTTTTCCCCCCTTCTTTCACCCTATTCCTCCTCACCGACGTTTTACTTCTTACCCCTGCCTCCCCTGATCTGCCCTCCCTTTTTATCACCCCCCTCTCTTTTCTTTACCCTTTTCTCCCTTGCTTTTGTCCTCCCTTCTATCAGTCCCCCCCTTTCCCTTCCCCTTTTGTTTCCCTAAAGAATGAGTTAAGTTTCTTTATCCCAATGAACGTATATGTTATTCCCTCTTTGAGTCAAATCTAATGAGAATAGGGTTGAAACAATGTTCCCCCCTCCTTTCTTTCCCTCTATTGTAATAGGTTTTTTTCCACCTCTTCATATGATATAATTCATCCCATTCCACCTCCCCTTTCCTCTCCTCCCCATAGACTCCCTTTTTATCCCCTTAATTCTTTTGTATCATCAAATCAAAGACAATTTATATTTATACCCTCTATATAAAGTCCTTCTCTCTGCCCAAATACATTTACAATTCTTAAGAGTTATGAGTATTATATTCCTGTGTAGGGATATAAACAGTTTAACCTAATAGGGTAACTTTTTTTCCCTCTGTTTACCTTTTTAAACTTCTCTTGAGTCTTGTATGCTGAGATCAAATTTTCTATTCAGTTCTGGTCTTTTCACCAGGAAAGATTGAAAGTCCCCAATGTCATTAAATGTCCATCTTTTCCCCTGAAAGAAAATGCACATTTTTGCTGGGTAATAGATTCTCGGCTGCAATACAAGCTCCTTTGCCTTCCGGAATATCATATTCCAAGCCTTGCGGTCCTTTAATGTTGAAGCTGCCAGGTCCTGAGCAATCCTGACTGTGGCTCCATGATATTTAAATTGCTTCTTTCTGGCTGCTTGGAGTATTTTTTCCTTCACCTGATAATTCTGGAATTTGGCTACAATATTCCTTGGAGTTTTCCTTTTGGGGTCTCTTTCAGGAGGTGATCGGTGGGTTCTTTCAATGATGATTTTATCCTCTGATTCTATGATATCAGGGCAGTTCTCCTTAATAATTTCCTGGAATATGGTATCTAGATTCTTTTTCTGGTCATGGCTTTCAGGCAGTCCAATGATTCTCAAATTGTCTCTCCTTGATCTGTTTTCCAGATCAGTTGTCTTTCCAATGAGGTATTTCACATTTTCTTCTATTTTTTCATTTTTTTTTATTCTGCTTGACTGATTCTTGGTGTCTCATGGATTCCTTATCTTCCAACTGTCCCACTTTAATTTTTAAGGCATTGTTTTCTTCAGTGAGATTATGCACCTTTTTTTCCATTTGGCTAAGTGAATTTTTTAAGGTATTGTTTTCTTCAGTGAGATTATGCACCTTTTTTTCCATTTGGCTAAGTGAATTTTTTAAGATATTGTTTTCTTCAGTGAGATTATGCAGCTTTTTTTCCATTTGGCCAAATGAATTTTTTAAGGCTTTGTTTTCTTCAGCTTCCTTTTCCAAGCTGCTGATTCTTTTTTCATAGTTTTTTTTGTTTTGCTTTCATTTCTCTCCCCATTTTTTCTTCTACTTCTTGCAATTGATTTTTAAAATCCTTTTTGAGCTCTTCCAGGAAGGCCTTTTGTTCTTGCGACCAATTCACCTTCCCTTGTGAGGCTTCAGATGTAGACAATTTGAGGCTATTGTCCTCATCTGAGTTTGTGTTGGCTTCTTCCCTATTGATACAGAAGCTCTCAATGAAGAGGGCTCTTTTTTGCTTCTTACTCATTATTGCAGCTTATTTATTTATTCTTTAAGTTGAGGTCTGCTCTGGGGGCACCAGGGTCCCTGTTTTGGGCTTCTTGTGCAGGTGTATAGGTGCTGTGTGACCGGGCTTTTACTCTGAGGCCTTTATGGTGTGTGGAGATGCCCCGCCCTGCACTTCCTGTCTGATTGTGCTCGGCCAGCCAGGCGCCAGACGCCGGCGTCTGATCCCGCCGGTTCGTGGCCCTCTCGGCCGGTGCAGGTAGGTTTTTCCACTGTCCTTCTTGGCCACCAGATTTTTGAACCAGGTTCCGGGAGCCTCAGTTGTTCGGCTGTGGCCTGCAGCTCCTGCTGACTTGCCCTGACCCCCTCGGCGCTGGGTTGCTGCCCTGCGCTGGGCCTCCCTTTTGCCTGAGTCAGACCGACCTTTTCCTGAAGTCTTCTAAATTATCTCTGGTTGGAGGACTGTGTCTCTCTGTCTCTTTGCAGGTTCTGTAGTTTCAGAATTCTGTCCAGAGGATTGATTTAATGTTCGTTTTGAGGGAACAGAAGGAGAGCTCAGGCAGCTTGCTGCTTCCTCTCCGCCATCTTGGCTCCGCCCACCCAAGGAATTGGAAGTTGAGGGGGTGCCCATCAATTGGGGAATGGCTGGACAAGTTGTGGTATATGAATACAATGGAATACTATTGTGCTGTAAGAAATGATGAGCAGGAAGAGTTCAGAGAAACCTGGAGGGTCTTACGTGAGCTGATGATGAGTGAGATGAGCAGAACCAGAAGAACATTGTACACAGTATCATCACCATTGAGTGTTGACCTACTGTGATGGACTATATTCTTCTCACCAATGCAATGGTACAGAAGAGTTCCAGGGAACTCATGATAGAAGAGGATCTCCAAATCCAAGAAAAAAAAAGAAAGAAAGAACTGTGGAGTATAGATGCTGATTGAACCATATTATTTCTTTTGTTTTGGGTGCTGTTGTTTTTTTTTTTCTATTTTGAGGTTTTGCATCACTGCTCTGATTCTTTCTCTTGTAACAGGATTAATGCAGAAATAGGATTAATGTTATTATGTGTATATATATATGTGTGTGTATATATATATCTATATGTATATGTATAGAGATATATAGATATAACCTATATCAGATTACCTGCTGTCTAGGGGAGGGGGGAGGGAGGGGTGGGAGGGAGAAAAATCTGAAATTGTAAAGCATGTATAAACAAAAGTTGAGAACTATCTTTACATGTAACGGAAAAAATAAAATACCTCATACATTAAAAAAAAAAATTTTTTCAGAGAACCAGTGGGACCTAGCTCACTTGGGAGGAACCTTTTCAGGTATTATTGACAACTCCAACTGCTCTTAAAATTGGAGAAAAGAATCTTGGATCCATTGTTCCCATATAAAACCTGCACCATTTGTAGGTAAAGTAATTTCAGATAAAACTCAACCAGCTGCTAAAAAGCAAAGAAGCCAAACAGAGCCCAGAGGTAACAGTTCCAATTTGAAAACTTTATTACTCAATTGCAAACCCTGGGACTCAAACTCTGTAAGGTATCAGGAAATGGAAATTGTCTGTTTAGAGCTGTCAGAGACTAGTTAGAAGGTCATTTGAGAAAACATCTCAAAGACAGACAAGAAACTAATATTAATAATATAATAATAATATAATTAGCATTATATGCTCAGTCATAAAGAAGACTTTGAGCCTTTTATAGAAAAATATATTCCTTTTTAAAAATATATTACTGACTTGAAAAAACTAGTACTTTTGGTGATAACAATGCAATTGCAGCCTTTGTCAAACATAACCAACTGATTGTAATCATTCATCAATTGAATAAACCCCTATGGCAAATTGTGTCACAGACAAAGCCAAAGCTAAAGAATTACATATTCTCTACCCTAACAATAATTATGACAGCATTAGAAGAATCAATGATGATTTGGAAAACCCTGCCACTTTGGCATGCAGTGAATTGTGGAACCAGTTTAAAAAGTGTGTTGTACCCCAAAATCTAGCCATATAAACTTTTACCTTAAATAAACTTTTCCTTCTACAGGCGAAGAACTTCTCCACCAAGAGTATATGGCTCTAACTTCTAGAAAGGGTTATTGAAACTTATTGCTTGATTTGTAAGGCAATTAATGAACATATTGAGTTCCACTGATGTTTTAGTTCCTTTTGATAAATTGTTTATCACTACAAGTATCTGTTATTGTCATTATATTAGATATAGAACAATTCTATTGTTCATGAGAGGAAGTGAGTCATTCTGACATAAAATAAAAGGGAGAAAAAATATTTTGTGAAATTTCAGCAGATTGCAAATGGAAAAAGTAATAGCTATACATTTGATTAAAGTTTTTATTGGCCTTCTGATTTTGATAATGTGGAAATTTCTAAGTAGTGGCTTATAAATTTTTCTCTGACTTTCTTCTTTCCTCTTCATCAGTAGAAGACAATGCATTTCATTTTTTGTAATTATAAACATTTTCAGGAAGACCTTAGTTGAAGTGTGCCTCTCAGCCTTATTGGCTTTATGAATCACATAACCTTTGGATGCTCCAGGTAAATCTCCAAGAGTACAAAATTTAAGGAAGTTATATCAACTTGTATTAGTATAGGAAATTTACTCGTATCATATTTTCTCTACCAATTAAATCACAAGCACATTCTCCATTACATCTAGATATTTATTTCTAATCCTTCCTTCCTATTTTCATCTAGAGGAGTAGTAGAAAAATATATACATTTAATTAGAAAAACAAATAAAATCTGAGAGAGAGCATATAGATAACTAGAAGTTAGAAAATATTAGTTTCCTGGGATACCACTTTCTTAGGGATATTGTAAAGAGGATAACAGTTCATATGTGGTGGATTAGTTGGCATATTTTATCCTTTGCAACTCTGAGGTTTTATGATTATTCCTTTTCAAAATTATTATATATACTCAAAATAAAGACAACTTTATTAAAATATTTTAGATCAAGTTGACCTTGTATCTAAAAGGAAAAAAAAAAGTTTCTTTCTGACTAGAATGCTTACAAATGACTCTAATTTTTCACTTGAAAATGAAATAAAACAGGCTTCAAGCCTGTAATTTTTTTGGTTAATATGCTTAAAGTATTTCCACTTAATGTTGTTATTTCATCACATTAAAAAGAACCAAACCCATGAGTTCATTCTATTTCTCCCTGGTTTAAGTTCTTGCATTTGGAACTGAGAGTCATAGAATTTTAGAGTCAGAAGGGATGCTAAAGATCATCTAGTTCAAATGCTTCATTTTATAGATGAGGAAACTGAGGCCCAGAGAGGTTAAGTGAATTGCCCAGTTGGCTAGTGCCTGGAAATGATTGACAAGCATGACGAATCCTAATGGGGTAGCTCTTTGAAAAGGGAATTGATACAGTGCTTAAGCTTAACTGCTCCTAGGGTACTCCCCTAGGCTACAAAGCTTCCTCTAGGAGTTCTTTATGGGGAAAGAAAGTTAAAGGAAAGAAATTGCAGGATATTTTGGCAGTTGTATTCTTTTATTGCTTCAATTTCTTCACCTTTTAAATTACTTTTCAAAGAGAGACTACTATGAATAGAAGGTATAAAGGAGTCTGCTTCTTATTGAAATATTGACTTTATGTTGTAGAACTAAAAGCTAACATCCCAAGAGGGTCTTTAGGTAACATGTCATTCATGAAGAGAATGGGAAATTAAATGCCAAGTATGGTTTTATACAACTGGTTACTTTAAACTTCAATCACAGTAGTTGAGGTTTAATTAAAACTCTCACTGGCTTCCATCTGTTTTTACTTGAATAGGACTATGGGCAAATATGGTTTGTTTCAAGAATATACTCAAGATAATCTTAATAGTATTGGTTTATTTGCATGAAATAAGGACACATTTCTAAATACAATATATTCCTTGTGAGTCTATTTCAGGCAATGTATTGGGGGATGTGTGTATGTGTGTGTGTGTCTGTTGTATAGAATTAATTGTTATTTGAGATTTTTATGTCCCCATATTTTTGGTAGAATTCAAAAAACCCTCACGTACGCACTGTCCTGGGGCTCAGGCCAGTGCCTCCTCAAATGGCATGGTGCTCCACCCCCTGGTTGTAGCCATCACCATGGCACTGGTACCTCACATCATCACCACTTGCAGACACCTACATGGGCCTGGCAAAATTATAATGACTGGAAGTCCAGTGAGGTCAGTCATGTGACTGTCAGTCAGAGCTGCCAGCCAATTGGCTTGGGGCTGTGTGTGGTCAGCCTGGGGTATGCTGGGAAGAAGGGAGGTTTTTCTGCCATTCTAGCTTGAAGCTGGAAGGCAACAGGATGTTGCTGTGTGTTTTCAGCTGATTCCTGGGCAATGGTGTTATTCAGTTTGTATTATTTCCCTTTCCCCATTTCATTTCCTTTCCCTTAATACTACTGATCCTGTTTGTGTTTTTTTTTTAAGTTTGTTCTTGTTAAATAAATCCTGCTCTGTTTTAAGGGAGGCTGTCATTCTCCTTCCTTGCCCCAATATTGTGGTGAGCCACCTAGCTAACACTCCCTAATTAAAAATTGGTCCCTACAGTGTGTAAAAGGAAGAGATGATTTCAAATGCAACTCATATATACATCAATAGCTTTATGACTCAGGGCAAGTTACTTTAATTCTGGCTTGCCTAAATTTCTTCAATTATAAAATGGGGATAATAATAGCATCTGCCTCACAAGTGTGTTGTGAAGATCAAATGAGATAATATTTGTAAAGTGCTTAATATAGTGCCTGAAAGATAGTAGGCATCTAATAAATACTTGATTCTTCCTTCCCTCTTTCCCTTCCTCTCTCTTTACTCCCTTTCTCCCCACTTTCCTTGCTTCCTTCCTTTCTCTAAGTTTTATCTCTAATCTAATTACAGATACCAAAGATAAACAAGTATTTTGTATTTTTTAGCAATGCCTTTATCCATCTCTTATTTATAATTCATCACATTTGCTACAGTAGCTGTTCCACAACATTTCACTCTTTTCCATTTGACCCCTCCCCTACCTCTCAGTCTCTGAAGATATCTGCTGTTTAAAGAAGTCAAGTACATTGCATTAGTATTGCCTCAATTTTCCTTCTTTGCTCTGATCTTATCTTTTTTCCTGTCTCAGAAGAACAGATGCCTCTTTCTAAGGCTAGATTCTCAAAACTTGCTCTTGCCTATATCCTTTTACTGCCTTCTTATGCACTTTATTCTATCAATGTTCCCTCTCTTGCATTATCAATTCAGTAAATAGTTATTAACTGTCTTCTATGTAGGTAGTACTTTGTTATTTTCTAGGAAATGCTTAATAAAATGGTATTTTCCTTTCCTCCTTGAGTTTGTACTCTAGTAGTCACTTTAATATAAAATAGGGCATGATGAGGATAAAGGACAAAGTATTATGTAAAATCTGAGGAAGAAAGATAATTTTTATGTGGAAGTATAAGGAATACTACATGACAGAATTTTTATTTGTTCTTTAAGGATTCTTGGGATTTTAGTAGGTAGATATATAGTGTATAGAAGGATAGAGTGACTTTACACAGTAAGCGGAAAAAAGGGAGAGAGGAAGAGAACATATATTGATTAAGCCCCTACTATGTATACTATATCAGGCAACTTATATATACCTCATTCTATCCCCATCATAAACCTGGAAGGTAAATGCTATTCTTGTCCCCTTCATGCAGTTGAAGAAACTGTTGCAGATGGAGGTTAAATGATTTTCCTGGGATCACACATCTGGTTAAAGTCTGTGGTCTGGGAAGGCAGATTTTCCTGACTTTAGTCCTAAAGTTCTAGCCAATGTACCAGGTAGCTAATATAGAGAAATGAAAATTAAAGGATGGGAAAGATATTGTGTAGTGGAAAGAGCACTGTACTGGAACTGATGATAGACCAGCAATCAACCCATCCTTAATAGATAAAGAACTCTGGGTAAGAAGCCAAGTTTTTCTCTACCCATGCTCCCATTTGGAAAATGGTGTAATATAGCTCTTTATTTTATTTTTTTAAATGATTTGCTTGAAGATCAGTTGAGATAACAGATGAAAACTGTTTTACAACTCTAACAGCATGAAAATCCCTGAGTTTGTATGAAAAAATGAAAAGTAGTTGTTGAACAGTTGGAATAGAAATAGATTTGGAATTGGAAGGCATGTTTACAAATTTCAACTTTGCTATTTATTACATTTGTGACCTTGGGTAAGTCACAACCATAGTAAGCCTTGTTTTCCTTCTTTCTAAAACAATACAATATACTTTCTTTAAGGTACCTTCAGCTCTAAATCTATGATTCCATGATTCTGTCAATGTTTGATTAAAATATAAAATATACCCATATGAAACAAAGCCAGAGAGACTTGGGGAAGATTGTGGAAACTTTGTAAAGGTTAAAAATACTTTCCTTGCTTTCATAAGAAACGAGTGAAGATTAGAGGGTTAAAAGTTGAGGAGAGGAAGATCATGAAATTTTACATTCCCACAACAAAGGAAATAGGAATCTTGCTGATTGTAGAAGCAACTTATTCATGCAATCTTTGAGATACCTACACTGCTAGTCCTGGACTTGGATTTTGATGGCACAGATGTTCTATAGGAACTGAGTTCCCAGATAAAATTAATGTTGGGACAGTAGAAGACTCTTATCACATTGATGGTCCCCCCATATTTTGAGAAAACATAAATAGGGGTTGCAAAGGCTGAGAAGGAGCTTAGAGTTTAGAGGTTTGAGAAAATATTCATATTGGAGAAATGGCTGATCTATTAATCTATGTCCATATTTGAATTATACTTCTTTGAGGTAATCTAATTTTACACTCTCATTTCATAGATGAAAAAATCGAAATCAAAGAGGTTAAGGAATTTTGGCCAATTTCATTTGGGTATAAAATAGCAGAACAGAAGTTTGAAACTAGGTCCTCTGAGTACAAATCAAGAGTCTTTTAGACTAACACATTGGCATCATGTCCTGGAAAGAGCTTTATATTTGGAATCATAAAGCTCTACTCCATATTCTGAATCCTAGTGCTGTCTAGATAAATGGGTAGAAATAAGTCACTTCATCTCTCTGACCTCATGGCCTCATTTGCTAAATGTGGATAACAATGCAAGTACTTTAAGGTGTCCTATTTTTTTTTAAATTTTAAGCTTTAATAGCATAAAAGACTAAGAATTCAGGGATATCCTGGGATATTATGATAAATTATATTTTATGAGCTATAAAATGCTATATAAAGTTGAAAGATACCATAAAACATAGAGAAAAGCTAAACATGTCCAACATTAGACACTTCTTAGTTATAATTTCTAAATTATATTTTAAATAAGACAAAAATGGAGAAGCAGGAATGCCTTTTCCCTTCTAGTTCTCTTTACTGTGGTTTTCATTTATAATGGATTTTTAATTATTCAAGGTATTACCCATTCCAGTATGGTCCTTAATCTGTCAAACCAAAGAATTATTTTAAATTTGATTCTGGCAATTAAAAAAAAATTCATCCATAAAATAGAATGTGAAAAATGTGAATGCACAGATGTAGTCAATGTTTCAGAAATGGCAGAAGTTTATCTTAATTCCTTTATCAAGGTTGTGAAACTCCCACAAGAATTTTCTTCTTATTACTCAAACTCCTTGACATGGAGTCAGACTAAAAAGGCTTCTTTTCCTTTGATGAGAAACTTATGCTTATCATCAAGATAAACAGAAACTTGTGTGCATTTTAGGTACCTAAAATTATCCATTTCTGAAATATAAAAAGAGAGACAATATTTACCTACTATTTCTGCTCTGTGCTATGAAATTCCTCACAAATTAAAAGAGAAGTCTAATGTTAATAGTTTGTTTAGTAGAATCCAGCTGCATAGATAATACATTCACAAGCTTATCATTACAAATATGTTATATGACGCTACCCTGAGTATTAATGCAGTGACTTTCTATCACATTGATTTTTGGGGGTTCTAGATTCACTTTTCTCTGGTTTCCAAGCACCCAGGACCCAGGGTCCTTCCTTATCTCAGAGGTAGGAAGCATAGAGCTTGCTTCTGCTGGTCAGTGTTTAGCCTAAGTATTCTAGCTGTAGTCCCTTACCTTTAATTTATTCTATGGTCCTCAGGCCAAAGTCCTCTGGCTTTCCTATTGCTTTTAGAGACAGAATTTCATCATCTTCTCCAAGCCAGTGCCAACTGAAAGTAACTTCCATATAAAATACTTATGTTCAAATTTCTTATTCCCACCTACATGTGGCAGAGGTGTATATAGAAGAAAAATAAAAAGTATAAAAGTTTTAAACAATTCTTAAAACTATTAAATCTTAAAACTTCACTCAGACTTTCAGATCAATTTGCATATTATAAAGATTTATTTCTAGCCATTCAAATCACTAAATTACCTGTAGGATAGAATCATAGAACTAAATGCTCTTAGATTTTTTTTTACTTTATTTAGGTCTGTTATTTCCTATATTTAACTCTTGAATACTTCCTGAATAACTCCAACAAATAGTCATGTACCATATGCTTGAAAATCTTTATTGAGTGAAAGTTCATTGTCTCAGGAGACAGAAGTTTGCAATTTTTGACAGGTGTACTTGCAATGAAGGTTTCTGCTTATATTGAGTTCAAGTTTGCCTCCCTAAGACTTCTAGACATTGCTCCTGGTTCTGCCTTCTGGAACTAAATAGAATAAATCCAATTCTGTACCATGTGACAGTGCTTTAAATAGTTTGTCAGTCCTCATGTGATGTGTTAAGTTTTCATTCTCCAAGATAAATATCTAGGTTCTTCAAAATTTTATTGCTTTTGTTCCCCCCATAGCAATTTTTAAAAATCTGTTAATTACATATTAAATGTAGCCAAATGAACCAAGTAACCTCAGAATAAAAGAAGAGGCAGCAAATACCCCAGGAAGTTATGAGAAAGGCTAATTTAAAGCCACTTCCATTACATCTCACAAAGTGGCACAAAGTTATCCATGGTTTTCAGCTAGCTAGAAAATTAGCCTAAAGTGCCAAAAACAAACATAAAGAAGTGAACAAATCAGATACTTCAAGAATGGAAACCAAGAAAATTCTTTCCTTTGAAAGAAGGAAAGCACATTTTTTTTTTTTTGGTCATTGCCAAGCAACACAAAATGTCTGTTGGTTGGTATCCCTTTTAGAGGTAATGAAAGGGGTTGGATGATCACATGTCTACTTATCTACTGTATAACTTATCAATAGGAGAAAAGATTTGAAGAAGCACTTTGAGAGAGAGGTGAAAGGGACATAAATATCATAAAGAAGATTTCTATAAGTGTCAGAGAAAGAAGGTAAAAAAGTACCTTTGGGAACTAATCTTTGAGAGCTATTAAGTTTGAGCTTCTTCCCACTAAAATGGAGTTGGCCTCATCTTTTATAGAGCAAACAGTTTTTCATGATCAAAGAAACACTGAGGAATCCACAAGTTTCACCTAGACTTAGACCTTACAGTACTGATCAGAGGAATAAGAAATAAGTAGTTTTGGTTGGAAACTCTTCTCTGAGAAGTACCAAAGAAGTCATGTGACCAATAGAGAGGATTGCTATCATCCCTGCATGTATATCCAGTAGGTAATGTAGAGCCTTCTGAGACTTGTCACACATGGGAACAAAATATACTGACAGAAAATGGAAAACATTTGTGGGAAAATTTAAAAAGATATGAGTTGTAAGTTTCAGATTTTGGATGTGAATTCTTTAATGAAATGGTAGTTGAGAATGGAATTTGAATTTTCTGATAACTAAAATATTTTAAATGGTCTATACAAGATATAGAATGCATGTTTTATGACCTCAAAAAACTATTTTAACCTAGAGATTTGTGAATTTCATTAAATACAACAAGCAAAAATGAAGGAAAAATGACCTAAATATATCTGTGAAACCTGATATTATTGGAAATAATGGACAAAGAAGAGAATAAGCAATGTAATTACAGATGACTAATAAAACAAGGAAAACAATATCCAGAAATAAAAGGCATGGACTAAAATATCTAGGTACAAAAAATATACAATGAATAAATAAATAAGTGAAATGATTTAGCAAAACCTCAGATATAATATGGAACCACTGATATTTAGTGGAATGAAATTTCAGTTTGGAAAAAAATATAAAAACTTGATATAGAACAGATAAATCATTGAGAAGCATTTTGCAATACTACATACCCATATGAGGAAATCAAAGAACAAGAGTAAGAAAGCATCATAAAGAATATTTTGGTGAGGATTAATGGAGAAAGAGAAGCAGGGATATTGTAATGAGAATATATCACAGAAAAGATTGTAAAAATTTAGAAATGGATAAGTTCACTAATTAGAACAAAGAAAGATACAAACAAAAACCTTTAAAGCATATGATAGATGTTCAGACCAATGTACAGGCCAGGTATCATTGTATTGGTGTTCCTTTCTTCTCACAGGTTATTCAAAATTAACTATTTCCACTTTTTACCTGACTGAAGAGAATTTAAAAAAAATTATATGTTTCTTACTACTGGTGATTTGGATTTTTTTCATAAAGTTTTTTGACAGTACATAGTTACTTTTTAATATTTTCAAACATTTTGACTATCAATTAAGAAATAGTTTAATATCCTGAAAATGTTAAAGTATCTCGAAATGCACAGTATTTGAAGTCATGAATATTTAGCCCTAAACTTTGCCTTAGATAATATTTGTATTATTCTAAGTTCCTTACACTTTATAAACATCATCTTCTGCCTATATAAAATACAGATAATAGTAGTATCCACTTCACAGGATTATTAAGAGGTTTAAAAGAAATAAAATTTATATAGCACTTAATAAATCTCATAATGATATCAGGCTTTCCTTATTACTGCTAAATAAATGATCCCCTATACCAATCTATAGATTCTTGTCATATTCTAAATACAGTGATTTTTGCCATTATCAGATTTTTTTTAATTGCATAGGATATATGTGCATATGTATGTATGTGTACATACACATATACATACACATATACATACATATATGTGAAGGATTATACATTATATATACATGAATGCACATCCATATGCATTTGTATGTATGTGTGTATGTATAAATAATATACACATATGTTATATTTTGTCTTTCATTTCAAAGATTTTATGTATATATATGTGTGTATATATATTCCTGGTTATGAATTATTTCTTTATAATAGTTATAAACTATACAACTATTTTTCCTCTCTTTTTATTCTTATACTTGTTATTAAAAATGTTTAAACTTAGAACTCTTGTATATTTGAAGCTTATTTTGTTATTAGTTACAAGTGCTTGTATAAATTAAACTTTTGCCTAACTGTTTTTCAGTTTTCTTTTTATGTTTTGTAAAATGGGTGTTCTACACAGAGTAATTTGTGTTCCTTGGAATTATTGAATACTGATACAATCTGATAGCTTGATCCTAGGCATCTTTTTATCTGATATATTCCACAAATAGACTTTTTTTTCTTTTAAATGAATATCATTAAGAGGCACCATTATATAGTACATAGAACATTGGACTTCAAGTCAAGAGACCTGGGTTCAAATTCCTTCCCACACTTACTAGCTATGCAATCCTCATTTCAATAAGCAGTTTAACTTCTATTAGCTTCATTCTCTCATTTGTAAATTGAAAGCATGAAATTACACTGAAAACTAATTCTTTTTAATGCTCTTGTTTTTCTTTTGTTCTCCAAGGGGACCATGCCATCAGAGTGATGTCATGACTTGCACTGAATTGGATTTAAGTGAGGGAGAACTGTGCAAGCTCACCAACCTCACTCTTTCCCCCAGAGCCATCTGGGTCCAGCAGCAAGATATAGGTCAGTATGACTGGGGATCTCCTTGGATGCTTAAGGCAATTGGGGTTAAGTGACTTGCCCAGTGTCACACAGCTAGTGTCTGAAGTGAGATTTGAACTGAGGTCCTCCTGACTCCAGGGCCAGTGCTTTATCCACTATATGTCCTAAGTGTTCCTTTTCTTTATAATGTAGTTTGAATAAAGGCATATCAAATCACACTTATGAAGTTTTATTGCTTATGTAAATTTCCTAGGCCTGTTTTCATTGTTAAATTAAAATGGTTGGACTAAATTTTGCCTTTCTATTTTAACTCTGTGATCTATAACATTTCATTCTATTTTTTAGCAATGCTGCTATTTCCTCCTCTTCCTCCTTCTCCTCCTTCTTCATCACCTCTACTCCTCTTCTCCCTCTGTCTACTTGGGGAGGTATACCCTTACATATTGGTGCTCTGTCTAAAAGTTTTAAAAAGTTGATGGCTTAGACTTCACAAGCTATTTTGGGTTTGTGGGCTAGACTTCTTTTTCTTCCTTACTTGTTTATTTTATCATTGTTTATCTTTCTTAAGAAAAATAAAGGCTGGGACAATTGACTCTTTTGTCTCCTGTATTATTTATTTATTTATTTTTGAAACATAGCTCTTAAAATTCAGGCTTTGATAACAAACATTATGATTGAAATGGAGCTGCTTGAGGATGCCTTTAAACCCAAATCACTCTGGCTTTCCCTAATTGTCTAATGATATGTCCAGCCCAAACCTCAACTGCTCATTGTTTGTTTGTTAATGGATCAGAGTAATTGTAAATAATAATTGTTTTTGTTATGTCCAGAAAATCTGAGGGTCTTTCCCTCCCTGATGGGTTGTTTTATGAAGGCAAACTAGGCCAACTTTTGCATAAATTATTTTTGTTTGTTTGTGTTTTTGTTGTTGTGCTTGTTTTTGTTTTTTGTTTTTTGTTTGTTTGTTTGTTTTTTGCAGGGCAATGAGAGTTAAGTGACTTGCCCAGGGTCACACAGCTAGTGTCATGTGTCTGAAGCCAGATTTGAACTAAGATCCTCCTGAATCTAGGGCCAGTGCTTTATCCACTGCTCCACTGAGTTACCCCTTTGCCTCAATTCTTACCGAGCCTTTAATTACTGAATAGACATTGCCTCATGCAAACAGATACCTGGAAAAGTTTGAAAAGGCCAAGGTATCCACTACATCCCTGGGGTCATTGCCAATCATCTTGATCCATGTCTTGCCATTAGACTCCTATGATTCTGGAAGAGAGAGTGAGGCTGATGACTTTGCAGAGCTCTGCCTCACTTATATTCAACTCACTTGCAAGGCAAGAAATCACCCTCCTGTTGTCATTGATCCTCTTCTAGATAGAAAGGACAAACAATAACAATCTTACCTTGAGGTTCTAGACTTTTTTTAATACTCATTTAATAAGTTCTGTCACTTCTATAATGTAATCTATTGGAAATTTAATAGGCATATTTTTGAATATACAAATTAATTATGTGGTAATATCTTTTTAATTTTATTGAAATAATCTAAGTATGAAAATAAATATTTGGACAGTTTGTAGTCTTTTTTGGAAATAATATGTCGTTGTTGAATTTATACCTTCCCTGTGTCTGGTTATGTTTAGTACTTATTTTAAAGGTGTTTCCATTAATGTAATCTCCAATCCTAGCCATTTTTTAGTGGCATTATGTAAAAATATTTGTGTATTTATTTTATAGCCTACTACTTTATTAAATGTAATAATGGGAATTTTTTTATTGAATCTGTGATGAATCATATTAGCTATAAGTATGATATTGCCTCTACTTATTTCTTCAATCATTTTTCTTTCATCCTACTGAATATACTTAGAATTATATAAAATAATAGTAGGGAAATTAGACATCTTTGTTTTATTCCTAAACATACTGGGAAGGCTTCTAGTGTTTCTCTGTTAAAAATATTTTTAGATATTGTTTTTAAGTATATATTTAATCTTATAAGAAAGGACCCTACAATGTTTGTGATCACTCAGATTTTTAACATGAACATTATATATGTTGCTAAAGGTTTTTTTTCCTACTTATTTATACATTTATTTATTCTTATTGATTTATGTGATTTTGAATTTCTTTCACTTGTTGTTCATAAAAAGGTTTGATAGACATGTTTTCTGTATAATTTAATCATTTTATTAATAACAACAACATTTTAATAAAAGTGTAGTCATGCTAGGTTTATATCCCAAAGACATCCCAAAAATGAGAAAAGACCTATTTGTACAAAAATATTTTTAGCAGTTCTTTTTGTGGTGCCTAATAATTGCACATCAAGGGAATGCCCATCAAATTAATTGGGGAATGGCTAAACAAGCTGTGGTAAAATGATTGTGATGGGATATTATTGTGCATTAAGAAATGACAAGCATGGGGCAGCTAGGTGACAGAGTGGATAGAGCACTGGCCCTGGATTCAGGAGTACCTGAGTTCAAATCTGGCCTCAGACACTTGATACTAGCTGTGTGACCCTGGGCAAGTCACTTAACCCCAATTGCCTTACCAAAACAAAAAAAAAAACAAAAAACAAAAAATAATGACAAGCAGTATGATTTCAGAAAATCCTGGAAAGACTTGTATGAACTGATATATAGTGAAGTGAGCAGAACTAGGAGGACATTGTACACAGTGACAGCAATACTGTTTGATGAAGAACTGTGAATGACTTAAGTATTCTCAGCCACACAATGATCCAAGACAACCCCAAAGGACTAATGATGAAGCACACTATCCACTTCCAAAGAAAAAACTGATATTGATTGAACACAGACTAAGCATGATATTTTCAGTATCATTTTTTTTCTTTTATTTAAATTTTCTTATACAAAATTACTAATATGTTAATGCCTTACATAATTGAACATGCATAACCCATATCTATTTGCTCAACAACTCATGGAGAGGGGATCTGAGGGAGGGAAGAAGAGATAAAATTTGGAACTGAAAACATTAAATAAAAATGTTTAGTATTTTAAAATGAATCAAGTAAAATGTTTTTTTAAGAAATAAAATATGGGCAGCTAGGTGGCACAGTGGATAAAGCACTACTCCTGGATTCAGGAGGACATGATTTCAAATCTGGCCTCAGACACTTGACACACTTACTAGCTGTGTGACCCTGGGCAAGTCACTTAACCCTCATTTCCTCACAAAATAAAATAAAATAAAGGGTGGACATTTTGATATCTGTCTTAGACCATAGACAATCATGGCAACAGGATCATAATTAATATACTCTTTGAAGAGTAAGTGTTCCCCTGGATGGGAATCAATACTAATTGGTTAACAATTAATGAAAGCATGAATACCATTTGCTGAATTGTAATTTTTAAAGGAGGTTTTTTTTTTCCTTCCATGAATTTTTGTGTCTTTTTTCCTATTTGTCCAATTCTGACTTTCAAGGCATTCTTCTCCTCCTTGGCTTTTTGTGCCTCTTTTAGCATTTGACCTTGTCAGTTTTTAAGGTGTTATATTCTTCAGTGTTTTTTATGTCTCCTTTACCAAGTTGCTGATTCTTTTCTTTTTTCATGATTGTCTTGTACCACTCTCCTTTCTTTTCCCATTTTTTCTCCACCTCTTATTTGATTTTCAAAATCATTTTTCTGATCATACATAGCCTGAGAATATTTCTTGTTTCACATTTTTTTGAGGCTTTAGATATTGAAGGCTTCACTTTGAAATCTTCTGTGTGTTTAATCTTTCTTGTCACTATAGTAAATTTCTATTGTCAGAAATTTATTTTGTCATTTGCTCATTTTTCTGATCTATTTCTTGACTTTTAACTCTTTTAAAAAGTTGGGCTTTGCTTCCAAGGTGGAAAGTGCTCTGTTCAAAACTTCATGGTTTTTTGTGCAGCTGTTTTCGGAGATATTTCTAGGGATGTGTAGGGTTTTGGTTCTTCTGTGAGAGTTGGAATAAAGACCCCTGATGGGAGGAACATTTTGTGATCTCTGGCCTGAGGACATAGCCATATGGCCTTGGAGTCAGGAAGTGGCATTTGCTCATGGGTACTGTCGATCAAAGCTATCAGCCAATTAGCTTGGAGTTGTATGTGTGTGGACAGCCCTTTTTCCTGTTTCACAAGAGGTTTCTGGGAGGAGGAAGGAGCGAGGGGCTCTCTCTTTCACCTGGGACCTGGTTCTGAGTGGAGCTGAGATCCAGGCTCCCTGAGATAGATAGAGTCTAAATTCTTGCTAAAGCTTATAATTTATTGTGACCACTCAATAGATTTTAGACAGTTTAGCTAGAATTTTAGCCCCATACAGATAGCAAGTTTACACTTCTAAGGTGGTATGCTCTGAGGAGAGGTGTATTTACTCCTCTCCTGGCCTGTGTTCTAATCTGTAAGAGACAATAATCACTCTTTTCTGCACTGTAACTGCAATGAGATTTGCTGTTCCACTGTGGCCACTGGTGTTCTTCCTTGCCTAAGGACCCCCCTCCCCCAGAACTGAGACCCAAATCTATATATAGACAAATCAACCACTGTAATCTCCTTTTAACCAGTTGTTAGAACTCCTTACTGTGTGTGGGCTCTGAGCTCTGTAATCGGCAGCAGATGCTGCAGATTCAGTAACTTCCATGGTCTGCTTCTGGTTTTCTGTGGCCTAGTCTGTGCTGGCACAGTCAGTGCTGGAATATGCTCCACCCCCACCCAGGTGTGACAGACCTTACCTGTCGACCTTCTAAATTGTCTTTGGCTGGAAAATTGTTTCACCTATTCTTTTTTTGGGTTCTGACACTGTGAGAATTGTTTTATGATATTATTTGAACATGTTTGGAGAGGTTGTGGAGAGAACTCAGGCAAGTTGCTGCCTATTCTTCCTGATATTGGCTTCATCTCTTGACTTTTAACTTTCTACCCTGGGAATCACATGGATAATCCAAACTTCTAAATTGGATCCTCATAATCATGTTATTAATATACCAAGTTGCCATACCTCAAATCATGTGGAAAAATAAGAGAGTAAAAGAAACATTTTATTTAAGAGAAATTGGTATTAAGTGACTTCCCCAGGTTCACACAGCTAATAAGTGTTAAATGTCTGAGGCTGAATTTGACCTCAGGTTCTCCCAACTCCAGGATGAGTACTCTATTCAATGAGTCACCTCGCTTCCCCTAAAAGACAAATTTTAGGGAAAAAAGGACTTCTGGATAATGGGTAAAATATAAAAGGCAGACTTGGATAACATATAAAGAAGAAAAAATGTGGTTCTAAGATAGTTAAATTGTAAGTGTAGCCCTGTAACTAGCATGGAGTAAATAGAACTTTGCCAAGGGATTTTGATATGGTTGATAAACAACCTCTCTCTCCATCTGGCAGGAAGTTTTTTTCTTTTCTTTTTTTTTCCATCCTAGTGATCTCCATCCCAGTTTTTTGTGGTACAAACACACAAACAAATGCAACAACAACCAAAAACCTTCTCCAGGTCACCACTTTCAGAGTCCAATCTTTCTCAACCTTTGGTGTAATGATGAAAAATCATTTGTCAAGTAAATATTCAGTTCTGATAAATCTTTAACTTATTCAAATATTGCTTTTTCAAAACTTGTTGTAATCATAAATCTTTGGATAGTTTCATGAATTTCTTCTGACCTTGACTATGTATATGAGTACTGGGGACATTATAGGGGTGGTTGAGTGTGTGTGTTTGTATCTCTATGTGTGTGTGTCTGTATGCATCTGTAGGATAGATATGAGTAGATACGAAAATGGTCATATGCTTTCATCAGTAAAGGAATTTATAGTAAATATATGTCTTCCAAAATGCTTATCCATACCTATTCTGAAATTTATAACATTAGAAACTTTGGTCCTTGGAACACAGAGTGGTTAAGTGACTTTCCCTCTATCCCAAAGCCAATGAATACAAGAACCTATGTCTTTTGTGGCTCTTTTGTTCATTCAGACCATATTTTGTACAATAAATGGACTTTCTGAGAACTTGATTAAATGTTTTTCCATTAACATGACAATTTCTCCTTCCAAGTTATTATAAATATTAATTATTATTTTTCATAGGAGAAATTTATAGCTAGGAGTATGCTGATAAACGTCTAATAAATTGTCTCTCTTCCTGTCAAAAATAAGAAAAACATATTTTTAGGTTCATTCTACAGAATGAATGTTTTCTCCTTCACTTCCTTAAGTTTAGATAAATGAAACAAGAAATATGACCTTGATATGTAGCATTTGCTATAAATGTATACATGTGTAACTATAGATGCTCATAATTAAAATTTAACAATCCGCTCTCTTCAGTAAGTTAGAGGTGACTACAATACACTCCTATTAGTAGGTGAGTGAAGTGATCTCCAATATCTCTCAGATTGGGATTAGTAAACAATTATCCTCCGAGTTACATAACCAATCTCATTTCAGTAAGGCATTTAAACCTAATGTATACTGCCTCTGCAGTCCCCATTCTAACTTGTTCTTTATTCCTTAGTTAAATATACTGGTATTAATTTGTTGTTGTTGTTGTTGTTGTTGTTGTTGTTGTTGTTGTTGTTGTTATTGTTGAGTCATGCCTGACTTTCTGTGACCTCATTTCGGGTTTTCTTGGCTAAGATACCGGAGTGCTTGCCATTTCTTACTCCAGCTCATTTTAAAGACAGAAAAGTAAAGCAAAAATGATTAAGTGACTAGCCCAAGCTCACTCAGCAAGTATATGTCTGAGGCCAGAGATAAATTCATGAGGATTAGTTTTCCTGATTCCAAGGCCAGTGCTCTATTTCTTGTGCCACCAACCTGACCATGTGTGGGTACACACACACATACACACACATATATGTAGCTTTTTTTTAATTTGAAAAAAACAAACAACAACATTCAAATATACTTATGCACAAGATGGGACCAGAGGTGTTTACATTAATATTTCTCTCAATGGTTAGTTTTATGTGGGTAGTTTCCTGTTCCCTTGCCCCCCAAAATATCAATAGCAACTACTACCATCAAACAAACAAATAAATAAATGAAAATAAGTACTTTGGAGATGGAGCCATAACATTGCACAAAATGCATCTACAATTCAATTTAATGATTATGTTTGAAAGGGCAGCAACATTTCTGTTTAATGAGCTCGAAATTGCTTTCAGGAAGGTGGCAAAACTTATTCCATGTTATGTGTATGTGTGTGAGAAGTGGTAATTATAGAGCGTTACTAGAAATCCAATTACCATCACCTTTTCTCTAAGATCCAAAATTGATCCACACAGGTCAGGTTAAAATGACTTCCTCAGCAAAGATTCGGGGTCACATTTTCTTGATTTCTTGAGTTGTATGTCGTCCATATGAGAATGAGGATTATTGAATGATCCAATAGATTTAATTGAACAATAAGGATTTGTTCTAAAGTTTTCACTGTGGTGGTTGGATCTAAGAGCCTTGTTTTGTTGTTAGCATTTTTTCAAGAATTAAGGGCTAAACTAAAAAGGAAATAATGAACTTATTTAACTATTGAAAATATTAATGAAATCTCATAAATTAACAGTTGGAGAGTATGTGTTGGTTCTGTTGTTTAGCAATATATTTTTAAAAGTATTTTTTAAACCTGATATTTTCAGTGAAAAGATAAAACCTTTGGAGGAGAGGTAAGCACTTTAAGAAATTCATTAGCTCTGATGAGTTACCAGAGTTCTATTTACTACTGTAAAGAACTTCTGTTGTGCATGAAAAAATACACCATGCTAAAAGTGACCTTGCGAAAGCCAAAAAGATATTGTCGAGTAAAATATTTATTGTGATATTTAGATGAGTATTCTTTGAAGCCTTAACTGCCAAAATTTTATAGTATTCAAATGCAATGGTACAAAGGTCTAAATGTATTGAGAAAAATATTAAATAAAGTTTTTAAATTTGGCTGTTATATGATATACTTAATTTTAAAAGTTAGACACTTCTATGTGAACAAGAATATTTAGAAGACTCAATTGCCATGTGAATTGGGATAGTTATTTTCCTTAACAAAGTATTAAAAGTTTCCTTGAAATTTAATTGGTTCATAAAATAAAAGCTCTAGCTATTGACTTTCCTTCCTGGTCACCTTAGATAGAACTCCTCCTTTAAATTTGACCTATGATCATTATAGGCAGCTCAGGCAAGGGAGGTAATTAATAAATAATTCAGTCCCTCATTGGTCATACAAGGTGAATATCATTCCTCTGCTCTAGAGAATTATGTCTTTTTCTGATAACAACTAGATGCACTAGAAGTGTCTAATTTGGTTTCAATCTCAAAGGTAAACTACTTTGGGACCAGCCTAGTCAACCCTGACCTATAACAATCTCATAATTTATTGACTTTTTTCTATGCTTCATTGGACCCACCTATCAATGAGCCAGACTCATCATTTGTTTTCATTGCTCTTTATCTGAGGCTATAGAGAATTACTGAAGCATGAATCCATTTGATAGAATCCATTGCATATGTATTGTATTTTATGTCAACTAGGACCTCACTGAGATTTAGCCATCCAAAATAAATCCAAAATCAATCAATCAATCAAATAAACAATTTTGTGAATTCTCCTATATGCTTATTAAGATATTTCAAATCACATTTTCTCATTATATGCCTTATTTGGGAGACTAAACTTGTGTAGAAGATATAAATTTTCCTTACTAAATGCCTTTGTGGTTTTGTTATATCTTTTGTATTCTTTACACCTAATAAGTAGCATTGGGATTTTTAGTCTTAATTCCAGGCCCTCCCTCTTGTTTTTAGGACCAAGTTATCCTGTTTCACTCTGAGTTCTTCATTTTCTCCTTTTCCTTAAATTCTCATTCCAATTTAAATTTAAACACATTTTAATACGACTTTTGAAAAAGTTACAGGTCCAACTAGCTCCTTGAACTATATACTATTTTAAGTCTTTCACTGTCAACTTTTCAAATGAATTATTTTTGCTTTCAATTTTAATTTCTTCATCACCTATAACCCATTTCCTATAAAAACCCTAAATATCCTATAATCAGTAATCACCATTTTCTTGAAAGTCATCAAAAGATCATTAACTGTTAAAGCAAGCAATCTATGTTTAATTGTTCAGTTGTGTCTGACTTGTCATGACACCAAGGACAATATTATCCATGGGGTTTTCTTGGCAAAGATACTGGAGGGGATTCCCATTTCCTTTTCCATTCCATTAAGGCAAACATGAGATTAAGTGATTTGCCTATGATCATATAATTAGTAAGTGTCTGAGGCCATGTTTGAACCAAGGTCTCACTGAGTCCCTGACTCCCAGTACTCCATCCACTGAGAGATCTAGCTACCTCCTTTTCTTCTTTTCTGTGACACTATTATTATTGTACTTCCTTTTACCTCCTGAACAAGTCTTGTCTCATTCCTCATTCTCCATGTTTCTCCTGTCATTTAAATTTGAATGAGTTACAACACAAATTCATCAGGCCTTTGATTTTCTCTCTATTTTTTTTCTCTTAGCGATTGTATTTGCTTTCATGGTTTCAGCAATCATTTCTAAGTTACTTCCAAACCTTCATCTCTCTTCATGAGAGCTGTGTAATAAATGCTTGTCAATTGGTTGGTATTGCCCCCTGTCATTCAAGTCATGCTTTCTTGCTCTCCAAGTCAATAAGCTACTAATTGATTATTTTTCATAAAAGTATTTTATTATTTTCCAGTTACATGTAGAGATGGTTTTCAACATTTGTATTTATAAGAGTTCTAGTTTCAAATTTTTCTCCCTCCTTCCCCTCCCTTCCCTCTCCCCAAGACAGCAAGCAATCTGATATATGTTATATATGTACAATCACATTAAACATATTTCTGCATTATTCATGCTGTGAAAGAAGAATCAGAGAAAAAAGGAAAAACCTCAAAAAAGAAAAACAAAAAAATAGAAATAGTATAGTTCAATCTGCATCTAGATTCCATAGTTATTTTTTTTTCCTGGATTTGGAGAGCATTTTCCATCATGAGTCCTTTGGAACTATCTTGGGCCATTGTATTTCTGAGAAGAGTCAAGTCTATCACAGTTGGTCCACACAAAATGTTGTTGATACTGTGTACAATGTTCTTCTGGTACTGCTCATCTCACTCAGCATCAGTTCATGTAAGTCTTTCCAGGTTTCTCTGAAGTCGGCCTGCTCATCTTTTCTTACAGCACAATAGTATTCTATTACATTCATATACCACAACTTGTCCAGACATTCCCCAATTGATGGTACTAATTGATTTTAATCATTTAGAGATGATTGTGTTTTATCTTTATTTGCATTAATACTGGACACACTTTTCTTTAAATTGATTTATAAAAAATCTGTGTGCCATAAGCACACACTCAGAAACACCTTCAGCATTATTGTTCTATCCTATAACTGCAGGAGCATTAGCAATATTTCCTCACAAGGGTGAAACACATAAACATGTATCCATAAAGAAACTATAGAATCCTATATTATGAACTCTTGTGACTGCTGCTGCATTTTAAGAGGAGAGACTCATTTCTTTAAAATTGCAAGAGACTTATTCTTTCTTTGACTTTACCTGCTTAATGCATTAGGGTTATATATGACTCATAAAAGAAGCCTAGGAGTCTTTTTTAACTCCTCTTAATCCCATTGCCAACTCTCTGTTAATTATTTCCTATATTGTATAGAGTTTGCTTGATTTATATTTGTGTGTTTACATGTTGTTTCACCCATTAGATTGCAAAATCTTTGAGGGCAGGGATTGTTCTTTGCTTCTTTTTGTATCCCCAGCACATATCATAGTGCTTGGTACATAGTAGGAACTTAATGTTTTTAAATAATTTATTGGCATAGTGCTTTGTCAATTTTATTATAATGTGTGTAGTATTTGTCATACTTGTTCCTTAAAAGTTGGATAGAGTTTCTCTGAGTTCCTTCACCAGCCATAGTTTCACCCTCCACAGACTCCCCATGGCAGTTCATTTATAGGTAGTTCTATTTCCTTTTCTGGATATGAGACACTGCAGTGGATAGAACTCTGGTCTGTGCATCACAAAGACTCATTTTCAATAGTTCAAATCATGTCTCAGACACTTAGAAGGTATGTGATGCTGGGCAAATCATTTCACCCTTTATGCCTCAATGGGTAAAATGAGCTATAGAATGAAATGGCTAACCACTCCAGTCTCTACCAAGAAAATCTAAAATGAGCTCACAGATACAATTGAAAAATGACAGAACAAAAGGACTTCCTTTTCTAATTTTGGATTACATTAGAGATTTAAAAAACACACTTCGGGGGTAGCTAGGTGGCACAGTGGATAAAGCACTGGCCCTGGATTCAGGAGTACCTGAGTTCAAATCCAGCCTCAGACACTTGACACTTACTAGGCTGTGTGACCATGGACAAGTTACTTAACCCCATTTCCCTGAAAACAAAACAAAAAATAAAATAAAAAAAAACCCACTTCATTTTTTAATTATCAGAGAATAACTTTTAAAGAAAGATAATATAAGCACACAGAGGGATGAAGAAATACTCATGAGTTTTGTATGACGTCAACACTGATAAGTGAGAAACAGGAGTATAAAATCCTTGTGGGAAATGTACTTTACTTATGTGTAATAGTTGAATTTAGAGATAAAATCACAATAGGAGGAAATAAGAAGAGATATAAATAGTTACATGTCTCAAAGGCAGAAGTTTCATCTTACTAAAAGAGATTATATGTATGACTATTCTGAGGTGAGGCACAGATGTGTCCTTAGCAAAATGGGTCTACTGGCAGCCTTTTGAGCCAGGGATTATTCTCAGTGATGTAGCATTTAAAAAACAGCTCCACCAAACTCACTAGTGGGGATGAGTCATATGGCTTAATACTCTTCTTGAAACCATGTCACATCCCATGATTTCCAGAACATTTTTAAGGGTAGGCTAGACACTGCACTTTTAGAAATATTTCTATATCATAAATTATACTAAAGAGCATTTACCAAATATTTATGTAATAAAAATAGTTTCTCTGAAAAGTTAGGCATTAGGGTCAAAACTGATTTTGGGCCTGTATATTATCCATATTATTCATATTTTATTGAACTAAAACATTAGATAAGGAAATCTTATTACATGAAGGACTTTATAAGGGAACCTCAACAATTAGAAAATATTTGTATATGTGATAGAATCATATCTCTTTAAGGGACAACAGAGTCCAATGTATACATGAAGAAGAATCCCATTTAAAGTATGTCTGGCAAATGGTTATTTAACTGTGATTAGAAAAACTAGAGTGAAGGGGAACCTGTTTCCTTTACATGTCCATTCAACTTTGGGAAATACCTAATTGCTTGGATGTTTTTTTTTTATTCTTCTTTAATCAAGTCTAAATTTCCCTCTTTGTCAATTGTACCCATCTGTCCTTTGGAGTCAAGCAAAGCAATTATAACCCTTTTATATGAGAATGCCTTTCAGATACTGTCATTTCAAATAACATGATCCCCTTAATTCTTCTCTTCTCCATTACCAGTTACTTCAACTATTCCTCAAAAATCACAATGAATTAGCTTTAGTTGTCCTCTTTTGAACGCTATACAGATTATTGATATTTTTAAAAAAATATAACAGAGAAATATTATTTCCTCAGTGCTAAAAATCATGCTTCCCAATAATTCAGAATTTTCCTTTAACACTATATGAGGAGATGGGAAGTATGTTCCATCATTAGTCTTCTGAAATTATTCTTTATACTGATAAATTTCCAATTTTATTTTCCACCTGTGATTCTCACTCTGACTTCTGAGTACGTGAATTCTTTCTTTGTAGCTGTTTTCAGTATATTTTCTTTGATCTGGGAACTCTGGACTTTGGTTATATTCTAGAGAATTTTCATTTTGGGCTTTCTTTCATTAAATGACTAATGGATTCTTTCTATATCCTCTTTGTCCTCTAGTTCTTGGTGTTCTAAGCACTTTTAAGATTTCTTGAAATAAAATGCCTAGCCTCTTTTTTTTTTTTTTTTAGTGAGGCAATTGAGGTTAAGTGACTTGCCCAGGGTCACACAGCTAGTAAGTGTTAAGTGTCTGAGGCCGGATTTGAACTCAGGTACTCCTGACTCCAGGCCCGGTGCTCTATCCACTGCACCACCCAGCTGCCCCCCTTTTTCTTTGTGGGGTGATGAGGGTTAAGTGATTTGCTCAGGGTCACACAGCTAGTAAGTGTCAAGTGTCTGAGGCCGGATTTGAACTCAGGTCCTCCTGAATCCGGGGCCGGTGCTTTATCCACTGTGCCACCTAGCTGCCCCCAAGCCTCTTTCTTTGATCATAGCATTCAGATAGTTGAGTGATTGTTAAATTCATTCTCAATTTTTCCTGGTCATTTGTTTATCCAATGAGATGCCTTCTATTTGTAGTCTTTTGACTTTGTTTAAATATTCCTTTTTTGCCCCATGCAGTCATTGGCTGCTGTTTGGTCAATTATAATTATCAAAGCACTTGTTCAGAGAAGAATTTTTCTCTCTTATATGAAATGATGAATTCCCTTTTCATTTTTTTCTTCTGTGGATACAATTTCTTTTCTATTTTTCCTCAAGTGATCTCATTTAATTTATATTAAAATATTTTAAGCTCTTAAAAATATATGCTTTGTTTCTTCTAAGTATTCTAGTTGAATTTTTCTCAAACTATTCCCTGCCCCCCAGGCTTTGTTTGTAGATGTTTTGTCATTTTTTTCCTGTTGGTGTTATGTCTTGAGCTTCCCTAACATCATAATAGGTCATTATAGTGAAATACTATTTTTTTTTTCTGGGCAATGAGGGTTAAGTGACTGACCCAGGCTCACAAAGCTAGTGAGTGTCAAATGTCTGAGGTTCAATTTGAACTCAGGTCTTCCTGAATCCAGAACCAGTACTTTATCCACTGCATCACCTAGCTGCCCCCTATTTTCTTTCCATTTTCATTCTCTCAGACTATTGCCTGGCTCTTTATTTTGTTTTGGTGGTGGTGGTGGTGGTGATTTCTTCAATTTTTTTCTGTTGTGTCCAAATCTTTTTGATCTTATTTGATGTTTTTGTTTGTTTGTTCTTTTGTCATCAATACTTTATTGATTTGTCACTTCCTTTTCTAACTCATTTTATAGTTGAGGAACTAAGGCAAAGGGTATTACATGACTTGGGTAGGGTCACACAGTTAGTATGAGTCTATGACCAGATTTGATCTTTTGATGAGTCTTCCTGAATTCAGGCCTGGCACTCTATCCATTTTGCCACCTAGCTGCCCTTAAATTCTGTTAGGACTATGTTATTAGGCTGGTGCTATGCCACATTCAGGCTCTCAGGGATGTCTAGGTCTTTGAAATCTTTCACTACTTGAAAAGTAGTCTAATCAAGGGCAAAATCTGAAAAATGCTTTAATAGTCTGAATTCTGAAAATTCCTGAGGTGGTTTTGGGTTTGAGCAGCAGTGCACTATTGCTGGGCTTAGTCTCTGTCACCTAGCTTGTGTAATGATTGGAATGATGTCACCTGCTGGAGACTTACTGTAGGAAAGCTCCACCATGAGGAGAAGGCCTCTGAGGGCAAGGTCATGCGGCTTTTCTTTGGTGTCAGGGAGTGACATTTGCTCATGGGTACTGTATATCAAGGCTACCAGGCAATCAACTTGAGGAGCCTCCCATTTCTGGGAGGAACACATGAAGTAGGAAGCAGACACTGGTGGGGAAGTTCTCTCTCTTTTGGTTTCTGACCTAGCCATGGTGGAGGCTAGACTCCAGAGGACTTCACAGGGGAGTTGTGGAAAGATAGGATAGCCAGGTTGTAGGAATTCTGTTCTCAATCTTTCTCTTTCTTTTACTATCTTTCAATAAACCCTTAAAAACCTAAACTTGGTTATCAGTGATTTTAGTCAGTTTCCCCCCAAAACTGGGGGAACAGATTAGAACCTACATTTAGAAATTCAAATTACACACTTGAAATAAGTGCAGGTTTAGAGTGGGAGAATTTTTGGAATGTAGGCTCCTTTTTGGTCTAGGATTTCCTTCCTAATTATTCTGGAAATAGGATGGACTAGATCATTTAACTGAGATCCTATTCTGCTCCTGAGGTCAGATAGGTGGCATAGTAGATAAAACACTTGCCCTGCAGTCAAAATAACCTGAGTTCAAATCTCACCTCAGATACTAGCTGTGTGACCCTGGGCAAGTCTCTTCAAATATCCTGGGCCATCTCTAGTTATCCTGATGTATATCTTGCCACTGGACCCAGATGGCTCTGGAGGAGATAGTGAGGTTGGTGACCTTGCACAGACCTTGCATAATCCAATTTAGATCCAGTCATGACATCACCTAAATTCCATGGTCCTCTTCAAGAATGAAGGACAAACAATAACAACAGTATTCTGCTCCTAGGGCCTAAGCTACATGGCTGTTGTTTGCTTTTGAATTTATGCCTTAGACCACCCTGGACCTTTCCATTTGGAAAAGCCAGGATTGGTTATAAGACTCAGATAATACTCTTCTATGTTTTTTCATTTGTTCTCATTTATCTTCCCTTATTAATATTTTTCTACACTTTAAAAAATATGTAGATATTCTCATTTATCATCAGAATTTTTTCTTTTTCTCTTTATGAGAATTTATTCCTCTTTGTATATTTGGACTTTCATTCTTTAGACCTCCTCTACCTGCTTGGGTGGATTTCTCTAGAGAATATTAGTCTAATAATTATTACTGTTTTAGAATGAGAGGGAAACACAACAAGAAACAAACAAAAATACTTAAATAACAATAGCAATTTCAAGTCTAAACTCCAGAGGGCACTGGTAACACATTTTACCACATTTAATAGCAAATAGTATAGACAAGTCAGTCTTAAATTTATTCCTAGTGATTATGTGCTCCACCCAACAAAAAAGAATGATCTGGGCCAGGATGATAGTGCAATTGGTGTTACAATAGCAAATTCTCTATGGTGCTCATGTGGGTAGCTATGTCTTTTCTTTTGTTCCTTCACCTTAATGAAGGCTGACAAAGCTGACTGGGACAAGGGTTTAGGCATGTGTGGGCAGCTTGGGGCACCCTAGTTTCAGCCTCAAGTTAGATTACTTGTTAGTTTTTCCTCTAGAGGATGTCTTAACCAGAAGCTCTGCTTTGGATGTTCTTTAGTTTTTCTTGCTGCCACATTCACCCACGGCCCCGATGAGTTTTAAAGTTGCCCCTATTTAAGGGAAATAGCCTTCCTTTCCTGTTAAGGAAAGCTTACAGAGAGTGAAGGAGCTGGCTGCCTCCATGGCCCACTGGACATTTTACCTGAGTTTTTCCTCCTTAAAAAAATGGTGCTATGGGGGTGGCTAGGTGGCAGAGTGGATAAAGCACCAGCCCTGGATTCAGAAGTACCTGAGTTCAAATCCAGCCTCAGACACTTGACACTTACTAGCTGTATGACCCTGGGCAAGTCACTTAACCCTCATTGTCCTGCAAAAAAAAAAAAGTGCTATGGTCTTCCCTACTCATATCCAAAGGTTAATTCTAACCACCTCTGGCTCTTTGATTCTTTCTTTTACATTTCCTTGCTCTAAAGCTTATTGAACAATAATTACTATATAGGGTTGAACTCATTTAGCCCTCTTCCTGACTCAGACTTCTGTTCCTGTAGTTGCAGGGAGAGAATCAGTGTTACATAGGCATATTTTTTTTTCCTTTTTCAGAAATTTCCTTTCACCCAATTATGTAATCCCTGAAGAGTACAAATAATTAAGTTGGCAGAGTATAAGACTTTTTATCTGATGGTTCCAGCTTTGAGTTTAAGAGAATTGTGATTTGAATCTTAGCTCTACTACAATTCAGTCACTTTTTCTTTGTTTGGTGCCTACTACTGTGCTAAGCTATGAGCATACAAAGAAAATCAAGAGATAACTCATCCCTTAAGGAGCTAACAATCAAATGTGGGAAGAAATCATGTTAATGCAGAGAGACTGATGAATGTGGGAGAAGGAGAGAAAAGGTACCTAGCATTGGAGTATGATGAAATCATAATTAGATGGGAAATTATGAGATATCTATGCTAAGGGTCCTCCTTAAATGGATCTGGCAGGGTCTTTCCTATGTCCACCATGGAGGGTGTGGGGATATTAAGGAGCTTTGAGTTTCAGAATTGATGTGATCTTACCAAGAGATGAAGTTTTGGAGACAGCAATGAAGTCCAGGAAAGTAGTCACGTTGAAAGTGACTGGGCTTTTCAGGGATTTAATTTTTCATGCTTAAATTAGAGGGGGTAGGCTTAGTGATTTGCAAAATTTCTACAATCTTTATAATCACATAAACATTAAATCAGGATAGCATTGTAATATATTAAATAGTAAATGTAGCTTTTAAATGTATCTACATTTTTTTCATCAAATTCACAAGTGCACCAAAATTTATGGAAGGGAATATTGCTATTTAAATTATATGTATATGTACATATTTTATATAATTATATATAAAACATAAATGTTTATAGATACATATATGTACATATAAGTATATATGTATATGTACATATACATATACATATATGCTTATATGTGTGTGCATATATACATATATTCACATACCTTTGACTATCATAGGGACACTGCTCAAAATCTAATTTAAGAACAACAAAAAAGAATGCTAGCATATATTATTCTTTTCTATAAGCTAGAGGGAATAATGACTGGACCTATGATTTCATTGGTATAGGGAAATTTTAGGAGATGAAACTTCCTCTACGATGATAATTCAGCTCCTTCTCTGAAACTTATTGGCTTAGAGAGTTGCCCAGAAAACAGCCATTAAAAGACGTGACCAGGTTCACCCACTATACTATGATGTCTTTCTCTCCTATCATCTACCTATCCTCTATCTATCTATCTATCTATCTATCTATCTATCTATCTATCTATCTATCTATCTATCTATCTAGATACAGATCAAACTACACTAATTCTATTGGGTTTTTTGTTGTTGTTTTTCTTTTTTGAGGTTTTTCCTTTTTTGCTCTGATTCTTCTCTCATAACACGACTAATACAGAGATATATTTAATGTAATTATACATACATAACCTATATCAAATTGCTTGCTACCTTGGGGAGGGGGGAGGGAGGGGAGAGAAGGAGAAAAATTTGAAACTAGAAATCTTATAAAAACAAATGTTGAGATCTAGCTCTAAATGTAACTGGAAAATAATAAAATATTTATACGGAAAAAAGGTATGTCTTTAATAATGCCTTTGATTCTATTAGGTAAATTTCTCCATAACTTTATCTTCAAAATTTTGAGGGAATATTAATTGTTCCCTTTCCATCATTTGTAGACCCTTTTTCAGTGCAAACTTTTAATTCATTTTCAATATAACAATTCTATCTCACATATTTTTGAAAAGCTAACTGTGTTCTCTTTATTTTACTACTCTCTAACCATCAATGTATTAAATGATTTCTTATAATACTTCCAATTTGTCCAATTTCTCTAATTGTTTCAATTATTTTACATCTTTTCCTTAGTCTGTGGCTTAGCTATTTCCCTGATGCAATGCTGATTAGCTTTCCCCTACTGATTGCCCTTATAAACTCCCATTGGGTACCTATAAACAGTAAAATCTGGTTTATCATTCAGCTCTAAATAACTGTTCATTTCTTTCTTAATTTCAGATGCTACCAAGGGAACCTTCAAAGTATAATTATTAAATTTTGAGGATCAGTATCCTTCTCACAACTACTACCAACACATAAATTGCAAAAGTTAGAAAAGGGAGAAAAGAGAGAATCTGAACAGTATTTGCTTCTTTCTGTATGGATAATGCAGTTAACCTATTTTATTAAAAAAAATAAAGGAAATGTGAGCACTTACACAATTGTCAAATTTTATAAGGATAACTTAATTTTAAAATAAAAAAAACATAAGATAGTGTTAAACCTAGTAAATAATCAGTCACCTTTCTACTTTATGGTTTCTGAGGGGGAGAGGAAGTCTTACATTGGCTGGAAAGAGCATGCTTAAAATGAGCTTCTGGCACTGTTTGATTTTAATTGACAAGCTTGGACCTTTAGAAGAATTGAGAAAATATACTTTCCTTCTTTACAGAAATAGGTGATGGTGTGAGGTGAGAAGAAGGGAGAAATAAGATATAGAATATTGTATGTACTCCAAGATACTCTAAGATACAGTTGATATATTAACTGGATTTCCACTTGCCTCCTCCACTATTTATTTATTTATTTATCATTACAAGGAGTGATTCAAAGTGTAGGGAAATGGGAGAAAGGCATTCCTAGAAATGTTTCAGAAGCACCATAATAAAGTGGATGATCAATAGTTCTATAGTCATGGCGCTAGGTTCAAATTCTGTGATCATCACTTAAAACTTGTGAAACCTTTATCAAATGTCATAACATCCCTGAAACTATGCTTCCTTATCTATGAGGTGTTGGACTCTGAGGTCTCTTTCAACTTTAGATCTATGATTCTATGATTGTGATGTAAAGCCAAATGATAGCAATAAGAATAAGATAAATGCTTATCCTCCTAGTGCAAGATGCATATCATAAACTTAATTCCAGGCCTGATTAGGCACCAACCAATATATCAATTATATCTAACAATCTGTTCAATATTACATATCCCAGGCCCCCACACATCCCTCAACATTGTAATGAAATATGAGAACAAAACAAGAAAATATAAATTTGTTTTAGCTGTGGTTACAGGAAAACTCTACCTATATTTCCAAAAACAATTATGGAAAGCCAGAGGATGCTATGAGGTTCAGAATATTTCTCCTGGATATATATTTACAATGAAAAAAGCACAGTTGTTGTGAAATGGAATAAGAAGCTAACATAAATGGTACTAGTATTCCAAGCTATACTTTGTATTTGAAAATAGTTTTGATCATAATAGTCTTCTATTTGATATGAGGTTCTGGTACCTAATAGGATTTTGATCTAGAAATTGTTAGGTAACAAAACATAACATAGTGATATGTTTTTTATTTACTTTGTAGTCTTTTAGAGTTAGTTTATCCTATCTGGACACACTTCCTTAAAACAAAGAATCAAAATTGATCCCACTATGCTAATTAAAGAATTCTAAACCAGATTGATTGAGATGTTTTTCCTCTTTATTTTCTCATATGTCATTTCACTCCTATTCATTTCTTCTCTCTTCAGTTCTCTGTTCTTCAGTGACTGATCCTATGAGGTAGAGTTTTAAAATATTTTTAAAGGACAGTGTATAAAGCATCAGGCCTGGATTCAGGAGGACCTGAGTTCAAATTCAGCCACAGACACTTGACACTTACCAGCTGTGTGACCCTAGACAAGTCACTTAACCCTCATTACCCCACAAAAGGCACTTAGAAATAAATAAATAAGCAATCAAACAAATAAATGAATAAAGGAATAGAAAAATAAAATATTATTAAGGGAGACTGAGAAAAGATAGTAGAGTAAAGGCAAGGACTACCATGAGATCTCCCAATTTATTCTGCAAAGAAATTTAAAAGATTGTTGCTGAGTATGAATGCAGATTGAAGCATACTATTTTCACTTTTCTTGTTGCTTTGTTGTTGTTGTTGTTTATTCTTTCTTGTGTTTGTTTTCCTTTTTTCTGATTCTCTTACAACATGACTAATGTGGATATATGTTTAACAGGATTGTAATGTATAATTTTTATTAGGCTTTTACTGGCTTTGGGAGAAGGGGAAGGAGGATGGGAGAAAAATTCAGAACTCAAAAATCTTTACATGTAATTAAAAAAAATAAAATAAAAAAGAATGCATCTTAAATTGTCAAGCAGCAGAACCAACAAAAGTGTTTCCATTCCAAGACAATTTAGAAGGTACACACAAAAGGTCTGTCTCATTGGAGTAAGAGAACACATTCTAGCACAGGCATTAGCTTGGAAATTCAGCATAAGTTTGGGGTGTAAATGAATCAGCAGCAGAGATTTCTAGAGCTATCAGCTCACAGGTGGAAAGGAGGCAGGTTAATTGGTAAGAAAAATATTATAAGAAATACTTTGCACCCACTAGGTATAGAACTCTGTTATATTGCCCAAATATGGATAAAGATGATAGTCACAGGGTAAGAAAAAGCACTAGGACATTAAAGTTTGCAGCTATAGGAGAGCTGGGACCATGATTAAAGTTTCAGATAAAAAAAAAAGTGCTTTTGATCGTTCACACAACAGATCACAGGCCAGGAGAAGATTGAAGAGAAATTTCCTTAAGTTCTATAATCATATGGTAAACTATAAATTAAAAGAATCCACTAACCACCTCCTAAAAGAGATCCCCAAATTAAAACTCTCATGAATATTATATTCAAATTCTAGAGCTCCCTCAATAAGAAGAATATATTGTAAGCATTCAGAAAGAAACAATTTAAATATCATGGAGCCAGCCTCAAGATAACACAGGATTTATCAGCTTCTACATAAAAGGAACAGAAGGTTGGAATACATTCCAGACAGAAAAGGAGCTGAGATTAAAACCAAGAATCACTGAAGCAAAACTGTGCATAAAACTGCAGAGGAGAAATGGATATTTAATGAAATAGAAGACTTTCAAGCATTTCTAATTAAAAGATCAGAGCTGAATATAAATTTAGTTTTTCAAGATTCAAAAAAAGCATGAAAAGGTAAATATGAAAGAGAAATTATGAAAATTCATTAAGGTTAAATATTTTACATTTCTACATGGGAAGATGATGCTTGTACCTCCTAAGAAATTTCTCATTATTATGGAACTTAGAAAGAGTATACAGAGACAAAATGCACATACGTGAGTGGGCTATGATGGGATAATATCCAAAATCAGGTGAGAAAAAGAGATACAATGGGAGAAGAGGGGAGGTAGAGGTAAAATGGGGCAAATCATTTCACATAAAAGAAATGAGAAAGAGCTTCTCCCATGGCAGGAAGGGTGGAGGGGTGTCAGGGAATGCTTCAATCTTACTCTCATTGGAATAGGCTGAAAGAGTGAATAATATACACACTAAGTTGGACATAGAAATCAGTCTTATCTAAGAGGGAAATAGGAAGTCAAGGAAATAAAAAGTGGTGCTGAAAGAAGGGAGACTGCTTTGTGGGTGGAAATAGTCAGAAACAACAAGTCTTTGAGGAGGGCTAGAGAAAAGAGAGAGAGAAAGAAAGAGAGAGAGAGAGAGAGAGAGAGAGAGAGAGAGAGAGAGAGAGAGAGAGAGAGAGAAAGAGAGAGAGAGAGAGAGGGAGAGGGATAGAGAATATGATGGAGACAACAACAACAACAACAGTACTTTTAAACATAAAGGTGAATAGGATGAACTCACCCAGAAAATGAAAGTGAATAGCAGAATGTATTGAGAACCAAAATCCAACAGAATGTTATATATAAAAACATATGAAAAAATTTAAATACACACAGAGTAATGGTAAAGGGCTGGAGCAGAATCTATTATGCTTCAACTGAAGTAAAAAAAGATCTAATTAAATGGAAATATAGACAATAGAGTAATATCAATACTAAACATATATTCCTTAATTAACATCATAGCACAATTCTTAACAGAAAAATTAAATGAATTACAGGAGGAAATAGACAGTAAAAACAATACTAGTAGGTAATCTCAACATGTTGTTTTCAGAACTACTTAAATCCAAAAAAAAATAATCAATAAAAAAATAAAGGAGATGGATAGAATTATAGAAAAGGTAAACATGATAAACCTCTGGAGAAAATTGGATGGGAATAGCAAGGGATAAATTTATTCTTTGGCAGCACAAGGCACATACACAATAATTGGCCATGTATTAAAGCATAAAAATCTCACTGTCAAATATGAAAAATAAAACAGCAATGTTAATTGCATCCTTTTAAAATCACAATACAAAAATGCAAGATATAAAGGGCCAGGAAAATAGTGATTTAAAATTAATTACAAACTGAATTATCAAATCCTAAAGAATTAGTGAATCAAAGAATAAATCTGAGAAAGAAATAATAATTTCATTAAAGAAAATGACAATAATGAGCTAACATACCAAAGTCTATTGGATATAGTCAAAAGTAGTACTCAGTGGAAAATTTATATCTCTATATGCTTACATAAATAAAATACATAAAATGTAGATCAATGAATTAAGCATACAAATAAAATAGAAAAAATGACAAATTAATAATCTCCTATTAAATATCAAACTGGAAATCCTGAAAATCAGAGAAGGGATTAATAAAATTATAAGTAAGAATGCCATTTCACTAATAAACAATTATAAGATTTGGTTTTATGAAAAAAACCTAATAAAATAAATTAACCATCCTTTAATTTGATTTAAAAGAAAAAGATAGAAGAAAACCAAATTACCAGTATCAAAAATGAAAAGGTTAAATTGACCAGCAATGAAGATATTAACCAATTATTCAGAAATATTTCCTCAATTATGTGCCATTGAACTTGATAATCTAAATGAATTGTATGAATATTTACAAAAATATAAAGTGACCTTATTAAAAGTAAAGTCAAAAGAATACTTAAATAACTTCATATTAGGAAAATGAACTGAGAAATTCATCAATGGGCTCCCTAAGTAAAAAAAATCACCAAGTGTATTTCACCAAACATTTAAAGAACAATTAATTCCAATACTATATAAATTACTTGGAAAAATAGGCATATGAATCCTATGAAATTTCTTCTATAGATAAATATGGTGCTGATACCTGAACCAAGAGGAGTAAAACTGGAGAAAGAAAACTCTATACCAATTACCCTAATGAATATTATTGCAAACATTTTAAATAAAATAGTTTCCAGGAAATTATAGCAATGTATCACAAAGATCATACACGATGTATTAGGAATACAGGAGTGGTTCAGTATTGGGAAAATTATAAATATAATTAACCATATCAATAAAAAAATAATGATTATCTCAATAAATAAAGAAAAAGCTTTTGAAAAAATTCAATACTTACTCTGATAAAAAATATAGGAAGAATATGAAAAAATGGAACTTTCCTTAAAATGATAAGTACTATATTTTTTCCTAAAAACATCAGTAAGAGTTATCTATAATGGCAATAAGCTAAAAGCCTTCCCCAAAAGATCAACATTAAAGCTTCCTATTATTATTATTATTATTATATATTGTACTAAAACAGCTACCTATAGCAATAAGAGAAGAAAAAGAAATTGAAGTAATTGCAATAGGAAATGAGGAAAGAAAATCATCTTTGTAGATGATATGATAATATAATTAGAGAACCCTAGAGAATCAACTCTAAAAAAAAAGAATAGTAGAAATAATTAACACATTTATCAAAGATTCACGATATAAAATAATCATGCACAAATCATTATAATTTCTATATATTAGCAAAAACAAGCAACAGCTGGGGATAAAAAGTTTAATTGCATTAAAATCACTGCAGACAATGTAAAATACTTGGGAATCTTTGTGCCACAACAAACTGAGGAAACATAAACACAATTACAAAGCACTTTTCATACAAATAAAGTCCTATCTAAACAATTAGAGAAAAAGAGGAAACTGGTACATAGAAATCCTCAAAGAAAAATGTTAATTGGTCTCAGGCCACAAAAAGCATTCCCAGAAGAGACCCTAAGAAATCAAATAAGAAAAGGATAGATAAAGTGGGAAAAGAAATCACAGTGAATGCAAGAAAATCATGGGGGAAAAGACTCAATAGCTTGGTAAAGGAGGTACTAAATCATACTGAAGGAAATAATCCCTTAAAAACAAAATGAACTAAATAGTATACACACACACACACACACACACACACATACATATACACATATATATGTATATATATACACACACGCATACATATATATACATATATATGTGAGTGTATATATACAAAGAGATATATATGCATATATACATGCATATGCACACACACCCATGCATGCATCCATGTATATATCATATACATATGTGTATATATGTGTATGTATATATATATATATATATCACAATAATGCAATTAAATCATGGGGAAAGACTCAAAAGCTTGGAAAAGGAGGCACAAAATCATACTAAAAAAAATAACACCTAAGACACAGAATGAACCAAATAGTATATATAAACTACTTTGAATATACAGAGTGATGGGATAGTAAGATAAATTTGAGAATAGGATAGAGGGAAATACACAGTAATCATAATTAAATGTTTTAACAGAAATCTGATAAAAGTGTCACTTTTCAAATATATAGACAATTGAGTTGAATTTATAGAATTAAAATTCATTCCTCAGTTATGAAATGGTCAAAGGTAATGAACAAGTAGTTTTTAGATGAAATAATCAAAGATAATCAAAATAATCTACAGTCAGATGAAAAATGCTCTAAATCATTATTGATTAGAGAAATTCAAATTAAAACAACTTAGAAAGGGACAGCTAGATGGCACAGTGGATAGAGCACCGGCCCTGGAGTCAGGAGTACCTAAGTTCAAATTCGGCCTCAGACACTTAATACTTACTAGCTGTGTGACCCTGGGCAAGTCACTTAACCCCCATTGCCTCACTAAAAAAAAAAAAATAAAACAACTCAGAAAAAGCCCCACACCTCTCATATTAGCTAATATGATAGAAAGGGAAAATGAAAAATGTTGGAGGGAATATGGGTAAATCGAGACACTAATACACTGTTGGTGGAGATGTATAATGATTCAACAATTCTGTAGGACAATTTAGAACTATGGCAAAAAAAATTTGAAATTTAGGGAATAAAGGGGAGCTAGGTGACACAGTGGATAGAACACCAGCCCTGGAGTCAGGAGCACCTGAGTTCAAATGTGGTCTCAGACACTTGACACTTAGTAGCTGTGTGACCCGGGGCAAGTCACTTAACCCCAATTGCCTCACCAAAAAAAAAAAATAGAGGGAATGTCCATCAATTATGGAATGGCTCAGTAAGTTGTGGATTATGATTGTGTTATAAGAAATGATATGCAGGTTGTTCTTAGAAAAAGCTGTTATGATATTAATGAATTCATAGAATGTGAAATGATCAGAAGCAGGAGAATATTATATATGCTAACAACACTAGTGTACAATGATTAATTTTAGATTAGTTATTCTCATCAATGCAATGATACAAGGCAATTCTGAAAGACATGATGAAAAAGTTTATCCATCTCCAGAGTAAGAACTGATGGATTCTGAATGCAGATTAAAGCATACTTTAAAACAACAACAACAACAACAACAACAACAAATTTTTTTCTTTTCTTTTTTTTGCATGTGTTTTATTTCACAGCATGACTAAACTGGAAATATGTTTTGGGAGACTACACATTTATTAACTATATCCATTTTTTTGGCTCTCTCAATGAGGGGGGAAGGAAGAGAGGGAAAGAAAAATTTGGAACTCAAAATTAAAATGAAAAATTAACGTTAAAACTATATTACATTCATTATGAAAAATGTATAATTTTTTTTTAAAAAAGAAAAATGTGTGTATGTACATGTGTGTGTGTATAAAAGAAATAGTACAGGAAGATTGACCACTATCTACTTCATAAGGGACTACAGAAAGTTTTTTTTCCCCCTTTCATTGTTAACCTTTGACTTGATTGGTATGCATAACATATTCTCCTCTATCTTCTACCCCTCTCACCTATTGTTTTCCTTCTCATTTTATAATTTAATCACACAAATGTACAGTCACTTTTACATGGGATAATGTGAAATTGAATCCATTATATGTGGGACATGATTTTTTTTTCCAACCATTGTTTATCTTTTGATTTCCCTTTTCAATTTTTTTCTTATATACTTTGGGAATGACACCTTATAATGGCCTCTTTGCTATGTTTTTGTCTTTGGTTGCTCTATTTATTACCTTACTTGCATTTCTGCTCTCTGAAATGTTTGAGAAGAAAATAATATAGTTAGGTCTGGTTTTTTGTTTTGTTTTGTTTTGTTTTTGCTTCAAATGACTTTTTTATTGAATGTCAACCTTTTCCTTTTTTCATTAAAGATTAGGCTCCAGTTTACAGAGCATTTTGGAGTACTGAATACCTTTGCTTTTATGAACATAGGATTGTATTACCCCAACATTCCTGGGGCTTGTGCAATTGTCTGTTGTTATTTGAATATTTATATTTAAATTTTTTGTTAAGTTTAATCACTATTTGTCTTGAAGATTACAGCATATGTCGTCTGCTTGCGCATTTTTTAAAAAAATTGTTTCTGATGGTAGTCTGTGGATTGTTTCAAATGTCACTTGTTTTATGTTTTCAGAAGATCTGATCAGTCTTGTACTATTTCCTATATTGTTATTTAGTTTTTTTTGACTTGTGCTATAATGACAATTAAATACCCATAATAAAGTTATATATATATATATATGTATATATATATATACACATATATATATATATTTATCTTGTATTTGAAATTCAAAATGTTTTGTGTATCTGGATATCATGTTTTCTTTTAGTTTCTATTCTTTTTTTTATTTGCTATCAGTTATTATATATTGTTCCTTTGATGAATTTTACCATCAAGTACATGTTTTTTTTTCTTTATTTTCTATTTTGTTAATTATTTCTGTTTTTTAGGCCATAAATTCTCTTCTCATATTTCATTTCTTATTTTTCATTTTAAGTCTTTCAGGAACATCCTGGGGTATTTCCATGTTCTCTTGGAGCAGGAAGTTGTTTCATAGGTCTTCTGTCTCATCAGGTGTTAATTAATTTTCCTTTGATTTACAAAACCTATTCTTAGGGATCTATTTTTTTTAAAGTTTTTCTGTATACTATTTGAATGTTCCTATTATAAATATGTTCCCTCTTAGTTTATGTGTTTATTCTCAAAGTCTTTATGTGATTCTTCTTCCTCCTCAGATCTTTTTTCATAATTTCACCCCCCCACACACACACAGACATATATATTTCCTTATTGTTAACTTTTGAGTCTTTTATTTTGATGGTAGTTTCCCTGGGTTCTGTACCACAAAGATATCTTATCATGGTGGGTAATTCACATTTCACCAATCCTAATTTATGCTCTAAATGAGTTCTTGATGGACAGAAGTTCAGATTGGCCTGGTCAATCCAAGCACTTGCTTACTTTATATCCTAGTTCCCTTTGTTCCTAAATTCTCTAGGTGCATAGTGTTGCATCACAGAGTGTGCAACACTGTAGTCTGAGCCAGGGCAACTTCTGCCTTTTATATTTGCATAGTACAAGGAAAGGCAAGGGGAGAAGTATTGAGTTTTATTGCAATCCTGTCATTTGACTTGCTCAGTCCTGCCAGAGATTGATGATTGTTGGTTTAAGGTACTCAAAACTAGCAAATTAGGGATTATGGATTAGTCATCCTTGCTGTTAGTTCACCAGATATTTACCAAATTAGGATTTGTGTGTGTATTAGACCATGGAGAGAGCTTTTTCGTATAATTCCCATTTTAGAGAAGTTTGAGAGGCATTAAAAATTAGAAAAAAAATCCAGTCCTATATAATTTTGGTCAGATGACCAAAATTAAATATGTTCTAAATTCTATCATTGTTTAAGGAAAATTAAATAAATGTCTAGTTTTTTTTTCTACTAAATTATACCTTTGATTGTCTATACCCATTTGATAGGATGACTCCAGCACATAAAATTCTAGTAAAACTGAAAGTAATTTGATTAGCATCAGTAAAAGATAAAATCAAAATAATTCTTTGAAAAAACAAAACAAAACACTTTTACCATAAGAGGTAGCAGTCTAAATGTCACATAAAGCCTAATTGATTAGGCCAGAAGCTCAGGGAAGGGGAGTCGCTGTGGTTTCCTTCTTCACCAGTGCTTGAATGGAACCCACTGCTTGATTCCCAGCAGGAGCCACCCTTAGCCACCTCTCCACCTTCACCTCCACTAAGCAACACTTCTCCATCTTACCGTTGTAGCAACAGCCATCAGCCTCAGCTGCCCTGGCTGTTGCCGCTGCCCCAGCCTCAGCCACGCCACAGCCACAGCCGCCTCCTCCCTCCGCCTCCTCGTCTAAGTTGCCTCCACCATCACAACCGCCCTGATGACCTTGTCTTCCTCTCAGGTGTGACAGAACTACCACCAGGACTCTGAGGCCACCATCAACCGACAGATAAACCTGGAGCTCTATACCTCCTATTGCTACCTGTCTACATCTTACTACTTCGGACCAAGATGACATGGCCCTGAAGAACTTTGCCAAGTGTTTCCTATGCCAGTCCCATGATGAGCAGAAGCATGCTGAGAAGCTGATGAAACTGCAGAACCAAGTGTCAGCCGCATCTTCTTTCAGGACATCAAGAAACCAGACCACAATGATTGGGAGAGCAGACTGAACGCAATGGAGTGTGTTCTGCACTTGGAAAAAAATGTCAATCAGTCATTACTGGAACTGCACAAGCTGGCAACTGACAAAAACAACCCCTATTTATGTGATTTCATCAAAACCCACTAACTGGACAAACCGGTAAAGTCCATCAAACAACTGGGTGATCACGTAACCAACCTGCGCAAAATGGGGGCCCCTGATTCTGGCATTTCAGAATATCTTTTTGACAAGCACACCCTTGGAGACAGTGACAAGAGCTAAGCCACACACCTGGCTTCCCCCACACCTGGGAACTGTGGGTGCCACTCCTGTTTTCCAGTGCACGCATATTTTGGTTATCTGACATTTTCGTAATCTGTACCAAAAAACTACCACCATTTACATCCCAATAAAATGACTTGTTACTGATGAAAACAACAACAACAACAAAAAGACTAATTGATTAGTGTTTCTACTAAGAATATTCTGTATGTGATTCTAATTCCAACATCACAAAAGTGCCCAAAGTTATGACAAGGCAACTCTAATGAAAGTAGGCCCAGCTTCTTCTCCCATTTTTATACTGCTGTCTTCAATGTACTTCTTTTTTGGGGGTGGGGGTGGGAGGGCCATGAGGGTTAAGTGACATGTTCAGGGTCACACAGCTAGTAAGTGTCAAGTGTCTGAGGCTGAATTTGAACTCAGATCCTCCTGAATCCAGGGCCGGTGCTCTACTCACTGTGCCACCTAGCTGGCCCCTTTAGTGTACTTCAAATTTTTAGCAAAAGCTAATTTAACCATCAGATGAAATTGTGTCTGTTTGCATTTTCTTTTATACATGTTTTCTTGGACTGAAATCATTTTAGGGCTAAAAGAGACTTGAGAGCATCAAGTCTAAAAACCTCATATTATATTTTGAAAACTAAGGTACAAATAGATTAAGTGACAGAGATAGGTCATTTGAATCCAAAGTCCATGCTATGAAAAAGAGCTTTCAGTCTTAAGTTTCCTAAGGAGAAACTTTACTATTATTATTTTCTCTCCTCAAATTTATTCATTATTTCACTTTTCTTGCCTTACTGAAATCATTATATCAATTTCTAGAGTTATATCAATAATAATGAGGAAAGTGGCACAGAACTGACTATAGAGTATATCAAACAGCCTACAATGTTAGACTTTCTGTCAAAAGGTTTAAGGTGAAGCAACCTATTGTCATAATAAGAGTTGTCACTCATGAAGCCCTTTAAAGATTGTATAATGTTTTGCAGACACTAACACACTTGAACTATAACAAGCCAGTTAGTTCGATAGAATAGGTGTTATTATTATTGTTGTTGTTTTATAACAAATATGATACTGAAGTTCAGAATAGCTGTATCTCTTTGATTTAAACTCGTGTATGCACTTAATGTAGATCCAACTTCCTTTGTACATCATTTTGCTTCTTCTAGTGTGGCAAAGACATTCATTGAGATTCATAAAAACAATATTCGAATTATAACTTTGTTATATATTAACTGTGTGATTTTGAGGCAAATAACTTTTGTTCCTCTGAGTTTCAGTTTTCTCATTTGCAAAAGGATATAGTTGTACTAGAAAATGTTTACTATTCCTAACAGATATGAATGTATGATGTAAGTTGGTTTCTATCCTTAAAGCCCAATATAAATATTAGCCTTTTTAACAAGAAACAAGAAAATTGTGATCATTATTTTCCTAAAAAGCAGTAGCTTTTAAATAATCAAATTAATCCAATTCTTTTTTTTCAAAAGTATATATTGTTTACTCTCTATATGGAGTCAATTTGTTGAAGTTGAAAAAGCAGTGATTTTATTCTAACCCAAGGTGAGTATTGTATATCATCATCAGTCCTCTGGAATCAAGGTTGTCCATGGCCCTGAACAGAGTTCTTAAGTTTTTCAAGTTACGTGCATTATGATATTGTTACTGTAGACATTATTCTCCTGATGCTGCTCATTTTAAATATATGTACACATATGAGTGTATATACATATGTATGTATATATGATCTCTCACCATACTATAGATAGTGGAGATATCTGCACATGTATGTAATAGATAGAGAGATAGAGGTAGAGATAGATCTGTCTATGTATATATAATATAGTATAGATATGTCTGTATAGGAGGGAGGGAGGGAGGGAGACAGAGAGAGAGAGAGAGAGAGAGAGAGAGAGAGAGAGAGAGAGAGAGAGAGAGAGAGAGAGAGAGAGACTTGAGAGGCTTTTTCTCTCCAGGGACAAGAAATATACTGTTGATTTATCTGTTTATGCTCAAGGTTCGTTTTCTTCTTCTTCCTGAGATCTTTGGTAATTTTATCCCCATTCCCATTACTTTTCTATGGTTTACTATTTGAATCCCTCTCCTCTGGTAGTGGTTTCCTTGGAGGTTATATCTCAAAGCTTCTCAGTCTCCATTTACACTGTGGAATTAATAGTTGAGTAGCTTAGGTCTTTGCCTTAAGTTACTTTTGGCAGGATAGAACTGGCCCCAGCTAGGTGCTGAACTCTTTTCCTTAGGCTTAGTAGAATACTTAACTCCCCTACACAAGGTGACCTGTTTCAATATCCTATCCTGTTCCTTCTCTTCCTCAGTTATCTATCTATCCTAGTACTAAGAATTCAGAGAGGTTCATATCTGTAGTATGGGATTGATGTCTGTAACTTGGGTCTCAGTTTCTAGAAGGATTTTAAGTTGTGGTGGGATCTTTTTTCAAGCCCAAACACCTAATCCTTTTCATTCTGGCCCTAGGTCTCCTGGGCTATACAGGGCATTCAAGGAAGCCTCGCACCTCTGGGGTGAGCACTTCCTGAGCCCTTTTCAGCTCTGTTTTCCCACTGTTGCTATGTGAGCATTCAATTCTCAACTGTGACTCCAAGAAGTTGTGGTATGTGCAGCAGAAACAACAAGGTAAACTGTCTTGATAGACAGGCTAAACCAGATTGAAGGTAACTGACAGGCTTCAAACCCATCAGTGAGTTCAGGGGTTCTCTCTCCCAAAGAAATGAAGATTTTCCCAGTGAAATGAATGGATAAAATAAATTTGATCCAATGGCCATAAAGGCAACTGAAGCACTTAGAGCTTGATCAGATGTGAAAGACAACAAGGTCATCTATTGCATCCTACGCCATTTCCAGTCTTGTCTCTGGAATTAGTTAACTGTAAGGGAGAGTGAGGCTTGGGATTCTGTGTTAATTTGCCTCACTTAAATCCAATTCATGGGCAAGTCATGACATTAACTGTGATGTCAATCTTCCTCTTCAGAAACAAAGGACAAACAACAATGATTCTCCTGCAGAGGTATTTTGCATTACACTGCCTAATCACACCTAGGGAGTTTCTACCCCTGGAATACTGCCTCAGCACTGTCTTTCAGGGAAGGAATCTCTGAAGCAAAAATTTCAATAATAGTGGAGAAAGGAAAATGGGACTGAGTACAGGGTTGGTTTTCTTTTGTATTTTTGTTAGATCCTTGTGTCAATTCTTTAGGTCAGCTAAGTTCAGCTCAGCTGTGGGTAGTGTGAGAAGTGGAGTAGGGTTGCTGAGTGAGCTCAGTGAAAGAAAATTATTTCATGGTCTAATTTTTGTTGTTACCTTCTTTTGGATTCTTGGTGTCATAAATCATGGAGACAGGTAAAGTTGCTTTATCTTTGGTACATTATTTCTATTTCAAAGATGTTTGGAAGTTTGGGGTATCACAGGAAAATTCTAGTCCCCAAGTTTCTCAACAAGTGACCCAGAATTGAGAATTTTTTTTTTTGCTGGGCAATGAGGGTTAAGTGACTTGCCTAGGGTCACACAGTTAGTTTTAAGGGCTAAAATTCTAGCTAGTCTGTCTAAAATATCTAACAGGTGGTCTCCAATAAATTATAAGCTTTAGCAAGAGTTAGACTTTTATGCATTTATTAAGGAGAATAAGAATTTGGTAAAGAGAGAGAGAAAAGGTCTAGATTCCTGTCTATTAAAGGGAGAGCACATTTCTAGCTCTGCTCTCCCCCAGAGTCCAAAGGAAAGAGATCGAGACAGAGTGCCCAGCTCTTCCTTCTTCCTCCCACTAGCAAACGTCACTTCCTGACGCCAAAGAAAAAACGCATGTTCTTGCCCTCAAAGACCTTCCTTTCATGGCGGAACTTTTCTACAGTAAGTCTCCAGCAGGTGGCATCATTCCAGTCATTACATTAGTAAGTGTCAAGTGTCTGAGGCCAGATTTGAACTAAGGTCCTCCTGAATCCAGGGCCGGTGCTTTATTCACTGTACCACCTAGCTGCCCCCAGAATTGAGAATTTTTAAATTGAAGTTTTAACCAATTGTTTTGAGTAATCAAAATGCTTAATTGGAGCAAACATATGTATGGCTATGTTTGTATAGGAATATAAATGTGCATATGAAGTATGCATATTCACTATGAGTTCACTTTATGCAACTCACATATTAAGATGGGTGCATATGTACAAATTTGCATATAGAAATACTTTGGTATTATACACACGTACTATGGGATTGTATGTATATAAATGTATATATACATTTATAACTATGGACTTAACAATGTACTAATTAATATTGCATCATTGCAAATGTTTTCATTTGTTTACAGAGGAAAATTTAATATTTTCCCCTGAGAGCTATTTATCTCTTGGGTTCGAACAAAATATGAAAATACAGAACTTAAAATTAGTCCATTAGTCTTAGATTTCTCATATATGTTTTTTCTCAAGGGTTTCATATTTCTACAATTAAAATATATGCTTCATTGCTTTCCTCAGTATTTTCACTAATTATAAATTCTGCTGAGTATAAACTGTTGCTAAGATATGCTCACTTAGCAAATGCATCCAAGCTGAAATCTAAAAAAAGGTATAGGGCATTCTTCTGTTATTCTCTGATATTTCATCCAAGGATAATCATATCTCCAATCTGCTGCTAAATTCCCATTTCTTAGTGTAGGTTGGTAAATTTTCTAAACTTTACTTTCCATTCATCTGAAATCCTAGAGTGAAAACTACTGTCCAAGAAACCCCAGCATTAACATTTTACTCCCAAACCTTGCTGACAAATGCTTTTGATGGAATACTACAAAACCAGAAATATAACAGTTTCTGATTCAGAACAAGATGTGTATATGTATATATGTATATATGCATTTGTGCATATGCATGTGCATGTATGTATATGTATAGATATAGATATGCATTCATGTGTTTATATATACATATATAGGAAAATATACAAATTCTTCTATATGTATATGTATATGTATGTAAATACATGCATGTGCATATGCATATTGGTATTTACACACATATGTATGTGTATGTGTTTATGTGTGTGTTTGCAAGTAGGAGAAAGGAGGGATCAGCAATAATTACTTTCTGAATCCCTCCTTAGACACTTTTTTTTCCTCAGAGCAACAAGTCTATCAGGGCACCCAAGCTTTTAAGACCCAAATCAAATATGTCTTTCACTGGACTTGACCACATTGTCTCAATGGATTAAGAGTCTGAATACCTGTGTTCTTATCTTGGCTCTGAAACTAATTTAATTAGTTACAGGCTTTTTTTTTTCTTTCTGGGCCTTACTTTACTTGAATGTAAAATGAGGAAATTAGGTGAGATCATCAAAAAATTCCCTTACTTCTCTAACATTCTAAAATAAACAACTACAGACAACAGACACAAAAGCATTAAACTGAATTTTGAAAATTGGTAACAAAGTGACAACATAGAGGAAAATCTCCAAAGAGATTAGAATACTTTATAGGATACCAAATTTGGAGCTGCAAGGAATATTATAGACTATTATGTAAACTGAGGCCTATAGAGGTCAAGGGATTTGGAATAGGGTACGTAGGCAATGAGTGACTAGGATTTAAACGCAGATCCTCTGAGACCAAGTCTATCACCTGTTGCACTATATAACAAGGTTTATAAGGATAGAAGACAAAAATAATTAATATAATACGAAGTACCAAATAAACAAATGAAGGGAAAGATGAAGAGACAAAATGTTATAATAAATATTGGACTAGATTCAGAATCAGGGACCAAGATTCAAATTCTACCTTTAAAACTTACTAAATGTGCAACTAAGGGAAGTCATTTAACCTCCTAGGAAAATAAGGACATTAACAATTGTGTTGTCTTTCTCACAGACCTCACACAAGAAAATAAACAAAGAAATGAATAAATATGCACATGCATACATGTTTCACACACATAAACACATGTACAAATGTATACACATATGTGGATATAGGTGTGTAAATGTATATGTGGATATGTGTCATATATGCATAATACAAATAACATATCATCACATACATATATATGCATTTATGTTATGTGTGGATTTGTGTGTATGTGTATGTGTATGTGTGTGTGTGTGTGTGTGTATATCCTATAACCAATGTGCCATCATCTAATCACTTGGTGTCACAGTGGTTACAGTGATTGACCTTAAATCAAAGTTCATTTCAAACCTGACCTAAACATCTATTTGCCATGTGATCCTTGAAAAACCACTTAATCTCTCTCTGGTTCTTTTTTTCTTTGTCATTAGTGAAATTGAGATAATAGCACCCTTCCAAATGGTTCGTGTGAGGATAAGATTGTAAAATGTATGTAAAGTGCTTTGCAAACCTTAGAGTGCTATAAATACTTCTTTTTTTCTCTTCTTCTTCTTCTTATATTAGTTTTTAAACCTTGAAATATAACAATAACAATTATTACAAATATTGCTTCATTATTTGTTTTCTGCCCTTAGAGCTAAACATTGTTATTTTTTCAATTGTTCTTGATAGAATATTATTTTAATTATTTCCACCACAATACTCACCTTCATCCAATTTTGCAATGTTTTTCAAATATTATTCCATGTTATCTACAACATTCCAGATATAGTATAATGAATACAGAATACAATGACTATTGCTTCTCCCTTTAGAGAACTGTACATTGTTAATACCACCCTGCCCACATAACATACTTTTGTTTTTAAAGCATCCACAATGATAAAAACCTTGAAAACCAAATTCCCCAAGCTTTTCCCAAAAGCTTATTTTTTAGGACTGCCCCAACATAGATTAATACATTTTTATTTTAAAAATTGTGCTACCTATACTAATACATTCTGCTATTCTAAAATCTAAATGAAGAACTTCATATTTATCCCTCGTATATTTAATCTGGTTAGTATTAGACCCACTGTTACATCCTGTTTAGATCCCTCTTAATCCCATCCAGTGTCTTAATTATCCATGTCAGTTTTGAGTCATTTGCAAATTTGTGAAGCATGACCCTTATGTCTTTATCAAGGGTAGTGATAAATATCTCAAAGTGTACAAGGCCAAGGATAGCATCCTATAGTACCTCTTTATAGACCCTTGGGGATCATAGCAATCCATTCATCAATAGCTTTGCCTATGATCATTTAACATCTCCTAATCTAGCTAACTGTAATCTTCAACCCATGTTTCTCAATCTATAAATACTTCATTTTCCTTCAGTTAAAATAACAAGGATTTCAGAGCCTTATGAAGAAAGCATTTAGATGGTAGGCAAGTAAATGCTTGTGAGGGTGTGTTTTACTAAGGCTTCTTGGGTCATGTGATGTTTTTCAATTTGAAATAATTGAACAAATATCTGTGGAAAACTTGTGCCTTTAGTCTATATAGTCAAACATATTCATTGAATTAAATTTGAATTGAATGTTTTGCTGATTGGGATCTCCATTTTTGTCCATGATGACATCATGAAAAAAATGCCAAATGCTTTATTTAATTATATCCTTAACTTACATTCATGCAAACTTATCACACACACACTCACACACACACACACACACACACACACACACAATGGCATTAGTCTGTTTGACATTGTAGTATAATTCAACTCTATCTTGTAGCATGGCACCAACCCTTGGTTCCTGAAGATCACCCATATATCCATTAGTTCTGTTGATTCTAGAAAGTCTTCAATTATGTTCCTAACAAAAAATATATATAGTATGTTGTTTGGAGGTTCTTTTAGCTATGAACAGCAAGATTGGTACATTATCTATTAGCTGATAAAATATGTAGTCCTTCTCACCATGAACCAAAATACACACACACACACACACACACACACACACACATATATATATATATACACACACACACACACATACATACATATATACATACATACACACACATATATTATATATTATATGTATATATATTATATATATTTTATATATATATTTTAAATGACCTTCATTCCTATGCTGTCCCATTTTTCTTCTGTGAAGGTAATGGAATTGCACAAAAGAGCCCAGATGGTGCCAAATCTCATGTCACAGTTGTTGGGACACTCAGGTACTATCTATTCTAAATTATACCTGAATGGCAATAAGTGACACCTATCTGACAAGAGGTAGTTCAACCTTTATTGGAAGACCTCCAGATAGATTGTCCAAACATTTAATTTGGCTATAAGATCAAGAGAAACATATAGCTATATCCCTGAAAAGGAGCAAAAGAAGAATCTGTCCATGTTTGTCTATCTGTGTACAAGAATGTGTGCTCCACATATTCTTTCCAATGCTTTAGATTTAACTCGTGTAAGAAAATATGAATCCCTGCTAAATAAGTAATTTGGAGGGGCTGATACTTAACTATCCTTGAGAATTAAAGGCAAACATAAGATATCTTAAAGTCTATATCAGATCTCAGTCACTGATTACATTATATGGGGAGGGGGGTGTCTTCTATTTTAGTGATTTAATTTTTAAATAGAAGAATTGACCTTTTAATAAAAGAAAACCAGCTCATTTAAACCCATTTAATAGTATATGGCCAAGAGACAGCATAATATAGTTAATTAGTTTCTGGAGTTGGAGTATTAACCATTCCTAGCTTAAAATTCCACATTAGATTCTTGCTTGGCATGTGATTATGACATTTAAACTCGCATTCATTTTCTCACTTATAAAATGGGGATAATACTTGTAGTATGAATCTCCTAGTGTTTGTGGCTAAATCCTTGATTGGGGAATTTAAAGTGGGAAGGAAAAGCAAAATATTTATGGCTCCATTATCAAGAATGAGAAGGGCAAAGAAATTCCAATGGATAACAAAATTTTGAGTTCTAAGAACATATCGTATTCCTAGTAGATTTATGAATTATACAAAATATGCAAAATTAAAAGTAGGGAAAATAATGCTGAAAGACAACATCATGTTCTATAAAAGAGCTCATCAGTAGAGAATGATTAGGTAGAATTTAATACAATGGAATTTAATAGGAATTTTTAAAATCTATGTAAATTTAAGAAATCAATGATGTGAGCATATTATAAATTACATATAAATATATAGTGTGATATGCCAGTAAGAAAGTCCAATTCATCTTGGCCATTACCCTTTTCATTGGCCCTACACTAACCACCTCCAGTACACTGTGTTGAGTTATTTTAATTACATTTTAGGAAGAATATTGCCAAATTGGATCAGATCCAGAGGAAAAAAAAAAGAAAACAGTAACCAGGATAAATCAGGCTGGATTCTGTGTCATGCAAGTATCAGTTGAAAAACTAAGTATGGTTAGCCTGCCAAAGAAGTCTTAAGGGGTGCATGAAAAGTGTCTTTTAGTATTTGAAAGCACATCATGGGGGCAGCTAGGTGGCACAGTGGATAGAGCACTGGCCCTGGATTCAGGAGGACCTGAGTTCAAATCTGGCCTCAGACACTTCACATTTACTAGCTATGTGAACCTGGGCAAGGCACTTAACCCTTATTTTCCTGCAGAAAAAAAAAATGAAAGCACATCATGTGCTAAGTAGATATTACTTGTTCTGTTAGGCTCTAGAGGGTAGATTAAGAAAAAAAAAATACCAAAGATTTAGAGAGACAGATTTCAAGTCAGTAAAAAAGGGCTTCTTGAACAATTAGAGTAAAGGTAAAAGTCCTTATCTGGATAGATGGATGCACACATCTGGAGATCTTCAAGCAAATGTGAAAGAAGAACTACCTGTACAATACAGGAAGGGATTCCTTCTCATTTGGCATGGTCAGAATGATATATAAGTTCCCATCTCATTCTGAGAACCTATCATTGTATGATACTATAAATGTATTATAGGATAAATCTAATCATTTCCATTTTGGGGGGTTTTCATATGAGACATAGTTATCTATTGCTCCAGATTTACTTTTGGAATACAAAGATAGAGTTCACAGAAATACTGCAATAATACTTTTTACAGTGGTAGTTTGTAATCACCAATAATAGTTTTTGACCAAAGAGTTTTACAAATTTGTTCTTCAGTTCATTTTGAATTCCTTTGATGTTGTCATTTTAGCTATGTTGTTTCTTTATAACTAATTCCTTTAGAAGGTCCTATGAACTTGGCATATTTGATGTATTAAGTCTAATCTGTCTACTTCAAAAGGAACCCTTTTGCATTGGGAATTGTCCTTACTTTTTCCTCAACAAAGACTAAAACAAATGATTCATGAAGTTCTTCTACTATTTCCCATTCATCCATGAGCTCATATTTTTGCATTGTGATAATCATGTGGTCCCCCAAAGTGTTTAGGAAAGATAACTAGAATTTTTCAGATGAGTTATTTCACTAATATAAATACTTCCTTTTCCTTCAGTTCAGATAACAAGGATTTCAGAGCCTTATGAAGAAAGCATTTAGATAGTAGGCAAGTAAATGCTTGTGAGGGTGTGTGTTACTAAGGCTTCTTGGGTCATGTGATATTTTGCAATTTGAGATAATTGAACAAATATCTGTGGCAAACTTGTGCCTTTAGGCTATGTAGTCAAACATATTCATTGAATTAAATTTGAATTGAATGTTTTGCTGCTTGGGGTTTCCATTTCTGTACAAACATTTATCATGAGACTAGGGATTACATTCTTAATGGCTTTATTTTATTGTCAGTAAGTCAATAACCTGCTGTGCTATGTCAACCTTTTTAATAAACCACTTTTAAAAATGTTTCATGCAATATGTTACACTAACACAAAAACATGCAAAGCATACTATAGGCATGAATCAAAGGAAGAGGCTTTGATTAGGAGTGTGTGGAAGAAGGCAGAGAGAAAAGATGGATGTCTTACCATGAATAAAGTTCTCCACATTTCTCCAAGTTTAAAATATGATTACTTCAAAACTTACAGTGTTATTGTCCTATAGGTAAAGTTTCCAGTGATGAACTTGGCTTCATTTAAACTTGTACTAAGCAGCTCCCAGAATCACTCACAACTCTCTCAACTAGAATCACAGGCACTTTTAAAACTTGCTGTCCAGGCTTTAGTCTACTACCATAAAATACAATAAATTCTAAATAGTCATACAGAGCAAAATGAAATTAAAATTGCATGGTCATCTACTATGTTACCTGTGAAGAAAGGCCAAATGAATAATGTCATTTGCCTGTATTATAGAATGTTGTTGGAAAGACAACTTACAGAGCTTGTCCACGAGAAAATGTATCTGGGACATATTTGACAAAATTATTTGGGCATAACTAAAGAAGAGATGGGAATGGGAATGATTTGCTTTCTGTACATTGCAAAACTTTGCTAATTATCACAAATGTCTACCAGAAAAAAGCATTTAAATAAGAAAATTTCTGATGGCTACAAGACATAAAACACACATAAACACATACATATATTTGTGTGTGTATATGTGTGTATACTTTTCTCTCAAAAAGTATATTTTTCTCTGAAGATTTGGAAAAGAATATCATCATTCAGCAGCCAATGAAGAAACATGGTATTTGTAAGAAGGTCCTAGTATATAACAAATGGCATATTTTGAAGAAGTGAAAACCTAAAATATGTCTTCAGGGGCTGTATGATAGAGAAATAAAGTAGGTGAGTAACAGACAAAGACAAAGAATAATACTTTTCTCAAGTGATCCACTGGTATCCCTGTGATATCTTGACGATTGCAACTCACTGAGTAGACCTGTTATGGCAAAATTATGGCAAGACATGGAAAAGATTCATAAAGTTAATCAGCCATGTACATTATTGGGGAAAATATTGAAATCAGTTAGTTCACAGATCCATTTGACTATTTGAATTTGTTTGTGAAGAAAGAAAAGTCAGAAAATTTATAATTCAAGCTTGAATTATTGGTCCTATGTTTCCAAGAATGACCTCTCTTTTAAACATTAAAAACCTAGGTATTTGTCTCTTCATATAACTTTCTGTACTTTTAGATAACTTAAACCTTTCCAGACTTTTTCCAGGAATATTTAATATATATAATTTCCCTGACTCTTAACAATGCCTGGGTACTACATAGAAAGATAAAACAAATTTATTAATAACTTACTAGGTACCAGATGCTGTGTTATGCATTGGGTAAATGAATAAAAGCAACAAAAAACAATCCCTACTCCAAATTAACTTACATTCTAATTGAACATTTAAGATGAAGTAGTAAATGGGATAGAATAAAGGGGGGTCTTCATGGGGGGGAATTAAAAGTCCTGAGAATCAAAATTATTTCAGGGACATGAATGAGTATGGTTAGCTTAGACTTTTCATGAAACAGTAGTCCTGGGCAGTAACTCACCAATCAAAGTAGGAGCCCAAGGCACAGAATTATTTTCAGGGTGTGATGACCATCAATACTGAAATAAAAGAGGCTACAACACTGGTAGCAGTTCTTCTTTTTCCAAGAAAAGAAGCACAATGACAATGCATGGGGGAGGTAAGGAGAGCCAAGATGGTAACTGAGAGAAGCATCCAGTTAAGCTTCCAAAAATTTCCCTCAAAACAATTCTAAAATAACAACCCAAATCAAATTTTGGTGCAGCAAACCAAGAAAAGGTCAGTTGAAAGAATATTCTCACATAAAACCACAAAGAAGGTTGACAGTAAAGATGTGTCTTAATGGGGTGGTAGTCATAAGTAGAGTATAGTGCAGACTGAGGAGGGCAGACCCTCAAGCATTGGAGGTAGTTGAATTGCTAGCAACAGCAGCTTTGGAGCTCACAGTCCATGAAAGGTGGAGTGTGAGGAGGTAAGGAGTTGGACAGCTGGTTAGAAGGAGATTGCAGGAGACCTTTGTGGTTCTGGGTTACATTGACTAAATATAGTTCTGAATAACAGTGACAGGGCCAAAAAAGAGCAATAGAACTTGTAGACACAGGAAAGCAGGGACCCTGGTTGGGATGCCAGAGTGTATAGGATTGCTTGTGGTCTCTGAAAGGAAAATAGGGATGTTGGACTAAATTCCAAAACCAGAGGGAGGACCAGCAATAGTAGTTTCAGGAGTGTGTGTGTGTGCGCAGGGGTGGGGTGGGGCGGGGGGAAGAAAATGCATATCTGTTTTTGAACTTAGAGCTTTCCAAATTGAAGTTGGGATGAGGTTTTGAACAAGAAGCAAAGATAAGTTATTCAAAAGACGCAGAATTGAGGTGTATGTATGTATGTGTGTATGTGTGTGCATATGCTTGTGTATATGCATATGTATTTGTGTATACATACTCAAATATAGGTGTATATACATATATGTACACATATACATACATGCAAGCAAATAAATATGCATGTATATACACATATATGTGTCTCTATGAGTATGCAATAGATGAAGGAATAAGGAACATGAAAACTGGCAATAAAGACAGTAAGAACTAGGAATTTGAATGGATATGGATTAACAAGAATCCCTTGGAAAAGAGACATAATATAAATTGGGTATATGAATAAGAGAGGGAAAAGCAGGAGATCCTGATTGAAAACTTGATGTTTTACTAAAATCTCTGGTTGGGAGGCATGTTTTCATTACTAGAGTTAGGTAAACGAGAGAACTTTAATGGTGCATTCAGTCAGGAAAAAAATGCTTAGCTGTATTTTTTATTTATTTTCATTCTCTCATAATTATATATTTCAATATTTTAATATGTGGGTCCTTCAGGATGGATTGCTTTGGTAAAAAATGGGGGGCAGCTAGGTGGCGAAGTAGATAAATAACTAGCCCTGGATTCAGGAGAACCTGAGTTCAAATCCAGCCTGACACTAGACATTTACAAGCTGTGGACCCTGGGAAAGTCACTTAACCCTCATTGGACCCCCCAAAAATGAATATCTGACTTTGAACTTAGAGACTTTGAATTAGAAAATGGGATCAGGACTAGAACCACAACAGAAGATCAGTTATTCAATGGCTCCAGGTTGAATACAAGTCCATGCATAATCCAGACTTGAGGTGTATATGAACTACAATTTTGTTAGCCATATAATTACTATGGTAATTGTAATCTTCCTTATATTTAAACAGTAATGTATCTTCCTTATATTTAAACTTTGTACCTACATAAAATCACTAAATCAAATTGGAAGACCACAGTGTTCATGATATGAGGATGCAAACCTCTCTTTAAGTTACTTCCCAGTGTGCTTAACACAGCATATTGTGAATTGCTTTACATGCTAAGCTGGATAGTTTATATTTTATACTATAGAGTTGAGTTACTGAAGTTTCTTGAGCAGAATTGTGACATATTATACATGGTATAGCAAAGATGCTGTGGCAGGTGTGTGGAACACGAATTGGAGAAGAAGAGAAACAAGAGGCCAGGAGTTCAACTTCATTAGTGTAGGAAGAGTACACATAAAATGAGATGGAGGGTCTTAACTATAGTGTTGTTGTATAACAAGAGAGGAATCCATGAATGTAAATTTTTTAATGGATGTAAAATCAAAAAGATGTACCAATTGCATAGCAAAGTGTAGCTTTGGAGAGATGAAGATGACAGGATTTAGGAGATGAGCCTCTATGTCCAAACATCCTTAGATAAATCTCATACAATGCCATAAGGTAGGGCAGAAGGCTTTAAGGTAGATAAAGAGTTAAGGATCCTTCTTCCCTGGTTATATCCTGAGAATTTTTATTATACTCCTTTATTTGGTGCATTTTGTGAACTTTACCCACGTACATTATCCCTTGTCTTCAAGATTTACTCTGCCTTTCCCAATTAGTTGATCTCCATTGTATTTTTTCAGAGACTCAGAAGACACCTCTGATGTTGCCTCCTTTCAGCACTCCACTAACCTCCTTTATTGTCATTAGCTTTTATTTCAATTGTCATAATTAAATGTAAGATGAACAAAGTAATTGTATTACACACAGGCTAAAACAAAAATATCAGGGTCCAAGATCATAATATCTTAAGTATTCCTTGGGAGAGAGATTTGAATGTAGGCATAGCCTATACCTCAATTACTCAAAACCACTGACATATGAGTTTGAAGATAAGAATTCAAATTCTAGTGATGCCACTTACCATAAGTATGACTACTCTTTGACCTTGGACAAGTCATTTGAACTTTTGGGACCTCTTTTTTTGATACCTGTAAAAACAGCAGTGTTAGACTAGATGCTTTCTAAGGCCCCACTGAAATATTAACATTCCATAATTCTATAAACTGAGATTACTCAAAAAACACAATTTACTAGTTTAGTTTTTTTTTTTCTGAACATAAAACACAAATGCATTCAAAACACTCAGTTTCTTAAGCATTAGAAAATTACTTCAAGATGAAGAGTCTTGTCGGCACAGCTAGGTGTCTCAATGGATAAAGCACTGGACCTGGATTCATGAGTTGAAATCCAGCCTCAGACATTTGACACTAGCTATGTGACTCTGGGCAAGTCACTTAACCCACATTGTCCAGGAAACAAACAAAACAAAACAACAAACAAAAAAACAAACATACCAAAAAAATAGATGAAAAGTCTTCTTCAGGGGGATCAGTGAAAACTGGAAATTAAAATGTAGGCAATCTATTATATATATGTTTCTTACATTGATGACTAAAACAGGACAGTTTGTTCTAGGGAGTAGAAGGAGAAGAATTCCTATTTGAAGTTAATCTAGTCATTAAACTCTGACTTTGTGGCAGTTTTTCTCAGGCAGAAGTAATGCACTTCATAAAAGAAAGCCCCAAAGTGCTGAATATGATTCTTTACCTTGAAACAAATTGGCCTCCATGGACCCAACCTCTTACAATGGAAAATTTTATTTAGACAATTCTAACATTGCTTCTTTCTTACAGCAAACTCTGGGAAAAAGGCATGTGTAAAATGGTAGCCCTCATCTTCCTTTTACAATAATCACCAAAGCAATTCTCTAAAAGTTACTGTTCCTATTTTCAAAGAATTTCCACATCTTCAATTTAAAAGCATAAATCCCAGGTGTTTGAGAGAGCCTAGAGTAGTAAACTGAGTTCCAATGGTTTTCTATGCTTTTTCCTTTGAGAACTAATGGTCAATTGTACTAGAATAAGACATACTTTGGGTGAATTTCCATTTTTATCTTTTAACAGGCTATAGTTTCTCAGACAAATAGAAGTAGTTCATTGGGCAGTCATACAAAGGATGTTTTCATAGGAATAAACCATTAATATAAGTAACTCTGAGACAGAAAATTTAAAAAAAATCTAGTATTCCAGTGTATCCATGACATCTGAGAAGAGATTATTTTATATGTCTTGTAAAAGTCTTATCAGTCATGCTCACTGAGCTATCAGTTATCATCAGAAACATTTCTAAATACGTAAGATAGATGGAGACTTACATGAGTCAGACATTCAGAAAATAAAGACTAACTCATTTTAAAGGATGTTTTGCTGTCTGTGTTCATTTATCAATCTATTTTTTACCACAGTTCTCTATTCACATGACTATTTTTTTTTATCATTACCAAATGCGAGGTTAGTTTGTAATTCAAAATTCCCCATCTTTCCCCACTGGTACAAGATATTAACCGAATTAAGTAAGCTTTATTTTCAGTACCTTGTTTCTTACACTTTTCTAGGGTTCACTTTCCCTTGGTCTTTGAACATGGAAGCAGCTAGATGATACAGTGGTTCCATTGCTCAGCCTAAAATCATGAAGAATTGAGTTCAGATTTGCCATCAGATACCAGCTGTGTGATTGTGCAAGTTAATTTTCCTCTGTCTACTTCAGTTTCCTCATCTGTAAACTAAGGACAATAATATCATTTGTCTTCCAGGATTGTGAGGAACACATGGGATAAATCTATTCAAACAAGGTCCTACTATGTTCCAGACACTGTGCTAAGCACTGGGGATAAAAAAGAAAAAGAAAAAGAAAAAGAAAAAGAAAAAGAAAAAGAAAAAGAAAGAAAGTATACACCAGCAAGGAACTTACAATATAATTGAAAAGACAAGGCAGACAAGGAAGCTGGGAGTGGGAGGGAGGTGTTGAGGGGAGGAGGAAGTACCTGCCATGGGGGCATAATTTTCCATGGAATTCAAACCACAGCTGTGGACAGAAAGTGGAAAGCTAACTTGTAAGTTCAAATTCCAGCTCTCTAAAAGAAAAGCTTTGAATGGGGTTTAGTGCTCTACCTTTCAGCACTCCAAGCAGAAGGAAAAGGAAGGTAAAGGAGTTGGGAATGTTCTGTATATCCAAAGCCGAGTTAAAGACTGATGGAATATTTTCCTATGGGTGGGGTAGGGGAAATGATATTTACTGGAGTTCAAAGTAAGCAGAGTTGCTGATTTAAAAAAAAATGGAGACAATGTTTGTAAAGTGTTTAAACCAGTGTCTAAACATAATAGGAGCTTAATAAATGCTTGTTTCTTTTCTTCCCTTTCTTGGCATCTTGCTGAGAGACATGAGATGATGCAGTAACTCTTATTATTGGTTTTCACGACTAGGGAATTATGCTGAAGAGGAATAAAGATGAACTTGAGAGGAATCTCCACCAATGGTGGTCTATAAGAGACTAGGAAAGAATTCCACCTTTGTTCCTTTTCAGTAATTTGCTTGTGGGACCCTTTTTAGCACTTGCTACTATCAGCAAACAGGAAGATTTTCCTCCTCCAACCCTCTAGTCATGAATGGTGGCTAAAATCACATATGTCTGTGAGAACACAAATCAGAAGTCAGCCAGATCCTCAAGTGACTGCAAACAGAGGTTCTCAAAACCCTCTTATTCATACCTGGATGACCAAAAGAAAGATAGTGTTAAAGAGCCCTAGAAGAAAATTACTTAACACAAAGGGGAGGGTTTTTTCCCTTTTCTTATTGACTATGGAGGGGGATTGTCAGGGAAGGAATGAAGTTTATTCTGATTCAGTGACATGTGTTCTTCAGCAATATTTTCCAATAAAGAGAACAACTTAGAAGGAGTCATTATGTCATCTCAAAGTTTGTCATTCAGCAGAAGTATATAACGAGAACAAGTACAAGAACATATGGAAGGTTCCATGGGAAGTGCCTCTGTGTAGAAGATTAAGAAATTCTCGTAATTACCTACATTGAGTATGCTTGCTTTTTACAGAAATTTATCACATAGCTCTATTTTACCTGAAAATTTCCCCATGTATTATTAAATTTAGCTTTCTAGAATATGCTATTTTGGAGATACAATGAGCTCCTTTGCTTTGGTGGATATCCTATTCTATTTTTATTAATTTCTCATTTATGAGGGGTAAACTTGCATATTTGTATTGGCAAGCTTTCATAAATGAAGGTTTTTCTTAGGACTGCTTGAAAAATATATTTGTTTTTATCTACAATTCACCAATTTAATCACTCTTTACCTTTGGGTTTCAAATGTGAAGTTCTTCTACAGAGGAAAACTGTGGATTCAATCAATATGTTATTTTTTCTCTGTATTAAAATGCTCTAAGAACTTTTCTTTTTGTACTCAATTCAGGTTTTTTGTTTGTTTTATTTTCTTTTCCCTGGAGCCTGATCAATGTGTAAATTGTTTTTGTTTATTCCAACTTTATGTATAGTTACTTTGGATTGTATTGGAGTAAAAGACGTTCTTTTGATATTTTTTATTTTATTTCTGTGGTTGTGAGTTCCTAATCCGTTATTCTTTTATTCACTCTCTACAATTTTGGAGAGGTTCTCCACAGTGTTTTCCAAGTTCTTGGTCTTGTCATATGTCTACTTATTACTTCTGATGTGAGACATCTATTTTTTACCTAATTTTATCATAATATTATCTGTGAATCATTCTGGAATTTCTTGCTATCATTTCAAGTTTTCTGGAGATTGCAGAATTCTTCCCTGATTCACTTACTTTCATAGTATATTATGTATTACAAGTTTCAGAGTCTTTTAACGTCTTTTATTCATTTTAATTATCTTTATGAGTATCAGGTTTGGAGCTAATTTTATTCTTTACATTGCTCTCTTGGACTTTTTAATAGTTGTTTTCTTGCATTCTTCTTGAATTGTCTATGGATTCTTTATTTAATCTTAAGTCCTTTCTCTTTCTTTTGATAGCCAATTTAATATCTCTTTTCTCCCACCATTTCCTTTGGAGCCTGCCAAACATTGAGATAGCTTCGGCAATATGTGCATCAACTTAATGATTTTTATGAACATTAATAGAAAGTATACTGCCAAGGTAAGTTAATTTATCCACAGCAATCAAAATTGCTCTATTTCCTCAATCAGTAGTTCCATGCAAGTATGCCACCATGAAACTGACATATAATCCTGGTGAACTTCTATGGCCAATCAAATTTTAACATGATTTCCCCCAATCCCTCATGACTGATAGTATCAAAGTCCTTGGTCAGATGGACAAACATTGTATAGAGTTTTGCTCCTGGCATTTCTCCTAGATCTGTAATGAAACAAATACCTTATCCATAATTATTTGGCCCTTTCTGAAGTCACGCAGGTTCTCAAGTTAATGGGCATCTTCCAGATGAAGGGTCAGACTATAAAGCATAATTCTGGTAAGAATCTTGCAAACAATGACTAAAAGAAAGACTCCTCTTTGACTGCCACAGGACAACCTAATTTCCTTTTCCTTTATAGAGATGAACAATGGAGGCATCCTTGAACTCCTGGGGGATAATCTCCTTTTGCCATGTAATACAGAAATTTTCAGTCAGCTTTTGTATGAGTAGTGGACTGACGATCTTATAAATCATAGCTGGAATAGAACCAGCACCTGGTGCTTTGTCACATGAAAGGAGCCTAATGAAATTATTCAGTTGGGAATTTGGCTAGAGATAGATTGACTTCACCCAGAGGTATACAGTCAGTAGTTTCAGATTTGATTGATGAGGGTCTGTTGAGAACATTATTGAAGTGCTCTTCTCATTTCTCCAGAATCATCTCCTTATCACTAATGAATGTGGCTCCATCAGCACTGAGTACTTGAGATGGTCTTTGGCTCATAAACAGCTCTCAGGGAATCATAAAATGCTCTGGATTGTTACTATAAGCATAAAATTGAATTTCATATGCCTTCTTACTGAATTAAGATTCCTGCATATCTCTAAGTTTTGCTTGTACTTTACTTTTCATGGAGTTAAATGCTGCCTTCTTAGAAGACAGGTATACTGCCCTTCTGCTAAAACCTATAGAGTTCTTATTTTTCATTCAGCAGCTTCTGAATTTCCCCATAATTTTCATTAAACTAATGTTGATATTTGTGCATCTTCTGGTCCAGCTAAGTGAATGTGATGCTATATACCAAATCTCTGAAAGCTGCTCACTCCTTTTCTGCTCCACTGTTGTCAAGCATGTGTTAGTTTGGTTTTCCCTCCAAGTAAATGACAAACTGCTCATGCTGAGAGATATTTTAACCTTTTGATATCGTCTTCTTTTGGTCATCTTTCTTTGGTGCCACCACTATTTGTTGAATATGAATGTTTTGCATAGAGAGAATAAGTCTATGATCAGTCCAGCACTCTGCACCACACATCTCCTTCATCACATTCACGTATGCTCTGGCTCTTCTCCTTACAATGCAATAGTCTATTAAATGCTAATGTTTGCTGTGAGAGTGCATCCATAAAGTTTTATTGCATTTATATAAAAAGAAGACAATTGTGGTGATAAAGTCATTAGATGCACAAGTCTTCAGTAGTAAGTGACCATTGTTGTTACTGTTTTTGATTCCATTGCTTCTAAGAACTCACTGCCATTTCTGACAGTCTGTTTCTGCTCAAGCACTAAACTCACCAAGAATTACAAGCTTGTTTTTTTTTGGCACATTGATTATGAGTATCTCCAGGTATTCATATTTTTTTCTTTGATTTCATCTGGGTTCATCATTGTGTGAGCATATACACTGATGATGGTGTCATGGAACTTTCTTACAAGTAGCAATCACAGAACTTTGAAGTAAGCAAAATGGTCAGTTGATATAGGTGATATCCTTTGACTTGCAAATAAATTGCCTTTAAGTGAGGCAGAGTTGTGAAAACTTGATCTCTCTCTTCCAGAGACATTGAAATCTAGTGTCAAGACAAAAAGCAAGAAAACTGGAGATTACTCTGGATGCAGTGGATGACCTTGGAATTTCCAATTAGTATCCAAAGTCTGAGCTCTGCACAGGGCCTGCTTCAACCTCCTTCATGACTACTGGGACAAATTGCTTTCCTGAACCTATTCCTCCCAGAGAAGTCTTCATATGTTTAGTTTGGTATAGATGCCTCCCCACCCCTAACTCACCAATGGATTTGAAACTCCTAAGTTATCTCCAACCTTGTTTGGCTCCTCTGCTAAGAGGGTTAATTGGGGTTTGGCTGCTGCATGTGTCATATCTTCTTAGAGCCACAGGTGAGTTGAGTGAATCAGATGGTCAGCAAAAGTGGAAAGGGCTTAGCAGTCCTCACACCAAAGGTACTTGTTTTCCAGAACATCCCTAAACCTTTTATAGTGTAGGTCAGAAGTGAAGGAGGTAAATCTGAACTTTAATTACTTAAAATTTCCAGCAAAATATCATGAGGCTTTTATAGTGCATGACATATGTTTATATTTCTCCCGGATGCTGTGTTAATTTTTATGGATTGGGCACATATTTCCTTGTTTTGAAAATTTTGAGTTGGGGAGTTATGACGAAAGAACTTACCTAGCCATCTTGGAAATCACATTACCTCAAAGTTCTTTCCTACTCACCCCTTATTCCAACTTGATTCCAGAATTTCAATGTATGCTGACTTAGTGGGAGTTGAATTCCCATTTTCCTAGAGTTCTTAAAATGAAGACAATAACATAAGTATCATGTTTTTATAAGATTCTTGACCAGTTGTGTATTAAACCAGATAACCTCAGAAGTCCCTTATAACTCTGATATTCCAACTCCAATTCTGTGATCAACATATATCACAGAAGATACATAAGAATTCATATATAATATATGCTTTACCGCCTCTCACCTCTCTGACTCTCTTTGTCTTTCGTTGTCTCTCTCTGACTCTCTGCCATTCTGTCTTTCTCTCTCATCTGCCATTCTGTCTTTCTCTCTCATCTAATCATATCACCCAAAGGACTTCCTCACGTTTTAGGAAGAATGCTTTTGAAAACAAGTTCAGACAATTGTATCAAGTCCTAGAAAAGAGGGATCAATCAGTTTCCCCAAGGAGTAGATGTGACAGCTTCTGTGACAGTTGCAGCAAGATGAGATATCTTTATTCAATTACACATATTAAAGACCCCTTTCTTTTTTCTTTCCTACTTCTTTGTTCCTTTTCATCACTCTTCATTCTTTCTGCATCCCTTTCTCCTGATGTAATTTCTTCTCACTATTTGCTTATTATCTGCCTATCTCTCCTGCTACTGATAATGTCATGTTTCCTCCATATAATATAATCTACAAATTGTCAAAACAAGAGATGCTACATTAGTATGAAAACAAATTGATAATGGACAGCCAATAGAATTATTGAAGAAAGAGGACCCTTCATGGAACATGAGAACAAGACTATTTTGGAGAAAACAAAAACACACCTGGCTATATAAAGACTAGCTTTCTTATCACTGACAGAGATTTCCCTTTGCTGGTGAATAGAGACACTTATTCTCTGAGTTCTTTAATATTCATGGTACCGCTCATAGCTCTTTCAACACAAGGAATTTCACACCTGTTTGCTGAGCTCTGCATCTGGCAATTGGACATTTTGAGACATAAAATTTTCACATGCCAGGTAAGAAAAGGTAAGAGAGTAAAAGACAGAAACAGATGTTTGGCAGGGAAAGGGATGGGTCACACAATCTGCTTAATCAGAACTTGTAATATATTTTCCTTTTCATGTGGTGTAATATGGTAATAGATTAAACTTTTCATGTCAGGAGACTATGTTAATATTCTACAATGCCCATATTCAATATCTAGAGAATTTTATTGAAAATTTCAATTAGAAGACTGTGAAGGAATGGCTGTGACCCTGGGAGTTTCTAACAGATCTATCCAAATATCTCCAAAAATGATATTAGGCAGCTCCTGGAGCAGCAGAACCCACAAAATAACAGAGGGAGACCATTTTTCAGTAAAATTCAGCTTAGAAATTTGGCAGAAGGGGTCTGTTTTAATACAGTGAGAGAGGAGCTCAGCACATGGTTTAGATCCCTCCCCAGGCAGGGTGTACGTCCAGAGCCTCGAAATCATCAGTACCATCAGCTTCTTCTGAATTTTGGCTCGTAGACCAATGAGAGTGTCCAGCGGTTGGCCAGGGGGAGGAGCACATTGTTTAGGAAGCAGACTTGAGTGACAGAGGCCCAGTGGAGAAAGGCACAAGCACATCAAACTTGCAGACCACAGAGAATCAGATTTCAGTCAGACTTCTGTTTCTGGGTTAAAGAGCAAGCATGCTCATGGTTACTTACAGGCCAGGTGGGCTGAAAACAAGCCTTTCCTTAAATCATACCACCTGGGACCCCCTTAAGATTGGGACACTGTGTCCTCAAAGCAGGGCTCTACTTTAAGAAGGAGTTAAAAGCCAAGAAATAGGTGGGCAAGATGGGAAGGAAGAGAAAGCAGCAGACCTTTGAAAGTTTCTTTGGTAACACAGCAGATCAAAATACACCCTCAGAAGAAGATAATAACAAAGAAAATTCCAATCAACTCTTAAATCCCAGATTGTGTACCTAGAGGTAGAATTGACTTCATAGGCTCAACCTCTCATTTTATATGTTTATATTTCTCCTGGATGCTGTGTTAATTTTAATGGATTGGGCACATATTTCCTTGTTTTGAAAATTTTGAGTTCGGAAGTTATAAGGAAAGAACTTACCTAGCCATCTTGGCAATCACATTACCTCAAAGTTCTTTCCTACTCAACCCTTATTCCAACTTGATTCCAGAATTGCAATGTATGCTGACTTAGTGGGAATTGAATTCCCACTTTGCTAGAGTTCTTAAAATGAAGACAATAACTTCATGGAAGTGACTTGTGTTCTTTACCTGATTTTACATTGCTTTCAAGTTCTTATAATTTCTCATATTTCTCCCTAATATATTCTGAAACACTTATTAATTTCTTTCCTATGCATACACATATGCATATTTATATCTATACACCCATATATGTCTGTATATATATATTTAATATATGTATATGCATACATGCATATTCATCAACTTGCCTGCTAAAACCAATTACAAAAAAAGTGAATTACAAAAGACTTGAACATGAGGAATAACAATTAGAAACATTAATAAATTTTTTTATGGAAGAATGCAAATTTGGTTGTCTTTAAGCATTAGCTCTGAAAAATAAATGCAGAGTAACATACTTATATGGGTAGTTTCATCTTATGTCTTTGTATGGACAGAAAATATCATAGTGGAGATAAGTACGTTGTTTAATCTGATTTTCACAGACAATCAATACAGAAGTTTTGGACTTCAAAATCAATTTGGGATTCTGAATGATAAGTTTGATTTCATTACATTCTGGACTTAGATGATTATAATGCTGTCATTAGCAGTTTTTAATGTTATCTTCTAGGGAAAGTGAATGACAAAGTAGTATAAACAGAAAGATAAACTGAGATAGAAAGGTACTTGAATTACCCAATTTCACATAGTTCATTAATGGTAATCACAGCCTAAAAAAGATCTTCAGACTCTAGTCCTCTGCCCATTTTACTCTCCTAAATAATCTATCTTATTTACCATTTCTTTATTTATAAGAATGGTCAACCTATCTTGGGGACTGTTGTGAGAATCAAATGTCATATTGAACACCAAGATACATTGAGAACAATAGTAGCATGATATATTTTTATTAATGAGATTATGATTATTATAGTATGTCACTATATATTCAGTATCAAGTAGCATGAATCGTATTTTTTATAGAAGAATTACAAAATAGGATTTATACACCAGCATTTAGGCATAACAAGATTGATGTTATCTACCTCACTGAACTGTGTGCTCTATTATCAAATTAGAATCTAACTAGGAGAAGACTTAAAACAATAATAAAGTACTCACAGATCCTACAGGAGTAATGTATAAGGAGAACAGTAAAATATGGATATTAATGAACATGATGATATGTGTCATAAACATTAACACATTGTCTAATATCTGCCTTGATAAATTTTGCAGATTTCACATATTAACCATAATTAAGCAACTTTATGCAAATTGCCAACTGAAGTAAGCAGCAAAGTCAGTCAGTACCATTTTCTATAGGTAGTATATTCATTCCATCTGGATGTGACATAGCTCTCATATGTGGTTCAAGTCCAGCAAGGTGTGAATTATAATGATTGTTTTCACTGAATTTCACTTGCTTACCTTCACACACAAAGAGTTAAAATTTAATTTTCCTTTTAGCTTTAGAAGTTGAGGGCCTTGGTATTATTGTAGATAGTTAGGGATCTGTGACATTTGCTTCTTTTTTTCTCTTCTCTGAAGTAAACATAAAAGGTGAAGTGGCAAAAATCACCTCTAATCACTGAGATTAATGTTTCTTTTTGCCTAAGTCATTTAGATATTCTGCATTGTATTTATTTACCAGAAAAGAGTCAACTGTAATTGTATTCTTGAAATGTCCTCTGTTGTATTTTTGCTAAAAAGAATGAGCAAAAATGAAGTTAGTACAAGTAATTTATATGTAAATATTTATTAAAATGAATAAAGCAAATTTAAAAAAGAACTAGCCAAACCTCTTGGGCCTAAGTTTATTACTGGAGAAAAACCTCCTAAAGTTAAATATCTGACATTAAAAAAACTACTAATCCTGCATAGGAGAAAGCAAATGACTACCCTGAATTAATTATTAGGACAGCCTTTAAATTAAACCATGAATATGACAAAATGATTAAAGAATATCTTCTCAGAATCTGGGAGTGTGTTACTACTGAGGGGCACTATATTTCTACAATATAAACCTCAGATAGTTTTTAGTGCATTGATATTGTCTCTAGGCATGAAAGAGCAAAAGGGGAAAACAAAATCAAGTTACACATATTCAGGTGATATTTGAAATTAAATATCTGAAATATGCAGAAGCTATATTCAAAGAAGAAAAACCAGCTGTTCTGTATGTTAAGTTGTTAGTGAAAGGAACAATGAGGAATTGATTTATGGATACAGAGATAACTATAAATGGGTACATGTGTCTCTGTAGACATAGAGCCATAGTGTAGACATAGTGCTCTCATATAGTCAAATATTCTAAAAAGTAAAGATCCCAAACAATCACTTCAATCTCTACTTATCCTCTGTGATTCTTATCTTTATTTCCCCAGGTACATTTCGGGAAGATCTACATTGCTATGGAAGTTCTCCTGTGAAGCTTTTTACATTTCATGAAACATCAGTGCCACTAGTTATCCATTGTACTCATGTCATGTATCATTTGCTGGATCCTTCTCCAGGACATAGACCCTGTGAAAATGTTTGGAAAACTCTATCCCAGAACCTCTTCTCTTCTTGCTGTAAGGTATAGGCTACATTTTGCTTGGGAATCTCATTGACTCCCATGAGTTCAGTTACTATCCCTATATCTCATATCTTATATGAATGTATAGAGCCCTGACTTCTCTCCTGAATTCCTTGACCAAATCACCAATTGCCTATTGGTGTCTTAATTTAGATATTCAATAAGCATCTCAGACTTGATATGTCCAAAACAACACATGATTCACTACCCTATAACACTTCTCTCTTTACAACTGTCCTATTAGTATTGAGAACAGTACCATCCTCCTTACCATTCAGGTTCACAACCTTAGTTTAATCTATAGTGAGAAAATTATTAATAATGGGTTCTTTTGTGGACTCGGAGACACCCCCCCCACATCCCCCACATACAAACATATACAGGAACTCTGGCTGGTTTTGCAGGGCCAGCCCAGAGTCAATAAAGTTAGACCTAAGACTCTGAATAGATACAATATAGATTAAAACCACACCTACCTTTTCCCAGAAGGTCTGGACTCAGCAAGTATTGCTCATTTTGATATGGACCACCCTTTAATCCAGTGAACCAATAGATTTGAATTATGGTAGCCAATTAGCCTTGAGCAGTGTGTAAGGGCCACCTCTTCTCTGGACAGCATACAGCTTATGATTTCTTGATGCTCTCTTTGGCTCCATCCTAGGTATGTAAAGCTTCTGAATTTTCAGAGTCTTGTGCTCTCTTTACTAACATTTAATATGCTTTAATAAATTCTTAATGCCCAAAGACTGCCACTATAGGTTATCATTCATAAGTAGTAATATATTAGAAACCCCAGCTACTTTTCCCTAAAACCTAGAACAGAAATAGACACCCCCATATAATTTTAAACAACATACTATGAATACTCTCACTTAACCCACATATCAAATAAGTTCTCAAATTTTGGCATTTTTATTTTCAGAGTATCCCTTGTATATTACCCCTTCTTTCTGCTCGACAGATACCAATCTTTGACAGAACTTCATCACCCCTCACTTGGAACATTACAATATATTTCTGGTTGGTGTGTCTGTCTCAGTTTTTTTTTTCCTGAATCCAATTCATTTTATAACTCCACTGACAAAGAAATTTCCAAAAGCACATGTTTAGCCATGTCAACCTTACTCAGGAAACACAAATGGATCCTTATTTCATCCATGATTAAAATAAAACAAGAAGAAGAAAGAGGAGTAGGAGTAGTAGTAGTAGAACAAGAACAAGAACAAAACAAGAACAAGAACAGCAGCAGAGCAGGAACAACTTCTACTTGACAGATAAAGACTTCCACAAACTGACTCCTTTCTACCTTTCCAAGATTCATACATTTCACTCTCCTTCATACTATCCACCAGGCAGCTACTAGGTACTATTTGCTATTCTTCACACAAGGCACTTCATCTCCCAACTCTGAATTTGCACTGACTATCCCTATATCTCTTCTCTCTTTTTGTACATTAAACAATTCCTTCCAGCTCCTGGATTCTTAAAACAGAAATAAAAACACACACAAAAAACCCTAAACTCATATTTTATCTTCTACAGGGAGCCTTTTCCAAGCTCTATGCTGCTAGCCCCTTCAATATGAGATTAATAATAATAATAATTACAGCTAGGATTTATATAGGGCTAACTATATGTCAGGGAGTAAGCTAAGTTCTTTAAAATTATTATCTCATTTAATCCTTTCTACAACCCTGGGTGGAAGGTGTCATTATTATCACTATTTTACAAATGAGGAAACTGAGGTGAACAAAGGTTAAGTGAATGGCTCTGGGTCACACAGTATTAAAGGAAGAACTTAAGCCATTTACATTTTATATATGTTATATGTACAGACTTGTTCCCATATTACCTCCTTCATTATAAAAGAAAGGGTTTTTTTTTGTTTTTTTTGTTTTTTTTTTTTTTGGTAAGGCAATTTGGGTCAAGTGACTTGCCCAGGGTCACACAGCTAGTAAGTGTCAAGTGTCTGAGGCCGGATTTGAACTCAGGTCCTCCTGAATCCAGGGCCGGTGCTTTATACATTGCACTATCTAGCTGACCCCTTACCTCCTTCATTATAAAGAGAATGTTGTATGTGTTCTTGTGGTCAGGTTGGTTGTTTTTTGTTTTTTTGGGGGGGCTGTTGTATGTTTTTGTATAGACACCTACTAGATTGATTTTTGACATGAGGTAACTTGTGAAGGAAAAAAAAATCACACAATCTTACTTCTTCAAACATTTACTTAATTGATACATTTCATGTTGTCCCTGCAAAAACCTGAAGATTTGTTATGTTGAATTATAATTCTTAGGCTTAGTACAATTAAAAGAATAGATTCTTTATGATAAAAGGGTATAAGGATAGCACCATATGCTAAGTGGGTAGGGAAACTAGCAATACTATCAATGAAATAAAAACATTTAAACATATGCTTAGTATTGACTTGAATTTTTATCCACTTAAATTCTTTCATGGGCAACATATAGCATGAACCTCATGCAGTTTTTTTGTTTTTGTTTTTGTTTTTGTTTTCCCTCTGCTGCTGACCAAACATAACTAAAATTAGAAACTCAGTAGCTTGGATTGAATCTGCAAAAGTGTTCACTATATTAACCAAATTTTAATCCACAGTTTAGATATTTTATCCCATTCTATCTAATCAGTCATAATTGATTTTCAGGATATAATTGTAAAACTTAACACATTAAGTCCCATTACATGTTTTTTTGGTGTGAAGGTGACCCTGGGTATTTATAGGCTATGGGTGTGCAATGTAACCTCTTGTAGGTTCTACATCAGACTGAAAAGGCCATGAGTATGAACCCAATGACAGACAAAATGTCCTTAGTTTGAGGATTAGTCTGCATGTAGAGAGGCTCAGTATCCCAAAGGTTTTCCATCAGATGATAAAATTTGAGTTCAACATACTTTTTTTTGTAAATGAGGAAACTAAGGTAATATAATTTATTTTTTTTACCAATTATTTCTTATTTTTATCAATTATTACAGTATCTGTACTAGGAAGTTCAAGCTGATACCTTCTTGATGATTTTTATTACTTAATCTAGTTCTCAATGATATGGTTATCAATCAATTAGAAACAAATGATTTCTTCTCCCACTATATGATCTCTAAAATATGGAGTATTTTCTTATTACAAAAATCTATTCTTCAACCCAATAATCATTCTTCATCTTAAAATTCTGCCATGACAAGATGATTTAAGGGGTCAACTAGGTGATAACATAACTTAAATTTAGAAAGACTTGAGTTCATATGTTGCCTCAGATACATATTAATTAGGTGAATCAGGGAAAGTCATATAAACTCTATCAACTACTGTTGAAACTCTATAAAATGGTTTGCAAGCATTAAAGTTTCCTATAAAGTTACCACCACCAGCACCAGCACTACTACAATGGCTTAACACCATTAGCAGCACTACCATTACTAACAGTACCAACACCAGTACCACTATCAGCAATAGCAATAGCAGCACTATGAATGCTATGACTACTACTAATACTACAACTATGACTATGACTATGGGTATAACTTCTACCACCACCATCACCACCACCAGTCCTTCTCTTTCTCTTTCTCCTCCTCCTCCTGCCACCACCATCACCACCATCACCCCCACCCCCCCACCACCACCATCACCCCACAACCACCACCACTACTACTACTACTACTACTACTACTACTACTACTACTACTACTACGGGCTAAAAAATTGATCATGCAGTAGGATTAGCATTAAAGAAGCCTAATACTTCCTCCTGTTAGGTAACTAGGTTGCATAGTGTATAGCTGGACCTGGAATGAGCAAGACCTGAAGTCAAATCCAACCTCAGTCACTTAGTAGCTGTGGGAACATGGACAAATTACTTAATCAATTCAGTTTCCTCATCTGCAAAATAGGGTAAATAAAATATTTACCTCTGAAGGTTGTTTTGAGAATGAAATGAGGTAATATTTTAAATCAGTTTGCAAATCTTAAAGTACTATATAAATATAACTACATTGTTAAAACATTGTGCAAGGCATTGGTGATACACAAAGGAAGGAAGGAAAGAAAGAAAGAAGGAAGATGATTCTTGCTTAAAATAACTAATATTCTTTCTACTGGTTGGATAGGTATTGCACACATATGGCTACTTATATGAAAAGAAGAGGAAGGAGACTTGTAATTACTAGAGTAATCATGAAAGGAATTCTTCAGAAGGAGGTTGTAAAAAGTCTGGGTCTTGAGGAAAGTTAAAGATTTTAAAGGGTAGAGATGAGGGAAACATTCTAGGCATAGTCAACAAACAGCCTATGCAAAAGTTATAGGCATGATGTAGAATCTTGGTTTAGAGGAAAGTAAGTCAAATTGATTGGAAAATGAGGTGAGTGATAAGGAATAAATGAAAGGATCTTATAATTATAGGTGGGTGAGAATCATATTGTGAAGATCTGTAAGTGCTAAGTAGTGGTTTTATTTTATTAAAGAGTTAAGATAGAGCCTTGCTTAAGTGACTGACATGGTAAGACATTGGCTTTTGGAAGATTATTTTGGTATCTGTGGTGATAGATGAAGTGAAGATGGAAGGAATGATGTAGGACATGGGGTTGGAGTCAAGGCATCATATTAGAAACTCAGTAAACTCAGTAAAACTCCTCCAACATTCTCCCACAGAAGACTTTCAAACACCATCCCTAATCATATTCTAGAGAAGCAGAGCCAACAAAATGTCAGGGTGAGACTTTTTTTCCCTAGACTAAGAAAATTTAGGAGGATAGAAGGAGAGTTTGTTTTTTTTAACATTGGGGTGGAGGCTATGACAGTGACATCATCAGCTTCAGGAGCTCTCAGGCCAGAACGGGGTTGAAAAATTGTACAGAAAGAGATTACAGGTGAACTTTTTCTAGCATTGAAAGCTTTATTTTTGACAAAGAATTTTGAATTGCAGTTCCAGGAAAAAGAGCAGTGCTCATCGTCCATCACAAAGGAATATGGACCTGGTTGCAGTTCCAAAGTAGAGCAGAACCATAGCATGTGTGGCTGCAGAAATATAAGGACACTTCCTGAGCAAATCTAGAGTGCAAAAAAGGAGAGGACACCTCTCCATGGATCACATCAAATTGATGTAGCCTAGTCTTTGCAAACACTTACAGAATCCCAAAACTTGCTCTGGGGAAAGAAAAAAAAAAGCAGCATGAAAAAGCCTGAAACATAGAGCAATACTTCACCACACCCAGGTGATCAGAGCTCAACATTTGCATAAAGTTAAGTAAAACAAATAGACTGAAAAATGAGTGAACTAAAAAAAAAAATGACCATACTAAGGTTCTATGGTGGCAGGGAAGACTAAGACACAAACTCAGAAGACAAGAATTTGAAAACAACTACAAAGAAGGCCTTAAAGAAAAAATGGTAATTGGACACAAACCCAACAAGAATTCCTGAAAGTATTCAAGAAAGAGATGACTCAGGGGGGAAAGAGTATTGAGGGGGAGGAAATAAAATGGGTACAAGAAAATGATGAAAAGAAAATTAACATCTTGGGAAGAGAGACACAAATAATACTGAAGAAAATAACACCTTAAAAACAGAATTGTTCTAAGAGTAAAAGATGCACAAAAATTCACTGAGGAAAATTCCCTAAAAAGTAGACTGGGCCAAAGGTCACTGATGAAAATAATTCCTTAAAAATTAGCATGGGACAAGTGGAAGCTAATGGGTCCACAAGACATCAAAAAAAAAATAGTCAAAAGAAAGAAATAAAAAATAGAAGTGAAATATCTCATTGGAAAAGTAACTTACATAGAAAATAGGCCAAAGAGAGATGTTTTTAAATGACTGGATTAAATGAACACAATGATCTCTCTCTCCCTCACACCCCCCTCTCTGTCTCTCTCTGTCTCTGTCTCTCCCTCTCTCCCTCTCTCTCTCTCTCCCTCACACACACACACACACACACACACACACACACACACACACACACACACACACACACACATACACACACATAGCCTAGCCATGATATTTCAAGGAATTAGAATATAAATATCATTGATATTGAGATCCAGAGAGTAAAACAGAAATGGAAATAATAATCTCATTACCTCCTGAAAGTAATTTAAACATGAAAACTCCTTAGAATATTATAGCCAAATTCCAGAACTCCCAGTACAAAGAGAACACATTGCAAGCAAACAGAATAAAACAATTCAAATATTATGGAGCCACTGTCAGACTCAAACATGACTTAGCAGCTTCCAATATATAAAAGCAGAATTCTTGAATATGATATTCCAGAAGGCAAAGCAGTTAAGATTATAAACAAGAATATCCTATTTCACAAAACTGAGTATAATCCTTCAAGGAAAAAGAGACATTTATGGAATAAAGGACTTCCAAGTGTTCCTAAAGAAAAAAAAAACAGCTGAATAGAAAAAAATTACTTTGAAAAACAAGGTTAAAACTAACCATAAAAAGGTAAACATGAAAGATAAATCATTGCAGAAACAGAGACAAAAACAGACACAGAGAGTCTGAGAACAGAAAGTTAGAGACAGAAATACTGAGTCAGAGAAAGATAGAGGCAGAGAGATAGAGACAGAAACAGAAAGTTAAGTAGAGAAAAAAAATATGGAATCAGACTGAAATATAAACAGAAAGGTGTTGAGAATTCCTATGAGGATCTAAACTTGTTTGCATGAAAGGATGATGCATGCAAAGATGGCCCTTAATAAGAAATGTCAAAGAAGTTTCAATCAAGGCTAGATTAAGGAAGAAGATAATGCTTTCTTTTCTGAATGTACCTAATTTAATAGATCCTTTTGGAAGTGTCCAACAGGTGGAATGATGTGAGACTTGAAACTCAGGAGAAGAAGGAGTCTGGATATAAAGAAATGGCAGTCATTAGAAACAAGAAGTTATTTCATTCAAAGACACTTATAATTTCTAAAATATGTATGTAAAATAAAGTTTGTGATAACCTACTTCTTCAAGTAATCATAAAACATACTTATTGGAGGGAATTGAAATGGTGAGTTTTTATTTTTCATATATATGCATTTTATATACATATGTATATATGTATATATGTGTATGTATATGTATATAATACATATATAAACACATATGTATGTGTCACTATTTGCTTCATTTTTTCTGAAATAGAGGATATGCCTAATTTGACATTTATTATTGACACTTTCCCACACATACATTTTATAAATGTTATAATTTATAACAGTGACTAATCCTACATTGGAGGCTACATGTGAAATAGTGCATGGTACAGCTATTAAGATGAAAAATAAGATGACATACTGTTACTTTTGGATTCAGCTCTTATCACTTCACACATACACACACATACCCCTCCAACAATTAGCACTCCTGCAGTACCAATTTCAAATCTGTTATTAAGGTACTGCTTTACCTAACAAATTAGTTTGCCAAGGCCTGTTCAAACCTACATCGCAGCAAATAATTTTGTTCCCTTCTATTTAGGCAATGCAAAGTGTTTTTTGTTTTGTTTTGTTTTGTTTTTAATATTGTGTTCTAATGTATTGCATTCTTTTCTTAAGCAATGACAAAGCAACCAGTTAAAAAGTCACTAGTACAATCAAACAAATCAAACAAAAGTCGCTAGTACAACAATCAAAGCCGTTCCTTAGCATTATGTAGATAAAAAACACATGAACCCAAATACCCTCATTTGACTAAAGCATACTATTTTTTTTTTCTTTGGTGAGGCAATTGGGGTTAAGTGACTTGCCCAGGGCCAGTGCTCTATCCATTGTGCTACCTAGCTGCCCCCATATTATTTTTTAAGGAAGAAAAAAACTAAATAACAAAACACAAGTAAACTTCTGACATGACCAGCTGGGAGTTCATGCTAGCCCATAGAATGACACTGTTTGAAAATTGCATAAAAATGCTTCTTTTTGCCTGTTGTTTTACTCCTTAATTGGTGGGTTTTTGTTGTTGTTGTTGTTGTGAGTAATGAAATTACAAATATGCCATTGAAACTACTATGTCAATATTTTGCAGTTGAAACAAAATATTTTGAATATGTCACCTTAAATAGAATTGGATCACACCAGTGAAATTAGGAATCTACCAGAGGGTACAAAGTAAATTCAAATAAACTCATGCCCCCTTAAAAATTGTGGGCAAGGGTTCAAGATGTTATATGGAAGAATAACTATGTGCAAAATATTATGCTTTGTTTATCCTTCCATTAAGTTCTTTAGATTATTTATTTTTGAAGGTAAAGACCTTGGTGCACTTTGGTAAAGTTGTTTTTCTTTGGGTTTGAAAAGACCTTGCAAGTATTAATAATAACTTTGGATAGATAACTGCAAATCAAATGTATTTTGATGAAAATTGAATTCTGAAATCACAAACAACTAGGTCACAATGATGTATAGCACCCCAAGCAACATGCACAGAATCATATTTCATTCTGTCAGTAACCTGGAATTTCTACAGACATTGGAAGATATATGGAGGTATTTCTATGTGTCCACACAGTGGAGGAGAAGGGGGTATGAATTGTGGGGAGGGGCAGATAGCAGTGAGACCTTCAAAATATCATCTTACTTTTAAAAGTTTTAAATGTTTAACATTAATTTGCATTATATTTAATTACATGCTGTCCTATAATAAAACAATGCACAATATGTTGCCTGATTAAATAGGACAACATGAGTAAACCATGATCAAAAAGTCAACAAATTGTATGACAAATGATTATTTCCCCTTACATTTTGAAAAGTCATTTAGGATTTGACAGATCTGACAGTCATGAAAAACCTACTCTACAAAATTGTATTTAATAGCTTTCAAAAGTGTCTTTGCCACATCCTTTCAATTGCATGGTTGTTTATCTTGTGGCGCACTTATGGTATCCTGCTTTTCATCATATCTTTTCCCCTTTGACTGTCACTTTGCTTGTATCTAATCTGATCCAAGGGCTGTACATCTGTTATAGCATTCAAAGCTTAGACTAGTGCTGATGCTTTTGAAATAAAAGAAGTCATACATAGTCCAAGAACAGAAAGTCATTGTTAATTTTATTTAATATATCTCCTTTCAGAAAGAAAAAAAGTAAATACAAGAAAAAAAAGTATTTCATTAGTTTACTTTAATGGATGAAATCCATTAAATTGGATTTGGATTTGGGCTTGATTTACAGAATGTTTGTAATAATAGTCTTAGAAGTTAATTTGGCTGACAATTCTAGAACTGAACAAAATGGCTTATGGATATTTTTTAAAATGCTCCTATCAAATATATTTCCTTCTTAAACAAGGATAGAATGAGATTCTTTAGCAATATTTTTACATCTAGAAAAAAAGTAACATATGTACATATTCAGTATGCATTTAATAAAAATAATTTTGAAATGTTTCAGTTGTGGTAAAGGATGTATGATTTGGGGCAGCTAGGTAGCACAGTGGATAAAGCACCGACCCTGGATTCAGTAGGACCTGAGTTCAAATCCGACCTCAGACACTTGACACTTACTAGCTGTGTGGCCCCTTGGAAAGTCATTTAACTCTCATTGCACTGCAAAAAAAAAAGAAAAAGGAACATATGATTGTGATCATTTCAACACCTCACCTGCATTATAACCTTTTTCTTCCTTAGTTACCTAGATATCTCTGTTCAATATATGGAATGAGAGAACTAGAAGGTATAGGGATCTCAAAATTAATTAATGAAAAATGTTCCATCATGAAATGAAAATTCAGCTTTGAAATAGAAGATTCAGTCCTCCTGGCTCTATCATTTATTAATTGCATGATCTAGTGAAAGCCACTACAATCTGTCTGGGTCTCCGTTTTTTCATCATTAGAGTTGCGCTTTAATAAAACTTTTTAAACTCATTTCTAGTTCTAAAGGTGGTAGGGTTTGTCTCCATTAATAAAAATAGCAATTAGAACAGTTCCCTCAAAACATCACTCATCATTTATACTGAAATGAGGAGGGGAAGAGAGGACAAAAAAGTAGGGGAATGCCAGTTGGGAGAATATATTTATGCCATGAGACCACTACTAGTGCTGTGAAAGTAAAACAAGAACTCTGAAAAATTGGTAAATTAAGCTCCAGTGTTTCCAATAACTGTGTTTTCATCTAGTAAGTACAATTACAGTGTTTCTAAGATACAAAGAAATAGATGGGATAGCATAGGGTTGTATCCTGGCCCTATTTGAAATCAGTGTAATATTCAGCATGACACAGAGAATGGTGAAATGAATTACTCTCTTTCCTATTCCTGGACAATAAAAATGCAAAATATACATGAGCATATAAAAAATGCTATTTTTTCATTCTGGAAAACCTTCAGTGTGATTGGCTCTGAACACTAACATGAGCAAACCATTAATATGTGTAAAATGAACTAAAATATGAATACTTACCTTATGTGCCAGTACATCATAAAGTTGAAAAAAAAGAGATCATTTCACCAATTGCAAATGAAAGCTATATGTAGCAATTTTTGTCAACATGATAAACTGAGCAGGATATAAAAATGTATATCAGATCAACAGAGGGCAATTGTAAGAAATAAGTTAATTTGGAAAAGAGTTTCAAAGGAGGAAGCAGAGCCAAGATGGTGGAGGATAGGCAGTAAGCACTCATAGTTCCTGACACAATTAATCCAAAATACTCCCAACACAGCCATAAGAAAACTCCTAGAGCAGCCAAACCCACAAAAAGTCAGGCTGAGATCATTTTCCAGCCAAACATGGGGGCTGCCATGCCAGGGTGGGAGTGGAGTGCAACCCCTGCAGTCACACCAAATACAGATCTAGCCCCAGGCTGGCTGTGCCAGAGTTGGGGAGGGCCCAGTCAGAAGGAAAACACTGTTGAGGAGGGATAGTGTAAAAGAAGATAGAAAATAGAGTAAATATCATGGGAAGAGAATAGGATGGGGATGTGTCAAGATAATGAAATGTGGTAGGTAAGGGGATTTAGCAGATACTCAAAGGCCCACTTGGAGATTAATGTAAACTAATTGTTAACTAGATTATAAGCACATCTGGCTAGCCCTTAAAAAGATATTGTTCTCAGAAGCTAAAAACTTTGAACTTAACAGTAGACCACCTTCACGTCCAGTGAACCAATGGATTTGAATGATGCTAGCCAATCAGCTTGAAGAACTTCACATTTCTGGGAGGAGGACATGAAGGAGGAAGTAGACACTGGCAAGGAACTTCTTCCTCTTTTTTTGGTTAGAGACATCGGTTTGGTGGCAGGACTTGGAATGAGTAATTAGGAAGGCTAGGTTTTCCATGCTATAAGGAATCTGATCTCAATATTTCTCTCTCTTTACTATCTTATATCTTTTAATAAACCCTTAAAGCCTAAATTCTTGGTGAATTTATCAGTAATTTTAGCCAGTTTTCCCCCAAAACTAGGGGGACGGATTAGAACCCACATTTAGAATTTTCAAATACACAGTTGGAAACAGTTAACAATAGTAATTGTGAGGGGCAGCTACCTGGCACAGTGGATACAGCACTGGCCCTGGATTCAGGAATACCTGAGTTCAAATCCAGCCTCAGACACTTGATGCTTACTAGCTGTGTGACCCTGGGCAAGTCACTTAACCCCCATTGCCCTGAAAAAAAAAACAGAAAAAAAAAACAAAAACTAAAACAAAAACAAAACAAAACAATAGTAATTGTGAAAAAATTTTGAATCAGAGGCAAGAGTAATGCAAGATGATGATGATTATTGATTGATTGATAATGATTGGAGGAAGATGAGGATTTATTAATAAGGTTTTACTGATGATGAGGATTGAAGAAGATGAGGATTGTTTGACAATGATAAGGACTGACTGAGGATGATGATGACTATGATGCTGATTCTGTTAATGGTGGTAAAATTTATGGTACTTTGCTAGGCTATTGTGAAGAAAACTATTTGTCAAGTATAAGGTACTATATAAATGTTATCTATTACAGTTGTTGCAATAATCAACCTCATGGGTTTATTGTTAAAATACTATATAAATGTAGTTTACTATAAAAAAAATTATTAGTAGGATGCCTTCAGAAAGACTTAGAAGGACCTGCATGAGCTGATGCAAAGTGAAATGTACTGTATAAAAAATAACAGTAATATTGTGAGATGATCTGCTGTGAATGACTCAGTTATTTTCAGCAATTCAATGATCCAAGACAACTCTGAAGGTTTTATGAAAAAATGCAGTCCATCTACAGAGAGGGAACTAATGGTATTTGAATACAGATTGAAACATTTTGTTTTTTATTTTGTTGTTAGTTCCTTTATCTGAAGTTTTGTTTTGCCTATTTTCTTTCACAACCTGGCTAATGTGGAAATCTTTTGCATGACTGCTTATGTATTGCTTATATTGAATTGCTTGCCTTCTTGGGGGAGGTTGGGGAGGGAGGGAGGGAGGAAGAGAAATTGGAAAGCAAAATTTTTTAAAAATTGATGTCAAAATTTGTATTTTACATGTAATTTGGAAGATAAAATTCTAAATATAAAAAAACAAAAAAAGAAATAAGTTCATTCTTAAATCTATAATAAATAAAATGATTAACAAACAAGGAACTACTAAAAATCTGAAGAGAAATTGAGGAATCTGAGAATATTGAAAACTGTCCACTGAAAACTCCAAGAATTCTATCTAATGACAAAATGGATGACAAACACAACAATGATGTCTCAAAACATTTTATAGAAGAACATTCATCACACAATAAATTATCAAACACTTCAAGAGAATAATATATTCACTTAGCATCAAACGGGACCAATATTTTGTCACATAATGATTTATATAAATAGCTAAAGTCTAACGCTTACTGTCAATGGTGATATTATGCACAAATTTACTAATTATGCTATTCTTTATATTTTTGTGAAATATAATTATGTTTAGCAAGTCTTTTTTTTTTTTTTTGTGGGGCAATGGGGCTTAAGTGACTTGCCCAGGGTCACACAGCTAGTAAGTGTCAAGTGTCTGAGCTCGGATTTGAACTCGGGTACTCCTGAATCCAGGGCCGATGCTTTATCCACTGCACCACCTAGCTGCCCCAGCAAGTCTTAATGATACATGTTAGTTATGTGAAATCAGTGTGTTTCCCTGCTAGAAATTCTAAAATGTGTGAAGTTCTTTTCAGCATTGTATCCCTTCCAGACAAGCAAAAATGCTTTTAATAAACTATGGAGACAGATCAAATAAATGAATTACTTGTTAACAAAAAAGGGGTAAAATGACCCTACTTAATGAATTTCTTAATATTTCTTCCTTACTTATGGACATTAGAGCAAGGGACTGGCATATACATTCCTAATTGCAAAAATAATTTTCTTTATCTCATTCTTTATTTTTCCCATCACTTTCAATACTTCCCAGAAATATTTCTCAAATACTCCTTTATTCATTTCTACTATTAAAATTTCCTTGATTCTATGGCTCCTAACATTTTTTAAGTTAGCTCCTGTCCTCCAAACAGCAAACAAATAAAATATAGCCATGGGTGTTGGGAATCTGGTTTGAGGGGTAGATGGGAATGAAGAAGACACTGAAGTCTCAAAAATTGGATGACATTGAGGACTAAAACATTTATTTCCTTATTGTAGTAAAAGGAGGACAAAGGTTCACCACTATGTGTAATATAAATGAAAACCAGATTGTTTACAGTTCAGGTTAACTATGGAATGTATAGAGTTATACGATGCAGTGAATAGAGCATTGGACTTGGAATCAAGAGAATGAGCTCAAATCTGACCTCAGACACTTAACTAATTATGTGACTTTACTAGTAAATTAAAACTCTAGTTATATCAGTTTTCTCATCTTCTAATGGGTATAATAATAGCACTTACCTTCCGGAGTCTTATGAAGATAAAATGAGGTAGCAATTATAAAGTATTTTGATAACCATAAAGCAGTATATAAAGTAGTTATTATTATTGCTATTATTTTGGGTTGATTTTTGTTTTGTAGTATGTGATTTAAAATATAAAACTGATACTTAGTTCATTTGCTGCATTTTGCAATGAATAATGGGAACCTCCATAGTTATAGAAATGTTTAGATACAGTATAACATCAAAAGTTAGGAGTAGTCATCAAGTATTTATAGTGTTTGCTACTGAGAAGTATATTTGGTAAGGAAACTACAACCTTTTAGAAAAATAAAAGTTAATACACATGAAATAACCATAGAATAATACCCCTCTTCTACTTGACATTGTACTCTATTGGCCTACTTCATGCTGCACCATTGTGCTTTTTCTTTAATCACTTCTTACCTCCAAAATGAATTTGTGCTCATCCTGGTTTTTAGTACTGGACTCTCTGCTTTATTCCCTAACTAGTTTCTTCCTAGGCAACTGATCCATTCTTTAACTTAGCTATCACTTCTTTTCAGATGACTAGGGATTTCTATCTTTGGTGCCGAATTTTCACAGTGGGTTTTTTTTTTTTGAAGCTTCAATTGGATGATCATTCTATCATCTCAAATTCAGCATGTTGAAAATGGAAGTCATTATCTTCTCCCCATAATTGGTATCTATTTACCCTGTTTTAGCTGTTAGCACCATAATTTCCCATTGTGTGAGTTTGAAAATATTAGATTTCCTTGATTTTTTTTCTCATTCCCTTCCTATAGCTAATGAATCACAATTTCTGTCAACAAGGCATGTGCAATCAAAAGACAAAAGATAGCTTGAGACAAAATAGCCTGAAATAATTTGTGTGAAAGAAAACAAGGATGCTAAGTGGTACATCTCTAATTTCTTTTATGAGGAAAGGATGCTGGTCAGACAGTTCTCAATACTTGGCAGCAAGTGGTCCTACAAATTAGAGACCTTCAAGGAAGGGGGAAAAGGAAGAGGTCTCACTGGTCCTTTCAATGTATGAGATAAACTGCATATAGTTTCAGGAAGGCCTTAATTAAAACAAAGTTCCTTTAATGAATTTATCTTTTGTTTTGTTTTTTTTGAAGGTTTTTGGTGAGGCAATTGGGGTTGAGTGACTTGCCCAGGGCCACACAGCTAGTATGTGTCAAATGTTTGAGCCCGGATTTGAACTCAGGTCCTCCTGACTCTAGGGCCGGTGCTTTATCCACTATGCCACCTAGCTGCCCCATGAATTTATCTTTTATGAAATTTATCCGCATGAAAGTAAAAAATATAGAAAATGTCAGTAAATGAATTTCCTAGTGAAGGAAAAAAGACTAATTATTAAAAATAGTCTTACATTCCCAAGGTGGCCATTAAGAAAAAAGTCTAATTTATATCAATGTATTTATAACAGCACTTCTTGTGATAGTAAAGAACTGGAAACAAAGTAGAAACTCATTGATTAGGTGATAGCTCAACCAATCATGGAACATGGATATAATACAATAATACTGTGCTGAAAGAAATAACAAATGTGATGCATATGGAGATACATAGAAATATTTCAGTGAACTTATGCAGAGTCAAGTAAGCAAAGCCACAGTAACAACATGCATAATGAATACAAATTATAGATGGGAAGAACATTCACATACACAATCAGAAATGATTATTGTAAATCATAGAGAACAAACAAGGGTCTAAACAAAACCTGTGAGAAAACATCACTGTATAATCTCTTTGTAGTGTGGGAGGACTATGAAAGTGGTACATTGCACATCTCGACTTTTTGGTTTATTGACTGTTTTTGCTGCTTTTTTATTCTTTTCCTTTTTTCTTATTTACATATATTATTTGTTATATGGGATGGCTCTTTGAGAGGGGAAAAAGAGAGATGCTGGTGGAAATATTATTAGATAGATAGAGATAGATATCTATATCTCTATGGATAGATCGATCAATTGATCTCTGTGTGTGTATCTCTTTGTATTTGCATATATATGTATCAATAAAAATATTTAAAAGAAAACCTAAAATATCCTTTGGTCTCCATAATTTCCATAATTATTAAATAATTTACTTATTTCTACTAATCCACAGAAAAATACTTAATACATTAGAAGAGAGAATGAGAGAAATAGAACTTATTTGGTACCTAACACTAACATCAGAGTCACCCTATTGTATAATTTAAAGGCCTAGAGGGAGAAAGTACAAGCTGATAGAGGCTGACTTAAAAAGAACAAAGGGTCATTCCAGTCTGGATGTTTCCCTAGTGCTATTTTAAAGGTGGTTGTCCTAAAATTAGATACAGTTAACTTTGTATCTTGTCCCTGACTTGGATATAGGGCAGGGATTCCCAAGAGTCTAAAACTGTGCTATGCTGGGTATGCATAATAAACACAAGTTTGCTGACTGATTAACATTGTACTTCTTGCATCTCCTCTGCCCTTCTATATTACTGGGTATCACTTGGAAGGTCTTATTATATGATGGGATCCAGAAAGAATCACTCCTGTCTCCCTTGGCCATATTATTTTCTTAAACATCTGCCAAAGACCTTGTAACAACACTGTTATATTTATGCCTTATTGTTATAAATATTTTCAGTTTATAAAACATTTTCTTTGACACTGTGGCTTAGATAGGGTGGGATTTTCTTCTTCCTTCCTTTTTCCCTCCCTCCCTCCCTCCCTCCCTTCCTTCCTTCCTTCCTTCCTTCCTTCCTTCCTTCCTTCCTTCCTTCCTTCCTTCCTTCCTTCCTCCCTTCCTTCCTTCCTTCCTTCCTTCCTTCCTTCCTTCTTCCCTCCTTCCCTCCCTCCCTTCCTTGTAAGGCCCTTCTTTCATTGGTGTAATGAAATTTCATCTATTTACAGATCAGCAACAGATCTGCCAATTAATGGTAGGGTATTGCTTGGTCATTAAGTAAATAAACATTTATTAAGAACCTACTATGTACCAGGTATTTTGCTAAGCACTGATGAAAGAAAGAAAGATAATGTACAGTCACTGCTTTCAAGGAGCTCATGACATAATGGGGGAGATGTCATGTAAATAAGTATGTTCCAACAAAGTAAATGTAAAAGAAATTTGAAGTAATCAATAGAGGGAAGGCACTAGTATTAAGAGGGATTGCACAGGGGCCAGCTAGGTAGTACAGCAGATAAAGCACTGGCCCTGGATTCAGGAGGATCTGAGTACAAATCCAGCCTCAGATGCTTGACATTTATGAGCTATGTCACCCTGGGTAAGTCACTTAACCCTCATTGCCCCACCAAAAACAACAACAACAACAAAGTATTACATAAAGATTCTAGTGAAAGATTGAATTTTAGCTGGAACTGGAAAGGAGCAAGGCTCCTAGAAGTGAAAAGACTTTCTCAGGGTCATACAGTTGGAAAAGGTTAGAATGAAGTCTGGAAAACAAATAGGTCTTGCTGAATTTGAGGGCAGCCCTCACACTAAATGGCCATGCTGTATTTACTGGGTAATGTGCAAAATACTTTCAGAATGAATCTATGTGAAAATGGAAGTACAGAAAACAAAAGGGATTTTTTTGGATAGCATACACACTTGGAAGCTTATTTGCTGGGGAAAGCAAAATCAACTTCAGGGAGAGAGTCAGCGACCTAGTCTTTCATTGAATCAATCATAGAAAAGCAGTATACATTTCTGCCTGTTTCTCCCTATATGTCTCTGTCTCTGTCTCTCTCTGTCTTTCTGTCTCTGTCTCTCTTTGTATCTCTCTCCCTGTCTCTTTTTCTCTGTTTCTCTTTCTCTGTCTCTCTGTTTCTCTCACACTGTATCTGTTTTTCTCTTAGCATTGAAGTCCCAGTCAGAGACAGAATTCTCAAAAAAAAAAGAAAGAAAGAAAGGAAGGAAGGAAGAAAGTGTGATGTTTAAAATCTAAATTGTGGTCACCTTAAATTAGGAGCTTCAGCACCAGTCTTTGGGCATTAAACATTTATTAAATCATAGAGGTTTTCACAAGGAGTTCAGAAAGTTAAGAAAAAAGAAGTCCTACCTAGCCTAGAGTGCCAGCCTGATCGGGTTCTTCCTGAAGTCCTCCTCCATGAGCCTGCTTTAATCAGGAACTCTCTAGCAAGCTGATTGTGGAAGCTTTTTATAGGTCTGGAACAGAGGCGGTCCTTACACACTGCTTCAAGCTGATTGGTTGGCGTCATCCAATTCCATTGGTTTTGAATGTGTTCTCAAGTTGAGTTCACAGTCTAGCTTCTGAGAACAATACCTTCTTAAGGGATAGCCAGGTGTGATTACAATCCAATTAACTTGAAGTAGGTTTAATCAGCAGTCAATCACTCTCACTTGATTCAATCAGTATAGATTACTCTCCAGGTGGGTCTTTGAGTATTTGCTAAATCCCATTATTTCATCACAGAAGGAAGAAAAGAAGGTCATTAGCCCTCTCTCTCTCTTCTCTTGATATTAATCCCCTCTCAATTGCTTCCTCTAAATGACATTTCCAGTAAATATAAGCAAACTAACAAAACCTTGTGACTGAAAACATTTATAGAGATAAAAGTAAACAAATAAAGGTAAACAGATTTTCTAAGAAGGGATGACTGAATTTAAAGTTCAAGAAGAGAAAAAAAGCATGTATCTGTTCATAGAGGGGTTTCAGCTATAGTTTTGATCACAATGATTGGCATATCTAATCTCCCAAAGTAACCTTGCTTCCAGCCTTGTCCCCATTTGAATGGGAATTTTCTCTGCTTATATTTCTATGAGGTAAGGATCATTTGGCTTTTCAATGGCTCCTTTTTCTCTCACTCCTTATGTTCTACATGCTTCATGGTGAGCAAGGTTTATCTTTGACTTTTGCTCCTAGACTTAACAGCTGAATTCCAACGTAATTAAGGCATTCTTATTTATTCAGACTACCCCTGAATATGCTACTTATACATATGTATGTGCACATACATATACATGCATATACACATGTGTATACATATATTCACATGAACATGTGTTTACATGTATGAGTATATAAACTTACATATGCATGTATTTATACATACACATGTGTTTACATATGTAAGAATGTATAAACTTTTATGCATTTATATATATACACACATATATTTACATATATACCTCTGAAAAATTATAAATAATCATATTAATTTTGCCAGGTTCATGTCATTATCTGACTGGATGGCACATGATCTGACTACTTGATGTTAGACATGGGATACTGCTATAGCTAAAATCCTATGATGACATTGTATTTTGTACCTTTTTTAAAAGGTCCTATTTGTACAATATCTGGAATTATTCTAATATCATGGATCATCATTATTATATAATTCTTTGATGAATACTTACATGGATTTGTGATCTGAGTGGTATGGACATTGATCTCAGTGATTGAGATCATAACCTATCCATGCCAATTCCCATGTAATTCTTTTCTCATAAATACTCCCCAAGTGGTTTATCAAAACTTCTGAAGATTTTTCTAAGTCTTTTTTCCCCATTTATTTAGAATTTTATTTTCTCCCAAGTTACACGTAAAGACAATTTTTAACTTAGACTTTCATAATTTTTGTTCCAAATTATCTTCCTCCCTCCCTCCCCACCTTCCCAAGAATGCAAGCAATTCAATATAAGTTATACATGTAGGTTTTTCTACATTCCTCTTACAAGTACAATAGCTCTTAACGTAATATGCAGACTCAAAATTGGTTACCTCCATTTCCTTGCTAAATGTCTAGAATATCTTTATTCTCATCTAATTATATATTTCTCTGTTGAAATCATATATGAAGTTTCTCATGAGAAATCTTTCATTTTTTTTTTTACTTTTGGCTATGTTCTTATACCTACCAAATGTCCTATTTTGAAGCCAAATTGAAGAAGTGGGATCCCATTAAAGATGGTGAGGTTCCCCAGATGATACTGTTTTCTCAGAACTCTGTGCTGATTGCATCAAGACCTGAAACACTGAAGAACTTCTTAAATATCATTTATAATCAGTAAAAATAATTTAGCCTATCAATGAAGTGAAAAAAAAAGTAGATGAAGAATGTCCAAACTATAAAATGAATTTGGACAGATAACATATTGACATTATTCATCAGTATATATAACTTTGATGAATGTTTTGCTTGGATAAAAAGCTAACCCCTAATTTGAACAGGAGGAAGAATTCACTTCATATCACCTTTTAGAACCTGAAGCCTTTTTAGTGATCCGAAATTTGTCCCTATAATAGAGGCCTACTTTTTCCATATCAACTATATGATTGGGAATCCATTATCACCATATCAAAAAAAGTGAAGTTAAGGAAAACTACTACTACACAGTAGATAGGGTGCTGGACTTAGAGTCAAAAAGATCTGAGTTTAAATCCAGCCTCCAAAATTGACTATCTATATGACCCTGGGCAAGTCATTTAAACTCTGTTTACCTCAGTTTCCTTATTCATAAAGATAATAATAATACTTGCTTCCTAAGGTTGATATGAGGATTAACTAAGATAATATTTGGAAAATGTTTTGTAAACCTTAATACTTTATATAAATGTTATCTATCATCCTCATCACCATTAATATTATTACTATCTAGTCTATCTCAGTATTAACAAATCATTCCTTTGTTTTATAACAACCTTTTAGTAGTGAGAGTACTTTGTTGATATGCAAACACTACTGTTCAGGGTATCCACTTAAGCTTTTATACTGTTCTAGTGAGATAAAGAATTGGAGCCCTGAGAGGCCAGAAATGATGTGTATTGAGAGAAAAGAAGGGGAAGGGTGGAGAGATTGACTAAAGAAGGAGACACATTGAGAGGGAAAGAAGGAAAAAAAAGCACCAACAAAAATTTGGCAACCTCAAGTTTTGGTTGTAAGTGGCCTTACCTTTACCTCATTATGATAATCAGCACATTAAAATAAGTAATAACTGATAATTTTATTTACTTTGTCATATTTTCAAAGGTAGGAAACATTTATTATACATTAAGACAATAAGTGATGTTTAGCACAAATAAAACCAATACAGTAAAAATTAGTAGGAAATCAGAAAACTGGGAGTGAAATTCATAAGAAGTTTCTCTGGTGAAGATTTCATTTTGTAAAAATATAGGGAAATGGGGGCAGCTAGGTAGCACAGTGGATAAAGCACTGGCCCTGGATTCAGTAGGACCTGAGTTCAAATCCTGCCTCAGACACTTGACACTTGCTAGCTGTGTGACTCTGGTCAAGTCACTTAACCCTTATTGCCCTGCAAATACATGCATACATGCACACATGCATACATGTATGTATGTACACATACACATGTATGTATATACACACATACATATATAATATATATGGAAATGAACCAAGTTTATAAAATTAAGAGGCATTTACCAATTGATAAATGATTGGAACAGGCAGTTTTCAGAAGAAGAAATCAAAACTATCACTAATCAAATAAAATGCAAATTAAAGCAACTCTGAGATATCACCTCACACTTATCAGATGGGGTAAGACAAAAGAAAAAGGACCAATGCTAGAAGGAATGAAGGGAAATAGAGAAACTAATGCATTGTTGGTGGAGCTGTGAGCTAATCCAACCATTCTAGGGAACATAATATAACTATACCCAAAGGGATAAAAACTGTGCACATCATTTTATGCAGAAAGACTGCTATTAACTCTATACCCAAAGGTAATCAAAGAAAAAAAAGAAACCATATGTATGAAAACTATTTATAGCAGCTCTTTTTGTAGTGGCAAAGAATTGGAAACTGAGGCGATGCCTATCCCCTTGGGAATAGATGAAAAAGTTATGGTATATGATTGTAATGGAACACCAATGTATTATTAAAAATGATGAGTCGGGGCAGCTAGGTGGCACAGTGGATAAAGCACCGACCCTGGATTCAGGAGGACCTGAGTTCAAATCCGGCCTCAGACACTTGACACTTACTAGCTGTGTGACCCTGAGCAAGTCACTTAACCCTCATTGCCCAGCAAAAAAAAAAAAAATAGTCAGATGGTTTTAGGGGGAAAAAAAAAAAGCCTGGAAAGACTTACATGAAAATTAATGCAAAGTGACATGAGTAGAACCAGGCTAACATTGTACACAGTAACAGTGATATTATATGATGATCAATTATGAATAACTTCACTATTCCCAACAATACAATGATTTAAGACAATTCTGAAGTGTGAACTGTCCAGAGATTTTGTTTTTTTGTTTTTTTGTGGGGCAATCAGGGTTAAGTGACTTGCCCAGGGTCACACAGCTAGTAAGTGTCAAGTGTCTGAGGCTGAATTTGAACTCAGGTCTTCCAGAATCCAGGGTCAGTGCTTTATCCCCTACACCACCTAGGTGCTCCAAGAAATACTTTTGCTAGGGGTCAGGGGCCAAATCACCAGCTTTCTGCTCTGAGGCATCAGCAGCTTACTGCTTGCTCACTGCACTGGAGTGCTCCAGCCTAGTTGGGCCTGTTGGGTAGCAAATACCCCAGCTGTCAGATTCTCTTCTCCATTTTAGGCCAGAGGACTCACAACTTGCCTGCTGTGCTACTAGCTTACTGAGCTAGGACTGAGGGTTGTCAGCTGCTGATCTGTTCTGTGACTAAGAGCCTTTTGCTGGCTTGCCCAGACAGCCTCTACACTCAGCTATGCTCCCCCTTTACCTAGATGAAACAGATCTTACCTAAATGTATTCTAGGTTCTCTTAATTCAGAAGATTATTTCACTCCATTTTTTTGTTGTTGTTGCAGGTTTTGCAGCTCTTGATTCTGTTGAGAGTTTTACTTTGACATTTTTTCTAAGGGATTTTTTGGGAGAATTCAGGATGCTTCCTGATTTCACTCTGCAACTTAACCTTTATTGTCTTATTTTTAACATTTTGGTGAGGCAATTGGAGTTAAGTGACTTCCAGGGTAACACAGCTAGTAAGTGTCAAGTGTCTGAGACTGGATTTGAACTCAGGTACTCCTGACTCCAGGACCAGTGATCTATCCACTGTGGCACCTAGTTGCCCCAGTCCTTATTATCTTTAACCTGTACTGTTACAATAGCTTCCTCAATGGTTTTCCTGCTTTACTTTCGCCTTTCAATTCATTTGTCACAGACACCAAATCAGATTTCCTAAAGAACATTTCCTTCTATGTTACTCTCTTGCTCAATAAATTCTTTACTCAGGAAACAACAGTTATCTCTTTTTACCATCAGGATACACCCATAGTGGTGCAGGCTTCATAGTTCCAGGGAACAAAAGCAGGCCTGTGGTTGCTTGCAGATCAGAGAACAAGCCAGGAGACTAGTAAACATACCTTTCCTTAAATAATACCACCTTGGAATAACTAAGGACTTAAAAATTCCTAGAAGTATCCCGGACAACTGCTATTCTAACCCTGTGAAGCTTGGTATAATGTGCCCTCCAACCAGGAAGTAGTGCACCACTTAAACAAAGACTTAAAAGTCAAGAAATAGAATGGGAAAATGAGCAAATGGAAAAAAATTGGTGACCATAGAAAAATTATGTGGTGACAAGGAAGATCAAAATACACCCTCAGAAGATAACAAAATCAAAGCTCCTAAATTCAAAGCTTCCAAGAAAAATATGAATTGGTCTCAGGTCATAGAAGCACTCAAAAGGACTTTGAAAATAAATTAAGAGAGATAGAGGAAAAAATGGAAAGATAAATGAGAGTGGTGCAAGAAGATCATGAAAAAAATCAACAGCTTGGTAAAGGAGACACAAAAAATACTGAAGAAAATAACACCTTAACAAAACAGACTGGGCCAAATGGTACAAAATGTACAAAAAGCAAATGAGGGAAAGAATGACTTGAAAAGTCAAATTGGCCAGGTGGAAAGGACGGTACAAAAGCTCTCTAAAGAAATAATTCCTTAAAAATTAGGATTGAGCAAATGGAAGCTAATCACTTTATGAGAAATCAAGAAAAAATAAGGCAAAACCAAAAACATGAAAATAAATAGAAGGCAATGTGAAATATTTCATTGGAAAAACAAGTGACTTGGACAGTAGAAATAGGAGATATAATTTGAAAATTATTGGACTACCTGAAAGTCATGATAAAAAAAAAGAGCCTAGACACCATTTTCCAAGAATTTGTCAGGGAAAATTTCCCTGATTTTCCAGAACCAGAAAGTAAAATAGAAATTCAAAGAATCCACTTATCACCTCCTGCAAAAGATCCCAAAATGAAAACTTTGAGGAATATTAGAGTCAAATTCCAGAGCTCCAAGATCAAGGAGAAAATATTGCAAGCAGCAACAAAGAAATAATTAAAGTATTTTGGAGCCACAGTCAGGATAAGACAACGTCTAGCAGTTTCTACATTAAAGGATTGGTGGACTTGAAATATGATATACTGGAGTGCAAAGGAACTGGGATTACATCCAAGAATCACCTACCCAGCAAAACTGAATATAAACATTTCAGGGTAAAAATGAGAACTCAATGAAAGAAAAGACTTTCAGGCATTCTTGATGAAGAAACATGAGTTGAATAGAAAATTTGACTTTCAAATGCAAGACCCTAGAGAAACATAAAAAGGTAAAAATGGAAAAAAATCATAAGTGATATTAAAAGGTTAAATGTTTACATTCCTACATGGGAAAATGATACTTGTACCTCATAAGAACTCAGTATTAAGGTGGCTGTATGTATTATATTTACATAGAGCGCACAGGTGTGAGTTGAATATGAAGGTATGATATCTAAAAAAATAAAACAAAATTAAGGGGTGAGAGGAATGCACTGGGAGAAAGGGAAATGGAGAGTTAGAATGTGATAAAAATGGGATAATGCTGGGGAGTGAGTGACCCTTATTCTCATCCCAATTGACTCAAAGAGGGAATAACACACACTCAATGTATATAGTAATCTATTTTACCCTTCAGGAAAATAGAAAGGAAAACAGATAATGTGGGGGTGGTTGATAGAAGGGAGGACAGATTAGAGCAGGGGTAAGTCAGAAGTAAAGGACTGTTGAGGAGGGGCAGATTAAAAGAAGATAGAAAATAGAGGGGGAGGAAATAGATTGGAGGGAAAGGCAGCTAGCAATAGGAACTGTGAAAAAAATGGAAACAAGTTTGTCTGACAAGCCTCATTTCTTAAACACACAGATAACTGAGTCAAATCTGTGAAAATAAAAGTCACTCCCCAGTTGATAGATGATCAAATGATAGGAAGTTTTCAGATGAAATAATCAAAGTTCTCTATAGTCTTATGAAAAAAGTGCTCTAACGCAGTCTGGATTAGAGAGATGCAGATTGAAGCAATTGTGGGTTAATGCCTCATTCCTATTAGATTGGATAATAGGACAGCAGAGGAAAATGACAAATGTTGCATGGGATGTGGGGGAAATGAGACATTAATGCACTCTTGGTGAAGTTCTAAACTGATTCAAACATTCTGTAGAGCAATTTGGAACTATGGTCAAAGGGCTATAAAATCATTCATAATCTTTAACCTATTAATACCACTACTGGGGCAGCTAGGTGATGCAGTGAATAGAGCACCGGCCCTGGAGTCAGGAATACCTGAGTTCAAATCCGACCTCAGACACTTAACACTTACTAGCTGTGTGACCCTGGGCAAATCACTTAACCCCAATTGCCTCACTTAAAAATAAAAAAAAACAAAAAACAAAACAAAACAAAACAAAAATACCACTACTATGTCAGTATCCAAAAAGAGAGAAAAAACAAAAATTTGTATTTGAAATTGAGAAGATGCCTATCAATTGGGGAATAGATGAACAAATTGTGGGATGAGATTATGATGGAAACTTATTCTATAACAAATGATGAATGAGATGATATAAGACCTGGAAAGGCTTACTGGAGCTGATGCAAAGTGAAATGTACTATATAGAAAGTAATAGGTATATTGTAAGATGTTTAGCTGTGAATGACAGCTATTTCCAGCAAAACAATGGTACAGACAAGCCTGAAGGACTTAAGAACAATGCAATCTATCTCCAGATAAAGAAATGATGGTTTCTTAATTCAGACTGAAGATTTTTTTTTTAGTTCCTTTTTCTTAAGGTTTTTTTTGTCGATTTCCTTTCACAACCTGACTAATGTGGAAATATTTGCATGACTACAGATGTATAACATATTAAATTGCTTGCATTCTTAAGGGTGGGTGCAGAGGAAGGTATGAAGAGAATTTGGAATACAAAATTTTAAAAATTAACATTAAAATTGTTTTTACATGTATTTTGGGGAAACAAATAATGTTATAAATAAATGGGGGGAAAAGATCTCATGATTTCCTCCAAAGCCCATATCTCCTTTTTTAGTAAATAGTATTTTTTTCCATTTACATCAAAAATAATTTTTAATATTCATTTATATCAGATTTTGAGTTGCAATTCTTCTCCCTCTCTCATATCCATCCTTCCCAAGATGGCAGGCAATCTGATATAGGTTATACTTGTGTAATCATTTTAAACTGATTTCCACATTAGTCATGTGGTGAAAGAAAAAAACAGAATAAAAGCGAACAGCCATGAAAAAGAAAAAGAAAGTGAAAAGAGTAGGCTTCAATGTGCATTCTGGCTGCACATTTATTTCTCTGTATATGGATAGGACTTTTTGTCATGAGTCTTTCTGAAATGTCTTTGATTATTGTATTGCTGAGAAGAACTAAGTCACTCATAGCTGTTCTTTGAACAATGTTCCATCACTTTGTACAATGTTCTCCTGGTTCTGCTCACAAAGCCTATCTCAATGATACTCTCTATCCTTATAATCCTAAGAGGTGTAGGCTGCATCTATCATGATTATGGCATCACCTTGTATCTTGATTACAAGAGCTGGATGCCTCTTTACTCTTTCCAAGTATCCTACTCCCAGAATACTTTTCTATTAGATTCACATCAAACATATAATTTCTGTGCTTTCTAGCCTACATTCTATTTTTGTAATGTGCCTTATTTATTAAATAGCATTTGTACATTACTATTTTTATAGCCTCAAATCTACAGTATTTCTGTTGTTGAAATTTCTCAACATAAGCTAAACTGTTCTTTTCCAGTTTAGTTGATCACTAGCCACTATTATAGTAAAAAAAAACAACACCAAAAATATAAATATAATTTTCATTATCACCTTGTAATAGGACAGATAGTGTAATGAATTGGAGTTTTTATTTTTACTGTATGCCAGTTGCTGCTGAGCTACTGACACACAGCTGGCAGTCACTGAAACATCTGTTGTTGTAAGAAGGCAGCATCTTTTTGAGATCTTAATTTGTCTGTACCCAGGGGACAATTGAAATTGATCCAACAATAACATTAAAAACATTATAATTGTTCTGTACTGCTTTAGGGTTAATAACAGCATTTGCCAATTAAAATGCTTTGCTTAGTGCTGGTACTAGCTGTACAAAAATCTTGGGAAGATAAACAGTGTGATGCAGAGAGGATAGCCAATCTTTTGAGAAAACTAAAGTATTAGAGTATTATAAGATCAGTGAGTGAGACCCCCACAGGCCTGAACTGATAGAAGTGTCAGAATCCATAATCTATATCCTTGAACAAAATTGGAAATAGTTGAAATTCTTAAGAGCTTCTCAAAAAGGAAACATCAAAAGTCTCACCAATGTCTTGTAAATAATTGAAATTCACATTTAAATACTTCTCAGGATCATAGGATCATGGATTTCAAGCTAGAAGGGACCTTAGAAGTCTTTAGTAGAAACATATCATGCTTTCTTTTTTTTTTCTGTTTTTTTTCCTATTTTCCTTGCAAACCAGATGTGTTCAGTAATTTCAGTGGTATTGGCAACTCCTGATGAGAAAACTTTCTTTACTAATTTAGATCAGATTGTACTCTTCAATGTTTAATCTTAATTGCGAAATGGAGAGATTGAAACACTTGTTTTGAGAATAGTTGAGATTCAAACCCAGTTCAAACTTATATTGAAATCAGTTCTTTATCCAATATGCTGCTTTATTTGCATGATAATAATGGAAAAACTGAGGACCAGAATGGTTAAATAAATTGACCAAAGTCATACAGTTTCTAAATGACATTGTTCATATTGGCTTCTAGATTTCTTGACACGAAATTTCTTGTTCTTTTCATTGTAAGTTTATAAAAGTGCTTTCTTAATAATTATCCAGTGAAAGTAGGTAGTACACTTATTATTATCTCTATTCTTACAAATAAGAAAATTGAAATTTGGTAACTTACCCAAAATCACAGGCAAAGTAAGTATCAGAATGTTAATTCACCTTTAAGTCTTCTTTATATAAAACCATTATTATCTCCATCATAAAATGTTTTGTTTCTGTGAATTCTAGTAACTCAAAATTCTGTTTAGATAACTCCAGATGTTCTTGACTTGATGTTCTTTGACATCAAGATACCACTAATCATATTCCTGCTCTCAGTCCTGGTAGCTAGTTTCTTCACTTTTTCAAAATATCCTACTCCAAGTATAATTTTCTATTAGGTTACTTGAATCATATAATTTTTCTGCTCTGTAGTCAACAGTCTATGTTTGCAACATGCCATATTTATGAAGCACCATTTGTGCATGATTGCTTTTATAACCCCAAATCTATCATATTTCAGTTGTTGAAATTTCTCACATTGATCAAAACTGTTCTTTTCCAGTTTAGTTGAAACCTAGTTGTTCACTAGCTACTTCCATAGACATTCCATCTATATGTGTCTGCACATACCCATACTGTATATTCCTCACCTTAGAATTGGAACATATAGAGCATTATTTTTTTCTTTAGGAACCATGAAATTTATAGCTAATTGAATGATAAAGGAATGAAAGAAGGAAGGAAGGGAGGGGGGAAGGAAAGGAGGAAGGAAGGAAGGAAGGAAGGAAGGAAGGAAGGAAGGAAAGAAGACTTGTTAAGCACTTACGATGTTTAAGCATTGTGTTCAGTGCCAGATGCTGGGGATAAAAATATAAATGTGAGAAAAGTCTTGGCCTCAAAGAGCTTTTATATATATATATATATATATATATATATATATATATATATATGACAATGGTGCCTAGGGAAGAGAGATTTACTCAAGAGTGTCATAGAAATGGTGAGTGGAGAAAGGGCAAATTTATTGTCACTTTCCAATATCAGTGATTACCCTTTCTAATAGGAATGGTAACATTTACTCATTTTACCTCCCACCATAAGAGGAAGCTTTTTAATACTGAAATTATTTTCTGATAATTATTCAATAATCCAATTCTTTACTTCTTATTTAATGTCAAGAAGTTCATATCTTCCTAAAATGTCCAGTAAACTTGTAGATCTGTGTTTGATGTCCATTCCTACCTGTCAATATATGTAAGAATAAGCAGTATGTGAAAGACAAAACAAAAGAAAACAAAAAACAGATTAAAAAAAAACAACCTTGTTATTCCTTCATATAATGGTAGAATCAACACTGAAGAACAAAATTTGATTAGTGCAAAGCCTTGGTCTTTTGTAATAAATTTCTTCTAAGTGAATTAATTTACATTGTATTATTAATGGATTGATGGTGGCATTTTCCATAACGGGATTAAACTCCCATTTCATTGAAGAAGCAAAATTATTCATAGTCATTTACAATTTCCTTAGAGATCCATCTACCAAAATCTGTTTTTCATTTTTATATCGGAAATAAAGATTTATAAAAAATTCAAATTCCCCAGAGATACAAAGGAATAATGTAATGGGGAAAAGTTAGATGAGTTTATTTATTTTATAGGTAAATAGCATGTCTTTCTAATAAGAAATGTTTCCCTGTTGAATCTTGGGTATGCAAAGACATGTTGACAATTTATATTGTTTTCCTTGCTGTGTCTGACACCTTATACAAAAAATGCAAATGAAGTACAAAATAGGATCTTAATAATGTGAAGCTTCAATTAATTGATGTTTGACAAATACTCTTGTATCTCATTAGATATAACTGCACTGAAAGACATCAACAAAATGCTTCCATTTATGGCAGATGGAAGAGATTTTCAATAATGTTTTAACAAATAACATCTCCTCTGAAATGTTCCAGCTCCTCATTCAATATGTGCCATCACTGTCAGACACTGCTGTGCTTTTTATTGAAGAGCAGTATGTGGGCTATGGGCTGTGGGCAATGGCAGTGATACAGGAGACAAAATGTTTTTCTAGGAGTGGTGACAGAGCTGTGTATTAATAGGGGATGAATCTATATGAAATTTAAAAGTCTCTGGAATACATCCTTGAAAAGAATTTAGTGGCTGAAATCATGGTTGTCAATCTATATAGACACATGCTTGATTTTATAAGAACACTTCTAGTCAACTAAGAGAGCTTAAGGGAGAACTTTTCTAGTGTTTTCTAGGACTACATGGGTTGTTCTAGAAAGATTTAATGGAACTGCTTAGTGTCTAACAGCATTAAAAGATATAGTTAAGGTTTGACAAAAGGAAGGAGTGAAACATTTCAGGGGAGAAAGATAGTATATATATATAGAGAGAGAGAGAGGGATAGATAGATAAGGAAAATATAAGTAATTTTATTGGTGATATTAGAGTACATGATTATAAGCCTAGAATAAGTTTAGAGAATAACTTCTACTAGTTCTTGAATAAACAGCTCATGCACTAGAACCTAAATTCTGACAGATGTGAGTGCCACAACACAGAAAGAGCATACTTTTATTTCGAATAAGGCATTTGAAATCTATTTGCCTTGGAAGGGAAATTCTGATTCTAAGAACAAATATTTCTATAATAAAATATATCTCAAGGTTATCTATAGTAAGGACCCATCCTATATATCCTATAGTAAAATGGATGAGAACTAGTTAAGTGTATGTATATCAGGGCCCAAACTGACTTTTCAGTGATGCATTCTAAAAATTACTATTTTCACTTGTATACATTTTAAAAAATCATAAATTCTAGGAGAAGTATTTCAGGTCAAGAGTAAAAGAGCTGCTCAAACATGTATGAAAATCAATTATATTTGTATTATAGATTTTGGGTGTCTTCTGAAGATCAAAGAAAACTTTTTATGTCTCTTCTAACTCTGAGCCTATGATTCTGTAACAATAAAGTACAGCAAGAAACATGTGGGTGATTGGTGGACAGCTTTAAAACATCAAAAGCTGACATATACATAAACCTACTCTTTTTATTTAAAAAAAAAAACAGCTTTTAAAACCATGTATTCATTCAATACACAAACAAGAATAAGGAGAAATAATGGTCCTCATCAAGGAAGTTTGACACAAAATGAGGGGCCAAAGGCATAATCTCCCATTTAGTACACTAGGTAGAAGAGGAATGGATACAGGTAACAAATAAGAGGGAAATAAGTGGAAAAGCCCTGGGTTTTAAAAATCATAAGTAACCACTATAGGCAAAAAATTTTACCTTCCTCTCCCTCACCCCCCACCAAAAAAATAATTAACCAGAAATATCCAGCTGAATCATCTCCATCAGTAGCTTACTACTAATCATATCACAAGTACCCAAATCAAAGGAAGCCCACAAAGCAGAGTTTGAAAAGTTTTTGTTACTACTTCCCCCAGCTTCTTTTATTTAAAACAAATCTATTTACCCCTGGGTTTTCCTAAATATTCTCCTTTTACATCCACATTGTCAGTATGTATGATCAGCTAGGTGGCTTAATGGATAGAGTGCCAAGCCTAAGTGTTAGTAAGACTCATCTCCCTGAGTTCAAATCTGACTTCAGACACTTCTTAGATTTATGACCCTCAGCAAGTCACTTAATGCAATTTGCCTTAATTTTCTTGTCTATTAAATGAGCTAGAGAAGGAAATGACAAACCATTTCAGTATCTTTGACAAGAAAATGCTACATTGGGACACAACTGAAAAGCAACAGAACACAGTGAGCTTTTGGTTCTGATTTTTCTTTTTTTTGCTTTTCCTGATTTTTTAACCCATCTTTTCATACTACTTTATATTTCTTATACTCATAGTTTTAAATTGCATTTTTCATCAGAGATTATATTAAAATATAATAAAATTAGCCATCTATTATGTCCTCTGTGATAAAGATTATTATGGGGTATTCCCCATAAAGAGAACATTATCATTCTTACAGGATATTGCAAGTTTGTACTGAAAATATTTCATCAATTTATAATACCAGCCAGTATATATAAATAAAACTTCCATATACTATACCACTAGTATTAATTTTTTTCATTTTTGTTTATTTGTATCCCCATTCCCTAGAGAGTCAAGAACATATACACACGGAGACACACACAAACACAAATATAATTGTTTTATTGGAATAAATTATTTTCCCTTATATATTGATATGAAGAGAAATTTCTTGAATACCTTTACTTTCTTTATAAAAGGGACTCACTTGTTTTTTGATATAACAGTTGTTTTGGGGACCATGCAAGAAATGCAAATATCACAGCCTTTATTCACTGAAAAAGTCTTCCTGTTTCTCTTACTTGCTGGAAATGAGATCTATAGCCCTCTCTTTTTCTTGCTAGTTGCACCCCTAGAGAGCTACTATAGGAAAATTGCTTCAAGGAGAAGGATGAAATTAGGGTATTTTATCTTCCCTTTCATCTTGTAAAATATATTTTTTAAAACCTTATTATCAATTCTGAACTTTTAGCATCTTCTTAGATACTTTGGAGGCATATTCAATATCATTTTTCCTTGGCCTTATAATTTCTTGGATGTTCTTACCTTATTGTCTCACTAACCTTCTGTCCGTCCAAATTCTCCTCGAGTCTCTTTATTTCTACTTCTTCTTTTCCTCTTTAGGGCCATTTGTGTTGCGTCCTCATTCTTCTTGAATTTTTACCTGTCTATTCTGTCTTTTCTCTATTAAACCCAGTCCTTTTTCAGTTTGATTCTTCCCTCTCTTTTGACTTCATCCCATGTCCTGCTATCTCTAAATTTAAACTCTAGGCTTTTTCACAATTGTATAAACCTCCAAATCTTCTGCACAATATCTCATCTTCCTTGTTTAACTCAAGTTCTTTAACACTATCTCTTGCTCTTCTATGTGGAAATAGTTGACTCATATTATATATGCTTTAAACTTTCCAACAATTAGAAATCTATTTATATCAAGTAGTTTTAAAAGAAATGTAAACAACCAAGAGTGACTGATATTTGTTAATGCATTAATATAAATTAATTTTACTTGACAATTTAAAAATTGTTGTTTTTCAATCATTTTCAGTTCTGCCCATCACTTCAAGACTCCATTTGGAGTTTTCTTGCGAAAGATAATGGAGTGGTTTTCCATGTTCTTATTCAGCTCAATTTACAGAGAAGGAAACTGGGGCAAACAGGATTAAGTTACTTGACCAGGATGACATAGCTAGTGTGTGAAGCCAGATTGAAGTCAAGAAGATGAATTATCCTGACTCCAGGCCTGGCACTCTATCATTTGTGCCATCTAGTTGACCCCAATTTTTATATTCTTTCTCAAAAGTGTTTATAAATCCATTGACTTAGAATGAGAAATTGGCCTGGATTGTATGGGAAATGTTAGACATGAGCTTAACAATTAGAAGGCATGGGGTATTTGAGAGATATAAGAAACCAAAAGGTACAGAGGGTTGGGATGGTCAGGTTGAGTGTGAAGTAAGAGGCATTTGGCTGGCAGGAAAAGACTGGGTTCCTTTACAAATGTGAAACACACAATTGGCAGGCAGACCAAAAGGGAAGTAGAAAGTTTCTAAGAAAAAAAAAACATTTTGTAATTTTGCCAGAGACCTAGCCAATGGCCATGAAATTGTCAAAACCTATACTTCAAATATTCATAATAATCTCAAATTGTGTCAATTAGTGAGGAATTTTGATTGATTAGCAAACATCCCTGGGAAAATTAAGGTTGGTATGGATAGAGGTACTATTAGAGAAATAATTTCATGAAACTAATCTAAATTTGAAGAATGAGTGGTTTGATTGTAGAAGTTAATCTTTCCCTTAGATCATACTCCTAGGGAGAGAAGGAAGATTTAAAAGGCACAATTATGTAGTACTATAAATATCCTTGCCTCATTTTTGTCTGAAGAATTAGAAAAGGCTTTTCTTTGGTGAAAATTATTGACCCTCTAACCTGTTAACCCTCAATTTCTAATGCAAATATTTATTTTGCCTACGTAAAAGTCATATAAACTAGTTATACATCCACAATGTCTATAATATATACTTACAGAACAAGTAGCCCCAAAGAAAATTTCCTATAAGGAGATATAGCAGGTAAAATGTGAAATAATAATAATTTGATTGTAACATTTAAATCAGTACACTTAAATTCAACTTTAATAATTTGTTATTCATGCAAGATGGTTGCTCACCTTCAACATATGGAACACATAGGGAAATGTCAAAAGGAAATGTTATGGGAGGCATCTAGGGGCAGCAGTGGATAAAGCACTGGCCCTGGATTCAGGAGGACCTGATTTCAAATCTGCCCTCAGACACTTGACACTTTCTAGCTGTGTGACCATGGGCAAGTCACTTAACCTTCTTTGCCCCACTCAAAGAAAAAAAAATGGAAATGCTATGGTGTTCAAAAGGAAGATAAGGTTGAAAAACAAATTCCATCTGCAAAAATTTTAGGAGTAAAATATTTAAACTGCATACCAGAGTAAATAAGGTATTTGGAAGTAAAGGAATCTTCTAGAGTAACCTTGAGCTCTGAGTTGGAAGGGTCTAAAATTCTAGCTATGATGTCGAAAATCTAATGAGTGGTTGCCTTAAATTAGAAGCTTTAGCAAGAGTTTAGACTTTAAGTATTTATTAAAGTGCATCAGAAGTCAGTGAAGAGAGAGAGGTAAAAAGGAAACTTCATCTAACTACCTAGGAAAGCCCAGCATCTGTTCTCCCACCAAGGCTAGGTCCCGAAATGAAAGGCCTTGCTCCTCCCACAAGCCTCCTTTGAAACAAGAAAACAGGGCTGTCCACACATATACAGCTCCAAGCTAATTGGTTGGTGGATCTGATTGACAGGACCCACAGGAAGCAAACATCACTTCCTGATATGGATCTGACCTTTGAAACCCCAGAAAAGGTTACTTCCAGGTACTAAAGTCACATGCTTTCTTTTCAGGCCAGAGCTCACAATGTCCCTCCCAGCAGGGGGTGTCATTCCAATTCTCACAGAGTCATAGGTTTAGTTTAGGTCTAATAGATATTGTAGGTTATAAAAGAAGCACACATTTATGATGTAGCTGGTAAAAACAAAATTGACAACTGAGATACAAGTAAAATAATTTACTAAAATCTGTGATACAGATAATTAGCAAAGAAATCTATCAATATTGTGTTAGATGTGAAAAATAAAGCAAACCAGAGGCAACCTGGAACAGTAGACAGGACCTTCTAGAGTCCTATGACTTGTATTCAAATTCTACCTTAGAAGCTATTTGCTTTTGTGACCTTGAGTAAGTCACATATCCACTCAATATCTCTGTTTCCCTATCTTTAAAATCAGGTTGATCGATTAGATGATCACAGAGGTCTCTTCCAACTCTAGCTTAATTAAAGAAGAGATTAGTGTGGAATGGAGCCATATGAGTTTTCTTTTCATTGAAAAGGGATCTTAAGCTAGAATAGATAGAGATGACTATGATTAAAATATGTGTAAGGAAAATTGAGATTGCCCTGATTAAAAAGGACAAGACATACTAGTAAATGTTTAGAAATGAAGTTGAATTAGTAGAGTGGTATAGTGAGCACAAATTACGGGGGGCTTCAATAGTCAATCTGTGGACTTTAAAACCCAATTCCAAGTTTTGAGCCTTACGGAATACAGCTAAAGAGACAATTGTTGAATAAGGAAAGACGAGAAAGGATTATTTTTAAAGAGAGAAAAAATGCCAAGAACCAGGATAATTCAATTTGCTGGAAAATGCATAAAGCACTGTAAGTCTATTGTAAAACCTCAACATATGATGTTTTACTTTATAATGAGTTCAATCATAATACGTGTGAAAATGGATAGCTTGACTTGCTTGAGCCCCCCAATTATCCAGGGAACCAGAATAACTGTCTTCACTAACAATCCTTTGCCCTTTGCATGATCGAGAGTAAACCCAGCTGGAAGTGCAGGGAATCAGTAACCCTGAAACCAATCAAACTTATCTGACTGCAGGATATGCATCAAAGACATATCCAACTGCAGGATATGTGCCTTTGGATATGGAACTTATCTTCAGCTATTCTCTAACTTTGAAAAAATCCTTTTCTTTTACAAGAATTCTACATAATCAACCCTTGAATCTACCTATCACCTCTTATTATGTATCCAAGACCACATCCTGCTCCCCTGGAATTTCTCATGTATTTCCCCTCCTTTTGGGAGTGGGCATTGCTAAGCCCACCTTTGCTCTAGATTTCTGGTCCTGTCTTTGTTTAAACTGTATAAAATCTTTGCAATCTATTGCATGGTGTTCTATTTAGCAATAGACTGAACAGCACTCATGATCAAGCTAGAATCTCTTCCCTTCTTAATAAAACCTTGCTATTAATTTTTATGGTCATTGTCTTTCTCTGATTTTCCTTCCCTTTAGAAAGAATGGGATTTAAATCTGAAGAATTGCCCTTTGCATTCTCTGGAGAACTGGCTTAGGGGGGTTCATTCTCTGTTGTTACACTTTGGGAAATGAGAGATCTAAATTCCATTTAAGAGAGGCTCACTTTGGTTTACATATGAATTAAATTAGTTCTTGCACAAAGATATGAATAAGAATTTCCTTGTTGAAGCAGCTCCATGCTAATTCAATCTAATAATGTGTTGCATATAAGAGTGCAGTAGAGATATGGTGTGGTCTAGAATGGAATGGTTGTCCTTCCTGATACCTATCTTAATAGTTTAGGAATATGTTACCAAATACCTGTCTTTCACATACATGCAAATCTTTTTTAACCCAGACCTGTGATTTCACCAGTGTAGGCAACACCCTTGGATTAATTAATATCAGCAATTTTATTATATCTTATTATCTTAGATACCTAGAGAAATGGAGAGGTAATGAAACTGATGACAAAATGTTTATTATTCAATCAGAATTTGAACACACATAATTCCATCTTCAAGACTATCTTTTTACTTTTTTTGTGGGGGGATAATGATGGTTAAGTGATTTGCCAAGGGTCACGCAGCTAATAAGTTTAAAGTGTCTGATGTCAAATTTGAACTCAGGTCCTCCTGAATCCAGGGCCAATGCTTTGTCCAATGCACCACCTAGCTGCCCCTAGGGGCATCTATTTAGCCACTATGCCATCTAGTCTTTCTAGAGACAGCTTAATTGGTACAGTGGACAGAATTCTAGACTTGGCATCAAGAAGATCTGAGATCAATCTGAAACTCAGACTCTAATTAGCTGTGTGATCTTGGGCAATTAATTTAACCATTTTGCTGCATTAGCAAAATCCATACTTGATGCCGTGTAAAACATCATGCACCAAATGTCTTAATGCAGATTTAATCTTTTTAAAAATCTTTTTAATATTATTGTTTTATTATTTCTTTCAACATTTGTTTTTATAAGAGTTTGAGTTAAAATTTTTTCTCTCCTCCTCCCTTTTATCCCCTCTCCCCCAGTCAGAAAGCAATCTGATATAGGTTATAGATGTACAATCATATTAACCATAGTTCTGCATTAGTCATGTTGTGAAAGAAGAATCAGAACAAAAGGTAAAAACCTCAAAATAGTAAACAAAAAGTAGAAACAGAATGGTTCAATCTGCATTCAGATTCCACAGTTCTTTTTTTTTTCTGGTTGTGGAGAACATTATCTATCATGAGTTCTTTGGGATTTCTTGGGTCATTGAGTGTATTGCTGAGAAAACTTAAGTCTATCACAGTTGATCATCACACAATGTTGCTATCTATTACTGTGTACAAAGTTCTCCAGGTTCTGCTCACTTCACTTAGCATCAATCCACTTAAGTCTTTCCAGATTTTTTTTTTATATCTGCCCGCTCATCATATCTTAGAGCTAAAAATTATCACATTATATTCATATACCAAAACTTGTTTAGTCATTCACCAATTGATGGGAATCCCCTCAATTTCCAATTCTTTGCCACCACAAAGAGAGCTGCTACACATGTTTCTGGACAACTTGGGTCCTTTTCCCTTTTTTATGATCTCTTTGGGATATAGACCTACTTGTAGTATTACTGGTTCAAAGGGTATGCACAGCCCCATAACCTTTTGTGCATAGTTCCAAATTGCTTTCCAGAAAGTTTGGATTAGTTCACAACTTCAGTAACAATACACTACTGTTCCATTTTTCCCACAGCTTCTTCAACATTTATTATATTCCTTTTTGTAATATTAAGAAATCTGATAGCTATGAGGTGGTACCTCAGAGTTGTTTTAATTTGATTTTTTTTCAAATCAGTAGTGATTTAGAGCATTTTTTCATATGTCAACAGCTTTGATTTTTTCATCTGAAAACTGACTTATACCCTTTATTCATTCTCAATTAGTTACCTATTTTAGAAATGAGGTCTTTACCAGAAACACTGACTGTAAAAAAAAAAATGTTTCCCAGTATTCTTCTTTCCTTCTAATATAGTTTGCATTGGTTTTCTTTGTGTGAAACCTTTTTAATGTAATCATAGTGATCTATTTTACATTTCATGATATTCTCTATACCTTGTTTGGTCATGAATTCTTCCCTTCTCTACAAATATGACAAGTAAACTATTACTTTCTTGTCTAATTTGCCTATGGTTTCACCATTTTTATCTAAATCATGTACCCATTTTGACCTTATTTTGGTATATGGTGTAAGATGTTAGTCTATGCCTAGTTTCTACTATACTATTTTCCAGTTTTTGCAGCAGTTTTTGTTAAATAGTGAGTTCTTATCCCAGAAGCTGGAGTCTTTGGGTTTATTAAACAGTAGATTACTATAGTCATTTACTACTGTGTCTCCTATGCCTAAAGTATTCCATTGATACACACACATATTTTTATTTTATTTTATTTTATCATTATTATTTTTTTTTGTGGTACAATGAGGGTTAAGTGACTTGCCCAGAGTCACAAAGCTGAGACCAGACTTGAATGCAGGTCCTCCTGAATCCAGGGCCAGTGCTTTATCCACTGCATGACCTAGCTACCCCACTATTATATTTCTTAGCCAGTACCAAATAGTTTTGATAACTGTTGCTTTATAGTAGAGCTTCAGATTTGGTACAGCTGGCCCACCTTCCTGTGCATTTTTTTATTGGTTCCCTTGATATTCTTGACCATTTATTCTTTTTTTTTTTTTTTTTAGTGAGGCAATTGGAGTTAAGTGACTTGCCCAGGGTCACACAGCTAGTAAGTGTTAAGTGTCTGAGGCCGGATTTGAACTCAGGTACTCCTGACTCCAGGGCCAGTGCTTTATTCATTATGACACCTAGCTGCCCATTTGTTCTTAAAAATGAATTTAGTTATAATGTTTTTCTAGCTCTATAAAATAGTTGATATGTAGTCTGATTGATATGGCACTGAATAAGTAAATTGATTGAGGTAGAATTATCATTTTTATAATATTAACTTTGCTTACCATGAGAAATAGATTATATTTCCAATTATTTAGATCTGATTTTAATTGTGTGAAAAGCGTTTTGTAATTGTCTTCATATAGTTCTTTGTTTTGTCTTTGCTGGTAGACTCCCACATGTTTTATATTGCCTACAGTTATTTTAGATGGAATTTCTTTTTTCTACCTGTTGTTGCTGAGCTTGGTTGGTCTTGTACAGAAATGCTGATGATCTATGTGGATTTATTTTATATCCTGCAACTTTGCTAAAGTTGGTAATTGTTTCAAGTAGTTTTTTAGCTGATGATTTAGGATTCTCTAAGTGTACCATCATATCATCTGCAAAGAGTGATAGTTTTGTTTCCTCCTTGAATGTTCTAATTTCTTCAATTCCTTTTTCTTCTCATCGCTAAAGCTATTTCTAGCACAATATTAAATAATAGAAGTGATAATGGTCATCCTTGTTTCACCCCTGATCTTGTTGGGAATGCCTCTAACTTATCCACATTACATAAAATGTTTGCTGATGATTTTAGGTAGATATTACTTATCACTTTAAGGAAACCTTCCTTTATTCCTATGCTCTTTTGTGTTTCTAACAGAAAATAGTTCTGTATTTTGTCAAAACTTTTTTCTGTACCTATTGAGATAATCATATGGTTTTGGTTAGTTTTGTTATTGATGTGGTCAATTATGTTGATAGCTTTCCTAATGTTGAACCAACCCTGTATTCCTGGTATAAATCCCAGCTGGTCATAGTTTATTATCCTCATGATTAATTCCTCTAATCTCCTTTCTAATATTTTATTTAAGATTTTTGCATCAATATTCATTACGGAAATTGGTCTATAATTTTCTTTTCCTGCTTTGGCTCTGCCTGGTTTAGGTATCAGCTTCATATTTGCCTCATAAAAGGAATTTGGTAGAACTCTTTCATCTATTTTTCCAAATAACTTATATAGTATTGGAATTCTTTGTTCTTTAAGTGCTTGGTAGCATCCCCTTGGAAACCCACCAGACCCTGGAGATTTTTTCTTAGAGAGTTCAGTGATTGATTTTTCAATTTCTTTCTTTCTTTCTTTTTAAATGGGGCTATTTAGGTCTTTTATTTCCTCATCTGTTAATCTGAACAATTTATATTTTTTAAAATGTTCACCCATTCCTTTAGATTGTCACTTTTTTGGCATTCAATTTGGTGCAGTAGCTCCTAATTATTGCTTTAAGTTCCACTCCACTGCTGGTGAATTCTCCCCTTTCATTTTTGACACTGCTAATTTGTTTTCTTCTTTTTTAACTCAAATTAACCAAAGTTTTATCTATTTTATTGATTTTTTTCATAAAACCTCACAATGCTCGACTTGCTCCCTGTGCTGGGATGACTTGGCCTAATTACATCTGTTCTGTGGGTGGTTCTCTACCTGGCAGTTTGGCCTCTCGGCCGGGGCTGGTGGGTCTCACAAGTGACCCGCTCTGCCACCAGCTTGCTGAGCCAGGACCAAGGGCCTCATCTGCTGATCTGTGCTATGGCCAAGAGCCTCTTGTTGACTTGCCCATAAATGCTGCTAGCAGTGCTGAGCTGCACTCCCCTTTTGCCCAGGTGAGACAGACCTTTCCTGAAATCTTCTAAATTATTTGAAGTTGGAAGATTGTGTCTCTCAGTCTTTTTGTAGGCTCTCTACCTCCAGAATCCATCTAGAAGCTTGATTTAACATTGTTTCTGAGGGAAACTTGGGAGAACTCAGGCAATTTAATGGTTTCTTTCTTTAATATTCAACTTAAATCATTATTAACTATATAAATATGATATAAATCTACCAAAAAAAGAAAGTTTAATTATTTGAATTTTTCTTTACTTGTTTAATTTTGTGAAGTTTGAATAATACATTTTTCATTTTTATTTTAACAAAGGGAGGGAACATTGTCCTTATGCTTTGAGTGTGCCACATTTTCTCCATCAGTGGGTCAGTAGAGGCAATTGTCTTGTTTGACCATCTCAGTCACCTGATAAATTGCCATTAGACTTTTTAATGAAGGATCACATCAAAACTGTCTTGTGTGAATTATGAACAGGATTACAAATGCATTTTTTTCAGTTGATGAATAGCTGTAATTGAAAATTAACTGTATCAATAAATGGTGATTATATTTATTTGTTTTTTGCAGGGCAGCGAGGGTTAAATGACTTGCCCAGGGTCACACTTCTAGTAAGTGTCAAGTGTCTGAGGCAGAATTTGAACTCAGGTCCTCCTGAGTGCTTTATCCACTGCACCACCTAGCTGCCCCTGATTATGTTTAATTTTAATAAGAACTATATTAGTATTTTTAATATATAAATCATTAAACTTTTAGATGTCATTTTGGCCAATTATTATTATCCTTTATACTTCTGAAGTTATTTAAAGCTAAAAAATTCACTAAAACTTTTGGAATACTTGTACATTAAAAAAATTCTAGGTACATGCATTTGTTCATATATGGAATCAAGTATGCCTTACTGACCCTGAGAGTAATGATATATGAATTTTTGATTTTTTGGATTGCAGTGTTGACACCTTTTATAAGGGATATGTATTTACTTGTTTATATAGTAATCAATAATACTTTATGTATATATACAGTGCATGGAAATATACATTATATGTCTACATATGCACATGAGTCTATATGTAAATAATAGTTTATACACAAGTGCCATTTACAAATACATATATGACTATATACTCAATACACAGTTTAGTTATACATGCATTCATGCATGCATACATGTTCAAGAATCATAGATCTGGAGCTAGAAGGAATTTCAGAGGTCATCTAGTTGAAACTCCTGTTTTGACAGATGAAGAGATCAAGGGGAAGAGAGGTTATGTGATTTTCCCTGTCTTACACATATGGTAGAGAAAAAAAATTCAAACTGATGTCCTCTCACTCCAAATCCAGTGTTCTTTGCATTTCTACATTATATCACACTGGCTGTATATATGTATATATGCATGTACATACACATATGTTTATGTAGACATATATATTATTTGCACATATGCATGTGCATATGCATATGTATATGACTATATATATATTGTATATGTTCCAAAAAACTGTGGGAAATTCATAGATACTAAAGAGTAGCAAAAAATATGAAAATAAATATCATGGAATAGAAAACATAATAGCTAGATTCAAGTACAAAGGGCTACTGAGAGAAATGCATGCCAACTCTGTTTATAAAAGATACTAAGTGATGACATCTATTATTGGTCTTGTACATACTATCTTGGATTAGTTCAGGGTCAGTGAGGCATAACTGATAAGTAAACTAGGGCAATTCAGGCCAATAAATCACTGGGGCAACACTGTGTTTATTCAATTGTGTTTAAACAAGGGAGGCAAAATTCTTGGAAGTTTAATTAGCTCAGAGAAACACATGAAAAGAGCAAAGAGGGAAATATAGAACTGATGTTGCAAAGGACAAACACTTTTGGTTGGAGCAATGCCTTATAAAAAGTGAACTGCACTCCTAATATGAATTGCACATAAATTAAATAAAATTATACAGCAGGTGCTAATAGAATATCAATATACTTTAGTAATATTCATTAAAAATAAGCATAGGAATAATTGGAAAAGTAAAACCTAATTAACCTGCATAACCTGCTTATTTGGTTTTCAAGTCACTAACATATCTTACATAAAAATTTGGATATCATAGAAGTATTTTATAAACTGCAATAATTTAACTAAAAATTTAAAAAGCAAGGAAAAAACCTCTTATGGAGATAAAATTGCTTAATGAAGAATATGTAAGAGTGCAATAATGTTTAACCAATAAAACTTTCCTAAATCTCAGAGGGACAATTTTATTTCTAATCTACCACATAGCATCCAAGATCAAGATTAGAAATGAAAATTGTTCAATTACTATGACCTTACAGGGCCTGAGATATTTCCCTTTCCTTCTTCTCCTACAATAGTTAATTTCCACATATGCTTATACAATTATTATATATAAGTGGTTTTTTTGGCACAAGGAGGAGAGCCTCAGTTTCTTTCCTATTTGAAATGGAAATTTTAGTACCATGTCATTCCAGTTAAAGAAAAGTGAAAATCAAGTCTATAGATAATTCATAAATTCTCCCTTGGTTGGCCTAATAAAGATTTTTTTGATGGTGGGAAGGGAAGGATAACTTGTATTTTGTGAATTCCTAAGCAGAAGTTGTAATTTCTATTTAAATTAGATAGCCGATACAATTCTGATTCCCTCCTGACTTGAACTGGTTCTCATGGAATCAATGATTGCTTACAGTGGTTCAAGGATAATAATGAAACTGATTGAAAGTTGGCAATTTATTTAACTGTGAATTCATTTAATATTACCTAATGATAAGTGATATATCTTAAACATGATATAGAAAGCTCAGATATATAATAAAAATAATGGCTTGAGAGACAAGTAGGAAATTGTTACAAGATTATTGTTATCTGTTATTACTGGTAATTCATCATTCATCTATCTGTTCAAAACATAAAATATACTTTTATTTCCTTTTTCTTGCCAAAGTTCCAAGTGTATTTATTTAAAATTGCAACTGTTTTACACCAATTATATGCTGCTGCAGCATATAATTTTTATAGGACATGCATTTCCAACTTTTTCTCTTTTACTTCTTTCTAGCACCATGTAATCTCAACCCAGTACCATGTAATAGAAAAAGCTAGTTATGAAAACATTGGGGAAAATAATATACTATAAGGCACTTGCCTGTAACACTCAAAGTTTCAAAAAGATAAACTGGGCTTTGAAAACTTAATTCCTTGCTGACTTATTACTAATGCAATTTGCATGCTATATGGAGAAGTAGAAATGGTCCTTGAATTCTCCTTGATTTCCATTGCAAGTAGCAGAACATTCTAGATTCTTTGCCTCTAGCAGTGCCTTAAAAATCTCATAACTAAAACAAGGATAATCCAAGGACTTCAGTAATTACTGGCAAGAACTTAATAGAATTAGAAGCCAATGAACATAATCCTTCAGCTTTAAAAAATAAACTTGTGGATCCTTATCGAATAATAAGTAAGTCTACTATTGGCAATTCAAGAGTATGAAGTACAACTTTATAGGTGTTACAGTGGACAGAGTGCTGTACCTGTAGTCAGGAAGGCCTGAGTTCAAATACCACCATTGATACATAATTAATTTTATGATTGTGCTCATCCCTTAAATCTCCATTAGACTCAATTGCCTCATCTGTAAAAATGGAACTAATAATAGTACCTATGTCTCAGAGTTGTTGTAAGGATAAAATTAGATAGTATTTGTGAACCACTTTGCAAAGCTTTAAGTGTTACATAAGTCCTAACAGCTATTAATGCAATGAAAATTTACCAGAATGTCTAGAATGAGGAATATTTTGTGTAGCACTGGGCATGACATTAAAAAGCTTATTACAAAATAAATGATACTTTGCTATAGAGACTCAGGAACAAGAAATCTTAATCATATAATTATGCAAAATTAAATTTAGAAGGTAACTGTAATGTTCTGCACAAAACCCTATGGAATATGCATTATGTATATAATACATATACACATATATGCATACACATATACATGTATATATATATATATTTATATTTCTAATTCAGCAGTTCTCAGTAGACCATGCTACCTCTTTAGAATATCCCATTCAAGCTTTCTAAATCTATAATTGCAAGAAATGTCTTATGTTAAACAGATAATCTTAATTTATTAGGTATGTTTTGTGGAGCTTAGCAGAAAAAAAAATAATCCATATTCCCAGATTGCATCAGAGGAATTAAATCTGCAAGAAAACCTAGAAGATCATATAGTCCAATGTCTTAATTTTATAAATAAGGAAACTGATGTTTAGGGAGATCAAGTAAGCTGACTAAGGTCACACTGATCACATATAGCAGAGCCAATATTGGATCTATGTTTTTAAAAAATAATTACTATATATATGTGTATGTGTGTGTGTGTGTGTGTATATATATATATATATATATATATATATATACACACATATATGTATATATATAAAGTTTGGGGTAAGCATATATTAATTTGTTAATATTATATAACAGTAAAGAATTGACTATGTGTTTCCCTAACTTCTCATGGTCTCAGGCTGTGTGGTAGAGAAAACAAGGAGAGAGCTTCTGCATGGCAGTTAATGTGAGCAGGAAAAACGTGCCAAGAGATCAAGGCTTTATCCCAGACAGACAGCAAGTGGTCTCAAAGAGGCCCAAGAGAGTTCAGCCAGAAAGCCAAGAGCCAAGAGAGCTCCTGGCCTCTTCCCAGAATTTGTATTCTCTTTAGAGAGTGGAGAGTCATTATACATTCACCAAAGCTAATTGATTAGCATCATTGAATTCCATTGATTGACATGATTTGAAGGTGGTCCACATTAAAATGAATTCTACATATCATGTCAGGGAAAAGACCCTCCTGCTCAAGTTGCTTCAGTAAAAGTCCATTATCTAGGTGTGGTTTGATACCATTAGTCCTTTTACCAAGCTATACAAAAGAGTCTATCTCCATTTCTTGTGTTCTCTTGGGTTTATCCCCAAATAAAATTTGCTCAAGTTTCTCAAGAACTGGAACTTCTGGATTGGGGGCATGGGTGGGGTGAAGAAAGCACTGAGTAACTGATCTCTGGGTCCCACAAGAAATCCATTATTAATAATTATTTTCTCACACTACCCATGTTTTGTAACTACAAATAAAATACTTTTCTAAAACATCATTTCAAATATTTGAAAATAGCTTTCTTTTCTATAGGCTAAATAGTATTAGTTGTTTAACATTTTTCTATTAGAACATGTTTTTGAGAAACCTTATCAGTCTAGTTTTTTATACACTATAATTCTACAATTTATCAAAATCTCCAAAATCTCCAAAAAATTAGTTCCCAGAGTATGACAAAATATTAATGATAATTGTTTGACTAGAGCAAGGTACAGTGAAGCACTAGGTTACACAATTTCTCAATCATTTCAATTTTGAAAAGTTAATGAAAAATAGGTATGAGGTTAGTTTAGCATAATTATTCTTAGTAAACATTGATTTGGCTTCTGGAGGTCAATTTTTTTCCATTCCTAAATGTTTATATCCTTCTTATTTAAAAATGCTTTCTAGAGTTTAACTTTAGTGATCTCTTCTAAACATTGTTTTGTATCAGTATGTCATTAACTTCTCATGACTTTTTTAATATACTTTTTTTCTCCTTTCAAAAGTCAGGATTTGATGTGCTTATTTTTCATCTTCTATTGCCTCTACATTTCTCTCTAATGGATCAAATATTGATCAAGTTTGTGAATTCTTTGAATTCTTGAGGATAAAATTTGGCAAAAGTAAGGGAGAGTCTATTGATATTGAATGCTTTTAAAACAGTTAGCTCTTTCCTATTATATTTTCCTCTCTTTTAGCACCCACATTCTTCTTAACAATGTTTGTTCTACCCTTTTCTTACTTGAAGAGCATTTTCCTTGACAGGAAACATTATGTGAAACTGGTTACATGAGACTTAAGGCAAGAAGCTAAATGCTGGAGCAATGATACAAAGACTGAGTGGGACTGGAAGGAAGAAAGGAATGAAGGAAGGGAGGGAGGGAGAGAAAGATAGAAAGAGAGACACAGAGACACAGAGACAGAGAGACAGAGACAGAGAGACACAGAGACAGAGACACAGAGACACAGAGACACAGAGAGATAGACACATAGAGAAAGATTTTGGTCAAAGAAATAGTAAAAATTAGAGATAGAACTTGATTTCACAAGTTCATACACTTAGAGTTATAAGGGACCTGATAAGTCTTTTAGTTCTCCCTCCTCATTTTTTTATATGAGACTACTAAGGCTAAGAGTATTTAGTTACCAAATGGTAAACCTGAAATTATAACATAGGTTTTTCTGACATCAAATTCAGCACAATATTAACTCTACCAAATTGCCTTCACTAACTCTGGGTTTGTTAGCACACCACAATATTTTTCAGTACATGTTTCAGAAATAAAAATAACTGCACAGTGTATAAAGCACCGGTCCTGGATTCAGGAGGAGACGAGTTCAGATCTGACCTCAGAGACTTGACACTTACTAGCTGTGTGACCCTGGGCAAGTCACTTAGCCCTCATTGACTTGAAAAAAAAATAACCACATGCCATGCAGGTTCTTCTTTTGGCTTTATTGTAAAGACACCTAGATATATGGATTGATAGATAGATAGATAGATAGATAGATAGATAGATAGATAGATAGATAGATAGATGGATGGATGGATAGATGGATGGATGAATGGATGGCAAAATAAATAGATGGATTGATATGTATATACGTATGTGCTATCTTTTGAACAAGCTACTTAGTAGTATGTATGTGTGTATACATATTTATCTATATACAGTATATATTTTATATAATAACATATTACTATATACCTACATACACATGTATATATATATATATTCATTCATTCATTTATATAAAATATAATAAATGTCAAACTGCCCCCCAAAAAACTAATTAGCCAGGAAACCACAATAGGCAGCATTGGTATAGTTTATAGTATGCTGGGATTGGAATTAAAAGGTTATATTCAGATCCTGTGTCTGAGATTTAACAATCCACTTAAACTCCCTTAAGCAATTCCCATGCTGGCAATTCCCCATGCTGAGGTAACCTGATGCTATTCTAATCCCTGTGTATTTGGTACCAAGTTAGCAAAATATCCAGGTGGGTTAAAAAATATCTAGGTGGAAGTAGGGAAAATGGAGATGATTACATTTTTTATGATGGGTTTTAGTTAAATCTTATCTCTAACCAAAAGGAATGTAGTTCGAATCCACCTACAAAATATCTATGTTTCCTAAAAACAAAACAAAAAAAAGTTCCCATTATCATGTTATCATAAGTGTTTATTTTCATTTCAAATGCATTTCCCCATTCCTTTTCTTCCTTTCTTTTATGTTCTCATCTTCTTACTTTATTTATTTCTTATTTATCAACTAAACATAAGTTATTTCTAAGCCAAGTCAAGCTTCTTTGAGAGTTACACATTTAATTGAAAATTTTCTGAATTTCTCTGCCAGGGTAAGATTTTTAGTAAATCCCTCTAATTCTTTACTGTAAGGCACTCTTTCAGCATATTTCTAAAATATGAGCATTTACTGATAAACTTCTTTTCCATTGTAATAGAATAAACTCAAGGAAGGTCATTAGGTTTCTACAATCATCTTGGGAGGCCTTTGCTATTTTAGACAACTGCACTGAATCATCCCAATACCACTGTCCAGTGCATCTTGAAATTACACATAAAATACATTTGTTTTTGCAAGATTATTTTTTTCCAATGGTACATGGTATTAGAAGATTATAAGTCCATTCTCTAATAATAGTGGTTTACAGTGTCACAATATCTACAACTTTGAATAAACCATGGGAATAATGACATGGAGTTGAGCTATATAAGACGCTTCAATCTTCATCTAATAACATCTTCTATTCCTTCCCTTGTCAAAATTAAGGGGGAAAAGGGGGAAACTTAAGTGCTTATGTTAGTAAATGTCTCATATGTTTTCATGTAACTATTGCTGTGAGTTATTTTAGAAAGAAATTGTTGCATACCATACTACTTATATTTAATTTAAAGTTAACTACTGATATGTGTTCTTTGTTTTTAAAATAGATATTATTTATTTTAATTATTTTATTGGTTGCTATGTTAATTTTTTTCCTTTTCCAACCAGTTTCTTTGATTATTAATATTCTCCATAAAAGTACAGATGGTTACAGCAGAATTTCCCTTAATATCCTTGAATTTAATGCTAATGATTATTATTTTGTTTTTGTTTTTGTTTGTTTGGTGAGGCAATTGGGGTTAAGTGACTTGTCCAGGGTCACACAGCCAGTAAATGTTAAGTGTCTGAGGCCGGATTTGAACTCAGGTACTCCTGACTCCAGGGCCGGTGCTCTATCCACTACGCCACCTAACTGCCCCTGTGCTGATAATTATTAAAAATTAAGCATAATAATGCTTTGCATTTCACTGATATATAATTTTAATAATAAACATCAAAGATAAAACATTTTATACATCCTAACAATACATTATTTTTAACTCATCACATGCTATTCTCAGAACATATTTCCCTTGCCTAAATTGGGTTATTTCACTATTGTCAAGACTCAGGAAAGCAAAATTAAGTCAATTCTCATTGTGGATTATTAACCTGGTGAAATAAGTGAAAGTTGACAAGAAGGTCAGCGAAAGTTGACTCAATGAAAGGATGACTTCTACCAAAGCATTAGGGAATCCAAACTTCATAAAAGAGCCTTTGACATTAGAGTCCTAAAGCTGCTTAAAAGATTTTTAGTAGGATCTATTTGGAGATCTTGAGAGTTTGGAAGATGAGGAATACAGGGAAAGAAAGGATGGTAAAAAAGAGGAAGGAAAAGATGTAGAGGAAAAGGAAAGGACAAAGGGAGGGAGGGAAGAGACAGACATAGAGGAAAGAGAAACAGGGAGAGAAGGAATCCAGTTCAGGAAGGAGAAATGACAGAGTGGGAGACAGAGACAGAGAGAGAAAGGGAGATGGAGATGGGGGGAGGGAGGAAGGGAGAGAGGGAGAGACAGAAAGAGATAGAGACAGAGAGAGAGAGAGAGAGATAAAGAGCCAAAGATAGACAGAGTCAGAGACACAGAGAGAGACAGACAGACAGACAGACAGACAGACAGACAGACAGAGCCAGAGCAAGAAACAGATAGAGAGATTCACTTCACATCGTGTTGTACTATCTATATCCTCCCTGGCTTAGGAATAGCTTCTTATCTTCTTAACCAACTGACTACTGTGACCTCTGCCTGTATTTATGACATGTATAATCCTAGCACTGTGATGACCCACAAATATTTCTCTCTCAGTTTGAACAAATTTTCACCAAAGTCTGGTCTTTACCATAACTCTGCCTGTGGCCCTGGGTATATTTGCTATCAAACTTATATCCTTTGCTAAACCATTCTGTGTATACCTGGTAAGACAACAACTTCAGCATGGAACAAAAGTACCAAAGTGGTCTGATGTGGTTTTAATGAAGTTCTACAAAAGGGGTTATTAAATATTTGTGACTTTTGGCCCATCCTGTGTGTGTGTGTGTGTGTATGTGTATATATATATATATATATGCATATGTATGTATGTGTGTATATGTGTATATATATATATGTATGTATGTGTATATGTGTGTATATATACACATACATACATATATTTACACCTTGGAAATCAGTAGTAAATAACATCTTTCATCAGAAGTCTTAAACAAATTGCTTTTTAAATTTAGCCATTTTGAGTAATCTTTTAATTCATTATAAATCCAAAACTTTAAAAATTGAATAATAACAATAAGCTAGAACAGACAATATAGATATTCCCAAATATTTAATAACAAGATATGATAATTTGATTCATTACATGCATATGTTTTGAATAAATTCTGGATCGAACTCTCAACATTTTATCAATCCTATATGATTAAAATTCCCGGTATGAAATTGGACAAGCTGGTGGTATCCACTGTAGCATTTGCAATGGGAATTAAAGTAAATGAAACTACTGAGTTTGAGGAAAGAGTAAGACATAGAATAATCTTTCTTAATTAGTGAAAATTATAATCAAATATGGGCAAAAAAATAAAACTGAGACAACAAATGTTTACACAGTATAGGCCCTTATTTCTGTGGGAACCAATTTTTAATTGGGGAGTGTTAGCTAAGCGGCTTGCCGCAATATTGGGGCAAGGAAGGAGACTGGCAGCCTCCCTCAAAACAGAACAGGATTTATTTTAACAAGAACGAAATTAAAAAAAAAAACAAAACACAAACACAAACAGGATCAGTAGGATCAAGGAAAAGGAAATAAAATGGGGAAAGGGAAATTATACAACCTGAAAAATACCACTGCCCAGGAATCAGCTGAAAATAAACAGCAGAGCTCCTGTCTCCTTCCAGCTTCCAGACAGTATGGCAAATTTTCCTCCCCATTCCCAGAAGTCCCACAGGGCCCCCAGCCAACTGGCCACTCTGACAGTCACATAACTGCCCTCACTAGGCTTCCAATCATTATAATTTTGTCAGACCTATGTAGGCGTTGGCGAGTGGTGATGATGTGAGGTCTCAGCACCATGGCAATGGCTACAACCAGTCAGTGGAGCACTGTGAGATTTGTGGAGCCCCAGGCCACAAACCTCAAATAACAATTAATTCTTTACATTTCCAAATAAGAATGCTTTTTCAGAAAATATTGTGATTGTTGATTCATCTAAAAGTTCCTATTGAATATTTGAAGAAGTAATATGGAAAGCTTTATTAAAGAATTTTTAAGAGTTTTTAACATAATTCTTGGTCCTTAATTAGCTTTAATCTTTGGTAGGGAAATACCGTTTTAACATTACTTTTATCTCTAAGTACTTGGAGTTTAGAAATAAGAGCAGTGATATTTTATGACAGAGTCCTAGCCACTTTTATCTCTTTACACTTTCTTCTTGAAATTCTTAGCTCACAAGGTTCAATTATAAATCAATCCTCATGTATTTATTGAGTTCCTATTATGAGTTAATCACTCTGCTAAATGTTGGGCATACAAAAACTCTATTCCTCAATGATGCAGCTTTCTATTTAGTTGAGATACAACGTACAAGTATAAAGACTGATAAACATACAAGATACAGGATAATTTTTGGTGGAAGGGAAGACACTATCATCTGAGAGTAATCAAAAAAGACCACATTTAGGAGTTGGTATCTGAGTTGAGTGACAAAGAAAACTAAAAATCTTAAGAAGTGGACATAAAGAAACTGTGCACATCAGAATTAAAGCCATTACAAGGCTTTGGAAATGGGATGGATTGTAGTAAAGAAAAATCAAAAGGCTTATTTAAATTTGATCATATAGTGCATGAATGGAAGTAATATACAGTGAAAATGAAAAGGTAGTTTGAAATTAATTCATGAATAATCTTATACATTAAATATGGGAATTTGTATTTGACACTAAAGATAATAGGAAAGACATGGAGTTTATTGAGCAAGGTGGTGAAATGTTTTCTTTAAGTTATTTTGAGTCATGTCTGACTTGTTATGACTCCATTTGAGGTTTTCATGGCAAGGATACTAGAATGGTTTTCCATTTTCTTCTTTTATTCTGCTTAGAACTTTATTTTCCAAATTACATGTAAAAACAGATTTTGACATCAAATTTTTTCTTTAAATAAAAGTATTTTATTATTATCCAGTTACATATAAAGCTAGGTTTTTTTTGTTTGTTTGTTTGTTTTTTAGGTGAGGCAATTGGGGTTATGTGACTTTCCCAGGGTCACACAGCTAGTAAGTGTTAAGTGTCTGAAGCCGGATTTGAACTCAGGTACTCCTGACTCCAGGGCCAGTGCTCTGTCCACTGTGCCACCTAGTTACCCCTTAAAGCTAGCTTTCAATAGTTGTTTTCATAAGATTTTTAATTCCAAATTTTTCTCCCACTCTCCCTTCCTGCCCTTTCCTCCAAAGGGAAAAGCAATCTGATATAGCTTATATATGTACAATCATATTAAACATATATCTGAATCAGTCATATTGAGAAAGAAGAATCAGAGCACAAGGGAAAAACCTCTGAAAAGAAGGAAAAAAACATGTTTCAAAAGTAGAAACAGTATGGTTCAATCTGCATTCATAGTACACAGTTCTTTTTTTTTCTGGATGTTGAGAACATTTTCTATCATGAATTCTTTGAAATTGTTTTGGAACTTTGCACTGCTGAGAAGAGCCAAGTCTATCACACTTGTTCATCAGACATTGTTGTTGTTACGGTGTATAATGTTTTCCTGGTTCTGCTCCTGTCAGTCAGCATCAGTTCATGTAAGTCCTACCAAGTTTCTCTGAACTCCTCCTGCTCATTGTTTTTGGATGTAGGGGCCCTGGGGTTGTTATCCTCTTCTGAGGGTGCCCCTCAATTTTTCTTGTTGCTAAAGAAACTTTTAATATTTCTCACCTTTCTTTCTTGCTCAACTTGCCATCTTTTATTTAATTTTTAGCTCCCTCATACTTTGGGACCCTACTCCCAAGCTACACTGTTCCAACTTCAGCGTGTCCCAGGTGTTTTGGTTTGAGGGACAGCAGGTTTTTTCTCTCACCTGGCCTTTTCTGTGGCCCAAAGATAACCGCAAACCAACTTGCTAATTAACTAGCCAGCAGAACTTTGTGTTCTGTGGTGGTTCTTATCTGCCATGAGCCTGCACCCCTTCGCCACCTGGGCCTTCTGCAGTTCAAGATTTCTTCCTGGTTCCCCTCTGGCATGGAAGAGCTGAATTGTTCCTTAAGTCAGGCAGACACCCCTGTGTTTTCCCCCCTGGCCAGCCATTCATCCCTCTTTCCCGACCATAAGCTTAGTTTCAGAAGATGCTGGTTCTGCAGCTAATTCGGAGGCTCGGGGATAAGTTTCTCTGGTGCAGCATGCTGTAAGAATATTTTAAACTAACTTGGGGGGACTAATGTGACTGGGGGCCTAATCTAACTGGAGGACTAATCTAGGGACTTTTGACTGGCTGGCTATCTGACTGCTATTAATTTCCTAAGACAATCTGTTAGGGCCTTTTAAAAATTATCTCCACACTGCTCTGCTCCCAAATTGATAAGCAAATGATTAAGAAGCCTTTTAATTAAATAATCAAAGCATAGTTTATTTATGAGATACAATTTAAAAATAAGAATACAGGGAAATAAAATGTAAACCTAACTGCTTTCTGGCATGTCTCTCTCCTGCTGAAGCTTATGCTTACTCTTTGACCTTTACCTTTCCTCTAACTCCACAACCCTTACTTTAATCTTTAACTTCTCTCTCATTACCATAGCCTCAGTCTCCTCAGCGAACCACCTTTCTGTACTGTTGTGACCAACCCCCAAGAGCTTCTTCTCTTACCGCTCCTTGCTCTGTCTGTCCACCTCCCTCAGCATCTCTACCTTCTTTTCTCACTGACCTCCTTCTTTTCTGTTAGTCTTCTGGCATTCTTCCCTGCCTTTTTCTGTCCTGTCTCTTTCTGTCCTGCCTCTTTCCTTGCTCTTGGCTTTTTCTCCGTCCCTGCTCACTGTCTAAATCCCAGGTATATATCTTCCTTCTTGCCAGTAAAACTAGGGACTGGCCGCCCTCAGGGCCAGCTGAGCCCCGTGTTACATGTGCCAGCAGTTGGGGCGAGGCAAAGCAAACCCCAGTGTCCCTCAGTGTTTTTGTGGGCCTTTCCACTATGCGCACAGGGCTACACCATGCCACATCTGTGGCTTGGGGTTTTTCGTCTGTGCAGCTTACCCCAGTTGAGAGGCCCCCCCACAGCTGAAGTGGTCGGGGAGGGACAGCAGCAGCTCTGCTCAGTGATCTTGAGGCCAATTTTAATACCCGAAATGACTTGGGTCAGTTTCAGTGCGATAACATGGTTGGATTCCTATTGCAGCCAAGCACGGCCCTTTTTAATCTGTCTTTGGCTATAAAATAATCTCAGCCCACCTTTTTGTGGGCTTTGCTGCTCCATGGGGGTTTTTTATAGCTATTTTGGGGGGTGATTGTGCCAGGAGCTCTGTGCCTTTAATGATTTTCCTCTGCTTTCCATTTTCTTCTATAGCTCATATTATAGATGAGGAAACTGAGGCAATCATGGTTAAGTGACCTGCCCAGGGTAACCTGCCAGTAATTGACTGAGGACAGATTTGAAGTCAGAAAGACAAATCTTCCTGACTCCAGACCCAACATGGTGGCACCTAGCTGTCAGTGATATGGCTACATATGTGATTTAAGAAAATCACTTTGGACGTTTTATGGAGGATGGAATGGAAAGGGGAAACATTTGACGCAGAGAAGCAAAATAGCAATCATTGTAATAGGCCAAGTAAGAAATGATGAAAACCTGAAATTGGAAGGAATTCATTTGAGGGAAAATAAGGTAATATAAATGGATAGATAAATAGATAGATAGATAGATAGATAGATAGATAGATAGATAGATAGATAGATAGATAGATAGATAGATGGATAGATAGATAGATAGATGATATATAGATAAATAGATAGACAGACAGGTAGGAAGGTAGGCAGGCAGGAAGGCAGACAGACACATAGACACAGACAGATAGATGTCTCTCAGGAACTGAGTCTGTGTCTATATCTATCTGTCTCTCTGTATGCATGTGTATACAGAAACATAGACATACCCACACATAGACAGACAGACATACAGACAGATAGATGGGTAGATAGATAGACAGATAGATCTTTGTATTTAAAATAATATCAAGATAGAAATGACAATACTCAGTAACTGATTAGATATGATGGTTGAGGAACACAAGAATGACTCCAAAGTTCTTAAGTGAGGTGACTGGAAGGATGGTGGTATGGTTAAATGTATTAGGAAAGTTTAAAAGACATTTAGTTTTTAAGAGAAATAATGATTATTTTGCTTCAAATATCTTGGATCTGAGATGATAGATCTAGTTCTAAATATCAAATAGACAACTGTTGAATTGGAATTGGAGCTCAGAAGAGTAGGGACAGATATATACATTCAGAAGTAATTTACACAATGGTAATGATGTCAAAACTAAAGGAATGGCCAAATAGATAGAAGGAGAAATAAGACAATGTCAAAAATAGGGGAGGAGAGAAAGTACCCAAGAGGTAAACAACAAAGTTCAATTTTGCATAAAGGTCAAAAGGGATGAAGTTTGAGAAAAATCATCTGATCATTCATAATTTTGGAGAGTTCTCTTGGTTGAATGAAAAGCACTGTTATCAGATTGCAAAAGATTGAGTGGTGAAATGAGAAGAAATGGAGGCAAGTAAGAAAAGTTGACAGATTTTTCTAAAAGGTTTTTTTTTTTTTAATGAATGGAGGGGAGATATTGGACAAGAGCTTGAGAGGATTGATGAGTAAAGAGGGAATTGTTTGAATTGAGGCTATCACCATAGTTCTAGGAAGCCTGGAAGAAACCAGGATATAATGATACATTGGAAATTAGAGGTGTTGACTGTGGAATTCTTATTATATTGACTAGAGAGAGGATGTGATCAAAGGCTATACAAAGGGTTTGTCTTGTCAACTTTGGAAATGATTATGTAGTTATCAAAAAATGAGAGCAGAGATTTAAGCTGTAGATAAAGGAAGAAGAGATAGAAAATGACTCTCAGAAAATGGCATCAATTTTCTCATTAAAGGATGAGTCAAGATCCTCAATTGACACATTAGGGTGGGAGGAGGAAAATCAGAATGTGGTGACTTGAGGAGAGAAGACAAGGTATGGAAAAATAATGGAGGAAAATAAGTTAAAGATTCAATTAGGAAGGAATAAACTGTATTGTCTTGTCACAGTAAGGACCTTGGTGAAATTAGAGAATGAAAATTTGTAGTAGTCTACATCAGCATTGTTATTTCCTCTAGCATTAGTCAAGCTGTCATCTATTGATATCTTTTGACAGGCAAATGATTTTGTGATGTATCTTAAGTATTTCAGCTTCATTACCACTCTAAGCTTTAGACCTATATAAATAATCCTTTTCTGTACTCCTCCACCTCATATACCATTTCTGTCATTTTCATATGTATCTGACCCTTTGTGACCCCATTCAAGCTTTTCTAGGCAGAGATAATGAAATGGCATGCCATTTCCTTCTCCAGCTCATTTTTACAGATGAGGAAACTGAGGTAAGTAGGTTTGATTTAGTAGCCATGGGGCACACAGCTAATAAGTGTATGACTTCATATTTGGACACAAGAAGATGGTGTCTTCTGAATCCATGCCTAGCACTCTATGCTCTGTACTACCTAGGTTCCTTTGAATGTATATATCAAATTCAACTTATCCAACGTGTAACTCATTATATTTCTCTTCCCCCAACCCATCCATCTTGTTAACATGATTGTTTCTGTAAAGGACAATACCTCCTTTACAGTTGTGCAGATTCATAGTGTTGGAATCATCCTTGACCCATCACTCGCCTTCATCCCATGAATATGATTGGTTGCCAAGTCTTATCCCTTCTACCTCTACAACATCTATTAGATCTGTTCCCTTCTCATAACAAACACAAACTCCACCCTGATTTAGACAACCATTACCTCTTGGTTCGCCCATTAAAATGGACTTTAATTAGCTTCACTTCATCAACATCAAATCTCTCTCCATTCCAGTAGCTGAACAAACCATGCTGCTAAAGTACAATGCCACTCTCCTGCTGAAGTAGCTTCAATGTTTTTACTTCTTGCTTTATGGGTAAAATACAAATGCCTCTATTTGTCATTTAAAAATCTGATATAGTTCCAAAATCTTTCCAAATGGATTTCATATTCTTTGATGCCAGCTATTTGGCATAACAATAAAGTACTGGACCCAGAGTCAGGAAAACCTGAGTCCAAATGTAGCCTAAGTCTTTTACTAACCAAGTGACCCTATCTCCTGTCTCAGCTCCTTCATCTATAAAATAGGGACAATAGAAACACCTTTCCTCCAGGATTATCATAAAGTTAAAATCAAATATAATTTTAGTGCTTTAGAAAGCTTAAACTATTATGAAAATGCCAGTTTCTTGTGAGCTAGATCCTTCTCCCTCATTCACATTAGTTTCCAGGCAAATTGGATTCCTTGCTGTTCTATGTACATGTTACCTAATTTCCAGTCACTGTTGATGTTGTTTAGGCTGTTCCCAATGTCAGGAATATTCTGTGTGTGTGTGTGTGTGTGTGTGTGTGTGTGTGTGTGTGTGTGTGTGTGTGTGTGTGTGTGTGTGTGAGTGTGTGTGTGTGTGTGTGTGTGAGTGAGAGAGAGAGAGAGAGAGAGAGAGAGAGAGAGAGAGAGAGAGAGAGAGAGGGAGGAAGAGAGAGAAGCAATTGGGAATATGTGACTTGCCCAGGGTCACACAGCTAGTAATCGTCAAATGTCTGAGGCCTGATTTGAACTATGGTCCTCCTGAATCCAGGACTGGTGGTCTATCCACTGTGCCACCCAGCTGCCCAGGAATATTCTTACTAGTCTACCTCTGCTTCCTTATCCTTTTTGTCTCTCTTAATCCCTACATCCCCACAAAATAAAGGTTTTAGAATCAGGGAAACTTGAGTTTGATTTTTTCCTTAAACACTTCTTAACTGTGTAATCCTATGCAAATTATTTAAACTTTCTCAGTCTCATTTTTTTTAATATGTAAAATGAAAGGGTTGAATTCTAAACCCTCAAACATTATTGCTTTGATCTAAATTTTCTAGATTTATTATCCTATGAGTGTCAACTGATAAAGAAAGCCTTTCCTGAAAATGGGTTATTAGTGTTCTCTACCACTCTCCTACCCCAAATATCTTGAAATTATTTTACATTTCTTTTTTACTTACTTCTCAGTGTACCTGTTCTGGCCACCTTCACCACTTTTTTTTTGGTGGGAAAATGACCGTAAAGTAGCTTGCCCACTTGCCCAGTGTCACACAGCGAGTAAATGTCAAGTGTCTGAGGCCGAATTTGAACTAAGGTCCTCCTGAATCCAGAGCCAGTGCTTTATCCACTGTGCCACCTAGCAGCCCCCCACAACTTTAATACACTGAAAGCTACTTCAGTGTGTGAAGATTGGTGTTGTGTCTTCTTATAAGCAGCTCCTTGCAGAGTGCCTGACACATAACATTTCATAAAATATTGTCGAGTTGAATATAGTTGAATACCATTGCATTAAAGAGAAACAATGAAATTTGGAGATTGGGGAAAAGTTTTCATGGAAAAGGTGCAACTTGAAATGAGTATTTAAGGACTGAGATTCCTGGGGGTTTGGAAAAGGAATGACATTTAACAAATCTTAAATTGATGCACTAGCTATAAAATCTTGTTAACAATAAAGATCCTGGGTGTAGCTATGTGGCACAGTGGAAAAAAGCAGCAGCCCTGGATTCAGGAGGACCTGAGTTCAAATCCGACCTCAGACACCTGACACTTACTACCTGCGTGACCCTGGGCAAGTCACTTAACCCTGGTTGCCCTAAAAAGATATAAACATAAATAAATAAATAAATAAAGATCCCCTAATCCCATAGTGCCAACCCCATGTACTTATGAGTTCAATGTTAAGGACATTTTCAATCTTGTCTCTGTCCAAATTATAATATGTAACTTTTGCAGAGTTTCTTAAAGAAAGTCCTATACAGAATGCTAGGTGGTGCAGTGGATAAAGTACCAGCCTTGGATTCAGGAGGAATCTGGCGTCAGCCATGTGACACTTACTAGCTGTGTGACTCTTGGCAAGTCAAATAACCCTCACTGTACTGCTAAAAAAAAAAAAAGTCTCATAGAACTTTCCTTACTTCAATTCCACAAGGAAAGTAGAATAAATAATTGCATCTTAAATTGACATAAAAGTCTTAAAGATTTTAAGTTTCTTTCTAATGATTTAATCAATATGTTTCAAGTGCCAGGATTTTAATGAAAGTCTCCTGAGCCGAGGTCCAGTTCACTTTTCACTATCAAAAATTATGCTACCTTTGATGATCATGTCCATATGTATATGATTCAGATGACTGAAGTATGCATGCAATAGTTTAAACCTATAAACAAGGATAAGAGGCTTATAACCTGGTCAAAATAATACCATCAGTTTCATACTTTCTGGGATTATCTTTTATCTACATCAGATAGGGATCTGAATAGACATTAATTTCCTGGTAGAAATGGTTATTGCTTCTGTCAATATTTCCAAATTTAGCCTGCTATCTTCAGAATATTAAGATCCTATGGAGGGGCAGCTAGATGGTGCAGTGGATAAAGCACCAGCCCTGTATTGAGGAGGACCTGAGTTCAAATCTGGTCTCAGACACTTGACACTTAGTAGCTGTTTGACCCTGGGCAAGTCACTTAACCCTCATTGCTCCCCCCCCCCAAGAAGAAGATTCTATGGATAGGACATATAACTCAATTGAAAAGTAAAAATGAGTTTGACATATATAGCTGTGGCTTAATTAGATTTTTGGTGATGAGGGAAACCTATAGAATATTTGTTCATTTAATTTTTCAACAGTTTCCTTTAATCTTTAAAAGTTCTTTCTTTTTCCATCCATTTTATGCTACTTAACACAGTTTCTCCTTTCAAATAGCCAATAGTCTTACACATTTCTACACAAGAATAACAACCCATAGTACTACACAAGAATAGCTTTTCATTCTAGAAATTGTGTACTCATTCATTCATTTATTCATTCATTCTTTCATTCATTTGTTCTTCTGTCTATCTGTCTGTCTGTATATCCATCTGTTCATTTGTCTGTTTGTTTATTTATTTATTTGGGGGAGGGATGTTTTGTTGTTGATGTTGCTCAGTTGTTTCAGTCATATATGACTCTTCACAACCACAAATGGGGTTTTCTTGGTAAAGATACTGGAATGGTTTGCCATTTCCTTCTGCAGTTCATTTTACAAATGAGCAATTGAGGCAAACAAGGTTAAATGACTTGCCCAGGGTCACACAGATAATAAGTATCTGAGGCTTCTTGACTTCATATTCAGAACTCTATCCACTGTGCAGCCTACCTGCCCTTTGCTCATGGTTCAAGGTCTTGTCCCTCTAATGGGTATCTGTGGTGAAGAGTGAACTAATTCCCCCATGTTTGTGATGATCCAGAAATCTTGGCCTATTCCAAAATACCTTTAACTGTAACACATGTGTTGTTGATGTTTATGGTGTGCTTTGAAACATCACAGCCTTTAAAAATATAAAATATACCTCTCAGTTAAAGTTAGATATACTGTCTTTCTTTCTTTGTACTTTTCTGCTTAATTTTGCTTTGTTATCCCTGTGAAATTACAGTGGAGCAGTTTTATTTGTAAGACTAGACAATTATTTGCAAAGGAAAAAAAATCTGATAGCATGCAGGTGAACTTTATCTTGTAGGCTTTCTGGTTTAATTGATGTAATCTGACCTTGCCATTAGTCTAGCTGGAGGCAAGCTATTTCTGTCAGCATTATTCCTCATTATTGCTTTTGTGTAGAAACTCAGGAGCTGCTGCTCCATATAAATGTGTGATGAAGCTAAAGAACAGGTTTGAAAGTCATTCAATTTCCATCTGCTCTTTTCCTATCAATGTTAACCCATTCAGTTGCATTCCTTTCCCAATAACCATATATCAAGTACTGTTGTTATCAACAGAAATTTGGCAAATCTAACCTCAGAAACTGATTTTAGATATGAAAGAAACTTTATATTCCTTATTTATTCATCTGGACTCCAGACTTCATCACCTCAGATAGAAATCAATTGTATGCCTAGCAGGTTCTTTGCAGCTGTGCCTGAGCTTATTATTAATTTACTCTAGTCTTCCTTGGTGCTGTGTAAAGGAGACAATCAAGTGATACATCACATAAACAATTAAAAACCATGCTCATGGCTTTGAGCTATTTGAGATGATGAAGAGCTTGTAGAAAACTGTAACTGCCCTTGAATTCTTTTTGTTGTTAAGCATTAGACAGTATGACAAATCCTAGTATCACTCTGTCATTTGGAATGGTATGTATGAAGCTATGGCAGATGCTTATTTTTCTTTATTATTGTCTGGTAACTTAGCTTGACATAGAATTGATAACAAAAAATACAATGACATACCATGCATTACATTAGCAACACTTACATGCCTCATTGTTTTTCCTAAAGATAAATAGAGTCCACAGAGGAATTGTGTAACCCATGTCATTAATTCTGCTTTACTGAATAGTAACTTATTTTCAAGAAAATATGTGCTAATCTTTCTTAGTTTAAAAAAGTATTTAATGATATCATATGTCTAAAATACATTTTCTTATTCCAATGAACTATTTTTGCTCACTTTTTAAAATAAAATTTGTGTTACCTCTAAGTAATTTAACACTTAGAAAGTTTTTTGTACTCATTATTAATCAGAGAGCTCTTGGATTTTCTTTGAAATTAGGAATACTTCCACTCATTTCCATAATGAGCATAGTATATCTGTATAATTTAATTTTAAAGTGTGATTCTGATTATTTTATAGTGTTTCCTTTTAAAAGTTCTAATTTTACTATGTCAAATATATTTTTCTTAACTAGCCAAATAAATGTTTTAATGCATTATGCATGCATAATTTAAATAGTATTGATTTTTAATAGGATTCTCAGAGGACATTGTCAAATACTTTCAAAACAAGAAAATGGTTGAGAAACATAAAATAAGAATACCCTGTTTTGATAGAATCATAGACTGTTAGAGCTCTAAAGAATTATAGAGTTGCTCCAAAACCTTGATATCAGATAAGGGAATTTAGGCTCAGAAAGTTCCAGTGACTTGCCCAAGGTTACATAGATAATTAGTGACAAATGAATAACTGAAATTTAAGTCTCCTCTCTTTCAGTCATTTTCCTGTGATCTTCTCATTATTTAATTTTTCTGATTCTCTATTTTTAAACATCCATTATTTGGGGTGGGGCAATGAGGGTTAAGTGACTTGCCCAGGGTCACACAGCTAGTAAGTGTCTGAGGCCGGATTTGAACTCAGGTCCTCCTGAATCTAGGGCTGGTGCTCTAACCACTGCTCCACCTAGCTGCCTCCTGATTCTCTATTTTTTAATCTCTCTTGCTCTTAAACGAATGGCTATAGGGTTATTGCGATGAATTAATAGCAGTTTAAATATTAAGAGATGCTTTACAGGTAACCCTAAATCATTTTTCTATTTAAAATAGGATAAAATATTAAGTAAATTAAGCTAAGATAAAATGAATAATTTACAAGATTATTGTACCATTTATGATGGATTTCCTCTCTGTATAACTTAGCTAGGTGCAATCAACTTAATCTGTAATCATCTGCGTTCTCTCAAAGAAAAAGTAAATTGAAAGTTTGAAATGGGGGTAAAATAAATAGAAAAGCATGTTTTTTCATATATGAGTCTGGATTAAAAGAATGTTCTATGTTTACAGAGCACTCAAGGTTATTGCTGTGATTCTCTGATAAATATAAGTGCTAAATCTTTATGCATTTATAAGAATTTTTTACACAAATTAAGTAAATGTCATTTTGAGACTGGATGCATTATCAAATGGAATTTGGCATGAACCTTGAGTAGGCTATAAAACATTTTAGTACTTCCACAGTGTGAATTCCTTTCAACAAAGAACGAAGTTATTAAGTTACTTCATCAGAGTACTGAAGTCACTACCTTTCATCAAATATGAAGTACCTTAGGTCCTTTTCATAGCTCCACTCCATCTCTAATTAGGCCTCTTTGAGTCATTTCCTGAAAGTCTATTTTATTCACTTAACTAATATAGTCCTCTTGGGTTTTTGTTTATTTGTTTTGTTTTCCCCCTCACAGTTTTAGGAAGCTTTTCTTCACTTCATTTATACAATGTAATCTCCAGATTGATAAGATAAATGAATAATTCTGCATTAGGAAAATTGTGCAAATTTTCCCCTAGACCATCATATCAAATATGCCTGCATGCACCCATACTCAACCTCACTTAACTCAGTTACTTTGTAAATACCTATAGCATCCATCATTTGTGAATTAGGTAGTTTGAACTTATTGTTAATAACTTATATTAAAATGAAAATATGAATCTGTAAATTTGGTAAGCCCTTTTCTTTACTTGATTGCTTGCTTGTTCAACCTTCATCCTCAAAGAGGATCAATGACATCATGAGGGTAATATCTTCATTTCAGAATGATTTGGATTTCACCAAGATAGAACTGGGCAAAGTCATTAGCCTCATTTTTTCCTCCAGTGTCATCAAAGTCCAGTGACAAGACATAAGTCAACACAACTTGTGGTGTCCCAGGATACACTGTGTGACTTTGGCTTTGAGAAGTGGCAATATTGCCTTTCATTTGAACATGCAAGAAACTATAGTAATAAATCTGATCAAGTGAAATAACATGCAACATGCTAAGAAACTTTATAAATTCTAGCAATAATTATATCAATTGCTTTAATAATTTCTACATCTACAGACATGTAGACATACTTATTTAACACCAAATTGTTTAAAAACTGAAATAGATTAAAGACTAAATTATCTCCTTAAAGAAAAACTTTTTTCCTGCTTTAATTTGCTCAGTAACTTCAAAATTGAAATCTTCCACATTTCTGTCAAGTCATCTGAAAAAGGATTAGTTACTTAATGTAGAAATAGATTAATCAACTTTTACTTATCAGGGAACCTAACTGAATTCTGCTTAGCAGTCATCTGCTGAAGAACTTTAATACATGATTCTTAAAAGATTGCTATTGCTAATAGTCATAAAAAAGCAAAAAGAGATAAGTCAAGAAATAAGAAGGAATACATCAAGAGAAAGGCAGAGTGATTCAGAACTTCAGGTTTGGGAACTATCTTTGAAATTTCTTCAATTGTTTAATTTCACTAATTTGACAACTGTAGGTTGTACAGGGGTGAAAACAATGGTAAGGAAATAGATATGAGAAGTAAGATGCTCTCTCATCCTGTGATCTTTTCTTCTCTTTTCAGAAAATATACTTAAAAGTTTAGCTGGGGGCAGCTAGATGGCGCAGTGGATAGAGCACCGGCCCTGGAGTCAGGAGTACCTGAGTTCAAATCTGGCCTCAGACACTTAACACTTACTAGCTGTATGACCCTGGGCAAGTCACTTAACCCCAATTGCCTCACTAACAAACAAAAAACAAAAAATAGTTTAGCTAATCTATGTAGCTAGACATTATCAATTATTAGTTGTTTAAAATAGTCTTACAATTAATTGCATCACATATTTTATATAAATTCTGCTAAATTTATCTTTTTTTCCTATTTGATTTTGCTTTATATGCATTTTGTAATTTTTTTCTAGAAATTATCTAAAAAACATTTTAAATAGAAGGTACTAAACATGTGGTGAGAGGTCGTTGAAACATACACACAAACACACACATACATACACCCCAAATTAGCAAATATTATAACAACACTTTTTATTTTCATATATGTTACCTGATTTGATTCTTAAAATCTTGTTAGATAAATTATATTATTATTTACAAATGAGTAAAATGGTTGAGACTGAGTATGGTCATAGTCACTACTGAATGTATGAGGCAACATTTGGACTGGTTTTACTGTCTATTCATTATGTCACCTAGCTGTTTGAGCAGTAATAAACTTAGAAAACAAATTAATTGTAATATATCTGTCAGATATGTAGAGAATTAACAATGCTACACCCATTTTACATATATGTTCTATCTCTTAAAAACCTTCAGTCAACTGACTTATTATATCCTATCATTCCCTTTCTTCCGACAGCATATGAATCCAAGGATTAATAATATCATACTTGATTATCTCCTTCCTCATAATTATTATTTCATTCACTTCATTCCTTGAAGATACTATAATAATCTTCCATAAAAACTATATTATTCATATAATTCCATTATTCAAGGACCTGGAGTGAGTTTTTATGACCTGGTAAATCAAATTCCAACTCTTTTGCTCAGTTTTCAAAGGTCCTTATTGAGATAATATGTGTCTATCAATCTATCTATCTATCTATCTATCTATCTATCTATCTATCTATCTATCTATCTATCTATCTATCTATCTATCTATCTATCTATTTATCTATACTAGGATAATACACATGCACACATATCTATACATATTTGTCTATGTATCTATCTCTCTAAAATGGTTTACACCTCCTTTTCCCTTTCTTCTCCTCCTCCTCCTTCTCCTTCTCCTCCTTCTACTTCCCTTCCTCCTCCTTCTCTTTTTTTCTCCTGCTCCTCCTGCTCTTCCTCCTCTTCCTCCTCCTGCTCCTCCTCCTCTTCTTCCTCCTCCTCCTCCTCCTCCTCCTCCTCCTCCTCCTCCTCCTCCTCCTCCTCCTCTTCCTCCTCCTCCTCCTCCTCCTGTAATTTCATCACAAAGGTCACACACTGCACTAATATGCTGATTACATAGAAAGATAGATAGATATCCCAAATACTTCTTGCTTTTCTTTTCTTTAATACTTTATATATTGTCTTTCTATGTAGATACAGATATAGATATAGAATTTGTTTATATGAATAAAACAAAAGCAAGAAATATCATAGATGCAATATTATCAACCAAAAAGCAATTTATATTTGCTAAAGATCTAAAATGTGTCCAAGAATTGATGTATAAAAATAATTTATACTGATACAACTTTAAAGTTCACAAAGTGAAAAAAAAGTTCACAAAGTGCAATAATACATTCCTTCTAGTATTTTCACAACTATGGAAGTGGCTTTATTTTTGTTCATTCATTTCAGTCATGTCTAACTCTTCCTCACCCCAAATGGGGTTTTCTTGTTAAAGATACTGAAGTTGTTTGCCATTTCCTTCTATAGCTCATTTTACAGATGAGGAAATGGAGGCAAAGATCTGAATGATTTGCCTAGGGTCACAAAACTATTAAGTGTTTAGGCCAGTCTTGAACTCATGTAATATAACAAGTATGTTATATTAATTATATTAATTAATAATTAATTAATTATATTAATATAATTTGCAACCTTTTGAAGATGAGTGTCCTGAGGCTCAGAGAAGCTATTTGAAATGCCTGCTCATATATTGATGAGGATGAGGAGGACAGAGAAGATTAGGTAAAGGAGGAGGAGGATACTGATTATTAGAATAAGGTTTTCTAACTCCAAATTCAGTGCTATGTCATATATTCCTTATTCATGAGACAATTTGAAAATCATACATGTATATAAATATATGAATATATATGAAGTATGTACATATATAAAATATGTGTGTATATATGTATAAATATAAAAATATAGTCAGAAAATTACTTAATATACTGAAGAATATATAAGAATTCAGATAAGAGAAAGGCCATTATGACTTTATTTAGGTATGGGAAATCCATTTACATATTTGGAACATATGTGGAATATTTACTTGGAAATATTTCTACTTAGAAGATAGATTTACTTTGGTGAAAAAGATATGATAATACTATACATAGCAATACTCCATGAGGGAAGCAGAGTTCACAATTTGGTTTAATAAAATTAGAGGATTTTTACTGCTGAATGCTAAGGGGAAAATCTATGTAATTAAAATGTGGCAGACTATAAATGGAATCAAAAGCCAGACTTATAAGTTTCATCTTGATTTGATAGGGCATAAAGAACACTGTATTTTATATAGATTAATATTGCAACACTGTGAAAGATGGCTTAGTGGATAGAGAACCAGAAGGGTGAGGGACCAGTTTGAGAGTAATTTCATTAATGCAAGATTGAAATAAAGAAATGCTGAAAAAAACCTAGATTTTTTTTTTACCTAAATTATCCTTAAATTGGTAAAAGATGGCAGAAAATAAATGAAATTTTACATTAAAAACCGCATGTGTTACATAGAAGTTTAATCCTAGAATCACCTAAATGACTAATCAAAGTTAAATACATTCTTATCCTACTCTGAAAGACACTGCTACATAAAGAAAAAGAAAAAAAAAATAACACCAGAACTAACATGTTCAAGCTTTGCTTTAGTTTTTTTTTTTCATGCTATGTCAATATCATTTTGAAAGACAGCAACCTGTCAAATTAGCATCAAACCCAGAGGCAAAATGGGCTTTACCAGGGCTGTCATTCTTCACTAGCAGTTGGCTGATCTCAAGTATGTGTAGAATTCCAGAGGAAGCTTAAGGCTAATTAGTCATGTCATCAAAATCCATTTTCTGTTATCTTCTGTTCTGTAAGACAAATGAGTACTTCTCTTTTGCTTCTGATAATATTGCATCTCATTGGTTAGCCTTACATTGGTGAGGCTCATCAGTCAAAGGATTCTTTAAAATACATTGTGACAAAGGTGGGGATATTTTATCAGCAGCTTGTATTCCATAAAATGGAAATGTATGAAATGTTAAAAAAAATAGTAAGTTGCATAACACTGAATTTTTTTAATGCAGTATGGCCAATGAAAATTTGCTTCATGGCAAAGCAAGAATGACAAATAATTAAAATCATATGCATAAACATTACCTTCCTTGAATTTGACTTTTAGAAACAGTAGTACGGTAACTGATGTTTAAAAAGCAAATTTTAAAAATATTTATTTTGCCCCTCTTTTAAATATAAAAGTAATTCTGGAAAATAACATGTAAATGTTTTAAAATATGTCTACATTTAGATGAAATACAGTCACTGTGAATATTTTTAATGAAATGAAAATATGATTAATATAATGCATTTATTAAAAGTTATTAGTATAGCTTTGAATGTTCTTTTAATATCTATATGAAAATTAGCATGTTCTCACTTGGTTCCCACCAGACTATTGATTTGGCTCAAATCACTTGCCACATAATCACAGTGAAATATACTATTCTTTGTGCATGTGTAGAAAGGAGGTAGGTTTAGTTCACTGAACATGTGATTAGGAACTATAGCAGAGTATCTATAAAACATGTATTTGATGATAGCAGGGGATATGATCTCACTTCTGTAATTTTTGAAACATTAGTCATCTGGGTCAATAGGGTTTTTATGAATCATGGCTAAAAACAGTGTAAACTAATGCCTTCAGGGAAGACTAATTAAGAAATTAATATTCTGCTCTACATTTTAATTTTCTGTTCTAATAGTTAAAAAACCTAAAAAGTTCCTACTGTAACGATTGGAATGACGCCACCTGCTGGATACTTACTGTAGAAGAGTTCTGCCCATGAAGCGAAGGTCTTTGAGGGCAAGACCAGGAGTCTTTTCTTTGGCGGGGAGGAAGTGATGCAGACTAGTGGGAGGAGGAAGGAAGAGACTGGCGCTCGGTCTGGCTCTCTTTCCTCTGGACTCTGGTGGAGAAGGGAGCTAGAAATGCGCTCTCCCTTTAATAGATAGGAATCTAGACCTTTCTCTCTCTCTTTACCAAATTCTTATTCTCCTTAATAAATGCTTAAAAGTCTAACTCTTGCTAAAGCTTATAATTTATTGGCGACCACTCATTAAATATTTTAGACAGACTAGCTAGAATTTTAGCCCTTAACAGATGGCTGACCACGAAGAGGAAAGCTAACCCTTAGTCTTCTTCTGATCTTCTGGTTGGGTAAGAAATTTCCCCTCCCTCTCCCTTTAACTGCTAAGTACTGGTGTACTGGCTGTGTTTTTCCTTTGAATTTTTTCGAATGGACCTTTTAAACTCCCTAATTATCCTATTTTTGATTTTGGTCTGTTTAACCAGACAAATGGGAGATAAGATCATGTTAATGCTTTGTTTTTGTGGATTTTCTATTTTTCTTTTTATTTTTGTTAAAAGAGCCAGCAACTTACTCACACAAGGAAATATCTCTCCCTCTCCCAACCATGCTTTTTCAGAGAAACCTGAAGAGATTCCCGCAGCTTTTCCCAGTTCTAACACTAATTGTTGCTCTAATTTTGCATGCCTGGAGGCAATGACCCACCCCCTAGAAGCTTTTAATCCCCTAGCACCTGGAGGCAAAGTGGGAGAAGAGGAATCCAGGCCTGAGTTCAAAATCAAGTCTGATTCAAATTGCTCTGGTCCCTCCCCTCCTCTCCAGACCCCACCCTCTACTCCTCCCATGGCCAAGCCCATTGCTTCCCAGGCCTGGGAAGTCCAGAGATCTAATGCTCATGCGCAACTTTCTCTAACTACATTTGCAGCTTCAGGCTCAGCCCTTCCCCAGCCTGGCCGTGCTTCTGAGACAACCTTAGAAAGCCCTTTAAATTCCAGATATGCTCGTTTTGTTCATAATTTTGCTAATCTGCTTTTGTCTTTAATTAGTAATCTTATAAAGCATTTGTATGGTGAAAAGACTGACAGACAATATAGAGGGGTTAAAGAAGAAAAACTTAAGCTGAATAAGAATGACAACCATCAACATAGTTCAAGACTCTGCTTCTTTTGCCATGGAAGGGTATATATTGTACAGAAATGTAGAAGTAAGCAGCAAGGTATTGATATGAGTATTGGGGATTTTAGATATAGGAATCAAAAGTGTTCTGAATTCACTCAGAGTATTGATGTCAGTTCAGAGGTTACATAGGATTTCTATGCTATTATATATACATTTTGAAATTAATGGTATGGGTTTATTTTCATAGAGATTTTCATGCTTTTGAGATTGTGTCTTATACTTAGTTTTTAAAACAAGGAGAATATTTGTAAAAGCTTTTTATAGTCATGTGATCAAGTTTATATTTTATAATACTCTTATTAATATTAAGTTCATATTCATTTAGATTTCCCTAGTTTGAATTTCATTGTCTTTTATTATTCCACATGTATTTTCTTCTATTCATCTATCTAATTTTGAAACATGGTTTTGATTTCATAATACAATGTTAATTCTAGGAGTATTGTGCTCCCATATTCTGAGTTGTTTGTTTTTGTTATTTTTTCTCAACTGATTATTTGATCAAACTCTTTAAAGCATTTCCTTGGCAAATTGGTTGCCAAGGCAAGTGTAAATTGATTCTAGAAGTATTATTTTTGATAAGCATATTCCAAAAAAAAAAAAAAAGAGGGGAACATTTGTAAAAGTTTTCTTTGAGATTGTGTTGTGCTTTAACTTGTATTTAAATATGTTCAGATTTTTCAAAAAAGTAATTGTATACTAAGTTTAAAAAAAGGGGTATTATTTGAAATTGTTGCATAATTATATATTGTGTTCTGAGTCAAGATGTATTCACATTTTTTGCAATCATTTATTATCCTCAATTTTTAAATCCATATGAGACTTGGATTATGGGAACTTATCATTTAAGACACTAATTACCTTTATTCTGAGTTATCAGATGCCAGTTGGCCAAGGTGCCATCCAATCACAAGAGGAATACATGCAAGAGCAGACACTGAACTGTCACATGAGGGGAGACATGCATGAAGTCAAGGTATGGCCGAGGGAACGGCTTTTGACAAATGTTGAGGTTGGATTCTCTTGGTTTAATATTTTATTCTCTTTTTCCCCACAATATTGTACAGATGGCTGGAAGTATTGATCCCACCCATCTCACTTCTACACCTGGCTTCTATGTTCCCTCCTATATGCCTGATGCCATGGACATCTTAATCCCATGGATCTGATTAAGTCTGACTCAGTTTCCTCCAATATGTTCGGTGGCATGGACGTATATTCCATCCACCTATTTTAAGCCTGGCATACTGTATGGGCAGTACATTTTCCTCAAGTGTGGGAATGCTCATATCCCATCATTTCTCTGTTCTTTTATGGTAACCCCCATAATTATCTCAGGTGTCATGATAAATACAGTGTTGAATTTGGCCTTGACACCTGTTACCAATTATATTAGATTTTTTTAATTTCTCATAATGGCATGAGGATAATTAGGCAGATGATACAAAAAGTGATGAAACAAAGATAAAAAATTATTTTTAATAATTAATATCGCAGCAATTGTCTTCTCAATTACCCTCCATAAGGGGGGGACTATAGTAATATTATAATTTTAAAGAATGGTTCAATTTTTTTTTATTATATGTTTCATGTGTAACAACTAAGATTATGAATTCCCTTAGACATGTTTTTGAGAACTTTCATTGTTTGATTTGATTATTGACAAAGCTATTTTAAAGTTGTGTTAAGCTCAATTTTGTAGGAAATTTTCCTGGCTGATTACCAGCATCCACACATCAACCCCTGAAAAGACTTCCATTCCACGACTACACCTAGAGGACATCTGAGAAAAGACTTTCAGAGACTTTAAATGAACAGTTTTGATTTGTTGTTTTTGTTGTTTTTTCTCTTTCTGTTATAATATACACCATCTGTAACATGTATTCTCTGCAGAGGCCCTCCCTTTGCAAGACTAATGTCAAAGCGTCGGTTCATGAGGACAAAAAAAAAAAATCGCCCCTCTGGACAAAACTTTCCTCTCTTCCTTTTCTATATTGTTGTTCACATATTATTAGTTAGCAATAGTTATTATATTGTTTTTACTGTTCCGTCAAGGAAACATTTTGTTTCTTGAGGAACAACAGGGGGGACTGTAACGATTGGAATGACGCCACCTGCTGGATACTTACTGTAGAAGAGTTCTGCCCATGAAGCGAAGGTCTTTGAGGGCAAGACCAGGAGTCTTTTCTTTGGCGGGGAGGAAGTGACGCAGACTAGTGGGAGGAGGAAGGAAGAGACTGGCGCTCGGTCTGGCTCTCTTTCCTCTGGACTCTGGCGGAGAAGGGAGCTAGAAATGCGCTCTCCCTTTAATAGATAGGAATCTAGACCTTTCTCTCTCTCTTTACCAAATTCTTATTCTCCTTAATAAATGCTTAACAGTCTAACTCTTGCTAAAGCTTATAATTTATTGGCGACCACTCATTAAATATTTTAGACAGACTAGCTAGAATTTTAGCCCTTAACACTACCTTCATTGCAGTCATTCTGAGGCTGGTTGTGAATAAAAATATACGTGAATTTTGTAATTGCTTCAATTTTAGAGGTTTTTCATTTCATCCAAGCTTAGTCAAACATTTTATATAATTATTATAGTAATCAACCTAAGGATATACTTAATTTAGCAAATTAGTCCACATAATACAAATGTAAACAAGAATCTGACTCATAAATTTCTTAATTTTTTTACTCACTTGTGTTTGCAGTAATCATTTTTTATAATTCTTTGGTTGTGAACTTACTTGTATGTGCATGTTTTCATTTAAAATCATTGTTAATTAAGCAGGTTTTTTATTTTTGTTTGACAATGTAGTGCAGTGAATAGATGTTCCCTAAAATTAGAAGGATTGGGTTCCAACTCTATTTCTGACACTATCTGTGTCACCATGGGCAAGTCACTTATAACCTTCTTAGTTCTCAGTTTCTTAATCTCTAAAATACGAAAGCTGAACTGAATGGATTCTGAATTGCTATCAAGATTGAATGTATAGGGGGCAGCTAGGTGTCACAGTGGATAAAGCACTGGCCTTGGATTAAGGAGGACCTGAGTTCACATTCAGCCTTAGATACTTGACACTTACTAGCATTGTGACCCTGGGCAAGCCACTTTAACCCTCATTGCCCCTCAAAAAAAAAAAAAAGATTGAATGTATAATGACCTATTTAAAAGTATGAATTTGAGATGCCAGAAAATTTCTTTTTGCCTAACATTTGTGAGTCACAGATATGTGATTTTGACTAGAAATCAAATAGGTTATCATTGACTACTTGGGTGGGAGTGCCCAGATTCATAAAGTCTAAATAAGAATATCTCTTTCCTCCAAAATTTCCTTTCAAATCAACTTCTAGAACTTTAGACCAAAGACAACCAACAAAACAGTAAATTAAGTGACACAACCCTTACCTCAAATGAACTTCACACACAGGACCCTACAAAAGTTTGAGAGTTGATACTAATAGTAACACAGATATATGTATTGTTTTACAAATATTCCCTTATTTGAACTTTAGAAAATTCCCATTTTATAGATGAGGAAACTGAGACTCAGGTTTAGTAACTTGCCAGTGGTTACATAATGTCAGAGGAATAATTTACATCCTGATCATCTGCTTTAGGGAATATTCTGTGTGTGTGTGTGTGTGTGTGTGTGTGTGTGTGTGTGTGTGTGTGTGTGTGAGGCAATTGGGATTAAGTGACTTGCTCAGGGTCACACACCTAGTAAGTATTAAATGTCTGAGGCTGGATTTGAACTCAGGTCCTCCTGACTCCAGGCCCGGTGCTCTATCCACTGTGTCACCTAGCTGCCCCGGTAATATTCTATCTTAATAAAAATATTCAAATCTATTAAAACAATTTCTATGATTAAAGAATACACTGTTTAATACAAAATCCTGGGGAGGGGTGCAATATTTAATTTTGTATAAAGAAGACAGTATCATGTTATATACTCAAACCAGGAATTCATGGCCTAGAAGTTCTATTTCCATCTACTCCAAGAAGCAATGCTTCTTTCCTTTGATCTTTGCTGTACCTGATCCTATTAGATACTAGTGCTTCCCAGTAAGAAAGGCAGCATGCTTTAGTGGAGAAAAAAATCTGAAATTTTATGAAGGAAAATCTGAGTTCAAATCTTTACTCTGACATATATTCTTGTGACTTAGGAAATCTTTCAGTGCTTTAAACAAATACCTAAAATTAGACTGGTAGAGAAATTGTCCTATGTTATGGGGAAAATGAATTTCCTCATGTGTGAGTTACTTCTGTATTGAAATCATTTGCCCTGTCCCTATCCCTATTTGGTTTGTATGTGTTTTATATATTTATCTGTACTTAGGGCAACAAGATGGCTATGATAGTTGGATTATAAAATAGCCAAGTGCCACAGAATTAAAACTTTTGATATGTGGTGCTGGCGAAGTCTTTTAAGAGTCCCTTGGATAAAAAAAAATCAAACCAGTCAATACTTAAATTAATTCAGGCTATTAATTGGAATATAAAATATAAGAACCGAAGCTTAAATATTTTGATCATATAATGAGGAGAAAAGACTCCTTGGAAAAGACGCTGCTGTCGGGGAAGATGGAAGGCAAAGGGAAAAGGGAATGGAAGAAGCTGAGATGGAGAGATGATAGTGTTACAGAAAAAATGGACATGAACTTGGACACAATTCAAGAGATAGTAGACAATATAAGGACATGGCATGATTTGATTCATTGGGTCACAAAGTATCAGACAAAACAAAATAAGTAAAAACAACAAGAAAACAACAACTATATATATTATTTTTCTTTGAAGCATGCAAGATGGTGACTTTTTTCTTCCCCCCCCCCCCACCTTTATATCCCCAGGGAGTAACACAAGGACTGAACAGGAACTTTCTAATTTTTTTGATTGGCTGACTAATGAATCTTAATAGTTTTCCCAATATAAGGGAAAAAATACCACTCCTTTGTTGTATATGCAGAAAAAAGTGGGCAAATCATGTGTTGAATGTGAAGGGCAAATTGTTGCATTGTTGGTCAGGAAAATATTAAAGAACCAAAAGAAGGCCTCCAGTACATTAGGTACATTCTAAATGCAATAGCTACCATAATACATAAAGAACAAATGAATAAGATATTGACCTATACAGCTATTATCAAGGTTTCTTCTAAGTTCTGTGATAAGATGTAACAAAATAAAAATGATAAATTGTTGAAATGTATAGGATATAAGAGCAATTACTGGTGTACGTCAAAGTCAATAAAGCCATACTTTTTCTTTCTTTTCTTTTTTTTTTTGGTGAGGCAATTGGGGTTAAGTGACTTTCCCAGGATCACACAGCTAGTAAGTGTTAAGTGTCTGAGGCCACATTTGAACTCAGATCCTCCTGAATCCAGGGCTGGTGCTGTATCCACTGTGCCACTTAGCTGCCCCTAAAGCCATACTTTTAAAAGACAATATTTAGACTTGCTTGAATGCTTTATTTTTGGGTAGGTAAGATTCTAGTTTTATTTTTTTCATTAGGAAATGAAGAATGTAGTAATTTTAAAATGACATTATTAAAATGACATTATTTAAAATGACATTAAAATGATATTATTCTCAATGCAAGAGCTCCTGAGTAAGACAGTAGCATTCTAGGGATATATACTGTTTATAAAGGAATAGTATTAGTTCAGAAGGAGAAATATGGTATATGAGACATTTCTGGTTATGCCCCTAAATGTTTCTATGTGAGCAATTATTTCAGCATGAGATTTTAGGGGATCCAAAATTAGCATGTCCACATTTTCTTTGCACAGCAGTAAAAGCATGTCACAATCTGAGAGAAGCAGCAGATTTTGAAAATGACTCCTGATGTGTGACTTCTCCTCTGAGATTTTATGGTCCTGAAGCATTCATGTGTATTCAAAGCAGGCAAGAATTAAGTCCTCAGTTAAGTCAAATATCATCAGAAATGTAAGACATATTGAGAAATATTGCAAATAAATCATGAAAAATAAAGGGTTAAGTCTGTACTATATGCTCGTTATATGAGCTTTTAGAAGCCAAGTGGTTTCTTCAAAAACTTAGGTTGTTTATAAATGTACTAGTCAATGGAATGTTTTGGTATCATTTATTTCTAATGAATTCATATTAGTTCAAAAGCTCCCGTAAAATATATTCTCATAGTATTTTAGGAAAAGTAAAGAAATTTGCATGACATAATGTTGAAACATATATTTGTGATAGAAAAGTTTTTAAGATAATTTGGATTATTTTTTGGTATTTGTAGGTAGGAGGATGTTCAGTTTTATCTTTTGTCACTGTGGAAGGACACTAAATATATTCATCTTTGAAAGGTAAAAAAAAAATTGAGGTCTCAGAATGTGCTAGAGAAATGTTCATATCTAGAGAATTATAAATCAGTGGGTGTCTTCTCAAGTTACATTATATTTAATTAATACAACACTATTTCAGGGTAGAAACCAGTAACAACTATCTTATCTCTCTTGCTCTTTTTTACTTTCCCATTATTTTAGTTTCTGTCTACATAGCTGGGGGAAAATATTAGCAATATTTACTAATCCTCTTCTAAGTTCTTACTCCAATGTCTCATCAAGGAAAGTAGGTTATCAGGGTTCTTAAAGGCTCCAGGAAAATAAAAGTTCTGGCAGATTGTAAAGAGCTGGTGAAACTTTAATTATAATTCTGGTTACAAACTTTTTAACTCTGTTCTGAGGATCATGTAGTGCTTTTGATAAGGTAGTCATCTCAGAATAAGCCACCATGTAGCCAGTTAATCTCTAAGCATTAAAGGAAAAACAAAACAAAACAAAATAAAATTCATGGAGACTTCATTATCCACCCGATGCAATTCTGAGTTGGAAAGTTGGAGTTCAAATCCCAGCTATGCCACTTACTATCTGTGTGACTATTTGGTTTTCTCAAGGAAAAAAAAAAAGAGAACATTGAAATAGATGGAAAATATGGTCATTTCTAGTTCTTAGTCTGTGATTCTATGAAGTTATGTTTCATTCTTTTAAAATCATGTCATTTTAAAGTCATTGACACTGCAGCTAAGAGTACAACAGAAGCAAAAGAAAAATAAATTTCTAAACTTTGTTAAGTACATATTTTCTCAGTTCAAGAATTGGAGAAATGTTCTTTGGGGTATATAGGTCTTTTGATTGCTATGTACTCTACCAACTAATTATTCATGATAAAAAATGATTATTTCTTTGTTATAATAAATACATTTGGGCTCAATTTAGTGGGTAATGATCTACTGAAATAGGTAATAACCTGGTTGCTGCAAAGGTAATAGATAGAGGGTTACCCCTGCAGTCAGGAGGAATTAAGTTTAAATCCATACTCAGACCTAGCTGGCTGTGTGACACAGGGCAAATCACTTACTCCTGTTTATCTTGGTTGCCTCATGTGTAAACTGAGCTGGAGAAAGAAATGGCAAACCACTCCAGTATCTTTGCCAAGATAATCTCAAATTGGGTCAAAGAGAGTTGGTCACAACTGAAATGACAACATCAATAATAACAAACCTATTCAGAAACACTTTTCTATTTTCCTTTGTGTGAGAGTCCTTTTTAATTATTTGGAAACTGTAGTGTTTCATGTCTTGTAGTCATAAATCATAAACAGATGAATCCCTTTGACCGCTCCCAGGAGCAGTATTTAGCTGTATACATTTCCTTTAACACATTTATATAAGCAATAGTGGCCTTGCTGATCTGACACTCTTTCATGCTGAGGTTCAATGTGTGATCTCTTCCAATTCATTTCATCTTGAAAGTAAACCCCTGGATATTTTACCCTTAACCCAAAATTCTAATTTTAGGAATTTCAAATAAATGGTAGGCTATGACAGCAGTATGATTGAATAAATATGGTAGAATGGAAAGAAGATTGATCTAGGAATTATTACCCCTGAGTAAAAGGCAATGATATCATATTAATTTGTTGTTTCATGATATACAAATCTCTTAGCAATACTGTTTTTAGGTAGATGATGAAATTATGATTATTCTCATTTTGGAGATGGGACTCATGGAGGTGAAGTAACTTACCCCAGAGCACCAGCTACTTTTTGTTGATTTAGATATCCCAATCCAGTTCTTTGGCATCTAGGACAAATGTTCTTTCTCTTGAAGTCCTGTTTCAGTTTCTATCTACCTGTGGGGCCTTGCTCAAGGCACTTAATCTTCATGACCATAAATACCTTCATCTTTAAAATAAGAGAATTAAACTCGATATTCTATGGCTCTTCATCCTCTTTGCTCCCTAATTGACAGGCATTCCCTCGACATCTAATTCTTTGCCACTACAAAAAATAGTAGCTATGAATATTTTTTGTCCATGCAGTTCCTTTCCACTTTTTTATGATCTCTTTGGGATCCAGACCTACTAACTGTATTGCTCGGTCAAATTTTATACACAGTTTAATAGCCCTTTGGGCATAGTTCTAAATTGCTCTCCACAATGGTTGGATCAGTTCACACCTCTAACAACAATGTATTAGTGTTCCAATTTTCCCATATCTTCTCCAACATTATAATTTTCCTTTTTTTTGTCATATTAGCTAATCTGAAAAGTGTGAGGTGGCTCATTGCTTTGTAGTGTTTTTGAAAGTATACTGCTCTTATGTTCTTTTTAGTGTACAGAACTCTACCATTCATGAAGTAAATCTAATAGCTAGGTTATAACATGATTTTTCCCTAATGAGACATTTTTTCTTTATACACTTGTGGGAATACCTAAAAACCTAAGGCCATTTAATTATTTCTATTATTTCTTGAGAAGGTGTATTTCAGCTGAATACTTCAAAGTATGTCATGTAGGAGGTAAAATTGTAAGGATCCTGGATATCAAAGTGACCCTGAAAGTAGCCAGCCAATGAATCTATCACAGAAAAAAAAGAACTAGAATACTATGAACCTACCTTTATTTCATCATTCTATTTTCTAAATTGTAGTTTTAACCAATGACAATACATCATTTGGGAGAAATCCAAAATATACTTAACTATGCTAATGAATTATAAATTTGATATTATAAACTTTGAAATTATAAACTTGATACCCTCCAATCATCCATCTCAAGTGGAAAAAAGAACCAGTGTCTTTGGTGAAGTAACAAGGATTGCCAAAAATCTACAGGAACTGAAAAAAAATCAATGAAATTAAATGGTGAGAGGGGTGGAACCAAGATAATGAATTAGAGCGAGCAACATGGCTGATGTCTTTCAACATTCAATGGTTAATAACTTTAAAATAACACCTCAAATCAAACTTTGTAGTAATACAGACAACAAAAGATCTGGGTGAGATCTTTTTCCTGAATAAGAAAACTTTGGCAGTTAGCAGGAGAGGGTTATGACACTGGGGTGGGGGCCCGTCCAGAACTCAAACACATGGGGCACAAATAGTAACAGTGGTAGTCATGAAAGCAGTAGCAGCAGAAGCTTTAGGAAATTTCAGCCCAAAGATTATAAGAGGGTCAGACAATTGGTCAGTAAAATTACAGAGTACCTATTGATGGCACTCAGGACTGATTGGAATTTCTATTGCCTAGTCACAATGCTGAGTTGAACTTCCAAGGTAAAGAGGAACTCTTGTAGTTAGTCACAAGGTACTTTGGCTACTTTTCATAGTAATAAGGCAAAAAGGAACATGAACAAGATGGCTGTGGAAGAGCAAGTGCCCTGCTCAGAGTTTCAGGGATGATAAAGTGCTTGAGTTTATTACTACAGGGGAACAAGGACCCTTCCTAGATAAAGACCAAAGCACAGATAAGGAAAGCAGTGACAACACCTCTACCCAGATCACACTACTTTGAAAGCACTGAAAATTTAAAGATGCCCCGATTTAGTTTTGAAGAGAAGCATAAAAAAGCCTGATATTTTGCATAGCACATTCCCTGCCCCCAAGTGAGCAGAGACCAACATTAATATAAAGTTTAAAGTTAAATAAATGACTGTAAAACTGAGAAAACAATAACAATATTATAAAAAAGTTGCTTAAATATCAAGGAAGACCAAGACACAAATTCAGAAGAATACAATAATATTTAAAGAACAACAAGCAAAGCATTAAAGACAAATTGACATCAATAGTGGAAGATGATTCGCTATGAATCACATAGCTACTCTCAACAATGAAATAATCCAAGACAACTCTGAATAATTTATGATGAAAATGCTATCCATCCACAGAGAAAGAACTGCTGGTGTCTTAATACAGATTAAAGCATATGTGTGTGTGTATGCTTTGCATATGTATGCTTCAATCTGTATTAATATATCTATATCTACATCTAGATCTTCATCTACATCTACATCTGATCTCTCTCTATATATATCTATACACATATAAATATGTATGTATACATATATATGTGCTTGAAGCATACATACATAAGTATATATGTATATATGAATACATATACACATACACATACTATCCACACATGTGTGTGTAGATATCTTATAATGAATTGTTTGCCTTCTTAAGGGGAGTGGGGAGGAAGGAAGGAAGAAAATTTGGAACACAAAGTTTTCAAAATGCAAGTTAAAAATTGTTTTTACATGTAATTGTGGAAAAAAAAATTCTGATTTTTTTTTTAATTTGAAAGAATCTACCAATCACTTCCTAAAAGAGATCCCCAAATGAAAACTCCAAGGAAGGGCAGCTAGGTGGCGCAGTGGATAAAGCACCAGCCCTGGATTCAGGAGTACCTGAGTTCAAATCCGGCCTCAGACACTTGACACTTCCTAGCTGTGTGACCTTGGGCAAGTCACTTAACCCCCACTGCCCCGCAAAAAAAAACAAAAACAAAACAAAAAAAACAACAACAACAACAACAACAAAAAAAAAACAAATCTGGCCTCAGATACTTGACACATACTAGCTATGTGACCCTGGGCAAGTCACTTAACCCCCATTGCCCCACAAAACAAAAAAAGAAAAAAGAAAAAGAAAAAGAAAACTCCTAGGAAAATTCAAAGAAAAATTCAAGCCAAATTCCAGAACTCTCAAGTCAAGAAGAAATTAATGCAAGCAGCCACAAAGAAACAATTCGTATATCATGGAGCCATATTCATGATCACACAAGACTTAGCAGCTTCCACCTAAATGAAGCAGAGTTCTTGGAATATGATATTCCAGAAGGTAAAAGAGCTAGTATTATAAAACAATAATCAATGAAGCAAAAGTGTAAAATTGTTCAGGGGTAAAATAATATCTAATGAAATAGAGGGTGTTCAAGTATTCCTGAATAATAGACTAAAGCTGAATAGAAAACATGACATTGAAAAACAACACTCAAAATAAGCATCAGAAGGTAAAGACAAAAGAGAAATCATATAGGATTCAGTAAGGTTAAACTGTTCCCATTTGTATATGAGAAGATGACATATGTGCATTCTAAGAATTGCATAATTATTAAAGCAATTAAAAGAAGTTTCAAAAGATGAAGGGCATGGTTCTGTTTTGATTATTTTGCAATGATCTAAAATATGAAGGGGTGAGAAAGAAAGATGCACTGAGACAGAGGGATGAGAGAAGTAGAATATTATCTCACATAAAGAAGACTCACAAAGAAAAGATTTTATAGTGGAGGGAAAAATGAAGGAATGATAGGCAATGTTTAAACTTCACTTTCATATGAATTGTTTCAGAGGGAAATAGACACACACACACACACACACACACACACGCACACATATATATAATACATATACATATATAAACCTCTATCTTATCCAACAGGGAAATAGAAAGGGAAGTGGATAAGTGTAAGGGAGAGATGATAACAGGGAAAAATATATTGTTTTCCTTTATTAATTTTTGTCCTTTTCCCAAGACATTGACTCTCTCTTACATAAATCATTCATTTATATAATTTTTATTCTACCTCTGATTTATGGAATGTATTTTAAGCTCTTCTAAATTGTCTTTTTGGTCTTGAGACTAATTCATCTTCCCCTTTTTTGCTTTACATATAGACATTTTGACATTGTTGTCTTCTTCAAATTTGTTTTGGTCTTCCTTTTTGCTTTCTATGGTGAGGATTTTTTCTATTTTTTTACTCATATTTTAGCCTATTTTGCAACTGTTAAAGATTAGCTCTACTCCTGGGCTGCAGCAGGTGCTGCTGCAAGCTTCTTTTGCTGGGGGCCCAGGTACTGATCAATGGCATTCTGCTCTGAGGCCTCTGGGGCCTCAGATTGTTCACTGCATTGGGTATCCTTGCCTAGTTATAGCAAATACCCAAGCTGGCAGATTGCCTTCTGTGTTGAAGCTGAGGGCCTCAAAAGTGGCCTGCTGTGTCACTAGCCTGATCAACCAGTACCAAGGAACCTCTGCTGTGGATCTGTGCTGTGACTGAGAGCTTTCTACTGGCTTGCCCAGACTCCCTCTTGTCTGTGCTGTACTCTCCTTTTACACAAGTGAGACAGACATTTTCTGAAGTCCTTCTAGGTTGTCTTAAACCCAAAGATTGTTTCACTCCATAGTTTTGCATGTTCTGTATCTCCAGCATCCATTTAGAGACTTCGTTTGATGCTGTTTCTAAGACAACTTTGGGAGAGTTCAGGCAGCTTTCTTACTTTTCTTTTCAATCTTGGCTCTGTCTCTCAGTTGAAGTTAAAAAAAAAAAAAGGCCAAGGGCAGCAATCATGATCTTAGATAAAGCTAAATCAAAAATAGGACTTATTTAAAGAGATACTCAGAGAAACTACATTTTATGAAAAGGTATCATAATCAATGCAATAATATAAAAATAAGTAAATGTAAGTAAAAACCTTGTTTCTCAAATATATAAAGAAATCAGTCAAATTCATTAAAAATGACATATTTTCATTGATATATGGTCAAATCAAAGCAATCTATATTCATAGGAAAAATAAATCACTAGTGATTAGAGAATGGAAAATATTACAACTCTGAGGTAATGTCTAACACCTATTAGAAACAGGCTTATGCTAATGAATTATTAGTGGAGTAGAGATCTGATCTAACTTTTTTGGAAAACAATTTAGAATTATGCTAAAAGGACTGAAAAACTGTACCTACCCTTTCTTGCGGTAAAAATACTGCTAGGTCTCTATCCCAGAGAGATCAAAGAGAAACAAAAAGGACCTATGTATACAAAAATATTCATATCATCTCTTTTTTTTGTGGTAGCCAAGAAACTGAAACTGAGGGAATGCTCCTCATTTGAAGAATGACTAAATAAGCTGGGACATATGTTTGTGACAAAGTATAAATGGGCTTTGAGAAATTATGCAGAGTGTGGTTTCATAAAAAAATAATGTATTGATGCAAAGTGAAGTAAGAATTAAGAGAACAGTGTGTATTTTATCAGTAATTTTATAATGATTGTCAACTGTGAAATGTTAGTATATTTTGATCAATACAATGATCCAAGATAATTACAAAGTACTCATGACAAAAAAAAAATGCTCTCCCCTACAGAGTGAGAACTAATAAACTTTGAGAACAAACTGAAGCAATATGTTTTGCATGATATAATATGTATAATTGATAGCATATTGTTTATCTTCTCAGTGGGTGAGAAAGGGAGTAGGTCAGAGAGAGTTTGGAACTCAATTTTTAAAAAGAAAAAAATAAAATAAATAATATTTTTGGAAAAAATTATTGGTGAATTTTACAGCTAACAAGTTGAATCAATTTATTAATGAGTCATTGTATTCCAGATGCAACTTTAAAAATAAACAATAGACATAAGATTAGAATGTGATTGTGGGCAGGCCATATAGTATGCTATAGGATAAGACATTCTCTGTCACATAATTTAATTCCAGGAAACTGGGGAGAAACTGATATTCTTTTTATTTATGGAAATAATAAACCAGGTGTCTACACTCCACCTTCATATGAGAGATAATATTGAAATATTTTAAAGCGTTTTTATCAGTATTGATAAAAGTTAATTATAATTCTTAGGGCAAATCTCCTTAGTCAAAGCAGAAAAGAAAATTGAAGTAATTATCTTTATAACTCTAAAAGGGATGTGAGCAGAGGAGCTGAATTATCCATTTTTCTTGGGGGATTTTAGAGAAATGAAAGTTTGTGGACCTAAGCCATTTGGATGCTTAATTTGCTTTTTTTTTTTTTTCCACATCCTGTGACTTCAGAAGTTTGATGAAGTTAACTTTATTGCTTCTGAGAACTAGTCTTTGCCTAGGAAATTTTCTATTCCAAGAATGTACTCTCTCTTTATCATTGTCTTTCAAAAATTGTCACTTCTTTCCATGTTCAGCCAGGTGGTTCAGTGGATAGGGAACAAGGCCCATAATTAGGAAGATCTGAATTCATATCCATCCTCTGACACTTACAGGCTCCATGATCCTTGGTATGTCACTTAATCATTGTTTTAAAACCTTAGTTTCTTTATCTCTAAAATGGTTTTAATTAATATTAGCTATTATCATCATCATCACAACCAACATCAGTATCATCGTCATCATCATATGCCACCACCTAATCTGGGCCATTTAGAATTCCCCTCCGGAAACTATTGAATAACCCATTATGAAATAACCTTGGATTTGTCTTCCATTTATTCTGCATCTATATTGGTGTCTACTTGTATGCATATATACTTTTACCTTTTGGAGTGTAAGTTCCTTGAAGGTAGATCTTGTTTTGTTTCTGTGTATCTATATTACCTGCCAGAGTTGCTTGCAAATATCTATTTATCAAAATCAAAAACTTGGGGGCAGCTAGGTGGTGCAGTGGATAGAGCACCGGCCCTGGAGTCAGTAGTACCTGAGTTCAAATCCGGCCTCAGACACTTAACACTTACTAGCTGTGTGACCCTGGTCAAGTCACTTAACCCCAATTGCCTCACTAAAAAAAAAAATCAAAAATTTAACTAAAATAAAATTACATGTTTGATGATTAATCAAATATTGGGAGAACATTATAATTATTCTTAGTCTATATATAATTATCCCAATGGTAGCTAGCATTCACACAATGCTTACTATGTGCTGGGCTCTGTGCTAATAACACTTAAATGATTATCTTATGATCTTCATAACAACCCTTGGAGGTTGTTTTATTTTTGTTTATCCCTTGTTTTCCAAAAATCACAATGACAACAAAGGGTAATGTCTTGATTCATGGATGAACAGGATCCTCAGTCCCTGTCTTTCTTTCAGAGTCATTGAAGTCCAGGAGAAACACAAAAGGCAAGATGACTAGAGATGGCCCCAGATGCAGTGGATGACTTTGGTTTCTTTGATGTCTGACCAAGTTCTAAGACTCCATAGTGCATGCTTTAGCCACCTTCATGGCCAAATGAACAAATTGTTCTCATCTGCCCATTCAGCCAGGGAAAGTCTTCACAAATTTAGGTTAGATACCCCCTGACTCAACTCACTAATAGGCTGGTGGCCCATCAGCTACCCTCAACTTGGTTTAGTCCCTCTGCTGAAATGGTTTACCAAGGTGTGGATGCTGCACATGCTATAATTTCTTGAAGCCACAAGTGAGAGTTGAGTACCAGGTAAATGCTTAAGGTGGATGAGAAGTCCTGAAATGGGCTCAGCATGCCCTCATACCAGAGATATTGGTCCTCCTTGAACAACCCAGACAGTCCAGCCTGGGAGGTAGGTACTTATTATTCCCGTTTTACAGATGAGGAAACTGAAGCAAACAAGAATTAAATGACTTGCTGATGGTCATATAGCTAGTAAGTAACTGAGGCCAGATTTGAGCTTAGGTCTTCCTGACTGCAGGTCTGACACAAGACAAGGAAAGGGGGCTTGGGAATATATACATATATATGTGTATGTGAATAATGCATTTTATGTATATGTGCACGTACATATATGTATACTTATATGTGCACATGCATATACACACATGCATATACACACGTATATACATGTACATGTACACAAATATGTGTACACATATTTATATATGCATATATACATATATGTGAGTGTGCATATATGTATGTGTGTATGCATACGCACATATATTTCTATATAACCTACTTTAGCCATTTGTCTAAAGTTCTTCTGAGCTAATTGCACATTTCTGAAAACAGAAACCAAAATCCCTCAGAGGAGGAAAGCCTTTGGTTCACACAACGGGGGAATCTTTCAGGACTGCTACTCCTCACAGCTTGCTATAACAGAAAGCAAATTCAGTTTCTTCATTTGCTTTCTCCTTTTGGAGAAGTAGATTTTTGGCAACTAAAGATGCCCTGAGGATAAACTTTTATTTTTCTGGGAATTAGATGAATCCCTTAATTCATATTCAGGGACAAATAGCAATGGAGTAAAAGATTTGAATACCAAAATGTAGATTTAGGTCAGTCCTGGATTTTTTTAATTGGGGGTGGTTTTGGAGAGGTGTTTTTTTTTTTTCTTTTTTATGTATATAAACATTGCTTATGCAAAATAATTGTTAGATTCAAAATTTTCCCAGGGCTTTCTATCCTTTAAAATTATAATGTTGGCACAGTTTTTTGGAAATTAATAACTCTATTTAGAAGGTGAAATTCAATCCAACTATTTTCATTTTCACTAATAATATAATTCAGTTTTCACACATGTAAGCCTATGGAAAATTCACATATTACTTTTTGTTTGTTTTTTCTGTTGCTGTTGATTTTACAGTACATATGTGAATCACCTCTGACTCTTTTCTCTGGCTTGAGAGGTTTTATGGAGAAAAAAAATCATTAAGTTACACCTACTGAGTACACTACAGAATTATTCTATTGCCAAGTCCTTACAAATTCTTGACTATTTTTTCCATTTCTAACATATTATGTATTTTATTCTCCATTATAACTGTAACAAATAATTGCCAGCCTCGTAAAGCCCCAAATTCCAACTTGAGTTTTACACTCAGCAAAAAATCCAGTGTCCTATTTTAATGAAATTAAGATCTGTCATGAGCTCCTTTAACTTACTCTTTTCAATCTCAAAATACTTTTATCTTTACCTAGTCTCTACTGTTTTTCTTTTGTCTTGTTTAGGGGGAAGTATCTCTATTTCATAGCATTATTATTTCTGCACTCATTCTCTTCATGCAATTCCTTCTGCTTTCTCTGTGAATTTGAGTGGTAGCCCGAATTTGCTAATCTTTTGTTTCTCCCCCTTCAATAATTTCTCTTTTTTTCTTTTCTTTTTTTTTGATGGGCAATAAGGGTTAAGTGACTTGCCCAGGGTCTCACAGCTAGTAAGTGTTAAGTGTCTGAGGCCAGATTTGAACTCAGTTCCTCCTGAATTGAGGGCTGGGGCTTTATCCACTGTGCCACCTAATTGCTCCTCAATGATTTCTCTTTTTCTGCTTTCTCCCTTTTTGTTATTCTGTACTTAAAAAAGAAACAACAAGGAAAGAACAAAACAAATGAATCAATGAAGCAACAAATAAGTAAATCTCTCCTGACATCATATTCCTCTTTCTCTTTCCTTTCAATCTCATGTTCGCTGAAAAAGCAGTCTATATTCATTACCTCAATTTCCTCACATTAATCTGACTCAATAAGGAAACCCTTGCAATTTGTCTTCTTCTACCACTATTTTTTAAATGACCTCCTAATCAACAGTTCCAATTGTATTCTTTTCTCTCTCTGCCTTTTTTCTCCTTCAATAATTCTTTTCTTGTGGCTCCCAAAGATTTTTGCCAGAGCCATATTTCCTTCTCCCTAAATTATGCTTTCCCCTTGGTGACTCATATCTATTGATGATTTCAACTATCAGTTTATATATAAAATTTAAAAAAAAAAGAACCCAGGATTTCATGGAGGTGGAGATCTAGTTGGAGCTAGATTCATTTAGATTAAAGAACAGCTTTGTTTTCTCCTTCACTATCCAAAGATAATTTTCCCTAGAAAAGAAAACAGAAACAAAATAACAATTAAATAAAATTCTGCCTACCCACAGTAATGCTATTATGTTCTATCCACCATGACCTATTTCTTTCTCAATCTTGTCTCCAAAGTAATTAAAAGTCATCGTTTAGTTGTCTTTTGCACTCAACTTCATCTATTCTCATGAACTCCAGTCACATATGATCTGCTTGCTTGATATATGCTGCTATATTCTCCTATACCCTCCAACTCAATAGAACACATATCTATAAAAGGAAAGGGTTGGCCAGATGTTTTTCAAAGTGTCTTACAGTTTTAAATCTGTGATATTATTTTAAAAAAATGTCCTCCCAAAACCTCATCATCCTATTCACAATTGATTTTGCCCCCTAATTTCTATAAAACTATTTGAGTGACATTGTTATCCAATCATCAAAGCTGATAAACATGTAATTATTTCACAACATATATATGCAGTTTCTTGTTGAGCCAATTTTGTCTCCTGTTTCCTTTCTTGCTATATCCTACCACTTTCATTCCCAGTAGCACCATTCTAAATCAAGTCATTATCACCTCTTTCCAGCTTTGTCTCCTTATTTTTAGCCTTCTTCCATTTCTTCCTTGCAATATATTTATACTTCAAAGTGAATAAATCATTCTTAAACACAGGGCAAACCATGTTATTCATCTACTCAAAAAACTCTTAAAGACTCTATTTCCTATGTGATACACAGAAAATTCTCAACAACTGCCATTAAAATATCTTCACAATCTTACCACATTATGTATGCCTAAATGAATTTCCCACAATTACCCCAAATGCAGCTGATACTCTAGTAAAAGCTAACTGCTTACCATATTCTACACATTTAATACTTTCCTGTTTCTGTGCCCTTTCCCCAGTCTTTTTCTGCTATCAAAAGCCTAGCATTCCTCAATTCAAATAAAAATAAAAGGGAGAGGAAGGAGGATGAAATAGAGGAAGAAAAGAAAGAGGAAAATGATGGCAATGGCAATAGATTTTTTATAGTGCCTTAAATTTTGCAAAGTATCTTAGACATCTTACTTTATTTAAATGATTATCTATTACCAGAAATTCTTCCTCAAATAATATATGTAGATAAAGTAAGATTTCAAACCTCTCTTTCTTCAACTTGTTCATAGTTTGAATTAGCAAAGGAAGTATGTATAGTCTGTCCACGATACATATAGCAAAATAATGAATATTTATGTATGCATGAATGTTGAAAATGATTATATATGAATATACAAAGGTATGTATTCTAGTCACACATATGTACACACATGTGTGCACATATATGTGTGTGCATTTGTGTGTATGTATGTGTGTAAGTATGTGTATGTATATGTATATGTCTGTATTATATGATTTTTTTTAACACTCACTTTTGTAAGATTTTGAATTCCAAAGTTTCCTCCCATGCTCCCTTTCCTTCCCTTCCAGAAGACAGCAAGCAATCTGATACAGGTAACACACTACAATCATGTTAAACATATTTCCACATAAGTCATGTTGTAAGAGAAGGTTCAGAGGAAAAAAAATGTTCAAGAAAGAATAAACAATAACAACAATGACAATGACAACAGAGCAACAACAAAAATGAAAATAGTATGCTTCACTCTCCATGCAGATTCTATAGTACTTTTTTTTTTCTGAATGTGTAAAGGACTTTCCATCATGAGTCTTTTGGCATTGTCATGGATTGTTGTATAGTTGAGAAGAGGTAAATCTATCAGAGTTGATCATCACACATTGTTGTTGATACTGTGTACAATGTTCTCTTTTTCTCATTATTTCATTCAGCATCAATTCATATCTTTCCAGGTTTTTCTGAAATCCATATGCTTACAATTTCTTATGTAGTGCAATACATTCATATACCACAACTTCTTTAGCCATTCATTCCCCAATTGATGGGCATCCCCTCAATTTCTAACTTTCAACACCACTAAGAGAGCAGCTATTAAATTCTTTGTAGATGAGCATCCTTTTCCCATTTTTATGATCTCTTTCAGATATAGAGCTAGTAGTGGCATATCTGGGTCAAACAGTTTGTACTGTTTTATAGCCTTTTGGGCAAGGTTAAAAATGGGTAAGGTTGAGGTCCCCCACTAGTATAGTTTTACTGTTCATATCCTCTTGTAACTCACTTAACCTCTTCCATAAGAATTTGGATGCTGTACTAGTTGGTGCATGTGTGTTTAGTTTGGATATTACTTCATTGTCTATGGTACCTTTTAGAAAGATATTACTTACTTCCATATATCTTTTAATTAGGTCTATTTTTTGCTTTTGTTTTGTCTGAAATAAGGTTTGCTACCACTTCTTTTTTTTTCTTAATCCAGCTGATGTATAATATATTCTGAACCAACCTTTTTACCTTTCCTCTGTGTATCTCTCTACTTCAAATGTGTTTCTTGTGAACAACATATTGTAGTAGTCTTGTTTTTAATCCACTCTGGTATTCACTTCCCTTGTATAGTAGAGTTCATCCCATTCATATTCACAGTTATGATTATTAACTGTGTATTTCCCTGCATCCTATTTTCCCACTTGTTTATACTTTTCTCTCTGCTTTCACCTGGTCGCTTCTCACCACTGTTTTGCTTGTGACCACCATCTTGCTCAGTCTACATTATCTTCCATCAGGCCCACCTCCTTTTTGCCCCTTCCCCTTTTGCTTCTTAGTTTTGCTTTTCCTTCTATCAGTCCCTCACACTTTTCTTTCTCCTTTCCCCTCCTCCTTCTCTATAGGGTAATGAAAAATTCAATACCAAAATGTATATATATATATATATATATATATATATTTGCCACTTTGAGCCAAATCAGATGATAGTAAGTTTAAAACAATGCTTATCCCTCCTTTCTTTCCCTCTATTGTAATTGGTCCTGTTAAGGGCTAAAATTCTAGCTAAATTGTCTAAAATATCTAATGAGTGGTCACCAATAAATTATAAGCTTTAGCAAGAGTTAGACTTTTAAGCATTTATTAAGGAGAATAAGAGTTTGGTAAAGAGAGAAGAAAAGGCCTAGATTTCTATCTATTAAAGGGAGAGCACATTTCTAGCTCCTTTCTCCGCCGGAGTCCTCAGGAAAGAGCAGGAGACAGAGCGTTAGTCTCTTCCCTCTTCCTCCCACTAGCCAATGTCACTTCCTGACACCAAAGAAAAGAATCCTGGTCTTGCCTCAAAGACCTTCGCTTCATTGGTGGAACTCTTCTACAGTAAGTATCCAGCAGGTGGTATCATTCCAATCGTTACAGTCCTTTGTACCTCTTCATGTGATGTAATTTATGCCATTCTGCCTTCCCTTTCATCTTCTCCCAGTATAATCCTTTTTGTCACCCCTTAAGTTTAGATAGATAGATAGATAGATAGATAGATAGATAGATAGATAGATAGATAGATGTGATTATAAGTATATGTGATTATATATATGTGTGTGATTATATGTATATGTGATTATATATATGTGTGTGATTATTTTATATATATATATATATATATATATAAAATCACATCAAAATCTACTTATACCCACACCCACTATGTGTACTCCTCCTTTCTGCCTTCATAAAGATATAGTTCTCAAGATTTACCAGTATCTTCTTCCTTAGTAGTTATGTAAATATTTTAACCATAATGAATAATGTTATACCCATTTTACCTTTTCAAGTATCTCTTGAGGATTGTATTTGAAGATTGAATATTCTTTTCAGTTCTGGGCTTTTCATTAGGAAAATTTTAAATTCCCCTGCATTGAATGTCTATCTTTTCCCCTGAAAGATCATGCTTAATTTTGCTGTGTAGTACATTCTTGGTTATAATCCCATTTCCTTTGCCCTACAGAATATCATGTTCCAAACTGTCCAGTCTTTTAATGTTGAAGCTGCATGGTCCTCTATAAATCTAATTGTTGTTCTTTGGTATTTAAACTGGTTCTACCAGTATTTTCTCCTTTTTCTTGATGATTCTAGAATTTGGCTATGATATTCCCTGCAGTTTTCTTTTTGTTGTCTCTTTCAGGAGGTGATCTGTGGATTCTTTTAATGACTATTTTTTCCCCCTCTGGTTCTAAGACATTGGGGTAGTTCTCCTTGATAATGTCATGAAATATGTTGTCTAGGCTCTTTTTTTTGACCACTTTCCTCATCTAACCCAATTATTCTTAGGCTGTCACCCCAGATCTATTTTCGTGGTCTGTTGTTTTTCTGAAGAGATATTTTATGTCTTCTACTTTTATATTATTTTGATTCTGACTTACTTCTTCCAGTTTTCTCATTGAGTCATTAGCTTCTTTCTTCCCAATTCAGCTTTTATATTTCCTTTTGCACTGCATATTTAAATGAGTTATTTTCCTCAGGCAATTTTTGTCTTTCTTTTTCCAAGCTATTGACTCTCTCTTGTATGATGCTCATTCCTTTTCTTCTTCTTTTTTAAAATTGAGCAAGTTCTTATTGATTGATTGATTTTCCAGTTTACATGTAAAGGTAATTTTCAACATTCCTTTTTATAAGATTTAGTGTACCAAATTTTTCTCCCTCCCTTTCCTCTCCCCTCCACAAGACAGCAACCAATCTGATATAGGTTATATATGTAAATCCACAAGTACTCTTTTTTTTTTTTTTAGTCTGTGTTCAATCAATATCAGTTCTTTCTCTGGAGGTGGACGGTATGCTTTAATCATTAGCCCTTTGGGATTGTATTGAATTATTGTATTGCTGAGAGTAGTTGAGTCATTCACAATTGCTCATAGAACAATACTGCTGTCACTGTGCAAAATGTCCTGGTTCTGCTCACTTCCCTATACATCAGTTCATATGAGTCTTTCCAGGTTTTTCTGAAATCATCCTGCTTGTTATTTCTTATAGCACAATAATATTCCATTACAATGATATACCACAGCTTGTTCAGTCAATCTCCAATTGATGGACATTCCTTTGATTTCCAATTCATAGCCACCACAATTAGTTGCTATAAATATTTTTGTACATTTTCCCCTTTTCTCTTTTTCACAATTACTATTGTTAACTGTTTCCCTCCATCCTAATCTCTTCCCAATGATATTTACTCTATTAGTTATCTTATTCCTCTGACTGCCCCCTCCCCCAATTTGTCCTCCCTTCTTTTGACCCTCCTCCTTATCCCCTTCCCCTCCCATTTTCCTGCAGGGTTAGATAGATTACTCCACCCAATTGAGTGTATATGTTAATCCCTCCTTGAGCCAACTCTGATGAGATTAAGGTTTTTGAGCCCACTCTGATGAGTGTAAAATTCATTTTTTGCCCTGATCCTCCCCCATCTCTCCCCCCATTATATAAGCCTTTTCATGTTCCTTTCATGTGGGATTTAACCCCATTCTACCTCTACCCTTCCCCCTCCCCCAGTCTATTCCTCTCACCTATCAATTTTACCCTAAAGATGTCATCTTGGAGCAGCTAGGTAACAAAGTGGACAAAGCACCCACCCAGGATATAGTAGAAACTGATTCCAAATCCAGCCTCAGAGACAAGGCACTCACCCACTGCATGACGCCAAGTATGTCACCAAACTCCAACCACCTCACAAAGAGAGATAAAAAATAAATACTTTTCAGATATAATCCCTTCATAATAAATTCCTACCTCTTCCCTCTGTCTAAATTTATTTCTATCATTTGCCTTAATATTGAGAAAGTTTTTATGAGTTAGACATATCTTCTTCCCATGTAGGAATACCTGAAATTCCTCCTTTTCATTGAAGTACCACATTTTTCCTCTGAAAGATTATACACAGTTTTGCTGGATAGGTGATTCTTGGTTCTAATCTCAATTCCTTTGCTCTATGGAATATCATATTCCATGCCATCTGATCCTTTAATGTAGAAGCTGCTAGATCTTGTGCTATCCTGACTGGGGCTCCACATTACTTGATTTGCTTATTTTTGCCTGCTTGTTATATTTTCCCCTTGACTTGGGAGCTCTGGAATTTGGCTATAATATTCCTGGTAGTGTTTCTTTTGGGATCTCTTTCAGGAGGTAGATCCTTTCAATTTCTACTTTATTTTCTGCTTCTAGAATATCAGGGTAATTTTCCACTTTATCATATGTATAATCAGCCTTCTGCTGGATGATGATAAAATGACTATGTCCTAGACACTATTTTTTTAAAGATATTTATTCATAACATGGAAAAAGAGAGGCAACATGATTAACAGCCAGTACACAGTGCTTGATTTCAGGAAGACCTGAAATACAACTTTATCTCAGATACTATCCAGCTGGAGGATTCTAGGTAAGTCATTTAACATTTCATATCCTTATTTTCTCATTCCCTAAAATGAGGATAGAACATATTTCATTAGTTCTCTGTGAAGACCAAAGGGAATTATATTTATAAAGCATTTTTGAGCTTTTGAAACACCATATAGATATCAATGATTATTATCAGAATTTCATATTATATAATCAAACAAATAAAGTATTTATTAAGCTCTCTACTAGGAGGGTCATCCCATGTGGAATAATTCAACTGCAAGTCAGATGGAAAGGCCTCATTGTACTGAGAAGGCATTGATAAATCAGATGATAATCCCTTTTATGAATGTCATTTACACTGAAAAAAATGCCAATTTCTGATGTTGAACCATTTGATAATTCTAATGATTTTTTATATTAAACTTTTTTTATAGTTTAGCATTACAATTTTTATTCCTCTTTCCCTCCTTCCCCTTCACTCTCACTGAGGCATCAAACAGTCAGGGCTATACATGTTTGATTATGTAAAACCACACTATATTTGTCATTTTGTACAAGCAAACTTGATTAAAAGAAAAGTAAAGTGAAAAATAGCAAGTTTCAGTCAGTTCCATCAATATCAGTTTTTTCTTTGGCAGTGAATAGTATGTTTCATCAATCGTCCTTTAGGATTGTCATGAATCATTGTATTAATTTCTTTATATATTTGTTTATTTATTTAATTTGGGGGGGGCAGGCAGTGGGGGTTAAGTGACTTGCCCAGGGTCACACAGCTAGTAAGTGTCAAGTGTCTGAGGCCGGATTAAAACTCAGGTCCTCCTGAATCCAGGGCCAGTGCTTTATCCACTATGCCACCTAGCAATCATTGTCTTATTGAGAATAGTTGAGTCATTCGCAGTTCTTCATCAAACAATATTACTCTTTGTGTACAATGTTCTCTTGGTTCTGCTCACTTCACAAAACTTCATTTAATACAAGTCTTTCCAGGCCTTTCTGAAGTCATCCTGCTTGTCATTTCTTATAGCACATTAATATTCCATCACCATCATATACCACAGTTTGTTTAGCCATTCCCCAATTTATCGGCATTCCTTTGATTTCCAATTCTTAACCATCACAAAAAGACCTCCTATAAATATGTTTGTACAAATAGGACCTTTTCTCTTTTGGGGGATATCATTGGGATATATACCTAGCAATGGTTCTGATGATTTTTAAAATGAGAAAATTCTTTTCTGTGGCTTCAATTGATATGGCTATAGCACCTCTAGGAAATTTTGCGGATTGGCATCTCCCCAGGGATTGTTTCCCAGGATGATATATTTAGAAACTATCTTTGAAAGACTTCCATTCCTAATCAGTTGGTCTTCAGATTCCTGGTCTCTCTGCACAAGAATCTGAGGTGAGATAGTGTTCAAAGTGGTTATGGTGATTTGATTTTCCTGACATACACTGACTCCTGTTGACTTCTTAGAGTTTTCTGTTGCTTCAGCCAGGTTGATTTCCTGTTGTGAGTAGCAGTCAGCTGGCAGTTGATGGAGATGGCTGGCCCTTTCTCTATAGGAGTTAACTCCTCCCCATTTTCCTTCACTATAATTGTGAAGTCTGGGCTGAAAGCAGGAGGTTTTCCTATATATAGGGCTCCTGCACTTATTCACCTATTCATGTTAGTTGACCAACAGCAGTTTTTGACTATGGTGAGGAAGTTCTGTCTCTTGTCAATAATGATTTCTCTCTTCATTGATCTCTATGAGGGTCGTGCTGAAAGTTGTTTCTATGACCTAGAGAAAACTATTCTTCCCAAGGCTTTGGGGTTTAGGGACCTGAGCTGCCTCCACCAATGTTTGTGAATATGAACATCAAGGTGATAATGATAGTTTGATTTATGGGCACAAATGTCCTCCTAGCTCTCCTGAAAGGAGCCCCACTGCTTTGGCTAGGAGGGTTCACCTGCTTTGTCAGTATCATGGGGAAATAGTTAATGCATCTGAGGCCAGGATAGGGATCTACAAATATCTCAAAAGGCCATAATGATGACTCAAATTTTATGATAAATTATATGAGGAGTAAATGTAAAGGTATGAATTTGTGTTCAAGGCAACCACAAAAATAACATATACAGAATTGTAACAGGTATTAAGAAGCACATGGGCTAAAATATTATAATGTGGCAAACAAAATGCATTTTATTGTTTTATTTACTTTTTAAAAATGTAATAAATATTTATATTTATAGTTTTTGGTTCCAATTTCTATCCTTCCTTCCCTCCCTCCCCTCCACCATCCCTGAGGCAGCAAACAATCAGATATGGCTTATACATGTATGATTATGTACAACATTGCCATATTTTGTCATTTTGTACAAGCAAACTTGATAAAAAGAAAAAAGAAGAAAGTGAAAAACAGTATTCTTCAGTCTGTTCTATCAATATCTCTTTCTTTGGAGGTGGATAATATGTTTCATCATAGTATTGGGATTCATCCTGGCATTTTCCTCAGGTCAAAAAATCAGGCTCTCATATGATTATCTCAACCCACAAGTAGGAGGTAAAGTTGGATACCTCCCAGGTGGGTCTATTCTAGAGCTAGTCTGAGATGATTCCTGGCCACTGGCCCACCACATCCAACCACCCTGCTGAGCCAGGGAAATTGGCTGCTGGCATTGGGAGTGTTACACATGCAAGCATCCTTAGTTGTAAATAGGAGAAAGCTCCATCTGAACTGTTCTCCAAAATACTTGGAAAATGCTTCTTAAAGTCAATCTCAATGGCCCTTCTGTCTCTCATTGTAATGTCACTAGAACTTTAATTATATCCCTTCCCATTTCTAATCTTACATGGCAAACTGAAAACTGAAATAGAAACAGGCTATCTCATTCTCCTCCCCAAGAACTTAGGTTTTATTCTATTACCTCAAGTTTGCCAACTTACAGGGTTATTTCTGTTAGGAAATTTTTATTCTAGAACCAGACTGAGAAGAATTGTTTCCTGATAACATTTCTTAGCTTCCCACATCCTATTTGTGTGGAGTCTCTTTTTGGCCAGCAGTACCCCGTGTAGACCACCTGTCCCTTATCTCTGGCTCCCCCTACTGGAAGCCACTGTTTGTAGCTGCTCAGCAAAAATAAGAATATTTTTCCAACAATGGCTATTGACTAATATATCCTTGTAAAGACTTACTCCATTTAAATCATACTTTTACCACACCCCATACCAAATTCCGCAGGACAGATTGTCATTCAAAATAATGGACTGTCTTTACTTTGGATAGGAAAAGGGCTATTCAAAGCAGCTTCCTGTCCAAGTCTAATTTTTTATGCAAAACAGGGAATTCAGCCAAATGCCCCAGGAATTTTTTTTAAGTACTTTTATTCAAGTAACATTTTTCCAATCTGATTTAAAGGTACTCAAAGGGAAATCGATTTTTGTTTTTGAACTAAGAGCCTCCATATTTTTACAATTGTGTATCAATTTCCTTGAGGAAAAAAGATAGATAAGACTTAGTGACTGAGGAACACTTTCCCCAAAAATCACTAAGTGAAAGGGTTCAAATCTCTGACTGACTTCTCAGCAGAAGGCCACTGTCAACCTGTTCAAAGCAGTCAGAATTTGCATCAGGTGCCTTAAAATGCCTTTTTTTTCCACTTCCAATTTGGCACTGTTACATTCCAAACTGAAATCCTCAAACAGAAGCAGCTCAGTGTTGATGAGTGCACAGCAGCCCAACCAAAGCCCTTTCCAATTGCTTCCAGTATCCTGTACAATCTACAGTGCAGAAAGACAAGGATAATCAACACTTTGGTTTAGGTTTTATTTGATATATACAAAATGTTTCCAGACCCAAGAGGGTTTAATCCTCTTCCTCTTCCTCCTCTTCATCCTGGTTGACCTAGAAGTACCGTAATTCATAACTCTCCTTGCTATTGGCCCACACTTGGAATCAATGCCGAAGATTGTTCTTCTTTAAGTGTTTCTTTGTCAGGTACTTCAAATAACTTTTAGAAAATGGCACCTCTGAAGTCACATTGATCTTACTCTTGCTTCTCTCAATGGTTATGACTCCACTACCAAGGTTGCCAGCCTTTCCATTCACTTTGATTCATTCTTGTAAAAACTGCTCAAAATTATCAGCATCCATAATCCCATCTTCCACAGGATGGGTACAATCCAGGGTAAATTTGAGGACTTGATTCTTTTTTTTGCCACCTTTCATCAGAGATTTCTTCACAGGAGCCATGATGATTGAGGAGGCAGAAAGGGCTACCTCTCTAATTCTTAGCAAGTACCAGATTGTTTTGATAATTGCCACTTTATAATGCAGATTGAGATCCTGTACTGCTGGAATACCTTCTTTCATATTATTTTTCATTGAATCCCATGATATCCTTGAACTATTATTTTTCCAAATCAATTCTGTTATTATTTTGTTCTAGCTCTATAAAATATTTTTGATGGTTTGATGGGTATAGCACTAAATAAATAAATTAACTTAGGCAGGATTGTCATTTTTAATATATTGGTTTGGCCTACCCATGAGAATTAATATATTTCCAATTGTTTAGAACTGACTTTACTTTTGTGAAAAGTGTTTTGTACTTCTGGTCAAATAGTTGCTATGTTTGTCTTTGGCGGTAGACTCCCAAGGATTTTGTATTGGCCACAGTTACTTTAAATGAAATTTCTCTTTCCAACTGTTGTTGCTGGACTTTGTTTGTAATATATAGAAATGCTCATGATTTATGTAGGTTTGTTTTGTTTCCTGCAACTTTGTAAAAGTTGTTAATAGTTTCAACCATCTGATTCTCCAGTATTTTCTAAGTATAATGTCATATCATCTGCAAAGAGTGATAATTTTGTTTCCTCATTATCTATTCTTATTCTCTTCATTTCTTTTTTTCTCCCCTTATTGCTATAGCCAACATGTCTAGTAAAATATTAAATAACAGAGATGATAACGGCTATCCTAGCTTCACCCCTGATTGTAATAGGAAGGCTTTTAGCTTATCCCTATTACAGATAATGCTTGCTGATGGCTTTAAATAAATAGTACTTATCATTTTAAGGTAAGATCCTTTTATTCCTGTACTCTCTAGTGTTATTAATATGAATGGGTACTGTATTTTGTTAAAAGCTTTTCCTGTATCCATTGAGATTATCATATGATTTCTGGTGCTTTTGTTATTGATATGGTCAATTATGCTGATAACTTTCCTAATATTAAACCAGCCCTGCATTCCTGGTATAAATCCCTTCTGGTCACAGTGTATGATCCATGTGATTTATTGGTGTAATATTTTTGTAAGTATTGTATTTAAAATTTTTGCATCAATATGCAATAGGGAAATTGGTCTATCATTTTCTTTCTCTGTTTTGGCTCTTCCTGGTTTGGGTATCAGCATCATATTTGTCTTAAGAGGAATTTTATAGGACTCCACTTATTATTTTTTTGTGTGTGTCCTTCACTTATTTTTTCAAATAATTTATATAGTATTGGGATTAATTTTTATTTAAATTTCTGGTAGAATCCTCTCGTGAATCCATCTGATCTTGGGAATTTTTTCTTAGGATGCTAATTGATGGCTTATTCAATTTATTTTCCAAAAATAGGGTTATTTAAATATTTTTTCATCTAGATAATTTATATTTTTGCAGATGTCTATCCATTTTGGTTAGATTGTCAAAATTTTTTCATGTAATTGGGAAAAATATATCCTAATAATTGTATTAATTTCCTTTTCATTGCTGTTGAGTTCTCCACTTTCATTTTTGATACTAGAAATTTGTTTTTCTTCTTTCCTTTTTTTGAACAAATTATCTATTTTATTGGCTTCTTTTTTCATAAAACTAGCTTCTGGTTTTATTTATTAATTCAATGTTTTTCTTACTTTCAATTTTATTTCTCTCTGCTTTGTGTTTCAGGATTGCAAATTTGGTGTTTAGTTGGGGATTTTTAATATCTTTTATTTTCTAGTCTGTATGTTTGTTTGCTTTTAGTTGCATGCCAAATTAATTGATGTGCTTTTTCTCTATTTTATTGATGTAAGCAATTAGGGAAATAAATTTTCCCCTAAGGACACCTTTGTCTCCATCCCATAACTTTTGGTATATTGTCTCATCTTTGTCATTTTCTTTAATGAAATCATCAATTATTTCTGTGATTTGTTCTTTGACCCACTTGTTTTTATAGAATTGGATTATTTAATTACCAATTGATTTTTAATCTCTCTTTCAATTGTCCATTATTGAATGTAACTTTTATTGCATTATGATCTGTAAAGGATATGTTTCATATTGGGGCTTTTCTGCATCTTGTTATAAGGTTTTTATGCCCTAATTCATGGTCAATTTTCATAAAGTTCTCATGTACTGGTGAGAAGAAAGTATGTTACTTTCTATTCCCATTAAATTTTCTCTAGATATCTATATATCTAACTTTTGAAGAATTTCATTCATTTCCTTAACTTCTTTCTTGTTTATTTTTCTTTAGATTTATCCAATTCTGAGAGGGGAAGATTAAGTTCCCCCACTGAGATAGTTTTATTATCTATTTCTTTCTGTAAGTCATTCAACTTCTTCAAAAATCTAAATTCTATACCATTTCATGCATATATGTTAAGTATTGATATGACTTAATTGTCTATGGTACCTTTCAGTAAGATTTAGTTTCCTTCTCTATCTCTTTTAAGTAGATTTCTTTTGCTTTTGCTTTGCCTGAAATCATGATTGCTACCCCTGATTTTTTTTTTTGCTTAAGCAGAAGAATAACAGATTCTGTTCCAGCCCCTTATATGTGCCCTTTGTGTATCTCTCTGCTTTAAATATGATTCTTGTAAACAAGTTTTTAATCCAGTCTGCTATCTGCTTCTGTTTAATGGGTGAATTAATCCCATTCACATTTAGTTGTGATGACTGTTTCCTTCTCTGCATGCTATTTTTAACCTGTTTATTTCCCCGACTCTTACCTCCTACCATTTCCCTTCTAACAAGTCTTTTACTTACGATCACCACCTTCCCCAATATCTATTCCCTTGTGTCAGTCCCCTATGCACATTCTATTATCGCCGTCCCTTTTAAAACTTCCTTTTAGGTTAAGATAGATTTCTATATCCAACCAAATGTGTTTATCATTCCCTGTTTGAGCCAATTTTGATGAGAGTAAAGTTTAATCTTTGCCCATATCCCCATATTTCCCTCCATTATGATGGTTCATTCATGGCTCTTTTTTTCTGTATGTGTGTGTGACAATTCACCCATATACAATTTCTCCCCTCCTTCTTCCATGCAATTAAAAAAAAAAACCTTTATTTAATTTAAATTTTGTTTTCTGGGGTATCATTCCATCAATGTCACCTAAAAACCACACCCTCTGTCCACATATACTCCTTATTATTCATTTTTTATTTTTTTTGGTGAGGCAATTGGGGTTAAGTGACTTGCCCAGGGTCACACAGCTAGTAAGTGTTAAGTGACTGAGGCTGGATTGGAACTCAGGTCCTCCTGACTCCAGGACTGGTACTCTATCCACTGCACCACCTAGCTGCCCCCTATTCCTAATTATTCTTACATCAAAGTCGTTAAGACTTACAAATATTATCATCTCTTCAATATCACCTTATGACAACATCCTACCTCTCTCTATATTCCTAATTAGTCTAATAATTGTTCTTATAATAAAGTTGTTAGGTTGCTTTGACAATATTTTGAAGTATATCATCTAGGATTATTTTTTAATCATGGCTATCAGGTAGTCCAGTAATTCTTATATTATCACTCCTGGATATATTTTCTAGGTCAGTTGTTTTTCCAATGAGAAATTTCACAGGTTCTTCTAATTTTTCTAATTTTTTTTAAACTTTTAAATTTTAATTGTATCTTGTTGTCTCATAGAGTTATTATCTTCTATTTGTTCAGTTCTAATTTTTAAAGAATTATTTTCTTCAGTAACCTTTGTACTTCATTTTCCCTTTGGCCAAATCTGGTTTTTAGGGAGTTATCTTGCTCAGTAAATTACTGTTATTTTCCTCAGTAAATTTTCTTTCTCATGGTTCTTTTTCGTTATTTTTATTTCTTTCCCCAATTTTTCTTCTACTTCTCTAATTTCATTTTTAAAGTTATTTTTAAGGTTTTTCCAGGAATTCTTTTTGGGCCTGAGACCAACTGACATTTTAAAAAAAAACTTTACCTGTAGCTTTTTTGTTACTATTTTCCTCTGTTTATGCCTTGATTTTCCCTGTCACGTTAGTATCAGTCAATAGTCATGTTCTTTTGTTTTGTTATGGTTTTGCTCATTTTTTGCCCTTTTTTGTGCATTGATGTTTTTATTTGAGTTGGGCTCTATTCCTAAATTCTTTGAAGTTTTTGTACTCAGATTCTGGGTCATACTGATGGCTTTCACTGGGTTTCAATGTTTAGCTGCTTGCTTTTTCTGGTTTCCTAAAGTTAACAAAATCTTTCTGGTGGCTGGCCCTGAAGGAGAGAACTTGTTGTTGGCTGGCCCCTGTATTAATGCCCTGCTGGTGGGTTTCTCTGTTAGCAAGGCCTCTCTGTTAGCAGGCCATGGAGGAGTCATTTTGTTTCCAATCTGACCAACTGTGATGGGGGGTGGGGAGGGGCGGGGTGTGTGTCATGCTGCTGGGTTGCTGTGGTAAACTGTCATTCTGCTAGCAGGAAGGATAATATTGTTGCAATCTGCTTCAATTTGGAGTCCCCTGCTGCTGGCTTGCCCTGGAGATAGTCTCTCTGCTACGAGGTTGCAGGGGTGGAAACTTGCTATTGACCAGTCTTTGGCAGGGCTTCACTACTGGTCAACAGTGGGGTCAAAGCCTCTCTGGTGTTCTGTGCTAGCTTTTGAGTGACTGGTGAGAGTCCCTGATATGCTGTCCAGATTCCAAACCTGCCCAGGGAGGTATTGATTTGTAAGTGGAAGGAGCCTCATTGGTGGATTTCCCCAGGCTCTGAGCCCTACTTCAAGCCCCCTGTTTTGGCCCAGAAAGTCCTGCTGTTGCTGCTGGGGCTGTTGCTCCTGGACTTCAGTTCTCTCACACCCAGGTGAGACAGACCTTTCCTGCCTGGTTGCAAGGCTGTTTTCTTTCTCCTGCAATGATTCAGAGGCAGTATTATGTCAGTTTGGATGGGAAATTTAGGAGAAATACAGAGGGTTTCTTCCTCACTTGGCCATCTTGGTACAGGAAGTCAAAACCAATGCATTTTAAGCTTCAATAATAATAGTCATGTTACAGAAGAAATGAGGGGATAGACCCCTTTGTTCTGCCCTTCTGAGGTCACATTTGGTGTAGTGTGTCAAATTTATGAAAAGACATTGAAAAGTTTTAGAAATATCAGAGGGAGGCCAGAATAATGGGTCTATGCAAGACTATATTAATTAAGGATCAGGAGAAGGAACTGTGACATTTATTTTATTTTATTTTATTTCATTTTAGTTTAGTTTGGGTGGGGCAATGAGGATTAAGTAACTTGCCCAGGGTCACAGAGCTAGTAAATGTCACATGTCTGAGGTCAGATTTGAACTCAGGTCCTTCTGAATCCAGGGCCAGTGCTTTATCCACTGTGCCACCTGCCTGCCCCCAGGGACATTTATTTTAGATAAATGAATAATTGTGGAGGAATTAAGTATGCTTAGTGTCTTCAAATAGACTAAGGGTTGTTAAGGGTAAAAGAGTTTATTCATGGTAAAAGGTAAAGGTTTAAGGTAAAGTAGTTTAATATGAGTACAGGAAGCAGAATGAAGTTTGATTCTATGTTAGAGAATCTAAATTCAAATACTAGCCCTAGAGTCTATGTTCAAGCACTAAAGGATTTATATCTTTTCTCTTAAATCACTGTCGTATATGGCAATATTATCACAGAATAGTAGGGTTGAAGAGAAAAAATCTTATACTTGCTGATCTGTAAAGGATTCAATTAAAAATCATATTATATTTTATGCCTTTGATGATATATCATTAGATGCATTATAATTTTGCTTTGAAATAAAAAAAAAACAAGTGAATTCCATTCTAACTTTTATCTGTTTAGGGTCCTTTACTGTTTAAAGAGAATGATATATTTAAGGAATACCTAATTCCTATAAGTAGAAGAAAAGTTAATTTATAGGAATTTTTTAACTGGAAGTTTGGCAGGGCAAGAATTTATCAGTATGCTAACCTTTGTGAAGCACCATTTCCATTTACAACACTTTATGAATAATGAATAATAATGACAGAGCAAGTTCTATTAAAGGTTTTAGTGTCTTGGTAGATGAATTAAATTATTACTAGCAAATCACAATTAGAACTTTCCTAAGTTGTAATATTCCATATGAGTGCTATTCTAAAAGGTTTCAAAGTAGTCTTAGTACTTGACAATATTAGGGAAATTATTTCTGTGCTGACCCTTTTCATATAATGGGCTAAAAGTCATAAGCAAAGGTCATTACAATACTAATGGTTTGTCTTCTTCATAGCATATTAGAAAAGAAAAAAACATTATGATATTTTAATCTAGCACTTATCTTGACCCTGAGTTATATTTCATAGTACTGACACTTAATAAATATGTGACCCTGAGCAAGTTAATTCACCTCTCTGTTCATCAGTTTCTACATCTGCTAAACAGGAATAATATTCACTTCCTCACAGGAATATGGGGAGGAGAGTGCTTTGTTGACTTTAAAGCAGTATGTGAATATGAACTATTTTTTCAAGTAATAATAATTCACAATATATTTCAGTTGTGTCAAAATGTAAATTCAGAGAAGATAGGATTTTACCATGATGGTATGTTTTTGTAATGCATCTAATACTAAAGTAACAAATTCTAGGGATGGAATTGAAGTACCTTTATAATATGGACCCCAAATAATTTTCTAACTTTATATTCTACTACTCAACATAAAATAAAATAAAAATAAAAAGCTTGTTAAAGGAAGATTGTGTGGGAGACAAAGTGCTGAGATTGGGGTCAGAAAGACCTGAGTTCAAAAACAGCCTCTGACACATTGTTTGTGTGACCTGGATGAAGTCCTTTTCTACATCCCAACTTTCTTCCTAAGGCTTATCTCTTAAGCAATAGAGGGGTTTCTGTCTATATTAGTTGAAGGACTCGCCACACCAGGAGTTCCCGGGTTGTTATGAAATTGCTGTCTTTTCACATATTCTATTTCAATATCCCACACTCTAGTAAACTGGTATTTGTTTTTGGATGACTATGGGTTTAGATTCCCTCTAACTTGTGTTTAAATACTAATTCTCTTACAACATCTAAGTTCTCATTAAAGTCTTTAATCCTTAATGGTCCCCAGGTGTTTGTTTTTTTAATTTTTGTTTTGTTTTTGTTTTTGTTTTTAAATAACAGCGTGAATAGGACTTTCCTTCTTTAAATCTATGATTAGATGACCCTGCGATCTCAGTGTCCTTGCTCATGCTGCTTATTCCATTCCTAATGCTCCACACCCACTTTCTAAGCTTGTTGAAATCCAATGCATTATTAATGTTCCATTTCAGAAAGTACTTGCTTAATTAAAGTTTTCTGGATTTTATTGTAGAGGGTGTTGAGAACTCTAAGGAAACTCTCCCCCCCATAACTCTCACTCTGTCTCCCTATCTCTATGTGTGCATGTATCTGTTTCTTTATCTCTGCCTCTCTTTCTTTCTTTCTTTTTCTTTCTTTCTTTCTCTCTCTCTCTCACACTCTCTGCCTCTTTTTCACTGTCTCTGTTTTTGTCTCAATCTCTGTTTCTCTCTGTGTGTCTCACTGTCTCTGTGTGTCTCCCTGTCCCTCTGTCTCTCTGCCTCTTATTCTTTGTCTCTCCATATCCCTCCTTATCCCTTTTCTCTTTCTCCCTTTCCTTCTCCATCTCTTTCTTTCCACATTCACATATCCTGCAGTTATCCTGACTGGAAGGTTCCTGAGGTGTCAAAGGGACAAATTAATTCTACAAATCACTCAGTTTTAGGGACAACCATGGTAGAGTTACTGCACTACTAGAACTATATGAATTAGCTGCCAAGACTTTTCCAGTGAACATATCAGTAAAGTTTCATTCAATTAAATTTAAATCAGAAAAAAAGTACCAAACAGGAAATTAAGCAAAAATGGTAATAACACAAAAATTCACCTGTGAACTGAGGACCAACTTTGCCAACAATGAAAACTGTTTTTATGAAAGAGGAGGAGGAAAGAGGGGGGTAATATAGACCCATATAAATGAGTCACATTTGTAAAAGAAAAAAATGGGGAAATTCACAACTATGACTGGAACTCTGGACTGTGGTCTTCAACTATTTTGTCTAAAGAACAATCCACTGATGGATAGGATCACACCCCATTTACAGAGTGCTCATACTGTGCATCCAAAGAGGTGCTATAGCACTTCTGCAAAAGCAATAATTCCTAAATCTCAGACCTGTAGGGCTTTTATAGGGTGGCTCCCTTAGGTGGGCTCTTAGAGGTTTCCACTTGTCAGACAGGCAAAAGTGGTAAATCTTCCACCACCGGTTAGTTTTTCTAAGCAGGAGATGAGACTGTGAGTACTAAGACTTCTTCTGAGACTGGAAGTATATTTCTCTTGACTACTACTGGCTATGTGATCCTAGTCAAATTATTTAAACTTTTTATGCCCCAGCCAATACTTGAAGACTAGAAACTATAAGGCAAATGTTGATCTGCATTGGCAGAGAGCTAGAGTTTATTGTTTTGTTGTCAAGGATGACTAAGTAGGCATCCTCCTAAGAGATGTAAGGGACAGGTCAAAAACATAATAGGGAAATGATGACTTTCAGCTAAGGATTAGATGAGAGTCATCAGAGACATAAAAAAATAACATCTCATCTATTAAGTTTGTTTGGAATACAGACTATGAAGGGTAACAGTGTAAATTAAAGCAGAAGAGACAACATGAAATCAGACTAAGGAATTAAGGAGGACTTTATATGCCAGGTTGGATTGGCATCTAATTCTTTAGGTAATAGAGAGCCAGAGCCAATAACATCCCCACCCCCATTTCTCAAGTGTGTGAATTTATAAAATTATTTCTGCAACTGTATAGAGGATAGATTTGGGGAAAGAGATACTAGATGTATGGAGATTAGTTACATAGTCCATGTCACAAGGTTGTTGGCATTGTGCAAGGCGAAATGAAATAAGTGAGGTTTATAGATTGCAGAGGTACAATAAAGATAACAACCTTGATTGAATATGTGTGGTGAACTATAATGAAATTTCAGAGATAATTCTGGGCTTGCAAGTCTTTAAGACTGGGAGGAAAGTGATGCTGTACGTCAGTCATGGTAGATGAAGAAATACCATTTGAATTTGACATCATTTACTTTAGAATCATTTCAATATTATGATCTCTAGGTTGAAGAAAATATTAGGCTCACCTTTTTAGAGGGGAAAATTGCTCCGTGAAGATTAGCTTCAGAGAATATAAAGCTTCCAGGGTGAAGATTATTTTGGAGGGGTTGAATCTTAGGTGCTGATGTGTGACTTAGGTGAAGGTATCCATAAGGCAACTGGAGATATAGGACTGAAACTCCAAGGAAGAGTGAGACTGGATAGTTAGATATAAGAGTGTCACTTGGCAAAGATGACAATTGAAGCAACTGTTAGAGTTCAGGTTTTCTAACAAGAAAGTTATGCAAAAAAAGAGAACTGAAGATAAATGCCTTATCAAAGGGGGAACAGCAGAGTTTAGAAGGATCAGGCAGATAGAGAGGTATATCAGAGACTCACAGAATCTCAGAGTGGAAAAGGACTTCTGACCTTAGCTAAGGATTGTGTGAGAGTCTTCAGAGACTATAAAATAATGTGACATCTATTCTTTAGTTTGAAGGATGAGAATGGTTTCAATATACTATTTCAGGTAATTTAAAAACATTTCTTGAAATAGTATTTCTTTGACAATATTTTCAACAAATGGTTAATCAGTGAAAATATCTAGTGAGGAAAATCCCACCATCTTCTGAAAAGTTTCATTTCACTTTTCAACAGCTTCGTTTGTTAAGGAGTTATACCTTATTAGAGTAGAATCCAGAATGATCACTTTCATATACACCAAGAAGAGAGAGAGTATGTAGGAGGAGGATATGGCTAATAGTATCAAATATTGTAGGACAGTCATGGTGGACTGATAAACTTCAATTGGATTTGGCAGTTGAAGGGAGAGATCATTAACCTCAGTAAGAACCATTTCACTATTATGATCCACAGATTACAGAGGATATTAGACTCACAGGCTTCTATCCAGAAAATACTAGGTGGAGAAGCAATGGAGGATAGCTTCAAATGATATCAGGATCAAGGGAAGTTTGGTGTTCTTTGTGGGGTAAGAATTTGCTTATTTTTAAATAAGAAAATATGTATAAACATAAAAAAGGAACCTCTAGGCAGGAACAAGCCAGATGATCAGAAGGTAGCTATTACAGATGACAGATAATGTGAATGAAGCACTGGTAGAAAAACAACTTTCCACTTTTTTTTTTGGCAGGGCAATGAGGGTTAAGTGACTTGCCCAGGGTCCCACAGTTAGTAAATGGAAGTGTCTGAGGCCAGATTTGAACTCAGGTCCTCCTGAATTCAGGCACAGGGATTTATCCACTGTGCTCCCTGATTGCCACTCTCCAGTACCTTTTAAAGATTGCTGAGACTTACTAAAGATGAAGTTTGTAGTTTAGCAGTACCTTGGTATAAAGTAATCTTATTTTCCTGTGGATATCTAAGTGCCCAACACATTGTTGTAACTTTTAGTGTGAGTTAAAGCTTAAGCTTTTTTTTTTTTTTTGGAGGCAATTGGGGTTAAGTGACTTGCCCAGGGTCACACAGCCAGTAACTGTCAAGTGTCTGAGGCTGGATTTGAACTCAGGTACTCCTGACTCCAGGGCTGGTGCTCTATCCACTTCGTCACCTAGCTGCCCCAAAGCTTAAGCTTTTTATAAGTATCTTACAACTGAACTAAGAGGCAGCATAATATAGTGGAAAGAACACTGCTCTGGAGCCAGAGGACCAGAAGTCTGAAAACTGTGTCTAACCTTTATTTCATGGGTCAAATCACTTCATTTCTCTGGGCTTCAGTTTCCACATCTCTAAAATGAAGGGGTTGTACAAGATAACCTCCATTGCAGTCTCTCAGTTCTTAAACTAGCATCTGTGGGGACCAAATTTTAATTGGGGAGTGCTAGCTAAGCGGCTCACCACAATATTGGGGCAAGGAAGGAGACCGGCAGCCTCCCTCAAAACAGAACAAGATTTATTTTAACGAGAACGAACTTAAAAAAAAAACAACACACAAACACGATCAGTAGGATCAAGGGAAAGGAAAGAAAATGGGGAAAGGGAAATTATAATACCTGAAAAAATACCACCGCCCAGGAATCAGTTGAAAATACACAGCAAAACGCCTGTCACATTCCAGCTTCCACCTAGAATGCCCAATTCTCCTCCCCCAAACCTAGAAACACCCCCACACAGTCCCAGACAATGGGATGGGCGCTCTGACAGTCACATGACTGCCCTCACTAGGCTTCCAATCATTATAATTTTGCCAGGTCCACATAGGCGTCGGGAAGTGGTGATGATGTGAGGTGCCAGAGTCCTGGCAATGGCTATAACCACTGGGTGGAGCACCATGCGGTTTTCGGAGCCCCAGGCCAGTGTGCGCCAAGGCATAAAAATCTCAAATAACAATTAATCCTTTATAGATCCAATGATCCTACATTCATCTATGCCTCATGACATAAAAAAACATGAAGACCAGAGGGGACATCTCATATTTTTTCAGCTTCTTGTTAATCCTTTTTCCCCTGAAATTCCCAAGCTAAGCCTCATCATCCTTAACAGGCAAAAATGCTACTTTCCTACTTTCCTACCTATTCAGTACTATTTTACTTTCCTCCTTTCCAAATACTTCTTGATCTTCTTCCCAAAAGATATTTCATCAACTCATTCCATGTTTTCTTTTGTTTTGTGTTTATTTGAGATATCGTCTACCTGTAATTATCTCCCTCTTCACCTCCACGTCCTAAACTCCTAGCTAAATCCTTACAGTTGCTAAGATTGTTAAATTATTTTAAGAGACAGTTCACCTTAATGCTGGTGTCTTCCATTTGAAAATAGCTGCAATTTATTCTGGATATATTTTGTTTGTACATACTTGTTTACGTGCTATATTCCCAATTAGATTGTATGCTATTTGAAGACAAAAACCTGGTTTTGTCTTTCTTTGCATCCCCAGTACCTATCACAGTGCTGACACATATTAGGTGCTTTATAGACTTGTCTTGACTAAAATGCTCTCTCTGGTTTCAGTACTTCTGAACAATTATGTATCTTTCCATTATACTTATAGAGTATACAAGTCTAACAAAATTCTCGCTTTGAGTCTCATTCTACCAAATTCCAATTATATCTATGAATTCAAAATTGTCTCCTTTTATTTAAATATACAATTCATCCTTTTGTTTCTCACTTAGTGATGCAGGCAGTTGGTGCAGTAGACAAAACACTGGATGAGTTAGGAAGATACAAATGAATCCTGTTGACAGTATGTAACAATTGTTGAAACCTGGGAAAATTATGAACCTTTTTCAGCCTCAGTTTCCTTATACATACAAAGAGAATATTAATAGCACTTCACAGGGTTTTGTGAGGATCAAAGTTAACATATTTTGCAAAACACTTTGCACACTTTAAAGTGCTATATAAAAGATAATTATTATTTGTGTTTTGTGTATAAATATTAGAAAGCTTTGTCTACTGAGAATAACTAGTCATTACTACTTTTTTGTCCTTTCTATTTTATAACTATATTTTCTATGATGTCTTGTTTGACAGATAAACATAACACATTATCTCCTCCCTTTGACAGTCAGTGCTCTAAATCTTATTTTCAAGGGGGTGTGTATGTGTATAGTAAATCATCTATGTATATATATATGTATGCATGTATGTATGTGTATGTGTGTATATATTATACATACATATATGTGTATATGTATGTGACTGTGTGTATATATTATATACCATACATACTCATGTGTATATACATGTATGCACATACACACATCCATATACATATATGCACATATATGTATATATGTATGTGTATGTATTGTGATGTTTAAAATCTAAATGTGGGTCCTTACCTGTCCCCCCAGTTTTGGGGGAGAAACTGGCTAAGATTATTGATAAATTCAGCAAGAGTTTAGGTTTTTAAGGATTTATTAAAGTGTATTAGAAGTTAGTGAAGAGAAAGTCCGTATAGCCGTATAGCCAGAGAGAAACCCTTGCTTTTCCTAGCAGTCCACATGAATTCCCTCACCACGCCAAAGTCCTGGACAGAAAGGGGGACCCTCCTGTTCTCTGTCTTCTGCCACCAAGCCAGTTCCAGATGAAAAGAGTGAGCTCCCACGAGCCAGGCTCAACTTCCTAGTTCCTGTCTCCCTCCCCAAAAGGGGAGGTCCTTCAAGCTGATTGGTTGAGGGTCATCTCATGCTTACCTCAATAGTCCACACCCTCTGAGAACAACACCCCACTCAGGGCCAGCCAGGCATGGTTTCTATTTAATCATTCTTAGGTAGGTACTCAGTCAGTTTCTCAGTCTTGCCCAATTCAATCAATTCTAAATCAATCTTCAGGTGGGCCCCTGGGCATCTGCCAAATCCCATTATTTTATCATAACATATATCTATGTATACATTCATACATATATACACATATACACATTTATACATATGCATATATACATACCCATATATACATACACAATATGTTGCCTTCAATTTTCAGCAGCAATACAAAAATTCTACCTTTGCTACTATGATCTTTCATTTATGAAGGCAGAGGGTAAGTCAAAAAATGGGAGTCGGTGGTAAAAGTAAAAGGAGAGGTTGACTTTGAGGTGCCAGTCAGGTATCCAAATAGTGATTAATCACTGGCAGTTGGTAATCCCATACTGGCATGATGAAAAAAGTTAGAGAAAGATATATGTATCAAGATGGCAATTGAAATAAAGAAGAGGGAAGAGAATTAAGGGAAGAAGACCTAAGAAAGCAATTTTAAGAGAAATCTGATTTTAGGGGTGAGAGAAAGAGGATGGATTAGTAAAAAGGAATTTTACTAAAAATATTTATAGAGATAGTAAGAGAACCCTGATAATTCTGTATTATGGAACCCAGTGGAAAGAAGATAGGGCATTAAGGAGGAATGGGTGAGTCATCTTTCCTTTGTCAAAAATAATAAAAGGAAGATGTGGACAGGAACAAAAGTGACAAGGAGTAAATTATGACTCCGGAGAGAGCTCTGTCAGTGAGGGGGGAAGGTAGTGATAGCATATTGAAGAATGGAAAGGAAAAAGGAGTCGATAGATGTTAAATGTAAACAGTGAGTGCAGGCTCCTCTCTAAGATTTTGGCAGTGAAGTTAGGAATACAAATAATATATTATCTGTAGGAGGATGGGGAAGGAATGGAAGAAGACATTCTATGAAAGGAAACCTGAATTTATTAATAGGCTTAGAGGAAAAATCCATAAGAGGAGGGAGAATTGAATTTGGAGGAGAATGTGGAGATTATTGATAAAATAATATACTTGAAGGAGATTAGGAGGTCTGGAGTTAAGGACAGAGGTAGGAGAAAAATGTGTTTTTGAGCAGTTATGGTAAAACAACTATCTAGACTTGGGGAATCAATAATATTCTAATTTCTCTTCTTGATCCTGTGAGTTTAAGGCTATGTGAATTAGAGTGGCAAGAAATGGAAAGGGAGAAAAGGGATTTGATGTGATGAAGGAAAATTTCAGTTTTAGTTATTACCCAGGAAATTAAAGTATAAGAGAATTAGGTTAAACATACAGGGCTGTGTATTACTCATGAAAGAAGAGGAAGATATAGATAAAAGAGGGGGTAAGATGGAGGGTAGACAGCAGTATAACACTACAGACATTTAAGGTGCTAAAAGCTGGGAATTTGATTGGGTAAGAGGGTAGAAATGTATATATGGAAGTCTTTTGCATAAATGTGATCAGAGTCAAATCAGACATAATTATTTAATGGAAGTACTCCTAAGAACACTCATAGATAAATCTAAAACATGCAATGGTTATGTTGGCTTAAGGCTATTGTTGAGATTCTCACTTTAATAGAGTACCTTTAAAGATAATTACTACTTAGTTAGTCAATGGATTTATAATTTGAGCCCCAAAGGCCATTGATATGGTACTCTCTCCCTTATTGGTAGAGATCGATGCTCTGGACCTCCAAGAGGAAAAGGGCACTATTGGCAACTGTAGAAGAGACAAGAGCTTTTCAGTTCCCTTAAGACCTTTGAGTTTAATTTCTTCACCATTTTTTAGACTCCTTATGGCCTTCTGGCTCTGTATTCACTTCTAGTATTTTGGAATTCTATCTTTGAAAGAGAAGAAAGACAATATAAATCCCATTTCCGTGTTTATGGAAAAGACTCTTTGAAAGACTTAATATTAGTGGCCCTAACAGTCTTCATCATGTCTCTATACCCATCTTCATATGATAGAATTTTCAGGCAACTCCCCCCTCACTGCTCCCCCACCCCATGATTACGAATCTCTTTCTTGCTTGAACTGAGCTACCTCACTCCCAGTGGGAGAGCTTCTTCATGCCTTATTGCCTGGTACATGTTCTCCTACATATACATGCTCTGATTTATATTTTGTTTTTATTTGGGTAAATAAATGTATTTGCTACTTTTTATGTGTTCATTGTGGGACTGGTATTTAGTGGGAAGGAAGCCAAACCTTGCATAGAAATATTGGGCTCGTGCTTGCCCCCAAATAATGAAAGAGTGATCAGAAGTTAGAATGAATCTGAAAACCACATAATCTGGATTAACAACATTTAATGAATAATAGATATAATTCTAGCCTGATAACCATTCTCTCTGTAGAAAGTAGTGGCCAAGCTTCTGGCCCTGAATCTCTTGGCAGAAGTTAAAGTCACCCTTGGAAAATTCCAGTCAGGGGATAGGCTAGAAATGTCTATTCTTCCACCTTTCAAGTCACATGATGATACCCCCAACCTACATGTAGGAGGAAATTCTTGTTACATAATAAAAGACATGGAACTCAATAGAAAAAAAAATAGGAACAACATCTTCCCCCAAGAAAATGAACAAAGAAAGGATGATGTCAAAGAGAAATTAAGCTCCATAAATAAAGTATGACAGAGGAGCAAAAGATATTATCTCCTCTGTAGCTATGTGAATTTCATTGATCACAGATATCGACACTTTTTGTAATACATCTTTGCTAAAATCAATTGGAGGAACAAAATCATCTAAAGAGAAAAAAAGCAATAGGATAACAAATAGATTATTGGATAATGTTTGAATTACTTTTCTGTAAATAACATATTGTTAGAAAGATCATACTTTAAAAAGCCTGAGATAATCACCTTCTTTGAGTAGCCAAATTTATACTTACACATTTAATTATAGTGACATTCCTTGTAGTTATAGATCACAAACCCTGGGACAAAAGTTGAAGTGCTCCTTTTCAATTGAAAAGTTGTCTACTTTTCACAAGTCAAATCATCTCTTTCCCTAATGCATTTCCTAACCTGAAGACAACTGAAACAATTCTTCACAAAGAATTTTAAGAAGCAAAATTAACTTTAGGAACATTCAAAAATGACAAAAGGAAACATCAATCAAGGTCCTGGTGTATACAGAACAACATCCTTCATGTTGGAGGAAAAGAAAAAAACAACGTGTAATATAGAGTTCTCATCCTTCTAAATTTTATAGTCTACTAGGAGGTTGAGACATAAGCATAGATGCAGCAATGTACAATATTCCACATTAAAGACATCATTGAATTACAAAACACAATATTTTGTGGTAACTGAGGTTGTTGTTGTCATCAGTAAAGTAACAAAAGTTTGCAAGTCTATAAGAATTTATTGAGCCATATATAACAGACACTGTACTAAGCATTGGGAATGCAAATACAAGCAAAAATAAACACAATCCTTGCCCTCAGGACATTGGATGGATACATGGATGGATAGATAAATGGAAAGATTTTGTGTTGATTTTAAAGAGTAGAGAAATGGAATCTGGTAGCTTGATTTTGATATTAGTGAAACCATAAAAAAGACTTTTAAGTAGATAATACATGAACTTTTAAGAAATCAGGTAATGAAAGAAAAATAAAATCACAAAAATAGATGTATTCACAAAGAGCAAGACATGCTGAAAAACCTTCATTTCCTTTTTTTAAAGGAAATTCCAATGATTTAAATGTTATTTTTAAATGTTATTATAGACTAATGGATCTATAGAAAGCTAGGGGTTTTTTCCTCCCTTCTAAATTACAGTAAGACAATTGAGAATGATGTCACTTCATACTTTGTACCTCTCTTCCCAGTCTATTTTATATTATACTTACTTGAGTTCATATATCATTTTCCTTCTTTGGCTGTAAGCAACTTGAGTGTTAGGAATATCTGTGCTTTTTCTATGTATGACTGGTACTTAGCACAATATCATATACAAATATATACTAAGTGCTAAATAAAATGCCTATAAATTGATTAGTTTCCCTTTATCTCTTCACCTAGCACACCTAGCATACAATAGTCACTTAGTTTTTGTTTGTTTGTTTGTTTGGGTAAATAGTTATCAATTGTATGTCTCTTGTGGCATCCTTTTTGACAATTTGGAAAAAATTGAGCCAGATAATTTATGTGTACATGGAATCTTAGACACACTGATAAGTGCATTGCTATCAACTGAAAAGAGTCCTCTTGTGAAATATAACTCTCAGTCCTGCCTTGGACCCAGTAGTGCCTTGTTCAATAAAAGATCATAAGATGATAGATCTAAAGATGCAAGGCACATCAGAGGACATGTATTCCAACTACCTCATTTTCAGATGAGGAAATTTAGGTACAAAAAAACCCAATATGGACTAAATGTTGTGAATTTATAGTGGTCAAATAGCCCTAAAGAGGAGATATGAGTAGATATCCTGTTTCTTTAAAGAGGTGAGGGAGTATTTCTGCAGATCGCTGTGTATGATATCAAGTTTTTCAATATTTTTTTTTGTTTGATAAACTACATTTCTTCTATTTTCTTTTTTTTTTTGATGGATAATTATGCCTGGAAGTAACAAAATTGATTTAGGAAGAAAGGTGGAGAAAATATCTCTCCAAACAAAGTAAATTTATATAAAAAGGAGATATATTGATAACAACAGAGTGAATAATTCATTATAATCTGTGATAATCATCTTAGTTTTAGATAATAAACCTTATGGTCTTTGGAAATCATTATTTAAAAATATTAACTTATGAAGAACAGCCATACATTCATATAAATAACTTGTACTATCTATAGCCAATAGTTTTAGCTCAATATATAGAATAATAGGTCATCCTCAAACTGTTTTTAAACAATAAAAGGGAAAGTGACCTTTCATGAATTAACCATATGGAACAATACATAAATAGGATCACTATCTGTAAAAACCTTTAAGAAGGTAAATTGTCAAAGCATTTTATCTGTTTTTACTAAGAAGTATTCTAACTATGTTTCTTAATACTGTTTACATGAAAATAACATAATTTTATGGGCTTTTGACCAAGACTTTAAAATAAACATTATATATAGGAAAGTGTTAAAAGGAAAATGTCATAATGAAGCTCCATGGCATTTGCAAATGTGTTACAATTTATTTTATAATGATACATGGCCAGGTCTTGTTATTATACCACATTCAAATCTCTTCTTCTACCAATTGCTTTTTTTCCTGATCTCATACCAGACTGGTTTGATAGAGGTAGACATTGCTGGAATTGAATAATTCTGGATTTTGTAAAACTATACTGTCAGCTATTTTAGCCTAATCTTTAGAAAACAATGTGCACTCTTGAAAGTGTTACTATTAAACATAGCCTTGAGTAATACTATAACAGTTCCTTGTGTCACATAAAATGATCTTTGGAGTCATTTATGCTTTGCTTTGGACTACAATTAAAAATTGGGAAGGAAATAATAGAGAGATCATTGTTTTTCCAACGTTTATAATTATATATCAAATATTTTTTCTTTCTGCCTTTGTACTTTATAAAACATAAAATGTATTCAAATTATTTATTAAAATTTCTCATTTTTAAATCACTGAAGCATGGTACCATGCAACAGAGCAAATAAAATCACTTGGTAAAATTTAAATCCTAATAGGAAATATGCTCACAAGGATTAAAGTTTTAAAATCTGACCTTTAGACATTCCAACAAGAACAAATGGGGCTGTTTGGAAAAACAGTAAAATGAATTAATTAGAATTATGTGAATATTAGGCTCACACATTACTAAAATATTTTATAAATCCAAGAATAGTGTTATTCATTTTAATGATGCAGGAATAAAAGCTAACACATACATAAGAAAGAAGATTAAGTGAATATATACAAGATTAACAGTGAGTTTCTATGAATCTGAAAGAATAAAGGAAAACATTCACAAACTTACAATGACATTCTTAGTATAAACTTTACTTTTTAATTTCAATGTTTTGCATACTTCTGAGTTTTTAATTCTCAAATCTGTATGTCTCTCCCTTATCTCTTTCCTGAGCTTGTGTTTCTGTCTTTACCATCTTGTTTAATCTTTCCATTTAGGTGTTCTATCACCTCAAATCCAACATGCTTAGAAATATAGCTCACATTTTCCTTAAAATATCCATCTCTTATAAATTTCATATTTTGTTAATGGATCTGTCCTTCTTTCTAGCAATTATTTATTTATAACCTAAACATTTTCTTTGAATTTTCCCTCTTTTTCTCTAAACATATCCAACAACTGTCTGTCTAATATGCCCCTTTCTTTTCCCTCTTTTTTCATTGGAGCTTTACCTGTTTGTTTTTACTGTATATTTTCACTATAATTTTTCATAGAAACTACTGGTAGATCAACTGCTTTAAAACACTACTTTTTTTTTTAATTTTGGTCTCCACCTTCCCCAAAAAAATATTCAAACACTAATATTCCCTATAGGAAAAAAGCAAATTTCCTTTTCAAGGTGCTCCACAATCTGCTCCAATATATCTTTATCTATTTTCTTACATGAGTATTCTTCAGTTTGTTAAAGATATTTCATGGTTTCCTACTTCTAATCCTTTCATTTCCCATCTCTTCTCACCTCCTTTTCTTCTTCCCTATTTATAGTAATACCATTTATCCATTTTCTTTTTATTTCTGATTTAAGTAAAATGCTCCACAGTATAAATAATCAGAACACATTAGTAGATAGATAGATAGATAGATAGATAGATAGATAGATAGATAGATAGATAGATAGATAGATAGATAGATGGACATATAAATACGTTGTTCACAGGTAACATTTTGATACCCAAGAAGTATAATGTCATAAATCAATAACATTTAAAATCATACTTTAGTGTATTAAATGGCTATTTTACTTGTAATTTCACTTAGTAATTCTATTTACTTGGTTAAGAAATATATAAGAGGGGGTGGAGTCAAGATGGTGGAAGCAAGGTAGTGACTTGCCTGAGCTCTCCCCAAGACCTCTCCAAATACCTTTAAATAATGCTGTAAGACAATTCCTGGAGCAGCAGAACCCACCAAAGGACAGGGTGAAATAATTTTCCAGTCAAAGACAACTTAGAAGGTCAAAAGGAAAGTTCTGTTGTACCAAATTGAGAGTCAGCACAGCCCAGCTCAGGCTGCATGAGCAGCCTCTAGAGCCTCTGAATCAGCTGTGGCAGCAGCTGCTTATGTACCTCAGCCCACAAACAGTGGGGGGGAGGGGGTTGAGTGGTTGGCCAGAGGGAGATTGCAGGGGTCCCTTTGCTGGCACTGAGATATGACTCTGTTGTGTTGCTCATGCTCATATGTGGGTCAGAGTCTTGAGTGGCAGCCCTGAGGGAGAGGAGCACAAGCACAGGAGAGCTTGCAGCCACAGTGGAGCAGGGCTCTATTCCAGGTTCCAGGGCAGAGAATGAGGCCTATGGCTGCTTGCATCCCAGAGTGAAGGCCAGGACAGTGGTGAACATCCCTCCTCTTAAACCATATCACCTTGGAAAAACTAAGGACTTACCAATTCCTAAAAGTATCTTGGAGAACAGCTTCTCAAAGCTCCTGAAGCTTGGGATAGTGTACCCTACTCCCTAGAAGCAGTGCCCGACTTTAACAAAGAGTTAAAAGTAAAGAAATTGGTGGAGAAAATGAGCAGACAGAAAAAATGTTGACCCTAGAAAGTTTCTATAGTGACAAGGAAAATCAAAATACACCTACAGAAGAAAATAACAAAATCAAAGCTCCTACATCCAAAGCTTCCAAGGAAAAATATGAATTGGTCTCAGGCCAAAGAAACACTCATAGAGGTAAAATTGAAAGAGAAATGAGAGTGATAAAAGAAAATCATGAAAAAAAAAAGACTACAGCATGAAAAGCTGAATTGGCCAAATGGAAAAGGAGGTACAAAAGCTCTCTGAAGAAAATATTCCTTAAAAATTAGAATTGAGCAAATCAAAGATAATGACTTTATGAGAAATCAAGACACAATAATACATAACCCCCCCCCCCAAATTTTAAAAATAGAAGGCAATGTGTGTTATTCCCACTTTGAGCCAATTCTGATGACAGTAGGTCTCACTCACACCCTAGAACCTCCCCCATCTTCCCCTCCACTCTATAAGCTTTTTCTTTCTACTTTTATGAGATATTTTACCTCTCACCCTGTAATTTTATTTTTTAAAAGATATCATCCCTTCATATTCAACTCCCATCTGTACCCCCTGACTCAATATACTCCACCCAGCTCCTCTAATAATGAGAAAGTTCTTATGAGTTACAAGTATCATCTTCCCATGTTGGGATGTAAACAGTTTAACCTTTTAATATCCCTTATGATTTCTTTTTCCTATTTACCTTTTTATGCTCCTCTATGGTCTTGTATTTGAATGTCAAATTTCCTATTCAGCTCAGATCTTTTCATCAAAAATGACCTCTCCTCCCTCCCCCACACCAGATAGAAGGCAATGTGAAATATCTCATTGGAAAAAAAATGACCAGGAAAATAGATCCACGAGAGATAATTTGAAAATTATTTGACTACCTGAAAACCATGATCAAAAAATAGCCTAGACATCATCTTCCAAGAAATTATCAGGAAAAATTGCCCTGATATTCTAGAAGCAGAAGGTAAAATTGAAATTATAAGAATTCACTGATCACCTCCTGAATGAGATTTCAAAATGAAAATATCCAGCAATATTATAGCCAAATGCCAGAATTCCAGGTCAAGGAGAAAATATTGCAAGCAGCAAGAAAGAAATAAGTCTGGCTATGATTCTTTGAGTTATACATACCTATGTCTATATCTATAGCAATATTGATATACAAGATACCAGTTAATGTCTGTTATATAAGTAAAAGTTTTTAAAAAGTGAGTGATCTTATCTCTATCCTTATTTTGAAATTACTACCATAAATTTCATGATATCAGGAGAAGATTCAAGTAGGAATCCAAGTGACATAAGGAATCTATTATACATAGAATCAAAGGAAGAAGAAACACCAAATATCTGGAGCTAAGTGACAGGCATGAGAGTCTTCATAAAGCTTGGGGGAATGGACTACCTCAGGAAAAAACAAACAAATATATCTTTATACAGCTTGTCATTGTACCCCCTCCCCCAAAGGACATAAGGGCTAATGAGAAATCAAGCCCTCGCTCATTCTTTGGGACTCAAGGATCTTCTATTCCTCCTCTCCACTTCTGTATAAGATAGCCCATTTCCCATCTCCTTATCATGAGGCATGGATTTGCATATTTAACCAATCAGAGAAACATTCAAATCCTCATCTTTGTATTAAATCCTGGGTCCTTGGGGCAGCTAGTTGGTACAGTGGATAAAGCCCTGGCCCTGGATTCAGGAGGACCTGAGTTCAAATCCAGGCTCAGACACTTGACACTTACTAGATGTGTGACCCTGGGCAAGTCACTTAACCCTCATTGCCCTGCAAAAAAAAATCCTCTCTCCTTCTTAAACTTATACTACTTCATGCAACTCTTTCATATGACCATGTAGTGGGAAAAAAAAAAAAAACATGCTTAACTGACCTTACAGCCTTTACAACCAAATAGAGTTGATGCACACATTAAAAGAACATAATTATAATAATAAAATGCATAATAAAAATCTTCTAAGCAGCTGCAAGCACTCCATATTAATGGAATCAACAAGTGTTCACATATAGAAACAATTTGAAACCAGGACTTCTAGGAAATACACAATTTCAGTTAATTTTGTTCCTCTTTCCCCTTCTGAAGGAATTATGAAAAATGTAATTCATCTATAGAGAAAGAACTGATGGTATCTGAATACAGATTGAAGATTTTTTTGTTAGTTCCTCTTTCTAAAGTTTTTTGTCTATTTTCTTTCACAACCTGACTAATGTGGAAATGTTTTGCATGACTGCACATGTATAACTTATTTTGAATTGTTTGATTTCTTAAGGGGGAGGTGAGGAGAGAGGGAAGAAGAAAATTTGGAATACAAAGCTTTAAAATTTCTTGTGAAAATTTCTTTATACATGTAAATTGGGGAAATCCCAAATAAATAAATAAAGCTTCAAAAGAAAAAAAAGAAAAAGAAGCAAACAAACAAATAAGAAAATAGATAAATAAAAGGGAAAATATTTTTCATTGTGCCATTTACTAAATAAAACAAAACAAAGCAAACAAACAAACAAAAAACAAGACCAGGGAAACACATCACGTGATTTTAGATTTAGACTTAAGAGATCCCTTTTGCCATATATATTGCAACACCCTTATTTATAGATAAGGACACAGTTGACCAGGAAGACTAAGTATGTGTTGCAACATCAAATATTATAAGAGCTTGCATTTGAAATGCACGACTGATGCCAAATGTAATTTACTCTTTCCACTTAGAGGCTTTCTCTGTCTATATCTCTCTCTGTCTCTGAGTGTGTCTGTCACTCTCTCTCTCTCCTTTCTTTGTATGTATATATGCATCTGTGCATGTCTGTATTTGTGTATGTATATATGTATGTATGTATGTATCTGTCTTTCTAATCTGTCTATCTGTTTATCTATTCTCAAATATTTATCTTGTTCCCTACACAGCCATGCGATCACTCATGTACATACCACACATTCTTCAGTGTGTTCTTGCTAAATCAAAGTGGATATAGCAAAATTGTTTTACTACATAAAACTACTCATGGATAGTGTTAGATTTATCCACATTTATATATGAAAATTTTTTTTTTTAGTTTGGAGTGCCTGTTTTTTGTATTTTTTTAATTTTTAATATACACAAACAAGACCAAGCAGGAAGTATAGGTGATTTACTTTGAGAAGTGGGAGGGAAAACATTTCTTTGTACCATAAGGTACATGCAACTTTAATGAGGAATGTTTTATTAGGGAAATTACAGAAAATACAAATTCAGCTTATAGGTGATAAAAACTCCATTGAGAATAGTTAGAACAAACCAAATTTAATTTTGAGCAATGCTGTTTATAACAGATTTCTGTATCCTCTAATAGCTGAATAAACTAAATTCAAAGCTTAGTTTTATGCAGTAGAGAACACATGCACAAAATATGCATTGAAATTCATCATCTGTACAGGCCAATTTCTTTTAAAATTAAATTGAATGAACAAATGTAGTGCTCTTTTATTTTAATCAGAGAATTAACATGAAATCCTACACTACAGAATTAAATTTATGGATAATGTTTATAGTTTTTTAAAAGAACCATTGAAAAAGTATGGTAAAGGTGATTTTAATAAGCAATGTGAGGCACTTTGCTATGAGGGTGTTAATTGCAATCAATGAATGTCAATAAAGATGCCCCAGAGATTTTGAGGAGGCTAAGAGTAATTAAAAATATTACACAAGGTCATTGTTGAAGGATTTTATAGATAGTTTTGTAGAGGGTATTCTAAAAACCCATATGGGGAAAGGGGCATTTAAAAATTTTAAATGTGATCATATAAAATGGAAACATTTTACTTTGTTTTCTAAAATAGGTGAGTTTACAAGTTGATGTATATAAAATTACTTGGAATTTTTAAACAAGTAAAATGAGAGAATAAAGCAAAATAAATAATTGAGTAGAGGGGGCTTTACAAAATGATCAAGGTAAAATGCATGAAAAGGGGAGAAAATCTCCCTTTAATTTCCTGAATGTTTCAGATGAGAATTCCCTAAACAGAACCACCCAGAAAATAACTTTATTTTATATTCAGAGAGTCCAATGCTCTCTCTAATATCTGGAACAAAAATATCTGGGTTTGTATCTAAAACTTTTAAGATATTTCTGTTCATCCATGAATGTTACCCTTCTGGTTCTTCAGAGCTAGCTCACTAGCCCTAAAGTCCCTTTTAAAAGAAATAGAAATTCTCTGTACCAATAAACTCCACAGGGGTGCTGTGTCAGATTAGCTACACAGCAACTATTTGCTATTATAACCACTGAAAAGTCTACATGGATGAAATGGAAAATTGAGTACAATAGTCTTTTTATGGCTTATTTGTGTGCCCCTTCTTTTGCATTTATAGTGGCAAGACATTTCTTTTCTCTGTTAGGACTGTCTGGAGAATCTTTTGCTCTTTTCAAATAATATCCCTGAAACTGTTGTGTTAGGTGGAATTTTTTGACAGATATGCTTATAATTTCTCATTTTATTTACCACTATTTTTATAATTATTTAAACTTGAAAACAGCTTGTTATTAGCATTCAGTAGTAGGGAAAGGCAGGGAATAAACACTTATTGAGTACCTTCTATGTGTTAATACATTCTCCTAAGTGCTCTACAAATTTTATCTCATTTTATTTCCCCCAAATACCCTCTGGGTAGGTGCTATTGTTATCCACATTTTACAGTGGAGAAAATCCAGGTAGTCAGAGGTCAAGTGGCTTGCCCAGAGTTACATAGCTAGTAAGTGTCTGAGACTGGATTTGCACTCAGGTCTTCCTAACTCTTGGTCTAGTGTTCTAGGCATGTACTGCTTATCTGTTCTAGGAGATCTGACTACTAAGCATAACCCATCATTAAGAGCGAGGCACCCACAATGCACTTGGAGTCCAAAGACATTCATCCTAATCCTGGCCCTTGCATTAACTCACCGGGTGCCTTAAGTCAAGTCACAATGCATGGATTGTATTTGGTAGCCCTAGTGAAGGGTCAGGCTCTTAGATTAGGGGATTTTAAACTATGGTATGTGAACTTTAAGAAATCATATTTTGATAGCAGTAGTTCAAGTTAATTTTATATAATCCTCTGGATTTGACTTTTTTCATTAAAAAAATATTCTGATGAGTCCCATAGAATTCACCATAATGCCAAAGGAGTCTATAACATACCAAAAGTTGAGGACCCCAAATTTAGATGAAATATAAGGCCCTATACAATTGTACGATTCATGTGGTTCTAAAATTCGATTATGTTTAAATGAGGAACATAATAGGTGAGCAAAAAGGTAAGAAAAAGGAGTTACCATTTTGGTGAAAAAAGGAATATCAAGGCTTCAATTCAAGGCCAATCTTCTTCATATCAAAATAAAGTTGAGGGTAGTCAGTTGGGCTGGTGGCAAATAGAAGCCTCAGAGTTTAGATTTGTTCTATATATAATCTTTGTGTTATCCTGGGTCATTTAATTGAGAATTCCATAAATTAAGGCAATTCTACAAAGAGTAAATGTTAGAGATAACCAATTATAGGCAGCAGCCAAAGGGAAATACAACATCCTAATCCCTAAAGCACTTCATTGTATAAACTTCTGAAAGAGATTACTTATTCATTTATCATATAGTTGCACTAGATGTAGCATAGTGCATTTGGCCAAAACAAAGGATTAGAAAGCAGGGTATCTTTGGTTCATGGTTTGCCTTCTGTAGTGTCTTGCTGTGTCACCTTAAGCAATTCACTTAATCTCTCTGCAACACTGTTTGCTGTTCTATAATGTGGATATAAAATTATCTCCTTTTAACCACCTCCTACTGATTTTTGTTATGCTAAATATGATTATAAGGCCTTTGAAGTGAAGAGACTTTGAATTTCTGATTGTCAGGGTTACCTCCACCTTAGAAAAGCAGGCAAAGATTCATTAAAAATTCAGAACTAAAATTTGTCACTGAATTTTCTTTCAAGCTGCTTGCTTTCTATTGATGCAACAATCAACAATAAAACAGGACAAAATCAAGTAGGTTTGCACTGTCTTTGGAAGGCTAAAAGATTGAAATTACTAGACTCTCACAGATTCACAGAATTTGAGTTGGAAGGGTCTAGTCCAATCCAAACATGAATGAAATCCCCACTAACTAAATTGCACTAACATACCAGGCAAATAATCATGTCACTTCTGCTTGAAGATTTACAAGGAGGTCAAGTTTACACGAACAAAAGGTCAATTACAATTTTTGACATGCCCTACTCTTTCAGATCTTGTACTGGACATTGCACAAAAGTCCCATTTGAATTTTTAATGTTTCCATTTCATTTATGATTAGTTCCTATTGAATATCAGTAGCAAAATAAGAAAAAACTTCCTCAAAGATAGCCACAGTATCAGATTTGAAATGATTTTCCACCAAACTAGCTCTTTAAGCAAAGAATAGTTAACTACTCTTTTCTGTAAGTAGTATTTTTTATTTATTCCAATTCCATGTAAAGATAGTTTTCAGCATTTTTTATAACATTGTGAGTTTCAATTTTTTTCTCCCTCCCTCCCTCCTATTCCTCCCCAAAGATGGCAAGATATGAGTTGCACATATGAAATCATGTAAACATATTTCCACATTAGTTGTGTTGTAGAAGAAGAAATACACAAAAAAAGGAGAAAAAACACAACTCCCCCTCCCCCCAAAAAAGTGAAAATTGTATGCTTCCATCATCATTCAGACTCTATAGTTCTTTATCTGGTTTGGGATGCATTTTCCATCATGAGACTTTTGGAATGGTCCTGGATCTTTGTATTGCTGAAAAGAGCTAAATGTATCATGATTGATAAGATACAATGTTGCTGTTACTGTGTACAATGTTCTCCTAGTTCTGTTCACTGCACTCAGCATCAATTCATGTTCTTTTTGTTTGTTTGTTTTGTTTTTGTTTTTCTGAAATCTACCTGACCATCTTTTCTTATAACACAATAGAACTACTAACTACTCTTAATCATGTTCTACAGAATGGAACTTGGGTAAGGGCAAGTAGACATAGATGTCAATGAAAGTTCTTGTAAATACTGAGTTGATAGAAACAATAGAATATGCAATTAGGTAAAGGAGTCCACTCTCTTCTAGGCTCTCTTGGAAGGAAAAATGAGCAGGACAGAGGTAAGCCATTAATTGTTTTGAAGATTTACAAATTGAAGGACATGGTTACTATATTTTCCCCATAAGTTAGAAGCCAGATTTGAAGAGGGTTAGCATTCAGGAATGAATTCACATAAGTACATGGTTCATTTATAGGGAAGATTTTTGGAAACTTGCATTACAGATTTAGTGGAGAAGAATACCAAAGACTTTTTTTTTCTCCCCCTTAATACTGAAGACTTTATTCACGTTCAAACATTTTGGATTAACTATTCACATGGGGAAAAATAATATTTGGATGGGCAACTTGTAGCACTGGTCCTATAGTTTATAGATCATGGACTATGAATGATGAATTGGCCCAGAATCAAATATCTGGAAGAGAGGTACTGGGAAATTGTTTAATTCCTTTAATGATCATCAAGCTTCTTTTTGGTGGAAAAAGGCCCAAATTTTAGTATTGATATTCTTCTGGTTTTGGTGCATGGTTGTGAGTCCTGCAATGTCACTCTTCAAAGAATTAAAGATATTGGTTATTTAAGCATAAATGAAGAGGTATACTGTGGGTTTCTGTACACTGTGAAACATTACAAATGGGGGATATTGTAGGAAAAAAAAGTAATGTAAAGGATATCATCAGAACAACATGAATAACTGCAGGGGGCTGCAGGGGCTGTGTTGTATTCATATTGTGAGAGTATGGAATTGCCACTCTATAAGCCATAAGCTCCAAGGGTGTGATCCAGATATTAAGAGATCTAGAAGAAAATAGCCAGAAAATTGAATGTATGCAATAGATTTTATTTACATGGATAGATGACCAAGATTTAGATAGTTTGGTCAGAAACAGATAGATTGTGATCTGGACTGAAAGAAGGAATAGTCAATTAATATGATAACAGAACTGATACACTAAAGTATTGAAATAAATTTTACCTACCAATGTGCCACTGCTTCCCAGTTAGTAATCTGACCTATTTTTTTCTTTTCTTTTTTTTTTTTTAGTGAGGCAATTGGGGTTAAGCGACTTGCCCACGGTCACACAGCTAGTAAGTGTTAAGTGTCTGAGGCCATATTTGAACTCAGGTACTCATGAATCTGGGGCTGATGCCCTATGCACTGTGCCACCTAACTGCCCCGTTTTTTTTCAATTAAATGGACCTATATTCTTCTCAACTTATGTCTTCTAAAAGTTTCAATGTCTAACAAGTTGTGAAACTTATGACTTAAGAATCTCATAGATTCTATATTCTCTCCTCAAGAAGAGTTATTTGTCAGTTGGTGCACATAGATAATTCCTATTACTTAAGCCCCTTTTGGAATATAGTTTTTAGGCCTGAAACTATACATATTTGATGAAGTCAGTGACAGTGGTAAGTGATAATTAATTTTAGATACCACGATATAGCCATACCTAATCTATCGTCTAAATTAGAGGATATTTGCAATGGTCTGCTAAAAGCCTCCAATTGCATGCTCCAGAGGCATCTTGCATTCTATAACGTGTCAAATTTTCCATTTTTGTTGATACCACTTTTTGCTAATTCTTAAGATTCAAAACTTTAGAATTTTCTGTGACTTTCCCTCCATAGTCAAATCTAATCAGGAATCCAAGATTTACTGATCTTTATTCCACATCATCTCTCATACTTGTACCATTTTCTCAGGAAGAAAAATGATGATGCAGAACAGGAAAAATATGAGAAGGAAAACTGTTATTTTAAAAAAGATGTGGATGAATGGGTGAACATAGTGTAGTTTCCAACGTTTGGAAGCATCACCTCCATTGTTGAGGTCACAGATTGCTCAAAGTATTAGCTGATAACTGTATATGAAAAATATATTAATAAGCTTTCATTAGAATGATCCACAATATTATTAAAATTTAAAAATCTAAATCTACTAGGTTGAATAAACTGGATAACTAAAGTAACTTAATTTATGCATATTTCTAAGAAAATAATGTTCAGACCATAATTTATTTTAAACTTTCTCCCTATTTATTATAAGTTTTTGTTTTGCCCTATTACCTTTAAATATATTTATTGTATTTAAAGATTGTCAGAATTTTAATGGTAGTTTTATTAATGTATTTTTTCATAAACATTATGCAGTTCAACATTAATATGGTTAGGATCCCATTTAAGTGGATTTGTAACAGTAAGCAAATTGATAAATTAGTTTCTTTTAGGTTATGCTTAATACCCTATTAATTTATATTATATATAGTTTGTATATTAACATTTATAATCTTTTAAAATTTTAATCATTCTTTGAAATATAACTATTGTATTTGAGGTTTCCATTGTAAATGATTAAAATGTCACCTTTATGTTTGTAAATATCCAAGCTGATCAACAATAGAACAAGTGCAACATATATGAATATCCAATTATTTCATAGTCCTCATAGGAGAACATTCTCTAACATTACTTTCTACAACTCCTTTTTAGCATTGTCTCTTCCTTTGTTGACTTTCATGTAGTGACTAATGTCATTTTCACCTGGCAATGATAGTGACAATAAAAACACAGGTGAGACTTTATCACTGGAGAACTTATTCCATGAACTTTCCTTTTCTTCCTTCCTTCCTTCCTTCCTTCCTTCCTTCCTTCCTTCCTTCCTTCCTTCCTTCCTTCCTTCCTTCCTTCCTTCCTTCCTTCCTTTCTTTCTTTCTTTCTTTCTTTCTTTCTTTCTTTCTTTCTTTCTTTCTTTCTTTCTTTCTTTCTTTCTTTTTTGTGGTCCAATAAGCATTAAGTGATTTGCCCAGGGACACAGCTAGTAAGTATCAAGTGTCTGAGGCCGGATTTGAACTCAGGTCCTCCTAAATCCAGGGCTGTTGCTTTTATCCACTGTGGCAGCTGCCCCACACCATGAACTTTCAAAACTTTATTTCCATTAGAATCTCTATAAAATAAGAATCTAATATGATGTTGTACTTGTTATCAATACTCTTTTAGAGAAATATCACAGGTAAATCCTTCCTTACCTGGCATTTCTGTGACATCCACTGCTGCCAAACCCATTCCCCTTGTTTAAACTCAATGGTTGACCTGAGGCTATAACAGGAGCATAATATTCAAAATTTTCAAAACTTATGCCACCTTGGTAGAAAGAAAAATGATTTCAACTTAATTCTATTGCATAGTATACAAGACAAAGAGAAGAATTGTGTTACTCAGCAAGTTTTGTTTTCATGAAAAGGCTTATTGAACAGCTAGTGAGGTAAAGCCTAGGTTAAATCACTCACTGTCAGGTACCAGATGTCATAAAAGATTAGGCACAGTGGTTGAACACGAAAAACTGCTAATTTGATTTAGCATTTGTATTCCTTTTTGGTTTAAGATTCTAATGTTTCCAACACAGCTGGTATTGTACAGACAGATTCTCTATTATGCAGTTCTCTATAATTGTTAGAATGAACAGAGTAATAATATAGAAAAGTTCGGTATACTATAGAAAAGATAAGGCCTGTGAGATGCTTCTTGCTGATTGAAGTTTTCTTTTCATTTCCTCCTATGATGTTTACTTTTATCTTTCTACAAAAAGACAAGTTTTTAAACCAAAGGAAAGCTATGAATTACAAGCTGTGTGCCCTCATGAAACCTTCAGATTATATAACTTGTAAAGCCTACATGGATTTATAATTTTATTCTATGGGCTAATGGGTCCTAACTTTGAATGAGTTCAAGAACACACAAAGCATTGTGTTTATTTTTTCAGCTAAGGTCAAACTAAATTCAGCTTTTATAGATTAAGTTAGACTTTTCATAAGGATTCATCTTATCAGATTGTTTTTTTTCATCTGATTGTTTTTGATCTTTGTTTTAATATCTCTACTTTTAGGTAAGAGAATGTTTGGTCTCAGATTCCAAGGGGACATATTCTTTGCATGGGATTCAGCAATGTGTTAAGTGGATAAAGACAAAGCAGGTGAAGAGAGGAAACACAGCCATTAATATGAGTGCAGCTTATTTTTTTTTTTAATTTATGAAAAAAGATAAGAAAAGAAAGAATGAAGAAAGAGAGGGAAGTAGGGAGAGAGGAAGAAAGGAAATAAGGAGAAATAAAGAAAATAAGAGTATAAGAGAGTCACAGAGATGAAGACCTCTTCTATCAGGGTTGTCACTATCCCCCAAATCTATCTATTTCTTTTTTGAAACTATAGTAGCTATTTGAAAGTTGTGTTGTGTGTGTATGTAGCAACGTTGGTGGTTGTGTCTTCAAAATGTGCTTTTCCCTCACATCTAAACAGTGGTTGAGCTAGCCTCTTAGGTAGTGTCATGTGTGTGTGTGTGTGTGTGTGGGTGTGTGTGTGTGTGTGTGTGTGTGTGTGTTTGTGTGATTCTCCAAATGCATGTCATCAGTATTTGCATCAGTTTTTGTGTCTTGGGAGAAAGAAAAACTAGCATCTGTTAACACAATGTCTGAGAAGAACAAATAAAGTTTAACTTTATTTTTAGCCCATGCAATCCATTAAAAATTCTTTCCTTTGGTGTATTAACAGCAAAAAATTTAGGTCAATTTGGCTATGTATATTCTTTACGTACATATACCACAAGATAACTAAGTTATTTGATTGTCCTGACTTGTACAATAAACTATCTTTTAAAGATGGGAAGCCCTTCCCATTGCTATTTCAGTATCAAAAACTTCAAATATTCCTACCTATTCTTATTCCCCATAGGGGTATGTATCATGCCAACCTGTGACCTAGAGTTAGAAAATGACATTTAGAGAATACTAGGAAATCTCTTTTTAGCAATAAATGTGTATTGATAGAGCTATTTTGTGCTATGATAGCTATTTCTTTACTAGTAAAAAATTGCAATTTTTATTTTCTAGGATCTAAGTCTCAATTTGCAACATAGGATTTGATTTTACCACATCTGCATTTGATTATGAAAATCTGCCTTTACTCTTGATTAAAAAGAAAATAATTTGTGTGATAGATGAAATGAGATTAATGATCTACGTGACTGCAAGTATTTAATATTTATTATAGTTTTTCTTTATTGAGTGAAGTCTTACCTTAAGACTGTGTTATTCAATTCTCAAAAAATATAGAAAATGAATTATATTTATTTGTTCTTCTTTCTCTTTAACTATGATGCAGCTTTGTTAAATCATCTAGTTACTTATATTTTTATAGAGTGATAAGCCCTGTTTTCTCATTGCAGTTGCACAGGATAGTATGATATATCCAACAAAGAAGTGGAGTAAGCCCGGAATGTCTTCTATCTACTCCTGTTTGAGGGAGCAGATACAAAAGATAAAAAGTGCATATATTTTTAAAAAGTATAAACATCCAGGTTGTTAAAGAGAAACAACTCTCAACCTATAAGCAGATTTTACTGAGCAAGGCATCCTAAAAACAAGAGTATTTTAATAAAATTGAGCAATTTCTAATTGAAATAATATAAAATGTGCATATGTTTATAGAGCACCTTTTTAAAAAAGGGTCTGTGAATTCTTGAAGTACTTTCTCATTTAGCTTTGTAGTACCTCTGAGAAATAAGAGGGGTGATTTTTCACTATATTCATTTTACAGATGAATAAGCCCAGTCACAGTTAGAAAAGGAAAATCACCTGTCAGAGGTCAGAGAGTTAGTAGCAGAGTTTGTGAGAAATAAAATCAACTCACTATACATTCAGGGACTTTTTCAACAGATTATGCCTGCCTATAATAAGAAAAAAGATTATTGTTATTCTAAGCATATTTTAAAATAAAAGGGAAAGATAACTTATCATTTTTCCTCAAGTAATGATTCTCACCAAAAAAGACCCAAATCATTATTAAGATGTATAGCCAAATAAGATGAAAAATTTGTGTCATTAAGAACCAGGATTCTGCAGTCATTCCAGTTACAAGGTGAACATTTTTATGTGAGGCTGTGCAGCACATAGCTAATGGTAAGGAAGGATGGGGATGTGTGATGCATAGACAGTAAGTCTCAGAATAGAAGAGGCTTTTTCTTATGCTCACAGAATATCTCCAACTACTCTGATTACTGGGATAAGAATTTTTGAGATCAAGGAGTCCTTAGACAGTGTGGTCTGTAGAAATAAGTATATTTTCAAATGATATCCTTCCTAAGATGCTACTTTGAACACAATTAAAGTCAATTGAGGTTCCTGAAGACAAGGGAACAAAAGGAAAGAAGACCATTAGCTCCCATATTATGACCTTACAAAACATTAGAGAATCATAAAATTCTATGATGAGAAGGGGTAACAGATTATAGTACAAAATCTTGTATTGAAGGTTACAGAACTGAGGTTTAAATAAATATGTTTTTATATGCTGACATATGTACCTCTACATATATGCATAAACATGAAAGGCAGTGTGGAGTAGTAGATAGAAACTGGCAACATTATCAAGAAAACCTGGGTTCAAGTTGTGTGTCTGATAGGTTTATGGCAGACTGGCTATGTGAACCTGAGTCAGTTGTATGAATGATTTAAGCTTTCAATGCTCTTTGAAATTCTTTAAGAGAAATGGCAGAGAAGAGACTATTGGGAACCAAAAATGCAATATAACAACATTTATCATGTTAGAAACAAAAATAAAAACACAATACTTCACAAATTATGTTTACCAGTTTCTCCTTTAAAAGATAGTTTACTAGCAATGTTATTGTTAAGCATCCCCAGTGCCTAGTATGATAACACATACTCTGTGGAGCTTCTATTTGCCTTAGCACAGATGAAAACAAATAGCATGGATACCAAGGTAAATTATGAAGTTAAAATGTTAATACCAGTCCTCCCTTTTCTACACCTTTTTGCTTCACCAATTTTTTGCATGTGAATATCATCTTGCTCTTGGACCCGTTATTATCTTTAAAATAAGAAAGATACAGAAATGTCATTTTAACATAACAGTTCACCAAGTGAAACAGGAATGAGTTTCAGTAAATCAGTTTCCATACGTTGATTTTTATCATTGGAATTTATGAATATTTTCAATTTCATTAGATTGTTGTCTCCTTCTTGAGGGAGGGGGAATACCTTTTGACTCTTTTTGTATCTTCATTGCTTAGCACAGTTGTTTGTACTTCATTTTCTTTTTTTTATAACAAAAAAAACAATAGGTGTTTATTTTAGGCATGTAGAAAGCAAAGTACTTAGCTTTGATTCAGGAAGACAAGTGAAGAGTAGACAAGACTACATAGGAATTAGTATCGACCATAATGATAAATATAATATCTAGAGAGGCAAACTATACCAGGAATGGGGGTGAGGAGAGTCTAGGCCTTGTATGTGATCATTTGAAGCTACCACCAAGAAGAGGATGACTGACCACAGATATAATTCCCAGAGTATGCTATGCTCTTATCAGTCTTCCCCAGTTTGGGTCTTTCTCACACAACAGGATTGATTGTTGTTTTGGAAGAGAATTTTTTTTTTCTGGGAGGGGTGGGTTCTGACTGAGAGATATCCAATTGGTCTCCTTTATCTTCTATCACTTGCAGCAATAGATCTGTTAGCTAGAAAGCTACAAATTGTCAATATGGGGAGATGCCATTTATAGAAGTTCTAGGGAAAGGGCAAGGGAAGGGTCCCAAGCAAAAGCAGGTGACATCTCTAGAGCAGAGGCAGCATATTTTTTTAATTAAAAAAACTATTTTATTATTTTCCAGTTACATGTAGAGATAGTTTTCAACATTTGCTTTTATACAATTTCCAGTTTCAAATTTTTCTCCCTCCCTCTGCCCTCCACAAGATAGCAAGTAATCTGATATGGGTTATATATGTACAATCATATTAAACATTTCTGCATTATTCATGCTGTGAAAGAAGAATCAGAGCAAAAAGGAAAAACCTCCAAAAAGAAAAATAGCATTAAAAACAAAAGAAATAGGATGGTTCAATCTGCATCTATATTCTACATGTACTTCATTTTCTGAAGACAACCATGACATTGGGGTGATGTTGTGACTTATAGTGAATTGGATTTAAGTGAAGGAGGGCTGTGCAAGGTCACCAACCTCACTCCCTCCTCCAGAGCCTTTTGGGTCCTGTGGAAAAATACACATCAATATGACTGGAGATAGACCTGGATGTATTTAAGCCAATTGTGGTTAAGTGACTTGCCCAGGATCACACATTTGGTAAGTGTCTGAGGTGCCTGACACATATTAGGCATAAAATAAATATTTATTGAATAGAATTGGACCTAATAGCCAATTCAATATTTACTAACCTCCTATTATGTGTTGGACTGGAGATTTCAAGGCAAAAATAAAACAAAATAGAAATCTCTGCCCTCAAGCTTAGTTTTGTGTGTGTGTGTGTGTGTGTGTGTGAACAACAAAGGGGTTAAAAAAGAAAGAAAAGGTCATGTAAAAGTTCTATGAATATTGAAGAAATAGAGAGTACTAATGCAGTAGATGTGTTGCAGGGAAGGATATAGACAGCTAATGAAAAACCAAAGATTGGAAAAAGTGAAGCAGAAAATTCAGGAAAAGGAAGAAGTTAATTTGTCTACAAAGTAGAAGATGGTATGGTATGTTCAACAAGGAGGAAATAGTTCAGTTAGTCTAGAATTCAGAGTGTGTGAGGGGGGGAATAATGTGAAATAGCACTAATCAATAGCTGAGTCAAGTGAAATAATATTGAGAAGTATTTTGGAACTAATTATTGAAAGCCTTAAATATGAGGTTAACATTTATATTTTAGGCTAGAAAAACAGAGAGCCACAAAAGTTATTTGATTATGAGAATTGTGTAGTTAGACTATGTCCTTCAGGAATAATATTTTAGCAGTTTTTGAGACTTTTGAGAATTCATTGTACAGCAAGAAGATAAAATCAGTCAATACTTAAATAAATTAAATCAGGCTACTCACCAAAAGGACAAATACTGAAGCTGAAGGTCAAATACTTTGGCCACATAATGAGAAGACAGGAATCATCGGAAAACAGCCTGATGTTGAAAAGATTGAAACAAAAGAAAAAGGTGATGACAGAGGTTGAAATGTAGATAGCATCATGGAAACATGAACTTTGACAGACTTTGAGAGTCAGTGGCAGATAGAAGGGCCTGGCATGTTATGGCCCATGGGGTCATGAAGAATTTAACAAAAATGAATGACTGGCAATGACAACATTTTAGTATCTGAATGCAGGTGGGATCTGGGAAAGAAGATCATGGAGACACAGAGACTAGTTGGAAAGAGGTTATTAAAAACATACAAGAGGAAGATGACAAGGATATAAAGAAGGGTACTGACCCTGTGAGAGGAGATGATGGAACATATTTTAGTGCTCAATAAATGATATTATGATCACATGAGATAAAAGTAGTAGGACTTAATACCTAATAAAATATAGTAAATAATAAAATAAAAGAGATAAAAATGAATCCAGGAATGGATGTGATTTTACTCTTCTCCTATTCTTTCAATATCATTTTAAATTTCAGTGATGGCCTTTCTCACAACAATGTGTGATGTTTAAATGAAGCATATTCCTTATAATTATTTATACCAATATTAATGATGGTATAATAGTGATATTGCTATGACTGCTAATCAGCTAAGGGCAATCACAGAATACCTGGTAATTTTTTATGCTGGCTCACCTAGCCTCCAAAGCTAGATTGTGAGTATTTGCTCATCTTAATTGTATCACTCAACTCCTCAAATGATGGGGATGCTTAAATTTTCCTTTCATGGCCTGAAAAAAACTGACTTCAATTTGTTAGCAGAGGAAAATTGGACTTAATAAATGAATAATCTTTTGAGTAAATGGTGCTCTGTGCCAAGAAGTTTTTGCTCAGATGTAAAACAATCCAGCCCTGAAACAGACATATAATTAAGCAATTTCTCACATGAGGAAAATTTTAAAAATTAACTTAACAGCCCCATTATGGTAATCTTCCATGCATTATACATTTACAACTGTTTACCCTTTTCAGCTCTTCCTATCTTGTACTCTAAACCACCCAAGGAGAGAAGAATAACACTATAAGACTAGAAGCAAAGCCTCTTTTAGACAGAACAACAAGAGATCTCTCATATTGGCATACTTTCTTTTTTCCTGGAACAGCAGAATTTAAATGTTCTGGATGAATGTGATGCCAAGGGTATTATATACTCTACAGATGATTCCATTGTTATTTACAAACTGAGACAGGGTAAAATTTACATTTGTTTTTGAGAAGTAAAAACTTTTTGCTGTTTCAATCCAAAATTTATATAGCTAAATTTGTCATCAAGATCCAAGTCCCAGATCCTGAAATCTCTGGATTTCCTTTAAGAGGTCCAACATATTTTATAGTTAGAAGGGATATCTTATATCACCTACATCAAACCTCCCATTTTATAGAACTATGCCTAACTATGTCTCCTCTCTACCCAATGTTTCCAAAAGATAAGAAAATTGACATTAGCAAAAGTTAACATGTCTACTCAACATCGATGTGCAAATTTTTCTTTCATCTGTCATCAACTTCATCTCTTCTTAAAATAAAGCACTCACTTAAAGCTAAATCCTTGAAGCATTAGTTAAAACATAAATTGATATTCATCTAGATCTACTTTTTAATAGTGAAAAGGAATTTAAATTTTTAAACATTTATTTTCTTTTCCTCAGATTGAAAATATACCTATGTATAATATAAATATATAATATGTAAGTACAATTATATAGAACATTGTATGTGTGGCATGTATGTACATGTGGTATTTCTATAAGACTTAGCACTGGAAAAGACTTCAGAGATAATTGATTTTACCCCTTAATTTTACAGAAGATAGTGATGCCCAGAGTGGCAAAGAGCTTGCCAAAACTAAGACAGGTAGGGACAGAGGAGAAAAGTCAACCCAGGTCTTCTGAAACAAAATACAATTTTCTTTCAATACTACTTCAATGACTTATTTTTAAATGCTATTTGAAAGAGTTACATTTCAGAATCGATTCCATAGCAACCTAGTAGATTTACTCAATTCAATCTCATACTGTAAATTCTGTAAAGGATTAATAAATTTCAGATATCCAAATTTTAATTTGATAATGTATATTTTAAAAATGTATATATGCATGCCTTTTGAAGTTTTTGAAGACTTCAGATACTTGTTTGAAAATCATTTCTTGATATATCAACCACTGAGCTTTCCTTAAAATAATAAGCATTATCTACCTAAAACCATCAGCAAACATTATATATAATAAGTTAGAGGTATTGTCAATAAGATCAGGGGTGAAACAGGGATGTCCATTATACATCTATTATTTAATATTTTATTAGAAATGTTAGATTTAGCAGTAAGAAAAGAAAAATGAATGAAAGGAATTAGAATAGGCAAGGAGGAAACAAAACTATTACTCTTTGCAGATGATATGATGGTATACTTAGAGAATCCTAGATAATCAACTGAAAAACTACTTGAAATAATTAACAATGTTAGCAAAGATTCAGGATATAAAATAAATCCACATAGGTCTACAGAATTTCTATACATGACTAACAAAGCTCAGCAGCAAGAGATAGAAAGAGAATTTCCATTTAAAGTACCTATAGACAATATGAAATACTTGGGAGTCTACCTGTCAAGACAAACCCAGGAACTCTATGAACACAATGAGAAAAACACTTTTAACAGAAATAAAATCAGGTCTAAATAATTGGAAAATATATTGTCTGAACCAATATAATATTACCTTTTTACCTAAATTAATTTACTTAGTGCCATACCAATAAGACTACCTAAAATTTATTTTATAGAGCTAGAAAAAATAATAAAATTCAGTTGGAAGAACAAAAGGTCAAGAATACCAAGGGAACTAATAAAAAAGCACAGGAAAGTGGGCTAGCTATGCCAAATCTGAATCTTTACTATAAAGTCACAGTCATCAAAACTATTTGGGTCTGGCTAAGAAACAGAGTGTTGGATCAATGGAATGGGTTAGGCACAGGAGACATAGTAGTGAATGGCTATAATAATCTACTGTTTGATAAATCCAAAGATTCCAGCTTCTGTGATAGGAATTCAGTGTTTGACAAAATTTTCTGGTAAAATTGGAAGATGGCATGCTAGAAACTAGGCAAAGATCAACATCTTATACAGTATACTAATATAAGGTCAAAATGGATATAAAATTTCGACATATAGGAGGATACCATGGGTAAATTAGGAGAGAAAGGAATAGTTTACCTCTCAAATCTATGGAGAGGAGAAGAATTTATGATCAATCAAGAGATAGAGAATATTATGACATACAAAATGGATGATTTTTATTATATTAAATTAAAATGTTTTTGTACAAATAGAAGCAATGGAGCAAAAATGAGAAGGGAAGTAGAAAGCTGGGAAATGATTTTTACACCCAGTATTTCTGATAAAGGTCTCATTCCTAAAATATATAAGGAAGTAAATCAAATTTATAAGAATGTAAGCCATTCCTCAATTGAGAAATGGTCAAAGGATATGAACAGGAAGTTTACATAAGAAAAAAATAAAATCTATCTATTATCATATGAAAAAATGCTCTGAGTCACTAATGATTAGAGAAATGCAAATCAAAACAACTCTGAGGTAGCACCTCATACCTATCAGATTGATTAATATGACAAAAACAGAAAATAATAAATGTTGGAGAACTGTGCAAAAAATTGAACATTAATGCATTGTTCATAGAGTTGTGAACTGATTCTGGAGAGCAATTTGGAACTATGCCCAAAGGCCTATAAAGCTATGCATACCCTTTGACCCAGTAATACCAATATTAGGTCTGTATCCTAAAAAGATCGTAAAAAAGGGAAAACGACCCACATGTACAAAAATATTTATAACTGTTCTTTTTTGTGGTGGCAAGGAATTGGAAATTGAAGGGATGCCCATCAATTGGGAAATGGCTAAACAAGTTGTGGTAGATCAGTATAGTGGAATACTATTTTGCTATAAGAAATTATGAGCAGGTAGATTTCAGAGAAACTCAGAAGGCCTTAAATGAACTAATGCTGAGTGAGATGAGCAGGACCAAGAAAAAATTGTACAAAGTATCAATCACATTGTGTGATGATCAAATGTGATAGAATTGGCTCTTCTCAGGAATACAATGGTCCAAGATAATTCCATATACTTATGATGGAAAAAGCTCTCCACATCCAGAAAAAAAAAAAAAAAACTGTGGAAAACAGATGTAGATTGAACCTAACTGTTTCTACTTGTTTTGTTTTTCTTTTTTTAAATTTTTTTCCTTTTGTTCTGATTCTTCATTCACAACATAACTAATGCAGAAATATGTTTAATGTGACTGTACACATATAAGCTTTATCAGGTTGCTTGCTTTCTTGGGAGGAGGGGAGGGAAAGGAAGGAGGGAGAAAAATTTGGAACTAGAATTCTTATAAAAGAAATTTCAAAAAGTATTGATACAAATAACTAGAAAATAATAAAATTATTTTAAGATTAAAAAATGTATCATCCACTGGATCATTGTAACATCATCATCATTGGCATCCTCAATTATTGTCATCATTGTCTAAAGTCTATATAGTAGAAGTCCTCAAAACAACTCTGAGGTAGATGTCATTATCTTCAATTTATGGATGATGAAATGTTTTGTTTAGTTATTCAGATAATGTCTCTTATTTGGGCTTTAAACCCATTCTTTATTAAATCCCAGGCTATCACTTTATCTTCTATTCTGTTAACAGTGAATAAAGTTAACTGATATAGAGACTGAATCTGATAGTGTATGTGGTAATCCATAGCCATAGTCCTCCAATTTTCTATAGTGAGGGTGAAGGTGTGTACTTACCACTTTTTCTCTGAAGCTGAAATTGGTCATTACCAAGATTTTGAGTTCCACTGTCACATACTGTTCTTTACAGGACTGGAAACATACATTTTCCATAGTTTCTGTTTACTTTCTACCATATAAGCTCACAATTCTTCCCAAAGTTTTTTTGAATGCCCCAGTTCAATGGTTTTAGAATTCAATAAAATTATTTTAATTTTTTTATGTTTTATTGATGTTTCATTTTAATATTACTAACATTTACAAATAACTCAAACTTTGTGAGAGACGTTAAAACAAAATAAAGCAATGAAGTAAATCCAACATCACAATGACCTCACATAAAATGCATGTAATTTTTGACATTTTTAGCAGTCCCCACCTCTCTATTTAAAAAGAAAGTGAATGGAAATCTCTGTTCTCTTCTATCAACCCCCAAGCCACTGAAAATAAAGAAAAACAAATTTCTTCTAAAAAATATGCATGGCTAAGCAATACCATTTTAAACTTCAATTTATTTAAGAATTAATGAAATAAAGGATGAATAAATTGTTTCTGGATATTTACTACCTCAGTAAGTTTTGCTATGAATATTTTTATATATGTAAGGACCAAGATTTAATTTAGAGATATAATTATAAGATTCTAAAGTATATATTACTTTGGAGAAGTACAAACACACTATTATAAAGATCTCTGAATCAAGCAAACTTCTACAAGATAGGAAATATATTAAATATCCATTTTCTTTCTTTCTTTACCTTTCAGAATTCTATATGCATTAAGAAGCATTGATTAAGTCCTTGCTGAATCAGTAAAGAGATGAAAGAAAACTGGGTATTATTTAAAACCTTGAATAAGAGATTTTGCCCCTGCAAGATGCCTTAAATTTGAACCTACTAATTTTATTTAGATATTTATAATGAGACCAAGAGAGGCTAATGATCAACAAGGGTTCATAGTTCATTCATAGAAAAGCCATGGCTAGAATAGAGGCCACAGCTCCTTTTACTCTATTATACCTTTTTAGACCACTATGACATTGTAATGAATCCTTATGTCAATAGAAAAGCTAATATGCCTAACTATAATCCTGATATGACTGGTCCAGACATGGTTTTACCTCCTGGCCATACTATGGACTCAGTTGAACAATCAAATGTTAGATTTCTGCTTGTAAACAATCTACTTGTGAAGTTTAAGTGATGCATGCAAAGTATTAAAAAAAAGTCCCTTATTATTATAAACTATTTCCTTGCACTGGACAGAAGTTTCTTTTACTTCAATCTGATATCACATATGTTTGTTTAACTTTCATGACATTGGAATGTTGAGTTTGGAAAGATTTATTATATTAAAAACCTTAGTACTTTTAGTACTGAATTATTGTCTAAACATGACTCTTCCATCCAGAATACCTATCCTTCTAACTACCTGGGATATTTGAACCCATGTAAGAACATCTTTTTCCATATTAAATTTAATTTAGATTCAGTCCATCATTCCAATTCATTAAAATATTTTGTATTCTCATTATGATGTCAATTTTGGGGAGTTAAATCCCAAATTAGTCAATCATTTCAGCTTAACATAATATGCAAATGTATACACACATGCATATACAAATATATGTACATATGTATTTGTACATATGCATATATGTATATGTAAAGGTATATATCTATGTCTATCTATCTAGTCAATCTATAACTTCCTTTCAACGGGAGTAGACAAACTTCATCCTGAAGGTCATACTTAACTGACCCCTGCACTAAGCCATTAATAAAAAATGTTGAACACAATATGGTAAATATGGTCCCTGATAAATACTAATGAACAACTTTTGGGCCATCACCACTCACTTAATTAGATTTTTCAACAAGCTAACAAACTAATCATCTTCTTAGATAAGGATATTATGATAAAATATTAAATTATACATTAAATTATAAATTATTATTATTATTATGAGAGTGTACACATAAATTCATGTGTGTTTGGATGCTTCATAGTTTATTTCTACTTGTTGAGTAGCAGGAATATGTTGTGTTATGTAAAATTATATGTGATGGTATTCCCCCCAAAATATGGATGAAGAAAGAGGCATGCATTTGGAAAGAGGTAAGGGAGATATAATATGGCAAAGGTTTTGTCAAATAAAAGAGGCACAAGGAAAAACTTTGATAACTAAGGGAAAAATACAGGGGTAACAGGCAAAGTTTTAACCCCACTTTCATCAGAATTGGTTCAAAGACTGAAGAATATATATAGAAACTCATTTGGACATACAACTCTATCTTCCCCAATGGGATAATTAAAGTGGTAGAGAATAAGAGATATAGGAGGTGATAAAAGGTAGGGAAGATTAAGGGAGGCACTAGTTATCATAACTTTTAGCAATATGTAGTTTCCTTCCTTACATATTTTAATGAGATTTATTTGTGCTTTTGCTTTGTCTGAGATAAGGATTGCTACCCTTGCTTTTTTTACTTCTGCTGAAGCATAATATATTCTGTTCTAAACATTTACTTTTATTCTGTGTGTATCTCTCTGCTTCAAATGTGTTTCTTGTAAACAATATATTGTAGGCTTCTGATTTTTAATCCATTCTGCTATTTACTCCTATTTTCTGGGAGAGTTCATCCCATTCACATTCATAGTTAAGATTAGTAATTATTAATTTCCTTCCATCTTCTTCTCCCCTTTGTTTGTAATCTTTTTTTTCTTCTTTCACCCTATTCCTCCTCACCAGTGTTTTGCTTCTGACTGCTGCCTCCCTCAATATGCCCTCCCTTTTATCAGCTGCCCTTCTTTTTCTTTCAACTTTTTTCCCCTGCTTCTGCCTGCCCTTCTATCAGGACCACCCTTTCGCCCTCACCCTTTTACTTCCTTAAAGAGTAAGCTAAGTTTCTCTATATAAATGCATGTATATGTTATTACCTCCCTGAACACAATATGATGAGAGTAAGGTTGAAATAATGCTCACCCCTTCCTTCTTTCTCCCTCTATTGTAGTAGCTTCATTTTTGTGCCTCTTCATATCATGTTAACTCCATTCCACTTTCTCTTCCTTCTACTCCCCCTATTCTCCTTTTATTCTGCCCCTTAAATTTCTTTATATCATCACATCAAAGTCAATTTAATAACAATACCTTAATAGAGATACATATCCCAACAGTTAAAAGTATTATCCAGGGGCAGCTAGGTGGCACAGTAGATAAAGCACTAGCCCTGGATTCAGGAGGACCTGAGTTCAAATCTGGCCTCCGACACTTGACAGTTGCTAGGTGTGTGACCCTGGGCAAGTCATTAACCCCCCTTGACCCAGGGGAAAAAAAAAGGATAAGTATTATCCACCATCATACAGATGTAAACAGTTTACCCTCATTGAACAATAGTTTTCCCCCATGTTAACCTCTTTTTACTTCTCTTGAGTCTTGCATTTGAAGATGAACTTTTCTGTTCAGTTTTGGTCTTTTCTTCCGGAAACCCTGGAAGTCCCCTATTTCATTGAATGTCTATCTTTTCCCTTCTTGGTTGTAATCAAAGCTCCTTTGCCTTTCAAAATATCATATTCCAAGCCTTATGATACTTTAATATTGAAGCTGCCAGATTTTGTCTAATCCTGACTGTAGCTATATGATATTTAAATTGTTTCTTTCTGGCTGTTTGGAGTATTTTCTCCTTCACCTGATAATTCTGGGATTTGGCTACAATATTCCTTGAAGTTTTCATTTTGGGGTATCTTTCAGGAGGTGATTGATGGATGCCTTCAATGATGATTTTATCTTTTATTTCCTGTGATAATTTCCTGTAATATGGTGTCTAGACCATCTTCTTGATCATGGCTTTCAGGTACTCCAATAATTCTTAGATTATTTCTCCTGGGTCTCTTTTCCAGGTCAGTTGTCTTTCCAATGAGATATTTCACATTATCTTCTATTTTTCCAGTCTTTTTGATTCTGCTTGACAGATTCTTGGTGTCTTATTGAGTCATTTTCTTCCCTCTGCCCAATTTTAATTTTTAAGGCATTAGTTTCCTCAGTAACCTTTTGCATCTCCTTTTCCTTTTGGCCAATTTCCCATTTGGCCAATTGTATTTTTCAAGGAATTGTTTTCTTTGGTCAAATTTTGTGCTTCTTTTTCCAGCATAGCTCATTTCTGTCATTTCTTTTCTCATCTTTTTCTTCTACCTCTCTTATTTATTTATTCATCCATTCATTCATTCATTTCATTTATTTTTTTAATTTTTAATTTATTTTTTAATTATTTATTTATGTGTTTGTTTGGCGGGGCAATGAGGGTTAAATGACTTGCCCAAGTTCACACAGCTAGTAAGTGTCAAGTGTCTGAGGTCAGATTTGAACTCAGGTCCTCCTTAATCCAGGGCCAGTGCCTTATCTACTGTGCCACCTAGCTGCCCCCTCTCTTATTTATTTTATAAGCCCTTTTGAGCTCTTTTAAGAAGACTTTTTGTCTTGAGACAAAGTCATCTTCTCACTTGAGTCTTCACTTGTAGGCATTTTGAAAAACTCATCTGAGTTTGTGTTTTATTCTTCTGTTTCTCTGTAGAAGCTGTCAATGGTAAGGGTCCTTTTATGTTTCTTACTCATATTGTAGCCTATTTTTAAACTTATAAAGTTGAAATCTGCTCCTGGGGCACAGAATTCAACGTCCGAAGTTTCTTTTACTGGGGGATAGGGGCCAGGTCACTGGCTTTCTGTTCTGAGGCCTCTGTGGCTTTTGGATTCTTCACAGCTGTGGGATTGCTCTCTGTGCTGGGGTGGCTTGGATAACTCATGACTGACCTTTGAGTGGTTTTCCAGCTGGCTGTTTGCCCTCCCAGCCAAGGATGGTGAGTCTCAGTAATGGCTTATTGTGCCACCAGCATTCTGAATCAGGAGCAAGGGGCTTCAGTGACTTATTTATGCTGTGTGCAGGAGCCTCCTCCTGACCTGCTCAGACACCCTTTGCAGCTTGAACACTCAGTTTTGCTGAGTGGCACTGCACTGAGCTGTGCTGAGCTACCCTGCCCTTTTGTTCAAGTGAGACAGACATTTCCTGAAGTCTTCTAAATTATCTCAAGTAAGGAGATTATATCTCTCTGTCTTTTTGTAGGTTCTGTAGTTCCAGAATCTTTATGGAGACTAGATTGAATATGTGACCCTAGGCAAATCACTTAACCCTCATTTTCCCTCAAAACAAACAAACAAACAAAAAAAGAGATCAAAGAAAGAGGGAAAAAAAAGGACATGTGTGATTTTGTAAATGGAATTCTTTTTGTTTTTTTGGAAAATAATTGAAAATTGAGGAGATGCTCATCAATCAGAGAATGGCTGGAGAAGTGCTTTATGATTGTGATGGAATACTATTGCCTTATAAGAAATGATGAGGGAATGTTTTCATAAAATTCATGGCAAGTCATATATGGTATATCAGTGGGTAGGAAGGAGTTAGAGGAGTGGAAGAAAATTTTAAAATCCATTTAAACAGAAGATTGTTAAAATGCACAAATAATAATTAAGGAGAACAATTACCTCTTCCTTACTCCACTGAGTTTTCCTTTCATTAGCCATGAATATTTTAGTTCCCATTACTTCTTTCCAAGTTTGGTTGCTGTCTTCCAAGAAACATTCTACATCATCAATTGCTTTCTTGATATTGAACCCAATACTCCAAGAATGAGTATTATATTTGAGAATAATCAGCAAACAGTGTGATAGAATTATCATCCCCTTAATTATCATAATTTTTTATTTCTCTAGGTTTATGTTAGATATTTTCAGTAACATATCAAACTGTTGAACTATATTGAACTCCCAAGTCATTATAATAGCCCTATCTTTAAAAACAAATTACTATATAGTCATGTATCCCTGTATTTTACTTGAGAAAAATGATTTTCTACACCTAAGCATTAGATTTCTCATTATATCTATTAAATTTGAACTCATTTGGGGCAGCTAGGTGGCACAGTGAATAGAGCACCAGCCCTGGAGTCAGGAGTACCTGAGTTCAAATCCGGCCTCAGATACTTAACTCTTACTAGCTGTGTGACCCTGGGCAAGTCATTTAACCCCAATTGCCTCACTAAAATAAAATAAAATAAAATAGAATTAAAAAAAAAATTTTGAACTCATTCTAATCTAGCCTGATACACTTAAGTTGTGCAACCCTGAGCAAGTCAGTAAATCCTGTTTGCCTCAATTTTCTCATATGCAAAATGAGCTAGTGGAAATGGCAAAAACTCTAGCATTTTTGCCAAGAATAGCTCCAATGAAATCACAAAAAGTTGGACACGACTTAAACAACTTAACAAAATTAGTTTTTTTTTAATTATTTTGCTTTGGAGGCAGCTAGGTGGCTCAGTGGATAGAGCACCAGTCCTGGAGTCAGGAGGACCTGAGTTCAAATCTGGCCTCAGACACTTAACACTTACTAGCTGTGTGACCCTGGGCAGGTCACTTAACTCCAATTGCCTCACTAAAAAAAAAAAAATTTGCTTTTTTTTGCAGACTGATATACAATGTATTAGCTATTCCTCTGAGGTTCATGTCTTTTTTCAATTTGATAAGCATATCTTTCCTCCTTTGTATCATCCAAAATATCTGATAAAATATTAAACAATATAGGACCAAGGACATAGATCACTGGATTAATTCAGTAGAGATTTTTTCTAAATCAACTTCTTTGAGAAAAGATATTTAGCTAATTCTATGTCTACCTAACCAGCCCATCAAGTTGCACACATCATTTTATTTTTTCCCACAATGAGAGGACAAGAGGTTAAAAATCTGAAGCATATTTCCCTAATATTAGAAGTTAAGATTTTTCTTAGACTCTTTGATATTGTTTCCTTCTCTTCTGTTTGGCTGAACAATGAAACATCTTCTGAGGGTTCAACCATCTTAGTATTCCTTTATCCATGTCTGTTAAGGAGTAATCATTACTATAGGATCTCATTCTGAGTTTTAAAACTTAAACATTTTTAGCTAAACTCAACCATCTTATATTATTATATTGTTATATAATTGTGAAAAGATCCAGAATATCCTTCATGTATAGCTTTCATTTCATTCCACAGTTTTTTTAAAAATTATTTGCCAGAGGAATATTTGGACTTGGTAACAATTGCAATGTTAATCATTTTGCAAAATGTCATTCAGTTAAATATGGTATAAGCTTTATTTTGAATTATTTAGCCCAATACCTTGGGAATACTTTTTTTTTCATGTTCTTTATTTAACTTTTAATTGTTACTTTGGCTCATTCAATTTATATTGTTATTAATGTTTCTGTGTACTCCCCACAATTGTCTGATGCTATATCACTTTTACCTTGGAGGCAGGTATTCTGATCTTATTACCTATTTCAAATTGAGTAAAAATACATTTTTTAAAAAGGAAATTCTTCCATTGCCACTTTGGTGCCTAAGGCATGTAAGCTATAGAGATGCTCATAAAATCCAGTGAAGAAATGGAGAATGTCCTGTAAATCAGTTTTAAGGTCATCTCCCTTATCCTTGATGACAGGAATTGCTCTTGGCTCTAAGATCCCTGCAAGCAGACGTGCTAGTAATTTTCCAAGCTTGTTGCCTGACAATGCATTTTACTTTAAAGACTTGTGTGTCTCACTCATCTCTCAAAGAATCAAATCTGATAAGTTTCAACTTTATAAGTCTTTTCAATTTCTGTCATTCCTCCTTTATTTTTTTTCTATCAAAGGAATTGATTTTAATTTTTTCATCTTTTCTGTACCTATTTTTATTGCTAAACCATGTTCTGAAATTGATTTGCACAGATTCTAACATAATGCTATAAATAACATAGTTACTGAAGAGTATTTGATGATGAGACTGTTGATGGGATTTAAAAAAAAAATGTCTAGATGACTACTGTATTATACTTGCCAGTCTTGGAAAATAGTCCAAACAGTAAGGAATGTGTTATTTTCATTTATGTCTAAGTCAAGAGTAAGGAATTTAATAAGAATTTATAATTCATTAAGAAGAGCGTGCAGATCATGATACATTACATAATATATACGGTACTTATTGGGTAGTTATAATTAAGAATGTCCACATCAGACTTTAAGATTTGCAATTTACAGAGCATCTCATTTGATCTCCTAATAACTCTAGGAGTTATTATTTTACATATGAGGAAACAGAGCCTGGTAGGAGTTAAGTGACTTGATCTGTGACACAATAATAATAAATATCTGCAGCAGTTTTTGAACACAGGACTTGACTTTAAAAACAGTTCTCTAATCAATTTGTCATTGACCTGCCTAGAGTGATAGAATAATAGTTCTATTGTCTCTTTCTCTAGGCCCTTACTAGAAAAGTTATTTTTCCCAGTATCATGGTATCATATATTTACTAATAGAAAATAACTTTGAGGGACTAGTTACAATCCCTTCCTTTTATATTTGAGCAAACTGAGGCCTAAGAATGTTTAGTGCCTTTACAGGGACACAGAAATGGTTATTAATCAAATCAGAATCTAAACCTCTGTCATTTATCTCCAAACCACCAATTTGTCCACTCCCCAAACCCAGAAAATCATGTTACAGATATAATGTCACTATAAAATAGTAAAACCATAAAAATTATAATTTGGAGGCTATTTTCTTATTCTCTTCCTCCTCCCTTCGACACAAACACACGCATCTTAAAACACTCATTGCATGGATAAATCTTATTATTAGCAAACAGTTTTTGAGCTGAGGGGGTGGAGTTGATAAATCTTATGTGTCCTAGGTATTATCCCTAGAATATCTAGATTATGGGGAATTATTTGCAAAAGAAATTGAAAGGGCAGGCTATCGGAGTTAGGAAAGCTAAACACCTTTACTGAACCTTACTGACTTAGATACTGACTAATGACAACAAAAGAAAAGGAATGCTTGAGTTCTTTTCTGCTTTCTCCCAAAAAGTTTCCCTGGAAAGTTCTGAGACTCCAATTCTCCTTGCCTGAATTGTGGCAATGTCCCTCCATTAGAAATAATAATAATAGTACATAGCCATGCTATATCAATATTTTAGCAAGATGGTGTCTCAGATTAAGCATTGGTGTCCAATTAAGCCACTTGCAAATCCTCATCATTGCCCATTAAACAGAATCAGCTGGTTTGACTTCAAGTTTTTCCCAAATTACTGTGTTTTTTTTAATTCTTACTATAACTGTATTTAATTAAATTTCTATTATACCAGTTTTAGCAGTAAGCCTTTATTATTAATTAATATTGTATATCAGTATCTCCCTAACTTCTTATAGTCTCATGTCTTCAGACCTACATTGTCCTAAGAGGAAGAGCACACCAAACAAAAGTGATGTGAGAGAAAAGGGCAAGAGAGGGCAAAGAGACAATGACCCTGACTTGGCCAAGGGTTTTCAGCTCTTTAGATAGAGGCAGATCATTATGCATTGATCTAAGATAATTGGTTGTAGTATCATTCAGTTCCACTGATTGACATGACTTGAGGGTGATCTAAATTAAAATGGACACTACAGATAATATCAGAGAAGAGTATTCAGAAGACAATAGCTAAAGGGCAAAGTCCATTATCTAGGTGTGGTTCTTCCCTTGGGCTTTCTTTTTCCCAGACAAGTGCTGAACTTTCTGGAGTGGGGGAGGAGAAAAGACTGAAACAGATCTCTGGGGTCCCCCCTAGAAACGTATTATTATTATTGTCTCACACTGGTTTCTCATATTGATGAGTAATAATCTACAATGATAATTATGTCTCTGAACAAGACAGACCAGACAATGCCAACCTACTGGAATAACAACACCCTGACTGAGCCACACAGATTTGCATGAGGAATAAGCAGCAGACAACTGTAAGTATCTGGTCAACCTGATCCAGCATTCCTTAACATTATGATTTACTTGAGTCACACCAAGAATCATTATTGTTACAATGAAAATCATTCTTGAAACAAGGGGCCTGGAATAAAAGTTAACTGTCTTGATTCTTATACTATATGTTTTTATGTGTTATGAAGCAAAGTAACAAAAGTGGAATAACTGCTGGTTTGTACTTGCTGCATGCATTTACCTAATAAAGGTAATTCAGGGCTTTTTTTGAGCATATTCATTACTATACGGTTATCATATTATGACCTTTCTTCTGGAATGTACAGTACTACACAGCTAATCAAATTGAAATGTGTCACATCTTTCATAACTGACAACAGGTTAACATTGTCATCAAAAGAGATAGTCATTACTTTTCTTTTTGTTCAAACAGGGATTGGTCTAAAGCAGAGGCCTTTGATTTCCCTGATATAGGGAGTTCAAAGGTAAGGAAAGAAAGTATAAGATTCAAGTTTAATGTTGCTTTTATACCTTGCACATTTGTTAATAAACTAATGAATTCATTGGTATAGGCAACTACCCTTGAGGATTCTCCCACTCTCTTTGTCTCAGAGAGTCACCTCAATCACTGTGAGTTAAATGATTTGGCCAAGGTCATACAGCAGTGGGGACCTTGAAGCCAAAGATGGACTGAGTTGCCCCTGTATCATTTTGTAACAAAACACTTAGTAATGGTAAATAATTCACATGAATTACTGCAATTAATATGGCTTTAATGTAGTTAGTACTGTAGGTACTTCTGGAGTTATCTAGAGCATGACTTCTTAAACTTTTTCCACTTTTTAACCCTTTTTTGACAGAGAAAATTTTACGTGACCCTAGATATATAGGAATATAAAATAGGTATACATAACCTTTTACTTTTTATTTTTGTGGGACAATGAGGGTTAAGTGACTTGCCCAGGGTCTCACACCTAGTAAATGTCAAGTGTCTGAGGTCAAATTTGAACTCAGGTCCTCCTGAATCTAGGACCAGTGCTTTATCCACTGCACTACCTAGCTGCCTCAACCTTTTACTTTAGCCAAATTTTTCACAACCCCCACATTCAGTTACATCACCCTATATGGGGTTGCAACTGTTGAATAGCAAAATATAGCTTTTGTATTTGCCTATCTCCTACAAACAGAATCAATTATCAGATCAGAGAAATTATAATATCTTATAATAACTCCTACAATTTGTTCCCATACCTGTCCTCTTACAAAGTATAATAACAGATCAGAGAACATAGTTAAGATCCAGATCATAGAATTTAATATCTCCTAGTAGACAAAACCAGATCAGAGGCAGACAGAAAAACAAAACAAAAAAACAAACATTATATCAATTTAATATTTTGTCCCAAGAAGAAATATACAACACATGATCATGTGTTGAGTCTGCCCTCCCAAGAGTGAGGCTCAAAACTCCCCTTCTTTCTAAGGGTTTTTAATGTTTACTGGTTACAGGGTGATGTCAGTTTTATTAGCATGATACAAATTTTAAGGTTTACTGGTTGCACGGTGATGTCAGTTTCATTAGAATGATACAAGTTAAACTAAAGCAAACACTATAAGAGGCAGCTTAAAGACACAGGAAGTGTTTACCAAGTACAAGGACAAGTATATAGAGAGATTTGCTCTATTTACACTGTGGGGGAAAGAAGATAGTGAATAGGGATTCATTAGTTGAAGTTTAGTCAAAAGGGGCATTTTGATTTGTTTACTCTCTTGGGGAAAGAAGTTACTAAATAGGGACTTATCTGCTAGCTATCTGGGTTCAGCCTGAAGTTTTAGCCAAAGGACAAAGCTGGAGGCTTTTGTAAGGCACTTCTTAAGATTCAAGGTAAATTTATATAGTTTTTCCTTTTCACTACTTTGGCAAGTAATACTCAGAACATGGATTTTATGGAACTAGTAACTAGGAGGAATGCCATCTATTTTTCTCCTCATCAAACATAAAGCTTTAAAAAATGTTGAGGAGGCAAGGAAGCCAATGAAATAAGAAAGGACCTATATTTATGTATCGAAGAAATGGAAACAAAGTACATGTTCTAGAACAGTAAATGGTTACACAAATCACGATACATGAATGTCATTAGATAATACTATACTCTAGTCAACAATGAGCATGACAAATACAGAGAAACATAAAACTACTTACATAAACTGATATAAAGGGAAGTAAGCAGAACCAAGAAAATGACATTTAAAGGGGGAAAAAAAGAGTACCACTGTAACTGGAAAGAACAACAACCACAAAACCCACAGTTAAAAAAGGAATGTTGAAAAAATATAAACAATATTGGCCACAAAGAAGAGGACAATTTACCCCATTTTTTTTACAGAAGTATATAGAGGTAGACTATAAATCAATTGGTTGATAAACAATTATTAAGCACCTATTGTGTACAAGGCACTATGCTAATGTTAATATGAATATATAGATCACCTGGAATTGATGGAGATACCTTATTATCCAAAAGTATTTTTTTATGAAACTCTGGGTTAATAGGAGCAAAATGTCTTTCAACTGAACTCCAAACCTGAACCCAAATAGCTAGTAGATAAAAGACCCTACCTAGTGACTTCTTTCCCCTTGGGATAGTAAGTTCCTATCTTATGGTAATTTCTGGGTGTACCCATCCTTGTCAAACCCTTTTTTGTAATTCTGTAGTCTTATCATTACGTTTTTATATTTCCTCCATACTTGTTATAGCTGAAATTGTTAAACTGCTTTTTGCTTCTGGGTTGATTTTTTCATCATACTATTGAAATTGACAATGCCCTGTAATCAGTGGACTAAAAACATTTATATGGGGAGCCAAGATGGTGGAGAGAAGCTAGGAACTTTCATGCATTTTCCCATATTTCCCTCAAAAACAACATTAAACCAAGCCTTTAAACAGATTCTGGAACTACAGAACCTACAAAAACAGAGACAAAATCCTGCTATGTGAGAAAACTTAGAAGACTTCAGAAAAGGTCTGTCTCACCTGGGGTAAAAGGGGAGGGCCACTCACCTCAGTAAAGCTCAGCTCAGTGTGGCTTAGCACCACTCATCTCAGCTGGCAGATCACCTCAGCAAAGCTCCACTCAGGGGCAGCTCAACACTGTTGTAACTGGACACAGCTGACTGTGGGGCAGCTGAGAGTGGGGCAGCTGAGAGCGGGGCAGCTGAGAGCAGTAAGAAGCTTGCACCCATGAACCCTGTGCCCCAGGAGCAGACTTCAACTTGATAAGTTTAAAAATAGCCTACAACATGAGCAAGAAACAAAAAAGGAACCTTACCATTGACAACTTCTATCGTAAAAGGGAAGACCAAAATTCAAACACAGAGGAGTTAGTCAAAACATCCACAAGTGAAGGCTCAAGAGGGAAGATGATCTTGTCTCAAGACCAAAAAGCCATCTTTCAAGAGCTCAAAAAGGCTTTTAAAAATCAAATAAGAGAGGTAGAAGAAAAAATGGAAAAAGAAATAAGAGAAATGAGAGTTACACTGCAAAAAGAAGCTCAAAAAATGACTTAGGAAAACAATTCCATAAAAAATACAATTGGCCAAATGAGAGAAAAAAATAGCCAAACAGAAAAAGAAGTGCAAAAGCTTACTGTGGAAAATAAGGCCTTAAAAATTGAAATTGAGCAAATGGAAGCAGATAACTCCATGAGACAACAAGAATCTGATGAGCAGAATCAAATGACTGAAAAAATAGAAGAAAATGTGAAATACCTCATTGGAAAAACAACTGACCTGGAAAATAGGTCCAGGAGAGATAATTTGAGAATTATTGGACTACCTGAAATCCATGATCAAGAAAAGAGTCTAGACAGCATATTCCAGGAAATTATTATGGAGAACTGCCCTGAAATTTTAGGATCAGAGGATAAAATCATCATTGAAAGAATCCATTGAACACCTCCTGAAAGAGACCCCAAAAGGAGCACTTCAAGGAATATAGTAGCCAAACTCCAGAATTATCAGGTGAAGGAGAAAATACTCCAAGCAGCCAGAAAGAAACCATTTAAATACCATGGAGCCATATTCAGGATTGCACAGGACCTGGCAGCTTTAACATTAAAGGATTGCAGGGCTTGGAATATGATATACAGGAAGGCAAAGAAGCTTGGATTACAACCCAGGATCAACTACTCAGGAAAACTGTGCATTATCTTTCAGAGGAAAAGATGGAAATTCAATGAATTAGGAAATTTCCAAGACTTCCTGAGAAAAAGACCAGAAATGAACAGAAAATTTGATCTCCAAACACAAGACTCTAGAGGAATATAAATAGGTAAACAAGCAGGAGAAAAGGGTTGTTCAATGAGGTTAAACTGCTTAAGTCCATATGAGGGAGGATAATACTTTTAACTCTTGGGATCTGTATTTCTGTAAAGGTATTGTTATTAAATCGACTTTGATGTGATGATATAAAGAAAATTAACGGACAAAATAAAAGAATACTAGGGGGAGGAGAGGAAGGGAGAGGTGGAATGGGATTAATTATATCAAAGGAAGAGGCACAAAATGAACTCATTACAACAGAGGGAAATAAGGGAGGGTTGGGCATTGTTGAAACCTTACTCTCATCAGACTTGGTTCAGGGAGGGAATAAAATACACTCCCATTTGTATAAAGAAACAGCTTACTCTTTAAGGAAACAAAAGGGGAAGGGGGAAAAGGGTGGTATTGATAGAAGGGAGGGCACAAGTGGGGGGAAAAAAGAGCAAGAAAAAGGAGGGCAGGTGATAAAAGGGAGGACAGATTGAGGGAGGCAGGGGTAAGAAGCAAAACACTGGTCAAGTGGAATAGGGGGAAAGAAGGGGAAAAGAAGATGGAGGGAAATAAACAGTTAATAATTTTAACCGTGAATGTGAATGGGATGAACTCTCCCATAAAAAGGAAGCTAATTGCAAAGTGGATTAAAAACCAGAATCCTACAATATGCTGTTTACAGGAAACACATCTGAAGCAGAGAGATACATACAGAGTAAAGATAAAAGGCTGGAGCAGAACATATTATGCATCAGCTAAAGTAAAATAAGCAGGGGTAGCAATCCTTATCTCAGACATAGCAAAGGCAAAAATAGATCTAATTAAAAGAGATAAGGAAGGAAACTACATCTTGCTAAAAGGTACTATAGATAATGAAGTAATATCAATATTAAATATGTATGTGCCAAGTGGTATAGCATCCAAATTCTTAGAGGAGAAGTTAAATGAGTTACAAGAGGAAATAGACAGTAACACTATAGTAGTGGGGGATCTGAATCTTCCCCTCTCAGAATTAGATTAATCTAGCCACAAAATAAATAAGAAAGAAATGAAAGAGGTGAATAGAATACTAGAAAAGTTAGACATGATAGATGCCTGGAGAAAACTGAATGGAGATAGAAAGGAATATATCTTTTTCTCAGCAGTACATGGCACATTTTCAAAATTTGACCATGTATTAGGGCACAAAAACATCATAGCCAAATGTAGAAAGGCAGAAATAGTAAATGCATCCTTCTCTGATCATGATGCAATAAAAATTACATGTTATAAGGAGCCTTGGAAAAGTAGATGGAAAATCAATTGGAAACTAAATAATTTCATTCTAAGGAATGAGTGGGTCAAATAACAAATAATAGAAACAATCAATAAATATATCCAAGAGAATGACAATAATGAGACATACCAAAATCTATGGGATGCAGCCAAAGCAGTGCTTAGGGGAAAATTTATAGCTCTAAATGCTTACATGAATAAAAAAGAGAAAGAGGAAATTAATGAATTGGACATTCAACTTAAAAAGCTAGAAAATGAACAAATTAGAAATTCCTAATTAAATACTAAATTAGAAATCCTGAAAATTAAAGGAGAAATTAATAAAATTGAAAGCAAGAAACCTGTAAAATTAATCAATAAAACAAAGAGCTGGTTCTATGAAAAAATAAATAAAATAGATAAACCACTGGTTAATTTGATTAAAAAAAAAGAAAGAAGAAAACCAAATTACCAGTATCAAAAATGAAAAGGGTGATCTTACCACTAATGAAGTAGAAATTAAAGCAATAATTAGGAACTATTTTGCCCAACTGTATGCCAATAAATTTAACAATCTAAATGAAATGGATAAATATTTACAAAAATAAAAACTTCCCAGGTTAAATGAAGAGGAAATAAATTCCTTAAGTAAGCCCATATTAGAAAAAGAAATTGAACAAGCCATTAATGAACTCCCTAGGAAAAAATCCCCAGGGCCAGATGGGTTTACAGGTGAATTCTACCAAACATTTAAGAACAATTAATTCCAATATTATACAAATTGTTTGGAAAAATAGGTGAAGAAGGAGTTCTACCAAATTTGTTTTATGACACAAATATCGTGGTGATATCAAAACCAGGCAAAGCAAAAACAGAGAAAGAAAATTACAGACCAATTTCCCTAAGGAATATTGATGCTAAAATCTTAAATAAGATATTAGCAAGGAGATTACAGCAAGTGGTCACCAGGATAATACACTATGACCAGGTGGGATTTATACCAGGAATGCAGGGCTGGTTCAACATTAGGAAAACTATTAACATAATTAACCACATCAATAAGAAAACCAACCAAAATCATATGATTATCTCAATAGATGCAGAGAAATCTTTTGGCAAAGTACAACACCCATTCCTAATAAAAACACTAGAGAGCTTAGGAATAGGTGGAGCTTTCCTTAAAATAATAAACAGCATCTACCTAAAACCATCAGCAAGTATTATATGCAATGGAGATAAATTAGAGGCCTTCCCAATAAGATCAGGGGTGAAACAGAGATGTCCGTTATCACCCCTATTATTTAATATGGTACTGGAAATGTTAGCTTTAGCAATCAGAGAAGAGAAAGAAATTAAAAGAATTAGAATAGGCAAGGAGGAAACAAAACTATCACTCTTTGCAGATGATATGATGGTATACTTAAAGAATCCTAGAGTATCAACTCAAAAATTACTTGAAACAATTAACCACTTTAGCAAAGTAGCAGGATATAAAATAAATCCACATAAATCATCAGCATTTCTATACATGACCAACAAAGTCCAGCAGCAAGAGATAGAAAGAGAAATTCCATTTAAAGTAACGGTAGATAATATAAAATACTTGGGAATCTACTTGCCAAGACAAAACCAAGAACTCTATGAACACAATTATGAAATACTTTTCAAACAAATCAAATCAGATCTAAAAAATTGGAAAAATATCAATTGCTCATGGATATACCAAGATAATATAATAAAAATGACAATTCTACCTAAATTAATTTACTTATTCAGTGCCAAACCAATCATACTACCTAAAATTATTTTATAGAGCTAGAAAAAATAATAACAAAATTCATCTGGAAAAACAAAAAATCAAGAATGTCAAGGGAAATAATGAAAAAAAAATGTACAGGAAGGTGGGTTAGCTGTACGAAATCTGGAGCTCTACTATAAAATGGCAGTCATCAAAACTATCTGGTACTGGCTAAGAAATAGAGTGGAGGACCAGTGGAATAGGCTAGGCACAGAAGATGCAATAGTAAATGACATTAGCAATGTACTGTTTGATAAACCCAAAGACCCCAGGTTCTGGGATAGGAATTCAGTATTTGACAAAAATTGCTAGGAAAACTGGAAGATAGTATCACAGAAATTAGGCATAGGCCATCATTTGACACTTTATACTAAAATAAGGCCAAAATGGGTACATGATTTAGACATAAGAGGTGATACCATAGGTAAATTGGGAGAAAAAGGAGTAGTCTACCTTTCAGATCTTTGGAAAGGAGAGAAGTTTATGACCAAACAAGAGATAGAGAATATTATGAAATGCAAAATAGATGACTTTGATTACATTAAATTAAAAAGTTTTTGTACAACAGAAGCAATACATCCCAAATTAGAAGGGGTACAGAAAGCTGGGAAACAATCTTTATGGCCAGTACCTCTGACAAAGGCCTCATTTCTAAAATATATAGGAAACTAAATCAAATTTATATGAATCCAAGTCATTCCCCAATTGAGAAATGGTCAAAGGATATGAGCAGGCAGTTTTCTGATGAAGAAATCAAAGCTATCTATTCCCATATGAAAAAATGTTCTAAATCACTATTGATTAGAGAGATGCAAATTAAAACAACTCTAAGGTACAACCTGACACCGATCAGATTGGCTAAAATGACAAAAAAGGAAAATAATAAATGTTGGAGAAGCTGTGGGAAAATTGGAACACTAATGCATTGTTGGTGGAGCTGTGAACTGATCCAACCATTCTGGAGAGCAATTTGGAATTATGCCCAAAGAGCTGTAAAGCTGTGCATACCCTTTGACCCAGCAATATCACTCTTTGGTCTTTTTCCCAAAGAGATCATAAAAAAGGGAATAGGACCCACAGGTACAAAAATATTTAAAGCTGCTCTTTTTGTGGTGGCAAGGAATTGGAAATTAAGGGAATGTTCATCAATTGGGGAATGCCTGATCAAGTTGTGGTATATGAATGTAATGGAATTCTATTGTGCTGTAAGACATGATGAGCAGGTGGAGTTCACAGAAACCTGGAAGGACTTGCATGAACTGATGATGAGTGAGATGAGCAGAATCAGAAGAACATTATACACAGTGTCATCAACACTATGTGTGGACCAACTGTGATAGATTATATTCTTCTCACTAATCCAATGGAATAAGAATATTCTAAAGGACTCATGATGGAAAAGGCGCTCCAAATCCAGGGGGAAAAAAAAGGAACTGTAGGATATGGCTGATGATTGGACCATACTATTTCTTTTGTTTTTTGATGCTTCTGGTTTTCTGATTACAGGTTTTTCCTTTATGTTCTGATCCTTCTCATATAACATGACTAATGCAGAAACTTGTTTAATGTTATTATATATATTTAACCTATATCAGATTGCCTGATGTCTAGGGGAGGGGGGGAAGGGAGGGAGAAAAATTTGAAATTTGAAATCTTATATAAACAAATCTTGAAAACTATTTCTACATGTAACTGGAAAATAATAAAATACTTTTATTTAAATAAAAAAAAACATATATATGCTCAGAAATGAGGAGTCCCCTGAGATTCACTCTTAGGAGGGAAGTCTCCACATAATCATGGTGTTATATATTTTTTCTTGGGACAAAATATTAAATTAATATTATTTTTTTTTTCTGTCTGTTCTCTGATCCAGTTTGTCTTGTAGTAGACATCATGTTCTCTGATCTGGTTAGTAGGAGATATGATAGGATTTTATAATTTCTCTGATCTATTTACTAATTTTGTAGGAGAGATTAAACATTATTTCTCTGATCTGTTTGACAGGCAGATACAAAAAATATATTTTAATATTCAACACTAAGCATAAGGGATTCAAAGAATCTCAAAAGCCAGTTTGTTTTTAAGACGTTAAAAATCTAATTGGAGAGACATGTAAACAACTTTGTACATACAAGTTACAGGCAGGATAAATTGGGGATAATCAACAGAGGGAAAGAATTATAATCAAGGAGGACTGGGAAAGGCTTCCTGTAGAAGATGGGATTTTAACTAGGATTTAAAGGAAGCCAGGAAATGGAGATGAGGAGGGAGAACATTCCAGACATGGGACAGAGAGTGAAACTGACCATAGTTAGGAGATGTTCTGTTTGAAGAACAGCAAGTAGGACATAGGTTTAAAACATGACCTAGAACTTAAACATTTTTCAAATGTATTGAGATCAGTTTTGCTAATATTTTTCTTTCTAATTTTTTGAAACATTCCTTGTTAAGAAATATGAGTCTGAGAAGAGGCAGGAAAAAGGACACAAGGACATCAAGGTGATATAAAGTGCAAAAAAAGAAACGCTAATTTAGAAAAGATTAGGGAAGCCTGGCCCATTTGGTCTTTATTACAAATAATGGGATCTCTGCTCTGCATTAAAAATACAAAGGTCTTCTCAGAATGGCTTCACAATGGTTGTCCACTTAATTTTCTCTTCTCTCTAGGTAGAGACAAAATAATATAATACATAAATATTACTTTCATGTTTCTTCCCTTAAAACTAACCTCAAATTTAGTCTGAAGAGGCTATATTTTATGATTTAATGATTAAAATAACAATTAAAATTACAAATGATAGTGGAGCTATAAATCAGCATAATACAAATGCAAAGGGACTTCAGTATTTCACCTGTTTTTGGAAAAAAATAAATAAAATAAGGTTTTTTGAGATGTGAAAAAGCCAGGAATTGGGGGAAATATCAGAGGGGAGGGGGAAGGAAGATTCAACATACAAAAAAGTGCTTTTATTGAATCTTTGCTTAGCCCTATGCAGCTATCTTTAAAACTTTATCTTATCCCTACTTTCTGCCTTCCTTTAGTGTTACCCTGAATGAAGAAGCAGCTGTAATTAAGCACTTCCTCTTTGATTTGCCTCATAGGGCTTTTGAATATGAGCTATGATAATGTAAATGCAAATAGTCTAAAATGCTTTATAAATAAAAATAATTATTTTCAGAAAGGTAATATGGTGGATTGAATGAAAGTGGTATGTGGAGTCAAAAGGACAGAATTCAAACTCCAGCTCTGATGCTTCTTAGGTGAGCAAATGAGTATTTATCACTCAAACTCTTTTTTGATTCTCTTTTGTCATCTGAAAATCAGACATTATAATACTACTTTATTAATTTGTAATGAACTACAAATCACTATATATGGTACAGAGTAACTTGCCATAAAGATAGTGCTGTGTCAATTGAGGAATATTTATTGAGCAGCTATTGTGTATATACAACTATACATGGCATAGGGGATGTTGGGAAATTTTGAAAAGATATGACCATTGTCTAAAGCTTGTAATTCAGAGAGTGAATAAGATATCAGTAAATATGGGTATGATGGGGGCAGCTAGGTGATACAGTTGATAATGCACTAACCCTAGATACAGGAAGGACCTGAGTTCAAATCTGTCTTCAGACACTTGACACTTACTAGCTGTGTAACCCTGTGCAAGTCACTCAACCCTCATTACCCCCCTCATACACACACACAATGGGCATGATAAAAAAAAATTACCAAATGAAAGTGTTTTAGAGATTTGTGAAACAAAGTACTATGTGAAATTTAAGAAATAAGGTCATTACACACTGAGAAAATTTGTACAAAACTCTTGGTAAATGTTTTATTTGAACTAGCAATGAAGGATTAAAAAGAATGAATTCAATAGGCAAAGATGGGGAGAGTGATAATATGTTCATATTCAGGAGAAAGACTTCCTAAATTTGACTGGAATGAAGAAAAAATAAAAGTAAGTAATTCGAGATAAAGCTAAAAAATAAAAAGATAAAAGGGCATCAGATTGTGGAGAGTCTCAAATGAAAGACAAGTAATTAGCATTTTCAAAGAAAATGCAATCAATAGTGATCAGAAAACCATTTTCATTATGTACTACTACTATTAATACCATTTCATTTCTTTCCTTTTCTTTCTCCCACCTTTATTTTTATTTTTAAACATGGGATGAGAAGAGAAGGAAAATTATGTAAGCATATGGTGGGGAGGTATATAAATAGCAGTCATAGATAAATGTAAATGATGTGATCTGAGCCTAAAGTTGGAGAATTATAATAGAATGGATTAGAAAGCAGAAACTAAACATATGGGTTTAGGTGACAAATGAGCCTGGTTTTTGACAAAGACAATTTGATATCATGCTTTGCCATCCAGCTTCAGGTACCCTGTAATCAGTAAGAAGTTTGGGTCTTAGATTCAGAAAGGAGGATGAGGCTGTATGTATTGACTGAGTAGATACTTGTATATATTATGTGAATGAGTGGAATGGCCAAAGGAAATAATTTTTGGAGAAAATAAAAAAGATGATTATCAAGGTCAGTTCCTTGAGCAATACCTACATTCAAAATTAAACAAGAAGATGGGAGAGATTGGTGACTTTTCAAAACTCTGCTTCACTTAAATTAATTTTATATGTCTCTTGAAATATCACAGTGTGATGTTATTGTCTGAAAAATAACAAACAAACAAAAACAAACAAACAAACAAAAAAGATCGCTGTGAACACCAAACGCATAACCTAAAGTGCCTTTCCTTAACCTACTCTTTTCAATAGCAGCTGTGGCTACTACTTTTTTGTAGTGATGTGTGGTGCTTAAGTTATGAAAGACATAGTCTGTGGGAAATTTAATCATTTTATTAATAAGGCCAGCATGCTATTAATAATAGGATGGTCATTTAGGAATCTCACTTAGATCAAAGACCATGATGGAGTCAGGCTCAGGGCTAATTTGTTCTTTTGGAAGAGGATTAGCAAGAAACTCTAATTGGTTAACACAATGGGATTTGGGATATATTAAAATGAGAGGCTGAGAGTGACATCATGCCCTGGGCAAGTCACTTAACCCTCATTGCCATGCCAAAAAAACAACAAAACAAAAACAAAAACAAAAACAAAAAAAACAAACAACCCCCCCCCACACACTATCTCTATACTTGGACCACCACCAGCATTGCTCCATCTGTTCAAAGAATGACTGTCCTGCCCAAACCAGGGTGGGTCTTGAAAAAGTCCAACCTCAATATCAGTAATGTCCTTCAAGAAACTGCATAATTTCAAGGGATGAAAATTAGATGATAAGTAGATACATGCATAGCCAGATCTAGCTCAGTGTGGGAGGCTCTGAAAGAAAGAATGGGAGAGAAAGATTTTGACAAAATATAGCACTGATTCCTACTAAAAAATACTAGAGGAGGCATCTAGTTGGTGTTGTGGATAAAAAACTGGCCCTGGATTCAGGAGGACCTGAGTTACAATCTGTCCTCAGACACTTGACATATACCAGTTGTGTTACCCTGCACAAGTCACATAACCCTCATTGCCATGCCAAAAAACAAACAAAAATAAAAAACCACTAGAGAGCAAAGGAAGAGGTAGAGTTTTCTTTAAAATAGTAAGCAGTATCTACCTAAAACCATAAGCAAACCTCATAGATAATGGGGATATGTTAGAGGCATTCTCAATAAGATTAGGGGTGAAACAGGAATGTTCATTATCACCTCTATTATTTAATTTTGTACTAGAAATATTAGCTAGCAATAAGAGAAGAAAAATGAATTAAAGGAATTAGAATAGGCAAGAAGGAAACAAAACTATCACTCTTTCCAGATGATATGATGGTATATTTAGAAAATCCTAAAGAATAAAATTAAAAAAAAAACTACTTGAAACAATTACAACTTTAGGAAAGTTGCAGGATATAAAATAAATCCACATAAATCATCAGCATTTCTATACATGGCCAACAAAATTCAGAAGCAAGAGATAGAGAAATTCCATTTAAAGTAACTATAGACATTATAAAATACTTGGCAGTCTACCTTCCAAGACATGCCCAGGAACTCTATGAACACAATTACAAAACAGTTTTCACAGAAAAAAAAACATCAAAATAATTTGAAAAATATCAATTGTCCATGGATAGGTTGAACTATTATAATAAAAATGACAGTTCTACATAAATCAATTTACTTATTCAATGCCATATCAATCAGACTACCTAAAGATTAGTTTATAGAGTTAGAAAAAACAATAAAAAATTCATATGGAAGAACAAAAGGTCAAGAATATCAAGGGAACTAATAAAAAAAAAGGCACAGGAATGTGGGCTAGTCATACCAAATCTGCAACTATACTATAAAGTGGCAATCATCAAAACTCTTTGGTACTGTCTAAGAAATAGAGTGGTGGATCAATGGAATAGGTTAGGTACAGGAGACACAGTAGTAAATGATTGTAGTAATCTACTGTTTGATAAACCCAAAGACTCCAGCTTCTGGAATAGGAACTTACTATTTGACAAAAGGTGCTGGGAATACTGGAAGACAGTATGTTAGAAACTAAGAATTAACCAACATCTTATAAGGTTAAAATGGGTACATGATGTAGACATAAAGGGTGATACCGTAGGTAAATTAGGAGAGGAAGGAATAGTCCACCTCTTACATCTATGGAGAGGAGAAGAATTTATGACCAAACAAGAGATAGAGAATATTATTACATGCAAAATGGATGATTTTGATCAGATTAAATTAACAAGGTTTTGTACAAACAAAAGTAATGCAGCCAAAATTAGAAGGGAAGCAGAAAGCTGGAAAACAATTTTTAGAGCCTGTGTTTCTGATAAAGTCCTCATTTCAAAAATATATTTGGAACTAAATCAAATTTATAAGAATGCAAGTCATTTCCTAATTGAAAAATGGTCAAAAGATATGAACAAGCAATTTTCAGAAGAAGAAATCAAATCTACTTACTGTAATATGAAAAAATGCTACAAATCACTATTTAATAGAAAAATGCAAATTAAAACAACTCTGAGGTACCACCTCAAACCTATCAGATTGGCTAATCTGACAAGAAAGGAAAATAATAAATTTTGGAGAACTGTGGAAAAATTGGAATACTAATGCATTGCTCATGGAGTTGTGAACTGATCCAACCATTCTGGAGAGCAATTTGAAACTATGCCCAAAAGGCTATGGGACTGTGCCTACCCAGTTATACAGTAATACCACTACTAGCTCTGTATCCCAAAGAGATCATAATAAAGGGAAAAGGACCCACATGTACCAAAATATTTATAGCAGCTCTCTTTGTGGTGACAAATAATTGGAAATTGAGAGAAAGCACATCATTTGGCTGAACAAGTTGTGATATATGAATGTAATGGAATACTATTATGCAGTAAGAAATGATTAACAGGCAGATTTCATAGAAACCTGGAAAGACTTAAGTGGATTGATGCTGAGTGAGGTTTGGAGAACCAGAAGAACATTGTACACAGTAACAGCAACATTATGTGATGATCAACTGTAATAACTCTTCTCAGCAGTGCAATAATCCAAGACAATTCCAAAAAACTAATGTTGGAAAATGTTCTCCACATGAAAAAAAAGTACTGTGGATTCTTAATGTAGATTGAACCATACTGTTTCTACTATTTTTTTTCTTTGTGGTTTTTCCCTTTTGTTCTGATTATAAACATGACTAATGTAGAAATATGTTTGATAACATATATAACCTATTTTGTAGTGCTTTCTGTCCTGTGGAGGAGGGAAGGAAGGGAGGAAGGTAGAAAAATTTGGAACTAAAACCTTTATGAAAACAAATGTTGAAATCTACAAGTAGCTACAAACTAATAAAATACTTTTATGATAAAAAAAAAAGTATGGGAGAGAAGAGGTATTAGACTGCTACCAAACTGAAGGGCTACAGAGATATTCTGCTGAACTCCTTGTTGTATGCCTCTGAAATCTGAACAATATATCAGTTCCATTCCAGGAAACTGAATCACTTCCATTTGAATCATCTTAAAAAAATTATAAGGATCATCTGGTAAGATAAGGTACTAGACACTGAAGTTCTTTCTTGAGTTCAATTACCAAGCATTCAGACTCTACTGCAGAGGGTTCAACTCCATTGGGCTGGTCACATTTTTCAAATGACAAATGAATATTTGTACAGAAGGCTATTTAACAGACAATTTACACAAGGAAAGCAGTCACATGGAGGTCAGAAGAACTCATATACAAATACCCTCAAGGTCTCTCTGAAGAACTTTGGAATTGGTTATGTGACTTCAGAAACACTAGCAAAAGACTACCCAGCATGGCTTGCCCACATGAAATTAGGTGCTGTGCTCTATTAGCAAAGCAAGATTGCAGTAGCTTAAAAAATAAAATTAAGATGCCCACATTTAGAGACATCCACCCTCCAAATGTTCATGTGCACTATTTGTGCCTGACCTATGTTAGAGCCTTCTGAGCTCATACTGAGCCTATAAGACACTATCAGACACAAGGTACTTTGTGATGTAATTTTGTCCTCTTTGAGAAAAAAAAAAGGACAACAACCAACCAATTAATGCTAGTGGAATTTTTTGTTTTGTTTTGTTATAGTAAGTTTAGGTAAGCTGAATGGTAACTACTAATATAGAATCATACCTTCTACACAATTTATCATCTTACAGAGTTTCCTGAGAAAGTAAATGAATAAATAAACATTTATTAACTATCTACTTTGTACCTATAGACAAGAAAGAGAGAAAGGAGTTGAGTTTATAAGTCTAATGACTGGAAGGATAGTAGTGCTCTCAGTACTAGAAGGAAAGTTAAGAAGGGACGATTTGATGGGGGAGGGGAGTCATCACAATGCATTTATTTTGGGGAATATTGAGCTTAAAATAGCCAATTTGAATGTCCAATAGGCAGTAGGTGCTACAACACTGGAAGTTAGGACAAATTTTAAGTTTCAATAAGTATAATTAATGACAATTAGCAGAGAAATAATATAGAATTTATGGCTATTGTTAAAATTACCAATTGAATTAGTATAAATGGAGAACAGAGTAGATCCCAGGAACATACATGGGTAATTGGAGTGATTTGGATGAAGATCCAACAGAGGAGAAGAAGGATCTGGGTAGAAGGAGAATCAAGAGAGAATACTATCATGAAAATCCAGAGGGAAGAAAGTATCAATTTGAAGGGGGTGATGCCAATCAAAGGCTGGAGAGAGGTTCAAGAAGGATAAGGTTTGAGAAAAGGCCATTTATATTTAGCAATTGAGAGATTATTGTTAATTTAATGAAGGTGAAAACCACACTGCTTAGAGTTAAGAAGAGAATGAGAAGAAAAGAAGGTAGAGCTTGAATGACTTGTCCAGTATCGCATAGTAGGGTCAGAGATAGAATTTGAACCAAGATCTTCAAGGCTCGAAGATTGGTTTTCTATTCACTATACCCAACTGCTACTCTAAAGCTTGTACATAAAATGAAAACTTGTATATGTGTTTGCACCTCTGCATACTCATATAAACCAAATATTTGTCTTCTTAGAGAAGTTAGATTTATAAGAACCAACTTTAAATACAGTCATACAGAAATATGTTTAATTGCTCTGTACTTCATTTGTCTCTATCCAACCTTTCATCTTCTTTGTCTGAACATCCCCCTTTTCTCACATTATGTAGTCAGGCTCAAAGGGAATAAATTTAAGGCAAGGCAGTAAGAATCTAAGAAAAGAGAAAAAGAAAATGTGTAGGGTTTTAACTAAGTATGGAAGTTCAATGAAGTTCTAGTATTGGGACTCTTAAGAAGTACATTTTATATATAATGACTCTGTTCCTCTCCTGTGATAATTATTCACATTATATCCAAGAAAAATGAAATGGAAAAGGAGAATGAGTGGGAGAAGGAGGAGGAAAAGCAATGATGGAAAACCAAGCCTTGGCTATTTACCATGAAAAAAAAAAAACAGAAAACACAAAAAGACAATGGAATGATTCCTTCAGTGGGCCTGATTACCTCATTCTAGGTAGTTGGCAAATTGGTAAATTTAATTAGTGGAAGTAATTTAGAGACTTCACAGACTAAATGTTACTTTGTGAATGCATAGAATCTAAGAATTTTTCACTGAAATATCTACATTTCCACTTTCATTAAATTAATCATGTTTAAGACTAACTTCTTAGGTCAATTTACTTCTACCCAAATGCAAAATTTATTTTTCTTTGACCTTTATTCTTCCCTCTTGCTTTAAAATAACAACAAGTGGGGCCGCTAGGTGTCGCAGTGGATAAAGCACTGGCCCTGGATTCAGAAGTACCTGAGTACAAATCTGGCCTCAGACACTTGACACTTACTAGCTATGTGACCCTGGGCAAGTCACTTAACCCCCATTGCCCTGCAATAATAATAATAATGATAATAATAATAATAATAATAATAATAATAATAATAATAATAATAATAACAAGTGCAGTTAAAATTTGTGTAATATATTTGGCTTTCAAATAATTTGGAAATATTATTTTCTAGTAATTTATTCTCTTTCCCTCTCAATTCAGCTGATAAACAATATTAGATATGCTGAACTTTATGACTTTGCAATTAAACAAATTTAACAAAATTCATATAAATTTAAGTATCAATATTTTATATAATATATTATGCCCTTATATCTATGAAATAACAAAACAGGAACTCAACAGTGCTTTCTGGATACCCAAAAAGGACCAGTAAAGTAACATATTCCTCTCCCCCAAAATAATAAAGATGTAATCAAAATATATGTCCTCAATTAACATTCCAGTTTATATTCTCAGAAATTTTCCTATCCTTTCATCTTGTTTAGAGGAGACCGTCTAAACTGATTTTCCTGAAAGATCAAATTTTAACACTCTATCTCGATTTATAACAGAAGAAAACTAATCTTATGGAACAGTTTAAGTAGTTCATGAAATCACTGTGCATTTTTCCCCCTCAAAAATATTGACATTTTGGCTGCCTTGTATAGTACACCATAAATTTAATCAATAATATTTCCTTTTGACACATGAAAAATTATAAACCTGTATGTAGGTCAGAGAAGACACAATGACTTTTGGGGAAAGATATTGTTTCAGGGTAGTTATTTGTAATATCTTCCACTGTAGGAACATTCTGATGCTTCATCAGAACATCTTACCAAATTTAGAACTGGTTCATAAAGCCTTTATAAGCAGAGGAAAAACTCTTGAAGCTCTTACCATGATTTTGAGTTCTGGATTCATATCAAACCATTGTAGACATGATGTTATAGGAAGACCAATCTGAATAAGTTTGGACTACAACACTGAAACATGTGGTATAACTTTTGCCTTCTATATGTGCTAAGAAAAAGTGATTATAGTATAGATGTGGGGTTTGATCTGCTTTAGTGGAGGGAAGTAACATTCACATAAATAAAAAAAATGCTGGCCTTTGGAGAAAAATTTATAGTCTCTGGCTAGGAAAATTTTAAAGGGCCTTCTTAACATGATTTACTTTGCTTAGTCCATTAGAGAATTCAATTTAATTACTATAAACAAGAAAAAAAAATCTGCTACTGAATTGCAATCAAAAATAACTTCAAGGTAAAAGATATATTTGATAACATATATAATTTAGCTGTAGCTAGCTTTATGTGTAATGTCCCTTGGGGCACCAGACTGAGACTGAAGGATTTTATTAAAGATAATATAATATATGATTTTTAAAAGTCTTTCAAATTAGGGAAGGAATAAAAAACACTCTTTTGGGCATTCAAAGTCCTTCATTACCTAGGCCCCTCCTAACTGTCTAATCTTCTTACATATTATTCCCTAATACAAATAGTGCCACTTCCCTCCTGACTATTCTATGAACATGTCACTCCCTCCCTCAAAGGACATTTTCTTTGGCTATCCCCTACACCTTGAATGTTCATACTTCAGGATAACTATCACATCAATTGCGTATGATCTCAATGTACAATATTCTTAAACTTCTACAAAAATGTATGCATATTTTAAGAGATATCACAGTCTATTATAGAAGTAGTTGCAATTTAGTCTTGCTTAATATGATCTCTTTAAAAGCATATTGAAGTAGAGTAAATTGAATTCATTTTAATAAACTGCATTTAAATTTTGAGATTCTGCACTCTAAAATGAATTTAAAATGTCACTTGTTTTCAATAATTTGAAAGCATATTTTCCCTTTCCAAAATTAGGTATTTCTAAATTATTACATTCAGAAATGATGGATACATCTGCCATCACTTACTGTCCTCTATCCTCTTTAGTCTAAACTTTTAAAATATACTTTGTATTACTTCTACCATTGTCCTTTCTCTTTGGATAACTTTAATTTGTATTCAGAAACAGTCTGAAACTTATAATGGTCAAAGAATACAAACAGACAGTTTTCAGATTAAAGGCACATATAGTCATATGAAAAATGCTATAAATCAGTATTAGAGGAATGCAAATGAAAACAACTATGAGGAACCACCTCACACCCATGATATTGGCTGATATGACAAAAAAGGTAAATGATAAATACTTGAGAAAATGTGGGAAAATTGGAATACTAATAAATTATTGGTGGAGTTGTGAACTTATTCTGTAGAGCAATTTGGAACTAAGGACTATGAAACTGTGCATATGTTTTGGCTCAGCAATTCCACTACTTGGTCTGCATCCCAACGAGACCATCAAAAAGGGAAAAGGGCCCACATGTACAAAATATTTATAGCAACTCTTTTTGTCGTAACAAAGGATTGGAAATTGAGGAAATGCCAATCAATTGGGGAATAGCTGAACAAGTTGTGCTATATGAATGTAATGGAATACTATTTTGCTATGAAACATGATGAGCAGGCAGACTTCAGAAAAACCTGGAAAGACATACATGAACTGATGCTGAATTAAGTGAGCAGAAACAGGAGAACATTGTACACAGTACCACCCACATTGTGTGATGATCAACTGTGAAAGATTTAGCTCTTCTCAGTAATACAATGATCCAAGGCAATTCCAAAAGACTTATGATGGAAAATGCTCTCAACATCCAGCAAAAGAATTGTGGAGTCTGAATGCAGATCTAAGTATATTATTATCACTTTGTTGTTGTTCTTGTTTTCTTTTGTTTTTTTCTCTTTTGTTTCTTCTTTTACAACATGACTAATACGGAAATATATTTAAGATGATTCTACACATATAACCTATATCAGATTGCTTTCCATTTTAGGGAGGGGGAGTGAAGAAAGGGAGGGAGAGAAATTTGGACTCAAAATCTTACAAAAATGAATGTTGAAAATAAACATAATATGTAATGGAAAATGAAATAAAATAGCGTTATAATAAAAAAAGATATGTATCTTATTTAAATCCTAATTTGGATTGTCCTATTCAATTTCTAAAGTTTCTCAAGTTTTCTTATCATCTTATACTTGTATTTGATAGTATGAATAACAATATTCTCAGAGCCCAGTAGAAGTCCTCTTCAACTGCTTCTTGCCAAGAAAAGAAACAAACACCAGCAACAAAACCTTTTTTGCCTTTTCTTCCCCCTTTTCACTGTCATCAGAAGTTTCCTAGAGCTTTCTGCAGAAGCTTCTTCTTTGTGCTTTAGTAACCTCACTCCCCCTTTTTTTTTTGTGGGGCAATGGGGGTTAAGTGACTTGCCCAAGGTCACACAGCCAGTAAGTGTCAAGTGTCTGAGGCCGGATTTGAACTCAGGAACTCCTGAATCCAGGGATGGTGCTTTATCCCCTGCACCACCTAGCCACCCAACCTCACTTTCTTTTGTTTCAAAAACATGCTGGGGAATGGTAACTCATATTTCCTAATGTTAAAGAATTGTGTATGTATTTTTACTTAAGACAAAGAGAAAAAGACAGAGGATCTATTATTTTGCCATTGTGAGAAACCCTCCCCCAGTGATGCAGATCATAATTTGTCTATGACTCCATAAATAGGTATGTGGTGGTAGAGAAAAGGGGTGCTGTATTTCTCCTTTCCTAAAAGAGTAATGCCATTTTATACCAATCATCTACTTTAATACAAATTGGCAGACACTTCTAACTTCAATGTTCTAAATCTCTTCTATCTCAGATTTTAGGGAAAGTCAATAAAAAGGCAATCTACCCTGTTTCATAACCTTGTAGACAACAACAGTTTAGCCAATTAGGGCATCTCTATCCTCACCGTTCATCCAGGTGGCACAATGGAGAGAGTGTTGAACTTGGACTCAGGAAGGCTCATGTTCCCCAGTTCAAGTATGACCTCAGTCACTTAACTAACTCTGTTACCCTGGGCAAGTTTCTTAACCCTGTTTGCATCAGTTTCCTCATCTGTAAAATGAGCTGCAGAAGAAAATGACAAAACATCCCAGTACCTTTGCAGAGAAAATCACAAAGAGATCACAAAGAGGAGGAAAGGACTGAAACAAGTGGCCATCATTAGTTCACAATGAACTACTTCTAAGAGCAGTGTCTGATTGGTTGCCATGACCATGTATAAGTAGTTGTGGGAAATATTTCATATTCAGCATTCCATTTGACCCCTTCACACTCTCTTTTCAATGGGGCATTTGGCCCTATAATATATATTACCTTATAACTAAGGATGAAATAAAACTTTTTGCATATTTAACACCAAACTACAAATATTATTGTTATGGTTTTCCCAATACAAGCCTTAAGGGAATGTTTTAATTCCACAATAATGGATAAATTATTTGCCTATGGTAACATAACATATAAGTATGCAACTAATGATTGTATACTAGCTCTTTTTGAATTCTGTGTATTTTAACTTCTATAAATCACTACAATTATCACCACCCATAAACTGACATGTTAGGTAAAACTAGTTTTCTAAAAACTGCATATACTTTGATATGTTTTCCACTATTTTTACAATATCATGTTTACAAACAACAACAATAAATGATGCATAAGAAGTAGTTAGAAATGTGTTATATGTAGTGTTTAACTACTTTTTAAAAATAAATGTTTTAAAAATGCTTGATAATAATATAACATATAGGGCTTTAAAATTTACCAAAACTTTCAAACATGTAATCTCAATTAATTTTCACAATAACCCTGTAAGATAACTACAATAGATATCATTATTTCTATTTTATGATTAAGGAAATAGAGGCTGAGAGAGTTAAAGTATCTTTCCCATGATATATAGCTGCTAAGTATGGAATGGGGGATCTGACATCAGAGTTTTCCCCACTGTAAGTCCAGGGCTCCTTCTACTCAATCACTATGCTTCTATTATTTACTGCTTCTTAATCAAAGATCAATTATTCTTTTCTCTGTAAATATTATATCCTTTGTTCTTTTCTTTTAAGTATGTTCATTGGCAAGATTATTTTTTAGGAAGTAGGTGACTTTGCTATAAAGAAAAATTTCCATTCAGAATTTGATTTTTGTAGATCTCAGTTACTTTAAAAAAAATCACCATATATTTATTTTTGCCATAATAAGGAAATAATATGATTTTGTTCCCCAAAATTTCCAGAATGAAATAAAACTCAGATTCCAAATTTAAGTATAAAGAATGTAAAATAATTACCAAAATTAAATATATGATTCAATGAATTGTTAACATCATCAAAAAGAGTCAATCCTCATGAAAATTATTAGATATTTGAATCTAAACTAAAAGTTATGGCTCTCTAAAATCTGTAAAACATTTTTGATCAGATGCTTTAAATTTCATTTTCATTTGTTGAAGCCATTCAAGTAAACTATATTATGACACTTTAATTAACATATTATTTATATAGGATATTATTGTAGGCAATGATTAGATTATACAATTAGAGCTAGAAAGGACCTTTAAAACCATCTAATTTGATAATTTCAGTTTACATGTGGGCAAGATGAAGGTCTTTTCAGTAAAACTGACTTACTCATTTACCTAGATTGCAAGTTACAGGGTCAGACTTTGAACCTAAGGCATATGACCCCAAATCCAGTATTTTGTTTACATACCATATTTTTTGAAGAATTTTTTGAAATGCAAGGGTCTCTCTATTTTTTTCTCCTAAGCAATTTTAAAGCAAATGGCATTGTTGATAAAATACAAACCACAAAATTAATGTTGTAACAAAGCTTTGTCTTCTTAAAGATTTCAAAGGTTTAAGCTCATTTAAAAGAAAAAAAAAACAGAACACAACAATCAGGTTTAAGTCAGTAAACAGGTGTGCTTTCAACATTTCTTTCATCAGAATAACTCAATCCAGTAAATCATTGCTTCATGTTCACTAAGGGGCTATCTATTATGCTGGTTGTAATATTTGCAGGTGTTTCATGCATTGAATTAGAGAATCGGGATTAGTAAACATATGTTTTTTACATATTTAAAGATCACCACCAACATTTTAAAGGTTGGAGTGACATTTTAAAAATGATCTCTGTGAAAAGTTGACAGTTAAAGTGCTTTAATATGAAAATTAATGGAAGTACTAAAAGTGACTCTACTTTTTAAATATAGGTTATTAAACTTTTTAAACCTTTTCCTTTGCAAATCATTTTTATTTTACATTAACATCATTGAGAGAATGATGGCACCTTCACATAAAATATTTTAATACTTTTTAATTTAACACATTTTGATTAAAATGGAAGTTGAAAACTTTATTATAGGCTACTCCTTGAAGAAATACTGTACTTCTAATTAGTTTCAGATTGTATATTAGATATGCCTGCTTAAAAATGATTTGTCCCCAATATTTCATTTTTGGATAATGATTAAAAGTTTGGTTTTATAAAGAAAGAGTTCCAGAATTTCTTAATTTTATAGGAAATTCATATGAAAATATGAAAAAATTAAGGTATAGAGTACCTCAAAATTCATAAAAATGAGAGTATTTGAATGAATTTACTTTTGCAGTTCTTACTTGGATTGCCATCATAATGTGGAAGTAACCCTAAGTTTCTGATCTGGAAAGTCTTCATGGCTGAACTTAGAAATGAACTAAGTATGATATAAGCTAAACTCAGAGAAATTTCTCACCAAAAGTTGAGTCACGAGTTGAGAAATATTTTCAGTCAAAGCTATCATTGAAGATGATAAAACATAGGGTGGAGAGAGGTAGGAATAGGTGCTATATTGGAATTAATAAAGTATCAGAGAAATGTAGTCCTTCCATTATTTAACTCTCTATATTGGCATATAACCCTAAAATTGCAACCACACTTTGAACTAAGAAAACTATTAAACTATGATTTTTTATTTAATAAGTTGAAAGATAATTCTAATATTTTAATTGTGATATAAAGGGAGAGTGAACTCATTTGTGATTAGTACCCCCCTAATGCCAAAAAACTAGAAGTGACTTCTAGGATGCTGTATCTGGGGGCAATATTTTGGGAAAATGTGAAATATATTTCATTATTGAAAAATGAATTTAACCATCTAAATTGTTTGCAGGGGTAAGGGATTGATATCCAAGCCTGTGATTTCATTATGATGGAAAACACCCTAATTGATGGGAACATATATTTTTCCAGTTCTTTAATAGATCAAGAATGGAAGTAAATATTTTTGTATGAATTAGTCTTTTCCTTCTTTCTTTGACTTCATTTCAGTTATATTCATAGTAGTAATACATATGGATTAAAGGGTATATCAACAATGTACTTACTCTGGATATAGTTCTAAATTGCTTTCCAGAGTCCTGGGATCAACTAATAGAAATTCAAACACTGCCCTCCTATAATTTCCATCACAATTGTTGACTTCATACTTTTATAACTTTGCTAAGACTATGGGACTGACTTAGAATTTGAGAGTTCTTTTAATTAATATTTCTCTCATTAGGGATTTTAAGTGCATTATTTATATGGCAATTTATACTGTGTGTGTCTTCTTTATAAAGCTTCTTGTACAATGCACAAAAGGGGATAAAAAGGAAGTTCAATAGGAAAAACAAGCAAAACATCTTTGAATGGAGCAGGTTGAATATATTATATATTTAATTAAAATTAAATTAGAAATAACAGATTGATATCTCTATTCATCTAAAATTATCTTATTCACTGCTTTGTATATATGGTATTTTTTAGTGTTTGTAAATTCAAGAAAAATAAAATAATATTGACTGTTTATAAGGTTTGACCATTTATCTATTGGACAATAGTTTTTGTTTTACAATATTATAAGTGTTTCATAGTTAGATAATTTATCAGACTTTTATCAGAGAAATTCATAGCAAAAAAAAAAAAACTTCCTCCCAGAGTAAACTATTTCTCTTCTAATTCTAACTTAAGTGATTTTGCTTGTGCAAAATCTATTACTTTTATGTAATTAAACATGATCCATTGTACCTTCTATGATTATCTCTATTGCTTTGTTTAATTAAAAATCCCCTTTAATCCATAGTTTTGAAACATGTATCTTCCCATTCTTTAATCTGTTTCTAATATAACCTTTTCTATTTATGTCATGAATCCTTTTAGAGTTTATCATAATACAAAGTATGAGATTTGGGGCACCTAAGTGGCACAGTGGATTGAACACTGACCCTGGATTCAGGAGGACCTCAGTTCAAATCCCGCCTCAGACACTTAAGACTTACTAGCTGTGTGACCCTAGGCAAGTTACTTAACCCCAACTGCCCTACCAAAAAAAAAAGTATGAGATTTTGGGTTACATATAATTCTTTCCAAACTTCCTTCTAGTTTTCCTTATATCTTTTGGAAAAAAGGATTATTTATATCAGTTGATGTATTTAGATTTAGCAAGTCATTTGCCATAATCTTGTATTATTTCTGGGCTTTGTTTATGCAATATGTTTTATTAGCCAACTTTTCTATATATTCTGAACCATTAATTTTGCTGATTATTTCATTATATAGTTTGAGATCTTATTCTGTTACCTTTTCAATCCTACTTTTTTCCATTATTTCTCTTGAAATACTTGATCACATGTTCCTCTAAATGAATTTTTATTACTTTGGCTAGCTTTATTAATTAATCATTTGTAGTTTTCTTGGTTTGGCAAGAAACACAAATTAATTTGGATAGTATCATAATTTTTATTATGTAGAATGGTCTAACTATAAGAACTCAATATATTTCTAATTATCTGTCTTCCTTTATATGTATAAAGAGGGTTTGTTAATTATGTTGCTGTAAACCTTGGATGTATTTTGGCAACACTTTACCAAAGCAGACTTGCAGTTTGTTGGCAACATATTCTTACTGAGTTGCATGGAACAGTGATAAATTATCACTTGCTCATGATTAAACAGATAGTATAAATCAGAGGCCAGATGCAATCCAGGTACTTTCCTTCCCTTACACATAAGGAATAAGAAAATTGAAACATGAAAAAAGCTCTTATTTTTAAGGAGGAAAATATATATTGATTTAATCAATGTCAAGGTCATATTATCTTCTCTGAGATTTTCATTCTCTACATACTTTTGCATGCTCCACCCCCCAAGTCTCTTGGTCTAAATCTCTGGCTTTGGCTGTCTTTATCTCTTTGTCTCTCTTGCTCATCAGAAAGACTAAAGTGCAGCTACATATTTCTCCTTTGGCACTGATATTATAATGACATTTTAGAGTAGAATATCATAGATTTTTACAATGGAAGTGTATGATATGATTATGGATTTGAGTCAGATTAAACTCTGAGGATGGGGTCTGGAAGGTACCCAGCCCTGCCCCATTTAGTTTAGAAGTTTGTTACTTGTCAAATTCTCACTGTCTCCTTTAAGTTTTATTGCCAATTAACAGTATTTTTTTTTCTTCTGCTCAGTCTCCCCATTTGTCAGCTACATATTAGTTTTGTCTGTAATCCATCATGTGTCAGAACCCCAGTCCCTGTCGAGTGGGTCAGGGAGTTTGCCCACCAATTCAATACTCGGGACTCAAGAAGAAAGGAAAGGGTTCGGCAGAGGATGCAGCAATTAAGTTGAGACCAGATGTTAAGTGACATGTCTCTTTTTCTCAGAGCAGAATCCCCTTGGCCCTAGGGTTCCAACAATGGATTATTCTTTTCTTCCCAATATGATCGAAGATAAATTTTAACCTTGTCATCCTTCTAGAATTAACATGACTACAGAACAATGCTGAAGAACCTGAGCGACTCTTCCTCTTATTCAGGTTGAATATCTTTAGAGACAGGGGTCGGGAGAGGGGAGTCAGTGGGAACTGTGAGATCTGAAACATCTGTCACTCCCCTGTTTCCTCTTCCTTTGGTTTGACCTTGTTCCCCCTCCCCTTTTCCCCCTTGTTCCTGGAACACATATGCATGTCTCCATACATTGATCACGAGGTAAACACGCACCCTGGGTGAGACAGGATTGGATGTGTAAGGATTGGAATGACGCCACCTGCTGGAGACTTACTGTAGAAGAGTTCCACCCATGAAGCGAAGGTCTTTGAGGGCAAGACCAGGAGTCTTTTCTTTGGCGTCAGGAAGTGACACGGGCAAGTGGGAGGAGGAAGGAAGAGACTGGCACTCGCTCTGCCTCTCTTTCCTGAGGACGCTGGTGGAGAGCGGAGCTAGAAATGTGCTCTCCCTTTAATACATAGGAATCTAGGCCTTTCTCTCTCTTTACCAAATTCTTATTCTCCTTAATAAATGCTTAAAAGTCTAACTCTTGCTAAAGCTTATAATTTATTGGCGACCACTCATTAGATATTTTAGACAGACTAGCTAGAATTTTAGCCCTTAATAGATGTTAGATTGTGAGCTCAACCTAGTGTGCATGGGGACTTCCCCTATAAAAGGTCAAGGCATGTATTAGCTAGCGTGGCTCAGGTATTGAGCTTGCCCATTCCTATGGGAATGTAATAAATCTGTCTCTGCTTGACTTGGTGGTCTTCTCGAGTTATTTGGGTAGACTGAGGAAGTTTGCTCCATACAGAAGGAATATTAGAATTAATCTATACTATCTTCCTTATTTTAAAGAGGATGAAACTGAAGCCTATAGCCTTTAAGTGAATAGGAAGGGTGTCAAAGGAATTTTGTGTTAGAGAAAGAAGAAGAATTCAGGTTTCTGTCTCCTTGCTCCAGTGGCATTACATTTTGCTATATAATATGATTTACCTACACATACATATTTACATGTTACATACCATTTACAGTACTTTAGTTTTAATTGTTTACCTAATTAAGTTAGCATTGAACATAATGAGCATTTTATGTTACTTTTTATATAACAATAATGTCACCACAGAGCACAGAATATTAACAGAAAAAATGGATGAGAAAGGGAGATAATTAATAGACAGCTCACATGCTCCATCTATATACACAAGGTAAGAGAACTAGATAAAGGACAATTTAGATGGACTTCTTGTGGAAAACATGCAAGACCTGCACAAGATATTCATGCATGGGTGCAATGTAGTCTACCTTGTCATTGGAAAAAACTGTTATGAACTCTTGGATTGACAAAATAATATTTTGTTATCTTGTAGTAGCAAGAGAATACTATTATGGCTCAAGTCTCATGTGCACAGAAACCACCATGTGCTTTAGAAGAATGACTTAATCATCTGAAATCCCTCATTAGTTTTCCATAATTTCCCCAGCCTAAATTTCACTGGCTCTGAGACCACCTTGGAGCCCTAGAAGTGGAATCAATGGATTATTCCATTTTCCAAGTAATGAATGACTTCTACACATGTTGTCTTTTCTAATTATTTTGCAAGCTCTTTGAGAGCAGGAAGTGCCATGCTTTAGTATTCACAGCACTTAATGTAGTGCTCAGCACATAGTAAACTCACGAGACATACTTTTGCATTCCATTCAACAAGTGAGTTCACAGATTCATTGAGTATAACAATTGGTGTCATATTACTCATTTACATTAATCCAGTAACTTGAAAGGAACAAATAAAATGTCCTAAACCCATACATTCTCTCAACCATGGAACACAAAGGAGAATATGCTTTTCTTAAGAAATGACATAATACTGACAATTTCATTTCTCTTAGCTTAAGAAATATAATTAACATTAAAAAGATAGACATTTGAATGAAAATAAACTTCAATAATTAATAACCTTTCAGAAGTTCAGAAGATTTAGTTATCACTGTTCTTTAGAGAAATAACAAACAAATAATTCTCTGTTTGTGAAAGGTTATTCAGTGGAATCATAGGGGCCTTATTTAGTCAACCAGATGCTCCAGGCTCCATTATGCCCACAATGACCAAGCTCCTTAGTTAGAATGTGATTATTTCACAACATGATCAATATTCTTAGTATCATCATGTGATATAAACTCCTTCCCATGCATCTCTGTTTAGGGATCCAATTATTCCCAGAGATGAGCAAGTAGGACATTTACCATCTGGTATACATTTTTCATGTTAACAGAAAGATTAAGAAGCATCATCATCTTAAGTCTCTATCTAAAATATACTAGAGCTAAATTACTGACATTCATAGAAGAATCTTTCCCTTTGAAAGAGTTATGATTCATTTGGTTTTATTATAATTTTAGTGAAAATAAAGATTGATTCACATATTCTATCAATCTCATGCACAATTAGGTTTGGAAATTTTTCTGTGAATGGTCTAGTTCATTTTCAAACTCATAATTTGCAATGCCAGTGACATTGTGATGACACCTTTGCTTGTAATAACTTATTAAAAATTACTAATGTTGGCATTCTGACCTATCACTCCTAGGCCATGCTTCTGTAATCATTTGAGGAAAGTCTTGACCAGCCTTGCATCCTGGAGAGTTGCCATGTGAGTGTTCTCTAGACTCCCCAATGTTTCAAGGGCTTGGGACAACCACAGTATTAAGTTAACTGTGTAGCAATAATTAACCTAAACAATCTGTGAGTGTCTATAGTTTCTCTAATTAATGGAAATTGACTAATCACCTCCATTTTTACTCTGCTTTTACCTTTGGGTGTGAATCTTATTGGCTATGTAGGTAAGATAAAGTCAAACATGTAAAATGGGAGGACATACTATACAATGCAGACTTTTCAGATCTATTCAGTATTATAAAAGTAGCAACTTCATTTTAAATATTTTTTCTCACAACAATGTTAGTTACATTGAAATTATTCATCTTTTTTTTTTTAAAGTGAGAAAACTGAGGGATTTTTTACTGACTTGTCCAAAGTCACATAGCTATTGTGTCAGAGTTAAAATTGAAACTCTGGTCTTTAGACTCCAATTCTTGTACCCTCTTTATTATATTTCAATGTCTCAGTGGTAAAATGCTGACCTTTATGTCAGGAAGATTTGAGTTCAAACCTGGCCTCAGATACTTAAGAGCTGTGTGATCTGGGCAAGTTACTATCTTTTTCTTTGCCTCAATTTAATCTACTATAAAATGGTTATAATAGCAGCATGTATCTCAAAGACTTATAAGGATCATGCCTATTACATAGGAGGCATTTTATAAATTAGTATTCTCTCCTTCCTTCTAGCTTGTCTAGAGTTATAAAAAAAAAGCATCTTGTCAAGAACCTAGGTTTTAACAATTCAAGGTCATTGCTTCTGTGTGAAAACTCATAAAAAGAATGAATAATTTTTAACCAAGCACTATTGGGATTATACTATAAAATCTCTCAATGGATAAGGTATACTGAATACAAGAAAAAAAAAGAAATATAATGCTTGCATGTGTAAATATTTGTATGACAAACTGAAAATGTCTAGTTATGAAAAAAGATACACTCAATGAAAATATTATCATTGTTAGGCTCAGGAAATTTGGAGGAAAATCTGTCTCATAGAGCATCACCTTGGTTTTAAGCAGAGAGTTGGGATAGAGAAAAAAGTTACTCTATTCTAAAAGTCATATTTTATGAGAATACCAAAATAATTAAATTAATATTTCAGAGAAAGTTTGAAATTGATGTATTATGCTATTAAATGTTCTGTCTAATAAACCTTTTTGGATATGATAGACTGGAACCAAGTGAGGGCATTTATCAAATTAACTTTATTGTTAATGGCATATAATAAAGAATTCTGACTTTATCTATTAAAGAACAATGTGCATGCATATACCACACTGAATATGATCTTTTGTATGTGTCCTTGTACCCTCAGAATGCAGGATTTGTGGTGGCAAATGTGTTATGGTGTCTGATTTCCAGAAACTGTAAATCTCATTTTAATGTTTTTATATTTAAAATATTTCCTTTTTTCCAGTTACATACTAATACACACGTGTGTGTGTGTGTGTGTGTGTGTTTAAGTTTTGAGTTTCAAATTCTATTCTTCTTTCATTTCTTCGCCTAACACTTCTTTGGGATAGTAAGTGGTCTGACATGTTATATATGTGCAATCATGTAAATCATTTCCATATTACTTATTTTGTACAGGAAGATTCAAACAATGCCTTAAAAAGCGGCGGCATATGATTGTGATGGCATAGCATTATGGTATAAGAAATGACAAGCTGGATGATTTCAGAACAACCTGAAAAGTCTTGCATGATACAAAGTGAAGTAAACAGAACCAGAACAATATTGTATATAGTACCAGAATTATTTTATTTTGAACTGTGAACAACTTATCTATTCTCAGCAATAAAATGATCTAAGACAAACCCAAAGGACTCATGATGAAACAAACAATCCACCTCCAGAAAAAGAACTAATATTGTCTGCAGACTCAAACATACCATTTTTGTCTTCCTTCCTTCCTTTTCTGATTTTCCCTTCCTTTCTTCCTTTCTTTGTAATTTCTTGGTGTTATTCCAACATTTAGCTGACACCTTTTGCCCAGATGCCTTGTGTTCTGCCCAGTATCATCCCAGTGTTTTATACTATGTGCCTGATTCATTCCTGGCAACAATTGTCACTTGCCTAAAATTGAATTGTGTTACAATGTCACACAATGGAATTTCAATTTCAACTTCTGTAAATATTACATGTACCCATAACCCTTCAGTGAACATAGAAAGGAGATGTTAGATATGCTGAAGTTCAGACTGTATTCATAGGCAGAGAACATGAAATTACTTTGCTTGGGTATGTATACCCATAGGGATGGGTCAATAGTAATGCTCACTAAAGATTGTGCTGGCATTCCCAGAACACTTACACATACAATCATTACTATTGACATAAATTAATATAGAGTGGTGGTCACTGATGATGTTTAATGCAGAGATGACATCTGGTGATTCAGGAAATCTAATCCCCAATTTCTAGTAAACCAGGTTATTACCCACAGCAAGGTCATTACAGAAATGACTGTATGAAAACAATGTTTCAGACCAAGAGATGTAGGATGAATTGGAAACAAATGAGATTATAGACAGCTAAATAATGTAAAGTATCCATATGCATCCCCAAAATGTATCTTAGTGACATAACCAAGTCTATAAGATTCATTTGCAAGAGCTACAATATCGTTCCTATATTACTATGTAAATAGGCCTAAGCCCTGCATTTAGCTTAGGTATAATTATTTCACTTTGTTGTCTACTGAATTAGGAGCAAACTCTCCATAGAAGGTATGGGTTTTCCTTTCACAAGACTCTCAGTGACTCACTGACATTGCCTTTGTACAAATAACAGCATTATATTAATGATGGAATTTGCAATGTTGAGTTATTTTGGGGATTGCTCTCTATAAGATCTAATAAATACAGATAGATAGAAGACACACAAAGAGATACCAAGAACTTTTTGATAATAAGTGTTGTCCAAAAATAGAATGGGCTATCTCAAGTTTAGTGTTTTCCCCTTCAATGGAGTACTTTGAGAATGATATGAGAATCCTAAAGAAAGCTGACTAATATATATTGTGGCAAAGCAGTTTGTGTGTATGTATTTCAGTAACTTATTGGATTTTCTGTATGCCTATCGTAAGGGGCTAAAATTCTAGCTATACTATCTAAAATCTGAGTGGTCATCAATCAATTATAAGCTTCACCAAGAATATTTAATTGTCTAAGTATTTATTAAAGAGCGTTAGGATCAGAGAGAAAGGTAAAAATCTAACTATTTCTAAGAGACCCCAACACCCAACCTGCCATGGTGAGGTCAGGAACCAAAAAGGACCCAATGCTACCTCCTTCCTCCCTGAAGACTCCTGTGAAACTGGGAACATCCCATCCACAAGCATACACAGCTCCAAGCTAATTGGCTGGTAGCCTGGATTGACAGTACCCACAAGCTAACGTCACTTCCTGATGCCAAGGAAAGCCTCATGGTGGAGATTTCCTATAGTAACTCTCCAGCAGGTGGAATCACTCCAATCATTACACTATATACAAGTTTTCCTGTGTCATCCCTCAGAAAAAAGATGGAAAAGCAAGTGATTTTTACAAGATTTTTGATAGCTGAAATTGACATTATCTTCTGAAACTATTCTAATTCTTTAGGGTGATTATGAGAGGCAGTGATCACAAAAACTTAATAAGTATGATTTACCCTTTATGGGTATGATAATTTCATAAATCAACTGTCTCTGCTTTGTATACATCTTAGTGGCTGTAATACACATGCAAAAAAGACTTTTTAAACAAAGCTAATTTAAAAAATTTACAATATAATTTAGAGAGTTGATTTAGTATTTCTTTAGAAAAAACTTATCAGGTGAAATAAGAGTATAATACATTCAAAATAAATTATCTTCTATAATGATGATTTTAATAATTTTCCAAAAATTAATTGAGGTTTTTATGTTAAAAAGTGATATTCTTCTGAAAATTAACTTTAAAAAGCATATAATAAGTAAAAATAAGAAGCATTTTTTTAATCTGGGTCTGGGAAACATTTTACATCACTAAATTAACATCATTGACTGATACAATAAGAATGATTTTGAAATTAAATTATACAGTGCATTACTTAATCAATTACATACATCCATTTTTAAAATCATAAGCTTGGGTTCGAAGCTTGAATGTAGATACTCCAATGTGGACAAAATGATGTAAAGGAAGGTCAACAAATGTATAGTCAACAATATTCCTAATGATTACATTTGATGATGATAAAATCAAGATAGTATAATAGTATAAAATAAATACCATCTAATTATTTTCAAGGCTATCACTGAAGGAATGCCAAAACTGAGATAGTCAATTTACCAGAGTAGCAGAATACAAGTTAAAATTTGTTATTTGATGTTATCTGTGTTGGAAGAAAGTCCACAACTGAAGCTGAATGTAAATGAAAGATAACCTCCCTCAGGAGTAGATTAATTTTAAAGTTCATTTTTTAAAATTCAAAATTATTCAAATAATTACTTTTATATTTATAACATTACATTATTGAAAAATGGGATGTTTAAATTCATATCCTATATCTATTATCCAATATTGGAAATAATGATATATGGACATTCAGTTACAATTACAGACAAAGAAGGAAAATATTTTAAAATTCCATAGAATATTCAAATATCCATAAAATGCTTCAGCTAATACTTGAGTAATAAAAGAACAATTCATTCATTACTAATCTAACCTGACTATCTTTTTAAAATTTCATTTTTTAATTTTTCATGTTTCTTTCAAAGATGGATTTTGCAAGTTAGTTTTTATTACATATGTTTCTTGTTGGTGCTTGCTGATGGATTCTATGCATATGTTATTCTTGTCATTTATTGAATATTCAGTTAAATGAGTCCTACTAATATTCTATAGGCTTGATCCTTAGAAACTTGTTCGTTTGAATTCTTTTCATTACTTTCCTATTTATTTATCAGGGAATATTCTAGATTTCCTTTTTTAAAATTTTGTTTAGAATTTTATTTTTCAAAATATATATAAAAACAAATTTTGACATCAATTTTTAAAAAACTTTGTGTTCCAACTTCTCTTCCTCCCTCCCTTGCCACCCCCCACCAACAAAAACTAGAGCAATTCAAAATAAGTTATACATGAGTAGTCATGGAAAACATTCCCACATTAGCTAGGTTGTGAGTGAAAACAGTTAAAAAACAAAACTTCAAATTAGGTAATTGTCAAAGAAAAAAATTAAAAATGTATTTCCATCTATTTTCAGATAACATCAGTTCTTTCCCTGTAGATGGATTGCAATTTTTCATAAGTCCTTCAGGGTTATATTGGATCTTTGCATTACTGAAAATAAATACATGCTTGCCAGCAGATCATCTTACATTATTACTGTTATTTTGTATACAGTACATTTCACTCTGCTTCAGTTCACATAGATCTTTACAGGTTTTTTCTGATAGTATCCTGTTCACCATAACCTATATATAGTGCCTTAAACTTGACAAAGAATTTCCTTCATAATAGCCCAGCAAAGTAGGTACCATACTTTTTGTCATTATAATCAATCATCATAACTATTTCCCTCCATTCTATTCCCTTCCCATGATATATACTCTATTTTTATCTTCTTTTACCCTATTCCTCCTCAAAAGTGTTTTACTTCTGACTGTCCCCTCCCCTCCTTTGCACTCCCTTTTTTTCATCCTTCCCTCCTTATCCTCCTCCCCTCCTACTTTCCTGTAGGGTTAAATAGATTACTCCTCCCAATTGGATGTGAATGTTATTCCCTCCTTGAGCCCACTTTGATGAGATTAAGGTCTTTGAGCTAATTCTGTGTTCTAAATTTTTCTTCCTCCCTCCCTCCTCAACACTCCATATGGAATCAAGCAATTAAATATGTCATACTTTTTCAATTATGCATAATATCTTCACCTCCCTCAAAAGTGCTTTGCTTTTTACTGCTCTCTCCTCAAATCAACCCTTCCCTCCTTACCCTCTTCTTCCCCCCCCCACAGTATATCTCCCACTTGAATATGGAGGTTAGTATCTCTTTGAGCCAATTGTGATGATATTAAGGTTCACTCACTCCACCAATCCTATCCCCTCTTCACCTCCCCTACATAAACTATCTTCTTGTTTCCTTCATGTGAGGTACCTCTCCCCAGTCCATCTGTCCCCTTACCCCTCCCCAAGTCTATTCCTCCTACCCCTCAATCCTATTTTAAAGCTGTCATCATGGGTTAGTTAGCTAGCACAGTGGACCAGCCCTGGACTCAGGAGACCCCAAGCCAAAATCTGGCCCAAGACATAAGACACCCCACCCTGTTTGCCCCACAAAGACAAAACAAATGCTTTACAGATATCATCCCTTTACATTCAGTTCAGACCTTTGACTTCTGTGAATTCCTAACTGAAAAAGTTCTTATGAGTTTGATGTATTATCTTCCCATGTAGGAATGTAAACAGTTTGATTTTTTAATATCCCTCATTAAGTCTTTTTCCAGTTTACTTTTTTATGCTTCTCTAGGGTATTGTATTTGAAAGTCAAATTTACTGTTCAGTTCAGGTCTTTTCATCAAAATTTCCTGAAAATCCTCTTTTTTATTGAATTCCCATTTTTTCCTCGGAAAGATTATAATCAGTTTTGCTGGATATGTAATTATTGGCTATAGTCCCAGTTCTTTTGCCCTCTGAAATATCATATTCCATGGTCTCTGGTTCTTTAATGTAGATGCTGCTATATCTTGTTTTAGCCTTATTTAAGCTCCATAGTATTCAATTCTTTTTTTCTAGCTGCTTGCAATATTTTCCCCTTGGCCTGGGAGATCTGGAATTTGGCTATAATATTCCTGGAGGTTTTCCTTTTTGGATCTCTTTCAGGAGGTGATTGATGTATTCTTTCAATTTTTATTTTGCCATCTGCTTCTAGAATATCAGGGCAATTTTACCTGACAATCTCTTGGAGGATGGTTTCTAAGTTTTTATTTTGGTCATGGTTTTCAGGTTGTCCAATGATTTTCAAATTATGTCTCCTGGATCTGTTTTCCAGGTCAGCTGTTTTTCTAAGGAGATATTTCATATTGCCCTCTATTTTTTATTCATTTGGATTTGCTGTACTGTGTCTTGGTTTCTCATAAATTCACTAGCTTCCATTTGTTCAATCCTACTTCTTAGGCAATAATTTTCATCAGACAGCTTTTTTACCTCCTTTTCTATTTGGCTTTTCAAGCTGTTGACTTTTTCTCATAGGTCTCCTGCATTGCTCTCATTTCCTTTCCTTTCTTTCCTCCACCTCTCTAAATATTTTTTCCTATCTCTCCTACATTCTCTTCAAATTCCCTTTTGAGTGCTCCCAAGGCCTGACACCAATTCATATGTTTCTTGGAAGGTTTGGATGTAGGGCCCTGAATTTGTTTTCCTCTTCTGAGGGTACACATCCATCTTCCTTTTAGTTAAAGAAACTTTCTATTATTTTCATATTTCTTTGTTTGCTCATCTTGCCATTTTTTACTTGACTTTTAGCTCCCTCTTACTGTGGGGGCCTACTTGCAAGTTGCACTGTGTCAAGCTTCAGAGCGTCTGAGGTGTTTCAGTTTGTGGGAGGGCAGGTTTTTCTCTCTCCTGGACTATTTTGTGGTCTGAAGGTAACCTCAAGCCAACTTGCTAGTTAACCAGCCAGCAGAGTTCTGTGGTTGTGTTTAGCCTCGATGAGCCAGTGCCCTTCCCCTACCTGGGCATCCTGCAGCTCAGGATTTTTTCCTGGTTCCTTGCTGGGGTGGTATATCTGAACTCCTCCTCAGGTACCACAGACACCCCTGTGTTTTCCACCCCCTGGGACAGCCATTCAGTCTTCTCACCTGACAGTAAGCTTAGTTCCAGAAAACACAGATGCTGCAGCTGATTTGGGGGCTGGGGTTAAATTTCCCTTGCGTAGCATGTTTGGGGTCTGTGTCAGCGCACTCAGGGGTTGGATTCTTCTCACAGCCCAGTAAGGTCCCCTTTAATCAGGAAAATAAACCCAGCATGTTTTTGTGGGGTTTGCCCCTCCATGGCATGTTTTATTGCTATTTTTGGAGTAATTGTGTCAGGAGCTCTGTGTATTTAATGTCCTTCCTCTGCCATCTTGGCTCCATCTCCCATTTCATTCTTTTCTGCAATTTCTATTCTGTACTTGGAGGAGAGTGCTCACCATCTGAATAGCCTTCAGTCCTAGAGTGTGAGTCCAAATATTCTAGATTTCTAAGAAAGCGAATCCAAAAAGAAAATCCTTAATCCAAAATCTTTGTGTATTAAAATTGGATATATTTCAGAAAGGATAGTTTGAGGATTTCTAAAGCTCAGAACATATTAACAAAAATATTTTTTAAGGCTATGTTAGTGGCACCAGTGAATATAAATAAGGGATATAATAGCTGTTTAATAAGGATAGTATGGTAATAAGTGACAACAAAAATTGGTAAAAACTATTCAACACATACCAAATATATATAGTGTGTATATATCTTTTTTGATGGAGATCACAATAATTGTTATAGGACAAGTTGCTTTCTTTCTATTACTTGTTCATACTGCATGTTTTGCATGTTGTTGCATAGGGTGTTCAAACAAATATATTTTTTTTATTTGAAAAAGCACTTTAAATTAGAGCCTATATTTTTGTTGGCTCCCAGAAAGTAACATCTGTAAAATTCTAGTATCAAATAGGATGAGAAAGATTTATAATTCATCTTGTTCACAACTTATTTTGAATTCTTCTGCCAGATCCTTATATATTGCAAAAATATTTTTGTTGTTCCCATATAGTGTGGAAATTATGAGTATTTAATATGTTATCTATTAAAGAAACTGTTTTTAGTTTTTTGGATCAATTTTCAATCCAGGCAATTTTGAGCAACAATTTGGTTTCTCAGAATGATCTATTTCCAGTGCAGTTTGTTGGTTTAGTTCTACATGGTATGTTGAGGTCTGTAATTGTATTGAAGGAATTTGCAATATCTCAGTCTATAAAAGGTAGCAAATTTCTGAGGAATAATTTGAGCAACTAATTCATATCTTGCTGGGTCTTTGGGAGGTGATATTTGAAGCCAAGAGTTTCTATTATTTCTTGAATATTAGACATTGATAAATAATTCTATGTTCCTTAAAGATAGTCTTTCTGGAATTTCTGAAAGTCATGTGTAACACCTGCTCTGGCAATACCTCTCAATTTAAAATTACTCTAACAATTGGGTCCCCAAAGGAAGGCTAATTACTTTTCCCCTTATGGTTTTAACAGTGCCATGAAGGGTTTGGGGCTGCTGTTTATGAAATATTATCTGGTGCTCTGTCTATTGGTTACCAATCATTAGATGTTGCCCAAGGAGTTCCAGTTGACTCCCCTCTTGAATCTGTGTCTTTTCCTAGGTTCCATGTATAAGTAGACCTCTTTTGGCTACTGTAGACAAATCCAATTGCATGTACTTATTTTCAGCCTTAAATATTGTTCAGCAAAATGAGCTTTACAAGTTTCAAAATTATTTCTATAGATTTTAATCATGTTATCATATGTTCTTTCAGTCTTTTTCTATCAATTATGTGTCCAAGACCCAGATGAAGAAATAAAGGAATTAACTTTTCATTTCTACTCATTATATGTTTTTCCAACATAATAATGTTCATAAGAATAATACCTTTTATTTTATATTAAAAAACACAAGAACTTTGTGGGAAATAATTGAAATTATTTAATTAACAATTAACTATTAAGAAATCTTCACAACAGAAAGATCAAAATAACTCAGGTTCTGATTTCTACCCCACACTACCACCCAGTGTTAGATGGAGTATATAAAACTTGGTGGTGATTCCTGCTGCAGCCTGTCAATTAAATGCTGTTATTTTAGCATTAGCTTGTAATTTAGCTTGCTGAAGTCTGAATGCTCATAGCCAAACTGTAGTTCTGGATGGGATGTCAGGCTTCTGATCATGCTTACCCTCCCATAGTTCTTGGTTGAAATTCTGTATGAGAATAGTCACCAGTTTCTTACTTTAGTGTACAATAGGGAAATACTCTAGGTTTGGCTTTGACACTAGGAATTGTCACTTCTCTCTTGGGAAGACACAGACCCGGTGTACAGAGATAGAGGAGCAAGGGCACCCTGGTGAGTCTCTTTTGCTAATATTTAATCAACTCAAGCTTCTCCCTTTTCCATTTCATTCTCTATATACATAGGTATCCATATGATTTTCTTAAATTTTCAGTATCAGACTACTTCACAAGTTCTATCAGTTAATTCCAGTAACTTCTTAATACCTCAAATATAAAATATAAACATAAGATTTTGGATTTTTAAATCCTTCATAATTTGACCCCCTACTTCTATTGCAGTCTCAAAAGTTACTCCTCTAACACATTCTATCATTCATCTGAATAATTCATTTTGATATTTTTCACACATTACATTTCAACTGATATCTCTGTTCCTTTACATAAGGATCTTCATGTCTGAGATGTACTTTTTATCATATCTGCTTCTAAAGATGTTAGTTCTCTTCTAACCTCAGCTAAGGCACTATCAACAGGTTATCTTCCTTAAACCCCAAAATGTGAATGACCTACCTTTCTATGGTTGCATATAAATGATAGATAGTTAGATAGATAGATAGATAGATAGATAGATAGATAGATAGATAGATAGATAGATAGATAGAAAGATAGACAGACAGATAGATAGATAGATAGACAGATAGACATAGACATAGACATAGACATAAACATAGACATACACTCAATAGGACTTTGCTGCACATTCCAAAATCATCTAAGCTAAAGGTATCCTTGTGACAGAGGTCTTCTGGGGAAAGACATCCTGTGTTCCTCTAACACATAGGTGGATAAAGCCTGTTTCCATCAGCTTTGCAGTTAGAATAGTCTATATCATTAAACAACCAGACTGTCAGTGTTTCTGTCTCTCTATCTCTGTCTCTGTATCTGTCTCTCTTTCAGTCTCTCTCTCAGTCTCTCTCTCTCTCTGTGTCTCTCTCTCTTTCACTCTCTCTCTGCCTGTCTCTCTCTCTTGCTGTTTGGGAAATAGAGATCCTTTTCATCAAAAACTTAAGCTTAAGTACTATACATTGACTTGATTGTGGTTCATGGAACAAAGAGGAACAATATCCCCCTTTGCCTTTTAGGCCCTGTGTCCCTGAAAAACAGGTTTAAGGTCTTAGGTCTGTTTTGTTCATTCTTTTTTTTTTTTTAATTCTTGGTGAAGGTGGTAGAATCTTTATATACAATAATTTAATAGAGTATAATTAAAAAAATAAAATAAAGGTATCAAAAACCAGATGCAAATAATGCCCATAATGTGTTTTTCCTTTAGAAACAAAGAAAATGGTTTCTTATACTTCAGTTCAACTCAATTGAATAAGTATTTATTAAGTTCCTTCTATGGGCTAAGACACTGGAGATACAATGGCAAACATGAAACACTTTTTGTCCTTAAACTTTATTTAATATCTAGTATACATATGATGTCCCACAAGAGAATTTATCTGTCCTTCGGGAAGGGATTGAGATGACTAATATCCCTCTGAACTCAGTCAATTACAAATTTTTGACTCTACCAGAAGGTGAATTTAGGAAAAGGAGACTCCCTATTAATAAAACAAAATAATAAAAAGGTGGGATGCATTCTATGTATTCTTTGCTCAATCACCAGTCACATTATTCTGAAAGATATCACTTATGTTCTATCTATTCTATTTGGAAAATAAAAGTGTCATAACATTCATATGACCCAAGTCTCTCTTCTTTCAGAGAGGCATTCTAATATACACAAAATAACTCCCTGAATTGAAAAAGGTTCTGTAACATGTCTTTTTTGTTTGTTTTTATTTAAATAAAACACTGTAATCCTGAATAAATATTATGGATTAACAAAGCATTTAAAAATTAAATATCTAATATATTTCAAAATGCTTAGTAAATGGGGCGGCTAGGTGGCGCAGTGGATAGAGCACCGGCCTTGGAGTCAGGAGGACCTGGGTTCGGATACAGCCTCAGACACTTGGCACTTGCTGGCTGTGTGACCCTGGGCAAGTTACTTAACCCCAATTGCCTCACCAAAAAACAACAAAAATACAAAAACAAAAACAAAAATGCTTAGTAAATCCATATGAAAAAATGGGAAGATATAGAGGACTTATTGTATGAAACAGTTGATTTAATAATACTTTTTTGCTATAATTGTATTGATTAAGCTATTGGTAAGTACGTTGTATGTTTGACTTTCCTCTTTATATTAAAGTCAAATTAATTATTAATAACATACCTTGAAAGGGTAAAAAATAGACACCCAATACAAATCTGATTGTGATAATTTTTAATCAATTAAAAACATTATAATACTACATTTTCTCCCAATAAAATCAATGGTAATAGAAAACTTCCTCAGGAAATAGCATGCCAGCCACTTTACAAAATGCTCACATGGCTATTTGTTATAGTTTGCAAATACTGGAACAATATCTGTTATTGTTATACAAATAACAATATCTTATTATTATAAGTTACTGTAGTAAGGACCCTTTATTTCGTAGCAACAACAACAACAAAATATTGGGTATACTTGACTGGAGTATGGCAGAAATTAGATTTAGATATACCCTTCACATCACATAACAAGATAAATTCCAAATGGGTATGTGATTTATTTTTAAGGGTATTATTATAAACAAATTATACACAAGGAAGGAATTACCTTTCAAATCTATGTATATGAGATGAAATCATGACCATACAAGGGCTAAAACAGATCACAAAGAATAAAATGTAATTTTTCCTATATATAATTTATCTATAATATTACATATAATTTGACATGAATTAATGCAACAAAAATTTTTTTAAGATCTGAGTAATTATGGAAAGTATTTTCAGGAAGAAATGAAATGGTATGGTATCATAAGAAATAATTAAATGGACATTATTAATTATAGTTTGTAAGCCCATTATGAAGTGATACAGAATGAAAGTGCCAGAATAACATTCATGTAATATCATAAACATTATAAATAATATCAACTTTGAAAGATTTTATTAAGGCCATGATCAACTACAATTAAAATATTAATTAAAAATATGTCATCCATCTCCTGACAGGAAAATGATAGATTTAAGAGATAGAAGAAGATAAACTTTTTCACACATATTCCATAGTGGACTGCATTTTATTTCACTGTACATATATGTTATAAGGGCCTTGTTTTTCTTTTTTTCTCTTTTTTCTTTTTCCTTCCTTCTTTCTTTCTTTCTTTCTTTCTTTCTTTCTTTCTTTCTTTCTTTCTTTCTTTCTTTCTTTCTTTCTTTCTTTTTTGTTTCCAGTAGGCAGCGATTTGGGAGAAGAGTGAGCTACTGAGGGTGGGGCATAGGTATAGTAAAAAGAAAAGAAATAAAAAGAGGTTTATTGAGGCATCTTTTTCAAATTGTGGAAAATAGAACAAAAGATAGTCCAGAAAGAAGCACAGCAAGCAGGACAGCTTTGAAAGCTACAGATTGTACTTATTATATACTTAAAGAGAAAAGCAAACTGTACATAGTAGAGATCTGTACTTTCATGTACAATTCTCTCTCTTTTTTTGTTCTATTCGGTATTTAGAAATGCCCATTTTATTTGGTATCTGTTAAGTTCAGCTTTTTTAAAGACACATAACAGACCTGTGTCACAGAGAAAAATAAAAGAAAATAAAATCTCTGTCTGGAAAATGAGCTGAAAAATCTTTGTTTAGATATGAATCAGAATCACTATGAGAAAAAGCCAAGTTCAATGACTGGTAAGATGACCTTTGTCACATGACAGGCTTTAGAGCTGGAAGAGACTTTAGGGATCATTTAGTTCAACTTTTTTTATGTTTCAAATGAGGAAACTCAGGCCTAGAGAGAAGTCATTTGTCCAAAGTCACATAGGCAGTATGTAGCAGAGCTGGGGTTCAAATGAAGGTCCAATAACTTGAAATCCAGTTCACTTTTGAGCAGTTTAGCACAGTGAATAATTATGTTAGACCTGGAGTCAAGAAGTCCTGATTTGAAACCCGATCTTTCACACTAGTTATGATCGTTACCTAAGTCACTTAACTTCTCCAAGGCTCAGACATTTCATCTGATGTTCATATAGCATTGGAAAGATTCTGGGTCATGCTTCTATAGTTTTGACATATAAATCACTTGCTGGGTTTCTTTTAGAATGACAGAACCATATCAAAACTTAAAGATCAGAGATTAAGATCTGCATGGGACCTCAGGGTCCAACAAGTCCAGTCCCCTCATTTTTACAAATGATGAAACTAAGTTTGAACAGTTAAGTTGTCCAAGTTCAAGGATCAAGAGATCAAGATCTGCATGGGATCTCAGAATCCAACAAGCTCAATCCTCTCATTTTTATAAATGATGAAACTAAGGTTGAGCAGTTAACTTGTCCCTGTTCATATAGTTAATATGTCTGAAATATGACTTAAATTCAGATTTTCTGACTCCCCATTTGCCTGTATATCATGTGCCACTTAACTGTCTTATCTTATTAATTCAATACAATTTAACAATCATTTATTAAGTATTTCATACCATTTAAGCTCTGTACAAGGTCCTAGGAATATAAAGATAAAAATTAAAATAATTTCTTAGTGATTCTATTTTTATGGGGAAATACATAGAAAATAATTGATAAATAAAAGCTAATTTGTTAGAAGAGATACTACTAGAAGCTAGGGGAATCTGGGAAGGCTTGCTATAGAAAGTGACAGTAAAGTTGAGCTTTGAAGGAATATCAGGATTCTAAGAGTTGTAAATGAGGTGAAAGTATACTCTAGGCATGTGAAAGTATATATGAAGGTAAATAGATTAGAGATATTATGCCAAGTAGAACAGTTAGGCTGGAACATGGAATCCATGAAGAAGAGTGATATAAAAGATGTCTAGGCAGCCAAGATGGTGGAGGAAAACACATTAAACACACAGAGTTCCTGACATAATTAGCCCCAAAACATCAATAAAACAACCCCTGGAGCAGGAAAACACATAAAAAGATGGGCTGAGATTATTTTCCAGCCAAAGACAGCTTAGAGGGACTATGCTGGGCTGCAAGTAGAGTCAAACTCCATGATCACACCAACACAATCCCCAGGCAGGCTGAACCAGGGAAACTTACCTCCAAGCCTCTGAATCAGCTGTAGAACCAGCATCTTCTGGAACTAAGGTTATGTTCTGGAGAGAGGGCTGAACAGCTAGCTGGGGGGTGGGGAGGTTACAGAGGAGTCTGTGGGACATAAGGAGGAATTCAGCCATCCTTCCCCAGAGGGGAACTAGGAAGAAATCTTGAGCAAGGGGAGGCCCAGGTGGTGGAGGGACACAGGCTTCTGGGAGCTAACAGCCACCACAGCACAAACAATTCTGCTGACAGATAAATTAGCAAGTTGGCTTGAGGTTATGTTAGGATCAGAGAACAGGCCAGGCAAGAGAAAAACCTGTGCTTCCTCTAACTGAAACACCCGGAACCCTCTGAAGCTTGACACAGTGTAGCTTGGAAGTAGGGCCACACAGTAAGAGGAAGTTAAAAGTCAAGTAAAAGACAGTAAAATTAGCAAGCATAGAAAGTTGAGAACTATAGAAAGTTTCTTTAACTACAAGGAAGATTGAGGTGCATCCTCAGAAAAGGATAACAACCTCAGGGCCCCTACATCCAAAGCTTCAAAGAAAAATATGAATTGGTTTCAGTCTTTGGAGCACTCAAAAAGGAATTTGAAGAGAAAGTAGGAGAGATAGAAGGAAGGTCCAGAGAGGTGGAAGAGAGAATGGAAAGAGAAATGAGAGCAATGCAGGAGAGCTATGAGAAAAAAGTCAACAGCTTGAAAAGCCAAATGGAAAAGGAGATACAAAAGCTCTCTGAAGAAAATAATTGCCTAAGAATTAGGATTAAAAAATGGAAGCTAGTGAATCTATGAGAAACCAGACACAGTAAAGCAAATCCAAATGAATAAAAGAATAGAGGACAATATGAAATATCTCCTTGGAAAAACAGCTGACCTGGAAAATTGATCCAGGAGAGATAATTTGAAAATCATTGGACTACCTGAAAACCATGACCACAATAAGAGTTTAGACAGCATCCTCCAAGAGATTGTCAGGTAAAATTGCCCTGATATTCTAGAAGCAGATGGCAAAATAGAAATTGAAAGAATCCACTTATCACCTCCTGAAAGAGATACCAAAAGGAAAATCTCCAGGAATATTATAGCTGAATTCCAGAACTCCCAGCTCAAGGAGAAAATATTTCAAGAAGCTAGAAAAAAGGAATTCAAATACTCTGGATCTTCAATAAGGATATACCAAAATTTAGCAGCATCTACATTAAAGGACCAGAGGACATATGCCAAACAGCAAAGGAACCGGGACGAGAGCCAAGCATCACCTACCAAGCAAAAATGAGTATAATCTTGCAGTGGAAAAAAGGGACTTCAATGAAAAAGTGGAATTTCAGGCATTTGTGATGAAAAGACCTGAATTGAAAAGAAAATTTGACTTTTAAATACAAGACCCTAGAGGAGCATAAAAAGGTAAACAGGAAAAATACATCATGAGAGATATTAAAAGATTAAATTGTTTACAATCCTACATGGGAACATAATACTTCTAACTCATAAGAACTTTCTCAGCATTAGGGTAGCTGAAAGAAATACATTTAGACAGGACACAGGTCTGACCTGAATATGAAGGGATGATATCTGTAAATCATTAATTTTTTTGTTTATCCTTTTTTTGCGGGGCAGATAGGGTGGGGCTGGGTTTTGGTTCAGGGCCTTCTGGGAACAGGGCTGGTGCTTTGTCCACTGTGCCACCTAGCTAACCCATGATGACATCTTTAAAATAAAGTTAAATGGTAAGAGGAATGCACTGGAAAAAAGGTAAAAGGAGAGGTAGATTGGTAAAAAGTATCTCACATAAAAGAAACAAAAAAAAGCTTTTGGAGGTGAGGGGAAGAGGGGGAAGGAGTTGGGGAGTGAATGAACCTTACTATCATCAGAATTGGCTCAAAGAGGGAATAACATACATATTCAACTAGATATAGTAATATATTTTTACCTGAGGGAAATTGGGAGGGGAAGTAGATAAGGGAGGGGGGATAAGAGGGGAAGGAAAGAAGAGCAGATTTGGGGAGGGATTAGTAAAAAGCAAAACACTTTCAAGGAAGGTGACGATATTCTGCATAACTACACATGTATGACTTATAGTGAATTGCTTGATTTCATACGGAGGGTTGAAGAGGGAGGGAAGAAGAAAATTTAGGACACAGAATTAGCTTAAAGACCTTAATCTCATCAGAGTGGGCTCATGGAGGGAATAACATACAAACCTATTTTGGAGGAGTAATCTATCTAACCTTTCAGGAAAGTAGGAGGGGAAGAGGATAAGGAAGGAAGGGTGAAAAAAGGGAGTGCAGAATGGGAGAGGGAACATTCAGAAGCAAAATACTTTTGAGGAGGAATAATGTAAAAGTAGATAGAAAATAGAGTAAATATCATGGGAAGGGAATAGGTTGGAGGGAAATAGTTATGGTTATTGATTATAATGACAAAACATATGGTACCTACTTTGCTGGGCTATTGTGAATAAAATTCTTTGTCAAGTTCAAGGTACAATATAAAAGTTATGATGAACAGTATGCTATCAGAGAAACCTGGAATGACCTACATGAACTAAAGCAGAATGAAATGTATTGTAGACAAAATAACAGCAATAGTGTAAAATGACCTGCTGGGAAGGATGTGTTTATTTTCACCAATGCAATGATCCAATATAACTCTGAAGTACTTAAGAAAATTACAATCCATCTACAGAGACAGAACTGATGATATCTGAAAACAGATTGAAGCATACTTTTTTGACAGTTCCTTAATCTAAAGCTTTGTCTTTTTCTGTTTTCTCTCACAACCTAGCTAATGTGGAGATGTTTTCCATGACTACTTATGTACAACTTATATTGAATTATTTAAGTTCTTGGAGGTCAGGGATGGGAGGGGAGGCAGTAAGAGAAGTTGGAACATAAAGTTTTAAAAAATGATGTCAAAATTTGTTTTTACATGTAATTTTGAAAATAAATTCTAAACAAGGATAAAAAAGGAGTCTGTAAAATTAGGCTGGGCCATATTGTGAAGGGTTTTAAATGACAAACTGAGGAAATGACATTTAATCCTTAAAGCAAGAAGACACAAATTCTTTGCAGGGGTATGACATAGTTGGATTTGTAGTTTATGGGAATTGCCTTGGCAAATTTTTTTAGACTGGAGCAGGGAAGATTTATATATTTTAAGTATAAAGTTATCTTAGGAGCATTTCTTTTGGTTAAAATATCTCTTTTAGTGTCACATTTCTGGTATAGAAATTATCTTGTTGATATGAAAAGCAATGTTTTATCATTATTCTTACCTTCAAGTATAGCTTCGAATTTCCCTGGAATCTGTGCCATCCAAAGGAGTTGAGTTGATCACAGGACCATAGAATCATAGATATGGGATTAAAATTGGACTTAAAAGGTCACTCAGCCTAAAAAATCTAATTTTACTATTGGAAAAACCGAGGTCCAGAAAGGTTGAAATTGCTTGCCTATGATTTCACATACCAATTGGAAGAGTTGAGATTTGAACTCAAGCAATGTGACTATATATTCAGTGCTTTTTCCACTACACATTTTCCTGCTATTCCTGTAACTGTAATGCCCAATCATATTAGTACTGGTAAGCTTGTAGCACATGTGTATCATCTCTCACTATTCTGGGTTTTCTGTTTGTTTTATTTTGTTTTCCAATTACTTGCTTATGTATTCTAAACAACTGTCCTTTGGCCTTTTTTCCTTCCACATATATGGATAATCAGATAAATATAAAGCAAGCCAGGGAAATTGACAATAAAGAGCACCATTTAAAAATAGTGTTTAATTTTTTCTAGTTACATGTATAAAATATTGAGCTTCAATTTTTTCTTCTTCCCTCCATCCCATGGCCTTTCCAAAGGAGAGCAAGGAATCTGATATATGTTATACATGTCATGTAAACATCTTTCCACATTAGTGTTATGAAATAAGAAACAGAACAAAAGGGAAAAGCCACAAAAAAGAAAATTAAATGTGAAAATATTATAATTCAATATTCATTCAGACTTTATAGTTCTTTTTTGTGCATCTGATAGCCTTTTCCATTATGATTCTTTTGGAATTACCTTGGATCGTTGTATTGCCAAAAAGGGCTAAGTCAATCATAGTTGACCACCATACAATGTTGCTGTAACTGTGTACAATGTTTTATTGGTTTTGCTCACTTAACTCAGCATCAGTTCATGTAACACTTTCCATGTGCCCCCCCCTCCCTGAATTCTGCCTGCTCATCTTTTCTAATAGTACAGTCTTCCTTTACATTCACATACTAGAACTTGTTCAGCCATTCCCCAATTGACAGTCATTCCTTCAATCCCCAATTCTTTGCTACCACAAAAAGAGCTGCTAAAATATTTGTGTTGCTGTGGGTCCTTTCCCCTTTTTTAACATCTCTTTGGAAAGAGCACCTTTAATTTCATACCCAGCCTGTATTTAAAGAAAGAAGATTTAAATGATGATCTGTTGTTTTTTTTAATTCATCATAACATATTTTCTACCATCACAAGCATTTAAGAAAAACTTATTCACATGTAGTTTTGTTTCACAAGTCAGTGCTACATATATTAACAGGGATAATTTTCACTTCATGTGATTTAAAAGTCACCGATATAACAACTACAAATCCTACAAATACAATCCTACAGTATGATATATGATAAAGATAAATTGAAGTGTTGATTTTGTACTCTGTTCAAGAGCAATGAGTCCACAGATTTGCATTGTCAACTATTGTGATGTAAGAAATGATGAGCAGGCAGATTTAAGAAAAACTTGGAAGACAAGTGGACTGATTCTGAGTGAAGTGAGACAAACCAGGAGAACAGTGTACAAGTTAACAGCAACATTATGTGATGATTAGCTCTGAGAGATTTAGCTCTTCTCAGCAATACAATGATCCAAGACAATTCCACAGAACTCATGATGGAAAATGTTCTGCACATTTAGGAAAAAGAAAAGAATTGTGGAATATGACTGCAGATTGAACCATACTATTTTATCTTTTTTTCTTTTTTGAGGTTTTCCCCTTTTGTCCTGATTCTTTTTTCATAATATGACTAATGTGAAAATATGTTTAATATAATTGTACATATATAACCTATATCAGATTGCTTTCTTTCTTGGTGAGAGGGAGGGAAGCAAGGGAGGGAGAAAAATTTGGAATACAAAATCTTATAATAACAAATGTTGAAAACTATTTTTTCCCTGAAATAATTTTTATTTCAGGATCACAGAATTTCAGACTAGTCAAAGGCATAGTCCCTGCTCTGGATGGGGCTCTCCTTAACGTGGAAGGTTCAACTAAAGAGGTTTACAAAAGCTTCTTCTGGGTCAAATAGAATGATGGGAGAAAGGGGAGGTGGCAGACTTGCCATACTCTGTCCCATGGTAAGTTGTCAAAAGTGGGGAGGGTTGATGAATATGTGTACTATAATGTAAGGTCAAGTCCAGAGCAACAAGGAGTCAACCACAAATTCTTCTAGTTTATTCCAACTCCAATAGCACCATCAAGGATTATTGACAGTCTCTTCCTGTGGCACAGAAGGGGAGGACTAGGCCCAAAGGAAGACAAGGATGGTATTAAAAGTGGTTGGCCATGAGGACCTACACAGTACAAATTCTCCACCAGGAGAAGTTTCCTAGCTTCTTCCAACTCTAGCAGTACCATCAAAGGCCATCCTTGCTATGCAGTCTGCTCCTGTGGCAAAATAGGAGAATACTGGGCCCAATGGGAAGACAAGAATGTTTTTTTTATGTGGCCAAGAGGACCCAGACAGTTCTAATTCTCTACAAGAACACACTTTCTAGCTTCTTTCAACTCCAATAGCATCATCAAGGGCCAGGATTCCCATAGTCTTAATGAAGGGAAAGCTAGGGATTTTTTGTATAATGATGGGCTTTGGTCTAACCACTGACAATCTTCCATTGGATCAGTTGAGTGAAAGCCATCTCCCTTCACAGCTTTCCATATAGTTGATGTTCAAAATTTGCTACTTTCTAAGGTGACATGTTTCCATTTTCCAGTGCACAATTCATGCTTTCTCAAATTAGGAAAGGGTTGATAACGAACTTCCCGGATGAGAAAGTTGAAACACATTTACAGCTTGTAGATCTCTTGCTGGTCAATGGTCTTAGGCCTCAAAGTTGTAACAGCTAGAGTTTCCTGCAGAAGATGATCCCAGTCACCATGAAGATTCCATCTTATGACTAGGCAAACTGCTCAGCCAAAACTAGTCAGATAAACTGGCCACAGGTTTCTGCTGCTTAGCCTGTAAGACTGTGGGTCCCACACATCAGGCTGGCCTCAGATCTGGGGAACAGTGGCCAGGGCCTCAAGGGACCAACTGACAGCGGTGGGGAAGGCAAGAATCAGCCCTGAAGTCCCAAGGACAGAGGCCTGGGCTGGGCTGGACCCCAGCCCAGGAGGTCCCATTGAAAACTATTTTTATACGTCAATGGAAAAAATAAAATACTATTAAGGTTGAACAAAAAAAAGGCTTGCATTCTCAAGTTTTTGCCCTCCAAGTCAGTTTTTGACTCACATGAAAATACTTTCTTACAGTTTCAGAGACTCCATTTAAGAAGTGAGAGATGGATGACATCATGACTTGTGTAGTTTAAAAACTCTTACATCTAAATGATTGCCATACATAGTTTTACACGCTATTTTTTTCTTTCTCTTTCCTACTTATTTTATCAATTAAAATTGAAAAATACATTGGGACAATTAACTATTTTGTCCCATATAGTCTCATTTATGATTTCTTAAAATATAGCTTTAGTAAACCAGGTTTAATAAAGCCCATTGGCATTCAAATGGAGCTACCAAATATTTCTGAATGAAATAATGTCCTTAAATGTTTCAAATCAATGTTTTAATTGGGTACTGATATGAAAGTTTATGAGACTAAGCTGTTATTCTATTAAGTTTTAAAATTAAATTAGCAAAACTTCAGTTTCCTTTTGAAGAAAAAAATGTTAATGCAATCAGTTTTCTTAGAGGACAGTAGCATGTGGAATATTTTGTATTACATCAATAGAAAAGTCTGTTTTCAGAGCATGTCTTGGGATACAAACATGTTTTATTTTAACAACTTTTTTGGTATGCAATCAGGTGGGAAAGAAACTACCAAAATTAAGAAAAATTACTAAATAAAAATAGATCTGAGGGGAATGTACTAGTGTATTTCCCTCTATAGTTTGTCCCTAAATACTTCTTTAAGTATCTCCTAATAATGAAATGTAACAGTGAAACAAAATGTTAAGTAAGGACTGTGCCAACAAGAATGAACAGTTATTAAAGCATCAAGAGAATTCTGCTAAAGATAGAGAACTACAGACTTTTGGGCTATCTACATAGAAAATTTTAGGATCCTTTACTTCCCAGGAAAAAAATGGAAAGAAAAATAACTGAGTGCATTTCTCTAATAATTAGATTCTCATACATTCTCTCCCAAAATGCCATATTATATCCTTTATCATAGATAAAACACTGTATTTTGCAAAATTGGATGTTAATTACAGATAAATTGTAGCATCAAACTTTATTTGCTTCCAATTCTTTAACTTAGCCAAAAACAGTATGGGGAGAGAAAAGCTATTCAAAACCAATATGACATCTATGTTATCCTCTTTATATATCAGTTGGCTGCCAAAAGATGTGATGGACTCTTGTTTATAACTATCAATGTATCAAATTGTCCTCATGTGACACCCATAATAAAAACAAGTAATGCAAACATTTTGTGTTTCATATAAAGTTTTGTCAAAGCAAAAATAGTCATATACTCAAGTCAGTATGTTTGTCATATTATATTACAGTCTGTTTAACAGTACACTGAAAAATAAAAATCATTCAGACATCTTCCATATTTTTATATACCCAAGCTGGAAATGTAATCAATTCTTATAAGGATAGTGTAAAGTTATAATTGTTTTAAAATGTTTTAAATTATCTCCATGTCTAATGTTGATAAGTAAAGAAAATATAAGAACATTTGATATTATCCCAAATATTCAATCCCTTGTAATATTATTTATGACACATTATCTCCTGTTGAGGACTGTCAATATTGGAAGAAGAGATATACTCCAGATAGTTTCCCTGAAGTATAATGGCAACTACTGGACAATTTTTAAGGATCTATGGTTTACTTACAGTTCAGAACCTGTGTTCAGAACTTTTCATGAGGAATGTATTTTGATTGCTATGGGAGGAATAGATTGGAAGGGAGAAAGAAATAAATTAGTCTTTCCCCATTAGAATGTCAGCTCTTTCAAGACAGGGATGTTCTTTTTTTCCTACTTGTAACAGTGACTGGCACATAGGTAGTATTTAATACATTTTTTTGTTGTTGGTGACTTATATGGTACATCAAAGATTCCAAATTGTCCAGAATAGCTGTTCTACAGAGCTAGAGAGGCAGTTATAAAACCAAAATGTCTTTCAAAATGCAGATGTGTTTTTCAGTTTATAAAGCAATTATTCTTCAAATGACTAGCCACATGTGAAATCAAACTTACCCCTTTTGTACAAGTAAAGCAGATAACAATTTAGATTGGTAGAATTTGAATCATTTCCTATTGGGTTCAAATCTCACATATTAAAATCATCTTGGGTAAATCACATAACCTCCCATAAACCTCTGTTTTCCCATTTGTAAAATAATTAGTTTGGCTTAAAAGGTCTTTGTGGTCCTTTCCAAATATAAATCAGTGAATCTCTGATAAGTAATCAAATGCCCTCCTGAGTAGTATATTTAAGCCTGTGTAATATGTTGAATTTTTGTGGGCCCTCCTAAGAAACACCTAAAATTTCCCATCTGTGATCCCATTTATCCTCATTATCTTTGTAAAATAATGCAGTAAGCTAAAAGTAAGTCAATATTTAATATATATAAAGTGAAAAGAAGACCAATATACTTTAGAACCAAATACATACATTTCCTAGCTCTGATAAAGGAGGTAATCACCAATCACCTTATATAGAATTAATCAATGGAAAAATGGGAAACATGATAAACCTAAAGCATATGAGTTCCCAAAATAAGCATGGTTGAAGACAGTGGTGTGTATCATGGTAGTTAACAACTACCAAGTATGTCACAATATGAAAATTGCTTACAGACTAGTTAAAGTACACAAGCACAAGGGGAAGAGTTTTAAAGAATAAAATAAAACATCATTAATAGAAATAATGGAATTAAAGTAAGGAGAGGAAAGTTTACAGCAAATTTTTAAAAAACCCTTTATAGTGACATATATTTTAGATCATGCAATAAAATCTCATACAACCTTTTGATGAAATTTAGTCTTCGTAAAACAAAGAGTACATTTATTCATGGAGTTTCAAAGAATCATGAAATTTGATAATACCCATTTTCACATTTTAATTTTTGTCAAATCTTAGTATGCCCAGCAGTTAAAGTAGTAGAGATGAGACAGAAAATATAGCCTTTTCCAGTTTTGTTTCTTATGAAATGCTCTGGGTATAACTTGAAATTGTATTTGCTTGATATTATAACTCAAAAAACTTATCAGAAATTAAGAATATGTATAAAGAATTGGAAAAGAGTAGATTGGCAATGTAATCATTTTAAAGACAGGTAAACTGAGGCATGCAGATATTAATTGACTTACCCAATGAAACACTAGAAATGAGGAGAGCAATAAAGTAAACTTAGGTTTTGTGACAAGTTTAGCACCAGTTCCACAGTCCCACATTTAAATTACTACACTAACCATCCAACAAATCAAAACTGGGGGGAGGGATTATAGTATATTGTTTTTTTGTCTTTTTTTTTTCTGGGCAATGGGGGTTAAGTGACTTGTCCAGGGTCACACAGCTAGTAAGTCAAGTGTCTGAGGCTGGATTTGAACTCAAGTCCTCCTGAATCCAAGGCCGGTGCTTTATCCACTGTGCCACCTAGCCGCCCCTAGTATATTGGTTTTTAATGATATGTGTATGTATCTACTTAACATACATTAACCCTTTTCTTCTTCATACCAACCATGCTGAAGAAGACACAATTGGAATCTTCATACCCATCTAACAGATGAGACAATAGCAGCATTAAGTCACATGCCTAGAAAGTGAACTAGGTATATCTAGGTCAGTACCAAATTCTTGCACCTGAAAGACATGGTGCCCTCATAGCATTCTTAAAACATCAATTAAAAAGATTAATGCTGCCCAAACCCTTGTTCTGGTCAAGCCAGTAGGAAGGCTTGCACTCTAAGGGAAATGTATAAGTAACTATAACAGACCACAAAATAATGAGCAATATTATTTTAAGGTAGAATGACACTGATTCCACCCAAACTAATACAATTTTTTGCCACTCCTGTTTCTATTGTGGTACAAGACACTGAAGGAATATCAGCTACTCTTGGGGCTTCAGTTAACACATAGGGAATAATAGGTTAAAGTCTGCTGACATCAAACCTGAAAGACGGAAGTAAAACGTGGGGTGAGAGAACTATTACAGACATTACAGCTTCTCAATATTCTTAAAACAAAGTGGACTGTAAAGATAGGTGTCATAACCTTATGAGTAGATTTATTAGCTGTATTTTATTGGTTTGAAACAAAGTTTGTGTCTTTTATTATTCCAGGGTAAAATGAAGTCACTGTAATTCTAAAAATATTTGTTGAACAGGTCAATTGCACCTGGTCAACACACTCTTTCTATTATCTAGCCAAAGCCCCTCATTCCCTCATGATACACTTACCTATTTTTTTTTTTGGTGCTCCTGTTTTTCTACCATTCTTGGCCTGTTCTCTAATTTAGTAGAATTACAAAGACCGCATATAGACTTAGTGTAACCTAATCATTAATTTGTTCAAATAGGAGAATAACCCAAAAACACAGGTGAAAAAAATTATCATACAGAAACACTAAAGTGTCACAAAACACAACACTGTGTGAGGGGAAAGAAAGAATTACTGACCAGCTATGGAAACAAAGGACAAGGTTTTTTTTTTCTTTTTTGTTGTCCAGTTTTTGCAAAAAGACATTTTCCCCCCCAAAAGTTTGTGTGTTGATAACTGAGCTTATATGGAAACATAGTGGAGTTAATAAGAGAAAAAGGAAACATATAAGTTTAGAGAGAGATTTTCAGTTAATCTTGCCCTTGAATATAAATATACTTGGAAATCAGTTCTTAATTGAAAACATTAATGAAATAGTGATCTTTCATGTCTCAAAGTCTATAGCGACCAATCTGTCTATAAGCTTTCACGTTGTATAACTCTTGTCCATATTCTCCTTTAAATCTTCCCCAGGAGTCTAGCCAAGATGACTGGAAGGTGTTCTTGGTATTTACATTAATTCACTAATAATGCAATTCTTTGTCCTTCCTAAGTTCCTATCTCTGTTAGTCAATAACCATTTATTAAGCAACTACTATTAGCCAGATACTGTGCTAAGTGTTGGGTATTCAGAAAGAAGCAAAACACAGAGCTTTCCATTAAGGTGTTCACAATCTAATGGGGGAGACAACAAGGAAAGATGTACCAATGAGGCATATGCTAGAAAAATAGGAATAATTAAAAGAAGGGAGGCAGTAAGGATAGATAAAGGATTTATTCTAGTAGGTGAAATGGCTGGATAAGTCATGGGATATGATTGTAATGGAATACTATTGTGCTATAAGAAATAAGGAAGAGGGGCAGCTAGGTGGCACAGTGGATAGAGCACCGGCCCTGGATTCAGGAGGACCGGAGTTCAAATCCGACCTCAGATACTTGATACTTACTAGCTATGTGACCCTGGGAAAGTCACCTAACCTCAATTGCCTCACCAAAAAAAAAAAAAAGAAAGAAAAAAGAAAAGAAAAGAAAAGAAAAGAAATAAGGAAGAGATTGCTTTAAAAATCATCTAAACACTTATGTGAACTGATGTAATGTGGAGAGAACAGAACCAAGAGAACATTGTACACAGTAACAGGAACACGTTAGATGATCAAATGTGAATGATTTAACTATTCTTAGCAATGATCCAAGGAAATTCTGAAGGATATATAATGAAAAATAATATCTACCTCCATGACATGGGTGGGATGGGATGAAGTGGGGAACTTATGATATCTGAATACATGTTGATGGGTATTTTTTTTACTTTCTTTTTTTTTCTTTTTTTATATGTTTTAATTTTCAATATGGCTAAGATAGAAATATGATTGCCATGATTGCACATATCAAATTGCTTGCCTTCTCAAGGCAGGGGAAGAGAAGCAGGTTGGGCAATTTGGAATTCAGTATGTAAAAAAAAATATTGTTTTCTTGCACTGTAATTGAGAGAGAGAAAAAAACAAGAGCTTATTAGTGACTCTGGAAATATCAGTTTATATTGAATGATGAAGTTGTAGACATATAGCAGAGTTCTGAAGAAAGGAAAAGGAGAGGAAATGAAGATTAATTTCTCAAGGAGTCTAGTAGTAACAGGGGCAATAATTTCTATCAGAAATGGATGGATCAAGGGATCAAGTGTTAGTTTTGGGATTTTTTATGATTGTGGTGACATGGATATACTCTAATCAAAAAGAAATCAGTCAGTAGACAGGGAATGATTGAACACTGGTGAGTGTTGGGATGATAGAGAGTCAGCTGTTGGAGAAGATGGAATGGAATAGGGCTATTTGTGCATGTAAATTAGAAAAGCTACCTTTTTATGTGATATATAGGTAGAGGAAGGAATAGTGACAGGAGGATTCTTGGTGACTTAAGATGAGAAATACGGGAGAAGAGAGCTGTCAGTGAATCACCTCAATCTTTTCAGTGAAATATTAGGCAAGATTGTCACCTGAGATTATAGGTAGAGAGTGAGCTGTGGAAGTTTTGAGGAGGGATGAAAAGATTTGTAAAAGCTACTGTAATTAGTTTCATAGTATATAAATTAGGGGTAATAGATATAGATGTAGAGATAGATGCAGATACAGATACAGATGTAGATATAGATTTATATATAGTTATATGTAGCTGTAGATATAGGTGGAGCTATAGAGATAATAGATATATAGAGATAGAGAAAGATATTGACTGCATGTGCACATACACATAGACATATACATACACAGAGGGAATATAAATATAATACATATGATATGCTTTATATAATGAATATAATTCACTGACAGCTCTTTATTCCATATATATGTGTGTGTGTTTGTATATATATATATATATATATACATATATACACAAACACATGTACATATACACACACACACGTACACACATATATAGGTTTTTCCCAAAAATATATTCCTCATAAAAATTAGAAAAGTTCTTGGAACTCTTTTTCAAATGAATGAGTTGACAAAGGGGCATGAAGTAAGATATGAGGGAAATGTTTGAAATTGCAAATATGAAAACATATGAAACAAATTTATTTCCCTCATGTTTAAACTCTTTAAAATTAATCAATTTTTAATCAAAATATTAATTATGCACCTACTCTTGGAGCATGAGATGCTTACTAAATCAAAATTGAATGAATTGATTGAAAATACTTTCTTGAAACATTAACATAGAAAATATTAGTTTGGCTATATATCTTCTTTTACATAGAAAATATTAATTTAGTGTCTGCATTTTGTGTTTTTCAAAATACAAAAGGAAAATCAATACATATAGGGAGAAGTCACCCATTATCATACATATACATACATATACATATACATGTACATGTACATGTACATATACACATACATATACACATACACATACACATACATATACATATACATATACACATACACATACATATACATATACATATACACATACACACATATAGTCTTTCACTCTATGTTTCTATCATCTAGTCTTAGCACATTGGTTCATTGTGGGCCTGTTGACATTATTAAACATTAACTTGTAGTAGATCCAGAGTTTTCAACTTCTTTTAGAAGTGTGAGTTGGAGTGAAGGCAGTGGAAGATGGGAATAATAAAAGGTTAGTATTTGAAAGGGCAAGATCTTCAATAAGATATAGCTACAAAGAAATGGAGAAAAGAATATAGAATTGAACTGATTTAGCAGGGTGTCAATATGAGAAGGGAAACAGAATATAGCCAATATTAAGTTTGATGACCAGGGAATGAATTGTAGTGTGGAGGAATAGGAAATTGCAGCAAGGATGAAGAATGCAGTTTGGAGATTCAAGGGAGAGGTCAAGTAATATGCAATGAATTTAAGAACATCAAAACAATTTGTTTCATAAGGATATTTTATAATGTTATGGTCTATTTTATACTTATTAAAGTATGCATTAACATGCTGGGGTTAAAAAAAAGAATAATAGGTATAGCTGTTATTGACAAGCATTGTCGTTGAGTCTTTTTCCCAATAATTAATGAAGTTATACTAAACTGTTCTTTATACAACTGCGATGTTTTTCTCCTCAAACAATAAGGAGAAAATAATGTGCCATTTTGTCTTCTTTAGAAATTCACATATATTTAGTCATATAAATTATGAATATTAATTATAAGGTACAGAAATGGAAAATTGACCTTACAATTTGAAGAATAAGTGGTGTTTTTGTTGTGGACAAAAGACATGTGATACCTTCTATTAAGAAAAGTAGGATGAAAGTTGTGTCTGAGAAAAAAATGATAAAATATATTTTTTAGTAATTTATAAGCAGATATAAAGCAGTTGGTCAAATAAATATGCATCTTATATAGCCCCCTAATTTTCAGTTCTATAAAGAAACTAGAGATTCCATTCATTTTTTAATGTAACTACTCTATTTTTCTTTATATTAGTAGTTCGTGAAAGCTCTCTTATTTTAGGCAATTCATATTGTCATTATTTTGAATTTTTTGTGACCATGTGGATAACTGGAACATTGTATCTTATCATTCTTTAGAAGATCTGTCTTCCCTGTGATATCTTTTTTTTTTCCCTTAAAGAATATTTAGTGATATTTTCAATTGATATTGATTATTTTTTCTTTGCACTGCTTAGTTTTCTTGCAGAGACCAATTTTTTTATGGCTATTCATGTTTTGTTTTGTTTTGGTGACGTAGTTGGGATTAAGTGACTTGCCCAGGGTCACAAAGCTAGTAAGTATCAAGTGTCTGAGGTCGGATTTGAACTCAGGTCCTCCTGACTCCAGGGCCAGTGTTCTATCAACTACACTGCCCCTTTATGGCTATTATTGAAGGGAAAATTATAAAGAGGTCCATCTTTCTCTTCAAAACAAGCAATAGCTTTTGCCTATCTCCAACGAACAGGAAGCACTCTTCGGACCACCAGTCTTGCTTCCATCACAGTTTTCACATTCATAATCTGGGGAAGCAACTCCTGTGGAGGCCTAGCCAGCAATCCTGACCAATTGCCTACAAACAGTGCAGGCAAACTAGCCTAGCAAAAGTAGCATGACACCCTGAGAGAGAGAGATGGAAGCACAGGTCAGGGAAGTCAAAACACCACAACTACCATTATCACATTTCCCCTAAAACTTTGCTTAAGACTCCTTGTGACCCTGAACCCAGAACCTTGGGGATTTTGATGCTTCCAGTCTAGTACCCAAAGGGATCACCTGTTGGAATACTCTCTGTGTATATCCAGCCTGGGAATGGCTTAGTACAGTGCTATAGTCACAGATATTAAAGAGCCAGAAAAGGCAGTTCTTGACACAAAAGTCCTTGGTATTAATAAATAGTTCAACATCAGAAAGTGATATTTTAGAAGTGGAAATCACTTGAGAGAAGAGTGATTAAATTCTGCCTTGTTTCTGTAACCTAAGAATGATGGAGCTTTTCCATTTGACTTCTAGCTGAAATTCTTCAATTATTTTGTGTCTTCTATTTAAAAGTGACCAACTTGAGAGCAGGTACTGTCTTACATTTCTAGGTTTATCCCCAAAATATTTTCCTCATAAAACTAGAAAAGTTCTTGCAAGTCTTTTTCAAATGAATGCATTAACAAGGGGAAATGAAATAGGATGAGAAGAGGGATATATTTGAAATTGCAAAAGTGAAGCCATGTGAAACATCTTTTTTGCCCACATTTCATCTTCTACTCATGTTTAAATTCTTTAAAATTAATCAACTTTCAGTCAAACTATTAATTATGCACCTACTCTTGGAGTATGTGATGCTTAATAAATCAACATTGAATGAACAGATTGAAAACACTTTCTTGAAACATTAGCATAGAAAATATCAGGTTGGCTATATTATCTTTTATATAGAAAATGTTAATTTAGTCATTTTCAAAATATAAAAGGGAAATAAATAAACACAGAGAGTAATCAACCATTATTCATTTGAGGCCCATGTTGACACACTGTACTGAAATTTAATTTGATTTGTTAACAATTTTTTTTCCTGAAATGCTTTTAGAAATGCCCAACATGGGGGCAGCTAGGTGGTACAGTGGATAGAGCACCAGCCCTGGAGTCAGCAGTACCTGAATTCAAATCTGGACTCAGACACTTAACACTTACTAGCTGTGTGACCCTGGGCAAGTCTCTTAACCCCAATTGCCTCACTAAAAAAAAAAAAAAGAAAGAAATAAAGAAACAAATGCTTGACATGTTGTGAACTCCAAGATTAACCCTCCTTCGGATTGGGATGTATTAATTTCTAATTTTTACTCTCAATGATAAACTCATAAATTCTAATAATTTGAAGCTGAACAATTTATGATTTCCATTCTTTTTGTTTTTAAATTTTCTATATAAAGACTATATATACATATATATGTTTGTGTGTGCCTTTGAATTCATTTAATTTATAAGAAAATTGAATCAGTTTTTTTCTTATCATCAAGTCAAAATGCTAGTTTTAAATAGAAAAAAAGTCTTAAATGACTGAATTATCATTACCCAAAAGATTTTTGTCTTCTCTATAATCTTTTTTTTCCCATGGCTACAAACATTTATTTTATTTTTTCCAGTTACAGGTAAGGGTAGTTTTCAACATTCATTTTCATAAGATTTAGAGTTCCAAATTTTTCTCCATCCCTCCCTCCATTTTTCCCCCCTCCACAAGATCGCAACCAGGTTTTATATGTACAATCCACAATTGTTATTTTTATCAATTCTTTCTCTGGGGGTGCATAGTAAGGTTCCTCATCAGTTCCTTGGGATTGTCTTGGGTCATTGCATTGCTGAGAGTAGTTAAGTCATTCACAATTGTTCATTGAACAATACTGCTGTCATTATGCACAATGTCCTCCCAGCTCTGCTCACTTCACTATACATCAATGTTCATTAGTCTTTCCAGGTTTTTTGGGGATCGTCCTGTTTGTCATTTCCTGTAGCACAAGACCATTCCACTACAATCATATAGCATAGCTTTTGCCACCATTCCTCAATTGATGGACATTCCCTTGATTCTCAATTCTTAGCCTCCAGCAAGAGTTGCTATAAATATCTTTTGTACAATTTTTACCCTTTTCTCTATTTCATGGTTACTATTGTTAACTTTTTCCCTTCCATCCTATTCCCTTCCCCATGATATTTATTCTATTATCCATCTTCTTGCATCCTATCACTCTTCAAAAGTGATTTTCTTCTGTCTGTCCCCTCCCCCACTTTGCCCTTCCTGTTTTTGCCCCTCTCTCTTTATCCCCTTCCCCTCCTATTTTCCTGCAGGGTTAGAGAGATTACTCCACCCAAATGAGTGTGTACATTATTCCCTCCTTGAGCCAATTCAAATGAAATTGAGGTCTTTGATCCAATTCTGATGAGTGTTCCACTCATTTACTGCCCAGATTAAATAGATTACTCCACCCAGTTGGGTGTGTGTGTTCCTCCCCCTTTGAGGTAGCTCTGATGAGTTTAAGGTCTTTGAGCCTTTTCTGATCTGTGTAAAATTAATTTACTGCCCTGCTCCTCTCCCATCTCTTCCCCCACTCCATAACCCTTTTCCTGTTTTTTCATGTAGAATTTCACCTCTGCCCTTCCCCCTCCCCCATTGCATTCGCTTCACCCCTCAATTTAACCCTAAAGATGTCATCACCTAGCTAGGTGACACAGTGGACAAAGCATCACCCCTGGACCCAGGGGGATCCCAGCCAAAACCCAGCCTCAGACACAAGACAGTCACCCACTGTACAACCCCAGGTATGTCCCCCAGCTCCAATTTTTTATGGTTCTCTTGGGTCTTGTATTTGAAAGTCAAATATGCCATTCAGTTCAGGTCTTTTCATCACAAATATCTGAAAATCTTCTTTTTCATTAAAGTCCCATTTTTCTGCTGAAAGATTATGCTGAGTTTTGTTGGGTAGGCGATTCTTGGTTGTAATCTCATTTCCTTTGCCCTCTGGAATATAATATTCAATGCCCTCCAGTCCTTTAATGTAGAAGCTGCTAGATCTTGTGCTATCATTACTGGGGCTCCATGGTATTTGAATTCTTTCTTTTTGGCGGCTTGCAATATTTTCTCCTTGATCTGAGAGCTCTGGAATTTGGCTATAATATTCCTAGGAGTTTTTCTTTTGGGAACTCTTTCTGGAGGTGATAGGTGGATTCTTTCAATTTCTATTTTAGCTTCTTCTTCTAGAATTCCAGGGCAATTTTCCCTGACAATATCTTGGAAGATGATGTATAAGCTCTTTCCTTGATCATGGTTTTCAGGTAGACCAATAATTTTCAAATGATCTCTCCTGGACCTATTTTCCAGGTCAGCAGTTTTTCCCAAAAGATATTTCACATTGCTCTTTATTTTTTTTTCTTCATTTGGATTTGCTTTATTGTGTCTTGGTTTTTCATAAAGTCACTGGCTTCCATTTGTTCAATCCTCATTCTTAGACAATTATTTTCATCAGAGAGCTTTTGAACCTCCTTTTCCATTTGGCCAATTTGACTCTTCAAGCTGTTGACTTTTTTCTCATGTCTTTCCTGCATCACCCTCATTTCTCTTTCCATTTTTTCCTCTACCTCTCTAACTTTATCTTCAAAGTCCTTTTTGAGCACCTCTATGGCCTGAGACCAATTCATATTTTTCTTGGAAGCTTTAGATATAGGGGCCCTGATGCTGACATCTTCCTCTGAGGGTGCACCTCAGTCTTCCTTGTTACTGAAGAAACTTTCTATGGTCCTCACCTTTCTCTGTCTGTTAATCTTGCCTTTCTTTTACTTGACTTTTAGCTCCTTAAAGTGGGGCACTATTTCCAGGCTGCAGTATCCCAAGCTTAAGAAGTCCCATGTGGTATGATTTAAGGAGGATCAGGTTCTTCCCTCACCTGGCCTGTTCCCTTGTCCATAGATGACCCCAGACCAACTTGCTAATCAACCAGCTTTGTGTGTTGTGGTTGTCAGCTCTGATGAGCCTGTGCCCCTCCCCTGGGCCACTGCTACTCAAGCCTATCTCCTGGTTCTCAGCAGGAGTGAAAAATCCAAGTTCTGCCTCAGGACCAGCATAGACCCCTGTAGTCTCCCCCCTGCCCAGGGCTCAGCCCTCTCATCAGACTGTGATCTTAGTTCCAGAGGAAACTGGCCCTTCAGCTGATTCAGAGGCTCTGGTGGTCTCCTTCTCTGGTGAGGCCTTCCTGGGACTGGATCTGTGTCAGGATGACTGTGTGGTTGGGTTCGACTCCTGTTTCAGCACAGCAGCTCCCTCCTTCTGACCTTCCAAGCTGTTCTTGGTTAGAAGATGATTTCGGCACATTCTTCTGTGAGTTTTGCTGCTCTGGGCATTTTCCTATGGTGCTATTTGGATGTTTCTTGGAGCAGTCATGTCATGAGTTCGAGAGCTCACTGCCTTTCCTCTGCCATCTTGGCTCTGCCCTGGAAGTCCTCCCTAGTTTTCTTGACAGTAGATTTTACAGGGTTCAGAGATAGCATTTTGAATCTTGTGTCCTAAAACTATAGGATCCTAGATTTGGAGCTAGAAGGAATATCAGTGGTGATTGAGACCAGCCCCTTCACTTTACAGATGAGGAAACTGAGGCTTAGACAGGTTTGTAACTGGACCAAGATCACACAGCTATTAAGAACCTGATATTTAATTGAAGTTGATATCTTCCTAGTTTCAAGTCAACTAATCTGCCTTCTACATGATTTAGATATCTGGTGCTAGTGAAGAATATAATCTTACAACAAAATTCAGTCATGGTACCGTTGCTGATATCCAGGGTTAATCTACAGAAAGGATTCACAATATTTTTTAAAAAGCATAATCCATCAAGTTTTGTAGATGTTTTACATATATGATCTCAGCTGATCCTAAGTAAAGTCTTGTGTACTCCTGGTATGATTTATCCCCTTTACACAAATAAAGAAAGTGGGGTTCAAGAGAGCTTGTGCCTTGTCCATTGGCACAAAAATGAGTTAGATGTATCATTCAAATAAAAGTCTCTCTTTATTCATATGTGTGCGTGTGTTTACTATATTCTCTAGTGATTGGGACTCAGTAGTAGTACTCACTGAAGGGGCGAAAACTTAAAAATATTCTAATGGAATATAAAACCCAGTATGATAATAAAATGAAAAGGATATTGTGCATCAATGTGATGTTTCCTTGTCAAGAATCTTAAATTTTTGTCAAGGAGACAAATATTTTTTCTATTACATATTTGATGAAATTCTATTAATAAAATGTAAGATGCTAAATTAACCTTACAGAATAATATAAAAAGCACTTAATTTATTACACTGATTTGGCACTTTCTCAGTATTTTTCTAAGTTCAACTCTGAGGAAAATTATGCGAGTTTATAAATGGGCTATTACTTTTAATCAAAGTCCCAAAAGTTATTTTTCAGCATTTTTATTGCATAAAGAGGTAATCAACTTTATGTAGCCAAATATATTTTAATAGTTTCATAAAAGTCTAATTGTTCAAAAATAAAATGCTCTGGATACTGGTTTATTTGGTATGTTTGCAGCAACCATTAACTTTTAGATATTCACTACATTACCCTTTCATTATGAGTCTGTGCTCTCTGACAACAGATTTGCTAGAGAAATTAAGTATTATTTCTGAATTTTGTAATAAAGGCCATAAGAATATTCACCCACAGTTCACACAAAATATATCCAATATATGTATGTGTATACACATACATACACACATATATTCCTGACTGCTTGTATTTATAATAAACAGTGATAGGGAAATATATATGCATATGTATATATGTGTGTGTGTGTGCATGTATGTGTTTATATATGTATATATATATGTGTGTGTATATATATGTATATATATGTGTGTATGTGTGTGTGCATATATATATATATAGTGGGATTTTTTTCTTCCTTTCTCCTTGTCATTATGATCTTTGCTATGAATTACTTTTTAACAAATTGAAAGAAGAGGATATAACAAAGAGATAATTAACCATAAATTTGGTACTTAGAAGTGATTCCTGAAAGTATCATATAAATGCAGCATTAACTTTATATGAATTAAGACTTAAGATGCTATTTTTCTACCATCTTTAAAAGATACAAATAGCTAATATTAGTTTCCTTAATTTTTTATTTATGTGCTCATTATTAGGTAGTCAATATTCTTTATGGAAATTTGTGGGACTATTTACTAGAGCAGCTATTTTCTTATAAATTAAAGAATTAGACACCTATCTTTATATGATATAAAATCCCTTTTATTCCATTTATATTACTCATCTAAAAATCATATTACAAAATGAAACTTCTTGTCATTATTTACTAACATTTATTAAATCAACATTTCTAATTCCATCATAATAAATAGCTAAATGGTTTCTTCCCATGTCTCCACAAGATATAAACTAAAAATTTCAAAAATGTACTAAGTATACTAAGAGTAGGAGGAGACTTTGTTTCTTACCTGGTCCACTTAAATTTTCTGATATCTCTGTATAACTGGCCTTTCATTAATATTAAACAATTGGTTAATTCAATGCTTCAATTCACCAAGCATTTATTAAGCAACCCTATGGAAAAGGCTCTATTCTAGAAGTTGGGAACACAAAGGTTAAAAAAAATGCAAATTGCCTGCCCCAAGGAGTTCACATTCTTCCAGAAAGACATCATGCACATTTATAAATAAGTATGATATCAATACAAAAATAAGATGTTTGTTTTTTGAACAACTATGTACCAAACATTATACAATACTGGGGACACAAATATAAGAAAATGAGACTCACCCTTCCCCTAAAGAATTTATATGATAGGGAGGGAAAAAGTCCATAAACAGAAGCTGCAAATCATTGGAAGGCCTTAAAAATGTGGAGATGTTGTTGAATGAAAAGAGAAGAAATAGCAGTTCTTCCTGAAAATGGCATTCTAGGAGAGGGTTTTACCAAGAATAAACATGCCTCTGGGTGGAGGTTTCTTGAGAATGTGAGGGTGGCTGTTAAAAAGGTAAAGATAAATTCCCAAAAGTGGACTGATATTGGCATAAAGCAAAAATTGCTAGGGGTACTAATGAAATTATTATCCTGACAAGGAATTTATCAAATAGAACAGTGGAGTCTTAGGTATGAGTATTCTTCATGGTGAGATGGAATGGAATGAGATGCATTTCTAATACAATGTAAGCCAGTTTGATTAGAATGAAGAGCAAAGTTTGATATCAACTGTTCCACTTCAAAAACAAAGGATGATGCCCAAAGGGCTATAAAGCTGTGCATACCCTTTGACCCAGCAATAGCACTTTTGGGTCTTTTTTAGAAAGAGATCATAAAAAAGGGAAAAGGACCCACATGTACAAAAATATTTATAGCTGCTCTTTTAGTGGTGGCAAGGAATTGGAAATTGAGGGGATGTCCATCAATTGGGGAATGGCTGATCAAGTTGTGGCATATGAATGTAATGGCATTCTATTGTGCTGTAAGAAATGATGAGCAGGTGGAGTTCACAGAAACCTGGAAGGACTTGCATGAACTGATGATGAATGAGATGAGCAGAACCAGAAGAACATTATACACAGTGTCATCAACACTATGGGTGGACCAACTGTGATAGATTATATTCTTCTCACTAATCCAATGGAACAAGAATATTCTAAAGGACTCATGATGGAAAAGGCTCTCCAAATCCAGGGGGGGGGGGAAAGGAAGTGTAGGATATGACTGATGTTTGGACCATACTATTTCTTTTGTTTTTGTCTTCTCTTATAACATGACTAATGCAGAAATATGTTTAATGTTATTATGTATATATAACCTATATCAGTTTACCTACTGTCTAGGGGAGGGGAGGAGGGAGGGCAGGGAGGGCGAAAAATTTGAAATTGGAAATCTTATATAAACAAATGTTGGAAATTAATAAAATAATTTTATTTTAAAAAAACCAAGGATGAATAACAACAGAATGTGTGAGGTAGAAAAATATGCATTTATCATGGACACAAAAGTTTATGCCAAACTGTGAAGTGTTTAAAAATCCAAATGGAAAAAAATTTTTTTAATGTTTTCCTATAGGCAAGATGGAATAACTACTATTTTTTGAGTACTGGACTAATATGGTGAGACCTATGCAATGCACTAGAATTTGGATTGGAGAAAAGGGTGAGTAGAGACTGAAAGACCAATTAGGAGTCAGCTGCAATATACTAGCCAAGAAGTGATGAAGGCCTACATTATTTAAGAGGCAATGTGAATTGAATGAAGGGAATTTATATATGACATATTAAGTAGGTAGCACCAACTATAATTGGCAATTGATTGCATATAACATATAAGAAATAGATAAATATTTTGCAAAACTGTAACTAACAAGATGGGAGTACCTCAATATAAATTAAAAAAAAAATTATTAAAAGGGGAAGATTTTGGTGGAAAGGTGAGTTAAGTTTTTGAAATGTGGAATATGACAAGTTTTTTTGAATATCTAATGGAGATGTTCAACAATTAGTAATGAGGAATTGGAATATAAAGGAGGGGTTTGGACAAAATACATATCTTTGGGAATCATATGCATAAAATGTATGTCTCAAACTTTTCAGTATGGCATGAAACAAAGCTCCTCTGCTGAGAGGTAAAAAGTAGTGTAAGTGCTATTATGTTTAGAAGAAAGGAGAAGTCTAAAATTGCTACTAATGAAAGTTGGTTAGAGTCAAACAGTCAATTTAAATACATTTAAAAAAATGAAGGCCCAGTTTAGATTGAACAATATCAATATTTGTTTATATTTTAGAATGTTTTATTTTTTTCTTATGTATATGTAAAACAAGCTTAACATTTGCAATTTCATAATGTTTGAGTTCCAAATTTCCTATATTCCATCCCTCTCCTCTCTCTCCACTCTTTGAAAAGGAAAGCACATTGATATAGATTATGCATGTACAATCATTCACAATGTATTTCAGTATTAGTCATGTTGTAAAAGAGAACAGAGACCAAAAAACAAACTAAACAGGAAAAATAAGAAAAAGGTAAAAAGTATGATTTAAGATATGAACAGGTAGTTTACAGATGAAGAAATAAAAGCAATCTATTACCACATAAAAAAATGCTCTAAATTACTATTGATTAGAAAAATGCAAATTAAAAGAACTCTGAGGCACTACCTCATACCTATCAGATTGACTAATATGACAAAAAAGGAAAATAATAAATATTGGAGAAGCTGTGAAAAAAATACAACACTTATACATCGTTGGTGGAGTTGTGAACTGATCCAACCATTCTGGAGAGCAATTGGTAACTATGGCCAAAGGGAAATAAAACGGTACATATGCTTTCACTCTGAAATACCACTATTAGGTCTAATTCCAAAGAGATAATAAAAATTGGAAAAGGACCTACATATAAAAAAAAATATTCATAGCAGCTCTCTTTGTGGTGGGAAAGAATTGGAAACTGAGAGGGTGCCCGTCAATTGGGGAATGGCTGAAGAAGTTGTGGTATATGAAGGTAATAGAATATTATTATGCTGTAAGAGATGAGAAGTAGACCTTTTGTTGAAGGTATCATCGCCACAGCTACGTGGAGTCGGCAGTTCCTGCCTCTCCACCTCCTGACTCACTACTGTTCAGTCTCACTGAGGAATAAATCAATCAGAAAGCTGCTCCATTGTCATGGCATTAAAAGACACCAGACAGACATTTGTGGAGCCTGAAGAAGCAATTAACCAGATTCAAATCATCCTCACCAGCCGCAATGTGAAGTCACTTGAGAAGGTGTGTCCTGACATACTTAGAGGAGCCAAAGGAAAAAAAAAAAGTGAAGGGACCTGTTTGAATGCCCACTAAGATACTTTGAATTGCAACTAGAAAAATTCTTTATGGTGAAGGTTCTAAGACCTGGGATCGGTTCCAGATGAGAATCCACAAATGTCTTGATTTTCACAGTCCTTCTGAAATTGTTAAGCAGATCACTTCTGCTTTTAACCAGGTATAGAAGGTAAAGTCACCATTGCAGATTCCTAATACATCATCACTTTTAATGAATTGATTGCCACTATTAAAAAACAAAAGAAATAATAAGCAGACTGTTTCAGAAATATCTGGACTTACATGAATTGATCCTGAGTGAAATGAGAAGATTCAGGAAAACAGTGTACATAGTATTTACAACATTGTGTGATTATCAACTATGATAGACTTAATTCTTTTCAGAAATACAATGATCCAAAATAATTTTAAAGGAGTCATGATGGAAAATGGTCTCCACATCCAGAAGAAATACCTGTGGATTTTGAATACAGATTGAACCATACTGTTTCTACTTTTTTTTTCTTTTTTGAGGTTTTCCTCTTTTGTTCTGATTCTTCTTTCACAACATGACTAATGCAGAAATAAAAAAAATGGGAAAATGTATTTCTCCAGCAGTTCTTTCCCCATAGATGGCTAGCATTTTTTCTTCATAAGTACATCAGAAACATGTGAAATGATTTTATTACTTAGAACGGCTGAGTAACTGACAGTTGATAATTGTTACCAACTACAAAGTTCTCCTGGATCTGTTCATTTCACTTTACATTGCTTAATGTAAGGCTTTCCAGATTTTTCTAAGGCCACCCTTGTTGTACCTTGTAACACAGTCATATACCACAAGGTGTTCAGCCATTCCCTAATGGATGGACATATCCTCAATTTCCAATTCTTTGCCACCAAAAAAAGAGCTGTTATAAATATTTTTTTTATATTTTTGGGATACAAAAGCAATATTGGAATTTGCTGGATCAAAGTGCAGATTTGCACTTTTACAGTTCTTTGGGCATAGTTACAAATTTCTCTCCAAAAATGTTACATCAGTTGAAAACTCTGTAACAGTGCCATTAGTTGAATTGCTAGTGGAATTGTGAACTTATGTAAACATTCTGGAGAGCAATTTGGAACTATGCCCAAAAGGTTATTGAACTATTCATACCTTTTTGACCCAGTAATACTATTACTAGGTCTGTATCCAAAGAGATCAGAGAAAAAGGAAAAGGAACCATACGTACAAAAATATTTATAGCAGCTCTATTTGTGGTGGCAAAAATTGGAAATCAAGGGAATGACCATCAATTGGGGAATGGCTGAACAAGTTGTGATATATGCAGGTAATGGAATAGTATTGTGCTGTAAGGAATGATGAGCAGGCAGATTACAGAAAAACCTGCAAAGACTTAAGTGGATTAATGATGAGTGAAGTGAGCAGAACCAGGATAACATGGTACACAGTAACAGAAACATTGTATCATGATCAACAGTGATAGATTTGCTTACTTCAGCAGCACTATTGATCCAAGACAATTCCAAAGAACTCATGATGGAAAATGTTCTCCACATCCAGAAAGAAAGCACTTTGGATTTGGAATGCAGATTTATCAAGCCTGTTTCTACTTTTTGGTTGTATTTTTTCTTTTTTGCAGTTTTCCCTTCTGTTATGATTCTTCATTCACAATATAACTAATGCAAAAATATGTTTAATGTGATTGTACATATATAACCTATATCAGATTGCTTTCTGCCTTGGGCGGGGGGTAGGGAAAGGAGGGAGTCAGAAAAATTTGGAAGAATATTATGAAAAGAAATGTCAAAAACTATCTTTACATGTAAATGTAAAATAGTAAAATAAATTTATGATTAAATTTTAAAAAAAATTTAAAAATAAAAAAACAGTTCCATTAGTGTATCAGTTTCCCCACATATCCTCCAACCTATATAATTTTCCTTGTCTATCATATTATCCAATGTAATAAGTGTGAGATTCTGTCTCAGAGTTGTTTTAATTTTCATTCTCTGATCAACAGTGATTTAGAGACCTTCCAGGGCAGAGCCAAGGCAGTGAGCTCTTGAACTCACTACATGATCACTCAAAAAAACATACAAATAATACCACAGGAAAATTCCTGGAGCAGCAAAATTCACAGAAGAATGTTCTGAGATAATTTTCCAACCAAGGACAGCTTGGAAGGGTGGAAGGAGGGGGGTGTTGTGCTGAGACAGAAGTGGAGCTCAACCCCACAGTCACGCTGATATAGATCCTGTCCCAGGAAGGCCTCACCAGAGAAAGAGACTCTTAGAACCTCTGAATCAGCTCTAGTGCCAGTGTCACCTGGAACTAAGCTCACAATCTGATGAGAGAGCTGCGACCTTGGCAGGGGGAGTTTACAAGGGACTTTGCTGGTGCTGAGGCAGAACTTGATTTTCACCCCTGCTGGGACCCAGGGGGTAGGCTTGAGTAGCTTTGACCTAGGTGGGGGAGAGGCACAGGCTCATCAGAGCTGACAACCACAACACACAAAGCTGGTTGATTAGCAAGTTGGTCTTGGGTCATCTATGGACCTGGGAATAGGCCAGGTGAGTGAAGAACCTGCCCGTCCTTAAATCATCCCCCCTGGGACCTCCTGATGCTTGGGATAGTGCAGCCTGGAAACATACTGCACTTTAAGGAGCTAAAAGCCAAATAAAAGAAAGGCAAGAAGAGTAGACAGAGAAAGGTGAGGACAATTAGTGACAAGGAAGATTGATGTACACCCTCAGGGGAAGATGACAATGTCAGGGCCCCTATATCTAAAACTTCCAAGCAAAATAGGAATTGGACTGAGGCCACAGAGGCAATCAAAAAGGACTTTGATGATAAAGTTAGAGAGGTAGAGGAAAAAATGGAAAAAGAAATGAGGGTGGTTCTGGAAAGATATGAGAAAAATGTCAACAGCTTGAAAAGCCAAATGGAAAAGCTTTCTGATGAAAATAATTGCCTAAGAAATAGGATTGAATAAATGGAAGCCAGTGACTTTCTGAGAAACCAAGACACAATAAAGCACATCCAAATGGATAAAAAATAGGGGGCAATGTGCAGCATCTTGGAAAAACTACTTATCTGGAAAATAGAGCCAGGAGAGATATTTCAAAAATTATTGGTCTACCTGAAAACATGATGAAGGAAAGAGCGTAGATATCATCTTCCAAGAAATTGTCAGGGAAAGTTGCCCTGATATTCTAGAAGAAGAACGTGAAATAGAAATTGAAAGAATCCACTGATCACCTCCTGAAAGAGATCCCAAAAGGAAAACTTCCAGGAATATGATAGCCCAATAACAGATCTCCCAGGTCAAGGAGAAAATATTGCAAGCTGCCAAAAAGAAAAAAAATTCAAGTACTGTGGAGCCCCAGTCAGGATTGCACAAGATCTAGCAGCTTCTACATTAAAGGAACAGAGAGCATGGAATATGATATTCCAGAAGGCAAAGAAATTGGGATTACAACCAAGATACATGTATCCAGAAAAACTGAGTATAATCTTTCAGAGGAAAAAAAATGGGACTTAAACAAAAAAGAACTGAACTGAATGGAAAATGTGACTTTCGAATACAAGAACCTGGGGAACCATAAAAACCTGGTGTTGGGGGACATACCTGGGGTCATGCAATGGGTGACTGTGTTGTTTCTGAGGCTGGGTTTTGGCTGGGGGCCCCCTGGATCTGGGATAGATGCTTTGTCCACTGTGTCACCTAGCTGCCCCATGATGACATCTATAGGGTAAAATTGAGGTCTGAGAGGAATGCACTGGTGGAGGGGGAAGGGTAGAGGTAGCTTGGGGTTAAACCCACATAAAAGAAACAGTAAAGGGCTTATGGAGTGGGGTGTAAAATTGTTGTCTGTCTAGCTAGACTGTCTAAAAATCTAATGAATGGATGCCAATAAATTAGAAACTTTAGCAAGAGTTTAGACATTTAAGCATTTATTAAGGAGCATAAGAATTTGGTGAGGAGAAAGAAAGAACCCAAGGTTCCTTTGTCTATCTATCTAAGGGAGCCAGTGTCTCCACTACATTCCACATGAGGTCCTGGTGAAAAGAGCCCACCTTGCCCCTTCTTCATCCCAGAACCCTCCTGTGAAAATGGAAACAGCCCGTCCACACACAGAGCTCCAAGCTAATTGGCTGGTAGCTTTGATTGACAGTATCCATGAGCAAACATCACTTCCTAACATCAAGGCACTGACCCTCCAAGCCACATGGCTTATCCTCAGACACCTTCTCCTCATGGCAGAGCTTTCCCTCAATATTTCTCCATCAGGGAACGTCACTCCAATTCTCACAGGGGGAAGAAATGGGGGAGGAGCAGGGCAGTAAATGAATTTTACTCTCATCAGAATAGGCTCAAAGACCTTAATCTCATCAGAATTCACTCAAGGAGGGAATGACACACACTCAATTGGGTAGAGAAATCTACCTAAACCTGCAGGAAAATAGGAGGGGAAGAGGATAAAGATAGAGAGGTAAAAGAAGGGAAAGCAGATTGGGGGAGGGGACAGATAGAAGCAAATCCCTATTGAAGAGGGACAAGGTGAAAGATGATAGATAATACAGTAAATATCATGGAGAAGGTAATAGGATGGAGGGAAATAGTTCACAATAGTAATTGTAAAAAAAGAGAAAATGGTGAAAATTGTACAAAAAATATTTATACAACTCTTTGTGGTGGCTAAGAATTGGGAATCAAGGGAATGTCCATCATTTGAGGAATGACTAAAGAAGCTGTGGTGGTATATGATTGTAGTAGAATTGGTATTGTCCTATAAGAAATGACAAACAGGATGGTCCCAGAAAAACCTTGAAAGGCTCATATGAACTGATGTATACTGAAATGAGCAGAACTGGCAGGACATTGTGCATAGTGACAGCAGTATTGTTGGATGAGTGATTGTGAATGACTTGACTACCTCAGCAATACAATGATCCAAGACAATCCCAAGGGACTAATGATGAAGCATACTATCCACTACCATAGAAAGAACTGATAAAAAGAGCGCTTTTGGATTGAACATATATAACATATACCAGTCTTGTGGAAGGGGGAGAGAGAAAAATTTGGAACTTTAAATCTTATGAAAATGAATGTTGAAAACCACCCTTACATGTAACTGGAAAAAATAAAATAAATGTTTGTTGCAAAAACAAAACAAAATAAAAGAACAAAAAACCAGTGTTTTAGAGATTTTTTCATATTACTAAAGTTATCTTTGATTTTCTCATCTCAAACCTGTTTGTTACTGTTTTTTGACCATTTATCAATTGGAAAATGACATTTTTTAAAATAATAAATTTGAATCTATTTTCCATGTTTGAAAATTGAGGCCTTTATCAGAGAAAATTAATATATTTTCTCAGTTTCATGCTTTTCTTCTAATCTTCCCATCAATTGTTTTGTTTGTACAAATATTAATTTAGTGTAACCAAAATTATCCATTTTGTATTCTTTTGTTCACTCATAAATTCTTCATTTATCCCTAGATTTGGTAGGTAAACTATTCCATTTTCTCCTAATTTTCTAGTGATTTTACCCTGTATTTCTAAATCATTTACTCATTTTGACCTTATCTTGGTATGTAATGTGAGAAACTGGTCTATGCTTGTACTACCAAATTTCTTTCAATTTTTCCCAGGATATTTTTTTTCAAGCAGTGAAGTATTTTCACAAAAGATTGGGTATTTGTTTTCAAAAAACACTATATTACTATGATAATTTCCTACTCTGAATTTTATACTTAATATATTCCACTGATCCATGACTTTATTTCTCAGCCAGTACAGTTTGTTTTGATTATTATCATTTGATACTACAGTTTGAGGCTGGTAATGCTAGTCACCTTTCTTCATTAACTTCCTTGATATTCTTAGCCTTTTGTTTTGCTAGATATGTAACTTTTTAATTATTTTTTCTACTTCTATAAAATAACTATTTGGTACTTTGACTGGCATGGCCCTGAATAAATAGATTAGTTTAGGTTGAATTATCATTTTTATTTTATTGGCTTAGTCTACCCATAAACCCATAAACAATGGACATTTCTCTGTTTAGTTCTGACTAGATTTGTGGGAAAGTGTTTTGTAATTGCATTCATATAATTTCTGTGTTTGTCTTGGCAGGTAAATTACCAAGTACTTTGTATTGTTTGCAGTTATTTTAAATTAAATTTCTCTATCTCTTGCTGCTGTATTTGGTTGGTGATACATAAAAATGCTTTTGATTCATGTAGGGTTTTTTTGTATCCTACAGCTATACAGAAGATGTTAATTATTTAACTAAATTTTAATTGATTATCTTAGGATCTCTTTCAGGTTCTGCTTGTTACTGCTTTGATTCTATTTTCTTCTGTGTTTGTGCTTTGATCTCTGTATCCATATTAACATTCTATGATCAGTTTCCTTTTTTTCCCCATTTTTAATCATTTTACCAGTCTGTTTCTTGACTTTTAACTTTATGTTAAAGTTGGGCTCTCTGAGCACTCTCACTCCTTTGCCTTTATAAATGCAACTCAGCCACTGATCCAAGAGTCACTGGCCTTTTCTGCCCCAAACCCCCAAACCTGAGTCAGGCATACCTCCACTTGAGGGACGAAAAATACTTCTCTCCATTATGGAATTGTGACTATGGCTCCTGTTCTTCCTCCTTGTGCCAACTACCAGTTTGCTAATGTTCCTTTCCATCTTTGGAACATGAACTGGAACTGTATATGCTCAATTCAACTGGGTACTGCCCCCAACCAGTAAAGGGTCCTCAGTGATCTTCTGACCACTTGTCTGACCCCCCACATACACATACACACTATCTGGGTACTGAAAGTTCCTGAAGCTGCTTCCCTATTGATGGAGCTCTCCTCAAGGTTCACCATAGGGCATGTTGCCTCAAACTAACACCACCCTAGGATACATATCTTTCCCAACAACTTCCTAAGTTATTGACCTGGAAAATTCTTTCATCCTGAACTTTTGTTGATTCTTTCACTTCATAATTTGATTTGAAGAGTTATTTTAAAGTTTTTTGGGGGGAGAGGTTGAGTAATTTTAAAGGGGTTCTTGTTATTCTGCCTTCTTGCCTAAGCTTTGACCTGGGTTATTCTTGATCTACAACATTATTCTCTAATGGACCCATTCTACAAAACTGATATCAATTATACAAATTATTTATGCCACTGTAATTCAATATTAACAATGTAGGAGAGAAAAAAAAAGATGGATGGTAAGAAAATATTTGTCTCCATATTTGAAATAGATATAAACCACAATAGGGTAGCAACACAGACAATTTTTCTTATCCCAGAACACTTATTCTCAATCCTTGTAAATGTCTTTCTACCTATGGTCTAACATCATTCCAATTCAGGGTCCAGACCTTTGTTCCATATATTGTGACTTCTTTCTACCATGGATATGTTTAAGTGGGTTCAAACCATTGAAAAAAACATGGTTCAATGCATGTTTATGTATACATATACACATACATATTATTATATAAATGTATAATTGTATATATGTTTTTGCTTGTATGTGTATATGTATGTATAATCATCTCTATCATGTCATCTTATAGTGGGTATTGCCCAAAATTCTGTACTAGTTCTCTTCTCAGTCCTCATTATTCCTCTTGATAACCTCATTTTGATTACAATATATAATCCGTATAACTCATGGATCAATATATCTTATCTCTCTACTCTGATTCAGTCCCACAACAACCAATGCTTATTGGCAATTTTGAATATCAGGTTCTGAAGACATCTTTAACTTATCATGTTCAAAACTGAATTCATTATATTTTTATCTAGTTCTTTCCTTTTTCCACTATTTTTCTTTTCTCCCAACAACTAGGTTTATATTTTTGGCATTAAAATCTAGTCCTCAACCTCCCTTACCTCACATATCCCATTAGTTACAAAATCTTACAATTTCCATATTAACAACATCATTCTCATTTGACTGCTTTTCTCTAGCCATACAAGCTATCACTACATTTCAGGCACTAATGACTTCTCAACTACATTATAGCAATAGCATCCTAAATGCCCTCCCCAACTCAAGTCTATCACCACTGCTGTCCATTCAACATTTTGCTGCCCAAATTTTTCCTTTAACACTGGTAAGCCCATGTCATCCCTCTGTTCAATGAACTCCATAGAGTTCTTATGGGGGTTAAGATTAAATATCAATCTTCTGTTTCATTTTTAGAATCCTCTGTAAGGTGAACCCACCATAATATTCCTGCTTCATTAAGTATTATTCTTCTTCCCATACTCTGTGATCTAGTCACATTTTTCTTTTTTCTCTTCCTATCACAAAAAGAATATCTCTATACTATTTCATGGGCTCCTCCACATATCAAGAAGGCACTCTAAGTAGGGATGGTTTCATTCTTTTTACTCATATGTCACACATCTAGGACAGTGCCTGTGACATTTAAGGCACTTAATAAATACTTGTTGATTGATTATCTAATTGATGTACTAGAGCTCAGTTAATAATGAGGACTTGGGGCTTTAGGCTCCCTTCTAGCTTTCAACCTATGATTCTGCATTCTTTTTTATTCATCAAATATGCAATAGAAAATAGTAATTTTTGAGGGTTTTGTTTTGTTTTTTGTTTGTTTGTTTTTTGTTTTTTAGGGCAATGAGGGTCAAGTGACTTGCCCAGGGTCACACAGCTAGTAAGTATTAAGTGTCTGAGGCCGGATTTGAACTCAGGTACTCCTGAATCCAGGGCCGGTGCTTTATCCACTGTGCCACCTAGCTGCCCCATAATTTTTGAGTTTTAAAAAGGACTATAACATTTTATTGTTTCTTCATATTTAAATGGAAAATAGAAAATTGACTTAATTCCATCTAAAAAGCTACCTCATTGTGGGCACTCATTTTTTAATGTCACAACAGTCTGATCTTATGCTTTATGCAAAAATCAGGTTATTCTACCATTTGAATTCCAATGATAGTGAGTATATAAATATTATGACCCTTTCCCATTCCAGAAAATTTATTTTTGTACTCAACATAGATACTTTGAATTATAGTTTTCTGTCCAGATAAATCCTTTAAAAATACTTGTTTTCATACTTCAGAAAAATAATCTTAAATTAAGTGATTTGATTTGAGTAAATATTTTAATCTTACAATAGAATTGTGGCATATTTCTAGCCCCTCCTTTTTTAAACCAACCTGGTCACTGTACTGCATAAGAAACATAGTCTGTTTCATTATATAAGAACCTAATTACTATGTGTCTTCATATATCATTTATAAAATAAGGTTACAGTTGGAATAGTTGAGATTACTCTGATGTTATGTGAAAAAAACTTACATATTTTACAGCTTAACAGACTTTATAACTATTCTGTATGGATCATCTGTGGTTAAATGATGCATCCTTGAAATCCTAACACAGAGAATTATTTTCTGTTCAAATATGCCTTGACTGATGTCACCCTGACTAAAGTGTATTATTTAAAAAGCACAGTGCAAATAGAACAGCTGTCAGCATGAGAAGTCTAAACATATTTTCTCAGGGTACCCTGGAACTGACAAATTACATTTAATCATGCTCAAGCTTCATGAAATAGTTTATCTAATTAGGTTTTTTAAAAATTCCTAGGTATTGTTGCTAAAATTATAGAAATACAAATTCTCTTCACACTCATTTATCAAACATAGGTTTGGAGATTCCCAAGAGATAAATACAATCAATCAATCAATCAACAAATGAGTGGATGAATAGAGAAATTAATAGATAAATAAAAGTAAACAAAAAAGTAAATAAATGAATGATTTTTAAGAAATAAGTTAATAAATATGTTTCTTCCTATAGTTGCTATTTTCACTTGTGAGTCTGAAAAACCAGTAATAAGAAGGGAGGAAGATGAATATATTTATTTCTTTGTGACTATTTATTGATTTACAATCTAGAATAGTGATAAAGAAGAGAATCTGGTGTTTCCTAAAATTATCTTTCTGCTTTTTCTCTGCTTTTCAACTTTACTGCCTTATTTGTTTTCATGATCATTTTTCATGATAAAAGGAAGATAATCCCAAAATCTGAAATAAAGCATGATAATATAGACTTTTGGGATACAGACTTTATTATCTAATTTAGGATATAAAAACTGATTTCTACGTGTTAATAATAAGTGGCCCCCTTAGTGTAGAAGAACAAGGTCATGCCTATTGATAGTATAATTAACTAACAGCAAAATGCCTAACCTAAAAAGTAAAACATATTAACTGGAAACAAAATTAAGTTAAACCTAGAAAGCATGACCCATGAGTGTAGAAGAATTTTAGTTTATTGGGAATTATAAAGTAAATGCAAAAATTGACATCATAGTTCACAAAGGAGCCATACTCACAATTTTGTTTGATAATTGCATCTCTACATTGGGGAATCAAACCAATCTGTATCCTATCAGAAACTGAATTTGGAATTGTCAGTTTTTTTTTTTTAACACATTTTTATTTCTTCAGAGATTAACCTTTGGCAAAAATGGGACACTGAATATTTAATCTTTCTAAGATGGAATTTGAATCTAAGAGTACTAGAATAGAAGTTGCTTTTTAAAAGCCTGCATAGTTATGACTCCTTTGTTGTAATAATAAAATCATTAAACTATTTTGTCTTTGCTTCTTGGAATCAACAAAAAGGATAATGGAGAAGGGGTGAGAGAAAAAGAGGAAGATGAGGAAAAGGAAAATGGGAGAGAAAACAAAGGAGAGATGGAGAAACAGTCTTATCTTAAGTAGTTTTTCACATATCTAAACACATATAAATATTTGTGTGCATGCATTGTATAAATGCATTATGATATGGGTGATATTCTCATGGAAATAATATTTTGTCATTAAATAATTTTAAAAATATTTTTGGATCATTTCAGTTTCAAAAAGTGACAGCAGGATGAATAAAGCAAATGGTTAATAAGTATAAGAGCAGAGCATTTCTAACTACCTGTCTTCCTCAGAGTACCTAATTTAGCCAATTGATTTAGTTAAAGAATTGGTTGAATACTGAGTGTTTGAAATTGGAATGTCTTCCTAGACAAAGAGTAAGAAAGGGCCTAAGACATGGTGGCAATAGTTTACATAATTTTGGTTTGGGTAAAAGATGTTTTCTTCCAATTTTAGCCTCATTTCAGCGCAGCCATTTTGTTCTTTATGGTGTCTTATCTCAGTTCTAGTATTACCTGCTTACAATTTTTACCTATGTAGCTCACAAATATAATAAAAATTTGGCTGAAAAAATCAGAAAACCAAAAGATGTTGATAATAAAGAATGTTGGATCGAATTTAATAAGAATACATTTAATAAGGGACAATTTATAATCCTACATTAAGGTTCAAAGAAAAAAATCAAATATAAACATCTAAGGTAGAAAAGTTATATAGTGTAATAATTTATGATGATAATTATGATCACAATTGCCTGTAAACCCCACGTTAATCAGTTGTCTTGATGAGACAATTGAAAGAGAAAATGTGAACTTTGATGCAGTAATTTAAAAAACTAATTAATTCATCAATTACCAAATAAATCTTCTGTTCTACCCATATCTGGAGTTTTGTGTCCTATGCTGGGTACCATATGTTAAGAGTGAGAATAATATGGTGAAATTGGGAGAAAAAGCATAATTTCCAAGTGTCCAGAATGTATGGATAAGTTCAATATTAAGATTTATTAAAACAAACATATGTTTAGCCTTTAAAGAAAAGACATAAAGAGAAACAATATAATAAATATCTGAAGGGTTTCTTGGGGAAGAGGGGTTCAACATTACATAGTAATCTATAAAATAGGATGAGGAACAAATGCATCTATTAGGAGGCAAATTTGTGATTAATTAAAGGAAAATCTTCCTAGAACTAGAGTTTTCAAAAATTAAATGGAATGTATTGTCAGGTAATATGTTTCTTCTTAGTGACACAGAGATTATGTGACCAAATGGAAATGCTATTATAGGATTGTTAAAATATGGGTTGAATGAAATGACATCTAAAACCTCTTTGAAAACCCAGGTTTATATCATTCTTTTGCACATAGGGTCAAGGGGCTTAAGCCTGTATAAAAGCATTTGACCAATATCACTAGCCCCCTTGACAGCTGCAACAAAGGAAATTCATTAAGTATATAATTTGCAGAAGGCATTGTTGTATACTGTTAAGGGCTAAAATTCTAGTTAGTCTGTCTAAAATATCCAATGAGTGGTCGCCAATAAATTATAAGATTTAGCAAGAGTTAGACTTTTAAGCATTTATTAAGGAGAATAAGAATTTGGTAAAGAGAGAGAAAGGCCTAGATTCCTATCTATTAAAGGGAGAGCACATTTCTAGCTCTGCTCTCCACCAGAGTCCCAAGGAAAAGAGTGTGAGACCGAGAGCCAGTCTCTTCCTTCCTCCTCCCACTAGCCCGCCTCACTTCCTGACGCCAAAGAAAAGACTCCTGGTCTTGCCCTCAAAGACCTTTGCTTCATGGGCAGAACTCTTCTACAGTAAGTCTCCAGCAGGTGGCGTCATTCCAATCGTTACAATACTTAAGATCTGAAATTACTATTAAGGCTCACAGGCTGGGTTTTCAGTGACCTAGAGTCTAGTTTTCTTGGATCCCCCCCCCATACACACACACACACACACACACACATGTATATGTATATGTGTATATATATATATACACACACATAAATAGAATGTGTATACTATATATTAGGTTTTTGTGTATGTTTATATACATATTTACATATATACAAAGGACATATATATGATAAACATTTATGCTACTTTGCATTTATAATATAATAATAGCTTGTTATTATATTCAAGGTACTATACATATCTTATCTCATTTGATCTTCACAAAAATGCTGTGAGGTAGAAGATATTATTATCCCCAATTTCTTGATACTAAAACTGATGCAGAAAGACTTTAAGTACCTTGCTTAGAGTTAGTTAGCATCTAAGCAAGATTTGAACTCAGGTCTTCCTGCCTCCAAGTTTGGCACTATTACGTCTGTGCCTCCTAAATACTTACTTCCTATCCTGTGTGTATGTACATTATATGTATATATATATATATATATATAAGTATAATAATGAACAGATGCATTGTCATTGTGGAAGCTATTGTAGAAGCATACATTTGTTTAAATGTGTATACATACATGTATACAAAATGTCAATTAAAGTACAAAGCAAACCCTGATTAATAGCAGATATGTCATAGTAAATCATTTGGAAGAGGTATGAATGGAAACTAAAGACTCAGGCAGTTTGAGAAATAATAATATAAGAACTGGAACTTAAAATTGTACTTGAAGAGTGCAGGATTTGGAGTCCAGTTTTTAGCTTTGATTCTAACTCTGGGATACTAATATGTAACCTTTGGCTAGTCATTTTCTTTTTTTTTTAAGTTGGAAAATCATTTATTTAGAATTTTCCCCAAATTACATGTAAATAAAAATTTTGACATCAATTTTTTAAAAAACCTTTTTGTTCTAAATCCTTTTCCTTCCACCCCCCTGCCAAAAACTCAAGCCAATTCAAAAATAAGCTATACATGAGAATCCATGCAAAACATTTCCACATTATCCAGTTTCTGAAAGAAAACAGACAAAAAACCTTCAGATCAAGGAATTAACAAAAACAATTATGCTTAAATCTGTATTCAGAACAAAATCAGTTCGCTCTCTTTATCGTCATTGTCAATCATCATCAATCAATCCTCATTATCAATCAAACCACCTTTTCATCAACTGATCCTTATATATTATCAGTCAGTCCTCACTATCAATGATTCAATGATGCAACATAAATGTACTGTACACAAAAATAACAGCAATACTGTAAGATGATCTGCTGTGAATGACTTGTTTACTTTCAGAAATGCAGTGATCCAAGACAGCTCTGACGAGCTTGTGAAAACATAGTTCATGTACAAAAGAGGAATGGATTTTGTCTGAATACAGATTTATAAGCATATTTTTTGTTAGTTCATTAATCTGAAATTTGTTTTTTGTCTGTTTTCTTTAACAACCTGGCTAATGTGAAAATGTTTTGCTCATGTATAACTTACATTGAATTGCTTAAGTTCTTGGAGGGGGGGAGGGAGGGTTGAAAGAAAATTTGGAACACAAGTTTTAAAAAAAATTTTTGATGTCAAAATTTGTATTTATATTTAATTTGGGAATATAAAATTATAATTAAGACCAAAAAAAAAAAAAGAAAGAAAGAAAACTAAGGTCCAGAGAGGTGGGCAATTGTTCTAGGTCAGAGGAATCCAAACAATGGCCCACAACATTCTTGAGCAAATCCCAATTCAGATTAAAATTAAATGGGTAAATTAACAAAATAAGTAATTATATAGCAAATCATAGTTTATATTACATTTTAAAATACAAGTAATATGAGGCTTAATTTTCCTTATGTAGAGTATAATGGTTTCCATTTCTATTTGGTTTGACACCACTGCTCCAGGTAAGCTAGATATGGTGAATGAGATTTTCCCTAACCCCTTAGATATAAGTGATTTAACTATAGTAATCAGTTTATATACTATAAACTGAGATTTAACATGGTTAGATAGTCTTTAGTCATTTAAGCTAGTAATAATGTGGGAAGTAAGATAGACACTAGTAGAGCAAATCCCAAATGTTATATTGCCATGAGGTCTAGAATCCATCTAACTGACATTCACCTATCTGCCTTGCAATCATCTGGTTTCCAACCTAAGTGGAAACCCCGAACAATGGATTCCACCTAAGTGGCTAGAAATCAAGGTGGAAATGTCTTAAGTGGAAAAAACTGAAATCCAATGGGTTTGCAACTTTGGATGATGAAATACTGATGGTTTCTTACTCTCCAATTCAGACTTACTGTACATGTACCACTTGTGGTGTGTTTAAATTGTGGAAGAGTTATTGTGTATACATACCTACAGATCTTGAGTCTCGTGGTCTTTGGGTCCTAGACCTGAGACCAGCTTTATTGTGAGACAAGATCCCTCTCTCAAGAAAACCTACATTCTTTGGCTTGAAGTCTGTTTTTTCTTTGGCTGACTCCTGACTTAGAAATTTCCACAAAAATAGTATCAGAAGTGAACTCATAAAAGAATGCCCATTTCACTCTGCTTTGGTGTCTTCCCATTCCCCCACTTTTCTTTAGATGTTTCCCATTTAAAAAAAAATATGCCCACAGATTTGGGCAAGTGGGCAAAAACTTCACTCCATCCTTAAAATGACTACAAGGTACCCAAACAACAGTAAGCTAAAATCTTTATCTTATGAAAATATTATGTATTTTCTTATGAAATTAGTCACTATAGTTGCTTTAAATTTTTTCACCCTATATGTAAAGTGTTGTACATAGAGATACAGATCAAAAGAGATAAGTATAATACACATATATATTTAGAGAGAGACAGACAGACAGACAGATAGACAGATGTAGATTGGATGTGGATGTAGAGATAGAGATAGAGATAGGGATAGGGATAGGAAAAGGATCAGGACAAAGATAGAGATGCTAGAGAAATAGAGATATTTATAAATATATGTTGATAGATATGCATATACATATAGATAAATGGATAGATATAATTTTCTCTTTTTAGTTGCTACCCTAATATTTGCTTTCACTTTAAATAAGTACCCTCTTATTGATACTGATATTCCTTAACAATGATTTGTTTTTCTGTTGTTTTTCAGTCACATCTAACTTTTTTTAATTTTTAATTTTCTTTTAAAATTTTTTTGCAGGCAATGAGGTTTAAGTGACTTGCCCAGGGTTACACATCTAGTGTCATGTGTCTGGGGCAAGATTTGAACTCAGATCCTCCTGAATCCAGGGCCAGTGCTTTATACACTGCGCCACCTAGTTGCCCCACATTTAACTTTTCATGACCATATTCGAGGTTCTCTTGGCAAAGACAATGGAGTGGTTTGCCATTTGAAATTAAAAAATGTTTTATAACATCTCAGAAAGAATTCAACTTATTCTTAATGAGAAACTCTGTATAAGAAAGTATTTCTTTGTTAAAAATAAATAACACACCAATGGGTATTTGTTATATTTCTTTTTACGGTTAATTAGGTTAATTTAACCTTTTGATTTCAAATGTGAGGATGAAATTTCTTGATTCCAGACCCATTACTCTTATCCCACTAATACCACCTAATGTCCCTTCATGTAAATTAAAATAGATTAACTGCCTACCAAAGACAAAGAAATATATCATTCCCAACCTGAATAGATGAATATCTTGCTCTTCCAAAGTCAAACATGAATAGATTACTTAATGCTTCAGACGTTTTATGATATTTCCCTTATTTGGGGGCCACTAACGGTATCTGTCAATCTTCTATACCTATGTAAAAAGACCATTTTGAACAACCTTGCATTTATTATGTCCTTTGCTAACAGAAGTACATTATCCCAACAGAGCCAGCTAAATAAACAGGATGTAGAACACTGGTAGCAAGAACTGTCATTGAGGAGCTTTTTAGGATGCTAATGATAACCAATTTACAGAATCTGACTTTCCAGTTGGATTGTCCATTATCATCAAACCTATGTCTTTAATACTATATCCACAACTGAGTGATAAATGATTGTTTTTAATTATTACCATTTATGTTAGTCTAAATAATGCCATAATTAACCTAAAAAGAAATATAACAAATACCTGTTGGTAGTTATTTATTTTTAACAAAGAAATACTTTCTTATACAGATTTTCTCATTAAGAATAAAGTTGAATTCTTTCTGAGATGTTATAAAACAATTGTTTGGAGTGCAGTGACTTGAATTCAGGGAATAACATACCAGTAGATATTATCAAAGCCAATACATTACACTGATGATATTCTAAAGCAAAAGAATTTAAAGACTTGGAGGAAAATTTAAATTTGTTTTGCCTGAGTAGCATTTTTTTAAATATGAAAATTATGTGATAGTGGATAAACTCCAGCCTTGATGTCAGTAGTCATAGGGTCAAGTCATCCCTATGATACTTTATATTTTTATGACCAGGGCAAGTCATGTGCTCTCACATTGCCAAAGGTAAACTTTATAAATTTACATCTCGCAATTACTAAACATGTTTTCCTCACAAAGCTAAAATTAATCATTATGGGTATAATACCATGATCCTTTAACTACATGAAAAATAGAAATTAAGTAAAGAAATTGTAGAAAAGACTTAAAGGAAACAGCATGTTGTCTATATATCTGATTGACATATTAATTACCTCAAATTGTAAAAAAATAACTAGAAAATTAAACAAATTTGCTATTATTTTATTTTAAATTATATACTGATAGAAATTACTGAATACATATTTATACAAAGTACTTGGTGGTTTCAACTGATTCAAATAGAAATAGATATAGATTTATCAAAAGAAGAGTTTAAAGAAAATGAATCACATGAACACACACATACACAAACCCACACCACACACACACACAACACACACACACACATATATAATATGATATATATATATCTAATATATATATATGGCACTGCATGTTAAGGATCATTAGGCCTTTCCATATGACTTCTAAGTTAATGCTCCTATATGTGTAAAACATAAACCTCCAGGAAGCTAGGGAGTGCAGTGGAAAGAGCACAGGCCTGGATGCAGGAAGACCTGAGTTCAAATCTGGCCTCAGACACTTAACACTACTAGCTATGTGACACTGGGCAAGTCATTTAACCCCAATTGCCTCCACCAAAAAAAAAAAAAAAGTTACCTCCTTTAAATCAATGAATGTTTTGCTTTACTTTTTATATTGCCAGTGTTTAGTCCAGAACTTTGCACTGTAACTATTGGGATGATGCCATCTGCTGGAGACTTACTGTAGGAAAGCTCCACAATAAGGAGAGGGCTTCTGAGTGCAGGACCATGTGTCTTTTCTTTGGCGTTAGGAAGTGATGTTTGTTTGTGGGAAGAAGAAGGGGAGTTGGGGCTCTGACTCACCTCTCTTTCCTGAGGACTTTGGTGGAGAAGGGAGCTAGGAATGCTCTCTCCCTTTAATAGGTAGATGAATCTAGGCCTTTCTCTCTCTCTTTACCAAATTCTTATTCTCCTTAATAAATGCTTAAAAGCCTAACTCTTGCTAAAGCTCTATATTTATTGGCAACTACCATTAGATATTTTAGACAATATAGCTAAAATTTTACCCCTAACAGCACATAATAAATCCTTATAGATATTATATAAATTCATTTAATCTATATCCATTTATTCATGTAGCAAAATTATACAGCATTCAACTAATAACTATATATACCACTTTTTAGAATAAATTGACCTTTGACTAAACAATTGTATATGTGGAGTATGTAATAATTTAAAAACAATAAAAACAATTTTTATATGACATGTAGATTATATATGTTCATAATACACACATACATATATATATAATTCATTTTAGTTATATAGTAATTTGAAAGTCATATTGCAAATGACTTTCCAATTACTACGCAATTAATTTCAAGAGAATCTCTCAGCTCATATTTCTCAAAAGTGCTTGAGATATATATACTTATGGAGACCTGGACAATCCTTTCTACCACAACTTTCCTTAGTTGCATTTAAAATGCATTACTGAGGGGCAGCTAGGTGGTACACTTGGATAGAGTACTGATTCTGGAATTAAGAGGATCCCTGAGTTCAAAATCCAGCCTCAGAAACTTGACATTTACTATCTGTGTGACCCTGGACAAGTCACTTAACCCCATTGCTTCAAAAAAAGAAAGAAAATGTATTACTAAATTCTACCTCAGATGATTTTACTTATTCATTGCCATACCAACAAATTCTCCAAATAATTATTGTATAGAGCTGGAAAACCATAATAGCACAATTCACCTGAAAGGGAAAATGGTCATGAATTTCAAGGAATACATGTGGGGGGAAATAAAGGAATAAGGCTTAGCAATACCAGATTTCACAACTATATTAATAAGCAATAATTATGAAAATAATCTGCTACTGATTAAAGGTGTGGATTGGTGAATCATTGGAATAGATTGGGTATACAATATAAGATAAGTAAATGATTATAACAGTGAGGTAGTTCAGGGGATAGACACAAGACTTGGAGTCAGGAAGACCTGAGGTCAAATCTAGCCTCAGGCATTCAGTAACTATGTGACTCTGGGCAAGTCATTTAACTACTTTTTGTCCTAATCCCTGGAAAAGGAATAGTAAACACTCTAGTATCTTTGCCACCACCACCACCACCAACACACCAACAACAACCAAAAGAACAGTCTCCACAAAGGGTCAGAAAGAGTGAAAAATGACTGAAAAACATGAGTGTTTGGAAAAAACAAAATCCAGTATTTTGAGGTAAGAACTCATTATATGACAGATTACTTGGGAAATTGAAAAGTGGTTTGGAGAAAATAGGCATAGACCAATATTCAGAAAATACACTAAAATATTCTCAAAATGAAAAATGATTTAGATATATAAATAAATTATGACAACATGAAAATTGTTCCTGTCAGATCTATGGATAAGGAAGAGTTTATGAACAAACCAGAAATAGAGAAGAAAATAGGAAATAAGTGGATGTTTGCATGCAATTAAAAGATTTTCATGAACAAAATTAATATGGTAAAATTGGAAGGAAAACAGGGAACTGGAAAAATATTTTTAAAAGTTTCTTGAGAAAGGCATAATTTCACAATATATAGGAACTGAGCCAAATCTATTTTTTTAAAAAGAGGAGAGAGAGCAATTCCCTAATTGATAAATGATCAAAGGATATGAAGAGGCAAGTTTTCAGAAGAAGAAACCAACGCTATCAAGTTCACCATTAAATTTTCTAAATCTCTATTGATTAGATAAATGCAAATTAAAACAACCCTCAGGTACCAATTTTACACTTATCAGATTGTCCAATATGACAGAAAAGGACAAATTGACAATATGACAAATGCTGGAGAGGAGATGGAAAAATGGCTACATTAATGAGATTCTAGGAAAACTGTGAACTGTTCAACCAATCAGGAAAACAATTAGGTACTATGCACAAAAGGCAATCAAATTGTGCATATCCTTTTACCCAACAATACCACCATTAGGTCTGTATCCCCAGAAATATCAAATACAATTGTAAAGCTCTTTTATGTACAAACATATATTCTGTTTTGTCTTGTTGGGTGTTTTTCATGGCAAAGAATTAAAATGTAGAAGATACCCATCAAGTGGAGAAAGGCCTGAACAAGTTGTGACATTTAATTTGTTAGAATACAATTGTGCTATAAGAAATGATGAGTAGAATGGTTTCAGAAAAACTTGGAAACATTTATATGACCTGATGCAAAGAGAAGTGAGCAGCACCAGGAGACTTATACACAGTAACCTTCAATGTTGTAGGAATGTTCAACTGTGAAAGAATTAGTTATTCTGATAAATACAGTGATCCAAGTCAATTCCCAAGAAACCATGATGAAAATACTTACCTCCAATGAGGAAACAGATGAACTCTGGAGAACTGATTAAAGCATACTTTTGGGGGGGGGGCAATGAAAGTTAAGTTACTGCCAGGGTCACATAGCTAGTAAGTGTGAAGTGCCTGAGGCCAGATTCAGGTACCCTGAATCCAGAGCCGGTGTTTTATCCACTGCACCACTTAGCTGCTCCTTCCCACCATCTTTTCACACCAAATTTTAAATGTTGAACTACACATCTTTCTCTCTCTGAATCCTCTGTTTTCCTGAAAACTACTCTAACTATGAGTAACCCCTTCCATTTGGGCACAGTCCAGCACTTTCAAATATTGGACTAAAAGCTCAGACTGCCAGCTACATTTCTCCAATTGAAAGGTTCAAGTAGTTTAGCTACAGAGGCACAAGTCTCCTTTAATTTCCCTTTTGCCTGCCTGAATCTATTTTCAAGAAAATAAGAAATAAGGATTTGGGAATATATATTGGACAAAAAGCAAATTCAAATTTCATTCATTGAAAGGTAGTCTATTAATATTTCCCTTCACATTTCATCCACCTTAAAATGTACTTAATATATAGGTTTTGATATGATGGTGTGATATGAAGTCAGTGCACTTAAAAAAGCAACTTTCATATTAAAACCTTTCATTGTATGTTATAGTTTACTCTGTCTAGTATCGGTGTTGTAATATCATAGAGAAGAATTGTTTTTTTTAAGTCTAGCAAACTACAAAGGAAGAATTGTTTAATTTTTATGACAAGTACCCAAACTCATAAATTGTGCTAAAAACAACAGATAGCTAGGTGATTCAATGATTCCTGAAATAGACTATTTTTCACAAATAATCGATCTAGTATCTCACCCTTTGCCGAATAAAAACTATGTGGACAATAGTAAACAGAAAATTCATTAGCATGTGCATGGTTTTTGCAGGCCTGCTCTGAATGCTGTGTAATTTCTTTAAATATCTATTTGAATGAATTAGTGTGGTTATGTTCCAGCGAATTGAAATCACATTTAAAGCTAAGATGGGTGGTAAACTTTCATAGCAAGTCATTTTTTATTATAAAATCATAATGATTATTATCAAAACAATTTCAGGGCTCCAAGCCTATTAGGACTACCATACTGACCCAGATAATGGAAAATAAAAATGATTTTAAAACCTATTTAGATCCCGTGTATCTTAAATATTATACTTTATCACATTATGTAAATCACATACATTTGCAACAAAGTCTAGTATAGCAGCCTCCTCTGTCCTCATCCCAGTGATAAGGGTGACATACTATCTACTTTGTAATGACTGCATAAACTGATAATTTTGCAGGCAAACATATCCATCTCACTGGCAGATGGCATAAAGGCTGTTCCAAAATCTTTTCAAAGCAAGTTGAAACCCGTATGATAATGAATAAATAGCAGATGCTGTCATTGTGGATCCTACCACACATACAAAATGCACATAATCAATGAGTTCTTTGGAACACACATTCTAGCCAAGGTTGTAAACAGTGCTTCTGCATTTAATTGGTTTAATATCTCAGATTAATGAGGAGTTGTACTAGAATACTAGTACTTATTTATTACATGGCATCCTACTAACGGTTCAATTCTAGAAGCTCATTGTATTAAAGGCAATGTGATAATCTGAAATGAAATTTTTATGTTCATAGATTCTATTCATTAACAATCACAACAATACCTCTGTCACTAATGAAAATATCCATTAGCATATTTTTTTACCCAAATATGGGGGAGTGGAAGAAGGGGACACTTTGAGAATAAGTATATAAAAAATAATGCTTAATGACAAAAGGTAAAGGACCATAACTTATTTGGCAGCTCAATTTTATAAACCATATGTGGAAATTTGAGCTGTCAGAAACCCACATAGAATAACTCAATGGATTACTCTGAGAACATTTTCCTGTAATGCAATAGCAAATGAAGTGCATTAATTTGTTTAATATTTAGCAAATTTGTTTTAAGGTTTGCCTTGAATAATTGTTTATGAAATAACTTATATGTAACAGTAACTTTTTAAAGGTGTTTTATTCACAAGCATCCAATGAAGTACTTAGTGCAGTATTCTCCATATCTAACAGATAAAATTTGTTACTCAGAAAGTTTAAATGATTTGCCCTCAGAATGGGTATGCATACAGCTAGTTTTGTCATGACTCAAAATATCATATTTTCCTAGACCACATTGTCTCTAGGTCTTTTATATGTCCACAGAACTGTCTCATTTCCAATTATGAGACACAAGTAATATATCAGGGAATGAGGAGTTGTTCTTGTGCTGGTGGAGGAGTTGTTCTTTTTCATCCTTCCTTATCTCTCTCTCTCTCTCTCTCTTTCTCTTTCTACAGAGTCATTGAGGTCCAGTGGCAAGATAAAATTCAAAAATGACTGGCAATTACTTAGATGTAGTGGATGGTCATGACACCTTTTGATGTCTTGACCATATTCCAAGTGCTTTGGCAACCTTATGTCTATTGGAACAAATTGTTCTTATCCTCACATCCCATAAGGGAAAGTATATAAATGTTTGGGGGCGACATCCTCTAAGTAACCCAATGGGTTTGAGGATGTTGGTTACTTCCAACCTATTTAGCCAGACTACCAGGATGTTATATAGGATATGGCTGCATGAGGTAAACACCAAATTGGATGGATGGCTCTGGCTCAGTAAACCCTCACACCAGAGCTGCTAGTGCTCCAGGATCACCCCATACATACTAGTGAAGAAGTAAGGTCAGTGTAAAGCAATTTGATACAAAATGAGACCTTTTGACAACTGTATAGTCTAATTTGGTAAAATGATTAAACAAGGGGGAACAAATCAATTTCAGGACTAGATGTTGACTATGATATTTTAATAACTATTCATGGCTCTGTAACATCAATACCTAGCAAAAATCCAGAACTTAATAAAGCTGCTTGATTGACAAACCAAAATTTAAAAAAACTAAAAATCATATTTGAAGAAATTATAATACAGATTTAATAAGAAATATTTTTATTTAAAAACAGATTTTATGTTTCAGAAAATGTATTTTTCTGTTTCACTAAAAATCTATTCATGTTTTATATGCATTATTTAAATGGGAAGTAAAGCCCAAGAACTCAGTAGATATTGAGTTCACCAGAAAATATTTAGGTGATTACACTCTCTTTGCATTTTTTATTTGACAATATAAATAGATAACTAAGCAAAAGAACAATCAGTCAATAAATAAGCAAATGCACATTAATTTCCTATTAAGGAGTTGGGTTTAGCACAGTTAATACCTAGTGTTGGACCTTGGAGTCAGGAAGATCTGAATTCAAATCCCACCTTGGAGAGTTACAACCTAAGAGATGTTAAGGAAAATTACTTAATATCTCTCAATGTCAGCTTCCTCCTCTCTAATATGGGATAAGAAAGCACACATTTCATAGGGTTATTGTAAGGATCAAATGATATAACATAAAAAGTCCCTTGAAAACTATAAAGTTCCATATAAAATGCCAGCTGTTATTATTTTTTCCCATTATGTGCAAAGAAAAATAGGTGCTAGGAATATGAAAATAAAAGTAAAATATTTCCTCTTCTTAAGTAGCGTCTATACATTAGAGAGAGACAACCTTTAAATATGTTGTTGTATACAGAACAAATATAAATACAAAATAAATTCAACAGAGTTTCAGCAGGGGAGATTGTAGGATTTGTGGGAATTGGAAAAAAGTCTTCAGAAAGTTCATCCCTTTTATTCCCTTCCTACCTGCACCCCCCCCAAAAAATCTTAGGTTTTATTTGGAGTCATTAAAAAGAGAGAAAGAGGGGTGGAAACAAGAGGGTGGAGGAAAGGTAGTGACTTCCCTGACTTCTCCCCAAAACCCCTCCAAATGCCTTCAAATAATATCATAGGTCAATTGTTGGAACAGAAGAACCAAAAAGGACACCCAAAGTCAGCTTAAAGGGTCAGCAGGAAAGGTCTGTTGTACCAGGGTGAGAGTGTAGCATGTTGAGGAGACCTATCCCCAGCCCCAGAGAAACAAGTTTTGTGAACCTCTGACCCAACTGAAGCAGAAGCTATTTCTGAATCTCAGCCCATGGACAGAGAAAGGAGGTCAGCGCACAGTGCAGAAACAGCCTTGTACAGACAGCACTTCCAGCATTTGGCACCAGGAGCTTCTTCTGAGGCTTAGCTCGCTGATCTTTGAGGGAATTCAGCAGTTGGCCAGGGTGAAGTGGCTGAGGCCTCTGCTGGAATTGTGGCGAAACTCCCAGGTTCTCATCCAGTGAGCAGACTTGAGTAGTGGGGGCCAGTGAGGGGAGGGGCACAGGGAAGCCAGGCTTCTGACCGTAGAGAATCCGATTTCAATTAGACATCTATTTCCAGGACAAGCTTAGTAGGCAAAGAAAGCAGTGGACCATAGAAGCATTTTTTGGGGGAAAACTACACCAGAATAAACCCTCAGAAAAAGATAATAACAAAGTCAAAGCTCCAACATCCAAAACTTCCAAGAAAAATTTGAATTGGTCTCAGGCCTTGGAAGTGCTTAAAAGGGACTTTGAAGAGAAAGTAGGTGAAGATAGAAGGAAGATTTAGAGAGATGGTAGAAGAATGAAAAGAGAAATGACAGTGATATAGGAGAGTCATCAAAAAAAGTCGACAGCTTGAAAAGCCAAATGGGAAAGGAGATACAAATGCTCTCTGAAGAAAATAATTGACTACAGAATTAGGACTGAAAAAATGAAGCTAGTGATTTTTATGAGAAATCAAGACACAATAAGGCAAATCCAAATGAATAAAAAAATAGAGGGCAATATGAAATATCTCCTTGGAAAAAACAGCTGATCTGTAAAATTCATCCATAAGAGATAATTTGAAAACCATTGGACTACCTGAAAACCATGATCAAAATAAAAGTTTAAATAGCATCTTCCAAGACATTTGTCAGGGAAAAATGCCCTTATACACTAGAAGCAGAAGGTAAAATAGAAATTGAAGGAATCTACCTAGTAATCTCCTGAAAGAGATCCCAAAAGGAAAACTTCTAGAATATTAGAGTTTAAATTCCAGAGCTCCCAGGTCAAGGAGAAAAATATTGCAAGCAGCTAGAAAAAGGGGATTTAAATACTGTGGAGCTACAGTAAGGATAAAACAGATCTAGCAGCATCTAAATTAAAGGACCAGAGGTCATTGGATATGATATTCAGGAGGGCAAAAGAACCTGGACTACAAGTCAAGAATTTCCTACCCGCAAAAACTTTTCATAAACTTTCAGGGGGAAAAAGGGACTTCAATGAAAAAGAGACTTTCTGATATTTTTAAAGAAAAGACCTGAATCTGAATACAAATATGACTTTAAATACAAAATCCTAGCGAAGCATAAAAAGGTAAACAGGAAAAAGAAATCCTGAGGATATTAAAATTTAAACTGTTTACATTCCTACATGTGAAGCTAATACTTCTAACTCATAAGAATTTTATCAGTATTAGGACAGCTGAATATACTTGAGGGCACAGATGTGAATTGAATATGAAGGGATGATATGTGTAAAGCATTTATTCGTTGTTTAGCCTTGTTTTTTGTTGGGCAGGCAGGGTGGGGTGGCTTATTGTCTGGGACCAGATTGGGCTCAGGCACTACTGGTCCAGGGCTGGTGCTTTGTCCACTGTGTCACCTAGATAGACCCATGATGACATCTTTAAAATAATTTGAAGGTGTAAGAGGAATGCACTTGGAAAAAGGGAAAGGGAGGGGTGGACTGGGGAAAAGAAGTTCACATAGAAAGAAGAAAGAAAGAAAGAAAGAAAGAAAGAAGAAAGAAAGAAAGAAAGAAAGAAGGAAGAGGGAGGGAAGGAGGGGAGGGAGGGGAGAAGGAAGGAAGGAAGGAAGGAAGGAAGGAAGAAGGAAGGAAGGAAGGAAGGAAGGAAGGAAGGAAGGAAAAGAAAAAAATGCAAAATCATTGACAGAGGAAGAACTGATGTATCTGATACAGATTGAAGTATAGTTTTATTTGTTAGCTCATCTTTCTAAACTTATTTTGTCTATTTTTTTTCACAACCTGACTGATTTGAAGATGTTTTGTAGAAACTGTACATGTATGACTTATATTGAATTGTTTGATTTCATAGGGAGGGGCTGAGGAGGAAGGGAGGAAAAAAAGTTAGGAACGACATGTTTTTAAAAATCAATGTGAAAAAAGTTTTTTTTAAAAAGGAGGAAAAATAGGGGCACCTGGGTGGCACAGTGGATAGAGCACCTGCCCTGGAGTCAGGAGGAACCTAGAGTAACAAATCCAGACTCAGACACTTGACACTTACTAGCTTTGTGACCTTGTGCAAGTCACGTAACCCCAATTGCCTCACCACCCCAAAATATTGGTCTATTAATAAAAAGATATGAAAAAAAGAGAAAAATGAAAATCAAAGGTAGAGGTTTAATTTTCTTTGTTGAATTCTCATTTGTTTCTTTTGCCTTTTTTACTTTTTTCCATAGAATCTAGACACCACCCAGAATTTTCAATGAAATGATAAGACAAACAAGTCTATTGAAAGTCACCTCTTTCATTGAATGCCCATTTTGTCCCCTGAGAAATTATACTCAGTTTTGCTGGGTAGGTGATTCTTGGTTGTCATCACAGTTCTTTTGCCATCTGGAATATCATATTACAAGCACTCCAATACATTAATGTAGAAACTGGTAAACCTTGTGTTATCCTGACTGTGGCTCCACAATACTTGAATTTGTTTTTTTTGACTGCTTGGGATATTTTCCCCTTGACCAGGGAGCTCTGGAATTTGGCTATAATAGTAGTGAGAGGTTTCATTTGTAGACCTCTTTCAGGAGGTGATCAGTGGATTCTTTTTATTTCTATTTTTAACCTCTGGTTCTAGAATAGCAGTACAGTTTTCCCTGATGATTTCTTGGAAGAAAAGGTCTAGGCTCTTTTTTTTGTCTTTCTTTCTTTTTTAATCATGGTTTTCAGGTAGTCCAGCAATTTTCAAATTTTCTATCCTGGAACTATTTTTCAGGTCAGTTTTTGTTGTTTTCTTTTTTCCCAATGAGATATTTCACTATGTCCTTATTTTTCATTGTTTTGGTTTAATTTTTTGTTTCTTCATTCTCATGAATCATTAGCTTCTAATTGCTCAAAACAAATTTTTTAGGAATTATTTTCTTCCTCTGAGCTTTTTACCTCCCTTTCCATTTGACCAGTTTGGCTTTTCAAGGCATTCTTTTACTCACTGATTTTTTTTGTAGCTCTCTCACCATTTGGCTTAGTCTAATTTTGATATTATTTTCTTCAGTATTTTTTTTGTCTATCTTTTACCAAGCTGTTTACTTTTTCCCATCATTTTCTTGTGTCTCTCTCATTTCTCTTCCCTTTTCCCTCTACCTCTCTTACTTTATTTTCAGTGTCTTTTTGAGCACTTCTTTGGCCTGAGACCAATTCATATTTTTCCTGGAAGCTTTGCATATAGGAGCTTTGACATTGTTATATTCTTATGAAGGTGTATTTTGATCTTTCTTGTCACCAAAATGTTTTTTTCTGTATGGTTCATTTTGCATCACTTCTTGGCTTTTAACTCTTTATTAAAGTGGAGCACTGCTTCCAGGATGGAGGGTTCACGTGGTCCAAGCTTTAGGGTGTCTGTGCAGCCTGTTTTCAGAGATACTTCAGGGATTTCCAATTTTTCAAATTTTTCCAAGGTGGTATAATTTAAGGAGATGTTGTTTACTACTCTCCTGGCCTGTGCCCCTGTCTCCAATCAAACACAAGTTCTATTTTCTACCCTACAACTATGGAGGATCATCCAGCTCCACTGTGACTGCAAGCTCGGTGTACTAGGGCTCCTTCCCAGCCTGGGACCACCAACCAAAACTGTGACCCTGGATCAGAGTATGGACAAAAATGTCATTGTCCTACCTCAGTGCTAGCAAAAACACCCCTATAATCTCCTTCTGGCCATGTTCATCCCTTTATACTCTGTGGGTTGAGTTCCAGAAACAGCTGCTGCTGCTAATGATGATGATGGTGGTGGTGGTGGTTCGGGGGGAGGGCAGTGATGATGGTGATGGTGATTCATTGGCTCCCAATGCCTGGTTCTTGTTTACTGGGGTCAGGTCTGCACTGACACAGCCTGAGCTTGACTGTGGTCCACTGTCAAATTGGTGAAAACCTTCATTCCATGGAAAATCATTGCTTTTTCAAATACTTTCCTTATTTGTCATATTTGTAGCTAAGGGATTCTAATAGTTAGGCTTCACAGTCAGCATTTAAGAGACTTTTTGCTTCTTTGGGGAAGATTGCATAGTATACAATAATTAATCCTTTATCAATTATAGTGGGCTAACAGGTTGAAGGTGCTATTCATATACCTTCAAAGAGTTGTATTCAGAGTCCTAAATAGAATGTCAATAGGGTTGTCCCCATCATGTATAGGAACTTTTATTGTCAAATTCAGAATAAAGATTTCATCTTTTAATCTTCTGAAACTGACCAGACAACTCCAGGAAAAACACTCTAAATTAACAAAAATATATGAAATGTGAAGCCAATAGAACCAAGAAGATTCTCAAGAAGCTTCTATGTAGACATAAAAGCACATTCCACTTTATGCCAAAAAATGTGTTCCCAAATGGGAAGCCTGAGTTACAGGCAAAATAAACTACTTTGAGTCATAAATTGTTATATTGCTATTGAAATCCCTCCATTTCTCTAGCTGTTGAATTGTTTGGTATTATTAATGTCCAGTTGAGTTTATATTGGAAATATTAGTTGTCCTATTTCCATCTGTGTAGTATAACATATTGGGGAGATGCTAGGAGAATGCATTATATAGGTATTTTTCTTCATGCTCTGCTCAAAACAAACTAAATAGAATATCAAACAAACAGAATGGTAATACATGAGTAGTACACTAGTTGTTTTCTGAATCTTATTTTTTCCTCTCCTGTATCTATCTGGATTAAACACATGGAGTAATCTTCCTTCTTACTAGCTTATTTTCATCAGCTGTTATTTATTAAATACATAGCTGCAGGTGTCACCATTATGAATATTCAACTCTGAAATATAAAGATGCAAACACTGCATTCTCATGTTACATTCTAAAAAGAGACCTGTTATGTTGATACAGCTGAGTAAAATGTAGCTGAGCTTATAAACAAATATATCAGGAAAAAAGACAGTTTAGTATCTATCTGATGATTTGGTCCTTGTGGCTTAATAAAAGATTGTTCTCTAATCTTCTGTGAGGTGCTCCTGAATTATAGACTATTGTGCTTGTTTTGGCCACTGATAGCAACTTTAAAAACTTTTTTTTTTCAATTTAGAAATAAAATAATCATTTGAAAATGGTAGGATCTTAGTAATGGAAAAAAATATGATGTGTTACAGAGGAAAGAGTATTGGGCCTGGAATCAGAAAGATAGATTTAGATTTGACCTTTCATTCAAGCTGTCTAAACCTGGGTAAGTCACAGAATTTCTATGTGCCTCAGGCAACTCCCTGGGACTTATCTACTAAGTCATAGGAAATGTTCAGCCTGTGTTAGTGAAGAGAAGTCACAAGAAACTTTTATCTTAATCTGCAATAGAGATAATAGGTGTCAGAGGGTGAAGTAATTAATCTCACTCATCTTTGAAAATATCACAACTATAACTTTTTAGATCTCAAGTGAACAAGTTTTGAAAGGCTATGTTTCCAAGATAATTTATTTTTCCTTCAGCCATTTCTAATGCCATTTGTGTGTTAATGTGACAATATGCAACTAGACAAACCTCACAAAATTGAATACCCTCATGCTTTTCTACTTTATTTTATTTAATTGAGCACCAGCTGACCCAGTGAAATAAGTAGACATCTTATGTACAAAACCAGAATCAAGAGACTATTTTCAAAAGGTAAAAATAGAGGGGGGACAAAATGTTCATGATTAGGTATTTTTTTAAAAATATATCTTTGATCAATGGCACAAGCACCTCAGCATTCTTCTTATTTTTATGATGCTTCTGCATTTACCTATGAGCTGGGAAAATTTGTTCTGATGAAGTTCCATATTTTGTGTTTCACAGACACAGTGAAATCCTCTTTCCTTCATTCACTCCATTAGTGGCTGCCAGATTCATTTTGGATTTGATGTTCCCTATTTAATTTGACACTGACTATCTGATCCCTTTACCCTTTACATTTCTGATGTGTCATATTGCATTACACTTCTTCTGTCACCTTCCATCACCATATATTGTGTCACATGGAAAAGCCAATGTGAGTTGACATAACACAAGATGATATGATCCAAGAGATTTAAAACAGTGCCAGTCAGCAAAGTAGAAATGTGACATATGGCTTCCAATGTGTAAATATCCATTTTTGGAAAAATACAAATATCTTCATAAAGAAGAGATATGGGGTAATCCATAAAAATAAGAAGAAACTGTAAGTATATATTAGACATTTTTAATGACAGATAGAAAATACTAACCTGCTTTAAAATTAATAAATTACTCCTTAAGAATGACAAAAGCAAGAAACTTGGACTTTGGAGTTTTATTCTTAATCAGTTTTAGAATATTGTAGTTGGGAGAAGCTTTAGAGATCATCTAATCCAATGCTCCTTAAGCTTTTCCCCCCTTACTTTGCATCATTATTATTTTCCATGAGGAATAGCACCACAAAAATCTGAAACATATAAGCACATGTAATTACTGACTGAAATTATGTTTAATTAGGAACCATGTGTGATTATAGTTGATTAAGTTTATGCCAAATCTAGAAACTTATAGCATGCCCTTTTTGAACCATAAATCTAATCCAACTATTTTAATTATATATAAAAAGAAACTGAGACTAGTAGAAGCTGTGAAAATCATTCCCCTCAGCTCACTGTATTACACATAAAATTCACTCCTATATTTTTAACTTAGGATGATAATGTAAATAACTAAAGACATACAGAAATAGCTCTATCATATCATCTTTCTTCTTGTTGTTGTTTGTTCCTTATTTTCAAAAAGGAGCAATTCCATAACAAGGAGATGCCTTTAATCCTGGGTATATTAAATTTATTTAAGGCAGAGTTGTACAAAGTTGACAATGTCACTATCTCTTGTAGTTATCAAACTACAGTGGTAAGACAAAATTCAGGACTAGTGATAGCCCAGGGTGCAATGGGTCCACCTTGGCATCCTCAATGTGCGATCAAATTCTCAGGGTTCTACAATACCTTCTTCTTCTGTCTTCATGATTATTGGAACAAATTGTTCCTCCAATGAAATCTTCACATTCTTGATGTAAACACATTCCTAATTCACTGATGTGGTTGTGGTCTATCAGTTAATATTAATCTGGTTTAATCAACATGGAATAATTTCTTGAGCCATGAGTGAGAGTTGAGTGCCAGGCACACACCAAAGGTGGATTATCAACATCAAAAGAATCAACAAGCCCTCACCCCAGAGTTGCTAGTCATCCTTGAACACACATATAGCCCACTGTCTTTCCACTTGATACTTAAAGAATAAATTAATATCATAATGCTATTGTTCTAGATAGTCAGCTAAAGAACCAGTTTTGAGTTTTTTTTAGTGTGGAAACTTATATTTCAGAAACCAGCCAATACTACAAACCAGAACTTATGTATAATTTTCTTGATTACCTAGAGTTAAGAAAATAAGTTGCAATACAAACAATTTAAATTAAAGTTTAAAAATTCTCCTTGCATTTTCAAAGTTCCTGTTGTTAAACATATGTAAGAACAGTACTAGCCCCAGTGGATTTTTCAAATTGAGGTACATTTCAAAGGTTTGGAGCACATTAATAGGTTTTAGATATGTATTGGTATACTAAAATTTCTGCCAAAAAAGTGATAATAAAAGAAATCTGAGAGTCACTTTACAGTAACCTCAGAAGAGAGGAACTGAAACAATGGGCACAAACTCTTGATTCCCAAATATAAAGGATTCTACATCAGTTATTAGAGTAATAACAGATGAAAATAATTTGTAAAAAGGAAAAAAAAAGCTTAGCATCTGTGGAAACCAGAAAAGCACTCCTATAGAAAGTATGAGTTGAACTAAGTCTTAAAGGAAGACACGAAACTTAAGAAGAATAAATAAAAGGATAAAATATTATGGGTATGTCATAGCCAGTAAAAAATGACAATGATGGGAAATGGAGCATCATCTTTGAGAAAATGAAAGCATACCAGTGTAGATGGATCAGAGAGTATATAAAGTGGAGTAATTAATAAGATAACTTGAAAGGTAGAGTGGATTCAGATTATGAAGATCTTTAAACATCAAACAAAAGACTTTACATTCAATTCTGGAGGTGAAAGGAATCCAATAGCACTCAATGTGTGAGAATGGTGGGAGGATGAGGGAAAGGGAAACTTTATGTGACATAAAAGGGAAGAAGGTAGTGGATGAATATTTTTGAATGATATGAGAGGAAGAGGAAGAGGAAATAAAGGAGCCCTTCTAGAATGGTTTCAGTTTTCTTGGTGAAGAAAAAAATGGGAAAAGAAATGAGAGTTATGCCAGAGAGAGTTAATAGCTTGGAAAAAGAAGGACAATAATTGACTGAGGAAAACAACTTAATAAAAATGCAATTTGTGCAAAGGTAGAGGAGGTATAAAAGCTGACTGGGGAAAATAATTCCCTAAGCATCAGAACTGGGCAGATGGAAGCTAATGACTCAATGAGATACCAGGAAGAAATAAAGAAGAATCAAAAGAATATCAAAGCAGAAGAAAAGGTAAACTACTTAGTCAGAAAAACAAGAGACCTGGAAAATAGATCTAAGAGGGAATACCTACATATAATTGTACTACCTAAGGACCAGGATCAAAAATAGAGCCTAAACAGCATATTACATGACATTATGAAGGAGAACTGCCCCAGTGTGTTACAATTGGAGGAAAAAGTAGGCACTGAAAGAACCTACCAATCACCTCCTGAAAGAGACCGCAAAAGAAAAACTCCAAGTAATATCATATCTAAATTCCAGAATTATCAAGTAAAGGAGAAAATACTGCAAGCAGCCAGAAAGAAGCAATTTAAATGTCAAGGAACAACAATAAAAATTACAGAGGACCTGACAGCTTCAACATAAAAGTATCAGAGGCCTTGGAATATGATATTCCAGAGAGCAAAGGAACTGGGATTACAACCAAGAATATACTACACAGCAAAATTAATCATAATCTTTCAGGGGAAAAGATTGTCATTCAATGAAATAGGGGACTTTAAAATTTTCCTAATGTGGAGCCAAGAACTGAACAGAAAATGGAATATACAAATGTAAGACTCAAGAGATGCATGAAAAGGTAAAAAGGGGGAAAATCATGTTCCTCAATAATGTAAACATGTTTGCATCCCCACATGGGAAGAAAATGCTTGTAACTCCTGAGAACTGTATCTTTACTAAGACAGATAGGAGGAGTGCACACAGAGAAAAGGTGTGGGGATAAGCTCGATCTGATGTGATGATATTAAAAATAAACTTAAGGGGTAACAAAATGGATAATGCTGGGAACAGAAGAAAGGGAAGGCAGTACATCACATGAAGAAGCACAAAAGTCCTACTACAAAAGAGGGAAAGAAGGGAAGGAAGAGCATTGTTTCAAACTTACTCTCACTGATTTGGCTCAAACAGGGAAAAACACACAATCACTTGGGTATAGAATTTTATCTTATCCTATAGGGAAGTAAAAGGGGAAAAGGAAAAGAAAAGGGTGAGGTGCTGATAGAAGGGAGGGTAAAACTAGGAGGGGAAAGGGGAAATAGACAAAAAGGAGGTGGGCCTGAGAGAAGTGAAGGCAAAACTAGGAATTGAAAGGGGAAAGGACAAAAGGGAGATTGGGCTAATACAAGGGAGAATAGACTGAGATGGCCAGAAAGAAAACACTAGTGATAAGAGACAGGGGGAAAGAAAAGAGAAAAGTTCAAAAAGGAGGAAAAATAGGATGCAGGGAAATACACAGTTAGTAATCAGAACTGTGAATGTGAATAGGATAAACTCTCCTATAAAATGGAAGCAGATAGCAGAGTGGGTTAAGAATCAGAATCCTACAATGTGTTGTTTACAAGAAACACATTAGAAGCAGAAAGACACAAACAGAGGAAATGTAAAAGGCTGGAGGAGAATATATTACACTTCATTCTCTTGGGGTTAAGTGAAATCAGGTCCTCCTGACTCCAGGGCTGCTGGGTGCTCTATCCACTGTGCCACCTAGCTGGCCCCTCCATAGCCTTTATTACAAATAATTGTTATTGCATCATGATCTGAAAAGGATGTATTTAATATTTCTCTCTTTCTATATTTGACTGTGAGGTTTTTATGCTGAGTGGGCTATGGAGGGGCCAGCTAGGTGGCACAGTGGATAGAGCAACCAGCAGCCCTGGAGTCAGGCACTTAACACTTACTAGCTGTGTGACCCTAGGCAAGTCACTTAACCCCAATTGCTTCACCAAACAAAAGGGCTATGGAAAGACAGACCAAAAATTTATTGTAAAATAAATAATCACATCATGAAGAATGAGTGCTTCAAACAACAAATCATAGAATCAATAACTTCATCCAAGAGAATGATAATAATGAGACAACATACCAAACCTTATGGGATGCAGCCAAAGAATTTCTTAGGGGAAATTTTTTATCTCTAAATGCATACGTGAATAAGACAGAGAAAAAGGTGATAAATTAACTGGAATGCAACTAAAAAACTGGGAAAAGAACAAATTAAAAATCCCCAATTAAAAACCAAATTAGAAATTCTGAAACTTAAGGGAGAAATTAATAAATTAATAAAAATGAAAGCATGAAAATCTACAATGGATAAATAAATTTAAGAGCTGATTCTATGGGAAAACAATAATAAACATAAACATTTGGTTAATTTGATTTTTTTTTAAAGAGAGAAGAAAACCAAATTACTAACATCAACAAATGAAAAAGGTAAACTCACCACCAATGAAGAAGAAATTAAAGTGATAATTAGGAGCTATTTTCCCCAATAACATTCCAATACATTTGGAAACCTAAGTGAAATGAATGAATATCTACAAAAATATAAATTGCCCAGATTAAGAGTGGAGGAAATAAAATCCTAAAATAAGCACATATTAGAAAAAGAAATTGAACAAGATATCAATGAACTACTTACTAGAAAATCTCCAGGGCCAGATTGGTTTACAATTTAAACATTTAAAGAACACATAATTCCAATACTGTACAAACTATGTGAAAAAATGGGTGAAGAAGGAATCTTGCAAAATTCCCTTAATGAGGCAAATATAGTGCTGATATCACAGGAAGAGCAAAAACAGAAAAAGAAAATTATACACCCATATCCCTGCTGAATATTGAAGCAAAAATTCTAAATAGAATATTAACCAAGAGATTAAAACTATTTATCACCAGTAACTATTTATCACCACACTATGAACAGGTGGGATTTATATTAGGAATGCAGGTCTGGTTCAACATTAGGAAAGGTTTCATCATAATTGACCGTATTAATAACAAAACTTACCAAAATCATATGTTTATCCTAATAGATGCAGAGAAAGCTTTTGATAAAATGCAGCACCCATTCCTCATAAAAGCACTAGAGGTCACAAATATAAATGGAGCTTCCCTTAAGATGATAAACAGTATCTAACTTAAACCATCAACAAACATTATTTTCAACAGGGATAAGTTAGAGGAACTCCCAATAAGGCCAGGGGTGAAACAAGGATGTCCATTATCATAAACATTATTCAATATTGTACTAGAAATGTTAGCCTAATTATTAAGAGAAGAAAAAGAAATTGAAGGAAGTAGAATAGGCAAGGAAGAAACAAAACTATCACTCTTTGCAGATGATATGAGAATCCTAAAGAATCATTTTAAAAACTACTTGAAAAAATGAACATCTTTAGCAAAGTTATATGATATAAAATAAACCCACATAACACATAAGCATTCCAAATATGACCAGCAAAGTCCAGAAGCAAGAGATAATGAAATTCTATTTAAAATAACTATAGAAAACAAACAAACAAAAATACTTGGGAATCTATCTTCAAAGATAAATCCAGGAACTCTATGAACACAATTAACAAACACTTTTCACAGAAATAAAAAGAAATCAAAATAATTTGAAAAATATCAATTGCTCATGGATAGGCTGAACTATTATAATAAAAATGACAGTTATACCTAAATCAATTTATTTATTCAGTGCCATACCAATCAGACTACCTAAAATTTATTTCATAGAGCTAGAAAAATTAATAACAAACTTCATATGGAAAGGTTAAGTATATCAAGGGGATTAATGAAAAAAATGCAAAGGAAGGCAGCCTAGAGGTACCAGATCTAAAATTATATTAAAAAGCAGTGTGAGAAAATAATAGGATTTGGCAGATACTCAAAGGCCCCACCTGGAGATTAATCTAAACTGATTGAATTAAGTGAGAGTTATTGACTTTGCTGATTGGCATACTTAAAGTTAATTAGATTGTAACCACACCTGGCCAACCCTTAAGTTGGTATTGTTCTCAGAAGCTAAGGACTTTGAACTCAACACAAGTCCACCTTCAAGTCCAGTGAACCAATGGTTTTTGATGATGCTAACCAATCAGCTTGAAGCAGTGTGAAAAAATCACCTCTCCTCTGGACCTATAAAAAGCTTCCACACTCAGTTTGCTGGGGAAGTTCATAGTTGAAGAGGTCTCATGGTGTAGGACCTGAGGAAGAACCAGTACAAGCTGGAACTCTAGGTTAGATAGGCCTTTTCTTAATTTCCTGAACTCCAGGTGTTCTCTTTTTTCTAATACCTAGTATGCTCTAATAAATGCTTTAATGCACAAAGACTGGTGCTAAAGCTTCTAATTTAAGACAACCACACATTTAGATTTTAAACATCACAGCATCACTCATAAAACCTCTTTTGTACTGGCTAAGAAATAGAGATAGATCAGTGGAATATGACAGGAACACAAAACACAGCAGTAAATGACTATAGCAACCTCCTGTTTGATAGACCCAAAGACTCTAGCTTCCACGATAAGAACTCACTAAAAACAGGTAGGAAAACTGGAAAATAGTATGGCAGAAACTGGGCATAGACCAACATATTATCCCATACACCAAAGTAAAGTTAAAATGGGTATAAGATCTATACATAAAGGGTGATATCAGAGGGAACTTAGAAAAGGAAGTAATAGTTTACTTGGCATATTTTTATTCAGAGGGGAATAATTTATGACCAAAGATGAGATGGAGAATATTATGAAATGCAGATTGCATCATTTTGTGGGTTTTTTGTTTTGTTTTGTTTTTTGGGGGTTTTTGCAGGGCAAAGGGGGTTAAGTGACTTGCCCAGGATCACACAGCTAGTAAGTGTCAAGTGTCTGAGGCCAGATTTGAACTAAAGTACTCCTGAATCCAGGCCTGGTGCTTAATCTAGTGTTCCATCAAGCCGACCCCAGATTGCATCATTTTGAATACATTCACTTTAAAAGTTTTTGTACAAACAACACCAATACAATCAAGATGAGCAGGAAAGCAGAAAGCTGGGGAAAAAATTTATAGACAATATTTCTGATAAAGGCCTTCTGTCTAAAATATAAAAAGAGAACAGAATTAAATATATAAGAATACAAGTCATTCCCTAATTGAAAAATGGTCAAAGGATTTGAACATGCAGTTTTCAGATGAAGAAATTAAAACTATCTACAACCATAAGGAAAAATGCTCTAAATCACTATTGATTAGGGAAATGCAAATTATAACTACTCTGAGGTACCACTCACACCTATCAAATTGGCTAATATGATAAGAACAGAAAATGATAAATTTTGTTGAAGATGTGGGCAAATTGGAACACTAATGCAGTGTCAGTGGAGCTGTGAACTTATCCAAACATTCTGGAAAGAAATTTGGATCTATGTCCCAAAGGCTTTAAAACTGTGAATATCCTTTAAACCAGTAATACCATTACAAAGTCTATATCCCAAAGAGATCATAAAAAATGAAAAAAGGATCCACATGTACGAACATATTTATAGCTGCTCTTTTTGTGGTAGAAAAGATTTAGAAATTCAGGGGATGTCTGTCAACTGGGGAATGGCTAAAAAAGTTGTGATATATGAATGCAATGTAATAGTATTGTGTTGTAACAAATGATAAGCAGATGGATTTCAGAAAAACCTGGATTTACGTGACTTGATGCTGAGTGAAATAAGGAGAAGGAAAACATAAGCAGTATCAACAACATTGTGTGATGATCAACTGTGATAGACTTCCCTCTTCTCAGCAATACAATGATTCCAAAACAATGCCAAAAGACCCATGATGGAAAATGCTCTCTACATCAAGAAAAAGAACTATGGAATGTGAATGCAATTTGAAGCATACTATTTTCACTTTTGTTGTTTTTTTATTGTTATTGTTTATTCTTTCTTGCATTTTTTCTTCTTTTTGTTTTGATCCTTCTCTTACAGGATGCTGATGTGGAAATATGGTTAACATGATTGTAATGTAAAGCTTATATCAGTTTGCTTGCTGTTGTTGGGAGGGGGAGGGAAGGAATACTTGGAGAAAATTTGTAACTTAAAAAATATTTACATATAATTGGGAAAAAAATTTAAAAGAAAAAAAAATTAAAAAATAAAATATAAATTTTTAGAGTGTCCAGTCAATAGTGTCCTGATTTTCTCTTTTTCTGTACATCAGTACAATTAGGCAGTCAATTAGAGCTGTTTATATAATAGAGAGGCAATAGGTGAGATTGGTAATAGGACAAGGAGAGGAGGGAATCAGATAATCAGGATAATATCAGTTGGGTAGCTTCACCAAAGGGATCAAGGGGGGAAAGAGAGGAGAGTATAGTGGGAAGTGAGCATAATCATTCAGTAATTTGAACATTCTTTTGCATTGCCCTTTTTTAGAATTGTGATGTAAATCAATCTTTTCCAACCCAGTTGCCACTTGAGTTTTCCAAATTTGCTAACATATTTAGGGGAACATGTTAACAGGATCATTTTAGCATTTTAAATAGATTAGCTATAATCCCATCAATATCATTAGCCTTATTGTTAGCAATGCTTCCTAAGGCCCACTTGACTTTATAGAATTTATGGCTTCAAATCAGTAATCAACTAATCATTATGATTTTCAGTGATGGTAAGATCTTTTTTCTGTATTTACTCTTTATATTCTTGCCACCACTTCTTAATTTCATTTTCCATTATCTTTATCAGTTTTCTTTCTTTTTTTCTATTCTTTTCTTTTTCTTTTTTTTTTTTGTGGGGCAATGAGGGTTAAGTGACTTGCCCGGGGTCACATAGCTAGTAAGTGTCAAGTGTATGAGGCCAGATTTGAACTCAGTACTTTATTCACTGTGCCATCTAGCTGTCCCCATCAGTTGTCTTTTATTATACTTACTGATCAAGGAAGTTTCATAATGTTTTGTTTGCTTAAATCCCCTCTTGAAAGGTAAGAAAGAGGCTGCTTCTGGAATTTCATAATTTTAAGAATTGCAGCGAATTGGCTTCCCATTTCAGACTTTGCACAGGTATTCTAGTTCTGTTTTGTCAATCTCATTAAAAAAGACCTACTAAAACTTCTTATGAAAGGAACTAAATGAATAATTAATTCTCTGTTTACTAGTTGCTTTTGAGGATAAAGAAAGTAAGACTACAAATAATTGGTTGGACAGAATGGCCTTTGGCCTCACCTGGGCTGTCAACATGTGGTAGTGAACAAGACATAAATTTCTTTGGTTCTTTTTTCTATTTGTTCTTTCCCAATCTTAGATAAATGAATAGTTGATACAGAACTTCCTAAGAACTGACCTTACGAAATTTGTTGGATTGGAAGACTAAAGGTCCAATGAAAGACCCATCCAGATCCTGAATAGATCATGAGCTCATGATCACATTTATAATGAAATCATGTAAAGGATGAATTTCAGGAGGAAATTCACCTTTACCACCCAGATGCCAGGCCTTATAAGCTAAGAATGGGCTCCTGTCTATTGGTCATGCCACAGCCAGAAATGAACTTTGTGGGAGTTATTTTTTGTAAGAAGCACTTTAATATTAAAAAAAAAATTGTTCCTTGGGCCCATTCTGGCTAAAAATATTGGAGATGGAGAACACTGATGCTTCTGTTCTTTATCTTCTCACTAAAAAACTTTGTAAAAACTTGCTGATATTGATGAAATGATATCATACGGTAATCACTGCATGCTATAAATAATGTAGGGAAGATAACTAACTTGAAGATTGAAAAAGCAAAACAAAACAAAACAAAAAAAAAAAAAACAAAACTAAAACTAGCTAATGGGGGCATTACCTAGTACCATTATAGAAAATACTCACTATCTTTCCGAGGTATCCCCTATAGTCTTGAGTACAGATTTATAGCCAGGAGTGTTATGAGACTCAAATGCAAAAATTAATGAAAATCGCTTTGTAAATATTTAAGTGCTATATAAATGCCAAGTTGTTGTTTTAATACTCTTAAGGCACCAGGGCTCCAGTCTGGTGATGACTTCATTCTCTGAACCTTCTACTATACTACTGAGCTTAAGCAATTTTGTTACTGGGTTTTGCAGGTAGTGTTTAACAACTGGTTTTGGTAGGGAAGGAAATGGAAACAAACATTTTCCACTTAGTCTTCATTATTAATACTTTATTATGTCTATAAAGTCAATAAAATGATAACAAATGCAGAATACTGGATTGTTATTGTATGATATATAAATTATCACATTGAAAACTCAACAATCACTGGGGGCAGAATCAAGATGGCAGAGGAAAGACATTAAATGCACAGAACTCCAGACACAATTATACCAAAAAACAGCTATAAAACAACCCTTGAAGCAGTAAAACCCAGAAAACATGGCTAACATTATTTTCCAGCCAAAGACAGCTTAAAGGGTGCTGTGCTGTGCTGCAAGGAAAGTTCAACCCTGTGATTGTACCTACACAGTCCTGAGGTACACTGTGCCAGATGAACTTAGATCAGAGCCTCCAAATGAACTGCAGTTCCAGCAACTTCTGGAACTGAGGTTGTGGTAAGGTGAGAGGTCTGAGCAGCTGGCCGGGGTGGGGGAGAGGGGTGGGAATACAGAGGTTACTGAGGGACTTAAGGAGGAATTTGGCTATCCCACTCCAGAGGGGAACCAGGGAGAAATCTTGAATAGGGGGAGGCCCAGGTATGGGAGGGACACAGACTCATGAAGCTAAGAATCACCACAGCACACAAAGTTCTGCTGGTAGGTTAATTAGCAAATTAGCTTGACGTTATCTTAGGACCAGAGAACAGGCCAGGCAAGAGATAAACCTGCCCTCTTTCAAAGTGAAACACCTGGGACCCTCTGAAACTTGGGACAGTGTAGCTTGGAAGCAGGGCTCCAAAGTAAGAGGGAGGTAAAAGTCAAGTAAAGGATGGCAAGATGAGCAAGCAAAGAATGTTGAGAAATAAGTAATGTTTCTTTATCAACAAGTAAGAATGAGGTGCACCCTCAGAAGAGGAAAACAACCTCAAGGCACCTAAATCCAAAGCTTCCAAGAAAAATATGAATTGGTCTCAGATCTTGGGAGCACTAAAAGGGAATATGAAGAGAAAGAAGGAGAGATAGAAGAAAGATTTAGAGAGGTGGAGGAAAGAATGGAAAGAGAAATGAGAGTTATGTAGGAGAGTCATGAGAAAAAAGTCAACATCTTGAAAAGCCAAATGGAAAAGGAGATACAAAAGCTCTCAGAAGAAAATAATTGCCTAAGAATTAGGATTGAGCAAATGGCAGCTAGTGACTTTATGAGAAACCAAGACACAATAAAGCAAATCCAAATGAATAAAACAAAAGAGGGTGATATGGGATATCTCCTTGGAAAAACAGCTGACCTAGAAAATAGATCCAGGAGTGATCATTTGAAAATTATTGGACAATCTGAAAACCATGACCAAAATAAAAGTTTAGACAGCATCTTCCAAGGTATTGTCAGGGAAAATTGCCCTGATATTCTAGAAGCCGAAGGTGAAATAGAAATTGAAAGAATTCACCAATCACCTCCTGAACAAGATCTCAAAAAGGAAAACCTCCAGGAATATTATAGCCAAATTCCAGAGCTCCCAGGTCAAGGAGACAATATTTCAAGGAAAAGGGAATTCAAATACTGTGGAGCTACAGTAAGGATCAAACATGATCTACATTAAAGGACCAGAAGGCATGGAATCTGATATTCAGGAGGGCAAAAGCACTATTGAGTACAGCCAAGCATCACTTACCCAGCAAAATGAGTTTAATCTTTCAGGGGGAAAAATAGGACTTCAATTTAAAAGACAACTTTCAGGCATTTGCAATGAAAAGACCTGAACAGAATAGAAAATTTGACTGTCAAATACAAGAACCTAGAGTAGCATAAAAAGGTAAACAGAAAAATAAATCATGAGGGATATTAAATGATTAAACTGCTTACATTTCTACAAGGGAGTATAATACTACTAGGTCATAATACCTTTCCCAGTGTTAGGGGGTCTGAAAGGAATGGACTTATACAGAAGGCACAAATGTGAATGGACTATGAAGGGATGATGTCTGTAAATCATTAATTTTTTTTTGGTTATCCTTGTTTTTTGTGGGGCAGGAAGGGTGGGGGTGCTTATTTCTGGAGCTGTATTTAGGCTTGGTGCCTCCTGGGACCATGATTGGTGCTTGGTCCACTGTGCCACCTGGCTAACCCATGATGACATCTTTAAAATAGGGTTGAACAGTAAGAGGAATGAACTGGAGGAAAGGGAAGGAAAGAGCTGAACTGGGAAGAGGTAGCTTACATGAAGGAAACAAGAAAACAAATTATGGAGGGAAGGGGAAGAGGGGGAAGGAGTTGGGGAGTGAATGAACCTTACTATCATCAGAATTGGCCCAAAGAGGGAATAACATACATACTCAAGAGGGTATAGTAATATATTTTTGCCTTGAGGGAAACTGAGAGGGGAGGGAGATAAGGTGGGAGGGAGAAGAGGAGAAGGAGAGAAGGGCAGATTGGGGAAGGGACCAATAAAAAGCAAAACACTTTTGAGGAAGGTAAAGATATTCTGCATAACTGCAGAAGTATGACATATTGAATTGCTAGATGTCATAAGGAGTGTTGAGGAGGGAGGGAGGAAGAAAAATTTAGAACATAGAATTAGCTTAAAGACTTAATCTCATCAGAGTGGACTCAAGGAGGGAATAATATTCACATCCAATTGGGAGGAGTAATCTCTTTAACCCTACAGGAAAATTGGAGAGGAAGAAGATTTGGAGGGAAGGGTGAAAGAAGGGAGACAGAGTGGGACAGAGGGAAGTCAGAAGCAAAACAGTTTTGAGGAAGAGTAAGAAAATAGTGTAAATATCATAGGAAAGGAATAGGATAGAGGGAAATAGTTACAATGCTTGACTACAATGGCGAAATGTATGGGACCTACTTTGCTGGGCTATTGTGAAGAAAATTCCTTGTCAAGGTTATGGTACTATATAAAAGATATGATGAACAGGATGCTATAAGAGAACCTGGAATAACCTACATGGATTGAAGCAGAGTGAAATGTACTATATACAAAATAACAGCAATAGTGTAAGATGATCTGCTAGGAAGCACATGGTTATTTTCAGCAAGACAATGATCCAATAACACCCTGAAGGACTTATGGAAATTGCAATCCATCTACAGAGAAAGAACTGATGGTATCTCAAACCAGATTGAAACACATTTTTTTCTTTGACAATTCCTTAATCTGAAATTTTGTTTTTAATCTATTTTCTCTCACAACCTAGCTAATGTGGGGATGTTTTACATGACTACTCATGTATAACTTATATTGAATTGCTTGAGTTCTTGGGGGTGGAGTATAGGAAGGGAGAGAGGAAGAGAAGCTGGGAAACAAAGTTTTAAAAAATTGATGTCAAAATTTGTTTTTATATATATTTTGGAAAATGAAATTCTAAACAGAAAAAAGAGGCAATAACATATATAATCAAGTGGTATAGTAATATATTTTTCCCTAAGGGAAAATGAGAGGGGAAGATGATAAGGGGAGGGGGAGAAGAGGAGAAGGAAGGGCATATTGGGAAAGGGAGCAGTAAAAAGTAAAACAATTTCAAAGAAGGTGAAGACATTTTGCATAACTACACATTTATGACTTATATTGAATTGCTTGATTTCATAGGGAGCATTGAGGAAGGAGGAAGAAAATTTAGAACACAGAATTAGCTCAAAGACCTTAATCTCATCAGAGTCAACTCAAGGAAGGAATAAAATACACACCTAATTGGGAGGTGTAATTTATCTAACCCTTCAGGAAAGTAGGAGGGGAAGACGAATAGTAGGAGGGAAGGTTGAATGAAGGGAGGGCAAAGCATCAGAAGGGGCAGCCAGAAGCAAAACACTTTTGAGGAGGAATAGGGTAAAACAAGATAGAAAATAGAGTAAATATCATGGGAAGGGAATGGGATGGAGGGAAATAGTTATGATGTTTGATTATAATGGCAAAATGTATGGCACTTACTTGGCTGGGCTATTGGGAAGAAAATTCTTCGTCAATTTTAAGGTACTATGTAAAAGTTATGATGAACAGCATGCTATCAGAGAAGCCTGGAATGACCTACATGAATTAAAACAGAATGAAATGTACTGTAGACAAAATAACAGCAATACTGTAAGATTATATGCTGGGAAGGATATGGTTATTTTCAGCAATGCAGTGATCCAATGTAACTCTGAAGGACTTATGAAAATTACAGTCCATCTACAGAGACAGTACTTATGGTGTCTGAAAACAGATTTAAATGTATTTTTTTATATTTCCTTAATCTGAAGTTTTGTTTTTATCTTTTTTCTCTCACAACGTAGCTAATGTGGAGATGTTTTCCATGACTACTCATGTATAACTTATATTGAATTTATTGAGTTATTTGGGGGTGGGTAGGAAGGGAGGTAGGAAGAGATGTTGGAACACAAAATTTTAAAATTTTGATGTAAAAATTTGTTTTTACATGTAATTTGGAAAATAAAATTCTAAACCGCAAAAAAAAAAAAAAAAAGTTTACCAGCTCTACTGTTAGTTAAGAGCTGTCTGCAGAATACTCATGGTTATAGATGACCTCATTCTGGTAGAATCAGTAGAGTATAGCTACAATAATTTTGAAATTTATATAAGTTGCTGGGTGGCAAAAGGTGGCTAGGTGGTACAATAGACTGCCAGGTGTAGAATCACAAAGACTCCTCTTCCTGAATTCAAATCCATCATTAGAGACTTTTTAGCTATATAATCCTGGGCAAGTCACTTACCCCTGTTAACCTCAATTTATCTTCTGGTAAATGAGCTGGCAAAGGAAATGATAAACCCCTCCAGTATTTTTGTCAAGGAAACTGCAAATAAGGTCACAAAGATCTGTACAAAACTGAAAAATTATTAAGCATCATAATATGAACATGGAAATTACTTGTGGACATGATTAGAGGGTCAAGACTATGAACATGTCTTCATACCAATGGGGAGTTTGAAGAACTGGCAAAGTAGGGCATTCAAAGGGACACCAATATGCATATTAAAGTCACCTTTTGTGAGTGGGTGATAGAGAAAGAGGATAATTATCATGATATATGGCATAAGAAGCTAGTCTAAGTCAATTTTCAATTATACTGTTTTATAATAATCTCAATATAATATTTTACTTAGGCAATAATAAGCCAATTTAATTTTATAACTATTTATTAAATACCTATGATATTTAAGGAAACAAAGTCAACTGCCTGATAAGAGGTTACATTATCCTCAGATATAATATGCACACAAATAAGGAAATATATGCTAACTTGTATAGGCTACACTAACTGGATTTGGGTGGGAGGTGATAAGGAAAGGTTTTGCTTAGTATGAGACTGAGAGAAGATTTAAATGGGGCAGCTACATAGCAAAGTGGATAAAGCACTGGCCCTGGATTCAAGAGTACCTGAGTTCAAATCTGGCATCCAACACTTGACACTTACTAGCTGTGTGACCCTGGGCAAGTCACTTAACTTACATTGCCCCACAAAAAAAAGAAAAGAAAAGATTTCAAGAAACCTTAAAAAGGGAATTGGTTGGAATGAAGAAATAATACATTCTTGAGGAAGGGGGAGAGGTGTAGCAATTGGTACAATGTTTTGAAAGCTGAAATATTGACTCAAAAATCTAGTTTTAATGGAACTAAAGAATAATATATGTCTAGAAAGGTAGATGGGGTCCAAACTGAAGGTATTTAAAGGAAAATTTGAAATGATTCTATTTTATCTTAGCCAATATGGAGCTATGAATGAACACTTCTGATTAAGAGAACAGCATTGGGTTATGTCTATTAGAAATATTAATTTTGAAAATAAAAGAAACAATAGAGATGTAAAGATAACTATATTTCATGAATCAATCACCATTTCTGTCCTACTATGTCCAACATCCAACATTTAGCAGTAAAATGTATGTTGACTATAGACAATCAAATTTAAAACTACAGACCCTCCTTTTTGAACAGTGGAAATGTGTTGGCATATAAGAAGCAAAAGAATGAGAGAAAATCCTATTAATAAGGAATATCCTCAAAGTTATTCTGATATATTAATGGATGAAAAAAGTCCAGAGTTAACTGAACATGTAGATGAATTAGCACAGACCGTTACCCCATTTTATTTCAATTTAAGTAAACAATCATCTATTAAGTTTTTCATGGTCTAGTCACTCTACTTACTATTGGGGATATAAATAAAAGCAAAAAAAAAAAAAACAGACAAAAATATACCCTGGCTCAATCAAATCACAGAGGGGAACAAAAAAAAAACATGAAGAGAAATATGTATAAACAATATATTTACATAAAGGATGGAGTAATCTGGAGGGGAAGCACTAAGATAATAACTGAAATAGACCTCTTGCTGAAGGTCTGCCTTTAGGTGAGAGAGTCCCTGGGCTAAAGACAGTCACCTCAATGCCAGGGTTAACTGTGTTAACTCTGCGCTCAAGGACCCTAAACGTGATGCTTTCAAAGATTCTAATTTATTACCAGAAACCAGGTTCAGCATCAGAAGCAATCTGGCTTATCCAAGTTTAGTAGATAAAGGTCTAAAATAATTAAATACATTTCTAATAATAACACGACATGACTATGCCTACATCAATGTGTGGATAAATTTTTCATTGTTTGCCAATGGACAAGCTTTTGCTATTCTAACAAATAAAATTATATCAACTCTTCAAAAACTATAACTTTCAGTAATACCCTGTCAATCTATCTATTAACATCTGCTAAAACTCAGAACCTGCAAAGAGACAGAGAGACACAGTCTTCCAACCAGAGATAATTCAGAAGACTTCAGGAAAGCTCAATCTCACTTGGGCAAAAGGGAGGCTCAGCTCACCACAGTGCAGTGCATGGGAGAGGGTCAGGGCAAGTCAGCAGGAAGCTGTGAGCCACAGCTGAGCAACTGAGGCCCTTGGATCCTGGCATAACAAGCTGGTGGCGCAGGAGAACAGTGGCAAAACCTACCTCCACCAGCTGATAGGGGAGTTTGCCAACTGGAAGACTACCCACAGACAGGCTCCAGCAGGCCTAATGATCCCAGCGCACTCTGACAGGAAGTCCAGAGCCAGGCCTACTGATCCCAGCATATTCTGACAGGAAGTCCAGGGTGGTGTAAAATATACAAGCCACAGAGGCCTCAGTGTAGAGAGCCTATGACACAGCCCCTATATCCCAGTACAAGAAGCTTGAAATAGGGACCCTGGTGCCCCTAGAGGAGACCTCAACTTTAAAAAAATAAAGAAAAAATAAGCTGCAGTATGAGTAAAAAACAACAACAACAAAAAAATGCTCTCACCATCGAGAGCTTCTGTATCAACAGGGAAGAGGTAAACAGAAACTCAGAGGAGGAAAATACTCCCAAATTGCCTACATTTGAAGCCTCAAGAGGGAAGATTAATTGGTCTCAAGAACAAAAAGCTTTCTTGGAAGAGCTCAAAAAGAATTTCAAAAGTCAATTGAGAGAAATGAAAGCAACACAAGAAAATTATGAAAAAAGAATCAGCAGCTTAGAAAAGGAAGCAAAAAGATTGACTGAAGAAAACAATTACTTAAAAAAATCATCTGGTCAAATGGAAAAAAAAAATGTCCATAATCTCACTGAAGAAAACAACGCCTTAAAAATTAAAATTGGACAGTTGGAAGATAATGAATCCATGAGACACCAGGAATCAGTCAAGCAGAATCAAAAGAATGAAAAAATAGAAGAAAATGTGAAATACCTCATTGGAAAGACAACTGATCTGCAAAACCGATCCAGGAGAGACAATTTGAGAATCACTGGATTGCCTGAAAGCCATGGTCAGAAAAAGAGTTTAGATGCCATATTCCAGGAAAATTATTAAGGACAACTGCCCTGATATTATAGAATCAGAGGATAAAATTGTCATTGAAAGAATCCACCAATCACCTCCTGGAAGAGACTCCAAAAGGAAAACCCAAGGAATATTGCAGCCAAATTCCAGAATTACCAGGTGAAGGAGAAAATACTCCAAGCAGCCAGAAAGAAGCACTTTAAATATCATGAAACCACAGTCAAGATTTCTCAGGACCTAGCAGCTTCAACATTAAAGGATCGCAAGGCTTGGAATATGATATTCTGGAAGGCAAAGGATCTTGGACTGCAGCCAAGAATCTGTTACCCAGAAAAACTGAACATTCCCTTTTAGGGGAGAAGATGGAGATTCAATGGTATTGGGGTCTTTCAAAGTTTCCTGATGGAAAGACCAGAACTGAATAGAAAATTTGATCTTAACATACAAGACTCTAGAGAAGTTTAAAAAGGTAAACAGGTGGAAAAAAGTTACTCCATTAGGTTAAACTGTTTACAGCCCTACACGGGAAGATAATACTTATAACTCTTGAGAACTGTATATGTATTTGGGCAGACAGAAGGACTATACACGGAGGGGATAAATATAAATTGTCTTTAATGTGATAACATAAAGGAAATTAAGGGGTTAAAGAGGGAGTTTATAGGCAGAAGAGAAAAGGGGAGGTGGAAAGGGGTGAATTACATCATATGAAGAGGTAAAAAAAAACTATTACAATAGAGGGAAAGAAGGGAGGGATAAATATTGTTTCAATCCTACTCTCATTAGATTTGATTCAAAGAGGCAATAACATATACGTTGATTTGGAAAAAGAAACAGCTTATTCTTTAGGGAAGTAAGAGGGGAAGGGGAGCGGGGCTGATAGAAGGGAGGGCAGATTGGGGGAGGCAGGGATAAGAAGCAAAACATTGGTGAGGAGGAATAGGGTGAAAGAAGGGGGGGGAAGTACAAAGGGGGTAAATAGAATGGAGGGGAATAAACAGTTAGTAATAATCACTGTGAATGTGAATGGGATGAACTCTGCTATAAAACGGAAGCAAATTGCGGGGGGTTAAAAACCAGAATCCTACAATATGCTGTTTACTAGAAACACATTTGAAGCAGAGTGATACACACAGAGTAAAGGTAAAAGACTGGAGCAGAATATATTATGCTTCAGCTAAAGTAAAAAAAAATCAGGAGTAGCAATCCTTATCTCAGACAAAGTACAGACAAAAAGAGATCTCATTAAAAGAGATAAGGAAGACGGGGCAGATAGGTGGCGCAGTGGATAGAGCACCGGCCCTGGAGTCAGGAGTACCTGAGTTCAAATCCGGCCTCAGACACTTAACACTTACTAGCTGTGTGACCCTGGGCAAGTCACTTAACCCCAATTGCCTCACTTAAAAAAAAAAAGATAAGGAAGGAAACTACATCTTGCTAAAATGTACTATAGGTAATGAAGCAATATCAATATTAAATATGTATGCGCCAAGTGATATAGCATCCAAATTCTTAGAGGAGAAGTTAAATGATTTATAAGAGGAATTAGACAGTAATACTATACTATTGGGGGATCTGAATCTTCCCCTCACAGAATTAGATAAATCAAGCCACAAAATAAATAAGAAAGAAGTCAAAGAGGTGAATAGATTACTAGAAAAGTTAGACATGATAGATGTCTGGAGAAAATTGAATGGGGATAGAAAGAAATATACCTTTTTCTCAGCAGTACATGGCACATTTTCAAAAATTAACCATGTATTAGGGCACAAAACATCATAGTCAAATGTAGAAAGGCAAAAATAGTAAATGCATCCTTCTCAGATCATGATGCAATAAAAATAACATGTAAGACAGAGTCATAGAAAAGTAGACTGAAAATCAATTGGAAACTAAATAATTTCATTCTAAAGAATGAATGGGGGGTGGCTAGGTGGCACAGTGGATAAAACACCGGATCTGGAGTCAGGAGTACCTGAGTTCAAATCCAGCCTCAGACACTTGACACTTACTAGCTGTGTGACCCTGGGCAAGTCACTTAGCCCCCATTGCCCCACAAAAAAAAAAATAGAATGAATGGGTCAAACAACAAATCATAGAAACAATCAATAACTTTATCCAAGAGAATGACAATAATGAGAAAGCATACCAAAATCTCAGTGCTTAGGGGGAAATTTATAGCTCTAACTGTTTACATGAATAAAAAAGAGAAAGAGGAGATAAATGAATTGGGAATGCAACTTAAAAAGCTAGAAAAGGGCGGGTGGGGGCAGCTAGGTGGTGCAGTGGATAAAGCACTGGCCCTGGATTCAGGAGGACCTGAGTTCAAATCCAACCACAGATGCTTGACACTTACTAGCTGTGTGACCTTGGGCAAGTCACTTAACCCTCATTGCTCTGCAAAAAAAAAAAAAAAAAGGTAGGAAAAGAACAAATTAGAAATCCCCAATTAGATACTAAACTAGAAATCCTGAAATTTAAAGGAGAAATTAATAAAATTGAAAGCAAGAAAACTATAGATTAATCAATAAAACTAAGAGCTGGTTTTATGATAAAACCAATAAAATAGATAAAATATTGGTTAATTTGATTAAAAAAAAGAAGAAACCCAAATTACCAGTAACAAAAATGAAAGGGGTGATGTTACTACCAATGAAGTGGAAATTAAATCAATAATTAGTAATTATTTTGCCCAATTGTATGCCAATAAATTTTACAATCTAAATGAAATGGATAAATATTTACAAAAATACAAACTGCCCAGGTTAACTGAAGAGGAAATAAAATCCTTAAATAAACCCATATTAGAAAAAGAAATTGAACAAGCCATTAATGAACTCCCTAAGAAAAAATCCCCAGGGCCAGATGGGTTTACAGCTGAATTCTACCAAACATTTAAAGAACAATTAATTCCAATATTATACAAATTATTTGGAAAAATAGGTGAAGAAGGAGTTCTACCAAATTCATTTTATGACACAAATATGGTGGTGATACCAAAACCAGGCAGAGCGAAAACAGAAAAAGAAAATTATTGACCAACCTCCCTAATGATTATTGATGCTAAAATCTTAATAAGATATTAGCAAGGAGATTACAACCAGTCATCACCAGGATAATACACTATGACCAGGTGGGATTTATATCAGTAATGCAGGGCTGGTTCAACATTAGGAAAACTATTAAGATAATCAACCACATCAATAAGAAAACTATTCAAAATCATATGGTTATCTCCGTAGATGCAAAGAAAGCTTTTGACAAAATACAGCACCCATTTCTAATAAAAACACTAGACAGCTTAGGAATAGGTGGAGTTTTCCTTAAAACAATAAGCAGTATCTACCTAAAACCATCAGCAAGCATTATATGTAATGGAGATAAGTTAGAGGCTTTCCCACTAAGATCAGGGGTGAAACACGGATGCCCATTATCACCCCTCTTATTCAATATTGTCCTAGAAATGTTAGCATTAGCAATCAAAGAAGAAAAAGGAATTAAAGGAATTAGAATAGTCAAGGAGGAAACAAATCAAGAATATCCAGGGAAATAATGAAAAAAAAATGCACAGCAAGGTGTGTTAGCTGTACCAAATCTGGAGCTTTACTATAAAGCAGCAGTCATCAAACCTATCTGGTCCTGGCTAACAAATAGATCGGAGGATCAATGGAATAGGCTAGGTACAGGAAACACAGTAGTAAATGACACTATTAATGCAGTGTTTGATAAACCCAAAGACTGTAGCTTCTGGGATAGGAACTCAGTGTTTGACATAAAGTGCTGGGAAAGCTGGAAGATAGTGTGACAGAAATTAGGCATAGACCAACATCTTACACTTTATACTAAAATAAGGCCAAAATGGGTACATGATTTAGACATAAGAGGTGATACCACAGGTAAATTAGGAGAGGAAAGAATAGTCTACCTTTCAGATCTTTGGAAAGGAGAACAGTTTATGACCAAACAAGAGAGAATATTATGAAATGCAAAATAGATGATTTTGATTACATTAAATTAAAAGGTTTTTTTTTTACAAATAAAAGCAATGCATACAAAATTAGAAGAGAAGCAGAAACCTGGGAAACAATTTTTATGGGCAGTACTTCTGATAAAGCCCTCATTTCTAAAATATATAGGGAACTAAATAAAATTTATATGAATCCAAGTCATTCCCCATTTGAGAAATGGTCAAAGGATATGAACAGGCAATTTTCTGACGAAGAAATCAAAGTTATCTATTTCCATAAGAAAAAATGCTCAAAATTACTATTGATTAGAGAGATGCAAATTAAAACAACTCTTGGGTACCACCTGACACCTGTCAGATTGGCTAATATAACAAAAATGGAAAATAATAAATGTTGGAGAAGCTGTGGGAAAATTGGAACACTAATGCATTTTTGGTGGAGCTGTAAAGTTATCCACCCCTTCTGGAGAGCAATCTGGAACTATAAGCAAAGGGCTATAAACCTGTGCACATACCCTTTGACCCAGCAATACAACTTTTGGGTCTTTTTCCCAAACAGATCATAAAAAAGGGAAAAGCACCCACATGTACAAAAATATTTATAGCCACTCTTTTTGTGGTGGCAAGGAATTGGAAATTGAGGAGTTGCTCATTAATTGGGGAATGGCTGAACAAGTTCTGGTATATGAATGTAATGTTATACTATTGTGCTGTAAGAAACAATGAGCAGGAGGAATTCAGAGAAACCTGGAAGGACTTGCATGAACTGATGATGAGTGAGATGAACAGAACCAGAAGAACATTGTACACAGTATAATCAACATTGTGTATTGATCAACTGTGATGGACTAGATTCTTCTCACCAATGTAATGGTACAGGACAGTTGCAGGGGACTTATGATGGAAGAGGATATCCAAATCCAGGAAAAAAAAAAAACTGTGAAGTATAGATTCTGATTGAATCATACTATTTCTTTTGGTTTTGGTGCTGTTGTTTCTCTATTTTGAGGTTTTCCCTCATTGCTCTGATTCTTCTCATATAACATGACTAATGCAGAAATATGTTTAATGTTATTATATATACATAACCTATATCAGATTACCTGCTGTCTAGGGGAGTAGGAAGGCACGGGATGTGTAATTTAAGATTCTAAATGTGGATTCTAATCTGTTCCCCCAGTTTTGGGGGAAACTGACTAAAATCACTGATAAAACAAGTTTAGGTTTTTAAGGGTTTATTGAAAAATAGAAAGAAAAAGATTGAGCACAGAATTCCAACAGCCTGGCATTCCTATCTTTCCTCAAATTTCCTGCGAAGTCCTCTGCTGCCGCCACCACCATCAAGTCAGGAACCCAAAAGCACTGAGAGCTCTCTGCGCAGGCTCCCTCTCCTCCTTCCTGTCTCCTCCCAGAAAATAGGAGGCTCCTCAAGTTGATTGGCTGGTAGTCTTGATAGACAGCACCCATGAGTAAACATCATTTCCTGATGCCAAGGAAAAGCCACAATGCCTCTGAGGCATTTTCCTCATGGCGGAGCTTTCCCACAGCAAGTCTCCAGTAGGTGACATTATTCCAATCATTACAGGAGGGTGGGAGAAAAATCTGAAATTTGAAAACTTGTATAAACAAATGTTGAGAACTATCTTTACGTGTAACTGGGAAAAAAATACTTTTATCTGAAAAGAAAAAAAAACTCAGTTATCCTTTGGATATTTATCCCACTAAACCGTTATTTGGCGTCAGCTTAGAAATTTTTAAACAGTTCTCACAATGTAATTATTTTTATTATACTTAAGCAATTGGACTTCATTAATGAGGAAGTTGCATTGTAATTTGAATTAAGCAACTGTTCATAAAATGGCAACTGCCACTATCATTAGTGTAAAAAATATATATATTATTTAAAATAAAGTAAATGTCCTTTTAAAAAACACAGCTGGACTTGCAATGCCATTTTGCCTATCAAGCCTCCTAAAAGGAAATGTCTAATTCAACAAGATCAGATCAGTCTGCTTCATCAATTTATTACCATGTTTTCAAAAACCAGCTTTTTTATTCCTGCTGTATATTCTTAATATGACTTCAGTTGGTAATTAGATGTAAGGTTCATTCCAATGAAAATGCAGTTTCCAGAAAGAGTGCATAAGAAATACTCAGCTTTCCATAGATCACTTTCAAGTAAAGAGATCAGGAAGTATACAAAGTCATTATACAGTATTTTTTCCCTGTTATAATCCTGGGGGTGGGGGAGTATATAAACAATGTAACTTCTTTATGAACAAATTATTTATTTTCTAGAGTAAAACATAAAAAGGACATATTTTAAAAGTTATGGCTATTCCCAGATAAAGTTTCTAAGAAGCAAAAACATGTAAATCAACAGGAACCCCAAAGTAAAACTACCAAATATTAAGCTCAACTAACAATACCTTGGGTATGGGAAGAAAGAAACCAGTACACCTTTCCTCATATATACAATCTGCCTTATTTATTTACTTGTTTGTTTATCTATCTATCTATCTATTTTTTTTTTTGTGGGGCAATGAGGATTAAGTGACTTGCTGAGAGTGACACAGCTAGTAAGTGTGAAGTGTCTGAGGTCAGATTTGAACTCAGGCCCTGAATCCAGGGTGGGTGCATTATCCACTGTGCCACCTATCTGCCCCCCTATCCTGCCTTTTTTTTTTTAACTTTTCTTTTGTTTACCCCTCTCCTACTAAATCTTCAGACTTAACTGCAATTATTTCCTAATAGATTCCTGCTTTACTACTTCTCTTTCTTTAGGTTCCCCTAAGTCAAGTTGTACTCTAAGGGGAGCGAAGCCTATATTTTCTATTCTTCTTTTCATACTCTTTTCTCTTCTGGAACCCAAATTATTGTCCCCTCAATGACTGACCATTCCAAACTAAAATATTATAGTTCTAAATATTTTCACCTTGATCTGCTACTACTTTTTTCTTATTGGGTAAAGTAAAATGATAGGCATTCCTAAGATCCGTAATAGACCTCTTTCTGGTTTTGCCTACTGTCTTAACAACTTCTCTAGCTCAGGGTGACATAGCTAGGTTATTCTTCGACTCCCCCATCATGGGGTTATCCTATAGCCTTATTTTTTAAAAATAATAATTTAGGGAAAATCTAACAATTATGCTAACATATTCTTTCTATGTTTCCCTTTGAGCCTGTTTATCCCACTATGATATGCATCAATTCACAGAACTGATCCCTTATCTCATTAATATGACTATTCTCTCCAATGATATAGGTCATAGCATTTGTCCATATCTATCAATTATTTTTAAAATACCAAAACCAGAAATAGTTAACTACAATAATGATGTTTTCCTCCATTAACCAAGTACTTATAGATGAAATATAATTCAATTCAACAAACACATATCATGTCCCTAATATATGAGATTGTTCAAGATAATAGGGATGTAAAAATACAATAAAAAGCTCTCCCTGTCCTTAAGGAGCTTTCTAATAGCATACATAACGTATCATGAAATATGTGTAAAAACAGAATGAAATTCATGTAAAAAGTCCAGAGAATTTTGAAGGACTCAAGAAGTGAAATCCCAGCTATAGGGATCAGGAAAGTTTTCATGGAAGTGGTATGGCATAAGCTCAGTATCAACTCTTCCCAATCAATCAACAAAATATGTGCCAGGTACTCTACCAAGTTTTGGCTAGATAGCAAAATTAAAAACAAACAAGCAAAAAATAAAACTTTTTGGCAGAAGAGAAGTGTCATTCATTTACTCCAAGTTCCTATACCACAATCATAGAGTAAGAATGGGGAGAGGAAAGGAGAGATTTAATACAAGATCATCATGCAATCCCACTCTGATGATTATGTTTTTGTTTGGCAATGAGGTTTAAGTGACTTACTTGCCCAGGGTCACACAGCTAGTGTCAAGTGTCTGATGCCAGATTTGAACTCAGGTCCCCCTGAATCCAGGGCCAGTGCCTTTTCCACTGCACCACCTAGCTGCCCCTCACTCTGACTCTTATGGATGAAATTAACAATACTTGATTGATCACCAGTAATGATATAATCTTCTGTAGCCCCACAACCTCAACCTGTTTTGTTTTTTATACTCTGACTGTGTTCAGGAATATCTTATTTATGTTCCCAGAGTTGGTCAAATTGTGGTCCTAACATCCCCAGATGCCTCTAGGGATATGGAATCTAGTACCATGGAAAACATATACTTTCTAACCTTCTATCAATTTTATTATTCATAAGATAAATAATAATGGAAAGAAAAAATAATTACAATTATAAAATTGTTCTCTTTTTGTTATTTTATTTCATGTGATGTATATTCATGACAGACAGGAAAGATAAAAAATAATCTCTCAACCTTTTTATAACAAAGGAATTTTCTTTAATTATGAACATATTTGGACCCAGACTCAATTACTAATATTATGGATATCAAAGTAGAAATGGTACTAAACAAGCTGTGTGATCTTGGACAAGTAATGCAATCCCTCAGCGCTTCAGGTGTCTCATTTATAGAACAAGAAGATTTGCTTAAGTAGTACCTTAGTACTTTTCAGTATTAACAATGCATAATTATAAGAGTGCAAACCCCTAACTGATTGTTTTTACCTCTTATCACACATAAATAACCAAAAAAATCAGAGAGAATCTAACTGGAAACTCTTTTTTCACAAAAGTAATCATTAATTCTCCATTATGTGTAAATAAAGGTGTCAAATGCTAAGCAGAAAATAGAGAAGACATAGATTTGATTAAAAAAATAATTTACAATTCAATAGTGAGGAAAAATAAGGTTTAAATTTATACAAGCATAATACAAAGAAAATTGGGTCCATATAAAATTCCATTACAGCTTAAGGGCAAAAAAGATATCATTTTTGGCTTCACCAAAGTGCTAGAATCTGAATTCTGTGAAGGCTTCATGGAGGAGATAGCTACTGACTTTCTCATAATGCTGCTGAGGCTCAATATCTTAAGGATATCTGCAAAAATATGGTGATGCTGTTTATATGTGAAATTTTATATTCTAAAACTGGATTTGATAATATTTTACTACCAAACAATACTTTTTATTTAAAAAAAAAAAGAGGCAAGGGGCAGCTAGGTGGCGCAGTGGATAAAGCACCGGCCCTGGATTCAGGAGTACCTGAGTTCAAATCCGGCCTCAGACACTTGACACTTAACTAGCTGTGTGACCCTGGGCAAGTCACTTAACCCCCATTGCCCCGCAAAAAAAAAAAAAAAAAAAGAGGCAAAGTCTCATCCTGGCTCCAATATAAATATGTACTATAGTTTGATATTATAAATAACAACTTTAGTTAAGGCAAATGGTCTTTCTAAATTGTTAGTACATTAAATTGGTCAATGTTTACATATTTGAAAAATCTAGATTTAACTATAGCCTATCAAAAAATATGTATTTGATGTAATATTATCAGTATCAACAAATGGATAGTTGTTCTCAAGGATTTCAAATGAAAATTTTAATTAGCGCAAAATGACTGTCTGAGATCAATACAATTGGATAAAATAAAAATTGGGGGTAAAAAGTATCTTATACTTATGCCCCAAGGGGGATACTGATATTTAAACTAAATTGGAAGACTCATTAAACTTTTGTTATATGTAACATATTCTGAAAGTCCTCCTCACACTATATAGCATAATTTCAATATGGGCACTAATAATAACAAAGCTAATTATTTTGCAAAGCCTTTTTAAGTCTCTTAAATATTGAACTTTAAAATAAAAGTTACATATCTTTTCATAAAAGTGTTACATGGTGAGTTATTTAAAGAAGAAAACAGTTCATTTAGATCAATTTAGTGATTAAAATTAAATATAAAGATTTAATAGAAAAAAAGTATTGTTTTTTATATCATTTATTCTTTCCAAGATATGTTGGCCATATTCTATACCATCCTCAAATGTTTACATTATCGGAGTAAAAAGCATCCTAAGTATTCAATCATGGATTTTAATATAAGCTAAATAAATGTAGATTTTTTTTATATTTATGTTTCCTTGAAAACATTTCCTCTTTTGTTTAAACATATCTTTAAAACATTTCTAGTGTGGAGTAGGTCCTTTCCAGGTCCAATCCCTTTAAGAAAAAATCATGTTATATGTTAATGATCCTAGAAGCTATAGCATTTTTCTTGGAATCACCTCATCTTCCTTGTGCAAATTAATAATTTAAAACATATTTGACATTAAGTATAAGGTAAATAAAAATGTGAATCATATGTGTTTTTAATATTTTGTTTAAATGGGTATTAGATGCATATATATATATCTCCAAATAGGTCCTATGCTATCCCCATACCTACCCATATTTCATTTTGTACAATAGAGCAAGGAAGGAAGGAAGGAAGGAGGGAAGAAGGGAAGGAAGGAGGGAGGAAGGAAGGGAATAAAGGAAGAAAGAAAGGATGAAAGGAAGAAAGGATGTAGGGAAAGAAGGAAGGAAGGGAAGGAGGAAGGAAGTTAGGAAAGAAAGGAGGGAGGGAAAGAGGGAGGGAGGCAGAGGAAAAAAGGGAAGGAGGGCTAGGAAAGCTCTGAAATCCTTTTGAAATCCTAAATGCTTTTATTTTAAACATATATGCACACACACATTCATAACAAGTAGTTATATACCCTATAGATAAATCTTTACCCCTTAAGGCACCGTACATATTCCCACTTCACTTTTGAACAGGCTTCATGGAATTATTCTTTCCTCATTTTGAAAAAAAACAAACAAAACTGCCTCACTATAACATCTGCCTCTGTTTTCTATTTCTACCATCTCTGGCATAATAGAGCTTAGTCCCTTTCATGGCAATCTTTAAATTATCAGAAAACTATTTTGTGGGGTAGCTAGGTGGCACAGTGAATAAAGCACTGTCCCTGGATTCAGGAGGACCTGAGTTCAAGTCCAGCCTCAGACACTTGACACTGACTAGCTGTGTGACCCTGGGCAAGTCACTTAACCCTAATTGCCCCACAAAAAAAAAAGAAAGAAAAAAAGAAAGAAAACTATTTTGTATTTACCCTAAACATTCAAACCTTGACTATCTGACTTTGTAAAAGTTAGAAATCTGAAATTATAATTTCATCATATTATATTATGGCTTCTAGTCTCTTCACCATTCTTTTCTTTCTATTTTGAAACAACAATGCTTATGCTTATTCCATTTAAGCATCATTGAAGGTATTCATTATTGATATGCATTTTGTAAAAGGCTCTCAAACTAGTCATAAAATGGAGAATTATAAACTCTATCACTTAAGAAACCACAATTCTGGGGCAACTAGGTGGCATAGTGGATAAAACACTGGCCCGGGATTCAGGAGGAACTGGGTTCAACCCCGGCCTCAGACACTTACTTGACACTAGCTGTATGACTCTGGGCAAGTCACTTAACCCCCTTGCCCTGCAAAAACAAAAAACAAAAACAAAAAAGCAAAGCAAACAAACAAACAAAACAAAAAACAAACACAATTCCATCAATACAGTGGAAGTTGGTGCTGGGAGTAAAATACTTTATAAAGTTAAAAGTATTAAACAAATATTAACTTGTTTTGGTCTTGGAAGAGGTAATAGTATTGCTGGAGGTTGTGAGGGTAAAGATGGGCGTGGTAGTAGTAGGACTATTCACATATTATATATTTGCCTCAGTTTCTTCATCTGAAAAATATGGGCAAAATAATATCTACCTCCTAGAGTTGTAAGAATTGAATAATCACTTATTGTAGTAGCTAGCACATAGTAAGCACTATGTAAATCCTAACTAGGCAGTAGTAGTAGCAGTAATGGTCATAGTAGCAGTGGTGGTGGTGGTAGTAGTAGTAGTAGTGGTAGTGGTGGTGGGGATAGTAGCAGTAGTAGTAGTAGTATTAGTAATGATGGTAGTGGTGGTGGTGGTGATGTAGTAGCAGTGATAATAGTGGTGGTGGTCATCATGGTAATTGTGGCATGTGTGGTAGTAACAGAGATGTTAGTAGTGGTAACATTAAAGTTTTAATCATGGTAATTTTGGCAGGGGTATCAGAAGTAATAGCAGCAACAGTAATAGTAATAGTTTTGGGTAGTGGTAGTAGCAGTAGAATTAATATTGGTAGTGGTGGCAGTATTAATAGTGGAGGTAATAGAAATATTAGCATTAGCAGTAATGATGATAGCAACATTGTTGGTAGTGGTAGTGGTAGTAGTTGTAACAGCAGGAGCAGCAGAAGCAGTAGTATATTTGATCATCCTCATTTTGGTTTCAAGATTTTAGCCTGTTCTTAGTTAACATGTATGTGATACCAGAATGTCTTCTGAAATCTATCAAGTGTCTTCAAATAGAAACAACTAATTCCTAATTAGATGTTCCCATCCTAGGGTTGTGTAGCTTCTTGTTTAAAACCAATAGTAGCCTTTTACATTTGATTTAATTTGACAAATATCTCTTAAGCATTCTTTTATTCAACCACTGTATTGGGTGTTGGGAATTAAAGACAAAACTAAAATAGCTATTGCCCTCAAAGAGTTTACATTCTATTAGGACAATATGGCATTGATACCTGTCATTGACTAGGATGTAGATCTATTATCATCTAAATGCCATGTCATTTCGATTCAGCTTGTTAGGATTAGTTTGTTGTGATCTGATTAGATCCCATTTTGGTCATCAAATTTTTTTGCTATCTTTCATGGATTTCAGCAATCCATTACTTGTATTATGATTGATATTATCATATTCTTAGCAAATGAAACCAATGAGTTATTAATTTAAAAAACCTAATGAGGAGAAGCAATGTTTTTTATTAAATAAATAGAAAGTTATATATTTGAACAGCTGTTTGAAATGCTCAAAACTCTGAATCAGCAATTAATAATAATTTTGAGATCCAAATGGATCTAGAAGCTTTGTATAGTTTTGTACTTTGTTTATTATTAAAATATATATTTCTTCCACCTCCTTACATAACCTCCATGATATCTACCTACACACATATGTTCAAGGTGGGACACGTAAGTTCTCAGTTACCAAAATTGGCCTTCCACACAGAGGAGATTATGCATACTACTTTAGCATAATTACTCACTTGTCAAATTGAAGTCACAGTTTATGGATGCAGTGTTTTCTATTCAGCTGATTTTTAGCATTGATCAGACTGTGATTTGTTCTATGCAATTTAAAATTAAGAGCTAAATTAAAGTTTAACATGTTTGTTTTTTTCAATTTTAGCAGGGCTTATGGAGCAAATGCACTTAACTTGACTGAGAGACAAAACATTTTGTAGAGGTTATTCACACTTTAAATAATGCAACAAAACCTGTGGTCCTGATTAGATAAGTCCAATTAATTCAATTGCTACTATATTGCGTCCATGAAAGCATCAGAGCTTTACAAATGTATTAAAGTTCACAGGATATTATCAAATATTACTAGGTACTATTAGTATTAGGATAATGAAGTTGGATATATTTTTACATCTTTTTCAAGACCCTTAACTGTTATGTCTTTCAGGAACCTCTAAAACCACAAAATGGGTAAAATGTCAGCAGATTATTCCCTACAGGAGCTCTCTGCTTATTCTGTGTGATTCAGGGGTATTGTATTGTTATTAAACACTTATGTTATTATTTTATGGACAATCATCATTTGAAATTAGGTGAATATATGCATCTATGGATGTATCTAGACTAAATGAATAAGTCATCTTGTGTGCAATTAACAGATACTTGAGTAAGTATTGTTGTTGTTGTTGTGGACTCAATCAATTGCATTAAAAATTCAAAGACTCCTGAGAGATTTTTTTAAAAAGTTAGATGGCAGAGGAAAGACAGTGAGTTTTCTGATCATACCCTGAGACCCCTTCAAACGCCTTCAAATAATGACATAAGACAATTCCTGGCACAGCAGAACCCACACATAAGGATAGGGTGAAATAATTTCCCAGGCAAAGAAAACTTAGAATATGTGAAGGAAAGGTCTGTCTCACCAGGGTGAGAGTACAGTACAGTCCAGCACAGGCTGTGCCAAAATAGACACAGTGCCAGCAAACCAGAAACAGGCCTGGTGAACCACTGTATCAGCAGCAGCAGCAACTGCTTCTGGAACTCAAACCACAGAGGGTAAGAAGATTGAACAATAGGCCAGAAGGAGATGAAAGGGGTCTTTTTCTAGCACTGAGGCAAGACTCTTGTTTTGTCTATACTCTGATCCAGGTCACAGCCTTGGGTGGCAGTCCCAGCCTTGGGAGGGGCAGTAGTGTACCAGAGCTTGCAGCCACATTAGAGCTGGATGCTACTCATAGTTCCAGGCTAGAAATGTGGACCTATGGTTGCTTGCAGACAAGAGCACAATCCCAGAGAGTAATAAGCATTTCTCTCCTTAAAACATACCACCTTGGAAGAAATGAAAACTTGGCAGGGGGAGCAGAGAAAAGATGGCAGAAGAAAGGCTGTGATTCTCCCAGCTTCGAAAAATCTGCCCACATACATACTAAAATAATGCCATACGCCAATTCTTGGAGCACCAAACCCACATAAGAACACAGTGAGACTCTTTTCCAGCCAAAGACAGCTTAATTAGGTGACTAGGATTACTTGCTGTTCAGGCTGAGAGAGGAGCACAGCACGTGGAGCAAGACCAGGCTTAAGCAGGCAGTGATCTCCAGAGCCTCAGAATCTTCAGCTGCTTCTTCTGAAGCTCAGCTCACAGACCTATGAGGGGGGCAGTGGTTGGGGGAAATGCTGCGTTCTCTAATGGAACTGGGCCAGGGTGCCCACATTCTGAATCAGCAAGCAAACTCTAGGGACAGCCACCCAGTGGGGGATAGGCACAGGCATGCCAAGTTTCCCACCATAGAGAATCACATTTCAATCAGACTTCTGTTTCCAGATCAAAGAGAAAGCAGCCATGGTTACTGACAGGCCAAGCTGGCTGAGAAGAAGCCCAATCATCCCCTGGGCCATGCTATACCTCAGAACAGTGTGTCCTAGAAGCAACTCCTTCAAGAAGGAATTAAAAGCCAAGAAATAGGGGATCAAGATGAGTAGGCAAAGAAAACAGCAGATCATTGAAATCTAATTTGGGGGCAAGGTAGACTAGAAGACACCCTCAGAAGAAGATGATAACAAAGTTAAAGATCCAGTATCCAAAGCTTCCCAAAAAAAGGAAGTGGCCTCAGGGCATGGAATTGCTTAAAAAGGACTTTGTAGAGAAAGTAGGAGACATAAAAGGAAGATTTAGAGAGGAGTACAAAAAGAATGGAAAGGGAAATGAGCATGATACAGGAGAGTCATGAGAAAAAAGTCAACAGCTTGAAAAGCCAAATGTAAAAGGAGATACAAAAGCTCTCTGAAGAAAATAATTGCCTAAGAATTAGGATTGAACAAATTGACTTTAGTTACTTTATGAGAAACTAAGACACAGTAAAGCAAATCCAAATGAATTTTTTTAAAAAAATAGAGGTCAATATGAAATATCTCCTTGGAAAAACAGTTGACCCAGAAAATAGATGCAGGAGAGATAATTTGAAAATCATTGGACTACCTGAAAACCATGACCAAAATAAAAGCATAGACAGCACCTTCTGAGAAAATGACAGGGAAAATTGCCCTGATATTTTAGAAGCGGAAGGTAAAATAAAAATGGAAAGAATTGACTGATCACCTCCTGAAAGATATCCCAAAAGTAAAACCTTCCAGGAATATTATAACCAAATCCCAGAGCTCCCAGGTCAAGGAGAAAATATTACAAGCACCTAGAAAAACAGAATTCAGGTCCTGTGGAACTACAATAAGGATAAAACAAGATCTAGTAGCATCTATATTAAAGGACCAGAGAGCATGGAATATGATATTCCAGAGAGCAAAAGAACTGGGACTACAACCTGAAATCACCTACCCAGCAAAACTGAGTATAAGCTTTTAGGGGAAAAATGGGACTTCAATGAAAAAGAGGACTTTCAAGTATTCGTGATGAAAATAATTAAAAACATACAAATCCCTAGAAGTATCTCTGAGAACAGTTTCACAAACCCCCTGAAGCTTAGGACAGTGCACCCTCCACACTAGAAGCAGTGTTCCACTTTATTTATTTATTTATTTATTTATTTTTGTTTAGAATTTTATTTTCCAAATTACATGTAAAAACAAATATTGACATTAATTTTTTAAAACTTTGTGTTCCAACTACTCTTCTTCCCTTCCTTCCCACCCCCCACCCCAAGGACTCAAGCAACTCAATATAACTAACATATTAATAGTCATGGAAAGCATCTCCACATTAGCCATGTTCTGAGAGAAAACAGACCAAAACCGAACTTCAGATTAAGGAATTATCAAAAAAAATTATGCTTCAATCTCTTTTCAGATCTCATCAGTACTTTCTCTGTAGATGGATTGCAATTTTCATAAGTCCTTCAGAGTTATATTGGATCATTGCATTGTTGAAAATTACCATTTCCTTCCCAGCAGATCATTGTACACTATTGTGTTTCTTTAATATAGATGCTGATCAATCTTGTTTGATCTTTACTGTAGCTCCACAGTATTTGAATTCCTTTATACCAGCTGCTTGTAATATTTTCTTCTTGACCTTGGCTATAATATTCATGGAGGTTTTCCTTTTGGGATCTCTTTCAGGAGATTATACATGGATTTTTTTCAATTTCTATTTTACCTTCTGTTTCTAGAATATCAGGACAATTTTCTGTAAACTCATGGTTTTCAGGTAGTCCAATGATTTTCAAATTATCTCTCCTGGATCTATTTTCCCAGTTAACTGTTTTTCCAGGGAGATATTTCATATTGCCCTCTATTTTTTTTTCTATTCATTGGGATTTTCTTTACTCTGTCTTGGTTTCTCACAGAGTCACTAGCTTCCATTTGTTCAATCTTAATTCTTAGGCAATAATTTTCTTCTGAGAGCTTTTGTATCTCCTTTTCCATTTGTTTTTTCAAGCTATTGACTTTTTTCTCATGACTCTCCTACATAGCTCTCATTTCTCTTTCCATTCTTTCCTCCACCTCTCTAAATCTTCCTTCCATCTTTCCTACCTTCTCTTCAAAGTCACTTTTGAGTACTTTCATGGCCTGAGACCCTTGTATATGGGGCCATGAGGTTGCTATCCTATTCTGAGCATGCACCTCATTCTTCCTTGTTGCTATAGAAACTATCAATAGTTCTCAACTTTCTTTGCTTACTAATCTTGCTCCTTTTTACTTGACATTTAACTCACTCTTACAGAGAGGCACTACTTCCAAGCTACACTTTCCCAAGCTTCAGGGGGTCTCAGGTGTTTTGTTTTGAAGGAGGGCAGGTTTTTCTCTTGCCTGGCCTGTTCTCTGGTCCTAAAATAATCTCAAGCCAATTTACTAATTAACCTGCCAGCACAACTTCATATGCTCTAGTTCTTAGCTCCCACGAGTTAAGAACCACCTCCCTCCCCCACCTGGGCCTCCCACTGCTCAAGATTTCTTCCTGGTTACCCTTGGGGTGGGATGGCTGAATTCCTCCGCAGGTGCTGAAGAAATGTTTTTATTTTCCACCCTCCCCGGTGAGCCATTCAGCCCTCTCACCAGACTGTAAGCTTAGTTTCAGAAGATGCTGGTGCTATAGTTGATTCAGACGTGCAGGGGTAAGTTTCTCAAGTACAGCCTGCCTGGGGACTGTGTGGGTGTGGTGGCAGGGCTGGATACTACTTGCATCCCAGAATAGCCCTCTCTAAGCTGTCTTTGGCTGGAAAAATAATCTCTGCCTGTCTTTTCAAGGGTGTTGCTGTTCCAGGGGTTGTTATATTGCTGTTTAGGGGGTAATTGTGTCAGGAACTTTGTGCATTTAATGTCTTTCCTTCACCATTTTGGCTCTGCCCCCCAGAAAGAAGCCAACAGTGTCCCGCTTTAGCAAAAAGTTAAACATCAAGAAATAGCATGGGAAAATGATCAAACAGAAGAGAAAAATTCTGTCTCTAGAAAGTTTCTATGATGACAAGGAAGATCAAAATACACTCTCAGAAGAAGATAACACAGTCAAAAGTCCTACACAGAAAGCTTCCAAGAAAAATATGAATTGGTCTCATAGAAGCTCTCAAAAAGACATTGAGAGTAAAGTAATATAGGGAAGAAGAAAAATGGAAAGAGCAATGAGAGTGATGGAAGAAAATTATGAAAGAAATATTAACAACTTGGTAAGGGATGCACACTCAAAAAGTATACTGTAGAAAAGATTACTTCAAAAACATAGTAAGCCAAATGCTTATGTGGGGGCCAAATTCAATATGGGGAGAATTAATTGGGTGATGCACCAAATATTGGCATTCAGAAAATAATGAGGGACCTCTAGGTCCAAAGTTTCTTCCCCTGAACTGCCTTTTCTTTAGTTATTTCTTCCAGGCCAATAATAAATGGAGATTAACAGTCTCTTTTCCACAAACAATTCAGGTTTTATTTAATGGGAATAAACTACACAGAAAACCTGAAATTAACTAAGTCAAGGACAAGGGAATAGGGAAAAAGGAAAATGGATAGTCTCCCTGGCTCATTTTCAGCTCAGCTAATTCAAAGGGCTGGATTTAGCTCACCACCAGGGGTCTGTAATTTCTATGGGAGTCAGCCAGTCCACTCCAAAGCTCCTTCAAGGCTAGAGAGTGAGTGAGAGTGTGTCCTACTTTCTGTTGGGGTTCTGCTTTTCTACCCTTTTTTCCCTCCAGTCCTTTGAGTAGTGTGGCTGAGACTGGTTCCCTGTTGATGATGCAGTCCACAGCCTCTGAGGACACTCCTTCTCAGAGTTGGCCAAGTTTAAACTAGGTGGCTAAAAATCTAATCATCTTAAGTCGGTACTGAATAGTTTCTCATTCACACCCAATTCAACCACTACTAAGTCAATCAAGTCTGACCCCTGGGTGTCTGCCAAATTCCATTATTTTGCCACACTTATGAAAGGTACAAAAACCCAACAAGGAAAATAATACTCAAAGAGCTGAATTGGCCAAATGGAAAAGGATATACAAGAGCTCAGTGAAGTAAATAATATTGCAGAGGACAAAGAAACTGGAATTACAACCAAGAATCTCCTACCCAATAAAACTGAAAATAGTCCTTCAGGGGAAAAATGGGCATTCAGTAAAAGAGAGAACTTTGAGGCATTCTTGATGAAAAGACCTGAGCTGAACAGAAAATTTGATTTTCAAATATAAGACTCAAAAGAAGCATACAAATACAAGACTCAATAGACATCCTAAGGAATATTAAAAGGTTAAATTGTCTACATTTGTTAATGGGAAGATGATACTTGTAATTCATAAGAACTTTATCTTTATTAGGGCATGTAGAGTATATTTAGACAGGGGGCACAGGTGTAAGTTCAATGTGAAGGTATAATATCTTTTAAAAATAAAATTAAGGGATGAGAAGGAAATGCACTGGGAGAAAAGGAAAGTGGGGGTATAATGGGATAGAGTATCTCAAATAAAAGAACCAAGAAAAAGGTAATACAGTGGAGGCTAAGATGGGGCAGGTACTGGAGGGTAAGTGAACCTTGCTCTCATCAGAATTGACTCAAAAAGGGAATAACATACACATTCAATTGGATATAGAAATCTCTATTACCCTGCAGGAAAGTAGGAGGAGAAGGGGATAAGGTGGGTGGTAATAGAAGGGAGGGCAGATTGAGGAAGTGGGCAAAGAGAAGAAAAACACTTTTGAGGAGGGAAAGGGTGAAAGGAGAGAGAGAATAGAGTAAATAGAGTCGAGAGAAAATAGAATGGAGTGATATACAATTAACAATAGCAATGGTGAAAAAATTTGTGAAGCAACTTTGTCTGATAAAGGCCTCAATTTCAAATATATAGACAACTGAGTCAAATTAATTACAAGAAGAGACATTACCCAATTAATAAATAATAAAAAATATGAAAAATTTTCAGATTAATCAAAGCTATCTATAGCCATATGAAAATGTTACAACTCACTATTGATTAGAATGATGCAAGTCAAAACAATTCTGGGGTACTACCTCATATCTAATGTACTGGATAATAGGACAACAGAGGAAAATGACAAATGTAGTAGATAAGGGAAAAATGAAAGTAATGCACTGTTGGTGGAGTTGTAAACTGATTCAACTATTCTATATAGCAATTTAGAACCATGGCCAAAGGGCTATGTAACCATGCATACTCTTTGACCTAGCAATAACAATACTAGGTTTGTATCCAAAAAGAGATAAAAAACCATAAAAATTTAAAAGCCCTATATGTAAAAAAATATAGCAGCCCTTTTCTCATGGCAAAGAATTCAAAATTGATGGGATGTCTATCGTTTGGGGAATGGCTGAACAAAATGTGTTATGTGATTATGATTGAATTACAATAGCAATTACAATAATTGAATTAAAATAGTAATTGTGCTATAAGAAATGATGAGCAAAACGCTCTCATAAAAGCCTGGAAAGACTTACATGAGCTGATTCAAAGTGAAATGTACTGTGTATAAAGTAACAGCAATACTGGAAAATGATCAGCTGTGCATGACTTGGCTATTCTTAGGAATACAATGATCCAAGACAACTCTGAAGGACTTATGCTGAAAGATGTTATCCAACAGAAAGAGTGGATGGTGTCTGAATACAGATTGAAACATATTTTTAAAATTGTATTTTTCTTGGGGGCAGCGAGGTGGTTCAGTGGATAAAGCAGTAGCCCTGGATTCAGGAGTTCCTGAGTTCAAATCCAGCCTTAGACGCTTGACACTTACTAGCTGTGTGACCCTGGGCAAGTCACTTAACCCCCATTGCCCCACGCAAAAAAAAAAAAATTTCTTGAGTTTTTTTGCCTGTTTTCTTTTACAAACTGAATAATATAGAAATGTTTTGCATGACTACACATGTATAACTTGTACTGAATGGCTCACCTTCTTAAAGGGTGGGTTTGGGGAGGGAAGAAATAAGAGAATTTGGAACACAGAATTTTAAAAATGGGTGTTAAAATTATTTTACATGTAATCAGGGAAAATAAAATTCTAAATAACCGCCCAATCCTTTTAGTTGGCTTGTTTGGCCATAGATTTTGAAAGATTTTTAAAAAAATTTTATTATAATGAATTAAACAATATTTACTTATTATTCTGTATTTTTCAATATTAATTAGATAAAAATTATAATATGCTTACACAGTACCTAGTGAATTGTGATATATATACCAGAATAGATTTCAGGTTTGTGTGTGTGTGTATATATACACACACATATACATGTGTGTGTGTATGTGTGTACACATGAGTATATACATACACATGAGTAAAATCTATTGTGGTTGTCTTTTTCCTGTTCCCAGTATACGGGGAAAACTAGCTAGGGTCTATTTATAAATTAGAAGTGTTAGCACCAATTTGGGGCATTAAGCATTTATTAGTGAAAAAGAGAACCCTTGGGCCAGAAAACTAAGAAAAAAAACCTATCTATCCCATAGGAGGGATGAAGGTTCAACCTGGTCTGCCTCTCCTCCCTAGTCCTCCACCATGAGATGTTCAGGAGCTGAACTGAGAGAGGAAACAGCACTTCCTACTTCCTGCCTCCACCCCCTGGAAGAGGCTGTCCTTCAAGCTGTTTGGTCAACGTCCCACAAATCCTTTGGTTCACTGGCCTTGAGGGTAGTCTTGTTGAGTTCCAAGTCCTTAGCTTCTTAGAACAATACCCTATTGAGGGCCAGGAAGGTGTGATTTCAATTTAATTAACTTAAAGTATGTTAATCAGCAAAGTCAATCACTCTCAATCAGTCTCACTTAATTCAATCAATTTTGATTAATCTCCTCTGGTTGGGGCCTTTGGGTGTTGACAAAAACCCATTATATATATATACATATATACATACACACACACACACACACACACACACACATATATATATATATACACACACACACACACATATATATACACACACACACACACACACATATATGCCATTGTTGTTATATAATATGAAGTCAAGAGAAGTTGCTGTCTCAGATATTGATAATACTAGCTCACCAAACACAATCATCAACTTATGGTTTTCATAATTCTTTATCTACTTTGTCATTTACAGATGAGTTTTCCAAGTGTCAGTGAGGTTAAATGAAATATTTAGTGTTGCATACTGTGAGAAAATAATGATTAATAAGCAATTTCTGGTGGATCCACAGATAACCTTTTCTCTTTCCCTCACTCCAGAAAGTTCAATTTTTATGAGGAAATTTTAATCCTGTTCAGAATTAGCCCAGGGGTATAATCTAAATAGAGATATATTATTTTGTCTAGCTAAAGAATTGGTGGGATTATACAACACCTATTTGTACCACAACTTTGCCCTTCAGGGAGTGTCTCCCATTAGGCCCTGATGTCACCTGTAGAGATCATTTTAATATGGACCACCATCAAATTATTTCAACCAATGGAATTCAATGATCAATTAGCTTTGATCAACATATCATGACCTGCCTCTATCAAAAGAGGATAAAAAGCAGAGACTAAGTGAGGCATGCCATTCTTCTTGGCATTCTAGCCTTCCTGGATCTGCTATCCCACTCTTAGAACAGTGTAAGTTGGTAGGCTATGTGCTCTCTTTGAGACAACATTGCACTGTGTTTTTTCTGCTTATGTTAACTGCCCCATGGTCAATTCTTTATGAATATTTAATATTAATTAATAATAAATGATTACTGCCAAAACAGGTGTAATAGCCATTATCATATAAACAGCCATTAATTAAGTAGTAGAAACAATTTTATAAAGTCCAGTTTAGCACCAATAATTAAAAAACAAAATACCTAGAAAGTGTCTGAGGCAGGATTCTATGTTATGTCTTACTGACAGTAAGTTCAGTGCTCTAGCCACTATATCAGTCTATTTATAAGACATCTATAATTGTGTTTATGAAACTGTATGAAATATATTTGTGGTAGAAAAGAGTGGGGTGGATTTTATCCTTTCTTGTCTAGAGAATAATCATCTGTGGACTCTAACAGATACAAAGGAGCTGTGAGACTTCCACTACCCTATTCACATGAAGCCAGCAAGCTCTTCCCACATTCAGTATTCAGTGACTAGCAAAATGTATTAAATAATAGGAAACAGTTACTAAGCATCTAAAGTACAGAAATATTTTGCTAAGATTGGGGATATAAAAAACAAAAAACCTTAAAATGGTCCCTGCCTCAAGGATCTCACATTCTATCAAACAACATGCACAGATATAAGTAAATACAAAATATCCACTGATGAGTTGGCAAAAAACAAACAAACAAACAAACAAAAAAACAATTTGACTAGTATTCCCCCCACATAATGTATATATGAGAAACCTAAATCAAATAATGTTGTATTAACTCTCTTCAACTCCTTGCCTGATTGGTAAAATGAAGGATAATCTCTTTATATTTCTGCTCCTTATTCTTCACTCCTTATTAGGCAATTGAATACTGTCCTAATAGATACCAAAACAGTTTCCTCTTAAAATCACGCTATACTCTCCCTTTGACTAAAATTCTTAAAAATTTTTGAGCCCTTAGAATATCTGATCTTCTGACCTTAACACTCATACTTCTATGTACTCTACTGCCTATATACTGCTCACTGAAAGCACAGAAGCCACAAACTTAGACTAACCCTTATAAGAATTGATTTGGGGGACCCCCCATTTTTGGCTAAAATTAGAAAAGCCTTAGGCACATTCTGCCAGGCTCCCTGCCCCCCAGGCACACAAGCCTCTGGGTGTCACACCCTGGGTTCCTCTGCCCAGCTGGGATAGGCACGGAAAAGCCAGGCACTCCCTGTATTCCTGCACTCAGGTAGGGGTATGCACAGAGACCCCAGATCTCTGGGTGCCCTGCATGGGGGCTCTGTGCCCCAGCTGGCCTTGGGTACCTCCCTGGGGGTGCCAACGTTTTAGCTTGGGGGTGTGGGCTGGCCATCCTGAGGTCCTGAGAGAGAAGGGTTTTTTAAAGAGCGAGAAGCTAGAGCAGTTGGGGGTTGATAGAAGGAAGAAAGAGGAGACGATGGGATGTAGTGAAGAAGAGGAGAGATAGAGGGGCATGACCAAGGGAAAAGAGATGAGGGAGGAGATTTCATAGCAGCAGGCAAGAAAATTAAATTCAGATGGGGTCTTATGTCCTATTTTCTTTATCCTTATTACTAAGTTTATTTTTTATCAATAAACCCTGTTTTTTGCTTTAATTGAAAGGAGGTTTTTTAATCCTCATTTCATGTATTCTGAGAGCAGTTGGGGGAGGGGGCAGCCCTTACAGATTGGCCCACATGGGGCTTAACGAACCTGGGGGATTTTTTAAATCCCCCTTACAGATTGTAAGCTCAGACAGCCCAGGAGTGTACAGACTTAAGAGTCAGATAATAGTTTCACCCTGTTAGCTATTATTTTACTTCTAATAGCAATATTCTATCTTCCCCTTGTGAAAAGCTAAAAAAAAAATGTTAAAGCTTAATGTCTGGGGGAAGTTCTGGAGGTGGATCCAGCATGGCAGAGGGAAACCAGATGCCTCTTGAGTTCTCCCAAATTTCTGTCAGAAACTGTCTTATATTAAACCTCTCTACAGATTTCTGGAGCTGCCAAACCTACAAAACAAACAGAGTGAAACAATCTTCAGACTTAAGATAACCTAGAAGATTTTCAGGAAAGGGTTGTCTCATCTGGATAAAAGGGGAGTACAACTCAGTGCAGAGGGTACTTGGACAAACCAGCAAAAGACTCTTAGTCACAACACAGGTCAGCAGCTGAGGACCCTCAGGTCCTAGCACAGCAAGCTAAGCTAGTGGCACAGCAGGCCAGTTGTGAGGCCTCCAGTTCCAACAGAGAAGGCAATCTGCCAGCTGGGGTATCTGCTACCCAACTGGCCAAACTAGGCTTGGCCACTCCAGTGCAGTGTGCAAGTTGCAAGCAGCTAAGGCCTCAAAGCAGGAAGCCAGTGACTGGGCCCCATGCCTCCAGCAAAAGAAGCTCGGAACAGTGTGTTCTCTACCCCAGAAGCAGAGCTCAATTTTAACAGGTAGAAAAAAGGCAAAAATATTAATAAAACCTAGAAAAGAAGTCTCACCAAAGAAAATTACTAAGGTAACAGGGAAGATCAAAACCCAGACAAGGACAATGTCAAAACACCTATGTGAGATCTTAAAGGGGAAGAAGCATGGTCTCAAGAACAAAAAAGCCCTCTTAGACATGCTCAAAAAGGATTTTATAAATCAAATAAAGAGGTAGAAGAAAAATTGGGAAAATAATGAGAGTTATACAAGAGAGTGCCAATAGTTTGAAAAAAGCACAAAAATTGACTGAGGAAAACAACTCATTAAAAATGCAATTGCCCAAATGGAAAAAAAAATGTGCAAAAGCTGACTGGGAAAATAATTCTTAGGGATCATGATTTGGGCAGATGGAACCTAATGACTCAATGAGACAACAGGATGAAGTAAAGCAGAATCAAAGAATATAAAGGGGCATCTAGGTGGCACAGTGCTGGAGGCGCCGGCCATGGAGTCGGGAGTGCCTGGGTTCAGATTCCGGCCCCAGACACTTGACCTTACTAGCTGTATGACCTTGGGCAATGTCCCTTAACCCCAATTGCTCACTAAAAAAAAAAATAAAAAAAAAAAGAATATAAGAAGAAAATGTAAAACACCTCTTCAGAAAACAACAGACCTAGAAAAATAGACCCATTAGAGATAATCTAAGAATAAATGGACTACCAGAGGACCATAATTTAATAAAAAAAAAGAACCTAGGCAGCAGTTTTCATGACATTATAAAGAACTGGCCCAATATCTTACAACCCAGAGGATAATATTAGTCATTGAAAGGACCCACCAATCTCCTCCTGAAAGAGACCCCAAAAGGAAAACTCCAAAGAACATAGCCAAATTCCAGAATTATTAAGTAAAGGAGAAAATACTGCAAGCAACCAGAAAGAAATAATTTAAATATCAAGGAACTATAATCAGAATTAAACAGGACTGGGTAGCTTCAACATTAATGGATGGAGAGATTGGAATATAATATTCCAGAGGGCAAAGGAAATAGGATTACAATCAAGAATATTACCCAGCAAAATTAAACATAATATTTCAGGGAAAAAGATAGGCATTTAATCAAACTAAGAGACTTAAAACTTTTCCTAATAAAAAGCCTCAGAACTGAACTGATAATTCAAGCTACAAATAGAAGATTCAAGAGAAGAATGGAAGGGTAAAATGGGGAAAAGACAAAAAAACACAACATGTTTGGTATTCACTTAGGTTAAAATGTGTACATCCCTACATGAGAAGAAGATACTTGTAACTCTTGAAAATAGTATCATTAAGGCAGATAGGAAGAATACACACAAACAGATGTGGGTATAAGTCAATTCTGATGAGATGATATTAATTTTATTTTAAGCATGCCTGCCCTAACTTCTGTTCTTTATCTGCTTCTTTTGCTGATGGACCTGGAGTTATGAAGATCTAAGTTCTAAGTCTTTCCATGAACATTTAGTAGCTGTGTGACCCCGATCAAGTCATTTAATCTCTTATTGCCTTAGTTTCCTAATCTATAAATGTGGATATAACCACAGTATCTTCCTTCCAGAGCTGTCATAAGAATCAAATTAGATGGGCAGCTAGGTGGCACAGTGGTTAGAGCACTTGCCCTGGATTCAGGAGTACCTGAGTTCAAATCCAGCCTCAGACACTTGACACCAACTAGCTGTGTGACCCGGGGCAAGTCACTTAACCCCAACTGCCTCACAAACAAACAAAAAGAATCAAATTAGATATTATAAAACTATTTTCAAATATTAAGTCATTATACAAGTGCTAGCTATTAGAAAGCCCTGTACTCTGTACACAAAGTAAACAAACGTATGATTTTTAGTGAGAAGTGATAGGCATTTACTAATGAAAGAATTGTGTAAGGGATTATATAGGAGATGAAGCTCGAGTTAATTTTGAAGGAAGGTAGAGATAATAGAGGAGAGAGAAAGGAGTGCATTCTAGGCATTGGAGATATACCACACAAAGGCAGATATGAGATAGGATATTCTAGATGAGGAATAGTGAGTTGGGCTGGATTTGCAGAATTCATGCACGGAAATAATCTGTAACATATTTATAAAGATAAATCAGAGCCAATCATGATTTCAGAATACTGATGATTAAGTAATGTGTTTTGCCACTTTCAGAAATGGACTATCTGTTTATAGACATTTTCAGATAAAACCAATATGCTGATGATTTTTAGTTGACTTTATGTATTTATTATAAGGCAATGCTCTATTGGGAGGTTGAATTTAGCATCCAGTGAAAATAAAGTAAAAAAAATCATGAAAATGGTATCAATAAAATATGAAAAATATATAGAAGGACAAAAATATGTTGATACAAATATCAATTTTGTTACTACTTTGTTCAATTGAATGTACATTTGAACTGTTTGAGTTCACAATTTCACATGCAAACTGCCATTGTGTTATTTATTGAAATATGTAAGTGCTTAATAAAAAATAATATTATACATTTCATGTATACATAAATATGTGAAAACATACATACATGTACATGGATGCATACCTATATATTTATACGTCCTGTCTACCTTATGAAATATTTTAAATGCCAATGGAAGTATTTATAATTTATCATAGAAGAAATAAGTAACTGCCAGAGTCACAATTGAGACAAGCAGGGGTCTCAATTAATTCACCAGAGACAAACTTTAATAACAGGGTCCTGAGTTTTTATACACTCTCAGATTCCTCCAGATGGTCAGTGTGCCAATGCCAGTGAAACAAATTTAAACAATGTAGCATAGAACTTTCATAAAGATGAATACAGGAAAAACAATATTCTTTACAGGGAATGGCGAGTTTTAACTGAAACCCATTGTTCAGTGCATTCTATTTGATTAATATGTTCATTAATAAGCATCCTGGCTATAGCCTTGGAGTCACATCTCCGGTCTTCCAACTGACAACTCTGACATTGTTGCTCAGGTACAGTAAACATGCTATATTTTGTTAACTCATTCCAATCTATCCCCTACAAGTAATTGCTATTTATTTTTTTTTTCAGTATTGGGTTGACCTGGTCAGTAATCTTCTTTATGAATATATATCATATTGAAGAAGGTTGCCTTTACTTTGATTTTCAAAGAATAGATAGGAATTTAAAAGTTCCCATTTCTGGCACAAAACTGGTATGAATTCAGATGCAGAAATGGGAAAATACCGAGAGTATATTAAGAACAGAGCAAAGTACAGTTCAGCTGATATGTAGAGTAGGTAGAAGAAGCACAAGATGAGACTAGAAAGACTACAATATAGTGTCATGATTGTCAGATAAAATATTTTGAACTCCTATCGGTAAAGAAGAAGGAATCGATGAGGTCTGTTGAACAAAGTGGCCTGACCAAATTTATGTACAAAGTCCATGCATACAAGTGATACATAACCATGTAGACTAGAAGAGGAAATTTCTCTGTGTCACAGTTAATTATTTGCATATTGATGTCAATTCCAATCCTCTGTGTATCTGTAACAACCCAAATATCCCTTGCTGTCAAATGAGGTATGAAATACGTGGTAGGAAGGAGAATGTCTATGATTTGTTGCTAATTTCCAAAAATTCATTCATATACTTCATTTTAAAGCTGGTTTTTAATAAAGACATATAAAATGTTGATACTTCAATTGAATTGACAAGATCGTTTGAATATCCCAGTCAACCAATACAGCAGAAATGGTGAATGATTAAATTGAAATTAAGTTTTTTGGGGGCAGCTAGGTTGTACAGTGGATAAAGTACTAGCCCTGGATTTGGGAAGACCTGAGTTCAAATCCAGCCTCAGACATTTGATAGCTGTGTGACCCTGAACAAGTCACTTAACCCTCATTGCTCAGAAAAAAAAAACAAAAAAACAGAAAAGAATTTTTTTTCTGAATTGCCCAGATAATTGTCTCACTTCAATGTTTCACTAGGTTAGTAGAATTATAGTATAAAAATATTTCAGAAATATTGAAAAGGACTATTCAGAAATACATTTTAACAAGAAAAACATTTATACATACATATATCATACATAGATATGCATGATATACATATGAAATTATAGTAAGTCAATGGAAAGTTTTATATAAATTATATTGAAATATCATTTATTTTTCAACATTAAAATTATGGGGGCAGCTAGGTGGTGAAATGGATAGAACACTGACTCTGGAGTAAGGAGTACCTGATTTGGAATCTGGCCTTGGACATGTACTACCCATTTGACCCTGGGCGAGTCACTTTACCTTGATTGCCTCAAAAAAAAATGATAAATAAATTAAGTTTATGAAATAAACCTCTAATGAGAGTTCTTAAAGTGAAAAAGGTCATATTCACCACTTTTTTTTTGTTTTTATATCTCTATTATGCTTAGCACAGTGCTTTATTCACAGAACATAGTTAAAAAACAAATAGGGGAGTTGGGTGACCCAGTGGATAGAGTGCCTGACCTAGAGTAAGGAAGATATGAGTTCAAATCTGGCCTCAGATACTTAATTGCTGTGTGACCTTGGGCAAGTCACTTCATTCTTTCTCAGTTTACTCATCTCTTAAATGATCTGAAGAAGGGAATGGCAAAAAAACACCAGTATCTTTGTCAAGAAAACCCCAAATGTGGTCGTGAAGAGTTGGCCATGACTGAAACAAAAGAACAGTAACAAATTAAAAATATATTTAGAATAAATGAATACTTCAAATTGAAGTTTTGATCAAATTTGAAAGAAGATCGGGGGCAGCTAGGTGTTATGGTAGACAAAGTACATGTGCTGGATTCAGGAGGACCTGAGTTCAAATCCTTTCTCAAACACTTGATATTTACTATCTGTGTGACCCTGAGAAAGTCACTTAACCCTTATTGCCCCACTTAAAAAAAAATGAAAGAAGATCCTATTGGGTTCACAATGGTAGCATTGCATATAGCCAGTGTATAACTATACAATAACACTATGTAACATTCAAAAAACTTTATACTTAAATAAATCCTTATAAAAGTATCCTCATTCAAAAGTTTTGGGTTTTTTTTTAAACTAAATGTCTATTTTTAAACCATCTTCATTTATAATTCCTACTATATGTCATTTGTATATACATATTAAATTCTACTCATTAGAGTCTGGATTAAATTTAAAAAACCCAACAATAAAAACCTCACATAACATTGTTAGTTTTAGGTCAGCCAAACAGATCCTATTCTCTTTTGTTGTACTAAACTCCCCTTCTTTTTTGTATTTTTCCCCATCCTCCTTTTCCACTAATAAGGAGCTTGGTTTTAAAATCACTACAGTGAGCAGATGGAGTGCAGCTAGGGCCCCAATTTAAGTTGAGATTGCTACCCTTAAGTGGAAAGGAAAAAAAATAACAACAACCTAAAACTTTACCTAGATAACCAAAACAAATTAAATCTAATGGCCAGTACGTATAACTGTTGTTTCCAACAGACACCTGAATGTTTCTCTGCTGCCAATAAAGCCTTGCTCACCCTGAGAGTCATTTAATGATGATAAGGTTGGGTTGTCAGGACTGACTTGTAATTTTCCCACAGTGTTTCGTTATTCAGTCCCACTTAAACTGACCTCCTGCTAAAGATAAATGCCTATCTCAGTTGAACAGTGCAAGAAAAAAAAAAAGTGGATGTATGTTTTATCTTTTCACCTTGACTTATGTGATTTGGAACAGTTAATCAAACACTGAGAAAGTAATGGATTTCCAATTTTATTCATGCCTTCAATTCTTTTTCCCATTTTCCTGAGTATAATCCTAGTAACTGCACCATTTGTAAACTGAAGTATAGCATTACAATTCAGGTAGTTGACACATAGAACTGCCTATCTTCATTTCTTGGTGCTAGCTTTATAGGTACATTCAAATTTTAACTTTCTTTAGAATTTCATTTGATTTTTTTTATGTGTATCATTTATCAAATCCAGATGATTCCTCTGTAGGGAAGGGGGATTTACACAGTTTAAAAGTTGAGATTCAATGAGAGAAAATAAATGTGTTTGAGAGGAGTCTGAACATAATTAATTTGGCTATGTTAAAGTAGAATCAAAAGTTCTAGTAATGATTATGGAAAATACATGTAAATGAAGAAATGGGGGGGGGCTAAGGCATGAATTACTGTCCTAGATTGACTATGCATTTGATTGAATTCACTGGATAATTGCTCAACTCTCCCTCTCATTTTGCTTGGCAGAGAAATATCATAGAATAAAGGTAAACTTAAGGGTTGGACACATAGAAAAAATTACTTAACTATATATTACTGGGCTGCCTTTATGTGTGTTTGTGTGTGTATATGACAAAGATTGCTACTTTTAAAAAAAAATTACTTAAACCATAACACAGCCACAGTTTCTAGCAATTTAAAGGAATATAGCAATTATCCCCTTATTGTATAATATGTATATAATTTTTCTCAATGACTTGAAGACTTCTACATAACACGCAAATTACTCCCTCTACCATTTCAAGGCAATTTTACTTTGTAAGGAATATTATAAATATTATCAGAGATGAAGCCATTATATATAGCAGAAGCAGCAGCAGAGACTGAGCTGCATGGCCAAGATGTGTGAATTTTCAGAAGATCAGACTGCTGAATTCAAGGAGTCCTTTCAGCTGTTTGACCTCATGGGGGATGGAAAGATTTTATACAGCCAGTGTGGGGGCATGATGCAGAATCCCACCAATGCTGAGGTGCTCCAGTAATTAGGGAATCCCAAGAGTAATGTTACGAATGTGAAGGTGCTAGACTTTGAACACTTTCTGCCAATGCTTCAGACTGCATCAAAGAGTAAGGAGCAAGGCACATATAAAGACTATGCAGAGAGGCTTTGGGTGTTTGATAAGTGTGAGGGAAAACAATCTTCTTCTCAATAATTCTTGGGAACTCAGCAATGATTTGACAAAGGCTCTTTTTTATTTCCTTGTCGTGAGAAGGAGGAATCCTAGTGTGCAGCTAGTGGGTACAAAGAAAGGGGGCTCACAAGCCCTGTTTTAAACCCTAGTCCGTAGTTTAAATGGACCCTCCCCTTTTTTATCATTGGTCTGATTACTCAAGGATTACAATCTATGTGCAAAAACTAGCTAATCAGAATGCAGTATTCCCATCCCTCTTCCTTATATGGGCATAACTCAGGAGTGGACCTTATTCTTATATGGACACAACTCAGCAGTGGACCTTATTGATGCCAGGGCTCCTTGAACGATGTGATTTTGTTAGCCAGAAGAGGAGGGAGGGGGAATCTGAGACCTTTTGTCTTAAAAACAGGTCAGGAGGAGTATGATTGTTATATCCCCATTGAGGGAGACAACTACCCATTTTCTCACAATAATGAAGGGAACAGCACAGTCATGGGTGAGAAGATGACTGAGGAAGAAGTGCAAGTGTTGGTGGCAGAGCAAGAGGACTGCAATGGATGTATCAACTATGAAGAGCTAGTCCAGATGGTGCTGAAGGGCTGAGAACAAAAGTCCCCTTTCCACAAAGAATCTCCTAACTTTCTCAGTGTGAAAATGATCCTCTCACCCCTGAAGCAACCAACCACATTGTCAGGGTTACAAACATCCTTCATTCCAACCCCCACCACATGTCCCCTTTGGCCTACCTGCTCTCTGCTTTCACCAAATTAAACTTGATAACTGCTCCTAAAAAAAAAATGTTATCAGGTGATAACTGCTCTCTTTTCTTTCTGATTAATATCCAAAATAATACAAACAAGTACCCCTTACTATGATCATTTCTGCTTTCCTTATGTAGGTCATATTGCCTCAATGTCCTTCATAAATGCTAAACCAAGAGTTTAATAATTCCCTATATTTTAAAAGATCTTTAAAAAGATAGCATGACATTTAGTTTTATGGATGCTTTTATTTTTAAAATATCAGATTCATTTTTAAATATGGGTATACCACCCCATCAGATACTCAACTAGTTTTTCAGAGTTGTTGTTGTTGTTGTTGTTTTAAATAGGAAAAAAGTGTGCATTTCAGCAAATCTAACATATCATTTCATCTGGAAGTATAGACAATATTCTACACATATGGTCCCCTACTTCTCCATGCCTACATTTTCTCAGCATATTTGCAAAACATTCAGCTTCCTATTGTGGTTGTTTCAATTTACATTGTTAATAATTTACAATTAATATAGAAAAATATCATTATATAATCATTAATGCATATTAAATAATATATTTTGTAAGGATTAGTGCATAATCATTATATAATATTATATTATTAAAATCATTAGATTATTTTCTCAGTTCTACTAACTATAACACAATGCTTCAAATAGTTCTGCCTATGATTTCCTTAATTCCTCAAATTCATCATATCAAATGACATGGTTAAGTTACATTCCATTCATCTACCACATTTTCTTTTATCCATTCTTATTTGAAGGAAATTTCTTTGTCTCTAGATTTTTTGCTATCACAAAAAGTAATAATTAAAATACATCACTTAACCTCCTTTGGAGATAGCTCAGTATTGTGATCTCTGGGTCAAATTGTATACACATTTTTGTTACTTTGGTTCCTAGCTCCTAATATCTATGTATTGCCTTTCTTCCTACAAGTCCTCCAACACTAATTATTTCCAGCTGTGATTTTTTGCCAACTAATTGTGTGTAATGTAAAACCTTAGATTAGTTTTACTTTGTATTTTTGTTCTTAGTGATATGGGTCAATCTTTCATACTGATAATATTGTACGTTATTTTCTTTAAAAAGCTGGGGGGGGGGAAGCTAGATGGTGCAGTGGTTAAAGCGCTGGCCCTGGATTCAGGAGTACCTGAGTTCAAATCCAGCCTCAGACACTTAACACTTACTAGCTGTGTGACCCTGAGCAAGTCACTTATCCCCCATTGCCCCGCAAAAAAAAAAAAAAAAAAAAAAAAAAAAAAAAAAGCTGGGGGGGGGGGAAGAAGTGCATCATGAGACATGCACTTGTGTGAAGTAAGGCTCTGAAGGCGTCCCAAGGCCTAGAAGGTGGGCAGGATGGAGGAGTGATGGCTAGGTTACAGTTTAAGGAAACAATCAGTATAGGAGAAATAAGGTCTTTAATCTGGGCAGAGGTACTATTGCTCCTGGCATTGCAAAGCTTGGAAGCTGGGAATACCCAAAGATGAGAAAGGAAGACAGGGTTTTTATGAGGTAACAGAACAGAGGGAGCTATGAAACTGCCCATGGGAAAAGTAAGTTCCTCACAGACAGAAACTATTTCATGTAAATGAACCTTTTTTACTTAATAAACTATAGTCCAGGAAGTAAGTTTGGGAATATTTGGGAGGGGATAGTTTTTGTTTGGGGGAGATCCATAAGCAATCAAGAGTCTGTAAATGACAAAGATTGGTTAGCCCCAGGCAATTCATTTGTCTGGGAAGGGGGACTGGGTGGGGAATCTGTTCTCAGTAAAAAAAAGTAGTTATCAAAGCCAAAGGTGAATGGGGTGCTCCTGAGCTGAATCAGAGAAAGCTGGGTAGGGAGAGGGATCATAATCATCTAGGAAGCTCTTGCTTGTGCAGTGGATTCCCAGACTGACCCAGAATTGGAGGCCAGGACACTGAGTGGCTTGTTTTATGGCATAGTGAAGATAATAGGGCTGTTAACCACTCCCCTGAGAGGATGAGGCTTGAGGAATGATTCATCTACCTGAATACTAGAAGATGGTTGATAGAGCCTGCTGGGCAAGAGACAAGTATCATTTTTCGTTGGCCTCCATGTTATTATCTTTTATCTCTACCTATACCTCTGAAGTGGGAGCCAAGGGAGTCATGGAAAGAGGTCCTTGGAAGGCTTACCAAGGGTGACTGGTTGAACAGATTTTGATTGTAGTAACCTTGGTCTTATATATTGTTGCTTAACCCCCTGAAACATATATAGTAATCACAGTTTTGGAAGCCATCAGAGTGTGTGTGTGTTTCATAGTATTGTATATACTGCTAACCTGAAAATTCAGGAAACAATCAATATAGGAGAAAAAAGGTCTTTAATTGGGGTAGAGGAACTATATAGCTCATGGTATCGCAACGCTTGGAAGCTAGGAATACCCAAAGATGGGAACAGAGGACAGGATTTTTAATGGGGTAACAGAACAAAAAGGGAACCAAAAGATTGCTCCAGAGGCAAGTAGAACTACTAAATGTAAATGAACCTTTCACAAAAGAAACAATAGAATTGCTCCTAATTTAAGTATAGATGCTACTAACTCTAAATAGAAACTACTTAATGTAGGTGGACCATTTTTACAAATAAAGTCCAGGGAGTAAGTGGGAGGCATAGATCATTTTGCTTGGGGGAAGGTCCATAAGTCTATCAAGAGTCTGGAATTGACAAAAGATTGGCTAGCCCCCAGCAATTCATTTGTCTGGGAAAGGGGAGTGGGTGGGGTTCAGTCAGTTCTCAGTAAATTTGTAGGTCTCAATACTGAGACTTGACCTAGTGTTGAAATGTTTGTTTTGGCCATTACTTGATATTATAAACTCACTTATGACCAGTGTTCCTTATGAATGTGCCTGTCTTGGCAAAGGAACCAGAAACTAAAGCACTTATTGCTGTTGGAGGGATTGTTGGCATTGTGGCAACTGTGGCAACATTGCAGATATTGCCTTCATTTACAGAAAACTCAATTTCAATACAAGTGGTCCCTATGAGAAAAGGCACAGTCATTGAAAAACAGTGGCACTCTCACCACTCTCACCAAAGTCATCACGCTTGTCCCTCTCAGGAAAAAAAAAATGAAGACATAATTCTGTTTATTCTCAATGCAAATATATTTCTGTAGTCTTTCATGTTTTCTCTAAAGTGTGAAATTGAGTAGGGGGGGGGGGAAGTAAGATAAGGAAAATTTCCAGTGTACAGTTCTGGAAACAGGGAGACTAGTAGCATTTCTGTCTTTAGGTGGAAGAACAGACCAGACTCTTAGTTCTGTGAACCTGCTTCCATCTGAATGGCAGATGGCTTGTCCTTGACAGTCAGGTGTTTTCCTATATATAAGCAGGCAGTCAGATTAAATCATCACCAAGGTCCTTACTTCCTCTGAATCCTATAATCCTAAAGTTTCCAGCCTCCTTCCAGCCTAGGGCATGGACTTGAATGAAAGCTTAGAACCAAAACCTGGGTAAGTCGTGGTTTTGGTTTAAGAATTGCACCCCTGCCTATGTGCACAGGAAATCTGAACTTTTGCAATTTATTCATGGTGATGAATCATATAAATTATTTAATTTGGAAGGAACCTTAATGGTTATATAATGTAACACTCTTATTTTACACAGAAAAAAAATCATTTGTCATAAAACCCCTGCCTATGGTGACGAACAGTTTTCTTGCATTAAAAATATATGCATTTATGACATGGGGTTGAATCAGGATATTAGGATAAATTAGGACATTAGGAATTTTTCTCCTTGAGAAGCAAAATTAAAGGATGTATACACCTAAGAATTAAGAATTAATTCATTGGGCAACTACTACTTAAGGAATACCCAGGGACAGACAGAGATAATTCTGTAAGTAAGGACCACTACCCCTCATTCAATCTTTCCCCACCTCACTCCAAAAGGAACTTTCCATTGTCAGGTGGTCACCCCACCTATCCTCTATAAACAAACACTTTTGCCTTTCTTCTGTTCTTGGAGGAAGAATTTGTTTCTAAGCCATCTCCACCCCTTAAGGTGAAATCTTCAACTTCCTGCTCAGTGACTTTCTCTAGCACCCAAATAAAAGACAATTTTATTCTAATTGGACTGTGTGCTAGAGTGTAATTTTTTACAGAGGAATACCTAATGCCCCCCACCACCTATTTCTCTGATGACAATTTATAAAAAGAAGTCTTGAAAATTCTTGGGCAGCTCACTACCTTTTATATTTTAGTGCTACTTCTGTACTACACAGATGCACCTATGATCTCCTTGTGTGTACTGAGTTGGTAAAGCTCTTAGGACTGAAAAGGGGTACCCAGAAGATTTTGGATTATGCAAATAATAGTAACAGAGGACATAAGACATTTTAAAATTTGTAAATCAGTTTCAATGCATTATTACAGATAAGATCTTTGGACAGGCTAGAAAGAATGGCTGTTGGGAGGACTAAAGAATTGTTAGAGGGCTAATGTAGAAGCCATAGGGATAGGGGAAAGATCACATGAAGTCTGAGACTACATGGTGATTTCAAGGCAGCAACTCTTCTGCTGCCCACAGCTAAAGGGATTCAACTTCCATAGGTCTGAAACTATAAAGTCAGAGGTGAAGCTTACCCATATCCACAAAGAAGAATAAGGTCAGTGAAGAAAAGCAGAAGGAAGAGTATAAAATTTCCCTTCTCCTTTCTTGTCATCCTTTAAAGGTTCTGGAGCTAGTTGGGGATGCTAAGAAAGGAAACATGGAAGGAATCTCTGTGACTTTTGGTGACTAAAGGTCTTCAGTTTATCTTATGAGCAAGTGAGAAAAGAGGCCCAAGGTAACAAGTTCCACCTCCATTAGAAAAGGAGAAAAGATAGATAGTCAAAGATACTAAGTGCCCAGAACAGCTATCTCTAGGAAAAGCACCCAAAACATTCTGCTAAACACTAGGAATACAAAGACAAAAATAAAAATAGCCAGTGAAAACTTGTGTGAAATTAAGAAGGAAGTGAGTTAGACCAGGAGAATAATTTGTGCAGCAACTATATTATCCTAAAGGAAAGCAACTGTGAAAGACCTAGAAGAACCTTGATCAAAGGGTCATCAGTGCAGAAGTCATCATATAATGATGAAGCATACTCACCACTTCTTAGGGTTTAGATGCAGAAAAAGATGGGTTTTCACACTGCAAATGTATGAATTTGTTTTGTCTGACTATTTGTGACAAGGAAGAGTGAGGGAGGGGTGTGCAAGATAAATAGGGGGGAAAAACCCAAGTGAAGTATTTTAACTTACATGAAAGAGAAGGATGTTTCAGAAAGGGACAGACAGGGCAGAGGTGCTGCTACATTTTTGTATCTGATACATACTTTTTTTTTTTGGTGAGACAATTGGGGTTAAGTGACTTGCTCAGGGTCACACAACTAGTAAGTGTCAAATGTCTGACCCCAGGTTTGAACTCAGGTCCTCCTGACTCCAGGGCTCTATCCACTGTGCAACTGAGCTGCCCCAATACATACTTTTAAAAAACAAGTTGTACATAATAGTGATTCATGATTTCATAGATAAGCTGTCCTTTTCTATTTGCATATTGAAATGTTTGTGGGTTTGTCAAGATCATAATAAAGTGTTTCTTGTAAAGAACAACAAAAAATAAAGAACTGGTTGTTAATATCCTTGTACTGTTTCTCCAAAGTAGAATTTTTTTCTGTATATTTGAAATAATTCACATATATAATAAACAACAGAAAATTGTGACATATTCAATGAAAATAGTTTTCTTCATGAATATTTTTCTTATTATTCTAGATTTAGTCATTTTGCTTATGTAAAAGTTTTTCAACTTTATATAATCAAACTTGTCATATATTCATATGAAACTTAGCATACCTTTTTCCCAAAACTGCTTTTCGGTATTCCTAGGAGTTGATATTGAATAGGAAATCCTCTGAGTTATACATCAATCATTCAACAACAATTTATGAAGAATTACTTTGTGGTAAGAAGGTATTAATCACTGGAAACAAAAAGAAAAAAAGTAAAAGAATTCATACCTTCAAAGAGCTTACATTTGTAGTTTATGATCTTGGATTTAGTGAACTCTGGTTTTACAGAGTTTGATTATTTTTTCATTCTTGGTGGGTTTTTTGTTTGTTTTTTTATTTGTTTTGTTTTTCTTCCTATTTTGTTCCACTGATATATGTATGGTTTAATCAATATCTAATTGTTTTTATGATTAATGTTCATATATACATAATTATATCTTTATTTTGTATCTTTTTTATTTATCTAGATGTATAGTTCTATTCAATAAAATGTAAGATCCTTGAGAACAAGGACTACATGAAATCTTTTTTATCTTTGTATCCCCAGGGCCCAGTTCAATCATTTACAATAAATCATTAAAATCTATTTTAAAAAGCTTTAAAAAAAGACAGTCACTGCCCTCAACAATTTTTGATGAAATTGATCAGTATAATTCCCAGTGTAATCACTACATATGTAACCCTGGATCATATACCATTGTATATATCCACTATTATTTTTTTTGGACAGATGCATGATTTCATTTGTATATCATCACCTCAATGAGGAAAGTCACCTCTACCAATGCAGATCAATTCTCCTTCAATTGATAGTCTTAATGTGTTACTTGGAGATACTGATAGTTTACATGACTTATCCACCATCACAGAAATTTCAGAGGCTGAATTTGAAACCAGGTCACTTTTACTCCAGGACCATCACTCTATATGCTATTCTAGCTGCCTCTCATTTGCATAATATTTCTTAGAAAAGACAAAGAGTCTGAAAGAAATAATCAGTTTCTTCAATACCAGTTTCACCAATTGGCAAATAAAAGGAGAGTCAGCTGCCTGATTTTCTTTAATCTCACCACCTGGTTTCCTTTGAGGCCATCTTGATTTCTTTCAGTCACTAGGCAGAGGGGGATGTTAATTTACATGGATTCATTATTGTCAGGAAGCTCATCTTCATAATCCATGCTCTGGGAATTTATGCCTGTTTTCTCTTACTCTGAGCTCAATGGAGATAAAGAACAGCTGGCACTAATGTCAAATTGCTAGAGTTAGAAGGGACTTCCAGACACATGGGTATTTATTCAGACTGTAAAAAATATCTTTGAATGGACTTGAGATATTTATTTAAGAGTCAATAACTAATGAATATCCTTTGAATGACTGACTTTCAAATAAAATGTGTCCTTGTCTTTCTTCAGAATGATGGAGAAAGGCTACCACAGCAGCATTCCAGAGAGATGGACAAGATCTCATTCTTGTTATTTTTGTTACTCCCAGCTCTGTGGCTTTTTGTTGTCCATAGGAAGAAAATAAGAAGAGAAAAGATGTCTTCATAAACTCTCATAATAGCTTCTAAAAGGGCTATGTCACTTTCTAGAAGCCTCCCTAAATGAAAACTACACTTTGGAGTAACTGTATTTATTGCTCTCATGGTGAAAATGGGCACATATAGGTTCTTCCTCTCTGTCTCTATCTCAAAAAAGAGAGAAACTTGCCACTGAAAACCCCTATGAGGGTAATGAATGGAAAAAAATAAGCCAGGAACTCAAACTCTCCACTGATTGTTACTCCAGGATCTGTCATACATGCACTTATGGTTACCACATCTCTAAATACCATGATAATTCAGAGTGAAGTCTGAATAAAAAGCTCTGAACAGGAAAATGGTCATGAACTTTTTTTTTTGTGGGGCAATTGGGGTTAAGTGACTTGCCCAGGGTCACATAACTAGTAAGTATCTAGTGTCTGAGGTCAAATTCGAACTCAGGTTGTCCTGAATCCAGGGCCAGTGCTCTTTCCACTGTACCACCTAGCTGCCCCTGGTCATGAACTTCTAAGGCAAATGGTAGTCATTTATAAATGGATATTTTCCCAATTATAACAATTCACAGATATAAATAAATTAATCAAGAAAATTAATTAAATGCCTACTATGTGCCAGGAATTATATTAGCAAGTACTGAGGATTCATAGTAACAAACACTATAATCTCTGCCCTCAAGGAGCTTATATTTTATATTAAAGGATCAGCATATATAAAAATAATATATAAAATGGATTTATATATGTATGCATGTGCATGTGTGTTTTGTATTGTATATGTATATATGTGTTGGTATGTATGCATATGTATACACATATATGTGTATATATGTTTGTGTACAGATATACATATATTTTATATATGCACATATATATTTGAGTCTAAAAAGATGAGATAATTATATTAATTATTATCATATTTTTCCTTACTGTCCGTTCTTCCTTGATTTTGATTCCATCATCATCATGCTTCCCCCAGATATATTCATTGTTAGAAATGTATAATCATGGAGATTGTTTCAAATTTGGTACTCAACACCTCTTCAATGCCTTCAGTTGTTTTTCCTCTGTAATTGCAGGATTAGAGGGTAGAGGCTAATTAACATCAACAACAAACAAAAAAAAACCAAAGCAACAACAAAAACTCTTCACTCTATGAACAATCCAAACAAAGGCATAAATAAAATAATAATTGACACTATTTCAACCATGGTTCACACCTCACCATAACTCCTCTTCTATTCTGAAAACATCCCTACACAATTCACCTTTCTCAGAACGACCATTAAGATCTCTCAAGATTTTCTTCATAATATGTCTTTACAAGATAGGAGATAAAATCAATTATCTCAAGATAGACATTATTTTAGTTCTTTTTCTTCTTCTTCTCATAAATTCTCCCCAACCATCACAAACACTAGTCTCTCCATAATAATAATTACATAGCCAATGTCTCAAGATTCTCTCTCTTATTTGAGGCATAGGAAAAGTACTGTCTCTGTAAAAGAAACTATTAAAATTGACAAATGCCTGTTATTATAATGTCTTGATCTTTCTCCATGACCACCTATTTTTCCTAATTCATATTTGTCATTAAGAGTATTTATAACAGACACTTTCTAAACACAAGTTACCAATATTTTTATCCTTTTTTAAATCTTCCATACATATTACTATCTTCATGAGACTTTGTGTTAGTCAAATTTAAGTTTTAAGCAATTGTGGTTTGCCATGACTCACAGATATAGAAGATCATTGGATAAACATTGATACTAAAATGATTGAATTTTATATCAGGAAAAACTTGGGGTTTGGGGGTATTCCACAACCTCGAGATCCTTAGATCTTCCTAGAGAGTAATTCCTCCCATGTACATCAGTTTAATTGGAGGTCAACATATCAAAAAATAAGGTAGATAAAATATTTACTTGGCATAAGTTGATGGTCTGTTGCCAAATATTTGAATAGTTGATTAATAAGAACAGGTTGTCAGATAATTTGGTCTTGGGGAGAGAATCCCTTTACTTTGGAGTCACCTCAATATTTACTTATGAAGTAATTCGCAAAAGTCCAAAAGAAATGTTGCTGGTGGTAAATGGGGAGAAGGCTGTGCTAAACCCAGTCCTTAGATTAAGGCACTGGAGCCCATGACCATGCCCTCTAATCAGAATGTAGAGGGAGTTGGGTAATAATGAAATGTGAGTATTGAGGCACATCTTCATGTGTGAGCATAGCACCAGTGAAATACTATAGATCTATCATTTGTATAGTAGCCCAAGTTCACTAAAATGCCTTCAGGTTGATATATTTCTCTGTCCTTGGCAAATCAAGAATGAATATCATTCTCTAATAAGACCTGGGGAAGAATTAATAAATAGAATATCCACATTGAAGAAATCATTAGTATTTGAAATATAACATTTTAATAAAACATAAACATATGTATCATATATATGGTTCACATGCCAGGTAGAGTTATTTATTTTAACTATATATAACTTATATGTGATCGTATATGAATCTACATTTTATTATTCCCATATTATATATAATAGACAATAGAATTTATAAATATTATATTATAAATCTATAATATTATATTATACATTTAAATATACCATATATAAGGTTTTATATACATCTTTATTGTATGTGGCTATAATATATAAAATTAATGTCATCATTTTTGTAATATAAATTAAACATAATATATTGTACCAATACTATATATATAATTAATATAATAATGTTTTATCTTTGTATATAATAGTTATATACCATATATTTATATATGCAAATATATACCATGTAATAAAATATATAATATTTAAACAACGCTTAAAATTTAATAGATGTTACAGGGTTAAGCAGGCACCTTGGCCTTTTCCAGGAGAAAAGGCCAGCTTGTTGAAGTACATGTTCAAACAAAAACTATGGCACAGTTGTGGATCATCTTTGACACATCTTGAATTACAGAATCACATGAGAGACAACCAAGAGCTACTGGCTGTGCATGTCCTCTAGCTAGGGGCCAGAGCATTTGTCCAACCAGAGTGAGATCATATTTTTAGGGAGGAAGGGAATAACCATTTATATGGAATCTCCCATTCCAAGGCACTGTGCTTTAGAAATGTTATCTCATTTGATCCTCACAACAACTCTCTAAGACAGAGGTTATCATTACCCCCATTTTACAATTGAGAAAACTAAGGTGGATAGATGTTGTCATTTGCTTAGGTTCACATGTCTCAGTAAGTGTATGAGGCTGGTTTTGAATTCTACACTTCTAGGTTCCAGGTACAACATTCTATTTACTATGTCACTCAGCACCATCCTGCCCTTCTGAAATCAAGTAAAATTATAATAGGTTAATATGTATCCTGACATTTTGGCATAATAGTATAATAGAATGAAAGTCTCACAAGTCACAGAGTTCACCCCTACTGGTCATATGATCTCAGGAAAGCAACCCTCTCTGAACCTTGGTTTCATCATATGAACACTAAGTCAACAAATACTACCCACTTCTCTGGGCTGTTGTTAGGGAACAGTAAATTGTAACATCATAAATAAATTTGAGTTATGTTTATTAATCCAATTTCTCAAGCCAACATTTAATACTTAATTTTCTTTGTTCTGAAAATAGATATTATACAAAATCATTTTAACTTATCATCTCATGGATTTCATTTATAAATCTTAACCATATCTAATGCATATAAGAAAAAATTATTGAAGGAATCAAGTCTAAACATAAATTATTTATGTATATCATTTAGACTATTAATACTAAAAACTTACCCATTAAATCTAAGCACAAATGAAATTAGTAATGTAGTATATTTGAGGGTAAAGTCATATACTGTATTCATCAAAATTAAAATTCACAAACTGAGAAATGGAACTATGAGAGTAAAATATATATGTGATTTATCTAAAAAAAATAAACAATAGCAATTAAAAAGAAGCAAGTGAGGGAAACTTTTGAATCATAGATTCTTTCATTTCCCAGGGTGTGTAGAGTGTTTAGGATGAACTAGCACCACTGGTATGAAGCCTTGTGAAGCCCTTTTCAGGGCTGCTCATGTGCCTTTTGTTTCTACCTTTACCCAAATCTCATCTCTGTTTCCAAGAAGCTGTAGCATATGTGGCAGCCACATCCTACTAAAATAATCTTGACAGATGGCCTAAATCAGACTGAGGTTAAGGTGGCTGAAGCAGGCACTGTGGAGTGCTTAGACCGTGGTCAAATATCCAAGATGTCAAGGTCATTTACTGTATCTGTGGCTATCACCAGTCATCTTGACTTTTGTCCTGCTTCTGGATTTCAGTGATTCTGGAAGAGAGTGAGACTAATGGCTTTGTGAAACTCTGCCTCACTTAAAATTAGTTCACACACAAGTCAAGATATTACCCATGATATCATTGGTCATCTTAAAAAACAATGGATAAACAACAAAATTCAGTTTCTAGGAAATTAGTCACATTAAAAAAAAAGTCAGTTATTATTACTGTAAAAAATATTTTGTTAACTTGCCTAATTTGGGGAGACTAATCTGACTGGAGGACTAATCTGGGGACTTTTGACTCACTGGCTATTTGACTGCTATTAACTTAGTATGGGCTGTTTAAAAATCTCTCTGCATCGCTCCCAAATTGATAAGCAAATGATTAAGAAACCTCTTAACTAAATAATCAAAGCAGGGTTTATTTATAAAAATAAATGTAAGAAATAAGGGTGAAGAAATGCAAATTATACAATCTGTCTGCTTTTAATACAATAAGGGTCCTTGTGGGCCTCTTGCCTTATGGTATATTCCACTTTCACTGCTCAGCTCTTTCTAACTCCAAGCCCCTTTCACTTTGTCAATCTCCCCAGTCTAACTTTCCTCTCCATAATGCCATGGCTGAACCCCTGTGTTTCTCTCTCACCAACCTCTCCTTCTGTTCTCCTAGTGCTCCAGTGCCCTTTTGTTCTCTTAATCTTCTGGCCTCTCCCAAGCTCCTTACATCTGCCTCTAGCTCTAGTCCTTTAGCCTTCTCCTGCATCCTTCTCTGTTCCCTTAATCTTTTCAGCTCCCCTTTCTCACTGATCTCTCAGCATCTCTAGTCTCTGGAGTCCTCCTTAATCTTTTCAGCCCCCCCTTTGCTCTCCAGTTTATATATCTTCCTTCTCTCCACTTAAACCTTGGGGCTTTTTGCGTCCCCACACACACCAAGCTAATCCCCTGGCCGCCCTAAGGCTGAGGCCAGGGGTGGGGGAGGGTATGCTCGAGTGTCTCCTGTGTACCATACCCAGGGTTCCAGGGGCCCGTGCCCCTGCTATGCGCCCGGGGACCTCTGCATGGACTACGCCAGAAGCCAGCCTGGACGAGCCTGGGATCTCTCAGATTGATCCGCTCAGGGCTTTTATTTCCCCCAGCTGTCTGACCTCATGTCTCATACAGCCCATGGGGCATTTTTTGCTCAGCTGAAGCAGAGGGGGTGGGGCACCAGCCCTTCACACAGAAAAAAAATTGAGGGCCTAAGGCTTTCTAATATCAGCCCAAAGGTAGGGTCCCCAAATCAAAAGAAATATTCACAGTATTGAGCTGAAGATTGTTATACCCTCCCAGATAACTTTATGATGTCAAGAGAAGGCAATGGAGGCTATAGAACTAGATGGTTCCCTTAATCATTTGCATCAACCCCCTATTATAGCTGTGAAATTATGTCAAGATTTGAACAAGAGTTGCATAGGAAGGACAAGTATGGGAGGATTGCAATCTATACCATTGGAGATAATAATCATATACGGTCACATTTCCACTGAAGATTATTGGATATTGATGATGATGAGAACCATGTAGTTATAATTTATTAATCAGACTGAATATCATCTTGAGCACATTACCTTTCAGAAATTCAGTTTTCTCATCTATAACATGAGTTGCTGAAATAAATGATTTCTAATACCTCTGGCAGCCAAAGTAATTGATGATTCTGTGAAAAAAAAGTTGGTTACCATAGGTAACAGAATTGTTTTATTAAAAAATTGTATTAGTAACAAAATAATGGAATTTTAACTATAAAAGCCTTATATTATTTTAACCTGATAATGAATTATCTGAGAATAATATGTATAATCATGGGATCAGAGGGTCATAGATGGAGAGAAAGGAGTGACTTCAGTGGCCATCAGTCAAAATCTAGCATTTTGGATGATGATATTGAGGCTCAATAAGGCTAAGCAATAAGGTCACATATATAGTAAGAAAATCAGCATAGCAGGGCAACTAGGGATAGGGGACCAATTATGAAATTTAGAAACAGGAGCTGGGTTTGGATCCCTGAATAGATAGATAATAGATAGATTGATAGAGCATTAAGTGCTTACTATGTGCCAGGCACTATACTAAAAGCCAGAAATAAAATTATAAACAAAAAGTCCCTACCTTTAGGGAGTTCATACTGCAATAGAGGAAGAAAACATATAAAATGGAACAGAAAAGGGAAGGAAAAAATCTTTCCCTCTGGAATTAAGGTCAAGAAGGGAGGTAGATTACTCCGTGGTTAGAGCTCTGGGCCTAGAGTCAGGAAAACATGAGTTCAAATCTGGCCTTAAACACATACAAGGTATGTGACTTTGGGTAAGTCACTTAAGCTTTGTTTCTCTTAATCCATTGAGGAAGGAAGAGTGAAATATGACTAAATGACTGAACCACAACAAATGTCAGGAAATGATAGGGAGTCATGGGCTGAAGTAGGTTTAGAGTGAGCATGCTTTTTCAAGCTCAATAGAACATACTAAAATAAAAGTATGTGTTTAGGTAGGGAACTCAGTAAACTTAGAAGATTTTAGATAGTGAAATGTTGCCCACTGGAAGAAGCTTATTGAGGTAATAAAAATGTGTGTGTGTGTGTGTGTGTGTGTGTGTGTGTGTGTGTGTGTGTGTGTGTGTGTGTGTGTGGTGGAGGCGGGGTTGGATTGGTCAAGTGCAAGGGGTCATATGCTGATCCAGGTTTGCTGCTACTTGCTAATAATATGACTTTGGGCTGGGTTGCAGTTATCTAGAAAATCATGGGTTTGGATGAAATGATCTTAAGGACCCTTTTATTTCTACAATAGTAGGATTGTTCTTTCATATCTGGCAAGCTGGGTTGTAAGTGGAATAATGCAACCCCTAAGGAAAAATATTTATAAATCCAATGAAAGCTGAATGGTATTTATATTTTTGAAGAGCAGGCATTAGATAAGGAACATTGGATGTGCTGCACTTGAGAAAGTAAAATTTAGAGTCATTTTCCAAACAGTTTAAACACCATAGCCTAATGTATAATGAACTGTGAAGCATCAGGATGCTATTTCCTCATATACTTTTATTCCTGAAGGCACAGATCGAAACATTTGAGTTCTACTAATCATCTGGCTGGCTGTATGAAGTGACTTTATGCAATCTTAGCAAAATAAAAGGAGTAACACACTATAAGAAGTTAAATACCTTTGAATGTTTGTAAGTTTATAGCCAATAATGTACTGCAGTAATACTAAAATAATGTGACAATCGTAAAGAGAAATAATCCCTCAGAGAAAGTGAGGATGCAATCACAATTGAAAAGGATTGAAAAAAAAATGGTGACATAATGGAGGAGCTACTAATACCATGGTCGCAAAGATCTAGTTCCTTTCCATCTGGCTATTTGTTTTTTGTTTTTTTGTTTTTGTTTTTGCTTTTGCAGGACAATGGGGGTTAAGTGACTTGCCCAGGGTCACACAGCTAGTAAGTGTCAAGTGTCTGAGGCCAGATTTGAACTCAGGTCATCCTGAATCCAGAGCCGGTGCTCTATCCACTGAGCTACCTAGCTGCCCCCCATGTAGCTAATTGGAAAGAAGCTGGAATAATGTGAACTCAAACTAGAGCTGGACCTCTAGCCAGAATTGGAGAGGGAAGGGAAGGGAGGTAGTATGATGGGATTTGTGATTGAAGAGACACAATAATTTCTTGTTCATAGTCTTGGACTTTCTAGGGCTGAAACTGGCTTGTACCTTAAAATGCGACAATGCATCAAATATGACTTTCATTCTAGTTTAGACCTAGGAATGTAGAAAATATTATTTTCCTTCCAATTCTCAAGGAGGGAGCTGAAGAGCAAGTTGTGGCAATGCTAATCAGAAAGAAGTATAATAGTAAGAGCAAGTGTTTATATAGGACACTGAGGGTTAAATGATGCTGTATGAATATATATATATATATATATGTATATATGTGTGTATGTGTGTATATGTATATATATATATTTATTTATTTATATGTATGTATATATAAATATATTTTGGTGGGGCAATGAGGGTTAAGTGACTTGCCCAGGGTCATACAGCTAGTAAGTGTCAAGTGTCTGAAGCCAGACTTGAAATCAGGTTCTCCTGAATCCAGGGCTGGTGCTTTATCCACTCCACCCCCTAGCTTCCCCTTGTATGCATATGTTCTTACTTGATCCTAACAATAACTTTATGAAGTAAATACTAGAGGATTTTTCTCTTAAATTAACAAATGGGAAATTTGAAGTTCACAGATAGTTAGTGACTTGATGATGATGATATGACAAGAAAGTATACGATGTGGGAGTCAAGAAAATCTCTTATGACCCCAAGTCTTTTTTTTTTTTCTGCAATGTTATACCATAACACAAGGCCACCCAGTAAAAGGCATTGACATGGAAAAGTGGAAAGAGCACTGGTTCTGCTGTGAGTCAAATGTTATCTGTGGTGCTTGCTGCCTGTGTTACCTTGCACAAATCACTTAAGTTTATTTTTTAATATTTCCTCCATCACTTTCTTAAGTTTAGAAATCAAAAAAAGAATAAATCAAACCCTAGTCTAAGTCATTTGATGATTTCCAATCTATAAATGTTCACACTCAAAATTTAACAGTCAGCTATAATTAGCTTTTATGTTGTTGGCTCTAGGACATCATTCTGAGTTTGCAGATGAAGACAACTAAGGATGAGAGAATAGATGATTCAATAATGATCACAGTAATAAATAGCAAGTTCTTTTTGGACATATATATCTAAAGATGTCATAGTGATTATGCTATTCATTGTGTTGTCTGGTTAGAGGAAACTGTTCTTTCTACATCTGATAGAAGAATGGTTTTGAACTTTCAAGTTCTTGGACTCTTGTTAAATTGCTAAAATATGAAAATATTTTAATGGAGCTCTGGTAGAGAGAACACATGAATGTGGATGCAGGGCGCACCCCCACAATTGTTTCTAAAACTTGCTATTACAGTAATAGCAAGTCACTTGCTATTACAGTAATAGCAAGTCACTTGCTATTACTAACTGGATGACTTTCTTTTTCCATGCTGGGAAACAGTTGCTGCAGCTGTACTCCCAGCTGCAGTTCCTACAGAAAAGCCATGTTTGCAAAACTTCATTGCTTTATACATCTACTACTTTGATTCAATTCTTTTCAGACCCCTGTGTATTTATGTCCAATTTCTGGGCCAATTTTTTTTTTTTGCAGGGCAATGGGGGTTAAGTGACTTGCCCAGGGTCACAGAGCTAGTAAGTGTCAAGTGTCTGAGGCCAGATTTGAACTCAGGTACTCCTGAATCCAGGGCTGGTGCTTTATCTACTCCGCCACCTAGCCGACCCCAGGCCAATTTCTAATAACTTTTTTACTCTTAGCTTGGTTTCCTCAGTACATTGATATATTAGTCCACAAAAATCTCTAAAGGTGATACAAAAAAAAAAAAGAGATACAGATACAGATTCCTCTTTTTCCATTTCTTGTACCTTAATGTGTTTATCTGATAAGCTGAGCCTAGAGGGTTTACAATCTACAGTATATTCTCTAGAATTTTGAGTGATTGTAATGTGGAAATGAGTGGTAAGAGAATAGAATTCTTGAAATTTGATAATATAATATGAGATTAATCATACATGTATAACCCATATGTGATTGTTTACTGCCTCAGGGACGGGGGAGGGGAAGGAGGAAAGGAGGGACCACAATTGGATCCCCAAACTATAAATAAAAATGTTAATTACTTTTAAAAAGGGAAAAAAATTAAAAAGGTAATATAATGTGAATTATCCTAAGGGATTTTCTTCCCTCAAATGAAACAATGAAAGAGCCTGAAAGTTTAAAAAATACAGAACAGTGAAAATGAAAGAACCTGACACAAACTAAATCTTACCCCAAAATGTAAATGAAAGTCAAACCAGCAGCTCTTTTCTCCTACTTATCTCTCACCTCTAGCCTTTTCTTCTCTAATTCTCTACTAATCTATTCTATCACAGAACAACATAGGCTAGGTGGGCCCTTAGACTGCTGCAATAATTATAGGTTTTGTTGCAATTTTTTTAGGTTAATTCATTACAAGTGCCGAAGCCTATTAGGAAGAATCAAAGGTAAAGAAGAGACCCAAGTAGAGAGGCTTGATAGAAGAATCCCTTTCAACATAGTTCTAGGGTTACCTTCAACCAATAAATTCAGGAATAATCCCTAGGGGGCCTATGGAGTAAATAAAATCAATCCAGAAGGGTGGATAGGTCAGATAAAGGTAAAGAATAAATCTAGTGTAAATAGCCTCACAAAATTTCCCTGTGGCAGTGTCCTTGCTGAGTTCTATTACTTTTTATTGGATACAGACCTCATGCAACCCTGGAGGAACAGAGAAAAAACAAAAAGGAAAATGGGAGAGATACAATAGTTTGAGATCTTCAGAAGGGAAATGAGTAGAGGTAAAAAGTAGGTAGGTATTTAGGACAATGTGAGTGATACAGACAAAAAATAGCTGAAAAAGTGAAATGATCAGGGCAGCTAGGTGGTTGCAGTGGATAGAGCACTGGCCCTGGAGTCAGGAAAACCTGACTTCAAATCCAACCTCAGACACTGACACTTCCTAGCTGTGTGACCCTGGGCAAGTCACTTAAACCCAATTGCCTCACTTTAAAAAAAAAAAGTGAAATGACCATACATGTGAACAAGTTGAGGAATATTTGCCTCAATGGATATGGACTTTAAAAACAAAGGGAAATGAGTAAAAATCTCCCTTAGGAAGATGAAGGTATTTCAGTAGAATGTTTTGCTTATTGTGTTAGGAACAAGAGGAGTATGATGTGAGTGTGCAGAATTGGGCCTTACTTGTATACTTACCAGGCAAATAGTAAAGATGGCCTGGACATATATTTTATATTATCGACATACCCTCAATCAGTCTCACATTCATCTCAAAATCTTTATCATGATTCCTAAGATTTTTATATATTTATTTTACATTTGTTAAGGCAAATTGATATAAGGAAAATAACTTTAATGAACTTTAAAAATTTATAACCTTAAAGTATCTCACATAAAAGAAGCAATAAAAAGCTTATGGAGTGGAGAAGAAAGATGGGGGAGGTGCAGGGGAGTGAGTGAGCCTTACTCTCATCAGAATTAGCTCAAAGAGGGAATAACATACACACTTAATTGGGTATAATAATCTATCTTACCCTGAAGGAAAGTAGGAGGTGAAGGGGATAAGGCAGGAAGGGTGAAAGAAGAATGGAAAATGAAGCAGTCAGAAGCAAAACACTTCTGAGGATGGATAGGGTGAAGGAAGATAGAAAATCAAGTAAATATCCTGGGGAAGGAATAGGAGGGAGGGAAACACAGTTAGCAACAGTAACTGCAAAAAAACAATGAAAAAGAGACAAGAACAATGTAAGATGATCATCATGATGATGATAACTGATTCATTGAATGATTGATAGATTGATGGATTGATGATGATTGGATGAAGATGATGATTGATGGTGATTGATGATAATGGTAGTGGTGGTGGTGGTGGTGAAGAGAATGAAAAAACATACCTTTATGGGCTATTATGAAGAAAATTCTTTGTCAGTTATAAGGTACTACATAAATGTTATCTATTACTCTTGTTGTAATAATCAATCTCATGGGTTTATTGTAAGGAGATCTTTAAAGTACTATATAAATATAGTTTACTATAAAAAATGATGAGCAGGATGCTATCAGAAAAACCTTGTAAGACCTTGCAAGACCTAAGTTTTTGAAGCAATAGACATGAAAGTCTGTGAGAAGATAGACTTACCAACAACTCAAAAGTTATAGTTTCCTACAACAGTTTTGGATGTCAATTTGGAATTATGTAAGAAAAATGACAAATATTTTTGATTCAATGTTTCCAATTTTGTTATATACAAAGGAAGTAAATGATAAAACCAAAGTTCTAATTAATGTAAAATATTTATAATAGATAACTTTATTATATCAAAGAGCTAAGGAAATGGATTTGTCAATTATTTGGAGAATGGCTGAATCATATGGTCTGAATGTAATAGAATGGTATTGTTTTACAAGAACTTGCAAATATAATCATTTCACAGAAACTTGAGAATATTTGAATGAACTAAATACAGTATAATAAATAAAGCCAAAAATATAGTCTATACTATCATTATGAGAAGGAAAAAATGTGACATGAAATTTGTCTCAGAGTAATTGAAAAATCAATGGACTTGCTCTAGAATTTATGATGAAACAAAGCTTCCTATTCAAGAAAGAGGGGATGTCTAAAAATTTGAATAAATTTTCAGCTAAGGTAATGGTATTATACTTTCTTATTTAATTGATTTTCTTCTTTTTATCTCATTTTTATTTATTATTTATTTAGCATTATTTTATTTCTTTAAATTTTGAGTTCCAATTTTCCCTCCCTCCCACCTTTACCCCCATTCATTGAGAGGCAAGCAAAATTATATCAATCATACATATGAAGTCATGCACAAATAATTTTCTGTATTAGTCATATCAAAAAGAGAGAAAAATAAAGTGTGAAATTAAAGTTCAATTTTCACTCAGAGTTCATCAGTTCTCTCTGTCTCTGAATGTGGATAGCATTTTTTTTTCATAATGAATTATTTACAATTGCCTTGGATCATTGGATAGCCAAGTCTCTCATAGTTGACCATTATTACAAAATCACTATTGCTCTGCATAATGATCTCCTGGTTCTCAGTTTATTTTAACATGAGTTCATATAGGTTTTCACACACACACACACACACACACACACACGCACACACACACACACACACACACATTTTTCTGGAATCATCCCCCTCATCATTTTTATAACACAGTACTTCATTACAGTAATATACCACAACTTGTTTAGCCATTCCCCATTTGATGAGCTATCAATTTTTATTATTTTTCTAACTCCAAAAGACATAAATATTGAACTTGTAAATCTCTTTCCCTTTTCTTTGATAATTTTGGGGTAAATACCAATAGTGATATTGCTAGTTCAAAGGGTTTACCCAGTTTTATATCATATTGGTCATAGTTTCAAATTATTCTCCAGAATGATAATGACCAATTCAAAACTCCATTCTATTAGTGTAGCTATTTTACCTTATCTCCTCCAGCACTTGTCATTTCTTAAATTGTTACCTGGAATCTCAGAGCTGTTTAAACTCACTTTTCTTTATCCACTAGTGATTTAAAGCACAATTCCAAAGGACTATAGTAGTTTTCATTTCTTCTTCTGAAAACTGCTGGATCATAATATTCGAAGCCATCTTCTCTTTTAAAGTAGAAACTGATAAATTTTGTGTGATGCTGACTTTGGCTCCATATTTATATTCTTTCTGATTGTTTTCAATAATTTGTCCTTCACCTCGGAACTGTAGACTTTGGCTATAATACTCATAGGAGTTTTCATTTTGAGATCTCTTTAAGCAGTTGATCAGTGGATTCTTTTAATTTCTAATTTAGTCTCCAGATCTAAGATATTAAGACAGCTTTTCTTTATAATTTATTTTTGAAATATGATGTCTAGGCTCTTTTTGTGATTATGGCTTTTGGGTAGGCCAATAATTCTGAAATTATCTTTCCTCAATCTGCTTTTTCTAATCATTTAGTTTTTTCCTCAAAACATTATTTCATATTTTCTTTTATTTTCTCTTTTTTGTTTGGTTTTTATTTTATTATTCATTAAATTCTTATGGAATCATTAGCTTCTGCTTGACTAATTCCAATTTTTAGGGAATTATTTTCTTCAGTGAGCTTTTTTAACCCTATTTTTTCCAATTGACCAATTTTGTTTTTTTAAATAATTCTTTTCTTCATTGAATTTTTCTACCTCCTTTTCATTTGTCTTATTTTACTGTTTAAAGTGTTATCTTATTCAGTACTTTTTTTGTTATTCTTTCACCTGTTGATTTTTAAAATTGCTTTCTAGCATAACTTTCATTTCTTTAGCTAATTTTTCATTAAATTTTCATATCTCTTTGTTTTAACTCTTTCAGGAAATTTTGGTCATCTTCAGTCCAACTATCATTTTTCTTTGAGGCTTTGCTTATAAATGTTTTGTTTTTCACATTGATGTCCTCTGAGTTTTTGTCTTTGTTTTCTTTGCCTTCATAGTGGCTTTCTGTGGTCAAGCTTTTTTGTTTTTTAATATTTTTTTAGCTCTATCTCGAATTTGAGCTTTTTGTAAAAGTTGGGCTCTGCTCACTTGGGGAGGCATTATTGCAAGCTTTATGGTGTTTTTCTGTTTGTTTGTTTTGCTTTTGCAAAAACTGGTTCTGGGGATTTGGGATTTTTCAGTTCTTTGAAAGATGGTATCTTTTGGAGAGAGGTTGTCAGAGCTTTGCTGTCTCTGGCCTTTTTTTTTTTTTTTTTTTTTAGTGAGGCAATTGGGGTTAAGTGACTTGCCCAGGGTCACACAGCTAGTAAGTGTTAAGTGTCTGAGACCGGATTTGAACTCAGGTACTCCTGACTCCAGGGCTGGTGCTCTATCCACTGCACCACCTAGCTGTCCCCTTATTGGTTATTTATTTATTTAATTTATTTTTTTTTTATTTTAAATTTTTATTTTAAATTTTTTTTTATCTCTGGTCTTTTCTTAACCAAGAAGGGCCCCTTCTGTTTTGCAGCAGCAAATGATTGCTATACTCTTGGCTATACAATTGTTACTAGTTCTCCTGTTCTCCTGTGGCCACAAGTGCTAGTTCCACTCACTGTCATAAAATAGTAACCAAGGTTTCTGATCAAATATGATCAACCACAAGTACTCTTCTCTGACTTAGAACTGTGCCCAGAACTACTTATTGGCAAGAGAATTGTCAATCAGTGCCAACTGCACACAGTTCCATCAAAAGGTCCCTTCTAATCTCTTTCTCAGCAGTTGTCTCACCCCCTTACTGTTTCTTGGCTGAGAGCTCCTAAGTTTGTTCTTGCCGCTACTTTTGCTTCCAAGGCTCATTGTTGGTGCTTCAGAGCATTCAAGGCCATCCCTCACCATCACAGACTTCTCCTCTTTAATCCCTAAACTGTCATAGGCTGACAATAAACAAAACAAACCAAAAACAAAAATCTCATTCTAACCTTATGTTGGCTCTGCTGCTCCAAAATTGATTTAATGAATTATGTTAAATTTCTTTGAAGGGGAATTTGGGGAGAGGTGGGTTGCTACCTGTACTCCACCATGTGTGCCACCTGATTTTTTTTTCATCATGAAAAGAGGTTTCAATCTGCAGAGTAGAGTGAGCATTAAAATGACTGATGACCAAGTAACAATAACAACAATAACATACTATTGTAGAAAAGAGAAAAAAATAACTTGTGAGAGTATTACAATGGTTCACATCTTATTACACATCTTGAAATCTATTTTTTAGTAAATTTACTCTTGTATTACTATGATGTCAGGTGATTACTAATGTATGATTAAGGGAAATTGAGAGAAACAAAATTGAAACTTAATGAGCAATGGCTGAATAAATAGTTCATCTGAGAATTTGAGAGACTCCTCCCCAGAAAATTAGCTAGTAATTCATCAAATTTTTCTCCATAGAAACTTTTGCAAATGGACATCTCAGAGTGGGGAGATAGTGATTAGTGAACAAAGCTACGACATTGAATTCTTAGATCTATTGAAGGATGAAATAATTGAAATCATTAAATATTGAAATTTCCATCTCTATAGACTGAAAATCCAAGTTCAAAAATCAAAATTAGTGGAATTTCCTCTTCAATTTACCAAACATTTATGAATTTAATACTAAGACATCCTTCCAGGCCCTTATCTATCTTAAATGAACCATGATACAACATATTGATCATGGGCTGAAAAGAAAATTTAGGAATGATGAACTAATGAAAGATCTTTTTCATTTGTTTCAGCCAACAATTAATACAAATTTGACACTATCAATCAGTTCTCTTGACTAATCTCTCCTTTCTGTGCTTCAGTAATACTGCTTTCTCCTTGTCTTTATCTGAAGCCTCCTTCCAGGTCATGTCCAATGTCCACTAACACTGGCATCAGGGGGAATACCTTAAAATTCTTTCCTAGATATCCCCTAGGCTTTTCATCTTGTCTTTTCTTTATTCACTAGTGGCCTCATCATTTACCAAAAGTTTAATTACGATCTCTATATTGATGACTCCCTTATCTTTAATTATAACTCATCTTTTTCATTACCTTTTTGTGTGTGTGTGTGTCACACAGCTAATAAGGCAGCATTTGAAGTTAGGTCCTCCTGAATCCAGGGCTGGTGCTTTATCCACCACTTCACCTAGCTGCCCCCCTTTTCATGAACTCTTGTCCCAAACCACCAACTGCCTACTCTGTTGGAAATTTGTGAAATATAATAATGTCTATGATATCTCATAGACATTTCAAACTCTCCAAAATGGAACTTATTCTTTCTTCCTATAAAATTCATCCTTCTTCCAAACTTTTTTTATTATTTTAGAAGACAACAATATATTAACTGTCATCCTAGTTTATAAAAATCTATATTATTCTCCACTTCTTACTCTTACTTCACACAACATGTTCAATCAGTTGCTAAATTGTATCACCTCTCTCTCTAGAACAGTTTTCACATATATTTCATATTCTCACTTCACAAAACCACTAATCTATTTCCAGCCCTCATTATTTGTGAGATGTGTATGAGCAGATGGGGGAAGTATGCAAAGTATGATAAAGAGCTGGCTATGGAGTCTGGAAGACCTGGGTTCAAGTCCTATCTATGATACATACTAATGAAGTACTGACCAACATAGGTAGCAACATTTCTTAGAGTCCCAACACCAAAGAACCCAGAAAGTTTACTTATAAAACAATGACAACAACAAAAATTCTTCTGCATGTGCTAGTTCCATTCTCCACTACTTTCCCATTTGAAAATATTGAATGTAGTGTCTATTTAATTTTGTCTTTATTGACCAAGAACTTAACAATGGATCTGAAATATAAGTGCCTAATAAATTATAGTTCAATTGAAATAATCATTTTCAGATAATTTACATTTTAGTGATAAATGACAATGATTCCTAAATAACTCTCTGCAATAAATATCTTTAGTTCTATTATTTAGCAATTCTTAGATAAGTTGAATCCCTGTGTATCACTTCCATAGTTCAGTAGTCACTGGCAAGGTAAAGCTCAGCGAAGATCAAAGATTCTGAATTGTTTAATATTAAGGTCAATTCTAAATCAAGCCCAATCTACTCTCAGTAGTATGGATTTATACCTTTTTTCACACAGAAATTAGCTCTTCAGTTAGAAATACATCTCTGGCCATCATCCTTATTCCTTTCATTCCCACTAAAACTTGAATTCTTCCCTGCCTTTCCTGGTTACTGATAGATGATTTTTATTTTTTCCCCTTAGTTTTCAGAGGCACAGGCCTTCAAAACACTTTCCAACCATCTTCTCACTATGCCCCCCAAATACCTCCTGGGATCTGAAGTAGCCTTCTATGTTCTGCCTTCCTCTATTAGAATTCAACCTCTTTGAAATCATGGACTATATTGCTTGCTTGTATTTGTATATTCAACATTTAACATTATGCCTGTCATGTAGTAAGTATTTAATAAATGTATGTATGTGTGTATGTATGTATGTGTCTATCATCTATCTATCTATCTATCTATCTATCTATCTATCTATCTATCTATCTATCTATCTATCTAATCATGCACCTACTATTTGTTCATTTTACTTGGCTACACTAAGTACAGAGGAAATCTATGAGGTTAAAGAGGAAAAAGAGGAAGGCTAGAGCCTAGCTTCTTAAGCTGTGTGTCATGACCCAATATGAGGTCCTGTAACTGAATGTTGGTACCATGAAAACTTTGGCAACAATCAAAACATTATGTATGCCTATTTTATATATCTATATACCTGGGATCATGTACAAATGTCTCTGGCAAAAAGTTTAAGAAACATTGGGCTGGAGTAGTAAAGAGAGTGTCTGAATCATAGTAGCTTTGTTAAGCCCCTTCCATCACACCATATGGTTAATCCCCTACCTATATACTATGTGATCCAGGGCATGTCAATCCTGTTGTCACAGCTAATTAGCTAAAAAACTTAATTTTACAAAATGTGAGTTTCTTAACCTATTAGTTTTTTACAACCAACCAGCCAAACAAAAGGCATATTAAAGGAGAAGGAAAAGAGAATGGTTGCAATTCTTCTTCTTCTTCATACTCCCTGGCATTGCAGATAGAGTTCTGGACCTGGAGTCAGAAAGACTCATTTTCCTTAGTTCAAATTTGGCCTCATACATTTACTAACTGTGTGATCCTGGGAAAGAAACTTAATCCTATTTGCCTCAGTTTCCTCATCTATAAAAGGAGCTGGAGAATGAAATTGCAAAACCACTCCAATATTTTTGCCAAGAAAACCCCAAATTGGGTCACAAAGAGCTAAACACAACTGAAATGACTGAACAAGAACAACATTAAGCCTCAAATACTTTTAGTTTGTTTAAAGTCTTTTCAGACATACCCCATTAATACTGTGTATATCTAGCTATTGTGAGAAAATAATTTTTGACAATGGTCTTTTTGGGGACATAGGAACCCCCCCCCCCAATTGAGGACTTAGCTCAGGATCCTTGCCTGATCCCTTTTAAGGCCAGCCTAGAGCCAGTAAATTTGGAAATCAGATTCTGAATAGAGATTACCACCATACCTAACTAAAAGCCTTTGGCCTCAGAGGGTCTGATCCTTGAGATCAGCCTAGTGCTGTGTATTTTAATATGGACCACCCTCAAGTTCCATAAGCCAATAGATCTAAATGATGCTAGCCAATTTGGTTTAAACAGTGTTTAAGGGCTGCCTTTCCTCTAGTCTGTAGGAAGCTTACTTTCTCTCTTGGCTGGGAAGCTGGAGGAAGCAGCCATGTACCAGCCCCCCCCCCCTTCTCTCTTCTCTATCTAATTAATGTAGGATCCCTGAATTTTGATGAGCCATTTGTGCGCTCTCTCTCTCTCTCTCTCTCTCTCTCTCTCTTTCTCTCTCTCTCTCTCTCTCTCTCTCTTTCTCTCTCTCAGGTTTTGGGGATTTGGGGCTTGCTTTGTATGCCATCAACTCTTTACTAACATTTAATATTATTTAATAATAAATGCTTAATGCCAAAGAGTAGTACAATAGCCTCTAATTTATGAGTAGCAATATAGAAGAAACCCCAGCTAAGCTCCCCAATATCTTAGAACAGGCACAGGATTCCCCCCAATATTTCAAATGACACACTTTATAAGACAGCTGAAGTTCCCACCTTATTCATTATATTATTTGGTGCCTAAAGGAAAATGTATATCTAATTTGGTAATGAACAATTTTTAATGCAGAAGAAAATGAGCAAAGGTTCCTTTAACAAAATCAAGAAAGTTAAAACAATGACAACAACAACCATTTAAAATAATTATCTTTGAGTCTGCCCTACTTTCTTTCACCTGTAATAAAGGATTGCAGCTCCTTTATATTTCTTTCTTTCAATCAAACAAAAGCTATAATGTGAGGGGGACTATGAGGGAATTTTGTTGAATTACAGAGACTAAATGAATTTTACAGAATATTCTTCAGAGTTAACAAATCATATGACATCCTATATAGCTAATGATCACTTCTGCTACTGTCATCCTTTTTTATTATACAGACATAAACAGACAATTAAACTCCCCAGGAGGGTTTTATTGGCACAAACCAGTAAAAGTTCTCTTTTTTGCTAAAAAAATAAAGCAACAGAGTAAATGGCAGCCCAGAAGAAGAAGTCATGACCACTGACAGTACACTGTCACTCACCTTCCTCTGGTGAATTAATTTGCCATAAACATTAGAAATCTCATCCTTCATGTCAGAAACAAAACCATTATATCCACATCTAGAGTATGAAAGGGAATTAGAGAGGCCTCTAGGAAACACTAATACTATAGTAATTATATTTTTTTCCATAACTGAATGGCTCAGAATTTTTCCTCATCTGTTGTTTGCATGGATGGACATCTGCCTATTACATCTGTATGTCCAATGTGGATTCTCAAAATGCCAACAGATGCATGAGAAATAAAATTAAGAAAAGATGGGTTTTGATGGCAGAAAAGTTTGTATTCTATCCCTAACATGTGCATATGTTGGGATGTATTATTATGATTATGTATGTCCTTTGTCCATGCATTTCTTTCATTTATCCTTTTGATTTTATCCCCACTATTCCAGATCCTTATTTTGACTCTTTAAAAATTGTTTTCTTTGTCTTTAGTCTCTTGTCCTCACGTCTGTCCTTCATTCTAATCTGAATTAATTTCTCTATAGTATCATTTTATTAGGATAAATCAACTTTAATGCCTCCCCATTCCCTTCTGATTAAGTTCTAGATTCCTAATTTACATTCAAGGCCTTCCCACAGTTGGATACCAGTTGACTTTTCCAGATTTATCTGTCACTACTTTTCTATGCTTCACTTGAATTAGATGATCTGTTATTCTCTATGGACCATGTTATTTTCTCTACATAGAATTCTCTTCTGCAGTTCTCTGAATTTTTACCCATCATTCAAGACCTAATCCAAAATTATACTTTCTCTATAAATCCTTATCTGATCAAAAATATGATAACTGCTTCTTTACATACTTCCAATGTATTGTTCATGTTCTGATATTTTTCAAGATTATCTTAGTTCATGATATATATAACCATTAGTATATTATTAACTTAAAGATCACAGTGATTACACATACATACCCACATATGTACACATTTATGCTTATACATATATGTGAGATATGTTTGTATACACACACACACACACACATATATATATATATATATATATATATCTCAAAAGGCCCAAATCATTTCCTTCAATCACCAAGTTGAGTAATAAATACATATTTGTTAAATAAATATATAAATATAACTTTACATATGCATATATTTCACATCACTACATTTTTATTACCATGAAATATATGATATAATCCCTCATAAATGTTTGTAGCCACAGACTACCTACCCTTCCCTTCTGCATTGTCAGTAGAATATTTCAGGACCTTTATGTTTAAGTTCACATATATTTTTATGTTTTTCAAAGGAATATTGACCTCATTATGTGTTCATTGAATTTATAGGGGAGCATTTTTAGTGTTTAAAATGACTTACATAAAGCCAAAGGAAGAACACAACCTTCAAAATATCTAGAAATTTAAAACAAAAACTTAAATTTCATCTGCAATGATCATGGTTCATGCTTGTACTATGTCAATGCAGTGGACTGGTTTAAAGCTTGCAAATAAAATAAAATATTGATAAAGTTAGTCTGCAATATTTTTAGTGTATAATGTTGAACAATACTCTTGTCCTTCAGGGATCAACCATTTTCTTTTTCTTCCATTATTGTTAATGACTAATGGAACATAAAATAATATCTGTTAGCTTTGAATGCATTTTCCACTTCTGTACTTCACATTACCACTCGAAAAAAATAAAAATAAAAAGCAGAAACAACCTAAATTGCTTGATTAGAGATCCCATGAAACACTGACTAATTTGAATCTTGTTGAAATATTTTTTGAAAATACTTAAAAGGCTAAGGACATTAGGATCTTCACTCTCACCATGCAGCTTCCCTTCGAATGACTTTGTAATGTCACTGAACTCAGAACTCTGCTGAGTGGGGAATAGAACTATAGATGACTCCAGTGGAAAAGTGCTAAAGGACTGTTTGGAAAGAAAAAAAAAACATTCCCTGACATTTTATTTTTAACATTGGAAGTGAGCGTACTGAGAAGAAAAATTCATTATGGCTCTCACTGACTGGGTGAAAGATATTCATTCACTAGTAAGGACAATTATGTGTATGGCAGAAGAATGAGTCTGGGAGTACACATGTTGAGAGAGACCATAAGAAGAAAAGGGAGAGTAGGAAGAGGGAGAAAGACTTAAAGGAAGTTCATGCAGGAGATAAAAAGGAAAGAGTAGGGATTTTTTTTTTGTCTTCCTCCTTTGGGTCCAAATAACTCCTGGTCCCACTTTTGAAGAAGAAATTTAATTGAATATAAAACAAAACAAATAAACACAAGAACCCTACCACCAACAATTCCAGTCCCTCTCTCCAGTGATATATAAACTCCTTGAGTTCAGGGGGTTTATAATTTTAAATATTTATGTTTCAAGTGCCTAGTAATGAATTGCTCTTATTTTAGATACAGCAAATGTTTGTTAAATTGTATTGAGGCAGTGGATAGCAGTGGATGAAATGCTGAATTTGGAGCCAGAAAGCCTTGGTTACAGTCCTGCCATTATCATTGTATGACCTTGGATAATTTTTTTTCAATCTTTTTTAGTCTAAATATCTTTAAGTATAAATTTAAAAGGTTGAATTAAGGGACCTTGAAGATCTCTTTCATTTTTAAATGTATGATCCTGTCAACTTAAGAATTAAAAATTACAATTAAAGATAAAAATCTGTACATAAACTTAATTAATGCCTTTAACAGTAAGTTAAAAACAACAACAAAAGAAACACCATGTGAAAATGTGATAGGAGGAATACTGATTTGACTTAGATTAAGAGTTGGAATCATAATCTTAAATAGAATATTTTTTAACTTATACAAAATTATCTGGTTGTCTTATTTGTTCACTTGTGAGCAAAATTCAATTTTACTCATTTAACCAAGCAAATTATAGAATGAGTTAAACAGTCAGATTTAAGCTAAATATTTTGTGAGATTTTTAGGATAAGATACATTATTGACCTTTTTTTTTTGTTTTGTTTAGTTGTTTATGTATTTCTTCCTTCTCCATTCTTACTGAGAAATCATAAGAACACAACTGAACATACCATGGAGGTTGTTTTATAATTAATTTCAGGTTCAAGAAGTAGGAAATTTATATGAGCAGAATTTTCTGAGAAGTGTGCTTCATGGAGAGAAAAGAGTATTACTCATGGGACTGTTCAAAATTTTAGAGGATTAAGTAACAATAAACAAAAGATGGAGGACCAAAATGCCTTAGCTTTGCTTGCCTGACTTCTGAAAATACAATGTAACAATTGGGTCATTTTTCTATTAGCTCTAACCATCAGCAAAGGACCAGTCCACCTCTTTTTTCCAAATACAGTTGTTACTCCATATCCCATCTTTGCACCTTCGTGCTAACCATCTTCCCTCTAGCATCTTTCAAGGGAGCCCTGTGAGCCCATTCTTACTTTAGGATCTAATTTTCTGATTCAAGATTCTATTTTCACTTAGGGGCTCCCTAAAAAAGTCCTGTGAGCCATGCTTTATCCAATTGCTTTCTCTCTCTACTTCCCTTTGTCCTTTTTCTCCCATGTGTTTTTAACATAAAAGTATTTTATTATTTTCCACTTACATGTAAAGAGAATTTTCAACATATGTTTTCATAAGATTTTTAGTTCCTAATGTTTTACCCCCCCACACACTCCTCCCTCCCCAAGATAGAAAGCAATCTGATATAGGTTATATAAGTACAATCACATTAAACATATTTCTGCATTAGTCATATTGGGAAAGAAGAATCAGAACACAAGGGGAAAACCTCAAAAAAGAAAAAAAAAACAGACAAAAAGTAGGCACAGCATGGTTCAATCTACATTCAGAATACACAGTTCTTTTTTTTTTTCTTTTTTTTGCTGGATGTGGAGAACATTGTCTATCATGAGTTCTTTGGAATTATCTTGGATCACTGCAGTGCTGAGAAGAACCAGGTCTATCACAGTTGGTCATCACACAATGTTGCTATTACTATGTACAATGTTCTCCTGTTTCTGCTTACTTCACTCAGCAGCAGTATACTTAAATCTTTCCAGGTTTTTCTGAAATCTTCCTGCTCATAATTTCTTATAGCACAATAGTATTCCATTACATTCATATACCACAACTGGTTCAGCCATTGGCCAATTGATGGGAATTCCCTCAATTTCCAATTCTTTGCCACCACAAAAAGAGTTGCTTTAAATATTTTGTACATTTTTGCACTATGGATTAGAATAATACAAATTAAAACTACTCTGATGTGCCACCTCATACCTATCAGATTAGTTGATATACCAAAAAAAGAAAATAACAGATTTTGGAGAAGATGTGGAAAAATTAGAACACTAATGCATTTTTCTTGGAGTTGTGAACTCATCCACCCAATTTGTAACTATGCCAAAAGGGTTATCCTTTGTGCATATCCTTTGACCCAGTAATACCACTACTAGGTCTGTAACCCAAAAAGATCATAAAAAAGGGAAAAGCACTCACATTTACAAAACATTTATGGCTGGTCTTTTTGTGGTAGCAAAGAATTGGAAATTAAGGGGATACACATTGACTAGAGAAGGGCTGAACAAGTTTCATATCTGAATGTAATGAAATACTACTGTGCTATAAGAAATTATGACCAGGCAGATTACAGCAAAACTTGGAAAGACTTAAGTGCATGAATTGAACAGAACCAGGAGAATACTGTACAGCTATGATAGCTTTTGCTTTTCACAGCAATGCAATGATCCAAAACAATTCTAAAGTACTCAGGATGGGAAATATTTTCCGCATTCAGAAAAAAGAACTGTGGAATCTGAATGCATATTGAATTATACTATTTTTGCTTTTTCATTTGTTTTTTTCTTCCTTGAGGTTTTTTGTTTTTGTTTTTTGTTCTGATTCTTCTTTCATAACATGACTGATGTGGAAATATGTTTAATATGATTGTACACATATGACTTATATCAGATTGATTGCTCTCAAGGAAGAGGGAGGGGAGGGATGGAGGAAAATTTGAAACTAAAAATCTTATAAAAACATATAACTGGAAAATATAAAATTCTATTAAGAAAAATATTAAAATTTTTAAATAGTTTTAAGAAGTAGAGATAGCATAGTATAATGGATAGAATATGATATTCTGTAGGGCAACAGAACTAGGATTATGCCCAAGAGTCACTTACCCAGAAAACAGAATATAATCCTTGAGAGAAAAATGAACATTAATTGTAATAGAGAACTTTCAAGTCATCTTGATCAAAATGTCAGAGCTGAAAAGAAAATTTGACTTTCTGATACAATATTCAAGAGGAGCATATAAAGGTAAACAGTAAAGAGAAATCATTAGGGGCTTAATAAGGTTTAAATGTTTATATTCTGACATGGGATGATGGTACTTGTAACTCACAAGAACTTTCCCATTATGAGGACACTTGGAAGGAGTATGTATAGACAGAAGGCACAGGTATGAGTTGAATATGAAGGGATAATATTTGAAAAATAAAATTAAGTACTGAGAAAGGAATGTAGTGGAGAGAAGTCAAATGTAGAATGGGACAAATTATCTCACATGAAAGAGAAAACAAAAACCTTTTATAGGGGAGGGGGACATGGTGGGGGTAAGGCAGAATGGGTAAAACAATCTCATCAGAATTGGATCAGATATCAAATAAAATATATATACAATTGGGAATAGAAATCTAATTTACCCTACAGTAAATTATGAGGGAAAGAGAAAATATTCTCCACATCCAGAAAAAAAGAACTGTGCATTCTGAAGGTAGATTGAACCATGCTGTATTTATTTTTTGGCTGTTTTTTTTTCTTTTTTGAGGTTTTATCCTTTTATTCTGATTCTTCTTTCACAACATGACTAATGCAGAAATATGTTTAATGCCATTGCTCATAAATTACCTATATCATATTGCTTTCTGTCTTGGGGAGGGGAGAGGGAAGAGAGGAAAGGAGAAAAATTTGGAACTCAACAAATGTTGAAAATTCTCTTTACGTATAACGGGAAAAATACTATCAAGATTGTGAAAGAAACAGCAAGGAAAACAACTTAAGTGTATAAAATATATAGCAGCTCTTTTCTGGTGGCAAAGAATTAGAAATCAAGGGGATGCTCATCAATTGGGGAATGGGTAAACAAATTGTGGTATGTGATTGTGATGTAGTACTATTTTGCTATAAGAAACGATGAGCAGGATGCTTTCAGAAAAACCTGGGAAGACATAAGTTGATGCAAATTGAAATGTGCTGTGTACAAAGTAAAAGCAATATTGTAAGATGATCTGCTCTGAATGACTTAGCTATTCTCAGCAATTTAATTATACAAGACAACTCTGAAGGACTTATGATGAAAAATGCTATCCATCCCCAAAGAAAGAACTGATGGTATCTGAATACAGACAGAATCATAGTTTTTTAAAAATTCACCTTATTTTTCTTTATTTTTTTGGTCTGTGTTTTCTTTCACAACTTGATTAATATGGAATTATGTTTTCCTTCACGATACATGTATAACCTATCTCAAATTTCTTATCTTCTCAATGGCAATTGTGTGGAGGGAGGGAGGATATGCAATGCAATTTTTAAAAAGAAATGAATGTTAAAATTGTTTTTAAATCTAATCAGGGAAACATAAAATGCTAAAAATAATAACAAAAAAGAAATAGCCTTCTGATTTGTAGCAGTATGTATAACAGGCATTAAAAAAAGCCTTTGGAAACTGAAAGAAGTACAAATCATGGATATGCCCCAAAATTAATTTATTCAAAATGTTAACTGTGCAGGTGAATAAGGTAATAGGTTTAATCATGAAAGTCACTACTACCCAAAGTTATCGTCTCCATTTCCCTGCATCTTGACAGGAATGTGTACTTTTGAAATTTCTTCTTCAAAGTCTTATGCAGAAACCTACACTTTAAATGAATTTTCCACTTAGCAAAAAGAGGTTCCTCTGGGAAGAGGAAAACTGAATTGGTGGGAGGGAGGGTAAGATGGATTGAGAATAAGAAAATTCTAGAGCAGAAGCTCATAAAATTTAATAGCTGTATTGCCAAATATTTGTTCATTCCTTATTCATAACCATTGGACTGGGGTTGAAGGATAGCTGACCAAAATATACTTACTCAAGAAGCTTCTGTAAGGTAAGGTAATCTGGTGTAATCTACAGACAGGTGAGCTATGCTTTTTCAGAAGAATGGAGTGGTAATTTTCATATTCCTATATATGAAGTAGCTGCCATGTACTCGAGGAAGGGAATGTCCTTACATTAGCACAGTATATACAATAGATGATAGATAGATTGATAGATTATATATGTATATATGTGTGTACATATGCATATATATATAAATATACATGCACACATATTTATGTATATTCATATATATTTAAAAAATGAAGAAATTGATCCATATGATGCTAACATCTGAATATTTGAAAACAACTTTTTGATAAGATTTTTCAATAGTCCACAGTTTGATATAATATAATCACATTTGACGTGTAAAATACTTAATATTGCTTCAAAATACATTATAGAAATTTTTTCTGAAAAATATGTAAGGGTCAGCACCTTAACACTTTGAAAAATGTATTGATTGTAAGGAAGCAACCAACTTAAGCTAAGTAGAGGTATGGTCTAGCCTTGCTAAAGAAGAGATAGGCTGAAATTGGAGGCTTTTATTTTATCAATGAAGCAGCTTTACAGTGGATCAGTACAGCAGGAGTGTGGTGCAATCCAGATTAGGAGCAGAGCTAGCAGTCAATCACAGCACCATCAGTGAATATTGTACGGTACCTGAGGCCAATAAATCTAGATTTGTGAGTTATTTTGGTCATGTATATTCATCATACATATGCCTCATTATTATGATATTTTCAGTTTGGGCTTCCTCCCCCCCCCCCCAGGCATTGTGAATTGTCACTTATTTATGGACAAAGTGATATGTAATTATTATCATTGATTGCCTAATTTTTTTAGTAAATATCTTTGTTAAGATTTAATTGAGTAAGAAAGCTGATTTATTATTAGGTAGCACACCAGTATGGGCTCAGGGGTTTAAATCTAACCTCACACACGTATATTGTAATTCCCTTAGATTTTTTTTTTTAATTTTGGTGGGGCAATGAGGGTTAAGTGACTTGCCCAGGGTCATATAGCTAGTAATTGTTAAGTGTTTGAGGGCAGATTTGAACTCAGGTCCTCCTGAATCCAGGGCCAGTGCTTTATCCACTGTGCCACCTAGCTGCCTCTATTCCCTTAGAATTTTGAAAAAACATATAGTACTTTCCTTTCTAAAGAATCCTAACTGTTGAGAGCTAGAAAATATTAAGGGAACATGTGTGGCAAGAGAGAAAATTTAGATGGGGTGGAGGAGGTCAACCCTACTACATAGAATATGGAGTTTCAAGTAAGAATCAATAAATCAGTCAATTGACATTTGGCAAGTGCCTACAATGGTGTCTCATACTACAGTAAACATGAAAAGGTCCCTTCCTTCAAGAATGTTTTATGGATAGAGAACTGGGCCTGGTATCAGGAAGATCTGATTTCAATTGTGACTTCCAGCACTTAGCACCTTCTTCTCAAGATTCTTCATATAGGATAATATTTGTAAAGCATATACCATAGTGCCTAATATGTAGTATATAACTTCTTTTCTTTCTTTTACCATCCTCATTCAGGCCCTTATTACCTCTAACCTGGATAATACTTACTCACTCTGTTTCTGAATACTAACCATTCTAAATCATTCAAAACAGTAGTACTCTTCTTAGACTTCAAATTCCCAGCAAAATAAAATGTAAAAAATGCATGTATAAAAATATATAAAACATATCAAAATTCAAAATAAAGCCAAGTCAGTTTTACAGGTGAAGCCTGAAATTACCTGGGAAATCAAGAAAGCCTTCAGTTAGAAGATAGCACTTGAACAAAGCTTTGAAAGATGAAAATCATAGGGGATGTTTAGAATTAATACATCTCCAAAAATATAAAATAATTTAATTCTTGTTCCAGAATTGTGCAATAATAAAAAATAAGTCATGACAGAGAAATTGTAGAATTTTTCTTTAATTTTTCCTTTAGGCCTACTAATGTTTTTCAATAGTCAATCTACATCTATTTTTTTTAAGAAATTGTATTTTTGAAATATGAACCATGTGACCACACTTTTAGAAGCCAGAATCATGGCAGTGCCTGTGAGCAATGAATTCTCTATTTTGCTAAATCACATTACATTAAGTGACAAGTTGTTTGAGATATTGGTGGCTACATGCTGACTGGCCAGCTGTACTTTACGAATGCAAATGAAATTGCTAAAAGGTACAAACACTACTAGTACTGATGCTGTGAAACATGACTATAAAATAATGGAAAGAAAAAGGAAACCTGTCATTGAATTTAAATAATTAATGCCCTGAGTGCTGAGGGGAAATCAGGGAAATTTAAAGCATGTGTATATGATGTATATGTTTGTGTTTGTGGTTGTGTTTAAGTATGTGTATGTGTATGTGTATGTGTATGTGTATAGGTCTATTTATATAGACAGACATGTATACATACACTCATTTTTCATTTATTTTAAAAAAATTATTCATTTACTTTTTATCATCTATCATCTATTTATTTATTTGGGGGATCCAAATCCACATATAAAGCTCTATGAAAGGCTAGAGTTTTTTCCCAGGGGCACATTCCAAATCTAGACTCTTCCCACCTCTACATCATCCTGTATAAATTCCAACTTCTACCTCAGAACCGATACTGACTTTTGATTGGTTAATGTTTCCATGATCTTTATAGGACTCATATACTTTAGGTCATTCCCTTGCCATCTTCATATTATTCAATAGCATGCATACCATACATCACCCTCTTCATTGCAACCCCTGTTCTATGAGTGGTAATCAAATAGATGATATATTCCTGACTGGGGGGAAGGGGTAGGGGTGGGGATGTGGGGAAATGCTTCAAGCAATTGCCTATACCTCTAAATACAATGTCCTTTAAGTATTTTGTCTAAAAAAAATACTCTCCCAGGTTATGACTCTACTTATATGTGTTCTCTTCCTCTATTAGAATGTGAATTTCTTGGGATGAATGTCTCTTCTGCTTACTGATATTTATATCTCCAGTGTTTACCAAAATGTATGGCACTTGGTAAAAACTTGATAAATATTAACTTTCTTGACTTCTCCAGTATTAACATAGTACCACCATTTCCCTCAGTCACCAAGTTCGTAAAACTAAAGTTATCTTTACTTGCTATTCCCTCATAGATTGAATTTTAAGATATCAAAGTACATAAATTCCATTTAGGTTTGGGGAATCTCATACTTATATGAAATTCTTATGTTCTCTTTTTTACTGAAACCATCATCCACATTGCCTCTTTTCAGAACAGTAGCTTCTCATAGCACTTTACATATTCTTGTCTTTCGGTTTTTTTAATTATAATTTAGAATTTGATTTGTTCCCAAATTACATATGAAAACAATATTTATGTTGATTTTTAAAAATGTGTGTTCCAAATTCTCTTCCTCCCTCCCAACCCACACCACATTAAGAACTGAAGCAATTCAATATAAATTATACATGTGTAGTCATGAAAAACATTTCCACATTAATAATTTTTTGAAAGAAAACAGACCAAAAAAACTTTAGAAAAAGGAACTAAAAAAAAATTATGCTTCAGTCTGTATACAGATACCATTAGTTCTTTCTCTGCAGGTGGATTTTATTTTTCATAAATAGTTCAGAGCTGTCTCGGATCATTGTACTGCTGGAAATAGCTAAGTCATTCAAAGATGATCATCTTACAATATTGCTGTTATTATTTTATACAGCACATTTCACTTTGCATAAACTCATTTAAGTCTTTCCAGTATTTTTTTTTTTTAGTGAGGCAATTGGGGTTAAGTGACTTGCCCAGGGTCACACAGCTAGTAAGTGTTAAGTGTCTGAGGCCAGGTTTGAACTCAGGTACTCCTGACTCCAGGGTCGGTGCTCTATCCACTGCGCCACCTAGCTGCCCCTCCAGTATTTTTTTAAATAGCATTCTGCTAATCATTTCTTATCGCACAATAGTGTTCCATCCTAAGCTCATTCCATGATTTGTTCAGCCATTCCCCAGTTGATGGGCATCTCCTCATTTTTTAATTCAACTGTCTGTTTTTTATCTCTTTTTAGTTACCAACCTAGTAGTGGTACTATTCGGTTAAAGATTATGGATGGTTTTATATCCCTTTGGCCATAGTTCTAAATTGCTGTGCAGAATGTTTGCCTTAGAACATTTTTTTTCAACATGGATATAGATGGCTCTGATAATTTCATCTGAAAACTTCATATCTTTTGATCATCTATCAATTGGGGAATGGCTCTTATTTTAACAAATTTGATTCAGTTCTCTATATATTTGAGAAATGAGGCCCTTCAAACTTGCTTCAATTTTTTTCACAATTATTATTGCTAACTATATGTCCCTCCATCTTATTCCCTCCCCATGACATTTACTCTATTTATATCTTCTTTCGCCCTGTCCCTGCTCAAAAGTGTTTTGCTTCTGTCTGCCCCCTCCCCCAATTTGGCCTTCCTTCTGTCACCACCCCATCCCCTTACCCTCCTATTTAACTGAAGGGTAAGACAGATTACTATACCCAATTGCATACTTATATTATTTCTTCTTTGAGTGAATTCTGATGATAGTAGAGTTCACTCAATCCATAGTCCCTCTTCCATATTCCCCTCCACTCTATAAGCTTTTTCTTGTTTCTTTTAAGTGAAATACATTACCCCATTCCACCTCTCCCTTTCCCTTCTCCCAGTGCTTTCCTCTCACCCCTTTATTTTATTTTTAATATATCATCCCTTCATATTCATCTTACACCTGTGACCTCTCTCTAAATATATTTCATCTAGCTGCCCTAATTATAAAAAAGATTAAGCATCATCTTCCCATATAGAAATGTAAACAGTTTAAACTTGTAATATCCCTTATGATTTCTTTGTCATGTTTACCTTTTTATACTGCCCTAGGTTCCTGTATTTGAAAGTAAATTTTTCTATTCAGCTCAGGTCTTTTAATAAAGAATGTTTGAAAGTCCTCTCTTTCATTGAATTCCTATTTTTCCCCCTGAAGGATTATACACAGTTTTGCTGTGTAGGTGATTCTTAGTTTTAATCACTGTTCTTTTGCCTTGCAGAATAGCATATTTAATACCCTCCTATCTTTTAAGGTAGAAACACCTACATCTTGTGTTATCCTGACTGTGACTCCACAATACTTGAAATTTTTCTTATTGGATGCTTGCAATATTTTCTCTTTGACCTGGGAGATAAGGAATTCGATTATAATATTCCTGGAAGTTTTCTTTTTGGTATCTCTTTCAGGAGGTGATCAGTGGATTCTTTCAATTTCTATTGTACCTTCTTGTTCTAGAATATAAGGGCAATTTTCCATGACAATTTCTTGGAAGATGATGTCTAGGGTCTATTTTGATCATGGTTTTCAAATTATCTCCCCTGGATCTATTTTCTAGGTCAGTTGTTTTTCAAATGAGATATTTCACATTTTTCATTCTTTGGGTTTTTTTTTATTGTGTCTTGATTTCTCATAAAGTCATTTACTTCCACTTCCTCAATCATAATTTTTAAGGAATTATTTTCTTCTGAGAGTTTTTGTCCCTCCTTTGCCATTTGGCTAATTAAAATTTTCAAGCTGTTACCCTTGTTTTCATGATTTTCGCAAATCACTAATTTTTCTTTCCATTCTTTCCTCTACCTCTCTTACTTCATTTTCAAAGTCTTTTTCGAGCATTTCTATGACCAATTCACTTTTTTCTGGAAGCTTTAGATGTAGGATCTTTGATTTTGTTACCTTCTTCTGAGGGTGCATGTTGATATTCCTTGTCACCATAGAAACTTTCTCCAGTCAGTATTATTTTTTGTTTTTTTTTTTAATTTCCCTAGCTTATTTCTTGAATTTTAACTCTTTGTTAATTGGGGCACTGCTTCCAGGATGGAGGGCACACTGTTCCAAGCTTCAGTGGGTTTGAGTACCTGTTTTCAGAGGTACTTCTAGGAATTTGTAAGTCCTTAGTTCTTCCAAGGTGATGTGATTTAAGGAGAGGTATGTTCATCACTCTCCTATACTGTGCTCTTGTCTACAAGCAACCACAGGCCTGTTTTTATGCCTTGGAATTATGAACAGAATCCTGCTTCATCGTGGCTGCATGCTCTGGGGTCCTTGTGCTCCTCCCCTACTTGGGTCTGCCATGTAATACTGTGACTTGGATCTGAGCATGGGTAAAACAACAGAGTCCTACCTCAGTGTTAGCAAAGAGATTCCTGTAATCTCCCTATGACCAAATGCTCAACCTCCTTACCCTCTGTAGGCTGAGTTCTAGAAGCAGCTATGGCTGCTGCTTATTCAGAGGCTCCCAAGCTTGTTTCTGGTTTGCTGGGGTTTGATCTGTGGGATGGCATGGCCTGTGCTGGACTGTGCTCCACTCTCACCTTGATACAAAAGACCTTTCCTGGCTACTTTATAAGTTGTCTTTGATAGGTAAATTATTTCACTATGTCCTTTTGTGGGTTCTGCTGCTCAAGGTATTGCTTTATGGCATTCTTTGAAGGTATTTGGAGAGGTCTTGGGGAAAACTCAGGAAAGTCACTGCTTTTCCTCCACCATCTTGGCTCTTCCTTCCCCAAATTCTCACCTTTCTAAGTCATTCTACACATCACTATCAAATTAATTATATGTACTGTATTGTTCTTCTTGGGCTTCAAATTTCCTTAAAAAATAAACATCAGCCCTTTAATTTAGCAAACAAGGGGGGCAGCTAGGTGGTGCAGTGGAAAAAGCACCAGCCCTGGATTCAGGAGGATCTGAGTTCATATCTGGCCTCAGATACTTGACACTTACTAGCTGTGTCACCCTGAGCAAATCATTTAACCCTCATTGCCCCATGGAAAAAACAAACAAACAAATTAGCAAACAAGACATCAAAATTTATCTATGATTTCTTTTCAGACTTTTTTCTCCATATCATTCTGCATACTTGATTCAGTACTTAACTGTACCAAAGATGCCAAGGAATTTTTACTTAGTATGCAGTTGTAGCTAGAATAACCTCTACCCTGACTTCTCTGCTTGCTGACAAATTAGCCATACTTCAAGACTTAGCTCAAATGCTACATCCCCTTCAATTACTCTTGTGTTTCCAAGAGCTGAAATAGCTCACTTATTTTTCTGATGTCATAATGTCTCACACTCCTTGATATATCATAATTTCTATTATTTATCTATTTATTCACCTATTTATTTATTTTATTGTCATTTGTTTATGCACTTTGTGTATATGTTTTTGTGGTTTCTCAGGTAATAGATCATTAGTTTGTTAGGGCAGAGAGAGTCTGGCCTAATTGTGTATCTTCACCCTAACTCAAGTTCATATTTAATGTGTTTAATCAATTCCTATTGTATGAATGAATGTATGAATGTATGAATATATGTATGTATGAATGAATGAATAAATAATCATTAACACTGGCTGTGTCTCCCATGTTTGGAAAGTTCTATTTTTTCACTTCTTCATTTTGGGATCCCTGGCTTCCTTCTAGATTCAGCTCAAATATTACTTTCTACAGGAGACCTTTCTATGTCTCCTGAGCTGCAAATCATTGTCCACCTACAGTTACCCTCTATCGTATTTGGTTATATCTTTTATATAGCTATATATTTGCAGACTATCAGTCTATTTAAAATGGAGGTTCTTCAGAAATAACTTAGTATAATGACAGGTACTGAGAAGGTACTTCTTCTTGTTCAATTATGTCAAATTCTTCATAAACCTGTGTACCATCTGTCCATATAGTTGGTTTTTTGACAAAAATACTGGATTGGTTTGGCATTTCCTTCTTCAGTTTTATGCGGTCCAGGGGTAAGTGACCTGACCAGGGTCACAGGACTAGTAAGTATCCAAAGTCATATTTGAACTCTGATCTTTCTGTGTTTGGGTCCATTGTTCTATCCAGCATGTCAGTTAACTGCCTAATGAAGGAAAATAATAAAAAAATAAAATTTTATTAAGTTTCTAATATATTATAAGAACTGTTATAGCTCTGTAGATACAAAAAGAGACAATAGACATTCCCTGTGCTAAAAGAGCATACAAGGTAATTGGGAAAGAAATATATTCAAATCAAGCTACATACAATATATATAGGAAATAACAAAGAGAAGGCATTAAAATTAATAAGGATTGGGGGAAGCTCCATGTAGAAAGTACAATTTTAGTTGGGACTTAAGAAATGGTTCCTCAATGTTTGGTAAAAAAAATACAGAGGGTTATCTAGCATTAATCAGTGGGTGAATGGGATGGTCCTAAAGTTTAGAGAAGACACAAAATCCTATTATAGAGATTTTATTGGGTGAAATTCAATGGGTCCATTTTTAAAGTCCATAACATATGTAGGCAAATGAGGTAATCTTGAGACAAGGGAAAATAAAATAAAACAAAAACCTTGATATTATCTAGCTAATTGGGATGTAGATCTTATCTTTATACCAAATAATTTTGTTTTATTCTATCATCAGTATCTACTCTTGCTTCTCCCATCTTTGGAGCCCCTGAGTATTATTATCTGAAAGTTTATCCCTAGAGGCAAAAATATTAGCCTTGTTCTTTGTTTTTCTGAGGTTCCTTCAGCAGAGCTTCAAACTACAAGAATCTGTCTCTGAGACCCTGGGAAGTGATTGGCAATTCTCAATGAGCCATTTTCAAAGTAAAGAAAGAAAAAAAGGAAGACAGCACCAAGAAAAGCTGTCATGTTTTGTTTGTTGGAGTTGATTTGGGTGAAAAGGTGGATATTTTACATTTCCAAAGTTAACTTTCAGTTGAGAGGGAAAAAAAAATATTTTCCAAAATACTCATTTGTCAGTGGGGGCTCTATCACATTTGGGGAATGTTGTTCCATTTCATGTCAATTGCCCTTTATGTAAATATTACAAGAGGATTAGAAGATAAAAAGGAGAGTAAAGACAGCTCTGCTCTTCCCTGCTACAAGAAAACCAAACTGCTTCCTCTTTTTTGTGGGCAATTGGTTCAGATCAAATGAGATACCCCATGCCAGCCTTTTCAAATCATTTTCAAAATTAAACTTTATTTGAACATTTTAAAGGTTTTATCTGCTCAGATAACTTTCCTAGTTCATTTTTCTTAGTATTAAACTTCTATTTTAAGCCTTTTACTGGATAGAAGAAAAAATGTACTCATGATATTTTGGACCCAATTTGGCTACCTCAAAAATTGTAAGTATTTCATGAAGCTTCAAAAGAATATATGGAATTTGGGAAATATCATAAATTCAATCTGAGAAATTCCCTCCAGGAGCCTAGGTAAGATAGACTTTTAAAAATGGGCATTTTGGCTTAAAAAATATAATGACTCATGATACATTTACATACTTATATTTTTCCCAAAATTTATGAGATTTCAAAACTTACACCAGAACTGTTAAGAAAGTATGAATTAGGGGCAGCTAGGTGGCGCAGTGGATAAAGCACCAGCCCTGGATTCAAGAGGACCTGAGTTCAAATCTGGCCTCAGACACTTGACACTCACTAGCTGTGTGACCTTGGGCAAGTCACTTAACCCTCATTGCCCTGAAAAAAAAGAAAAAAAAAAAAAAGAAAGTATGAATTATTTGAAATGCCACTTTCACTTCTGCCCAAGAAACATCAAGAAATCCATTAATGCAGAGCCTGCTGAGCAACATGATAAATTTATCATATTTTTAAATAAAATGCAGAATGCAAGTAAAGATAATAGTCTGTTTTAGCTATTTTGGTAATAATAAGCCAGAATAGCTCTGAATGGAAGATTAAATCAACATCTCTTTCATCTTAACACAGAGAATTACCTGGTATCCAGTGCAAAACTGTAATAAAAACTGCTATTACTTTTCTTTTCATTATAAGAGTTCAGTGAGTCAAAATTTCCCCAAATTTTTCATTTACCCATTGTGGCTTTTCCATACTTTTAGAATCACACTTGGTTGAGGTAGGAAGGAATGCATGTTTTACCACCTCTGGATCTTATATAAGCCTGGACTGCCCCAGTTGGTAGGTTACAAAGCCTTTGAAAGGAACAAACATGCCTTTGAAGAGGAATGAGCAATGAAGGTTAAGTGACTTGCCCAGTGTCACACAGCTAGTAAGTGTCAAGTGTCTGAGGCCAGATTTGAACTCAAGTCCTCTTGAATCCAGGGCCAGTGCTTTATCCACTGTGCCACCTATCTCCCCCATTCCCCCCCCCATTTTTTTTGATAGAAAATGTTGTTTTGGTTTTTTTTGGTAGGGCAATGAGGATTAAGTGACTTGCCCAGGGTCACACAGCTAGTAAGTGTCAAGTGTCTGAGGCTAGAATTGAACTCAGGTGCTCCTGAATCCAGGGCTGGTGTTTTATCCACTGCACCACCTAGCTGCCCATGAAAGTGTTGTTATTTTAATGATACATAGAGATTAGGAAAAGGGGACTGTTTTTTAGAAGAGAATGTGGAGGAAACTAGTAAAAATTAAGAATGGGGAAGTGCATTGATTTGGAAATGGCTAAACAAATTAAGGTACTGAAATGGAATATTACTGTAGAGTAAGAAATAATGAGTATGTTGAATACAGACTAGCATGGGGAAACTTAAGGACATTGTTTAAATAAATAGAATAGCGAAAACAATATAGACAATAACTAAAACAATATAAATGGAAAGAACAGCTATAATAAAATGATTGAAACTGAATGCTATAAAATTTTAGTGATTAAGCTTAACCTCAAATAAGTGATATGATAATCAATTAATAAATATTTGTTAAGTGTCTTCACTGTGCCAGGCATTGTGCTAAGTGCTAGAAGTACAAAAGGAGATAAAACATAGTCTTGGTTCTCAATGAATTTTCAATATAATAGGGTGAGTAATTATGAAAACAAATATATACAAAGTAGGATATATGTAGGATAAATATGTTATGTTGTTGTCAGTTGTTTTCAAAAAGGACCAATGGCATTACTAGGCCATATTTTGACTCACGTGTGAACAGGATTTAAGGGAGACAGTTGCACTAAGTTGTTAGCCTTACTCTTTCTTTCAAAAGTCCAGTGGTAAGAAAAAAGTCAGCTTGAGTAGTTATGGTCCAGGACACAATGGATGTCCTTGGTATCTTTGATACCAAAATCTACCCCACAATGCCTACTGCAGCCACTTTCATAGCCAAAGGAAGAAATGTTTTCTTCTGCCCATTTCAGCAAGTTGAACGTTCATATGTATGGAGTAGACACTGTCCTAACTCCCTGATCGGTGTGTGACCCACTGGCTACCTTCAATCTGTTTTAGGCCATTTGCCAAGATGCTTTTCAAGGGTATGGCCACTCTGTATGCTATAGCTCCTTGGAGCTATAGGTGAGAGTCAAGTGGCAGATAGACAACAAAAGTGGATGATCAGCCCTGAAAAGTACTTGGCAAGCACTCACACTAGAGGTGCTAGCTCTTCTTGAACACCCATATTTCCCAAAGGAAGGCAATGAAATTAAGGAATGTTGAACAAGGCTTCCAAAAAAACTGTCGCTTTAGTTGGGACTTAAAGGAAGACAGGGGGGTCATCAATTGTAGCAAAGGAGGAAGAATATTCAAGGCATGAGAGACAACCAGAGAAGATTTCTAGAGCTGAAATATGAAATGTCTATTTCATGAAACAGTAAAGAGACCAAAGTCAGTGGATAAGAGTACATATCAAGGAATAGGGCATAAGAAGACTGGAAAGGTACAGGTGGGGTTGCCAGATAATTTTTCTATTATTTAGAGGTAATAGGGGGGCACTGGAGGTTATTGGGGGTAAGGGACAGTGGTGTGACATAATGGAACCTCAACTTTTGGAAAATCATTTTAATGGCTGAATGAAATACGGATATGAATGGAGATTTGAGACAAGAAAAACCACCAGCAGGTCATCGCTACATTCCTGGTTGAGGTGGTAAGGTTCTGTACCAGACTAGGGGCAATGTCAAAGGAGAGAAGGTAGAATATTTGAGAGATATTGCAATCTAAAAAAAAAAGAATATGGAAGGTGAGAGCTAGTGAGGAATCTAGAATGACTCTTAGGTTGCAAGCCTGAGATACTGGGAGGATGGTACTAACCTTTATAGAAATATAATAGGTAACATATTAGTGGAGTAAGGTTTGGAGTGGGGAGACATAATGAATTATATTGCCACATAATATAAAATACAATGGGAATTGTGAGATCAGAAGTCAGCTGAGAATTGGGGCAGAATAGGAATATTAGACAATCCTCAGCATAGAGACGATAATTAAGTCCATGGGAGCTGATAAGTTCACCAAGTAAAGTAATATTAAGGGAGAAGAGAATATGGCATTGGACAGAACTGTTATGGACACTTACATTTACAAGGTATTATCTCAAAGAGGATTTAGAAAACTAAACAAAATAAAAGAGCAGTCAGAGAGATAGGAAATGAAAAAGGAAAGGACAGTGTCCAGAAAACCTAGAGAGAAGAGAATAACAAGGAGGAAAGAGTGATCAGTTGTGTCAAAGGTTTCAGAGAGGCCAAGGAGAATGATTTTTGAGGAAAAGTAATTGGATTTGGCAACTAAGAGACCATTAGTGACTTTGGAGAAAGTGGTTCTGGTGAAATGATAAGAGGGAAAATAAATTGTAAGTGGTGAAAAAGACAGTGGAGCAGTAAAGAGGCATATTGGATAGAGGACCTGGCAAAAAGTCAGGAAGTTGTTGCTGCTATTGTTCAGTCATGTTTGACTTTTCAAGATATTGAAGTGGTTTACTATTTCTTTCTCTGGCTCATTTTACAAATAAGGAAATTTAGGCAAAGAGTGTTAATGAACTTGCCCAGGGTTAGACAGCTAGTAAGTATCTGAGGCTCTATTTGAACTTCTGAAGATAAGTTTTCCTGATTCCAAGTCAAGTGCTTTACCTACTGAGCCACCTAGTTTCTCCTGGAGTTAGGAAGACCTGAGTTCAAATCCAGTCTCAGACACTTACTAGCTGTGTGACCCTGGCCAAGTCACTGAACCCCATTTGCCACAGTTTCCTCCTGTGTAAAAGTAGCTGGAGAAGGAAATGGCAGACCACTCCAATATATTTGTCACAAAAACCCCAACTAGCATCATAAAGTATCAAACACCACTGAAATGATGGAATAACAATAACAACAAAATAGAGAGGAAAGTGGGGACACCTATTATAAATAGCATTTTTGAGGAGTATAGTTAAAATTAGCAGAAGAGATATAGGATATTAATTAGTGGGGATGAAATATCAAGTGAGGGGTTTTCAGAATGGGAGGGGCAAATAGCCATTGTTGTACACAATAGGAAATGATCTCATAGGCAAGGAGAGGTTAAAAATAAGGGTTAGAGTGGGGAAGACAGTCAGTCTCTTGGAGTAGACAATATGGAATGGGATCACTTGATCAAGTAGAGGGCTTTAGCCTCACTAAGGAGTATGTGAAACAGGGGTGAAGGAAGAGAGAGGGGCAAGGTATTTTTCTCCCTTTTTTATTTAAGTAAGAGATTATGTGCATCAATGCATAATACCCAAGTTTTTTGATTTGTCAGTTTGGATGAACTATTTTTTTCCCTCTGTTTTAATAAAACATTTATTCTAAGGGATAAATGTTCAAAGGAGAAGCTAAGGGTTTAATTGTGGAAAATAGATGTAAAAATATAAATTAAAAATATTAAAACTTTTAAAAAAAGTAATGTAGACAATTGTAGGATCCATGGAGAAGAAAGATGATGACAATATGGGTGAAAATGCAGAGTTAGTACTCAGCTTATCTCTGCCCAGCAGCAAAAGTTTCATAATAAACCATTACTCTGAGTTAATTGTACCCTTCAAAAAAGAAGATAAGTATTCAATTGGCAACTCAAAAGCATTCTTCTAGGAGTTTGGAACCAAAAATTATCTAAAAGAGGGGATGGAAATTCCATAATAGAATCAAATTGTAGTGTCTATATCTATAAATCACTATCAGTTATATCTAAAATTATATTTCTATTTTTACTGTAGTCAACTAAATGGTTCAGTGAATGGAGTGCTAGAACAGAAGGAAGGCAGAATTCCTGAGTTCAAATCCATCTACAATTACTAAATATGTGACCTTATGGAAGTCACTTAAATACTATCTGCCTCAATTCCCTTATATGTGAAATACGAATAATAATAAAACCTGAAGGTTTTTGTGGTACAAAATGAGATGACATTTGTAAAGTGCATTGAAACTGTTAAAGAGTAAAAATATTATTATTTTCATATGTATAGTATATAAATCTATATCATATGACTTCCTGACTCAGGCCTATTCTCTACTTCTTCATGCTGTTTTTTCACCTTCCTTTAAATCTTTCTAAATAATTTAATTGCTGGAAAGGATATACTTGAATGCATTCCTTATTTTAACATCCCTGTTCAAAATAAGTAAATAGTACATTCTAAATACCATATTTCTTCCATGATAATTTTTAAGAGACCAATTATGAGTACTGAAAAATAAATGGATTTAATCACATTCCTGTTGCTATTTAGTCATTTCAATAGTGTCTGACACTTCATGAACCCATTTGTGGGAGTTATCTGGGGTTTTATGAGAAAAGATTCTTAAGTGGTTTGTCATTTCCTTTTCCAGCTTAATTTAACAATGTGTAAACTGAAACACACAGGATGAAATGACTTGCCCGGGGTCACAGATGTAGTATCTAATGCAGGATTTAAACCCATGAAAGTGAGTTTTCCTCATTCCAAGTACATTGCTCTATCTTCTTGCTATGTAGGTGCCCTCTGTCAAATAAGATGATTTTTAAGATCCCTTCCAATTCTAAATTTTGTTGTCCTGAGAATACTGTCATATTACTTAAGAATTAGACATGTATATATATATATATATATATATATATATATATATATATATATATATATATATATATATATATATATATATATATATATATATATATATATATATATATATATATATACATACCAACTAAGTGAAAATGCTATTTAAAACACTTCTTGGGGGAACAGCTAGGTGGCGCAGTGGAGAAAGCACTGGCCTTGGAAGGAGGACCTGAGGTCAAATGCAGCTTCAGACACTTGACACTTGCTAACTGTGTGACTCTAGGCAAGTCAATTAACCTTCATTGCCCCCCCAAATATTCTTATCTCATATTAATACTTTCTATTGATTATAAAGAAGGTATTGATAACCTATAGAGGGACAATGTAATACAGAGTCCCTAAAAAAATGGAAAATGGACAGGTAGAGCTTAGATTACAAAGATTCTCAGATATACATTCAATTGAACGAGTTATATAGGGTGTTTTTCCAAATGTATATTGAAATTTGAGCAAAAGATGTTCTTCATCCTTTGGTCTTTAAAATGTATTATGGGGGAGGCAGCTAGGTGATGCAGTGGATAAAGCACTGGCTCTGGATTCACGAGGACCTGAGTTCAAATCCAGCCTCGCTTACTAGACCTTTACTAGCTGTGTGACCCTGGGCAAGTCACTTAACTCTCATTGCCCCATCGAAAAAAATGCTTCTTGATTCCTACCAATAGACATTTAGATACCTTTTTTAGTTTTGCCAATAAATTGATAACAGTAATAATTTAAAGTTATGCAGATATTTAACTTGAGTAATTTTTTCTATATATTATCTTGTTTAATCTTTTCAGTACCACTTAGATAAGCAATTCAATTATTATTATTATTCCTTTATAGAGGTTGAGCCCCAGAGTGTTTTCATGAATTGACCAAACTGTGACCACAGAATGAATGTCCGGTTCAGTACTCACAATATAGTCCATAAAGTAAATTATTATGGAAGGAAGATTGCATCCAGAGTGAATCATATAGTTATTTTGCACATGGCCATATCATGCATATCTATAGTATAGTAGGGATGCTTTCAATTATAGCCTATCTAAAAATCCACGCCAGTCATTTTCTTGCCATTTCTCCTGCTGTTTTTTCCTATTTAGCTCTAGACTTTGAGAGAGAAAAAAAACTTGGAGCTTTGAAATTACTACCCTAAGGTCTTTGCTATCCTCATTTATGTATATGTGAAACCAACCTCATATGGCCCAGTATAGTTAATCAGTCCCAGCTATGACTCATATCCCATGCAATTGTCCGCCTCATCCATCCTCTTGCTATCTACCCAGCTCTTAGGACTGTACATACTTCTACCTACAAATACATCCTATCCCAATCAGATTTACATCTCTTGATCTAGGAACCTTAATCAAGCAATACCACCATTGCTACTAGAAAGGACATATTAATCAACTACTCCATTTCTCTGCTTTCCATCCCTGGCCAACGTTCCATTCTATATATTATTTTACCCTTTAGGGTACTATATATATGGTGGTGGGTACTATATCAATTTTTCATTTGTGTGGCCACTACTTTGCACAATATTGCATAAGTATGTTATAAATGTTTCCATTCATTAAAAATAAAATTATAATTAAACTATTCTCAGAAAATTCACCAAAAGTTACTATATCTTGGATACTCTATTTTTATAATCAACTTTCATATTCCATAAAAAGCATTATTATTTGTGTTTGTGGGGATGAATATAAATTAATGTACAAATAAAATCACTTTGTTATCAATCACATTCTCCGAAAAGATTTTTTGAAGGGATCTATTGGAAAACAAATCAATGGAGCCTGTAACAAGGCTATTTGTGGGGTAGGGGGAACATGTCTGTCTTTGTGGACTATAACTTCAATAGGAGCCAATGGGGTGGCAAAGCAGACAAAATCAATTGCTAGGAAGATGAAAAATCTCATTATTCCACTTTCTGAGGACAAGAGAAATTGCATGTTTTTGTTTTTGCTATTGTTTTCTTTTGTTGAACCTAAGGCAAGGATTTTTTCTTGCTTTTCTGAGAAAGCCACATAAAAGTCCATGTACAGTCTTTAAACTAAAAGAACATCAAAGGATTCCCTCTAGCTAAGAATTTTATTTATGATAGAAACTAGAGCTTGTGAAGACCATGACCAGCAGAGTCTAAGAGACTAATTTCAGCATAAGTAGTAGTACAATCATTATAAGGGAGTAGTTACCTGAAATTTCAAAGATGTAAGTTGTATCTCCATGTCTGTAGTCTAATAGTATGTTGTCCATATGTGTATAGCTCTCCATGTGTATTTCTTTGTTATTGTTGTTGTTTACCCTTCTCATTGATACATATTTTTAAAATTTTTTCTTAATTACATGCAAGAATAGTTCTGAGCTCCAAATTTTTCTCCCACCCTCCCTTTGTCCCCCCTTCTGATGCCAGCAAACAATTTGATATAGGTTATACATTACTATCATGTTAACCATATTTCTGCATTAAACAGAACCAAAGGAGAAAAATGCAAGGAAGAATAAAAAAGAACAATAACAAAAAAAAGCAACAACAAAAGTGGAAATAGTATGCATCAGTCTGCATTCTGACTCCATAGTTCTTTTTCTGAATATGGAGAGTATTTTCTGCCATAAGTCTTTTGGCATTGTCTTGGATAATTGTATTTCTGAGAAGAGTTAAGTCTATTTCAATTGATCATCCCAAAATGTTGTTGATACTGTGTACAATGTTCTTTTGGTTCTGCTCATTTCACTCAGTATCACCCATTGATACTTTTAATATTTGTAAGAGTGTGAGCCAGAGGTGTAATGGTGTAATTTTTCCTCACTACCTTTTTTATGATGCCATTTCAGTAAATACGGTTTGATTTGAATTATTTATATGATCTATCAAAAGGAAGCACTTTGATGGGGGCTCATGACTTATACTTTAAGGAGATGTAGACTACCTTGAGTCTGAGAGGTAAATATCTGCTAGAAGATTCATTATCTGAAATGGGAGAGGGATGGCCTTAGTACTGTCCAGAGAATTGGAAATAATCTTAGAGACCATCAAGATCTATCCAGAAATGAACAAGAATCCTTTATGTAATGTACCAGATAAGTCATTTTATGCCTTTCTTCAAGAGACATCCTGTGAAACAAAATCCTTAACCACCCAAGGGAGTACAGTAATGCTTCTAGATAGCACAAGGATCTGGCATGATCCATTCCATGTTTCTGGATATTTCTCCTTGTTAGATATTTTACTCAATATATCAGGTATAAATTTACCTCTTTCCAAATTAAATTCAACACTTAAGATTCTGCTCTGTGGTGCAAAAAAAAAAGTCTTAAATCCCTTTCACAGCCTTGCAAATACATGAAGGAAGCTAGCATTCTATCCTTCCCCAAGGATATTGTTCCTAAGGAAATACATAATTGTATTGTTATTATCATTATTAAATTTAAATAAATTAGAAAACAAAAGTCTTTTTTATCATGCAATTGATTATGGTAGCCAAGTTCTATTGTATCCTTCTCCTGAACCTTTATCATTCCTACCCTATTATATAATGCAAAGCATTATATATATATATATATATATATATATATATATATATAAAATTTGATCTTCACAACATATCTTAAATCTAAGCTATGCAATGGACTCATTTATAGCATCTCTGTCTCAAATTTAAGGTACATATATAGTAGTAAATATCATTTAAGCACATAACAATCTCGTTCCTTTAGTGCCTCCTAAGTACTTAAATTATTCATAAGTTTTAAGATTTCTGCCAATCTATAACTGTCTACATATGGTGACATATTCTTTGTTTCAACCAGAGAAATATACTTAGCTTAATGATTTTGTTATTTTTCCTTCAAACCCATTCCAATAAAAATTCCAATGATACTGTTTTTGTTAAATCAGAATTTTTCCTTCAAAATCATATGCATGTAGGTTCGTATATATATAAATTCAAATGCATGTCACTTCAGACTTATTTTTTTGAATCTCTATTTTTTTTAATCTTTAAGGACTTTCCAGTATCTAGAGACTGTATGTTAAAATGCAAATACATCTGAGAAGGAGGTGTGGGTTTTGTCATTGCAAAACACTGACACTCATACACAAAATAATCTAACAAACCTTAATTATCCATTAAGAGTTTATCTGGGATTAGTTTTAATTGGAAGAGAGTTTTGAAAGCTAGGAGGAGGTTTTTTGTTGTTTAGTCATTCATGTTGAACAGAGAGGCAGAGAAAGAGACACAGGCGGGGACATGGAGACAGAGACAGAGACAGAGAGAAAGAGAGAGATAGAGAGAAAAAGAGAGACAGAGATAGAGACAAAGACAGAGAAATTTGATTGGGAAATTAGGAATAGGCTAGAGACACCATGACTTGCTTCACAAAACCAGAAGGTCCCCATTGCGTCAACGTTCCATCTATTTGTTTTATAGCATGAAGATTTGTCCAGTTTAATGCCCAGAAATTATTTGTTCTATGAATGAGATTCATTTTTTTCTGAAATTAAGATAATAGAATTCTATATACCTATGTAATCATGTGTTCATATTAAATTAAATCCTATGAAATGTTATTTCCTTCCAATATTGTTGAAATTCACATTAAAAAGGGTAACCAAACCATGTCATTTCCTTAGATAACACATTGCATTGCTTTACATAGTTCATTCCAAGTCTCTTTGGTCTCACCTTTAATGAAAGTTCTCTGGAAAATTTTGAAAGGTCATGATAATAGTAAAAAAAAAAAGTTTTAAAGTTATAAATAACAAAGTATTAATAGTTAGGATCTTTCCGTGTCATTGCTATCTGTTAGATAAAACTTATTTTAAAGGGAATGCTTGGATGAATGTAAATGATTGAGTATAATCTTGTTAAAGATTAGCAAAACATTAAAGCAAATTTGCCCTCTATCAGGCAATTTTATCTGCTTGTATCTTTTACCAATTTATAGCTCCTATTCCCCAATGTCTTTGCTTATTAAATTAAAAATATTAATTCCCACAGCTACTTTATCTAGTAGGAACAGATTATATATTTTCTATGAGTTATAAAAGATAGATATATATAACTGTACTTTCTACTCCCATGCTAGAAAAATGGAAATAAATGTATTTTCTGTCTTCAGTCTAAAAGAATCTTGGACATATCTGCATATTATATATATCCTCATATTTAAGTACATCTATAGGACATGAAATATTGGTCCTGCTGTTAGGAAGATCTGGGTTTAATTCCTCCTCCCACTATCAGCTTAGCTTCCTCACAGACAATTAGGAAAGTAATATTTTCTTAACTTCATAGTGGTTTTATGAGTCATATTAAATAATGAAGTATAAAATGCTTTCCAAATGTTATAGATATCTATGCTTATCAGTTTTATTACTAATAGAATAATTGTGAATTCTGATATGAATTTTAGAGGAATACACCTATCTATATGATTAATGACTTTTAGTTCCCCAAAATCTTAATACTATACAGACTTGTCATCATTTAAAAGATTTATTTTTCACTTATGATAAATGTATGGAAGACTAATAAAGTGGGGTCATTAGACCACATTGAAAGAACCATTCATAGGAAGAGATTAATAGATTTATTGTATTTCTCCAAACCTCCAAATAGAGGGCTATATACACTAAAGTTAATTAAATGCAAAATTAATTGAATTTTATTTTACTTTTCATGGAGAAAAAACAACAACAATAACAATAAAACATTCTTGTGTAACTTCAGGAAATTAGGTGGTTCAATGGAACAGGATATATTGGACTTGATGGCAAAGGATCTAGTTCAAATCCAGGCCCTCCAAACTTGCTACCTGTATAATTTTGAATATGTTACTTAACTTCTGTGCCTTGGTTACCTATTTAAAGTTGAACATGATTGAATATATATGACTACCAAGGCCCCATCCATTTGAATTTTTGATCTAACATGGTGGTGTCAAACCCAAATAGAAACTGGGTCCACTAATTTATTCATAAGCATCTCTGTGGGTCCCATATTGACTGAGAAATCTAGATACCTGTTTTCTATAGTATTTTTATTTTGTTTGCTATTTCTCAATGATATGTTAATTTGGCTCAGACTGTCCTTGAGAGTGTTCCATACTGCATGTCTGACAATGTGGATTTAGTACATTAGTATTGCAATTTTGCACAATACTTATCATATATTTCCATGTTACTGTAGTTATGTACCTTGTGCTCTTCAACTACAATCTTGTAAATTCCTTGAAGGGAAGGACTAAGAATAAGTTGCAAAGAAGGTGACAATAAAGTTCCTTATTGAAACTTCCTTTCATATCCTTCACAGATGAAATCAGATAGGTTTTTGTTTTATTTTGCACAATACCAATCTAGATGCTGTGGAGCATACATCATTTTAACACCATCACTGACCCCAAGAACTTTAAAATTTAATTTGATAAGGACAACATATAAACATTGCAGAAATCTCATGTTGTTGCAAGAGCATATCAACTCTGGAACTCCCAACTGTTGACTTCTCTGTTATTTGTGTAACAATTGGAATGATGCCACCTGCTGGAGACTTACTGTAGGAAAGCTCCAACATGAGGAGATGGCCTCTGAGGGCAGGACCATGTGGCTTTTCTTTGGCATCAGGAAGTGACATTGAGTGGTGGGAGGAAGAAGGGGGAGGTGGGCGCTCTGACTCGCTCTCTTTCCTGAGGACTCTGGTGGAGAAGGCAGCTAGAAATGTGCTCTCCCTTTAATAGAAAGATGATTCTAGGCCTTTCTCTCTCTCTTTACCAAATTCTTATTCTCCTTAATAAATGCTTAAAAGTCTAACTCTTGCTAAAGCTTATAATTTATTGGTGACCACTCATTAGATATTTTAGACAGTATAGCTAGAATTTTAGCTCTTACACTTGGATGCCCTTCCTCCCTTTGCTTGGAGAGGTTGGAGGGTAGAGAGCAGAGGTTTCCCAGATCCTTCATAAGGAGAGTGCCTATGACAGACCTCAGTTCATTTTTCACATGGCTGCAATTTTCTGGATGTTATCATGACCTGGAAAATGGTTCCCCTCTCATTCCCCTCTCCCCATTTTGGCTTCTTTTTATTCCCCTATTAGATTGTGATCTTCAAGGACAGGGGCTGTCTTTTGCCTTTTTTTTTTATCTCCAGCAATTATCACAGTGCTTAGGACATAGTAGATGGTAAATAAATGTTTATATAGCATATATAATTACAGTTCAAGACAACAATATAAGATATGCAAAATTACAATAAGATATATACACTGAGTAGCAGAAACAAGAGAACTATAGACATCGAATGAAGAGAGATCAGTGTGGGCAGGTTTAAGCAGGGGAGATTTTATTTTGGTGGTAGGTGTTGATCTGGACCTTGAAGGATAGGTAGGCAACAAAGATGTTGCAGAGATAGGATATTTCAGCTGACAGCTGACATTTGTATAAGCAAAGATAATGACTAATACACATTTTTAAACTTTCTCAGTTATTAACAATATTAATTATAGATACCCCCCAAGTCTCAGACATTTGTAATTAGTATATTATATTATGATTAAATCAAGGGGTTTCTTTTTTTGTTGTTGTTTTTAAATTTTTGATACAAAGGTTCTCTTTGAAGTAATAATATTTGAGAGAAAGTATCCAAGTAGATAATGTACAAAGTGACCCTTAAGGATATAGTGAATACTCCATAAAACATCACATGAAACTAATGTGAAACAATATTCTGGATGAATATTTGGTTACCCAAAATGCATGAAGGCTAGAATGGTATTATCTCCGAGCATTCAGAAACAACATATCAGCTAGTTAGTGAGAATTTTACTCAAAGAGAATCTTTCATGTTCAATTATCTATAAAGCTAGTTCTACCTTCTGGGGATGGAAATTTATTGTCTGCATTTTGGCATGTGACGAAGCTGTAAGATTTATTCAGGGACATAGACCAAGGAGCTTTCTTCTTAGACTAGACAGAGGTATAAAACAAAAATACTTCCTGAACTTATTTTATAGAAGTGGATGATTACTGTCTTATCCCTGGTGCATGGTTAGTTTCTTGCATGTTCTGTGGAATGATATGGTTTAAACATTAGACTGAAATTGTAGCTACCAAAAGTTATTTAAACATTAGAACAAGTGATATTGGTTTGGAGCTCATAGAACTATTTAGATTATCGCATTCAATAGTTAACATCCAACAAGCTCTGATTAAACACATGGTTGCAAATCACTGTACTAAATGCTCAAGGGGATACAATGTATAAAATGTATTTACAGGTCATGAAGACGTTTGTATTAATAACTGTCTTTTAATTTGAATTTCAACATGGAATTGATTTGATATTCTTCTGTTACATTAGGAGAATGAAAAAGTGCTACAATTTAATATACAGATAATTTGGTCCAAAATCAGGGAAAGAACCAGATTTTAATTATATTAAATCTTATTTCCATTTGTTGATCTACAGTGACCCAAATCACCTGCAGTGATTAAATTAATTGGATGATTTTTGAACTTTTGATTTCACTTTGTCATTATATCTAGAAAGAACCTTAGGATTCTTTAGACTAAGAGAAATGGATATTACATTCTGTTCTTAAGTGCTAATGAACATAATTTTGGGGCTTGAAATTATGCCTCTAACACATCATCTTTCCTCACCAAAATGAAACGTGATTGTTATGGGCCATGGATCTACAAAGAGAACTCTCATCACCTATATTCTTGTTTGCTGTAACGATTGGAATGACGCCACCTGCTGGAGACTTACTGTAGAAGAGTTTCACCCATGAAGCGAAGGTCTTTGAGGGCAAGACCAGGAGTCTTTGGTGTCGGGAAGTGACGCGGGCTGGTGGGAGGAGGAAGGAAGAGACTGGCGCTGAGTCTCGGGCTTTTTCCTCTGGACTCTGGTGGAGAAGGGAGCTAGAAATGTGCTCTCCCTTTAATAGATAGGAATCTAGGCCTTTCTCTCTCTCTTTATCTAATTCTTATTCTCCTTAATAAATGCTTAAAAGTCTAACTCTTGCTGAAGCTTATAATTTATTGGCAACCACTCATTAGATATTTTAGACAGACTAGCTAGAATTTTAGCCCTTAACAGATGGCTGACCACGAAGAGGAAAGCTAAACCTCAGTCTTCTGATCTTCTGGTTGGGTAAGAAATTTCCCCTACCCTAACCTTTTAAATCTTAAGTACTGCTGAATTGCCAGGTGTTTTCCCTTTAAATTTTTTCGAATGGACCTTTTAAACTCCCTAATTACCCTATTTTTGATTTTAGTCTGTTTAACCAGACAAATGGGAGATAAGATCATGTTAATGCTTTGTTTTTGTGGATTTTCTATTTTTCTTTTTATTTTTGTTAAAAGAGTCAGCAACTTACTCACACAAGGAAATATCTCTCCCTCTCCCAACCATGCTTTTTCAGAGAAACCTGAAGAGATTCCCACAGCTTTTCCCAGTTCTAACAGTAATTGTTGCTTTAATTTTGCATGCCTGGAGGCAATGACCCACCCTCTAGAAGCTTTTAATCCCCTAGCACCTGGAGGCAAAGTGGGGGAAGAGGAATCCAGGCCTGAGTTCAAAATCAAGTCTGATTCAAATTGCTCTGGTCCCTCCCCTCCTCTCCAGACCCCACCCTCTACTCCTCCTATGGCCAAGCCCATAGCTTCCCCTGCCTGGGAAGTCCAGAGATCTGATGTGCATGCTCAACTTTTTCTACCTGCATTTGCAGCTTCAGGCTCAGCCCTTCCCCGGCCTTGCTGTGCTTTTGAGACAATCTTAGAAAACTCTTTAAATTCCAGATATGCTCGTTTTGTTCATAATTTTGCTAACCTGCATTTGTCTTTAATTAGTAATCTTATAAAGCATTTGTATGGTGAAAAGACTGACAGACAATATAGAGGGGTTAAAGAAGAAAAACTTAAGCTGAATAAGAATGACAATCATCAACATAGTTCAAGACTCTGCTTCTTTTGGCATGGAAGGGTATATATTGTACAGAAATGTAGAAGTAAGCAGCAAGGTATTGATATGAGTATTGGGGATTTTAGATATCGGAATCAAGAGTGTTCTGAATTCACTCAGATTATTAATGTCAGTTCAGAGGTTACATAGGATTTCTATGCTATTACATATACATTTTGGAATTAATGGTATAGGTTTATTTTCATAGAGATTTTAATGCTTTTGAGATTGTGTTTTATACTTAGTTTCTAAAACAAGGAGAATATTTGTAAAAGCTTTTTATAGTCATGCGATCAAGTTTATATTTTGTAATACTCTTATTAATATTAAGTTCATATTCATTTAGATTTCCCTAGTTTGAATTTCATTGTCTTTTATTATTCCACGTGTATTTTCTTCTATTCATTCATCTATCTAATTTTGAAACATGGTTTTGATTTCATAATACAATGTTAATTCTAGGAGTGTTGTGCTCCCATATTCTGAGTTATTTGTTTTTGCTATTTTTTCTCAACTGATTATTTGATCAAACTCTTTAAAGCATTTCCCTGGCAAATTGTTTGCCATGGCAAGTGTAAATTGATTCTAGAAGTATTATTTTTGATAAGCATATTCCAAAAAAAAAAAAAAGAGAGGAACATTTGTAAAAGTTGTCTTTGAGATTGTGTTATGCTTTAACTTGTATTTAAATATGTTCTGATTTTTCACAAAAGTAATTGTATACTAAGTAAAAAAAAGGGGTATTATTTGAAATTGTTGCATAATTATATATTGTGTTCTGAGTCAAGATGTATTCACATTTTTTGCAATCATTTATTATCCTCAATTTTTAAATCCATATGAGACTTGGATTATGGGAACTTATCATTTAAGACATTAATTGCCTTTATTCTGAGTTATCAGATGCCAGTTGGCCAAGATGCCATCCAATCACAAGAGGAATACATGCAAGAGCAGACACTGAACTGTCACATGAGGGGAGACATGCATGAAGTCAAGGTATGGCCGAGGGAACGGCTTTTGACAAATGTTGAGGTTGGATTCTCTTGGTTTAATATTTTATTTTATTTTTCCCCACAATATTGTACAGATGGCTGGAAGTATTCATCCCACCCATCTCACTTCTACACCTGGCTTCTATGCTCCCTCCTATATGCCTGATGCCATGGACATCTCAATCCCATGCATCTGATTAAGTCTGACTCAGTTTCCTCCAATATGTTCGGTGGCATGGACATATATTCCATCCATCTATTTTAAGCCTGGCATACTGTATGGGCAGTACATATTGCTCAAGTGTGGGAATGCTCATATCCCATCATTTCTCTGTTCTTTTATGGTAACCCCCATAATTATCTCAGGTGTCATGATAAATAAAGTGTTGAATTTGGCCTTGACACCTGTTACCAATTATATTAGATTTTTGAATTTCTCATAATGGCATGAGGATAATTAGGCAGATGATGCAAAAAGTGATAAAACAAAGATAAAAATTATTTTTATTAATTAATATTGCAGCAATTGTCTTCTCAATTACCCTCCATAAGGGGGGACTATAGTAATATTATAATTTTAAAGAATGTTTCAATTTTTATTTTATTATATGTTTCATGTGTAACAACTAAGATTCTGAATTCCCTTAGACATGTTTTTGAGAACTTTCATTGTTTGATTTGATTATTGACAAAGCTATTTTAAAGTTGTGTTAAGCTCAATTTTGTAGGAAATTTTCCTGGCTGATTACCAGCATCCACACATCAACCCCTGAAAAGACTTCCATTCCACGACTACACCTAGAGGACATCTGAGAAAAGACTTTCAGAGACTTTAAATGAACAGTTTTGATTTGTTGTTTTTGTTTTTTTTTTCTCTTTCTGTTATAATATACACCATCTGTAACATGTATTTTCTGCAGAGGCCCTCCATTTGCAAGACTAATGTCAAAGCGTCGGTTCATGAGGACAAAAAAAAATCACCCCTCTGGACAAAACTTTCCTCTCTTCCTTTTCTATATTGTTGTTCACATATTATTAGTTAGCAATAGTTATTATATTGTTTTTACTGTTCCGTCAAGGAAACATTTTGTTTCTTGAGGAACAATAGGGGGGACTGTAACGATTGGAATGACGCCACTTGCTGGAGACTTACTGTAGAAGAGTTTCACCCATGAAGCGAAGGTCTTTGAGGGCAAGACCAGGAGTCTTTGGTGTCGGGAAGTGACGCGGACTGGTGGGAGGAGGAAGGAAGAGACTGGCGCTGAGTCTCGGGCTTTTTCCTCTGGACTCTGGCGGAGAAGGGAGCTAGAAATGTGCTCTCCCTTTAATAGATAGGAATCTAGGCCTTTCTCTCTTTCTCTATCTAATTCTTATTCTCCTTAATAAAGGCTTAAAAGTCTAACTCTTGCTGAAGCTTATAATTTATTGGCGACCACTCATTAGATATTTTAGACAGACTAGCTAGAATTTTAGCCCTTAACATTGCCTAATAGAAGAATAATGATGAGATTTATGGGAAAGCTGGGATTACTTTGTGGTTTGTTTTTTGTTTTGTTTTTGTTTTTGTATTTTGTGGGGCAATGAGGGTTAAGTGACTTGCCCAGGGTCACACAGCTAGTAAATATCTAGTGTCTGAGGCTGGATTTGAATTCAGGTCCTCCTGAATCCAGAGCCAATGCTTTATCCACTACACCATGTAGCTGGCCCATAACTGGGTTTATTTTTAAGAGAAAAATATAGGAGTATGCTATTAACAATTTAAATATGAAAAAAAATCTTAATAAATATTTCTTAAGATAGTAGAATAATTTTATAAGACATATTTGGGTATCATTATTTAATGTTAATTAAGAATAGGCTAAAAGCTTGGATCCAAAATGAGGCTAATTTAATCTACTACTTCTACTGCTGTTGTTGCTGCTGCTGCTACCTGACCTTTATATGATACATAAGGATTTCTGATTTGTTTTTTAGGTGATATTATTATTTATATTTTACAGATGAAGGTACCGAGATTCATAGAACTTGCGTAATTTGCTCCATTGACCTTTTTACTAAGTGCCCCAAGCAGAAATCAAACTCATATCTTCTTTATTAAGGGCCAACATTTTATCCAGTATACCATTCAAGAACTACCCATTTGAGTATGGGTACTGATCCCTCAGCTGGCAGAGACAATAAAGTGCTTGTTAGAAATATTTTACCTTCCAAAAATGGAGGTTGAAGGAATAGGAGCCATGAAAGCTGAATGTATTGACACTTAGGAATTGATTTCTGAGAACCAGGTTTTCTTGTATCAAAAAAAAATATAATACCACCCTTCATCTCCAACTATCTTATGGATTTAATGCAGTCAAGTATCCTTAAACATGGACTTATTCTACGCGATTATAAGATGATTTATTTGTTACAAATGGGTACCATAGAGACCAAATTCATATTACTTCCATTCCTTAGGAGTCATTTCCTTTCCAGGCTGAATATCACATTTATTCAACCAATCATCAATGAATGATGCATACTCAAGATTCTGCATTATGTTGGTTGCCCTTGTCTGAATGTTTTCCAGCTTAACAATGGCACTTACTAAACTATGGTGTTCAGAACAGAACATACTATGCCAAATGGCTTCTGACAATGGGAATATCACCTTATTATTCCTGGAAACTATGCTTCTTTTAATGCAAACCTGAATCTCATTACCATTTGGTTGGTATACACACAGTTTACATGTATTGAGGATGCTGTGCATTAAACATATCATATTTTTTGTTTTTTTTTTCAATTTAAACTCATGCATAAACATTCTTATAGATATGTATCAATTTATTAAAATCAAAATATAAGTTCATCATATCCCTATTAAATTCTATCTCATTATTTTAGCTTAATGTCATAGCTTCTCAAGATTTCTTTGGATCTCGACTCTTTCAAAATGTTCATTCTCTCAAACCTGTGTTATCTTCCAAGTTTATAAGCGTACCATCTATGTCTTTACTCCAGTCACTGACAGAAAAGCTGAAGAGCAAAGGGACAATAATTAACGTTGTGATACTCCAGTAAAGGCCTCTTTCCAAGTTGATATTGAGTCGTTAATTATTGCTCTTGGGTGTCCAATCATTCAGCCATTTCCAAATCCATTAGATTGTATTATCAACTATTCTATGTCTCTTTTCCTCAAAGGAAAAACATTAAATATTTTTCTGAAAATCAAACCGTTTGAAAACTTGAAGTCTTGGGCTTTTAGGAGATATTCATGTGCCTTGTGCTTACTTCTGTTAGGAATGAGTTGTTTAAACTGGTCTATTTCAGAATGGGCCAGTTTACCTCTCCTTAAGCCACCCATTGTTTCCCCAGCTGGCAATTGGGGTTAAGTGACTTGGCCTGGGTCACACAGCTAGTAAGTGTTAAGTGTCTGAGGCCGGATTTGAACTCAGGTACTCCTGACTCCAGGGCCAGTGCTCTATCCACTGTGTCACCTAGCTGCCCCCACACATCCCATATTTTTACTATAAGGCTGTTGGGCTTAGAGCAGATAGCTGATGTTTCGTAGACTATTACAATTCAGAATTCCTGAGCTAAAGATATTTGTAATCATTAGTTTACCTAGCACTAGGGATTACAGGTGTCACCACATGTGGCATAAAATGTTTTTTTTTTTAATAGTTATATTTAATTCAGAACATTCCTCTGGTCTACTAAAATTTTGGTAAACCTGTCAAAAAAGAGAGAAGGATATAATCTGTCAAGAACTGTTCTTGCTGAAGCCATGTTGTCTCTTCATAATCACTGTTTCCTTTTCTATATGTTGGCTGAGGATTTTAAAATAAGTTCTAGAATATTTCAAGGAATAAAAGTCAATCTCTGGCCTATAGTTTGTAGTTTTTTGTGTTTGTTTGTTTTGTTTCTTAGATTAAGGAACTAGCAAAAAATGCTTCATTCTGTTTTCAGATACCATCAGGTCTTTCTTTGTAGACAGATGGCAATCTTCATAAGTCCTTCAGAGTTATCTTGGATCACTGCATTGCTGAAAATAACCAAGTCATTCACAGATCATCTTACAATATTGCTGTTATTTTGTATACAGTACATTATGGTCTGCTTCAGTTAAAATAGGTCTTTCCAGGTTTTTCTGATAGCATCCTGCTCATCATTTTTTTTTTATTTCCAAAAGAGTAACTAAGAAAAAAATGTTTCAATATTTAGTAAAATACTCTTAGTTCTCTCTTTGTAAAAGGATTGCATTTTTCATAAGACCTTCAGACTTGTCTTGGATAATTGCATTGCTGAAAATAATGGAGTCATTCACAGCAGATGATCTTACAATATTACTATTATTTTTTATACAGTAGATTTCATTTTGCATCAGCTCATGCAGGTCCCTCCTGGTCTTTCTGATAGTATCCTGATCATCATTTTTTATAGTAAACTACATTTATGTGATCCTTGAAAGAGAGATTTCCTTACAATAAACCCATGAGTTTGATTATTGCAACAAACAGTAATAGATAACTTTTATATAGTATTAAAATTGACAAAGAATTTTCTTCACAATAGTCCAGTAAAGTAAGTACCATACTTTTGCCATCATCATCATCACAATCAATTATCCATCAATCCTCATCATCCTCCTCAGTCAATCTTCATCTTTGTCAATCAATCTTCATCTTCTTCACTCAATCCTTCTCATCATCAATCAGACCTCCTCATTAAGCAGTCTTCATTAATCAATCCTTGTCTTCCTCCAACCATCATCAATCCATCATTATCATCAGCTTTATCTTACATTACTCTTACCTCTGCTTCAAAATTTTTTTCACAATTACTTTTCTTCACTGTTTCCCTCAATCTCCCTTCCCATGATATTTACTCTATTTTCTATCTTCTTTTACTCTATCCCTCCTCAAAAGTGTTTTGCTTCTGACTGTTCCCTCCTCCACTCTCCCCTCCCTCCCTTCTTTCAACCTACCCACCTTATTCTCTTCCCCTCCTACTTTCCTGGAGGGTTAGATACATTACTCCACCCAATTGAGTGTGTATGTTATTTCCTTCTTGAGCCAACTCTGATGAGATTAAGGTCCTTGAGCTAATTCTGATGAGTGTAAGGCTCATTAACTATCCCACTCCTCCTTCAGATTTATCCCCACTCCATAATCCCTTTTCAACTTTGTTCATGTGAGATTTCCCCCCATTCTATCTCTCCCCTTTTGCTTTCCTCAGTGCATTCCTTGCCCCCCTCAAATTTACTCTAAAGATGTCATCATCTGGCACCTAGGTGACACAGTGGACAAAGCACTCATCCTGGATCTAAGAGGACCCAAGTCCAAATCTGGCTTCAGACATAAGACACTCACCAACCCTGACCACCCCACAAATAAAAATAAGTTAGTTAGTTAATTAATTAATTAAGTGCTTTTTCGATATCATCCCTTCATAATCAATTCACACCTGTACCCTCAGTCTAAATTTATTCCTATCATCTACCCTAATACTGAGAAAGCTCTTATTATTTAGACACATTATCTTCCCATCTAGGAATATAAACAGTTTAACCTTTTAACATACCACATGATTTCTATTTCCTGTTTACCTTTCTATGGTTGTCTAGGGTCTTGTATTTGAAACTCAAATTTTCTATTCAGTTCAGGTCTTTTCATCATAAATACCTATTTTTTTCATTGAAATCCCATTTTTACCCTGAAAGATTATACACAGTTTTGCTGGGTAGGTGATTTTTGGTTTTACTCACAATTCTTTTGCCCACCAGAATTTCATATTCCATTTCCCCCCCTGTCCTTCAATGTAGAAGCTGCTAGATCCTATGCTATCTTGACCATACCTCTACAGTATTTGAATTGTTTCTTTCCAGTTGCTTGCAATATTTTCTCCTTGACCTGGGAGCTCTAGAATTTGGCTATAATATTCCTGAAAATTTTCATTTTGGGAACTCTTTCAGGAGGTGACTAGTGGATTCTTTCAATTTCTATTTTACCTTCTATGGCTAGAATATCAGGGCAATTATCCCTGACAATCTCTTGGAAGAGGATGTCTAAGCTCTTTTTTTGATCATGGTTTTCAGGTTGTACAATAATTTTCAAATGATCTCTTCTTTATCTATTTTCCAGGTCAGCAATTTTTTCAAGAAGATATTTCATATTGCCCACTATTTTAAAATTCATTTTGATTTGCTTTATTGTGTGTTGGTTTCTCATAAAGTCATTAGCTTCCATTTGTTCAATCCTAATTCTCAGGCAATTATTTTCTTCAGAGAGCTTTTGTATCTCCTTTCCCATTTGGCTTTTCAAGCTGTTGAATTTTTTTCTCATTTCTTTCTTGCATCACTCTCATTTATCTTTCAGTTTTTTCCTCTACCTCTCTCACTTTAACTTCAAAGACTGTTTTAAGTGCCTCTGTGGCCTGAGACTAATTCATATTTTTATTGGAATCTTTGCATATAGATCCTTGACATTGCTATTCTCTGCTGAGGGTGCACCTTGATCGTCCTTGTCACTAAATAAACTTTCTATGGTTATCAATGTTCTCTGCCAAATTATCTTACCTGTATTTTACTTTACTTTTAACTCCTTCTTAAAGTGAGGCCCTGCTTCCAGACTGCACTACCCCAAGTTTCTTGGTGTCGCACGTGGTACAATTTAAGGAGAAGCAGGTTCTTCACTCACCTGACCTATGCTCTGTTTTTTTAAATAACCCCAGGTCAACTTGTTAATTAACCATACAACAAAATTTTGTTGGCTGTGGTTGTTAGCTCTGCCAAGCCTGTGCTCCTATCCCACCTAGGCATCTATTGCTCAAGATTTCTTCCTGGGGTAGGACAACCAGATTCCTCCTCAGCTCCTTCAGACACCCCTGTATTCCCCTGCACACACACACCAGTCATTCAGCCCTCTCACCAGACTGTGAGCTTAGTTCCAGAATACACCATTGCTGCAGCTGAATCATAGCCTTGGGGGTAAGTTTCTCTGGTGCATCTAGATCTCTGTTGGTAGGTTGGCAAGGTTGGATTCCACTTCCAGCCAAGCACAGCAGCCCCTTTCTGCTGAAATGCTAAGCTGTTTTTGGCTGGAAAATAATCTCAGTCTGTCTTTTTGTGGGTTCTGCTGCTCCAGGTGTTGTTTTATGTCTGTGCTTGGAGTTTTTTGGAGGAATTATGTCAGGAGCTCTGGGAGTTTAATGCTTTCCCCCCATCATCTTGGCTCTGCCCCTTGTGATAAGATAAATTAATGAAAGGAGGCGAAGAAAGAAAGAAAGAAAGAAAGAAAGAAAGAAAGAAAGAAAGAAAGAAAGAAAGAAAGAAAGAAAAGGCAACTAAAACATAGAGCAAGAGAGAGCAAGAAAACCTGAAATAGAGAGAGACAGAGAAAATGATAGTTGATGGAAGGTCATGAAGGATAAATAGATATAGCAAAGATTCTTAGGAAATAGATGATAATAGAAATTAGAACAGAATTACCCTTTGTAAAAAATTTGCCCACATCTTCTGAAACAGAAAAAAAATGGTTAAATATACAAAAAATGAAGTATAGAGGAAATGAGTTGACATGATTTGTCATTTAAGGACTTTCTCTGTAAATTAAGTGGTAAAGATAGGTGTCGGTGTTTAGGATGAGATTAGTTGGGACAGAAGATGATGAATTGGTTGATACAAAGTGAAGAAGACTGATAATATTTGAGCAATAGAAATTCTACAAGGACTCATTAAGTGATTAAAAAAAAGAATCATAGAATGTTAGAGCTGGAATGACCATTAGAGATTACCTTTTCCAAAATCCTTGATCTATAGATGACAAAAATTAGTTAGTAAAACAAGATCACTTGCCCAAGGTTACATATTTAAAAAGTGACCTTGGACAAGCTAGAAATCCAAACTGGTATTTCTATTCGAAATATCATCAAATATATATTAAGAATATTGCAAAATATACAACCTTACATAAATGTTTTTGCTTTTATTGTGGCTATTCCGTACAGCTTTCCCATCAAATTGAAATGATTATTCAAAAGGATTATCTTCTATCATGTTCTTATGCAATTGATTTTCTAAATCTAACTTAACTATATGATTAAAAAGATTATTGGGCATCAAGGAAGATATGAGTTTGTGTTGGAGCAAATCAGCATAATTTTATGAATTTCTCTAATAGTATTGATGCCTAATATCCTTGATATGTCTAGGTTAAAATATTCCATCCATTATTCATCCTTAGCCAACTTTAAATATTGAAGTATTTTTGTTGTTTGTTTTGTTTTATATTTTCTTTTGAGACCGGGTCTCACTATTTGACTCAGTCTACAAGTATGCAAACTACTTATAGACCCACTTCGAATACTAATTGTTAACAAAAAAAAATTGGTAGCTATATTTCCATTTTTTTGTTTATTTGGCTCTTCTTAGAGAACATATTGGCACCCACCATTACTATAGGCTCACTATATTGTTGCCAGATTTAGTGTGAACACTCAAATTCTACTTCAGTACAGAACTCCCAAGCTCAAGCAATTACCATACTCCTGCTCCTAGAAGTAATATTAAAGAATTATGTCACCCTGCCCAGCTATGATGGAGTCTAAAAGAGTATAAGACCTGTTTCTATATGTAGGTGAGTCAAGGGTTGGGAGGCAAGAAAGTAGATATCTAACAAAGCCTTCTTAGAGAAGTTTAAACAGTGGGAAGATTGGTATTTAAGTACCTCGAATGGCACTTGAAATGTAGATATTAGCAATAAGGTAGATCTGATATACTCTACAAAGACTCCACAGAACATTTTGTATCCTCAGGTATACTAGGAAAATTCTTAAGAGTTTACTATAGCTTTAGCCATAAAATAAAATAAGGAGGCTTGGGGCTATGAGGTTGGGTGGCAGCGCCGCCGTACCTCTCTCTTTCTCCCAGCTCTGAAGCACCTCTGTGGGAGGATGTGGGGGGCTGCGGTTAGTGGAGGCTGAGGCTCGCCAGGTGCGAGGGTCTGGGGATGCTTCTGTGAACTTCGAGGGGACTGGTACCTGCACTTTCCCCATTCACCCACAAACTTAGCATGGAATGCTAAGCCCCTGCAGTGACACTGAGGTTCTCATGGCTGTGTGTACCAGCAATTTTGTGGGTCGAGGGACGATCTGCAGTCACTCATGACCAAGAGCTGCAGGAGTCAGTGATCAGCTTCAGCACTCCTCGCATCCCCTCGCATCCATTGGCAGAAGTTCCCATTATTCCAGCCAGCTGAGTCCTCCAGCCAAGTGTCAGGTACCATCCGCACCCCTTTGCACTGTGGCGTCAGTCCTGGCCCTGGCATCTTACTCTTCACTGGCTGGAGCCATTTTGGGGAGGCCTGGCTGGGCTGTGCTCCCCAATACCAGGATTTCTGCTGTGTGTATGAGGCAGCCCAGGCTGCTCACCATAACCCTTGTGAGATGGCCCTGGATTAGGGCTCTCTGAGGTTGGGGAGAAGGCAACAAAAGGACCCCACTTATCCTCTGATCACTGCCAAGAAGCTATCAGTACCCAAGACCGTTGCTATCTTGAGCCATCTTACAGCACAGAGGTGCTGTAAGAAAAAGGAATTGCTTTGATCCTGGCTTTTGTTTTAGGAGTCAGCAAGGTTTAACAACCAGCGAATTCCCATGGATCCTGGTGGAAAGGTGTTCCAAGTGCAGTGTGAATGATGCCAGTCTTGGGAGATGTCCAGTGGGCACACTCTGGGTGATTAACTTGGGGGTGGGATTAGCCTTGGGTGGGAAAAGTCAGTCTTTTCCTTGGGAGAGATAAGGGATCACTCCTTGTGTAGACCTCCCCCACCACTACCACCACCACTAAGGGGACTACCACCAGTGGGTAGGTGCTAACTATTCTGCAGATCTTGCAGATCAGAGAGGTCATAGAGGGGGACAGTAAACTGGCCCATCACCCTAACTTCCCCTTTCCAGGTAGACAACTGCCACTAGAGCAACTTGGTGAACATCTCACCTTGGAAATAACTTAATGGATTGGGTTAGGAAGGGCAGCGATGGGAGGCAGAATGGTGACGAAGAGGCCTTGGGTGCATTACAGTTATCCTGATACCAAATGTATGTACTGACAGTGGTATTTGGGGGAAACTAAACTCTGCCAAGTGAAAAAAAAAAGAAAATAAGACTTGATGTTGGTACTTTCAGATGAATGTTCATAACTCAGTGGCTAATTTTAGCATGGTCCAATTCATCATGTATAGGAATAACTCAGGTTATAGATTTAGAACTGGAAGGAACTTTTCAGGTCATTTGGAATCCAAACTGCTCTTTTAGTAGAAGTAGAAAGAGAGGGGGCAGCTAGGTGGCGCAGTGGATAGAGCACCTGCCCTGGAGTCAGGAGTACCTGAGTTCAAATCCGGCCTCAGACACTTAACACTTACTAGCTGTGTGACCCTGGGCAAGTCACTTAACCCCAATTGCCTCACTAAAAAAAAAAAAAAGTAGAAAGAGAAACTCAAGTTAAATGACTTGCCTAAGGTCACACAGGTAGTTAGGCAGCATAGTGGATAGAGTTCTGGATTTGATGTTAAGGAGAGAAATTCAAATTCTGCTTCAGACATTTTACTAAATCTGTGACAATTACTTTACCTCTTGGTCTCAATTTCTTAATCTATAAAATGGAGATAATGCCACTTACTTCACAGGATAATTCTGAGGATCAAATAAGATAAGCTACATAAAGAGCTTCTCAAACCTTAAAGTATAAGTAATAATTAGTATTAGTAAAATTATAGATCCTTATCTATTTATATCAACCACTCTTCCACTTTTTTCTATGTTGTTCCTGTTTTAATTATGTTTTGTTTTCTTTTACTTCTTCTCTTTTTTTCCCTAGATAAATTTGAAACAGACCCAACATTTGTCTGACCCTTTCTTAGTCACTATAGCCTGTTCTCTGTATTCTCAGATCATTGGGGTGAGGCAAGATTTATGTATCACAACTACAGGTAGACTCTAAGAGGTCTCTGCATGTAGGCCTATTCACCTTTCGCTAACCCTACTGTTATAGCTTCTTTTTTTCGTCATAGCCTACAATTTCTACAGTCTCTGTGTTTATACCTGGAACAGCTCAGATACACAGATATGGAACCGATAGGCTTCAACTCACAAAGAGATTAAGAAAGTTTTTTTTTTTTTTTAACACTAATTCATATTGTACTGTTGTTTCAGTCATGTCTAAGTCTTCATGAGTCCTTTTTGTGGTTTTCTTTGCAAGAATACTGGGAGTGGTTTGTCATTTCCTTGTCTATTGTGATTGAGCTAGCTGTCCATTATTCAATATTAAAAACTGAATGTAGGGGTGGCTAGGTGGCGCAGTGGATAAAGCACCGGCCCTGGATTCAGGAGTTCCTGAGTTCAAATCCGGCCTCAGACACTTAACACTTACTAGCTGTGTGACCCTGGGCAAGTCACTTAACCCCATTGCCCCGTAAAACAAACAAACAAACAAACAAACAAAAAAACAACTGAATGTGAAGCCAGGAGTAGTGAGATCAAATCATGGTGCTCACACATAATAGTTATATGAACCTGGTCAAGTAATTTTACTTCTTATTACACTAAGCAACTCTCTAAAACTATATGTTGGGCACGGCTAGGTGGTGCAGTGGATAAAGCACTGGCCCTGGATTCAGGAAGACCTGAGTTCAAATCCAGCCTCAGACACTTGACACTAGCTGTGTGACAATGGGCAATTCACTTAACCCTAGTTGCCCTGCACAAAACAAAAACAAAAACAAAAACAAACAGAGAATAGATCATCCTGTTTTGGTAGAGGGAGTAGTCTCATCTCAGAGTTCCCTATGTCAACACAAACACAGGTCCAATCTCTGTCCCTAGTCCAGTAAAATTCTCATAGTTTTCCAAAATATTTTTTTTACTTATACCTCTCCCTATATCTCCATTTATGAAGATAATTTTAATCCAAGTTTGATACTTTACATTACTAATTATTGACTATAATTTTATTAGATTTGTTTGCATTCTCTACCCTCTAAAGAACATGTAGATTCTTCACTGGTCTACTGTAAGTAAGCTATTTATATTTAGATAGACTTTAGTTTCTCATTGGCAACAATTACTGAAGATGCAGAAAAGAAAGTTCTTGCCCATGTCTTTGGAACAGTCAAATGGTTCAATTATAAGCAATACACAATGTGTAAAGTATGAATGACGTTGAAGAAGATGCCTTAGAACCAGGAGAACATTGCTCATAGTAACAACAATATTGTAATAATAATAAACTGTGGATGACATAGCTACTCTGATAAAGACAATTCCAAAGGACCCACAATGAAAATAAAAAAAGCTATCTACCTCCACTGATAAATCTGATGGTAGATTGAAGTATACTTTTTAAAAATTATTGTTTTCTCTTTGTGTTTTCTTTTGAAACATAGCTAGCATGAAAATACATTTTTGCATATCTTCACTGGTACTTGTAATATATTTCTTGCCTGCTACAGAAGTGGGGGGGTGGGCAGAATGGAAGGAGAGAATTTGGAACTCAAAATTTAAAAAATAAATCAAAATTTTTTATGTAACTGGGAAATATTTAATAAAATATTTTTTTTGGTGGGGAAATTGGGGTTAAGTGACTTGCCCAGGGTCACACAGCTAGTAAATGTTAAGTGTATAAGGCTGGATTTGAACTCAGGTCCTCCTGAATCCAGGCCCGGTGCTCTATCCACTGCGCCACCTAGCTGCCCCAATAAAATAAATTTTAAAAAATTAAAATGCATTCCAACCTACATTACTTCTATACTCAAAGGACTAAGGGCACATGGTATCTGAATAAAAGCTGAAACTTTTTATATGTCTTATTTCTCCCATTAGAATTTAAGTTCTTGCAGAGCAGGGGCTATCTTCTTTTATTTGTATTCTTAGCTCTCTGCTTTGAAGAAGTTAAATGCTCAACAACAACAACAATGAATGAAAATATACAAAATCATTGAGTTGAATTAGGTGGTGGTATGGATACTTAAGATTGTATTTGATCCTTGTAAAAAACCTGTCAATTAGCTCAGTACATGTGTATAACAAACATTTTAAAGATGAGGAAACTTGAGAAAATAAATGTTATACATATACATACGTGCATATACACATATATCTCTATCTCAGTCTCTGTCTCTCTTGATCTCAATCTCTATCATATTTATTTCTATCTATCTCTATCTCTGTCTCTGTCTCTGTCTCTATCTCTATCTCTACCTCTACCTCTACATTTATATACACTTATACACACATGTATGTGTGTATATGTATATGTGCATATATAAAAATATGCATTATGTACATATATACACACAAATATTCATTTCTGTTTGTGCATGTGTGTATTGGCATAATACCACCTAACAACTCAATAATCATGAACTTTCATCTAATGGATAAATGAAAGAAACATTTATTGAGTGATTATTCTGTGCAAAGTGCTGATGGCACAAATTAAAAAGGAAGAAAGTCACTGCTATCTAAGAGCTCACAATGTAATGGAGGAAATAAAATATATGGGAAGTCTTGGGTTTTTTGTCGTGGTCCGTAGAGTACAGAAGTAAAGTAGGTGGTATTGAATCATGTTTAATATCATTGTCACTTTCTGGTTTTTATAATAATACCATTTGATAGTGCAAAAGATACTGTGGCAAGAAATTTCTGAATTTGCACTTAGCTATGGCTATTGAGAAACCAAAGGCTGATGAAAAGTAATCTCTCTCTGTTCCTCTCTCTGTCTGTCTGTCTGTCTGTCTCTCTCTCTCTCTATATATATATATATAAATTTCTACATATACCCATATAGATATACATATATGTCTGTATGTGTATAATTATGCATGTGCATGTATACTTAAGAGTCTCAGATGTAATTTCCAGTTCTGAACTTTTGTTATTCTATGTCTTTTGCAAGGTCATACAGGTAGTAAACTACAGCAAAGATGCCACATGAACCATCATTCCCCCTTCTCCTATTCCATCTTGTTTCACAATATTTTCACTATATTTTTCACTATATTTGTTTCACTATATTTTTTACATCTCTATTTCAGTATTTCTCTATTTTTATCAAAAGGCCTTTACCTCCTCAGTTTGTCTGCCTCCAGCTCCCAACAAAGTTTTACAGTTAATATATGAGGCATATGTATGATATAGGAAATTGAGAATTACTAAAGCGACCAATGATTTTCGAAGGTGAAACCATTTGGTCTTTTATTACTTGAAATTATTCTACTCATTGGACAATTATTTATCTCTTTTTCATTGTGCCTGTATCCACATAGATTCTTTGATCTAGCAGTAATTTTCAATATGATTGTAATGTTTAATATCACCTTAGTTCCTAAAGAATAACATTCATTCTTTTCCTTAGGAATTGTTTTGCTTATCATTTGAAAGTGGGCTTTAATCAGTCCTAATGTAACTTATTGACTTGTTCCTTCCCCCCTCCTATTCTGTGATTCAAATCACCTTCTAGGTGAAAAAAGTTAAAAGTTTTAGCAGATGCACTGTTTTAAATTAATATTTATTATCTTCATGAAGTATTGTATAAGGCTGTTGTCAACAGAATACTGATGTAAATTAGTATTAGTATGGAGATATTAAGATTTTTTTCTAAATATATTAAGCCATGTGAAAGGTCCCTTCATTTCTTCCTGGCATTTGCTGACTGGACACTATGCACATTTATGCTTGAGGCTGAATAAGATGAACATTTGTGGATCTATTTTCCCACTGTTGTACTTGAGTAACTCCCATTGACATTAAGTTATGCTTACGTATTGAATAATGCTCAGGTATTGATGGTGGAATGGACACTATATTGCAAATGTGCAGTGGTGCACAGAAGTGTATATTGGCCTTTCTGTAATATAATACAGTTTTTGTTGGTTTAATCATTGTATAGATGATCTCTTTTGCTTACATCCTAGAGCTGCTATTTAAGTCATATTTCATTTTCAGATTTAGTTAACTTATAAATGAACTTTATGTTGCTTTTAGTGCCCCCCTACACAATTCAGTTTCTCATATATAGTTTCAGAAGCATAACTTTTAAATTAAATAAAAACAAAATAAATCAAAATGTATTTTAACAATAAAAATAAATAGCATTTTCTTAGGGCTTAAATGTTTTTAAAGTACTATACTATTATTAACTCATTTGATTCTCAAAACAGCTTTCTGACATAGTTCTTACTATTAACTTCATTTTAAAGATGAACAAACTGAGTGTGAAAAAATTAAATAATTTACTCAGGCTCAATGGGGAATTTAGGCTGATTTGAAATAAGACATTCCTTCCTCTCCTAAGCTGCTTTCACAACTGTACTTATCCTGACCAAAAATGAAAATATTCAAGGGAACATTTTTTATAAGAGAATAAGTAGGTATTGTCCATAGAAGCATGGCATTTATAAAAGGTCATTAACCAACTGTGGTTAGGTGAATAATTTTCATGGACTTTTGAAGGTTACAAAATAAAATATAATTCTAAATAGCCTAAAAATTTCTTAAAAACTCTATGAGGCATCAGATAAACAAAATTCAATCTATATCCAGTGAAGACTGCACTTGATTTTTTTTAGTAAATTCTACTAGAGATTGATAAATGTATTTTAATTATCTAACCTCTAGTTCCTCAAAGAAGAAATGTTACCAAGAAAAAACAAAGATTCGTAAATATAAAAAGAACAAATATCATAATGTACAAATAAGATAGTTCAGATGTGTAAGATCCTTCTAGACAAGCTACTTCTTTTTGATGTTGTTTTTGTGTACTCAGTCCTTACTATTGTGCCCCAAATATAACAGATCCTCCATAACAGTGTTTTTAATTATATTAAATCAAGACTATTTCTGAGGTTTATATATTTTTTGGATAAGATCCTTCAATTTTCAGATTTTCTTTTAATTTCACCTAAAGATAGATATTTTCTACCTCATCATCCTTTTTCCTTATTTTTTTTGTTTTTAGCTAATAAAAATTATTTTCCCTTGATACCAATTCTCCAATTTATAGGAAAAATATCTTCAAATAAATATGTGTAGCAAAGAAAAATATATTCCCACATTATCCCATCCAAATATATAAGGCTTATTCTGCATCTTCAATTCATTACTTGTATGTCAATAAAATGATAAAAATGAGCATATTTCATTATTGGTATTCTGGAATACAGGCAGTTGATGTAAGAGAAAATAAAACATATTTAACATTTAAGAGTTTTGGGTTATACTTTAAAAATTTATTTGCCTAATATTTTCTTTAGACTATTAGCTGAGGCCTTCTAGGCAAATTTGAAATGGAAGCCTCCAAAGTCAAATGTAATATCTGTCTTCTTCTGAATGATTGGTAGAAAGTTTCAATTCCCAGTTTTATACTATCCCCCCACCAATCTCCTTATGTCACTGTTTGAGTGATAGCTGTCATTTTTTAGCTATCCAAGTTGGATGACAAAAAAAAAGAACTGTTATTAGTATTTTAAGCTCTCTTATGTCAACTTCCTCTATTCCATAAAAGGCCCAAACTATTAAAAATCACTTTTTAGCTACAACAACAACAAAAATCTTGGGAAGCTACTATTTTTTTCTCTTTATCATCAATCAGCTGAGGAATAACGCTAATAATTTCAGATTCCTTATCATTCAGTTTTGCTTCTCGGGAACTATAGTACCATAGGCAAATTTAATAAAAATTAATTTAGAGGTTTTGAATGAATTCCTTTTTAAATGTTTAAGTAGCTCATAGAGATCAAGCTTCACATCTATAATAGTTTTTCACATACATCTATTTTTTAAAATAATATTGCCACACACAGTATATTTGACTCAAATATGAATGTTAAACATGTGTAGGTTTAGCTATAACAACATTTTAACAACTTAAAACCTAGAATAAAGATCAGAAATGTGCATGGTTTAACTTCCCTTTTTCTGCACAGACAGCAAGATACTGAAAACGTATATAATGTATTAATGTCACAGTTCCTATACACTCATCAGTGTTTTCATCTTAGTCCTGGGAAGATAGTGAGTGGTTTGCTTTCCCAAGGGTCTGTACTTTTTTTCAACTTCAGGATTGACATAGAACCAAGTTACTTTTCTGAGAAACAACTGCCTTGATTCATCTAAGGTGACGAGTCTAAGGTGGCAGGTGTCTATTGGAGAGTAAAATCAAAAGTTTGATGATAAAGTCTGTCATTGCAACAACTCTTTGGCATAAACAGAACTGAATGCTTTTATTAAACATGTCTGCAACAGTGCAGGCAATTCCATGAAGTTTTTTACCTTAATATGTGCTAAAGAGGAAGGCAATAGTTCCATTTTTAGGGAACTGATTGGTCAAACTACAAAAATCTCTCATGTCAATCATTGGTAAGTGTATCCTTTCATGAGACTGTAGGCCTGACAGCTGTCTTTTCACAAGACTGATGGAAAACCAACGTTTGGGAAGAGAATATATTGGTGCTGAGGGTCATGGGTATTGGTTTCTTAATAGGGAAACTGAATCTGCCTGTTACAATTTGGATTTCCCAGGTTTTCTGGCTTCTCTGCAGAAAGGAGCTATAAAGAAATCTGACATCCTTAGGCATCTGGATGAGAAACCAAGATCTTTGTAGGTTTAGGAGCTGGACTAACCAAATTTTCACTTGATAGTTAATTCTAATATAAATCTATTGGAATATAGAGCTGATACTAAACAAAGTGGAAGGACTGAGATTTATGTTTGCAAGGAAATGTGAAAAAATACCTAGTACTTCCCACACACAGTCCTAGCTTAATGAATGGTAGAGTAACAAAACACTAGATGAATTCAGAAAGCTTGAGGAATCAGGGGCAAATCAGCTGTTCAGTTTGGGCCTTTACTTTTTTATATGTAAAATGTGAAGTAGGTTCTTTTTTCTTTATTTCTTTTCTTTTGTTTGTTTGGGTTTTTTTGCTGGGTCATTGAGGGTTAAGTGACTTGCCCAGGGTCACACAGCTTGTGTCAAGTATCCTGTGAAGTAGATTCTTTAAAAATCTTTTGGAATGATAAAATCCTGTGAATCTATTATTGAATTATCAGATATTCTTAACAAAAAAAATTCTACATCTTCCATAGTAGTTATTCCAAAACTTCTTTAGAGCTCCAATTATATCCTCATTTTACCCACTCTCATCTGATAATTTCATCTTTCCCTTCAAAATCTTGCCCCATCTTTCCCTTTCTGGCTTATTCTCCATCTCCAGTCTCCATATATTGGACTTGTCAGTCTCACATTCTTGAAATGCACTCTCTATTTCTTTGTCTTTACTTAATTTTTATTTACTTATTTATTCATTTATTTATGTATTTGTTCATCTATCTATCTGTTTGTTTGTTTGTTTGTTTGTTTATTTATTTTTAGAGTATTTTATTATTTTCCAGTTGCATATGAGGATAGTTTTCAACATTTGTTTTCACAGGATTTTTAGTTCCAATTTTTTTTCTCCCACCTTCGTTTCTCTCCCTCCTCCCCAAGACAGAAAGGTGTCTGATATAGGTTGTAAATGTACAATTTCTACATTAGTCATCTTGTGAAAGAACAATCAGAGAACAAGGGAAAAACCTCAAAAAAGAAGGAAAAAATCAGCCCCAAAGAAGAAACAGTATGGTTCAATCTGCATTCATAATTCACAGTTCTTTTTTCTGGATGTGGAGAACATTTTCTATCATGAGTTCTTTGAAATTGTTTTGGATTGTTGCACTGCTGAGAAGAGCCAAGTCAATCATCATCATTCATCATACAATGTTGCAGTAACTGTGTACAATGTTCTCCTGGTTTTGCTCCTCTTAGTCAGCATCAGTTCATGTAAGTTTTTCCAGGTTTCTCTGAACTCCTCCTGCTCATCATTTCTTATAGCACAATAGAATTCCATTACATTCATACACCACAACTTGTTTAGCCATTCCCCTATTGATGGGCATTCCCTCAAATTCCAATTCTTTGCCACCACAAAGAGAGCTGATATAAATATTTGTGTACATGTGGGTACTTTTCCCTTTTTCTGTGGTCTTTTTGGGATACAGACCTAGCAGTGGTACCACTGGGTCAAAGGGTATGCACAGTTTTATAGCCCTTTGGGCATAGTTCCAAATTGCTCCCCAGAATGGTTGGATCAGTTCACAGCTCCACCAACAATGCATTAGTGTTCCAATTCTTCCATAGATTCTCCAACATTTATTATTTTCTTTTTTTCTCATATTAGCCAATCTGATCAGTGTGAGATGGTACATCAGAGTTGTAACAATTTACTTTAATTTAGTTTTTCTATTTCCTCTTGTAATTCATTTAACTTCACCCCCTAGGAATTTACACATTATAACACGTGGTTCATACATGCTTAGTATTGATATCACTTCATTATCTATCATACATTTTAGTGAGATATAGTTTCCTTCCTTATCTCTTTTAATTAGATCTACTTTTGGTTTTGCTTTGTCTGAGATAAGAATTGCTACCCCTGCTTTTTTGATGTCAGCTGAAGCATAATATATTTTACTCCCACCTTTTACCTTTACTCTGTGTGTATCTCTCTGCTTCAAATGTGTTTCTTATAAACAACATATTGTAAGTGTGAGAATCAGGGTGCCACACCCCTGGTAAGAAATTGTGAGAACCAGGGCAAGGACCCCCTGAGGAAAAAGCATTCAACTAACATCTGGAAATTACATCTATTCATAGAAGTACCTGTAAGTCATATCAATCAATGCTACCAGCCAATTAGCTTGAAGCTGTGTGTGGGGACTGCTCCTCTCACAGTCCCAAGGTAGCTTCCACTCACTCTAGGAGACTGGAGATCTGCTTTCTTTCATTTGGAGGTTTCAGGGGTGGTGGCAGGGCCAGGGTAGCTGGGCTTTTTCTTTCTGAACTCCATGTGGCCTTCCTCTCTTTTTTGCTAACTTCTAATATACTTTAATATACTTTAATAAATGCTTAATGCCCAAAGACTGGTGCTATAAGTTTTTTTTTTTTAGGTTAATGTGGGTTAAGTGATTTTCCCAGGGTCACACAGCTAGTAAGTGTCAAATGTCTGAGGCCAAATTTGAACTCAGGTCCTCCTGAATCTAGGGCTGGTGCTTTATCTACTGTGCCACCTAGCTGCCCCTATAAGCTTCTAATTTAAGGTGACCACACATTAGATTTTTAGGCATAACAGTTAGATTTTAAATATCACATAGGATGCTGATTTTTAATCAACTCTGCTATTTGCTTCTGTTTTATGGGAGAGTTCAAGCCATTCCCATTCACAGTTAAGATTATTAACTGTTTATTGTCCTTCATCCTCTTTTCCCCTTTGTACTCTTTTTTTCCTTCCTTCACCCTATTCCTTTTGACCAGTGTTTTGCTTCTGCCCAATGCCTCCCTCAATCTGCCATCCTTTTTATCAGCTGCCCTTCTTTTTCTTACCCTTTCACCCCCCCACCCCAGTTTCTGCCCTCCCTTCTAACAATACTACCCTTTTCCTCTTCCCTTTTTGTTTCCTTAAAAAGTAAGCTTGGCATAGTGGATAAAGCACTGGCCCTGGATTCAGGACCTGAGTTCAAATCTGGCCTCAGACACTTGACACTTACTAGCTGTGTGACCCTGGGCAAGTCACTTAACCCTCATTGCCCCACAATACAAATAGAAGTGTATTTTATTCCCTCCCTGAACCAAATCTGATGAGAGTAAGGTTGAGACAATGCTCACTCCTCCCTTCTTTCCCTCAATTTTAATGAGTTCTTTGCGTGCCTCTTCATATGATGTAATTAACCTCATTCCACCTCCCCCTTCTTCTCCTGCCCCTAGTCTTCTTTTATTCTGCCCCTTAAGTTTCCTTATATCATCACATCAAAGTCAATTTTATAACACTACCTTAAAAAAATACTGATCCCAGGAGTTAAAAAGTATTATCCTCCCTCATAGGGATGCAAGCAGTTTAACATCATTAAACAACCTTCCCTTCCCCCCTCCCCCCAGTTACTTCTTTTTATTTCTCTTAAGTCTTGTTTGTGGTGAATCAAATTTGCTGTTCAGTTCTGGTCTTTTTCTCTGGAAGCCTTAGAAGTCCCCTATTTCATTTAATGTCCATCTTTTCCACTGAAAGAAAATGCTCAGTTTTGCAGGGTAGTTGATTATAGGTTGTTATCTAAGCTCCTTTGACTTCCTGAATATCATATTCCAAGCCCTGTGATCCTTTAATGTTGAAGCTGGCAGATCCTGTGCAATCCTGACTGTGGCTCCATGATATTTAAATGGTTTCTTTCTGGCTTCTTGGAGTGTTTTCTCCTTCAACTGATAATTCTGGATTTTGGCTACAATATTCCTTGAAGTTTTCCTTCTGGAGTCTCTTTCAGGAGGTGATCAGTGGATTCTTTCAATGATGATTTTATCCTCTGCTTCTATAATTTCAGGGCAGTTCTCCTTGATAATTTTTGGTGTCTAAACTCTTTTCTTAATCATGGCTTTCAGGTAGTCCAGTCATTCTCAGATTATTGTTCCTGGATCTATTTCCAGGTCTGTTTTTTTTTCCAATGAGGTATTTCTCATTTTCTTCTATTTTTTGAGTCTTTTGATTCTGCTTAATGGATTCCTGATTTCTCATGGAGTTATTAGCTTTGCCCAATTTTAATTTTTAAAGCCTTATTTTCCTCAGTAAGCTTTTGCAACTCTTTTTCCATTTTGCCAATTTTTTTCTCCCATTTGGCCATTTTTTCCTCTCATTTGGCCAATTGTAATTGTTTAAGGAATTGTTTTCCTCAGTCAATTTTTGTGCTTCTTTTTGAAGTGTAACACTCATTTTCTTTCATTTCTTTTTCCATTTTTTTCTTCTACCTCTCTCATTTGGTTTTTAAAAGCCTTTTTGAACTCTTCAAAGAAGGCTTTTTTGTTCTTGAGACAAGATCATCTTCCCACTTGAGTCTTCACTTGTAGGCATTTTGACAAACTTATCTGAGTTTGAGTGTTGGTATTCCCTTTCACCATGGTAGCTATCAGTGGTAAGGGTCTTTTTTTGTTTCGTATTCATGTTGTAGCCTATTTTTAAACTTATAAAGTTAAAGTCTGCACCTGGGGCACAGGGTTCACCGTTGCAAGCTTCTTTTTGTGCTTAGCTGCTCCACTCTCAGCTGTGCAACTGTCCACTATGTCAAGTTGCAGCATTGTTGAGCTGCCCACTGAGCTGACCTGTGCTGAGTTGAGCTGTCAGCTGAGCCAAACAGTGTTGAGCCACCCTCTCCTTTCACACAGGCTAGACTGACCTTTCCTATTGTCTTCTAAATTGTCTCAAGTAGGAGGATTGTTTCTCTCTTTTTGTAGGTTCTTTAGTTCCAGAATCTGTTTAGAGGCTTGATTTAATGTTTTTGAGTGAGACACAGGAAAGCTCAGGCAACTTCCTGGATTCTCTCTGCCATCTTGAATCCGCCCCCAGAACTACATTCTCTATTTCTTAAAAATTTATCATTTCTGGGGTAGCTAGGTGGTACAGTGGATAGAGCACTGGCCCTGGAGTCAGGAGGACCTGAGTTCAAATCCAGCCTCGGACACTTAACACTTACTAGCTGTGTGACCCTGGGCAAGACACTTAAACCCAATTGCCTCACTAAAAAAAAGAAAAAAATATTATCATTTCTTTCAAAATTTAGCTCATTGGATGCCTGGGTGAATGGCACTTCCTGACTTGATTGCCAGTCATCTTTGGTATAGATCTATCCTACAGCAGGTGCTTGATTAGTCAGTCATTAAGAGTTTATTAAATACTTGATATATTTCTAAATGCTGGACTAAGTGCAGAAATACAAACAAACAAACAAACAAAAGATAATCTGTATCCTCAAAGAGCTTATGCTCTAATGGGGGAAAACAACAAATATAAGGAAGGTGAAAAGATGAAGGTGGGGAAAATATTCCAACTCAGGGTCATGATGGAGAGGTTTGGAAATACACAGCCTGTTAAGAAGTGGATGACTGGCCTGGATGTATTCCTTAAATGGAAGTTCTATAAAAAGGCATCCAAACATGGAGAAACTATCCAGTAATATGGAGGGGGGAAGGTATTTCAGAGCTGTGAATTAAAGACTGGAGTGATCCAAAATAAAGAGATTTCAGGTCATGGTGAAGAAGTTCAGAGGAGTGCAAATTATGATGCTGCAAAGTCTTAATTTCCTTTTTTTTCCTCATTTCTTACTTATGGTATTCATGCTCTATATATGTTGATTGATTGATTGATTGGCTCATTTTACACACAAAAAAAAGATGGGAACAAACCATTGGTCTTCATCCCTTCTTTTCCCTTCCATGTCCTGAGCCCTGTGCCCTAATCCTACTTTCAACTGTTTCTCATTACTTTTTCCCACTAGAATGCTATAATGGTTTATTTTTTTTTCATCTTAATAGTACTTTATTTTTTCCAGTTACATATAGATATAGTTTTCGGCATTTATTTTTATAACATTTTGAGTTACAATTTTTCCATCCATCCCTTCCATCCCCTCTCCCTAACACAGAAAGAAATCTCATATAGATTATATATGTACAATAATATTAAACATATCTCCACATTAGGTTGTGAAAGAAGAATGAGAACAAATGGAATAACCTTAAAAAAGAAAGCCAAAAAAAGTAGAAATAGTGTGGTTCAATCTGCATTAAGATTCCCTAGGTATTTTTTTCTGGATATGGATAGCATTTTCCATCATGAATCCTTTGAAATTGTCTTGGATTATTGTATTACTGAGAGGAGCTGTTTATCACAGTTGATCATCATACAATGTTGCTGTTCCTATGTACAATGTTCTCCTGGTTCTGCTTACTTCACTCAGCATCAGTCCATTTAAGTCTTTCCAGATTTTTTTTTATCTGTCTGGTCCACATTTCTTATAGCACAAGGTATTACATTACATTCACATACTAGAACTTGTTCAGCCCCTCAATTTCCAAGTCTGCTACCACAAAAATACTTGCTATAAATATCTTTGTACATGTGGGTCCTTTTCCCTATTTGATTATCTCTTTCAGATAAAGACATAGGACTGGTATTACTTGTTACTGTACTGTTTTAATAGCTTTCTATCTCTATTCTGTACACTCTCTAATCCATCCTTCATATTCTTATTCCAAAGTAATCTTCCTTAAATATCAATCTGATTATTGTTCATTCACACTCAAAATATTTAGTTGTTCTCCACCTAATATTCAAATATAAGGTCATCCATGGCACTCATTCATGTTAGTTTGAACTAACGTTTAGTTTTATTTTGTTCTATTTTCTTTCGTGCATTTTAAGCCATAGGAAAACTGGTTTTATTTCTATTCCTTGATCCTGTTCTTCCTCTTCCTCTTTCTGTGTACTTATATGTTCCCAAAACATGTCTAGAACAACCTTCCATCGTATTCTGTCTGCTGATATACTTTTCTTTTCCACAAGTCTCAGTTCAGATGACAACTCCTTCATGTTTTGCCTACTTGCCTAACCTGGCCAGGGAACTAGTGTCTGTAGTGAGTAGAATGCTGGGCAAGAAGTCAGAAATAAATGTATAAATGTATAAATCCTGCCTCAGACAAAAAAAGTAAATTTTTCAGAAAGGCAGCTAATCATTCTTAGTTCCCTGATTTGTAACAAGATAATAATGGCAGCTGTTTCATAGGATTGTTGGATAATTCAATGAGCAAAACATAAAAAACCAACTCTTTAAGCCTTAAAGCACCATGTAAATGACAGCTTTCATCACAATCATCATCATTGTTGTTACTATCATTATTAGCTAGGAATCATCCTATAATTTATTATATATTTTGCCATTTTAATATACCCTCTATGATTAATAACATCCCAATTGGTATGATAGTTATTTGTATAAACACCTCATTTGTTTTTTAGTCATTGAACTCATGTCTTACTCCTCAAAAGCCCATTTGGGCTTTTCTTGAAAAAGATAGTGGAGTTCTTTCCCATAGCTTTGTCCTGCTCATTTTATAGATGAGTAAACTGTGATAAACAGGGATTTGTGACTTGCACTGATTCATACAGCTAATACATTTCTGAGGCCAGATTTGAACTCAGGAAGAAGAGTATTCCTGGAACTCTATTAACTACACCACTTGCCTCATTTTCTCTTCTTATATTATAAATTTCATGCAAGTGGAGATTGTAATTTTTCATCTTTTTTTCACCCTAAAGTCCCTCAGTCAATATTTGTTGCTCTTAATAGAGCCAAGTTTATTCAAAAGGAGCTATTAGGAAGAAACATTTCTCTCTGTCTCTCTGTCTCTCTCTGTCTCTCTGTCTCTCTGTCTCTCTCTTTTGTGGGGAAAGTGACTTACCCAAGGTCACACAATTAGTAAGTGTCAAGTGTCTGAGTCTGCATTTGAACTCAGGTTTCCTGGATCCAGGGCCGGTACTTTATCCACTGTACCACCTGGCCACCCCCTACATTTCTCTTAATAATACTGATATAGCTAACAACTACAGCCCCATACATTTGAACATAAATATAAGGACAATAGAACAAGTTCCATAAATAAAGGAGTCAGGATATACTTTATGTAGTTTCAAATACATTTCTCTAAATGGTTTCTCAGGATTATATGCTCAAAACAGTACATAAAATACTAAAAGGCATTCCTCAGACTCATAATCACATTAAGAAGCTATTCACAGTGATATGAAAATTTTCTCTGGTCATAGACCACTATATATTACACAAATGTAGTAAAATGAGGTCCGAACTTGCAGTCAGGATTATGGGAGTTTAAATTCTTTCTCAGATAAATATCTGGAAAACCAGTTAACCACTCTCAGACTTCATTTCTTCATCTATCTATCAAATTGGGTTATTAGCACCTTCGAAATTGGGTTGTTATGAAAGTAAATGAAATAAAACATGGAAAGAGATTTGCAAAACTAAAAGTGCTTTTATTTTTGTGGTGGTGTTTATGGCTGTTTTGATTGTTGTTGTTGTTATCATCATCACCCCACTTCCTATTCATAGAGGACAAAGATAAGAGTCTAAGCAAAACAAGTCAATTTTAACAAAGATTGTCATTAATAACCAGAATATAAACACATGCAATGACTGTGTGGCTAAGCAATTGCAAAATGAAATGAAGATCTTAATTCAAGGACAAAAATTTGATGACACTTTCATCTTTGAAATATGACAGGATGGGTACATCTTATTAAAAAGTAGCAGAATGAGTAAAAACAAATGGACATGATTAGAGAGGATTCTAGATCAATAAAATATGTTCATGTAAGAAAATACAGGATTGGGGAGGTAGAAGCATCAAAGAGAAGACATCATGAGCCTGCCATACAAATAGGCATACAAATAAATATATACATACATAGACACATATTTATTAGAAAAATTAGACAAATAGCTGTTTGAGTTCTTTTTGTTAAAGTCATAACAGTTAAGGACTACTACTTGACTTGCTTTAATGATAATTTAATGCTACAAAACTTAGAAGAGCTCATAAAAGGAAATTCTACTAAGGATTTCACTAACAGGAGGGAACTAGTTAAAAGGGCAGAAATGATGTGAACCTTAGAGAAAAAAGACTAATAGCTTTTTTTTTTTTTTGTGAGGCAATTTGGGTTAAGTGACTTGCCCAGGTTAACACAGCTAGTAAGTGTTAAGTGTCTGAGGCTGGATTTGAACTCAGGTACTCCTGACTCCAGGGCCAGTGCTCTAACTTTTTGAGTTGTTGACAGAGAAAGGGAACACCAGGCCAATCCTGACATATTCTCAAATTGGGGAAAGTATATCTCAAAGGATTTAGACAAAAATTAGGAAACCTCAAATGGACTAATATTTTACAGGGAGTATATTGGCCCAGGAAAGAAAGAGAGGATAATTTGAAAATTACAATCCAGAATAAAAAATGGAAAAGTTTTCTGAAGATTCACACACACACACACACACACACACACACACACACACACACACACACACATAGATAACACTCACAAATTAGAATTTACAAAGCTATTTAGAGGCTACACGCAAAAAAACTTTAGGCAAGAAAGAATTAATGCAAAAGTATGCCATATTTTTGTAAGAAATGTGTCCAAACTAGTAAAAATTAGAATGAATTCAGATTGATCATAAAAGATAAGGATACATTGTTTTTAATAGAAAAAAACAGATAAAGATATATAACATGGCTATGTAACACACTTATAGCCACATGTGTGTATCTATGACTGAGATATAGGAACAGTGTCAGTGAAATTTTCCCTATATGTTTTCTGGAATTCCTCATAACATATAAAATTATATACAAATTCATTCTGCATGAATTACAATATACACAAAGGAAGAACTTGTTGCTCAACTGATCTAGAATGGGAACTAAAATGTAAATAACCCAGCCTTCTTCTACTGTTCCAATCTTTTTATACCTTATTCTCCAACATGTACTCTTAGATCCAGTCACTCTGGTCTCTTAATTTTTTTCCATGGGATTTCCAGTGCCAAGGTGGCAGAGAAAGGAAGGAAGACTCTGGAGCTCTTCCAAATTTCCACTCCAAAACAACAAAAAACAGCCTCTGAATCATTCCAGGAGCAGGGAAGCAGTATACTAGCCCATTAGGAAATGTATTTCTTTTGTTTGTGAGAGGAAAGTGAGCTCTAAGAGCAGCAGCAGCAAAAGCAACAACAATATCTTCTGGGCTCCAAACAGGGAGCCAGAATCTGCAGGGCTATGAGCGTAGAGCAGTTTCGTCCCCACCCCCCACAAACCAGCAGTCCCCTGAACAAATCATCAGTCTGGGAAGTATCAAAAGACACCATCACCAGGCACCCCACACCTAGCACAGACCACCAAATAGGCCTTGATCCCAAACCTGACTAGAACTGAAGTGCTGCCCAAGACTGGTCAACAACAAATTCCCACCTGTGGGGCCTACCAGAAGAGAGACTCTTTTTTCCAAAACAAACTAGCACTAGGGGCTCCAATTCTCCAGGCATATCTGCAACAAACTTACCCCTCCAGGGCCTGCTATCAGAGTAATGCTGTTACCATAGAAACCAAGGAGCAAGATGCTCATACTTGGGTGAATTTGCAACAAAATTACTTCTCCAGAACCTGCAAACAGAGTGACTCTATTACCATAGAAACGAAGCAGTAGAGAACTACACTTGGGACAGAGCATCAACTTCAGTGCTCCTGGGGCAGCCACAAGAAATATTTTGTTAACTATAGAAAACCAGCAGGAAGATACCACCCATGTAAAAAGCCAGTCCATATCTAAGGTAGGCAAAAAGGGAGGAATAACACCCCAATACCAGTTAGAAGGGAAGTTTATTCTACAGAGAAAGCAAGAGACTAAGCCATGAAGCCCAGTGACAGCCACTGGTAAGATGCAGAGCCTCAGCACAAAAACTTTGGACATTGTAGGAATAGAGTCTGATTCTCTCATAAAAATACTGTCACAAAAAAGGGCACAGAAATGAACAAGACAACAAATAAAAAATTTGACTATTCAAAGTTGCTACAGTGATAGAGAAAATCAAGGCATAAACTTACAGGAGGGCAATAGTAACAAAATGGCTACAGCTGAAGCTTAAAAAAACAAAAATGTAAATTGGTCCCAGGTCCCAAAAGGATTCTTGGAAGAGCTTAAAAAGTATATGCCGAGGAAAATAAGTCCAAAAAATAGATTTAGCAAAATAGAAAAGGACAAAAGATCAATGAATAAAATAATTCTTGTAAAACTAGAGTTGAACAAATGGAAATTAATGACTCTATGAGACACCAAGGTAAAATAAAACAGAATCAAAAAAGTAAAAATAAAATGGAAGAAAATGTGAAATTTTTCATTGGAAAAACAACTTACCTAGAAAATAGATTGAGGAGAGATAATATTAGAATTATTGGACTACTTTAAAATCATGATTTAAAAAAAATAGCCTGGGCAAAATAGTTAAAGAAATTATCATGAATGTCTGAAAGTCCTTCTTTTCCTTGAAGTCCCATTTTTCCTCTAAGAGATTATACTCAGTTTTACTGGGTGATTTTTGATTATAATCCCAATTCCTTTGTCCACTGGAATATCATATTCCATGCCCTCCAGTCCTTTAATGTAGAAGCTGATAGATCCTGAGCTATCCTGACCATGGCTCCACAGTATTTGAATTGTTTCTTTTTGACTGCTTGCAATATTTTCTCCTTGACCTGGGAGTCCTGGAATTTTGCTATAATATTCCTGGATGTTTTCCTTTTGGGATCTCTTATGGGAGGTAATAGGTGTATTCTTTCAATTTCTATTTTACATTATGCTTCTAGAATATCAGGACAATTTTTACTGACAATCTCTTGGAAGATGATGTCTAAGCTCTTTTGTGATCATGGTTTTCAGGTAGTCTAATAATTTTTAAATTATCTCTCCTGTATCTATTTACCAGGTCAGCTATTATCCCAAGGAGATATTTCACATTGCCCTCTATTTGTTCATTCGTTTGAATTTGTTTTCTTTTGTCTTGGATTCTCATAAAGTCCTTAGCCTCCATTTGCTCAATCCTAATTCTTTTTTTTTTATCATTTTAATTGCAGGGCAATGAGGGTTAAGTGATTTGCCCAGGGTCACACAGCTAGTAAGTATCAAGTGTCTGAGGCCAGATTTGAACTCAGGTCCTCCTGAATACAGGGCTGGTGCTCTATCCACTGTGCCACCTACCCACCCCCCTCAATCCTAATTCTTAAGCAAATATTTTCTTCACAGAGCTATTCCATTTGGCTTTTCAAGCTGCTGACATTTTTTATAACTTTTCTGCATAACTCTATTTTTTTTCTCTCCCTCTCTTACTTTATCTTCAAAGAACTTTTTTTTGTGTGTGTGAGGCAATTGGGGTTAAGTGACTTGCCCAGGGTCGCACAGCTAGTAAGTGTTAAGTGTCTGAGGCCGGATTTGAACTCAGGTACTCCTGACTCCAGGGCCAGTGCTCTATCCACTGTGCCATTTAGCTGCCCTTTCAAAGTCATTTTGACCATTTCTATGGCCTGAGACCAATTCATATCAAAGAAAAATCCCCTGATATATTAGAACATGAGGGCAAAATAGAAATCGAAATTTTGCACCTTACTCTCATTAAAGATGGCTCAAAGAGGGAATAACATACACAGTCATTTGGATAATAGAAAGGGAGGAGATATTGATATAAAGGAGGAGATATCAGGGAAAGCAGAGATCAGAAGTAAGATACTTGTGAAGAGGAAAAGGGTAGGGAATAAGAGTTGGGGTATAAATAGGTGAAAAAGAGCATGTAGGGAAATAATGTTAGTCATCACAAATATAAATGTGAATAGGATGAACTCACCTATTAAATGGAAGCTTATAGCAGAATGGATTAAAAACCAAAATCCTACAATATGTTGTATACAAGAAACATATTTGAAGTAGAGAGATACTCATAGGGTAAAACTAAGAGGCTGGAATAGAATCTATTATGCTTCAGATGAAGCAAGGAAGGCAGGGGTAGCAATCATGATTTCAGACAAAGCAAAAGCAAAAATATATCTCACTATAGGAGATGAAGAAGAAAACTATATCTTGATGAAAGGTACCTTAGACATAGAAATCTTATAAATACTTCACATATATGTACCAAATGGCATATCTAAATTTTTGAAGAAGTTGAATGAGTTACAAGAGGAAATAGATAATTTTTCCATGAAATTGATACTCCATTTCTCAGCCTGGGCATTTCTCAACTATCCCCCTTTTCTGAACCACTGGCCCTCCTCTGTTCAATCCATTGACATTCAAGTTTTCCTCTAAGTGCCACCCCCCCTACAAAAACCCATCTTTTACTGGAAACCTAACCTTACCATTCTTAATCAAAACAATTTCCCTCTGTTAATTATTTTCTATTAATCTTTTATATTGTTTGCTTTGTATATATTTGCTGACGTGACATCTCCCCAATAGGTCATTGAGGAAACAGATTATTTTTAATAAGATACATTTTTATTTAAAGTTTTCAGTTCCAAAATTTATCCCTCTTTCCCTCTCTCCCTGACCCTCTGCCTGAGGTGGTAAGCAATCAGATTTAGGTTATATGGGTACAATTAGGTAAAACATTATCATCTTAGCAATTTACTATAAGAAAATGCAATGAATGAAAGTAAAAAATAGCATGTTTCAGTCTGTGTTCAATCAATGTGAGTTCTTTCCTTGGAGGTAGATAGTATTCTTTATTATTAGTCCTTTGTAATTGTCTTGGATTATTGCATTGCTGGGAATAGTTAAGCCATTTACAGTTCTTCATCAAGCAATATTGCACTAACAAATATTCTGCTGTTTCTTCTCACTTCACTATATAACATTTCATATCCTTTCCAGGCCTTTCAGAAATCACCATGTTTGTCCTTTCTTATACCACAATAATATTCCATCACAAGCATAATACCAAAGCTTTTTTTAGCCAGTCCCTAATTGATGGACTTTCCTTTGACTTCCAATTCTTAGTCACTACAAAAAGAACTCATACATACATACATATATATATATATATATATATATATATATATATATATATATATATATATATATGTATATATATGTATATATATATACATATATACATATATACATATATATATATAACAAATAGGTAATTTTCTTTTTTGGGTGATATCTTTGGGTTATAAACCTAGCAGGAGTATTACTTGATCAAAAGATATGTACAATTCTATAGTCCTTTGGGCATAGTTACAAATTGCTCTCCAGAATGGTTGGATTCATTGCCAAATCAAACAACAGAGGATTAGCTTCCCACTTATCCCATATCCTCTCCAACATCCAATATTTTAATTTTTTGTTATAGTTTCCACTCTGATACATGTGAGGTGATACCTCAGAGTTTTTTTAATGTGAATTTCTCATATCAATAGTTATTTAGAGCATTTTATATGATTATAGATAGCTTTGATTTCTTTGTTTGAAAACTGCCTGTTCATATCTTTGACCATTCAAAATTGGGGAATGTATTATATTTTTATAAATATAACTCAGTTCTCTATATTTGAGAAATGAGGCCTTTATCACAATAACTTGTTTCAAAAAATCTTTCCCAGTTTGCTCTTTTGCATATAAATTTTGTTGCATTGCTTTTGCTTGTGTAAAAGCTTTCTTATTTTATACAATTAAAATCAATTAATTTTACATTTTATATTGCTCTGTATATCTTCTTTTGTCCTAAATTTATACTTTGTCCATAAATCTGATAGATCAACTATTCCATTCTTTCTTAAATTTGCTTATGGTTTTACGCTTTATGTGTAAGTCATATACCCATTTTGACCTTATATTAGTATACTCTGTGAGATGTTGGTCTGTACCTGGTTCCTTCCATCCTGTTTTGTAGTTTTCCTAGCAGTTTTTGTCAAATAATGGTTTTTGTTCCAAAAGCCTGTATGTTTGGTTTTATCATATATTAGATTACAATAGTCTTTTACTATAGTATAATTTCTACCTATTCTATTACACTGATCCACCTCTTTATTATTTTTTTCTTTTTAGAATTCACATTTAGCGTGCCTCTTTTATCCATAAAAGTATCGTATTATTTTCCAGTTACATGTAGAGATAGTTTACAACATTTGTTTTTATAAGATTTCTAGCTTCAAATTTTTCTCCTTCACTTACCTCACTACTGCCTCCCCAAGACAGCAAGGAATCTGATATAGGTTATACATGTACAATCACATTAAGCATATTTCTGCATTAGTCATGCTGTGAAAGAATCAGAGGAAACAAGAAAAACCTTAAAAAAGAAAAAGAATAGAAAAAGTATGGCTCAATTTGCATCTAGATTCCCCGTTTCTTTTTTTTTTTTTTTTCTGGATTTGGAGAGCATTTTCTATCATGAGTCCTTTCGAATTATCTTGGACCACTGTATTCCTGAGAAAAGTCAAGTCTATCCCAGTTAATCAACACATAATGTTATTGACACTGGGTATAATGTTGTCTTGGTTCTGCTCAACTCACTCAGCATCAGTTCATATAATTCCTTCCAGGTTTCTCTGAAATCCACCTGCACATCATTCCTTGTAGCACAATATTATTCCATTACATTTGTATACCACAACTTATTTAGCAATTCCCCAACTGATGGGCAACCCCTGAATTTCCAATTCTTTTCCACCACAAAAAGAGCAGCTATAAATATTTTTGTACATGTGGGTCCTTTTCCCTTTATTATGATCTTTTTGGCAAAAAAACCTAATAGTGGTATTCCTGGGTCAAAGAGTATGTACAGATTTATAGCCCTTTGGGCATAATTCTAAATTGCTCTCCACAATGCTTGGATCAGTTTACAGCTCCACCAACAATGCATTAGTGTTACAATTTTTCCACAGCTTCTCCAACATTTATTATTTTCCTTTTTTGTCACACAAGTCAATCTAATAGGTGTTCAGGTGGTAACCAAGACTTGTTTTAATTTGCATTTTTCTAATCAATTGTGATTTAGAGAATTTTTTCATATGGCAATAGATGGCTTTGATTTCTTCATCAGAAAACTGCCTGTTCATATCCTTCGACCATTTCTCAATTGGGGAATGACTTGGAATCTTATACATTTGATTTAGTTCTACCTTTGGAGGTGGATAGTATGTTTCATCAATATTACTTTGGGATTCTCTTGGATCTTTGTATTTTTTAGAATAGTCAAATCATTCACAATTCTTCATCAAACAATATTGCTGTCTCTGTGTACAGTGTTCTCTTGGTTCTGCTCTCTTCCAATATATCATTTTATACATGTCTTTCTAAGCTTTTTTGAAGCCATCCTGCTTTTCATTTCTTGCTGCACAGTAATATTCTATTAACATCATATACCACAGCTTTTTTTAGCAATTCCCCTATTAATGGGCATTCCTCTAATGTCCAATTTTTAGCCACCACAAAAAGAGGTGCTATAAATATTTTTGTACAAATAAGTCTTGTAAATAATTAATTGTCATTTGAGGGTTTTATAGTCCCATCTTTTGGCTAGAATTAAAAAAAAAAAAAACCTCGGCACATGCACTAGCCCCTGAGGCTCTGCAAATGGCACAGTGCTCCACCCACTGGTTGTAGCTGTAGCCATGGCACTGGCACCTCATATCATCACCACTCACCAACGCCTACATGGGCCTGGCAAAATTATAATGATTGGAAGTCCAGTGAGGGCAGTCATGTAACTGTCAGAGCAGCCACCCAATTGGCTGGAGGGCTGTGTAGTCAGCCTGAAGTCTGCTGGGAAGTCGCCATTCTAGCTTGAAGCTGGAAGGTGACAGGACACTGCTGTATGTTCTCAGCTAATTCCTAGGTGCTGGTGTAGTTCAGGTTGTATAATTTCCCTTTTCCCATTTTATTTCTTTTCCCTTGATCCTACTGATCCTGTTTGTGTTTTTTTAAGTTCGTTCTTGTTAAATAAATCCTGCTCTGTTTTGAGGAAGGCTGTCTCCTTCCTTGCCCCAGTATTGTGGCAAGCCATTTAGTTAACACTCCCCAATTAAAAATTGGTCCCCACAGTCTTTTTCTCTTTTGGGGGATGTCTTTGAGATATAAACTAAGTGATGTTATTTCTGGGTCAAAGGTTATACACAATTCTATTGCCCTTTGAGGATAGTTCCACATTGCTCTCCAGAATGGTTGAATCTTTTCACAACTCCACCAACAGTGGATTAGTGTCCCAGTTTTCCCACCACCCTTCCAACAACCAATGTTTTCCATTCTTGTTATATTTGCCATTCTATTATCAGTTCTTTCTTTGTAGGTGGATGATATGTTTCATTGATAATACTTTGGGATTTTCTTGGACCATTGTATTATAAAGACTAATTAACTCCGTCACAGTCCTTCATCAAACATTATTGTTGTCTCTGTGCACAATGTTTTCTTGGTTCTATTCTCTTCACTATACATCAGTTCATATAAGTCTTTCCAGGCTGCTCTGAAATCATCCCACTTGTCATTTCTTATACCACAATAATATTCCATCACCACCATATGCTACAATTTGTTTAGCCATTCCCCAATTCATGGGAAATCCTTTGATTTTCAATTCTTAGCCAGCACAAAAGGAACTACTATAAATATTTTTGTTCAAATAGGTGTTTTTTCTCTTTTGGGGGATGTCTTTGGGATATGAACCTAGCAGTGGTGTTGCTAGATCAACAGGTATGCACATTTCTTAGTATATTGAGATCTATAGCACTTGAGTCAAGAGATTAGAATGGATTTCAATAGTGTCAGCATTTTCTTCACAATTGCCTAATCATGTTGGCCTTCCCTTTGCTCTTTATAGTTACTATTTCCATTTTAAACATTATTCTTTTCTATATGGAGAAAAATGTCAATGGTACTCATCATTGAATTCAAGAATGTATCTGTTTTCTCTCCAAATTATTTGCTTTAAAACTATAACTTCTTCAAGAAGTTGTCCAATTCCATCCTTGTTCATCTTCAACCTGAAACTTTCCTCTCTACTCCTGAAACCAACCAACCAAAAAATATTAGGCATCTTTAGCATTCCTTGAAAGTTTCTTATTCTGGGAGTTAACCTAAGAATTATTTTTCAGCCTGTACCACTCTATTGAATTTGTCTTTGGTTATTTGTTAATTTTGCATAGGGTTTTCTTTTTAACTATTTTGTTACACTGTCTATTATGCCAGTTTGCCTAATCCTGCTCAATGGTAATCACTCTCCTTTCATTTAGTGTTCCAATTGGGAATCATAAATCTATTTTTTACTTCCTTTCAAACAGATTTTTATTCCATAGCTCAAGAGATATTAGACTGTAATTTAACATTAGAAGCCTTAACTTTGAGTTCAGATTTTATTACCTCTTTCAAATTACATGATATAATAAACACTACTTTCTCGTAATGAATTATACTTTTAGATGAACTTGTCAAGAGATCATACCAGAGAATATTCTTTAAGTTTGGCCTCAGTCACTTTAACCTCTAATGTCCAGCACAATGATAGACCTAAAACTTCTCTAAAGAAAGTAAAAAACTCAAAAAATGATCCCTGTAACAGTAGAAGACATTTTGTGATCATCTTCCATTTTTCTACTGTTTCCTGGCTGACATTTAGTCAACATTAGTCTTCATTATATCTCTAAATGTTGACTCTGTGGCAGTTTGCAATACCCTAAGAGACAATATGACTCTATAAAAATTTTCTATTGTTCCTGAAAGTGAAAATACATTCAATAAAAGACAAGGTGAAACACTTGTTTGTTTCACTCTGTGTGAATGTATGTATGTGTTCTCAATTTTAGTGAAGTTCCATTTAGAACTTTCTGGACTTTGAATGATAAGGAAAAAAAGTAAATGAGGCTAAAAGTATCTAAATAATAAGCATATGGGTAAACTAAAACTGTTTCTTTCTTAAGTAGGCAACAAATATTATTATAGTGAAAATTAATATTTATTTGAATTTCAAAAACAAGTATCAGGAAAGGTCCTGGAACTCTGTGGGGCCTTTTTCATTATGATTAACAAGATGGGTTCTATAATAAAATCATGCTCACTTTAATTATTATGATTCATCTTTTTATCATTGTCTAACTTTACTCAAATTAATTGCATCAATTATTGAAAATTATATGACTTTCTCAAAAATTAATCATTTAACTAATTAGTGAAAATGTATTATTAATTATTTTTAAAGTAGAGAAAAATGTACAAACATAAAGACAAGAGTGAGCTGGTATTTAAAAATGAGTTTACACCTTTTATCCTTTTCCCCTTAAAATAAAGGTAAATCCTTTTTTTGTTTGTTTTCTTGGGGCAATGGGGGTTAAGTGACTTGCCCAGGGTCACACAGCTAGTAAGTGTCAAGTGTCTGAGGCTGGATTTGAACTCAGGTACTCCTGAATCCAGGGCCGGTACTTTATCCATTGTACCACCTAGTTGCCCCCAATTCTTTTTTTTAAAGTTCAGATTAGATACTCTAATTTCTTACCCTGCTCCCAAAGTAATATTTAATAAAATGTTTACTTAATTGAATATATACCATAATTGTTGACTTCTAACTTTTGTCTCCTTTTGAAAAACTACCTGTCCAGAAGTATTAGTTTCCACATACATATTTTTCAAAAATTAGATATAAATAAATTAATATAATTTATTTGCTAATGACTAAATTTCACTGAACAAGTGGCCTACCATTTTGATTATTCAAGGAGAAATGTAAATGTTATTGTTTATATGTAGATTATGTACCACAATACAACTTGAATTGAAGGATTCCAAGGAGAAAAACAAAACAATTAAATCAAATAAATAATGAAACCAAATGGATGGCTTAATAGTTTTTACTTAGGGACACATGTAAATTAGGCTTATGTTATTATAAATATATGTTCTATACCAAAATAAGTAGGACTCTAATAATATTTTGGAAAGCAGATGAGAAATCCAAAATATTTAAGACAGATTGAATTATGTTTTAAAATTGATTTAAATTCAATGAGGAAAAGTTTTAAGTATTTCACATAAGCAATGCATTTCCAGAAAATTCAAGTGTGTCTTCAGGAGCAAGTCAGTTAATCTCAGAAAACAAGCATCACTCAAATATGATAAATTTTAAAGGAGTCAGGTGTAAGCAGATAAGTACATAGAGAGAGACAGATATTGAGAACATATTAATTGTTTACTATGTGCCAGGATTTGTGTTTATGATATGAACATATTTATATATTTACACATTTATATGCATTCATTTATACATACATGAATACATATACATATACAAACAAACATGAGTCCCTGCCACCAAGGAGCTTATATAAGAATTGAGTAAGTTTTGCAAAACAACACAAAATATTGCTGAAAAGGAGGTAGGAGGTCAGGGTAATGTCAAAGAATAAGCATTTAGGTATTTGGTGAAGACACTGAGGAAGTCACCTAGCTTCTGTATAAATAAAACAAAGGGTTAGTTATGAGATCTAGAAGGAGAATAATTGAAATCTTAATTTTCATTGGGATAGAAATAATCAAAGAATGAGGGAATAGTAAACTCGAAGCAGGAAATACAGTTGCCACCCTTCATTGGCAGAGGGAATTTCTTTCTTTAGAATTACATTAAAATCATGGGTATGATTTAAAAAGCATGGCATAGTAAAAAACCCATTTTTCTTGGGAATGTATAACAATTGGTTTCAAAACTTGGTTCTACTTTCTTGCTACCTTAATTGCAAAATCAAGGCTTGGATTATAATATCTAAATATCCATCCATACCTAGATCTATTACAAAACATCTTCCTCTTTAGCCTTCCATTTGATGACTCTATTAGAATAATTAAATGTTTAATCCATGACCTCATTCAGGTATATGAGTACATATCTGTATACATTTATGCATACATCTACGCATGTATGCATTTTTATTTCAAGTACTCTTTTAATACATGATGGACATACAAGACTTCATACATAAATTGTAGTTTGAACCCCTTATCCCATATGTCAAGCCCAGTCACTAGAAAAAGAATCATAGGGGCAGCTAGGTGGCACAATGGATAGAGCACCTGCCCTGGATTCAGGAAGACCTGAGTTCAAATCTGGCCTCAGAAACTTAACACTTACTAGATGTGTGACCCTGAGCAAGTCACTTAACCCTAATTGCCTCACTTAAAAAAAAAAAGAGGAATCATAGATATATAGATATTCAGGCCCAGACAAAGTTTAAAATAGGAAGAAAAGTGTTAATTTATCATTTAGTAGTCCCTGTATGAGCTAGAAGACCTAGATTCAAAATCTAGTGCTATTATTTGCTTTCATAAGTAACCTTAAGAATGGCAGATCCTTCCTGGGCTTGGATTTCCTTTAAAATGGCTTCCAATTTTAAACTTACTGTTTTCGGTATCTTCCTACTTAATACTGTCACTGCTATTATTGCAACTTATGCTATCCTCATCTTTTATATTAGATATTATAATAGCCCCTTACTGACTTCCCTGATTTCACAACAAAACATAGCATGTCTTCAAAGAGATAGGAATACCAGATCATCTTACTTATCTCTTCACAAACCTGTACATAGGTCAAGAAATAACAGTTAGAACTGAACATGGCACAATGGATTGGTGTCAAATTGGAAAAATATATAACAAAACCATATCTTATAACTATACTTATTTAACCCAAATGTTGGGAAACATTGAAGGCAGAAAGAAAAGGGGATGGCAGAGGATGAGATAGATGTGATATGGAAACAATGAACATGAATATGGACAGGCTTCAAGAGATGATCTGGGGTAGTGGAGCCAAGATGGCAGAGGAAGGACAGTTACTTCCCTGAGCTTTCCCCAAGACCCCTCTAAATACCTTCACAAAATTCCATAAGACAATTCCTGGAGCAGCAGAACCCACAAAAGGACAGGGTGAAATAATTTTCCTACCAGCAAAAACTTAGAAAGTTGAAAGGAAAGATCTATTGTAATGAGGGGAGAGCAGAGCATAGCCCTGTGCAGGCCGCACCAACTGAGACCCAACCCTATCCAAGGCCGCACCAGTGAACCAGGCCTTGGGAGCTTCTGAAACAACTGCAGCCACAAATGCTTCTGGAACTCAGCTCAAGGATGATGATGAGGTCAAACAGTTGCCCAGGGGAGGTTACAGGGGTCTCTTTGCTGGCTCTGAGGCAGGACTCTGTTGTTTTGCCAATGGTTGAGTCCAGGTCAGAGTCTTGAATGAAAGCTCAGGTAAGGAAGGGGGAGTGCAGCAGGATTCTGTTCTGTGTTGGAGGGCAGAGAAGTGGACCTGTAGTGGTTTCCAGACCAGAGCACAAGAAAGGGGAGTAGTAAACATGCCTCTTCTTGAATTATACCACTTTGGAGAAACTAGGGACTTAGAAAATCCTAGAAGTATCTCAGAGAACACTTTCTCAAATCCCCTGGATCTTGGGAAAGCAGGCACTCCATCCTAGAAGCAGTGCCCCACTTTAACCAAGAGTTAAAAGTCAACAAACAGACTGGGAAAGTGAGCAAAGATGTTCACAAGAAAGATAAAAATACACCCTCAGAAGAAGATAATAAAGTTAAAGCTCCTACATCCAAAGCTTCCTAGAAAAATATGAATTGGTCCCAGGCCATAGAAATGCTCAACAAGGACTTTGAAAATAAAGTAAGAGAGGTAGAGGAAAACATGGTAAGAGAAAAACAGAAATGAGAGTGATGAAAGAAAATCAAGGAAAGAAACAAACAAAAAAAAACAGTCAACAGTTTGAAAATCCAAATTGGCCAAATGGAAAAGGAGGTACAAAAGTTCTCTGAAGAAAATAATTGCTTAAAATTAGAATTGAGCAAATGGAAGCTAATGACTTTATGAAAAATCAAGAAAAAATAAAGCAAAACAAAAACATGGAAAAAATAGAGAACAATATGGAAAAAAAAAAACTCCTTGGAAGAACAGCTGACCTGGATAAATAAATCCAGGAGAGATAATTTGAAAATTATTGGACTGCCTGAAAACCATGATCAAAAAATGATCCTAGACATCATCTTCCACGAAATTATCAGGTAAAATTGCCCTGATATTCTAGATGCATAAGGTAAGATAGAAATAGAAAGAATACACTCATAACATTCTGAAAGACATCCTAAAATGAAAACCTCCAGGAATATTATATCCAAATTCCAGAACTCCCAGGCCAAGGAGGAAATATTGCAAGAAGCCAGAAAGAAACATTTAAAATTGTAAAGAATTAATTGTTATTTGAGGTTTTTATGACCCCATCTTTTGGCTAGAATTAAAAAAAAAAAAAAAACCTCAGCACACACTCTAGCCTCTGGTGCTCCACAAATTGCACAGTGCTCCACCCACTGGTTGGCACCTCACTTCATCAACACTTGCCAATGCCTACATGGGCCTGGCCAGTGAAGGCAGACATGGGACTGTCAGAGCGGCCAGCTATTTGGCTGGGGGCTGTGTGTGGTCAGCCTGGGGTCTACTGGGAAGGAGGGAGATTTTTTCACCATTCTACCTCAAAGCTGGAAGGTGACAGGATGCTGCTGTGTGTTCTCAGCTAATTCCTGGGTGGTGGTGTAATTCAGGTTGTATAATTTACCTTTTTTCCCATTTTATTTCCTTTCCCTTTATCCTACTGATTCTGTGTGTGTGTGTGTGTGTGTGTGTGTGTGTGTGCGTGTTTTAACTTTGTTCTTGTTAAATAAATCCTGCTCTTTTTTAAGGGAGGCTGCCGGTCTCCTTCCTTGCCCCAATATAGCGGTGACCAGCTTAGATAACACTACCCAATTAAAAATTGATCCCCACAAAGTGTTGTGGAATCACAGTCATAATAACACAAGACCTCTTCCACATTAAAGGAGATATGGGGGAATGAGTGAGCCTTACTCTCATTAGAATTGACTCAAAAAGGGAATAATATACACCTTCAGTTGGGTATATTAATGAATCTTACCCTTCAGGAAAGTAAAAGGTGAAGGGTATGAGTGGGGAAGGGAGGGCAGAATGGGGAAGGGGGTAGTCAGAAGCAAAACACTTTTGTGGAGGGATAGGGTGAAAGAAGATAGAAAAGAGAGTGAATGTCATGGGATGGAAATATGATGGAGGGAAATACAGTTAGCGATAAGAATTGTGAAAAAAATATTTGAAGCAAGCTTTTTGATAGGCTTCAGTCCTCAAATACATAGACAACTGAGTAATTTTTTTAAAAATAAGAACCATTCACCAATTGATAGATGACCAAAAGACATGAAGTTTTCAGGTGAAATAATCAAAGCTGCCTATAACCATATGAAAAAAAATGCTCTAACTCACTACTGATTTGAGAGATTCAGGTCAAAATAATTCTGGCTACTACCTCATATGCATTGGATTGGATCATAGGTCAGTAGCAGAAAATTACTAATGTAGGGAATATGGGGAAAATGATACATTAATACACTCTTGTTAAAGTTGTGAACTGATTCAAATATTCTGTAGAGCACTTTGGATCTATGGCCAAAGAGCTATAAAACCATGCATACTCTTTGACCTAGTTATACCACTGCTACATTGGTATCCAGAAAGGGAATTAAAAAAAGTAAAAAGTTAAACTCAAAATTGTAGAGATGCCCATCAGTTGGGGAATGACTGAACAAATAGTGGGAGGAGATTATGATGGAAAACTATAGTGATATAAGAAATGATGAGCAGGATGCTATCAGAAAAAACCTGGAGAGACTTATAGGATCTGATGCAAAGTGAAATGCACTGTATACAAAATAACAGCAATATTGTAAGATGATCTGCTGTGAACAACTTAGTTATTTTTATATTTATTTTTTTAGTGAGGAATTTGGGGTTAAGTGACTTGCCCAGGGTCACACAACTATTAAGTGTTAAGTGTCTGAGGCCAGATTTGAACTCAGGTACTCCTGATTCCAGGGCTGGTGTTCTATCCGCTACACCACTTCGCTGTCCCAACTTAGTTATTTTTAGCAATAAAATGATCCATGACAACTCTGAAGGAGTTATGAAAAATGCAATCCATTTACAAAGAAAGAACAGATTGAAGCATATTTTTTTATTTCTGTTTTTAAAAGGTTTTTTGTCTGTTCTTTAAAACCTGACAAATGTGGAAATGTTTTGCATGACTACACATATATAATGTATATTGAATTGCTTAAGTTCTTAAGGAGGGATCGGGAGAGAGGGAGAAAGAGAATGTGGACCTCAAAATTTAAAAAATCAATGACAATGTTTTACATGTAATTTTTGAAGAAAATAAAATTCTAAATAAAAGGAAAAAAAGAGAGGCTCTGCTATATTACAATCCATTGTGTTTTGAGGAGTTGAACACAACTAAACAACTGAACAACAAAAGATTTCCCCCATTCAATTTATCTGCTACATCTCATTGTTCACACTGCTACTTAAGAAATGTAACATGTTGATCCCCAAATTCCTAGTTGAAAAAATATAGAATCAATGGCTCCACATTTGTTAAAGAATAAGCTCCACTTCCTAATTCACCTCTACACTGTCTTCATTTCCTACATATAGATAACTGAACTGAGGCATTCTTGATGATTAAAGATTCTCTGCCTAGTGTGAGAAAATGGTGGGTTTTAGGATGCTCAGAGGGGATAATATTGAGATTGATTGGATTGACTTTGCTGATTAACTCACTTGATGTTGACTTTGTTGAAACCACACCTACCTGAGGGCCTGGCCCTCAGAGTTGTGTGTTCTCTGAGCTCTAACATTGGGCAGGTTCTGATCATGGACAACCCTCAAGTCCAGTGAACCAATGGATTTGGGTGATGCTGGCTAACTACCTTGGAGTGATATGTAGGGACTGCCTCTTGTCAAGCTTCTGCTCACAGAAGCATAAAGAATTCCTTTTTGTCCTGAGACAGGGAGGTGGTGGATAGGCCTTCCTCTCTTCTATCCTAGGTCTGTAGAGCCTCTGAACTTTCTGAGTCATGTGTTCTTACTTTACTAATATTTTATATACTTTAATAAATGCTTAATGCCCCAAACTGGTGCTAAAGCATCTAATTTATAAGTAAGAAATATACTAGTAAACCCAGTTAAATTTCCCCAAACTTGGGACAGAAATAAGGCTACCACATATAATTTTAAATGCCACACTAGGAACTTTGTAACTTACACAACCCAAGATGCTACTCACTTTACTTCTTGTACACTCTCTTGTCTCCTCTACCTTTATATTAGCTGCCTTGCTGAAGTGTAGGCATCTTCTCTCTCCTTTCAAGCTTTGCTTTGTTTTATCTTCTCTTGAGAAAATTGAGAAAGTTCTCTTGAGAACATTCTGTGAGAGTAGAAACTGTCTTGTTTTCTTATTTTTTGTACCCACTTTTGGTTGGGTTTTTTACTCAATATTAGCAAATTTTCCCATATCTATAATCCATTTTTTAGGCATTCAGGGTTAAGTGACTTGCCCAGGTTTACATTATTAATAAGTGTCTGAGGTGAGATTTGAACTCAGGTCCTCCTGAATAAAGGCCTGATGCTATATCCACTGTGCCTATTTGCATCTTCTGTAATCCATATCTAAATCAGCTATCAAACAATCCATCATATCTATCTATCTATCTAAATCTATCAGTTTGTCTCTATCATCTAAACATTTATCTACCTATCACAGTTTGTCTAATTATATCTTCCTGCCTATCTTTCATTCTCTCCTTTCTCATTCTGTTTTGTTTCTCTCATCTGTATCTATCTATCTATCTATCTATCTATCTATCTATCTATCTATCTCATCTATCTTTATCGTAGTAGCCTAACTTCTAACTTGTAAGACTCTCCACACTCATGTTACTATAAATATTTTCAGTTTCATTTAAAATAGGCCTCTTTTTGCATTCTATGTTTTATATAAACAAGTTAATTTTTTTGTTTTCTAATAAACATGTTCTGTTATTTTTAAAAATCTTGCAAATCTTAGAAATGCCTAAGATTTCCAAGCTGAAATGCTCCATAATAAACATGTAAACTCATATTTTTATTTGAAATATATTTTAAAAACCTAGTCATGTAATACTTATTTTATAGATTATCATGGTATATTACATGCTTTTAATGGATTTCCTCTCAATATCATTAAGTTAATACCAACTCGATTCTCTTTCTGTCTCTGTCTCTCTCTGTCTCTCCCTTTTAACTTTCATTCCATAGTGGAGGAAGAACCAGTGATTTCATTGGTATATCTAATTCCCAGTGTGGAAACTCCATTCACAAATGCAGATTAAAACACATAAACAAACCCATGTGACATTATCCTAGAGCGTTCATAATCTGGAGAGATAGTGACTTTTCCATAATCATAGGAAGTTCTTATTATGGAGAAAAGGGATAGATGAATGTATAGAAGATAGATAGATAGATAGATAGATAGATAGATAGATAGATAGATAGATAGATAGATAGATAGATAGACAGATAAATAGTCAGGGCAATCTAGAATGGATTCTTGCCTTTGACATATACTAGCTATGAGAATATCTTCATCATCTATCCATGTAATACAAAAGAATCTTTCTCATATCTACTTATACTACCCCATTCTCTCTGCTCCCCTCCAGTTTCATATCTTCAACTGACTTTTAGACATCTGGAAGTGGATATACAGTACATATATTAAAGTTGATATATATCAAACAACACATTGTATTTTTCCCCTAAACTCCATCACCACTTTGCCTATAACACTATAGGGCAGCATCATCCGTCACTAACCTCAGGTTCACAATGTAGTGGTTGTCCTGGAATCACCACTATCTCATACCTCTTATAACCAAGCTATTGCCAAGGCCTAACCTTTTCTCATTTTTAATATTCCTCAAATATGTCTCCTTTCCTCTTACATTACCACTATTCTAATTCCAACCCTCATCACTTTTTGCCTTCATTATTGCAATAGGATGCTTGTGTGCCAGCTTGACTCAAGTCTCTCCCCCTACTAATTTATCCTTCTTTTAGTCACTAAATTAATTATTCAAAAATGCAGGTAGAACATTGCCGTCACCTTACTCAATAAACTCTAATAGTTCTCTTTAACTTACAAGAGCAAATACAGAATGTTGTGGTTGATCCTAAAAGTACTTTGTAAAATAACTCCCTGCTAACTTTTCAGTCTTGTTATACCTTACACCTTAAAATGTATTTTTTTCCTTTTTTTTTGCGAGGCAATTGGGGTTGTGACTTGCCCAGGGTCACACAGCTAGAAAGAGTCAAGTGTTTGAGGTTGGATTTGAACTCAGGTCCTCCTGAATCTAGGGCCAGTTCTCTATCCACTGTGCCACATAGCTGTGCCAAAATGTACTTTTCAATCCAGTGGCATTTATATCCTGGTGTGGTGCACAGTCAAATTGGTAGAGAAAAGTGAGGAATTTGTCTGAACTTTTCCCAGTTTCCCTCAAAAACAATGTTAACTTAAACCTCTAAAAGAATTCCGGAGTGAAAGAATTCACAAACAGCTGGACTGAAACAATTAACCAGCCCCAAACAACTTAGAAGGACTTAAGGAAAAGTCTCTTTCACTTGGGTGAAAGCAGACCACAACCCAGTACATATCATGCACAGAAAGAGACCTTTAAATTCAGCACAGATCACCCTGGCTCAGAATGCCAGTGGCATGGCATACTAACTGACCTTCTTGCCTTGGAGGACAGGGATTTGGTTAACTCACTTTCTATACACAAATTATGGGGCTGTTGACTTGCCTACTGGGCTAAGTTGTCCCCACCTATTTATGCCTTTTGTCCTGTTTTATGAGATTGGAAGTTTTCCTGCTATACTAGAGCTGAAGGGCTCAGATTCAGCATGCTCTACCACTGGTCTGCTAAGTCAGGACCAAGGGGCCTCCGTTGCAGAGTGGATTAAAAAACATAATTTTACAAAATGTTGTTTACAAGAACCACATTTGAAGCAGAGAGATGCACACAGAGTAAAAGTAAGAGGTTGGAGCAGATTATATTATGCTTCAGCTGAATTAAAAAAAAATATATGGGTACCAATACCAATCCCAGAAAAAGCAAAAGCAAAAATATATCTAATTTTAAAAGATAAGTAAGGAAACTACATATCGCTAAAATGTACAACAGACAATGAATTTATATCAATATTAAACATATGTACCAAGTGATATAGCATCCAAATGCTTACAGGAGAACTTAAGTTAGTCACAGAAAGAGATAAATAGCAAAAATTTCCTGGTGTGGGAGCTCAAACTAGTCCTCTCAGAACTAAATAAATCTAACCAAAAATAAATAGTAAAAAAGCTAAAAAGTTGAATAAAGTTTTAGAAAACTTTGATATGGTATATCTCTGGAGAAAAATTAATGGGGATAGAAAGGAATATACCTTTTCTCAGCAGTATATGGGATGTATACAAAAAAATAGACCTTTTATTAAGGCAGAAAACCCTAAAAATAAAATGCAGAAGCACAGAAATATTAAGTAAATCTTTTTTTTTCAGATCATGATACAAAAACAGCAACAACAACAACAACATAGCTGTGGAAAAATAGACAAAAAAATTAAGTGGAAACTAAATAATCTTATCCTAAATAATGAGTGGGTCAAACAACAAATCATAGAAACAGTGAAGAATTTTATCAAAGTGAAAAAAGTTAATGAGACTACATAATGAAATTTATGGGATCCAGCAAAAGAAGTATGTAGGGGAAATTTTTTATCTCTAAAAGTATAGATGAGTATAATAGAAAAAGTGCAGATCAATGAATTGGGCATTCAATTACAAAGCTAGAAAAAAAGAATTAATTAAAATCCCCAATTAAAGACTGAATCAGAAATTATAAAAATAAAAGAGAAATTAATATAAATTGAAAGAAAATTTTTGAGGAGGTAGAGCCAAGATGGCAGAGAGAAACAAGTATGTTGGTTGATCTCTCCCAAATTTCCTTTGGAAACAGTTTTATATTAAACCTCTAAACAGTCTGGAACTATAGAACCTTTGAAAAGACAGCAAACAAATCTCCTTTTTAAGATATCCCAGAACAGAGCACCCACTAGCTGCATACTAGGGTGCCTCTTCTCATGAGAAGAAAATAAAGCCTTTGTCACCTCGCTGCTGAGTTCCTGAGAATTATTGAGAAGAGGATGAATTTTTCTCTCACAATCGGAGGTTCCACCAAAACGTAAGGAGCAGCGGGGCCCTCCGGGTTCCAGCACTCCCAGCGCCCTTCACCAGCGATGGTTGGAGCCAGAGCCCAGAGAGGGCCACCCCCAACTCAGCAGAGACGTTGCAAATGCACAGTGGAGAAGGCTCACCAAGGGGGTAAGAATTTATCAAAACAGGGATTGCAGTGGGGTGGAAGGAAAAGCCAGCACTCTGGTTTGTTAGGCTCATGTTAGGGAGTCACTTGCTGTGACTCCCTAATATTGCAGGGGTATTGGGTAAATTTATGAATAAAAGCTTTCCTCCCAAGATTGTGAGGATAGAGCAAAATGTTATTGGGGTTTAATATAATGTTTTCTTTGGGCGGGAAAGCCAGGAGAGAGGTCCCTGAATTTCATCTCATGAGAAGAGAACATGGTGTGGAGGCGTGGCTTGGTCCCATGGGGTCATCAACTGACTGTAGGGGTATCTTGTTGGGGGAGAGCCATCCCCCACTGGTGGTGGCTGAGGGAATTTGGGTGAGGGGCAGCTCCAGATCCCTCAGGTCATCTCACTCTCCCCCTCACACCACTGGGACAGCAGCCACACCTAATCTTGTCTTCCCTGGGGGTGGAGGAGACTGCAGTGAAGGGTGGTGGTCCTGGAGTTACTCAGAGTGTCTGTCCTTTGGTTTGCTTTGGTAGGGAGGGGTTCTTTTAATTTGCCCCAGGGAACTTCTCTGGTAAACTATGCCCATTAGAAAAACAAAACAGTTTGCTTGGGAAAGGTGAGGGAGGCCTATGGGTCCTTCAAGAGTCTGGGATTAACAAAGATCATTAGCCCCAGGCAATTCATTTGCTTGGGAAAGGGGAGTGTGAATTCAGTGCCTTTTCTTAGAAAAGAAAAACTTAAAAAAAAATGTTTGAGAATTCTACTTTAAAATCCTGAGAAAACTGATTCCATGTTTTAATTGGTAAACTGTTGACAGATGGAAATTAGGTAATATTTAGCAATTGTTGCATGCTATTGTAAATTGGTTCTGTGATTTTGCTAAGGGTTAAATACTGTTTGGGTTTATTGATTAACTGAAAGCCTTTGCTGAAGCTTTTAGATATTCATTCTTTTACATTAATTGCCTTTCTTCTGAGTTAGCAGATCTGAGCAAACAAGGTGCCAACTATCCACTGGGAGAGAGGACTCGGTTTTCCCTACACTGTATTCATTGAGGCTTACCAACTTCTGTTCTTTTATGGTAACCCCCATGATCATTCCAGGTGGCATGATAAACACAATGTTGAATTTGGCCATGGCAACTGGTATCAATGGTATTAGATTCTTTAATTGTCTTATATTAAATTAGAAGGGTAAAGATGATCACTTTATGGACTCCTTTGCAGGTGGCTTGGGGAAGTTTTTAACAGCGTGGGGCATTCCTGGCATCTCTCACTGGAACAGCTTTTCACTCCTGATGCAGGATCCTGGGGTTCCTGCATTCTCTTGGTTTTGGGTGTGCCATGGTGCCAGAAGGTTAAAGTCCATGTGTGCCAAGGTGCCAGGCATGCCAACCAGGGTGCCAGGCAGTTAAGGTCCACAGGTGCCAGGAGTGCCAACCAGGCCAAGCAGTGTGCCAGGCAATTGGAGTCCACGTGTGCCAAGCAATGTGCCAGGAGAGGCCAAGTAGTGTGCCAGGCAGGGGTGGTCCCCAAGAATTCAAAGGGTTCATTAAAGATGAGGAATGCCATGTCTAGTGGTACAGAAAAGGAAGAAAGTACACCTCCCTAAAATTCCCAAAGACAGCCCTTTGGGAGACAAATTAGATATTTGGGATAAACTTGAGAAGTATAGAGGAAAATGCAAGAAGAGAATGATAAAATATTATATTGTTGCCTAATATGGGCTGGGGTTTCCCCTCAAGGGAGGTTCAGTCCTTTTGCCTAAATTTGGGTCTAATGAAAATCAGGTATGCCAAGTCTTAAATGTACATGTGATCCTTGCTTGGGAAGGGAAACAGAGTTCCCAATAATAGAAATGAAAAGCATGTTTCTCAGATTTCTGGCCTCTCTGCCTGTTTCTTTACTCTGACAGAAAGGACTTCTGGCCCAGACTCCTTGGCTCACCAATTTTGATAAAAGCCTGGAAGAGCAACAAGTTGGAACCTGATTGGGGAGGGCATTGCAGTGAGGACTGAGGAGCAAAACTGGATTCACTACTCTCAAGTAAAAGGGACACCTTTTCCAGAAGAAAAACCAGAGCCAAAACATGAACAGTGGACTGTTAATAAGGAATCTGATCGACTGAGGGTGAAGTTTAAAAAGACTTTAATGTACAATATACCAAGCCTGGTACAAAAAGGGGGAAGGGAGGTAACATTTTGGGGTAGTGGGAGCTGCTTAGGCAAGCAAGTAGTGGAGGAGCAAAAAGGATTTTGATATATGGGCATCTGAAGGAAGAACTGATCCCGTAGGAAGAATAGGAATATCCTTTGAAAATCTCATGGATCCTATATCCCCTATCCTTTTAAGACTCCAGAAATAACTTCTCTAAATCCAGAAGGGAAATTAGGAAACCCAACAGGCCAATGAAGTTAAGGATGTGAGACAGACAGTGGAGACAGAAACTGGGTTTGGAGATTCAAATGATCTGATGGAATGGGTCAGTGCTTTGGGAAGACCAGCTGCCCATACTCTAAGTCCAGATTAGCCTGGAGGGGTTCTGGTGTCTCCTTCAATTATACCAGAATGGGTTGGCAAAGGGTGAGAGTTGCAGGGATTTGGAAAAAGGACAGCAGCTCTTTCTTGGTTTTGAGTGTGCCATGGTGCCAGTAGGAACCAGATGTGCCAAGGTGCCAGGCCTGCCAACCAGGGTGCCAGGCAGTTAAAGTCCATAGGTACCAGGTGTGCTAAGGTGCCAGGCCTGCCAACCAGGAAGCCAATGAGTTATGTCCAAACATTTTTCATCCCTGATCCTCCCCTGAGCTGACCTATGGTGGTATTGTGGTGGAAGACCAACCTTACTCCCTAACTGGACTGGGACTTGTGGGTTGGCACCCCCTTTACCATGGCATCTGAGCATTTCTCCAAATCTGAGTCTAAATCAAGAAAGAAACAGCCCAGAGGGGCAAAAAGGGTCATCTGATGCTCTAATCTGCCTAGATAGCATAGGATTCACAGATTTAGACCAAAAGGCAGAGGAGATATTCAATAAATAGAATGAGAGGAGCCAAATAGTCAAAAATAAAGAGGAAGGATTATGAGAAATGGGTAATTGTCTCCTCTCAATGTGGATATAACAGTCAGTCATACTCCCCTGACCTGTTTGTAGGACAAGGGTCTCAGATCCCCTCCTCCCCCTCAGGTTAGCAAGGTCACATGGTTCAAGGAGCCCTGGTCTCAATTAGGTCCTCTCCAGAGTTCTGTCCATATAAGGAAGTATAAGGTCCACTCCTGAGTTATGCCCATACAAGGAAGAGGGGTGGGAATACTGCGTTCTGATTAGCTAGTTTTTGCGCATAGATTGTAAGCCCGACCAGTGATGAAAAAGGGGAAGGTCCATTCACATTAGGGACTAGGGTATAAAACAGGGCCTGTGAACCCCCTTTCTGGGCACCCACTAGCTGCACACTAGGGTGCCTCCTTCTCATGAGAAGAAAATTATGCCTTTGTCACCTTGAAAAAAAAAAAAAGATATCCCAGAACATCTTCAGGAAAGGTCTGGCTTATCTGGCTAAAGCCAGCCTAAAGCTCAGCACAAAGAGTGTCTGGGCAAGTGAGCAGAAGTCTTTTAGCAATAACACAGCTGCTGGGGACCTGGGGTCCTAGTTCCCCAAACTAGTGTCACAATAGGCCAGTTGTGAAGCTCCCATCCACAACACAGAAGGCCAACTGATGCATCCACTACCCAACAGGAACAACCAGGCTAGGCCACTCTAGTGCAGTGAGCTAGCTGCAAGTTGCTGAAGTCTCAAAGAAGAAAGTCAATGACTGGGCCCCTGACCACCAAAAAAAGGAATTTGGGACAAGACAGTCTGAACCCCAGGAGGAGAGTTCAATGCTAAAAGGCACACAATAGGCTAAAATATGAATGAGAAACAGAAAAGAACCCTCACCATAGAGAATTACTATAGCTACAGGGAAGAACAAAACATAAACTCTGAGAAGAAAAATGATGTCAAAATTCCTATGTATGAAGCCTTAAAGGGGAAGAGAAATTGGTTTCAAGACAAAAAAGATGAAATATGTAAAGAGGAATAAATATCCCAGACTAACTGAAGAGGAACTAAAATCCTTAAATTATACCATTATAGAAAAAAGAAATTGAATAAGCCATCAAGGAACTCCCTAAGAAAATATCACCAGGGGTAGGTGGGTTTACAAGTGAATTCTCATGAACATTTAAAGAACAATTAATTCCAGTACTATAAAAACTACTTGGAAAAATAGGTGAAGAAGGAATCTTACTAAATTCCTTGAATCAGACAAATCTGGTGCTGATATCTAAACCTAGAAGAGCAAAAAGTGAGAAAGAAAATTATAGACCAATTTCACTAATGGATATTAATGCAAAATTGTAAATAGAATATGAGTAAAAGAGATTACAGCAATTTATCACCAGGATAATATATTATGATGAGGTAGGATTTATACCAGCAATGCAGGACTGATTCAATATTAGAAAACATATCAACATAATTCACCTCATCAATAATAAAACTAACGGGGCAGCTAGGTGGTACAGTGGATAAAGCACCAGCCGTGAATTCAGGAGTACCTGAGTTCAAATCCAGCCTCAGACACTTGACACTTACTAGCTGTGTGACTCTGGGCAAGTCACTTAACCCCCATTGCCTCGCCAAAAAAACAAAAAACAAAAAACAAAACAAAAAAAAAATAAAACTAACAAAAATCATATGATTATCTCAATAGATTCAGAGAAAGTTTTTGACAAAATACAGCACATATTCCTATTAAAAAGAATATAGAGCATAGGAATAAATGGGGCTTTCCAGAAAATGATAAAATGTATCTATCTTAAATGATCAGCAAGCGTTATATGCAAAGGTGATAAATTCTAGGCATTCTTAGTAAGATCAGGGGTGAAAAAAGGATGTCCATCATCACCACTATTATTCAATATTATACTAGAAATATTAGCCTTAGCAATAAGAGAAGAAAAAGTAAATTGAAGACATCAGAAAAGGCAAGGAAGAAACAAAAATATCCCTCTTTGTAAATGGTATTATGGCATACTTAGAGAATGCTAAAAAATCAACAAAAAACCTTATTGAAATAATTAACAACTTTAGAAAATTTGCAGGATATAAATAAACATCAGCATCTTGATATACATGACAAAGTCCAGCAAGAAGAGATAAAAAGTTTAAAATAACTTGGACAAAATAAAATATTTGGAAGTCTATCTGCTAAGGAAAGCCACGGAACTATATGAACACAATTACAAAACACTTCACGCAAATAAAATCAGATCTAAATAAATAGAACAATATCAACTGAACATAGATATGCCAAGGTAACATAATAAAAAAAAATGACAGTTCTCCCTAAATTGATTTCCTTATTTAGTATTATACCAATCAATCAAAAATTTTCATAGAGCTAGAAAAATAATTACAAAATTCATCTGCAAAAATAAAATGTCAAAAATGTCATGGGAATAAAAGAAAAAAAACATGCAAAGGAAGTTGACTAGCTGTACCAGATCTAAAACTTTATTATAAAATGGCCTCTATCAAAACTATTTGGTGTTGGCTTAGAAATAGTGTGATAGAGCAGTGGAATAGGTTAGACACATAAAACACAGAAGTAAATGAAAATAGCAATCTCCTATTTGATAAACCAAAAGACTCTACTCTCCAGGATAAGAACTCAGTATTTGTCAAACAATGCTGGGAAAATTGGAAAATAGTATGGCAGAAATTAGGCACAGATCAACATCTTACACTGTATACCAAAATAAAGTCAAAATGGGTATATGGTCTAGACATAAAGGGTGATATCACAGGCAAATTTGAAAAGGAAGGAATAGTTTACTTTTCAGATCCATGGAGAGGGAAGAATTTGTGACCAAAGATGAGATAGAGGACATTATGAAATGAAAAATGGATCATTTTGGCTAAATTAAATTTAAAATGTTTTGCACAAACCAATGCAACCAAAATTAGAAGAAAAGCAGAAAACTTAGGGCAAAATTTACATCCAGTGTTTCTTATAAAGGCCTCATTTCTAAATTATAGATAGAGAACTGAATGAAATATGTAAAAAATACAAGTCATTACCCAATTGACAAATAGTCAAAGGGTATGAACAGGCAGTTTTTAGAAGAAGAAATTAAAACTATCTACAACCACATGAAAAAATATTTTCAACATGACCAATTAGAGAAATGCAAATTAAAAATATTCTGAGGTACCACCTCATGGTAATCTATTTGGCTAATATTACAAAAAAGGGGAAATGGTAAATGTTGGACATGTGGGAAAGTTGGAACACTAATGCACTGTTGGTGGATCTATGAACTGACCCCAAAATTCTGGAGAGCAGTTTGGAACCATGCCCAAAAGACTATAAGACTGTGCATATATTTTGACCCAGCAATACCACTACTAGGTCTAAATCCCAGAGATCATTAAAAAGGAAAAAGGACTCAAATGTACAGAAAAATTTTATAGCTGTTCTTTTGGCAAAGAATTGGAAATTGAAGGGATGTCCATCAATTGAGGAATGGTTAAACAAGTTGTGATATATAAATATAATGGTTTACTATTGTGGTCTAAGAATTGATGAGCAGGTAAATTTCAGAACAAACCTAGAAAGTCTTAGACAAACTGATTCTGAATGAAATGAGCAGAACCAAGGGAACCTTGTATACAGTATCAACAAAATTGTATGATTATCAAATGAAAGACTTAACTCTTCTCAGCAATACAATGATTTAAGACAATGTCAAAAGACATTGTTATTGTTGTTGTTTCTTCTTTCTTTTGTTTTATTCTCCTTTTGCTGTGTTTCTTCTCTCACACCATTACTAATGTGGAAATCTGTTTAAGATGGATGTAATGTATAATCTATATCAAATTGTTTGTTGGCTTCAGGAAAGGGAAGGAAAGTGAAGATAGGAGAAAAATTCAGAACTCAAAATCTTACAAAATGAATGAAATTATCTTTTCATGTAGTTTGGAAATAAATTAAATTAGTATTAAAATAAATAAATTAAAAGCACATATTTGAACTATTAAATAAAAGTAAGAGCTTGTTTATAAAAAATAAGCAATAAAATTCATAACTTTAATTTAATTTGATTACAAATAGAAAGAAAACCAGATTACTAGTATCAAAATTAAAAGGGTGAATTAACCACTAATGAAGAGAAAGTTAAAGCAATATTTTGGAGCCATTTTGTACAACTATAAGCCAATAAATCTAACAATGTAAAGGAAAAGCATGAATATTTGCAAAAAATATAAATTGTACATATTAACTGAAGAGGAAATAAAATATTTAAATAGCCCCATTTTAGAAAAAGAAATTGAACAAGCCATCATTGAATTACCTAAGAAAATAACTCCAGGGTCATAGGAATTTGGAAGTTAATTCTACCCAACATTTAAAGAACAATTAATTCCAATACTAGGGGTTTTACCAAATTCCTTTTTTGTACTCAAATATGGTGCTGATATCTAAAGCAAGAAGAACTAAAATAGAGAAAGAAAATTATAGACTAATTTCCCTAGAGAATATTGATGTACACTTTTAAAATAAAATATTAGCATATATATTACAGCAGTTCATCACTGGGATAATACATTGTGACCAGGTTGGATTTATGATTAGAATGCATGCTGTTTCAATATTAGGAAAACTAATATTATAATTGTCCATATCAGTAACAAAGCCAACAGAGAACATACAATTATCTCAATAGAGGCAAAAAAAAAAAAAGCTTTTGTCAAAATGCAGCAATCATTCTTATTAGAAACAAAAAAGAGAATGTGAATATATGGAACTTTCTTTCAAATGTTAAACAATTTGTATCTAAAACCATCAACAACTATTATCTATAGTGGGGAGAAGCTAGAAGGTTTCCTAATAAAAACAAGGGTGAAGCAAGGATGCCCATTAGCACCACAGTTGTTTAACATTATGCTAGAAATGTTAGCTTTAGCAATAAGAGAAAAAATAATTGAAGGAATTAGAAGAGACAATGAAGAAATAAAACTATCACTCCACACATGCTATGATTATATACTTAGAGATTCCTAGAGAATCAACTAAAAAAACTGCTTGAAACAATAACTTTATCAAAGTCACAGGATAAAAAATAAACTCACATAAATCATCAGTATTCCTATAGGCGACAGAGCAATTCCATATAAAATGTTTCTAAACAATATAAAATATTTGGGATTATATTTGCCAAAAACAAAAACAAAACCCAGGCACAATATTAAAATAATTACAAAACACTTTTCAAAATAATAAAATCAGACAGAAACAATTGGAAAAAATCAGTTACTCATGGGTAAGCAAAGCAAATATAAAAATGATAATTCTAGCTAAATTAATTTGCTTATTTAGTGTCATACCAATCAAACTACCAAACTATTTTGTAGATGTAAAATAAAATATCACAATTCATCTTGAAGAACAAATGGTGAAAAATATCAAGGGAATTGATGAAAAAAATGCAAGGGAACATAGGAGAAAAAAGTAGAGCAAATGTTTCTAATAAAGGCCTCATTTTTTAAACATATAAAAAAGTGGTTCAAATTAATCAGGATAAAAGTCATTATGCAATTGATAGATGTTCAAGTGATATTTTAGGCCATTTTCAGATGGGAAAAATTAAAGCTATCAATAATAATATGAAAACATGCTCTAAATCATTATTAATTGGAGAAACACAGATTAAAATGATTATGAGGTACCACCTCACACCAATCAGTGTGTGAACCAATATGATAGAAAAGTAAGTGACAAATATTGTAAAATATGTGGGAAAATTGGAACAGTAATGCATTGCTGGTGAAGTTGTGAACTGATTCTTCCATTTTGGAAAACTATTTGGAACTATGTCCAAAGGGCAATCAAAGTATAGTAGGCATACACTATTTTTACAAGTTGCTTAAATGGGAAAGGTAAACTGATTCAGAAATATGTTAGCAGTCACCATATGTATTCATGTAAAATATATTCATATATAAACACACACACACATATATATGTGTATGTGTGTGTGTTTACCTATAGATACATATGTGATGCAAGTTTAAAGATTAGAATGTATATTTTAAGTATCTTGAAGACCAATAAAAATTGTATTTGTTTCCTATTACTTTCAAACAATTTAGCTATGGGATAATGGCAAAGATCATGATTATTTCTGAAATTGATTTAGATGAAATGGCTTGAATATTCTAGCAGCAAAGATCATTATGTTGCTTTCTAAAAGCACCAAAGACAAAAGCATATTCAGAGTCTATGTCTTGGGTACCATAATATGAGACTGCAGTACTGCTAGACAGTTACTGTCTGCCTTTACAAATGAAAATGGCACCTTGTCAAAGCAAACTGAATGATTGCATGTCACTCAGACACTATATCACTACCACTTCCATTTTCCAGTCAGAAAAACTCTGGAGGCTGGTTACTTTCTTACATTTTAAGAATGCCTTTTTTCCTCTTTTTTCAATTTGCCTATTTGAAAGGAACAGTAAGTTAATGAGGTAAGACATGGGAATTATAGAAAAATGTTAATAATTAATTTGTTCACATTGAAATGTTGTCAAGACACAGACTGAATAAAGGGAAAACTCATGATTCTATTACGATTGTTATAGAAATGGTTCTTTGTAATTATTATGTACATAGACAGTCTACTTATTGGTCATGCATTTCTAGTTGCCACTTAATTTTAGTTTATTCTTGGATGGTTTCTTTTCACAATTTGTTTTGTGCCAGTTATTTTTTAAAGACAAATTTATAACCAAAATTACTTACATACTTATATATATACTTATCATATTTTCTTTCTTTTTCTTTCCCCTTTCTATATAAACTTTTTTTCTCTCTCTATTATGTACATCCTTTGGGGCATACTTTCACAAGTAATTTATATCATAGTTGTAGTTTCAGATAACAGATTTAGATTCAAGTCAGACATTAGACCCTGAAGTGATCTTCTCTCTACTTATTTCCCTCTGCCTCCAGTTCTTAGATATATACATGAGAAATGCCAGTGAAATGATCTCAGTGGCAATTATTGTGTTTGAGTGTGTACATTGGTACAGGAAAAAAAAAAGCATGGTATGGCAATTTCCTAGAATGTATCAGTCCATAGTGGATTTCTATATAGTCACTTTTCCTGGAAAGTCTGTAAGTTTTAGGTCAGCATTAGGATAATAAAATATGGGCTTGGGTTTCTTATAAAGGCATTTTGTCAGAGGCTTTTACATGATGCTAAAAGCCTGGTGTACTTTAGAGGCATTTTCCCCTCTGGCTCATTGCCTTCACCATTGTGATAAAATAATGGGATTTGGCAGATGCCCAGGGGCCCCACATGAAGATTGATTTGGAATTGATTGAATTGGGTGAGACTGAGAAACTGACTGAGAGCCTATGTAAAAATGATTAAATCAATACCACACCTGGCTGGCCCTGAGTAGCAGTGTTGTTCTCAGAGGCTGTGGACTATGGCCTCAACAGGAGACTACCATCAACTAATCAGCTTGAAGGCCCTCCCTTTTTAAGGGAGGGAGACAGGAAGTAGGAAGGTGAGGGTGGCTTGCTGCATTTTTCTCTTGTTTGTTCAGACTTAGGCTTGGTGGCAGTGAGACAGAGAAAAAAAGAGGGCCTCTTTCATCCAGGATACTGGCTTGGTGGCAGAACTTCACGTCGACTGCTAGGAAAAGCAAGGGTTTCTCTCTAGTTATCCCGCATAGATCTAAGCTAGGGTTTTTCACCCTAACTCTCTTCACTAACTTCTAATACACTTTAATTAATACTTAAAAGTCTAAACTCTTGCTGAATTTATCAGTAAATCTTAGCTAGTTTCCCCCAAAAAAACAAGGGGGGTGGGGCAGCTAGATGGCGCAGTGGATAGAGCACCGGCCCTGGATTCAGGAGTACCTGAGTTCAAATCTGGCCTCAGACACTTAACACTTACTAGCTGTGTGACCCTGGGCAAGTCACTTAACCCCAATTGCCTTACTAAAAAAAAAAAAAAAAAACAAGGGGGCAGGTTAGGACCCACATCAGATTGTAAACATCACACCGAAATATCTTGGGTCCACAATATATGACTATTGAATATGTTGCCAAGGTCCTTTACATTTACATAGTTAACAAAAAAGAAAGAAGAAAAGTTCAAGTCCACAAGCATTCCTATGTGCCGGTCCTATTTGTCATTCAAGCACTAGTCCCACTAAGTTTATTTTTGTTCAGTTTGTTTCAATGATGCCTTGGGAATTTAGGTGGTACAATTGCTAAAACACCAGGCCTAGGATCAGGAAGACTCAACCACATGAATTCATATCTGGTAACAGATACTTACTAGGTCTGTGACCTTTGGCAAGCCACTTAATTATGTTTACCTCAGTTTCCTCAGTTGGAGAAGTAAATGGCAATCCACTTTAGTATCTCTGCCATGAAAACCCCAAATAGGATCACAGGGAGTTAGACAAGACCAAAAAAAAAATACTTAAATATGTCAGGCACTGTATGAAGTGTTGAAGTACATTTAACATAATACTCATAAACGGAACTCAATAAAAATAATTGCACTAGCCAATCAGCAACCTTTTTCCAGTGAACTGTGGAGATTTAACCAAGTATAGTCATGTAGTTGTCTTCTTCATAGTGTTGACTCTTAAAATTCTTTAACAATGTCACTCCTTATGTAAATTTACATAGTACCCAACAGGGGACTTGTCATTGCCTCATTATGCTTTTTCTTGCTGCCAGTGGGTGGCAAAGGTACATTGGTATCACATTTCATCATTTCTCTAGATGCCTTTTTTGCAGCCATTGTGCTTAGGAAGAGTTGACAGGAGGTATTAGCCCTTATCTAGATAAAGAACTTCTCCATTGTGGACCCTTTTTGGAGAGGGCCAAAACAATGATATATAATTTACTGTGTATATCTTCATAAAATAAAGCTTTATTTGTAAATCTTATGATAGATTTAGAGGGAAAAATACAGTAGTTTAACAACCTTACCATATAGTTAGAAAACTGAATAATAATTGCCTCATCTAACGTTACCCTACTAAGTGACATGTCTGGGATTTGAACCAAAGTCTTCTGACTCAAATCCCATCGAACATTCTTCTAAATGACGCTCCTTTCTTTTTTTTGTGTGAAAGTATTCACTGGCTTGTGGAAGTTATAAAAAATACATTGTCCCTCTTATCTCTCTTACTAACACTAGGTTTCAACATGGTGGCTGCAAAATGTCATGTCTCCTTTTGTTTAGGTACCCAAATTCTGTTAACTTCTACTTGAGAAAGCACTTCCTATAGGTCTACATATTTGAAAAAAAATGAACAATTAGTCCATAATGTTCTTTTTCAGTTTCCAATAGTCCTTTTGGGACAGCTCAAAAATTCATTCATTCATGGACAGTAAAATGTCCTTTTACTTCAGCCTCTCTAATCATTTCCTCTCTATTGCCTTCACCGGCTCTTCCTTTCCTTTCCCTCTTTCATTGACTAAATATTTTCATTCTTCAAGATTTTTCCCTTGTACTGCTCCCTGAGTTCTCAATAAATTCTCCCTTGGGGATAGCATTCATATTCACAGTTTCAATTTATACCTATTTATGACTCTCAGATTTATATCTACCACACAAACCATTCCCCCATGCTTTAGTGCAGTATGTCCAACTGCCTTCTAGACTACTCTATGTGACTGTCCCACCAGACCTTAAAACTTGATGAGTTCAAAACTGAAGCTCTTATCCTCCTTAGCAAGATTCTTTGATTGGGCTTCATCTAATGATACCACTTATCTTCTATATACTCAGGCTCAGTGCCTCCATCATCTTTAAAGTTTTCCTCTCCTCACTACTGTATGTAATTAATTGCAAAATATTCATAAATTTTGTCTCCAAAATATCTCCTAAAATTGTCTCCTTCTGGCTTTGTCATTACCACCAACATAGTTTAAGTCCCCATTATCTCTTCCCTATAGAAAGTTTAGTTTAACTATCTACCTCTATTCTATCTTTTGCCCTCTTCTAATGCATCCAAAAAGTCACTGGCAGAAATCTCTATAAAGCATCTCCATGATCATATAAGTATCTCATCAAAATATTAGTGGTTTCTTTTGACCTGCCAAATAAAGTCTAAAATCTATAGTCTGACATTTAAGGCTTATTGTATGCTAAATGTTACCTTCTGTTCCAATGGTAATTCCCAAACCTCCAGTAAATAAACCCAGAGCTTTTACTCAACTAATTTGTGTATTGATCTAGAAATATAGTCTTTGTTTTCCATTTTATTGTATTTTCTCACACTGTTGAACTCAAACTGGGCATTTTTGAAGGCCTATGGATTAGGATGCCTCTAACAGTTAACTAAAGAGATGTATGGCAAACTTCATTAATAATAGCTGATGTTCCCCCAAACATATAAAAAAAATGAAATTTTGTTTGCCTTTATAGCAAGGTATATTTTAGATGGGTCGAGTCACAATACTTATCCTTCATTGCCAAAGCTGGAAAGAAATATATAGACTCACAATATTCCTCTATGATTAAACTTCATTGAAATAGACTAGGGAAGGAAGAGGCTAGATTTTCTAGGGGTGGACACAAAGCCAGAGTTTGGATGAATAAAAGTAAATAAATAAATAAAAAAACTTCTTAGACTAATAAGAATAGTTTAAATAAATAAGGAATAAATCATTCTGAACTAAAGAATCGGGCATTACCCCAAGAGTTCTCTAGTGTTTGGGAGTATATACATGCATGCATGCATTCTAAGATGAATGCATATCTGACATCCCTTGGTCCATAACACTAAAAAAGATAGGCTGTTAGACAGTAGCAGCACCTGGTATTTAAATAATTAATGTAAGGAATGATTCAATCTATAAGTCTATATTCTGATAGGCTCTAAAATATATTGATGTTTTCTATCAAATAGGAATGTCTAAAATGAGAATATATATTGATAGGAAATATTCTCATGGGGACAGTATGTTGTGAGCATAGGTGAATAATACTAGCTCTTTAGGAAAAAAAAAAATATGTCTCTACAGCAGAGCACAATTCATTATACAAGTCTAACAATGAATTGTTTCCCTCAAAATACATTTGTATTTTTTCTGATTCCAAAATCTCTATACCATCAGAAGATTGTTTTTGTTATTGTTGTTGCTGTTGTGTTTTTGTTTGTTTGTTTGAATCTGATTTCTTAAGGCATCTTCCCTATCAGGAAGGAATATAATTTGCAGACAATTGATAAAAAGTTATATTGCTAAGTATAAATCCCATGTTAATGCATTACATGTATTTTTATTTTATTAATGAATGTCTTATGGATGTGGCTAATGTGAATCAGTTCTTCAGAGTTTAAGCCTGTCTAGGTGGTTGGATAAATTCAATTTCTTAAAACCAAGGGGTGAAGAACCTTACCAGAAATGAATTGCTCAGGTGTTAGATGATTGCCTAAAAGATGCTGTTATCCTTTCTCTTTACTGTTTCTATTTTTAAATATTAACAAATTCTAATTATGAGAAATCTATAAAAACTGTATTTTACTGAAGGAATTTTTTTCAGTGTTTAATCAGAGTAGATATATGTGTTATGCTAGGTTTATTTACATTTTTATTTTTACCTAAATGGATATCTACCACTTATTTACTAAATTACAAAATAAGAAAATAATATCAAAAATGGTGTTTCATGATTTCATGAATGTTAATTCTACTTTTAATAATTGAATGATGTGCAGCTAGGTGGTGCAGGGGATGGGGTACTAGCCCTGGATTCAGGAGGACCTTAGTTAAAGTCTGGCCTCAGACACTTGACATTTACTAGCTGTGTGACCCTGGGCAAGTCACTTAACCCCAATTGCCTCACCAAAAATAAATAAATAAATAAATATACTGAATGAAGCAAATTATCCCCCCAAAGTATGTTTCAAATCAGTATGTATTTCTTTTATGGGTAAAAAAGATCCATAATTTATTTACAAATTCATCCATATAAATAGACTCTTTTCTCAGTTATTCTGAAAGTTTCATGATTTTATCACTGGAGGGATCCCTTCCCTAAAACCTACCTCAATATTTTTTTTCAAATTTGATAGTTTTCAGCATGAATTTAGGCCAAGATGTTATCACTTAGTGGATGATCATCTAGGAATCACTACAAGCATCTAGTAGATGTTCTGATGAGTACCATGTAGCACACTTTGGATATAATGTTTAAAATTTTATTTGCTTGTTTTTCCTTATAATTTGCAACAATTCATATTCTACTTACATTATTGTCACAAGTCCATGCTATAGCAAGATATTATAATAAAATATATGTATTTAAAATATTCATTTTAAATATATCTTTTCTCTGTGTATATATGTACACAATAGAGACAGAGATGGAGAAAAAGAAAGAGGATTTATGAGTGTGAATTGATATATTACTTCACATACAAACATATCCATATAAAATGCCAAAGACCTTTTGAAATATATAAAAAATGTATTGTCATTATTTATATGGACTTAATTTAAAGAAGTGAAATAAGTTAATTTGCAAAATAACTTCAATGTATATGTAGTACAATCCATGGGAGAACTGCCCTCTATAAGTCATGTAGATCATAACCCATTTATTCCTGCATATCCGGCATGATTCTTTTCCATACATTCCCATCAAACTTCTCAAAGTTGTCCACCTAATGTTCTTATTGGGGTGAGGAGGGGAGCTTCCTTTTTACATTTGAAGGTTTCCAGTACAATATGTAGGTATTTCATTGGTTATCCTTGCTTCTTGATAACTGACTGGTCCATTTTTTTTCTGGTCACATCTAATAATATGCTTTATTCTACTTTTTAAAACCTTACCTTATTTTTCTCCATCACCATATGGCTAACCCTTAATATTTTATAGATCGATATATCATGACTCATAACATTACTGAAGAATTATTGTAGTGCTGTAGAAAATTTAGGGACGTTAAAATATTTCTTAATTTCCCAAAGGGAATCAAGCTTGATTTCTTTCTGCTTTCCAAGATTTAGATATGGATGGATCATCCCTATGCATTGTACATCCAAGTACATTCTGGCCAATGCATATTATTTATCCTTTCAATTGTTCATATGAAGATAGATCAAACATATATGGGTGATTATGGAACTCAAATAAGAAGTTGTCCTTATTTTATCCTACTATGTTACGGAAATTCTTGCTTTATTTCATAAATTAAAGTAATACAAAGAAGCTCTGTCATTTTCCATGACTTTGTACTATCAGTATAATCTAATTCACAATTAAAAAAAGTCATCAGCAAGTATTTTCACTACAAACCAACATATTTCAAATAAAAAGTTTTTGGACTCTTAATTAACCTTATAATTTCCTTAATTCCTGAAGTGGTTGGCATATGTTTACTTTCTGGTAAATCTAAAACATCTGCTAAGTAATGAGAACCTTGTTGTTTCATCAATATGCTAACTGTTTGAGAAGTCAGCATTCAAGCTTCTATATAAGATAAATTAGGGAATGATTAAACATCTCACAAAAAAAATGATTCGAATCACAAAAATATATACCATAGGTTTCTTCATTTTTTCTTTGCATATCTACCACCTACTACAG